>NC_138771.1:600444096-601700346 GCF_965119305.1 Pelophylax lessonae | reverse complement strand
TGCACCGGCTTTAGATATACATGTTCAGGGTTTGCTCCCCCAATTTTTTGCTTGTTTATTATGTATTCGGTCTGACCAGACTTCTGGGGTTGAGCACCCCACCCCCCACACACACCTGTACTCTATCAGAGTCCACCATCAAGTAGATATAGGAGGAGTCCTTTGTAGTGCATTAACACATCCATCCCAGCAAGGAGTGTTGTCTCCAAGGGTTGGAGAGGCTGGATTCACCCCTTTTTTATGGATAGTGTAGGACCCACTGATAATGGGGTACTTTGACGCAGTGGTGGGCTTGAGCACGATATGGCCATATAGTGGGACTAAATCCCCATTTTTATTTATGGATTGTCTCCATATTTAATAGTCATTTCTTTTGCATGGTTGCGCTATTCTTTTTTAATATATACAGTATGTAGCATCCTCTAGTGCACATGTGTCAAACACAAGGCACGGGGGCCGAATCTGGCCTTCCAGGCAATTTCATGTGGCCCTTGCACCTCTATTGCAGCTGTGGCACCCCCTTTGTCTCCACCCCCACCTCGTCTTAGCAGTCAGCAGCAGATCCTGTACTTCTTCCTTGCAGTACTACAGGTTAAGGGGGGTGCACTGTGGTGTAAGGGAGGGTGGGAGACTCTTGACTTCTGATGGTGGGGGGGTTCTTGACATCTGATGTAAGAAAGGGTGAGGTGCTCTGGAAATCTATTTATTAGGGTAACAGCACCACAGGTAAAGAATCTTACTATACATAGATCACTGCTGCCCTAATTAATTGGTGACCAATTAAAAAGAAAAAAGGATTGATTTAGTGGGCCGCGCTGATCCCCATACCTAACTAAATATGCTCAATCCCAGTGTGTATAGTTACTAGAATCATATATCATGTGTGTAACATGCTAAAACAACAACATAAGTATCCTCAATTCATAAATGTGCAATATATAAAATAAAGTGCTGAGTGCCAAAAAAGGAATGATAAAGTGCAATACAAATATAAAGTGACTGATGCAAAGTGAGCCAAACTCCATAAGAGCAAAAAAGTCCCAAAGTGACACTGAAAAAAACTTCTGTTATATGTGTCACCACAATGTAAAAATATTTTATATAAATAAAGTTCAAACGAAAAATATAAATAAGTCACCGACCTCACTAACTATCACTCACCAGAACACCAGGCTGGTCAAAATATAAACCAGTACAAACCCCACAGACTTTCCAGCGAACACAGTCTCCATTCCAGTTAGGCTGCCATCCACTCTCCCCTTATTGAACCACAGCGCTCAGTGCCAGAAATTTTAAAGAAAGGAAGAAAGCTCCTGTCAAGGTCCCTACTTTTCACCCCCTCTTTAATATACCTGAAGGAATAAATGAAGACTCTGGGACTCTAGGCCTAGGATCCATGGTAAAGGCCTAGCTGCCTATTGCCAATAGGGGACTGCTCCGCACAGTCAAACTCATAGCAGATGCTAATATCATCAGCTCAACCACCTGTCTTCCACACATTGTTTATTGTGCTGATTTACTCACCTGTTATCTACTGTGGGGACGTGTTTACACTTATAATAATGTGTATTGTACTTCATGAGCTCGATGACAGCCAGTCTGCTAGGTAATTAGCTCAAGTTAATAATTAGTTATAATTATGATTATCTACTCCTATGGGTGGGCCTTCCTTATAACACAAGCATGCTGTTGTGCGTTCTGTCGGGGAATTGTGATGCCTTGTCACAGCACATCACACTTTTCTTTTTTTAACTTTTTTTTTTTTTTAACAAAAAATGACACTTTTTAACAAAATGACACTTAAGCTGGGTACACGCGATCAGAATATGGTACAAAAATATCGCTTTGGAAGCGATCGTACGATAATCTGATCGTTAGTACACAGCTTTCATTTTCTGAAAGGACAAACAAAATTGTTTCTCGTATGATATGAGATTGTGCGATTTCTGTTAAATCAGTACAGTTTTGGTCCAAAAATACAATACAAATACACTGCATCACTTCCAAATTTTTATTCTGTTGTACGGGAATTTTCATACTTTAGTGTAACCTATTCGTTTGATATAAAGACTAGAGCATGCAAAAGAAAAATTGACGATCATTCGTCTGATTATCTCATCGTGTGTACCAGACTTTTCTTAAATTTATTTAACTTATCAAAATCAATTAAGACTGATTTTATTTCAATTCAATCCGAGGCACTGCAGTGCATTATGACGTGCTACTGTGACATGCAGTGCCGCAGGTACAGCATGCTCCATTTTTTATGCAGTGCACCTTAATGCAGCACTATGTGAATATTTACATTGTTTCCTATCACCCCTTGTGTTGATCCTGCAAGTATGATGATCAACGCAAGGTAATGGACATAATGTAAATGAGCCCTTAGGAAAAAGTTACATTCAGATAAATACGTGGTCATGTTAGCTTACCTATACTCCAACCAAATAAAATATGTCAATAACTGCTCTTCTCCTCTAACGTCATGCAGTGTTATCAGCTGTGTGGTATTGCTCGTACCACCATGGCCTGGTACAGATAACCGTCATATAAGCCTTATCTGTAGCTGCCTTCAATCTGACGAGCCAGCACTCTGGCTGGTGAATGTGCTGAATGTGTTACGTGCAAACTCACTATAAGCAGAACACGGGTTCAACAATTTACAATGACTTTAGGAAACACTTTTCTGAGCTGCGAAGCGTCTCTTAACCACTTTAAGACCGGAAAATTTTGATGCTCAATGACCAGGCCACTTTATTCAACTTGGCACTGCGTGATTTTAACTGACAATTGTGCGGTCATGCAACGCTGTACCCAAATAAAATTTACGTCCTTTTTTCCCCACAAACAGAGCTTTCTTTTTAGGGTATTTGATCACCTGTGCGATTTTTAATTTTTGCGCTATAAACAAAAAAAGAGCGACAATTTTGAAAAAGAAAAACAATATTTTTCACATTCTGCTATATAACAATCCCCCCCCAAAAAAAAAAAAAATTCAGAATCAAAATTTTTCATCATTTTAGGCCAATGTGTTTTCTGCTACATAGTTTTGGTAAAAAAAATAGCAATAAGCGTATTTTGATTGGTTTGCGCAACAGTTATCGCGTCTACAAACTAAGGGAAAGATTTATGTCATTTTTATTTATTAATTTTTTTTTACTAGTAATGGCGGCGATCTGCGATTTTTAGTGGGACTGCAACATGGCGGTGGACAGATCGGATCCCTAACTGATATTTTTGACACCTTTGGGGGGACCAGTGACATTACTACAGTAATCAGTGCTAAAAATATGCACTGTTACTGTAATAATGACATTGGCAGGGAAGGGGTTAACACTGTGGTGATCAAAGGGTTAAGTGTGAGCCTAGGGGGTGTTTTGTAACTGTATGGGGGATGGGCTTGTGAAATGACCACAGAGACCTGTGATCCTATATAGAACGGTCGGCTGTGTTTACAACAGCTGCCTGTCCTCTCTCAGAGGGGTGCGATCGCGGTGCCGGTCTCGTGGATCAGCATCCCCGCTGCCAAGTGGGGCCAGCAGCGCGTACTCGCCCACCGGCACCATGCGCGCCACCGATGTAGGGCTACGTCGTTTTGCACAGCCGAGCCAGCCTGCCGCAGTAAAACTGCGGCGGGCGGTCGGCAAGTGGTTAAGCAGTATAAACACAATATGGAAACACTGACAGTATCAATAACAAGTAATTTGCCAGATTAACACTTAAAAAACCAACACAGCACGACAAATTATCAGCCTCTGATATTTACAGACAGTTGTAAAAATCACTGGATTTTACAAACTCTATAATTAAATTTACTGATGGTTAGAAAAATATAAGAACACGAGTCTGGCTGAAAATATCACACCGCATCCCTATAATGAGATTTTTTTATTTTTTTTTTAATCGTTTTTATTCCTATTACAAGGAATGTAAACATCCCTTGTAATTGAAATAAGCAGGACAGGTCCTCTTTATTATGAGAAGCAAAAAAATGTCATTTTATATTTAACCACTTCAATACTGGGCACTTTCACCCCCTTCCTGCCCAGGCCAATTTTCCCCTTTTAGCGCTGTTGCATTTAGAATGACAATTGCGCGGTCATGCAACACTGTACCTACACCAAATTTATGTCATTTTCCCCCCACAAATAGAGCTTTCTTTTGGTGGTATTTTATCACCTCTGGGTTTTTTCCTTTTTGCAAAACAAATTAAAAAAAAGACCGACAAGTTTGAAAAAAAAAAAAAGGTTTTTTGTTTATGTTATACAATTTTGTAAATAAATATGTTTTTTCCTGCACTGATGAGCACTGATGAGACTGCACTGACAGGCACTGATGAGGTGACACTGATGGAGTGGCACTGATGGGGTGGCACTGATAGGCGGCACTGATAGGTAGCACTGATATGCAGCATTGGTGGGCACTGATAGGCGGCACTGCTGAGCACTGATAGGCGCCATTGATGGGCACTGATAGGTGGCACTGATGGGCACTGATAGGTGGCACTGATGGGCACTAATGGGCACTGATAGGCGGCACTGGTGGGCACTGATGGGCACTGATAGGCGGCACTGATCGGCACTGACGGGCGGCACTGATGACCACTAATGGGCACTGATAGGCGGCACTGGTGGGCAATAATGGGCACTGGTGGGCGACACTGATAGATGGCAATGATGGGCACTGGTGGGCAGCACTGATAGGGAGGGCACTGGTGGGCAGCACTGATGGGGAGGGCAATGGGGGGCTCCCTGAGCCCTGATTGCCATCCCTGGTGGCCATAGTGGGCATCCCTGGGGTCATAGGGGGGCATTCCTGGGGTCATGGGTGGGCATCACTGGTGGTTCTAGTGGCACCCCCCCCCCCCCGAGGGTCTGCACTAGTTATCAATGATCTGATTACCAGTGCCGACCCCCCCTGTCAGGGGAGCCGCTGATCGGTGCTCCTTTACTCGTGCCTGTCAGGCACGAACTAAGGAAAGCCGATCAACGGCTCTTCCTGTTTACTATGTGACCAGCCGTGATTGGACACGGCTGGTCATATGGTAAAGAGCCTATGTCAGTAGGCTCTTTACCGAGATCGGAGATGTAGGGAGTCAGACTGACACCTCGCATCACCGATCGTCCGGTTGGGATAATACAACCACAATCCCGCCGTCGGCGGGCGGGATGTGGTTAAAGAAAACAAAGCTGGCCCTTTAAGACGGAAGTGATGTCGGACGTCACTCCAGGCCTCCAAGGGCATAGAGTTGAGTGGGGGCCATCTTGCCCTCACTTGACTTCCTGCCCATCCCTCCAGCACATCGGATCATTTCCGCCTTTACCAATCTCTCCGGTAAGCTGGCAAAC
This sequence comes from Pelophylax lessonae, assembly GCF_965119305.1. NCBI lineage: Eukaryota > Metazoa > Chordata > Amphibia > Anura > Ranidae > Pelophylax > Pelophylax lessonae. The sequence continues at coordinate 601,694,998 of NC_138771.1, read as the reverse complement.
TACTGGAAAGCAGCGCGGGCTCCTCCCCCGGCACCTCTAAAAGTGATTTTGCGGTGAATGCGCAGCTGAGACCACTTTTATTCCATAGACAATCGCCCACAGAACAATAGGAGTGCTAGCTGCTGCCATAAAAACGGTATTTAGCATCAAAGTAGTGACGTAAATGAACTGTGGGCGGATTGCAAGTAAAATTAAGAAGAAAAATCAAACAAAGGAACATGTCTATACTTACCGTATACATACGGTCATAAACCTCTTCTTTTTGTGTCCCCGGCTGGTGCTCCTGGCCCCTCCCCTCTGTCCAGTGCCCCCATGGGAAGCTGCATCTCATGGGGGCTCTAATGCGTGCTCGCACACGAGTCCCGCTGCTGCGTCCATTGACACAGACAGCAGGACTCGGCCCCGCCCCCTCATCACTGGCTGTGATTGATAGCAGGGGGAGCCAATGGCTCCCCGGTGCCGCAGCAAAGCCAGTGGGACCCGGAAGTAAGGGGAGAGAAGAGCTACAGATGGGCACAGCGTTGGATCGAATGAGGACTCAGGTAAGTAAAAGGGGGGAAGGAGGTGAGGGGGGAATGCTGACACCTAAACATTTTTTACCTTAATGCAAAGAATACATTAAGGTAAAAATAAAAATCTTTATTCTTTACAACCACTTTAAATTGACATCCGTATTCTCCAAAAATAATCCATACACATTCACTACTTAAAGAGGAAGTAAACCCAGTGTGTTTTTTTTTTCTGAAAAGTAAATGCATAATGTGCTAGCATGCATCGCGCATACTATGTGACACTTACCTCTAAACAAAGCCCTCGTCGTCTCTGCTGGAGGCCGCATCCATTTTCAGCCGTCTTCCTTCCTGGTGTGTGGAGCTATGCTACTGGCTGGGAGCCACCGGTCACGGCACAGGGCTCTGAAGAAACGGCGCGGGCGGCCATGTCTTCATAGCGCATATGCCGATGACATCATCAGATGCATGCAATCTAAATATCTCCTAAATGGTGCTAGTTTAGGAGATATTTAGTCAGTACCTATAGGTAAGCCTTATTAAAGGTTTGCTTATAGGTAAAACGTTAAAAATGTGGGTTTGCAACCACTTTAAAGAGATTGTAAATGATCATCTTATAATACAACCCATTAAGTTTGAAATAGAAATGAAAGGAAAAACATTTGTGTATAGATATAAAAAATCGTTATAAATACCTTTTTTTCCCTTTTTTATAAGCGATCACATTCCCTCAGCTGCATAAGAGCTGGGGGAGGAGAAGCAGCAGTACACTGAGCTTCCCAGTGAATGGCTGTGCTGGAGGGGGTTGCTACGACAAGTCCAATCATTGGAAGAGAGCAGGCTAAGTTCCCAGCATAGCTAGAGAACTGACCACGCTGGGAAGCATGTGCTTCTATGCCTAGTGTGGTCAGTTTAAAATAGGAAAGCAGGGGGACTGGCAGGAACACCGGGGATTTCACACAAAGGAACCAATACAAAGAGAACAGGCAGTATAGTTTATCATACAAGTACATGGTACAGCAGCCTGAGCCAGCCGCTCCCACCCCCTCCACAGCCCAGCGCTCCAGTAAGTGAGGAGGGGGCAGAGCAGAGAGCTGCTGACTGACAGTCACCAGCTCTCTGCTCGGGAAGTTGTAAGAACCGAGTGATCAGCGGTGATTGATCGCTCGGCTCTCAGTGTAGAATAACCAAAAGAAAAGGGTTGGGACTTTGAATGAGGCAATGGCTAGCAGCTGATGAAATGGTGTATAAAAATAACATTTTAATGATGATCTGATGAAGACAAGAATAAACACGGCGTCTTACAGAAGAAAAAATACATGTTGTAAAAATAAGCCAACATATATCAAATAAAATGAACAAGTAAATAACAATACATAATTCCAAGGAATGGCACCTTATCATACATAGAATCAGGCTTTCAGTGTAGAGGGGCCAGGGGACAGATGCAGCATTGGACCTAGGTAAGTACAGTATAAATGTCCAATGACCCTGATTCTCATACTTCTTTTTTAATAGCATCCCAGTCTTAGTCCGTAGGGATCAATATTGAGTTGGCCCACCCTTTGCAGCTATAACAGCTTCAACTCTTCTGGGAAGGCCGTCCACAAGGTTTAGGAGTGTGTCTATGGGAATGTTTGACCATTCTTCCAGAAGCGCATTTGCGAGGTCAGGCACTGATGATGGATGAGAAGGCCTGGCTCGCAGTGTTCGCTCTAAATTATCCCAAAGGTGTTCTATCGGGTTGAGGTCAGGACTCTGTGCAGGCCAGTCAAGTTCCTCCACCCCAAACTCCCTCATCCATGTCTTTATGGACCTTGCTTTGTGCAAAAATTAGAGTGGAGACTGCAAACCAGACCTTCTGATTCAACATCAGTGCCTGACCTCACAATTACGCTTCTGGGAGAATGGTCAAACATTCCCATAGACACACTCCTAAACCTTGTGGATAGCCTTCCCAGAAGAGTTGAAGCTGTTATAGCTGCAAAGGGTGGGCCAACTCAATATTGAACCCTATGGAATAAGACTGGGATGCCATTAACTACTTGCCGACCGCCGCCATGTATTTACTGCGGCAGTGTGACTCCATTGCGCAAAATCACGTACTTGTACGTTGTTTTGTTCAATAGCCACTAGGTGGCACAATTGTGCTGCTGGAGACGCAATCGCCCCGTGATTGGCTAGAGGGGGTGCATACCTCCCAACTTTTTGAAATGGGAATGAGGGACACCTATTAGCAAAGGTATGTAGGCATAGGACACACCTCCTGCCACGCCCCCTTAAGAGAATTATACAAAAAATGATTGATACAAATGCAGCAATTTAGAAATTGGATGAAAGGTTTAGCACTGGGAAACACTTTTTGAAAGATAAAAAGTGCATTTTATATTCAGCTATATAGATCAGATCAAAATGAAGGACAAATGAGGAGGAAAGAGGGACGGAGGGACTTTGTTCCAAATCAGGGACAGTCCCTCGAAATCAGGGACAGTTGGGAGCTATGGGGATGTCTATCAGCGGGTCTGCAAGGGGGCAACATGGAGATCTTGTGCTCCTACTAAGCAGGAACACGGATCTCTGTCTTCCCCCAGTCAGTGCAACCCCCACACAGTTAGCAAGCACCCCCTAGGGACACATTTAACTCTTTGATCACCCGTGATGTTAACTCCTTCACTGTCGTTGTCATTAGTGCAGTGAAAGTGCTTTTTTTTTTTTAGCACTGATCACTGTATTGGTATGGTGTCACTGGTCCCCAAAAAGTGTCAAAAGTGTCAGTCAGATGTCCAATTTGTCCGCTGCAACGTCGCAGTCCCTCTAAAAATCGCTGATCGCCTCATTATTAGTAAAAATAAAAATATTGCAGTGTTTGTAGACGCTATAACTTTTGCGCAAACCAATCAATATACACTTTTTGTTTTAACCAAAAACATATAGCAGAATACATATTGGCCTTAACTGATGAAAAAATTGGCTTTTAAAATTTTTTATTTGCTGTGTTTCATAGCAGAAAGTAAAAAATATCATTTTTTTTTTCAAAATTGTCGCCCTTTTTTTGTTTATAGCGCAAAAAAAAAAAAAAAAAAAAAGCTGTAGAGGTTTTCAAATACCACCAAAAGAAAGCTCTATTTGTGGGAAAGAAGGGCATACATTTTAGGTACAGTGTTGCACAGCCGCGCAATTGTCAGTTAAAGTAATGCAGTGCCGTATCGCAAAAAATGGCCTGGTCATTAAGGGGGAAAATCCTCCAGCCCAGAAGTGGTTAAAGTTCATGTGCGTGTAAGGGCAGGTGTCCCAATACTTTTGACAATATAGTGTATGTAATGCTTGAAAAGACTGTCAGAAAGTGCAGACCTAAGAGAGGAAATGGGAGTCACAGGGTGTGGACAGGATACATTTTTAGCTGCCGATATACTGCAGAAGACAATTGGAAACTGGGAACATATTACATGAGATCAATGCTATTACTCCAATCAATGTTCCCACTACAGACTGCTCAGAGCCACACATTATACCTAGAAGGGCCACAGGCGGCCCTCGAGCCGCAGGTTGGGTGCCAGGGGTATACATACATTCCAGCAATGGCTGCATGGCATTTCTGAGGGCAGGTTTTCTGATGGTGACAACAGTTCGGAGACAGAATCAAAGTGTTGTCACTCTACAACAGGAAGAACCAGACAGACACACTATACCAGGAAGTGCCTGAGAAAGGACCTTCATGGCGGGATCAGCAGGTATTATTTTAATAAAAGCATTGACATAAAAAAATGATTGAAAATGACTTTTGAAATGACATTAATGTAAAGAGTAAAAGGGATAAACCTATGCGCTACCAGTAGGTATAAGACGTAAGAAACGAAAAAAAAAAATGATTTATATATAGTGGAACACCAAGGACTAAGCAGCCAATTCAGTAGTGTCACCACATACCACAATAATATATGAAATAGAGAGAATCAGCGCTCAGATCCTTAAAGATTATGGACCACCCAATAATTGGAAGAATAAATATATAAAACAAGTAGTAACAGATGTAGTAAAAAAATGAGGATGCAACAGTATAATCAAATGACAATAAATATCCGCAGTGTAGTATAAAAGATGCCATGATCAGTCAACGGTCATAAATAGATAGAATAAATACATAAAACGTATACTATAGATATAATAAAGTGATTGCTGAGTAAGTGCAGAAATGGTGATAAACTGCTAAGCACCAGTAGCTGAAAATGTGACGGTGATTCAGCTACATAAAATAAGTATAGACAAAATATAAATCCAAATGTGAAATATATGGAAGATATTGATGAAAAAATTAACAATATAAATCCAGAAAGTCTCAATAAAATGTATGTATAGATATATTCATGTGCTAATGTATACAAGTGCTGATATTAGACGTCAATCAATGAAGTTCTAAAAAGTCCATAGAAAAATTCAGTGACTATAAAAAGATGATTCCGGTGAATAAATAAAGTGCTCAAACGTCCATAAAAAGATCAAGAGGCTAAAAAGATAAAACAATAATTCCGGTGACAGCCAGGTGCAGTGGTAGGTGAGCTAAAAAATCCATTAACACTCAAATGAGCATTTAGGTGCAATCGTTCACCATATAGGACCTCTTGATCTTCTCCAGTAAGTATAATGCTTATATATATGCCGACAATCTTATGGTATTCTCCAAACAATATGCAGTGCTTCAAGGTATATATACAGTATATGGGTCTCAGCAATGGTAAACTGTATAATCCTTTCCTTTTTAAGCGATATCCTCCTTTAACCACGGTATGTCATCAATTTCTGGGACATTCACTCATTGCGATTGAAATATAAGAGGTAAACTCTCATGGTGCAGTAAATCAGGGTAAAATTTAATCAAAAAATGCAGATAACTTACAGTTAGATACAGGAAGATGCGTAGAACAAACACAGAACCACCGATGCGGTATACTCCGATACTTCCGGTCTCGGCCGTAGACTGGAAGTGACGTCACCACAGCTTCTCCCGACGAGTTACGTCACAAACCACGTGACTTTCTCAAGGGGTAAATCCTTTGAGAATGTCACGTGGTTTGTGATGTAACCCGTCGGGAGAAGCCGTTTCTGCACTTACTCAGCACTTATCACTTTATTATATCTATAGTATACTTTTTATGTATTTATTCTATCTATTTATGACCGTTGACTGATCATGGCATCTTTTATACTACACTGCGGATATTTATTGTGATTTGATTATACTGCTGCATCATCATTTTTTTACTACATCTGTTACTACTTGTTTTATATATTTATTCTTCCAATTATTGGGTGGTCCATCATCTTTAAGGATCTGAGCGCTGATTCTCTCTATTTCATATATTAATGTAAAGAGAAGTTGTGCTAATCCCCCTCCTCTACCTGTATTGGAATGTTTTTGTGTTCTGGGTGTGGGTACCTATTTCTGGCAGGTTCCCGCTCCCACTCTCTGCCTGCAAACTCCCGGGACACATCACATGTCCCAGAAGACTGCGGGGCCATTCAGAAAGCACGGCGCATCTTGTGCATACGCAGTGGGAAGCCAGCTGTCCAGTAAGTCACAGCAGGATTCCCACAACCAAGATGGACTAGGGACCCGAAGACAAGTAAAGAACCGGCCCGGGCGATGACAGCGCTGGATCCCTGGACAGGTGAGTGTCTGTTTAATAGAAGTCAGCAGCTACAGTATTTGTAGCTGCTGACTTTTACATTTTATTTTCACAAAAAAGCTCCTTTTTAAGTTTTTATGAGAAGTCCTCATCTACCTCAAAGGCTTAGTCCCCCTTTGGCACAATAGTTCATGTCACACCCATATTTCGGGTATAACATTAAAAAACTTCACTCTCTCAATCAACATGAACTACTTTTAATGCTTATGCTGCTAGCATTAATAAATAGATAGGAAAGTATATGTACTTGTTTTGAACTTTTTTTTTTTACATTTCTACTGTTACTTCCTGGTTTCTTGCCTAGGGAAGTTAAGTTATACATCCCAGGAATCTTTAAGAGGGGAGGAGGGGTTTTATCAGCTCAGCTCACCCTCCTGACTGCATTGCTGAGCTAAGGGCAGATGGATTCCAGGAAGTAAATGTTACATGAATCATCTGCCCTTACTCAAGATGGCCACAACTAAAAATGCTAGGGGTGATATTAACCGCTTGCAGACCGGCCACAGCAGATATACTGTGGCAGGCTGGCCTGGCTGCGCGAATCGACGTATGGGTACTAGGCAGCACCCGCGATTGCTCCCCACTGAGAGAGAAGGATGGGCAGCTGTTGTGAACGCAGCAGACCGTTCTTCTCCCTGAAATGATCACAGAACGTCTGTGATCCTCCTATATAGGATCACAGGTCTCTGTGTTCATTTCACAAGTCCCTCCCCCACACAGTTAGAAAACACCCCCTAGGCTCACATTTAACCCTTTGATCGCCCCTGGGTTAACCCCTTCCCTGTCAGTGTCATTATTACAGTAACAGTGCATATTTTTAGCACTGATTACTGTAGTAATACCCACTGGTCCACCCAAAAGTGTCAAAAAATGTCAGTTAGGTATCCGATCTGTCTGCCGCAATGTCGCAGTCCCACTAAAAATCGCTGATCGCCGTCATTACTAGTAAATAAATAAATAAAAATTACATAAATCCTTCCCCCGGTTTTTAGACTCGATAACTTTAATATAAATAATTGGGATTTTTTTGCCAAAAATATGTAGCAGAATACAAGTTGGTCTAAAATGATGAAATTTTTTTATTTTTTATTGGAGGGGGGGATGTTTTATAGAAGGAAGTGAAATATTGTTTTATTTTTTTATTTTTCAGAATTGTCGCTCTTTTTTTGTTTATAGCGCAAAAAATAAAAATCGCACAGGTGATCAAATACCACCAAAAGAAAGCTCTGTTTGTGGGAAAAAAAGGACATCAATTTTATTTGGGTACAGTGTCGCATGACTGTGCAATTGACCGTTAACAAAAAATGGCCTGGTCATTAAGGGGGAAAATCTTCCAGTCCAGAACTGGTTGAATTGGTATCATTACCCAGCCCCAGTAACATTACCTGAATTGCGGGGTTCTTCTCCCAAACAGCTGCGTCATCCATTCAAAGAAACTTACAGGAATTCTCCGCGGCAGGGGACTCGTAGATCTCAATGGCGCACATGTGCAGTGACATCATCGCACTTGTAGTCCATTGATTACTTCTTCCAGCCCCTTGATGGTAGGCTTGTACCTCCGCACAGACCTGGAGCTGGGGGTACATTAGCCAGTACATTGCACCCGCTATGCATTGATCATGGTTGCAATGCTCTGCAGGATTCAGTGCAAAGACTTAACCACTTGCCAACCAGTCACGTTGACTGTACTGCAGCAAAGTGGTTCGTTATCGTCTGGCGACGTAGACCTACGTCACCAGACATTCCCCTCCCTTGGCGGCGCGCATGCGCCGCCGGAGGCTCGCTCCCGCTGTATTCAGTTACAGCGGGAGTCGGGCCAGGGGAGGAGCGGCGGTGATTACCGCCGCTCTTCCCCCGATCGTCGGGGAATCGAGTGTGGAGATCCGCTCGGTTGTGTAAGCAAAGCGGGCGGATCTCCTAAGTGACAGACAGGGTCAGATTGCAGGGTTCAGCATAGCTGAACCTGCAATCTGTCCCTGTGTCACTCAGTCACCTCCCCCCACACACGTTAGTAAGCACCAGGCATACATTAACCCCTTGATCACCAATAAAAATTAACCCCTTCCCTGCCAGTGTCATTTTTACAGTAACAGTGCATATGTATAGCACTGATTACTGTAGTAATGTCACTGGTACCCCCAAAAGTGTCAAAAATTTCAGTCAAGGGACCGATCTGTCCGCCACAATGTCGCAGTCCCGCAAAAAAAATTGCAGATCACCGCCATTACTCGTTAAAAAAAGAAATCTATCCCTTAGTTAGTAAATGCAATAACTTTTGCGCAAACCAATCAAAATACGCTTATTGCGATTTTTTTTACCAGAAATATGTAGCAGAAAACAAATTGGTTTTGGGGGGGAATTTCATATAAAAAAAATGTGAAAAATATTGTTATTTTTTCAAAATTGTTTTTTGGTTTATAGCGCAAAAAGTAAAAATCGCACAGGTGATCAAATACCACCAAAAGAAAGCTCTGTTTGTGGGAAAAAAAGAACGTAAATTTCTTTTGGGTACGGCGTTGCATGACCGCGCAATTGTCAGTTAAAATCGCACATCGCCGAATCGCAAAAAGTGGCCTGGACGTAAGGCAGCAAAATCCTCCGGTGGTAAAGTGGTTAATAAATGCACAATTTTTTTATTTTATTAATGTGGACGCATTTATTCAATTTTTGCAAAAAGTGGACTGACTGTGCCTTTATATTTTAAAATACAAGCGATTTCTTTGTTTTTGTATCATTGGTTTCTTGCCTCTTGTGTGATTGGCTGAAAAAAATCCAAATAACAAAATAATGCTAATTCCAATTACCAAGCAATAGTAAGAATGAACTGTCTAAGAAAGCCTATCCTCGCACACCCACTGAAGTCACTCACATGCCCCCACCCCCAACGTTTTAAACTGATGACACAGCCACTGTAAGGAGAAGTGCAGATGACAGGGAGGGGGCGGGGCCTGTCACACTATTCCTGACCAATCAGAAAGCATCACTGGAAGCACCAAAATTCTTGAAAAGAGAAAAATACTTTTTTTTGTGTGTGCAGAACACTCAGACAAGACGCAAGGGGAAGAAATTGTGCAAAGAAGCAAACCCTACAGGATGGAGCTATAACAGAGGCTAACTGGACATTCTATGTGACTTGTATTGTTTTATAGGGAATATATTCCTATAATTGTACTATGGCGAAAGTATCCTACGACTACACTCATATGCTGCATGATATCACTCAGGTAAGTGACTGCTTTTGGGTGTTAGTGATAAAACGGACGATTTACTGAAAAGGGACAGTTTATTTTTTGTACTGCCTTCACTTTAAGAGCTTTAAATCCCTGTGGTTGTGTGTGTGGCGAGAGTGGAGGATGTGGTAAAAATGTGGTCTGTAGCTTCTCCTCCGGCGGTGCTTCAATGGTGGATCGCATGTTGTCCATTGTGTGACATTGACATGGAAGAATTTGGCATCTGGACAGTAGAATAGATTCTGGCCAGAGAACTGCTGGCTGCAGCCGGCTGGACTAAAAATGGCAGTTAGCCTGTAGCAATAAAATGGCAGTTAGCCTGTAGCAATAAAATTGCAGTTTTTGTTTTTCTGAGTCCCCCCTGTTATTTAATTCTATTAGATGTTGATCCTGCCAGTAGCACTGTTATTTTTCTATGCTGCTTTTACTTTGGCAAAAGGGCACAGCTGCGTTGTCACCCTGTGGGCAAGGTAGACTTAAGCTGGATACACGCTATCCAACTTTTGTGGTTAGATTTCCTTCAGATTTACCTTTTCTATGTAGTGCAAGGGCCTGCCAGATTGCATACAAATTGAAAGTGTTTAGGTTGGACCTCATATGATATGGTTTTGGTAAGTCTAAAGGAAAAAGTCTTCAGAAAATCTTATAGTGTGTATGGCCCTTTAAGCTGGATACACACTATACAACTTTTGTTGTTTAATCTCCTTTAGATTAACCACTTAAGCCCCGGAAGATTTTACCCCCTTCCTGACCAGGGCTTTTTTTGCGATTCGGCACTGCGTGACTTTAACGGACAATTGCGCGGTCGTGCGACGCTGTACCTAAACGGATTTGACGTCCTTTTTTTCCCACAAACAGAGTTTTCTTTTGGTGGTGTTTGATCACCTGTGCGATTTTTTGATCATGCGCTATAAACAAAAAAAGAGCGTCAATTTTGCAAAAATAACAATATTTTTCACATTTTTTTATATGAAATTCCCCCCCCAAAAAAATGGAAAAATCACAATTTTTTAACATTTTTGGCCAATTTGTTTTCTGCTACATATGTTTGGTAAGAAAAATCGCAAAAAGCGTATTTTGATTGGTTTGCGCAAAAGTTATTGCGTTTACTAACTAAGGGAAAGATTTCTGTCATTTTTGGTGGTTTTTTTTAACGCGTAATGGCGGCGATCTGCGTTTTTTTTTGCGGTACTGCGACATTGCGGCGAACAGATCGAACCCTTGACTGACATTTTGACACTTTTGGGGTAACCAGTGACATTACTGCAGTAATCAGTGCTATACATATGCACTGTTACTGCAAAATGACACTGGCAGGGAAGGGGTTAACTTTATTGGGGAAGGAGGGGTTAAGTGTGTCCCTAGGGGCGTACTTTTTACTGTGATTGGACATGGCTACTGGTGTAGGAACAGTGATCAATGGTCCTACATAGTAGAACCATATGATGAACATTCCTACACAGGGGAGAATGACAGGCGGCTTGTTTACATCAGCCGCCTGCCTTTCTCCCTTCACGGAGGACGATCGCGAGTGACCGGCGGACATCGGGTCTGCCGGTCACACGCACTGACTTCCCAGGGAACGAGTCGGGGCGGGCACGCGCCTCCGCCGGCGCCCGCTATTGGCTCACAAGGAAGTGACAGGCTAGTGATGTATATATACGTCACTTTTCCTGGCCGGGGCTGACCGCCGCAGTATATAGTCGTGCGGCGGTCGGCAACCGGTTAAAGCTGGATACACACTATACAATATATAAATTTTGTGGTTTGATTTCCTTTAGATTTACCTTCAACTATGTAGTGCAGGGGCCTGATTGCATACACATTGAAAGTGTTTTGACCTCATATTATACGGTTTTGTTAAATCTAAAGGAAAAAATCTAAAGACAATTGTATAGTTTGTATGGTCCATTACCCTCAGCTATGTAGTACAAGGGCCTGCCTGATTGCATACAATTTGTTTAGGTGTGACCTCATATTATATGGTTTTGGTAAATTGAAAGGAAAAAATCTAAAGAACATTGTATAGTGCATATCCAGCCTTAGGCTGGCCATACTCTATACAATTTGCTTGTTTGACTTTCCTTTAGATTTACCAAAACCACATAATAAGAGGTCAAGCCTAAACACTTTCAATTTATATGCCGTCAGGCAGGCCCTTGCACTACATAGTTGAAGGTAAATCTCAAGGAAATTGAATAAGAAAATTGTATAGTGTATGGCCAGCCTTAAGCTGGATACACACTATATAACTTTTGTTGTTAGATTTCCTTTAGATTTACCTTTAACTATGTAGTGCAAGGGCCTGACTGGTTGCACACACATTGAAAGTGTTTAGGTCTGACCTCATATTATATGGTTTTAGTAAATCTAAAGGAAAAAATCTAAAGACAATTGTATAGTGTGTATGGCCCATTAGACTGACAAGTAAGAGACAAACATTAAGCCCCATCCTTCACACCGGCGTCAGGCCGTCTTTTGATTTGACAGTTTAACCACTTCTGGACTGGAAGGTTTTCCCTCTTAACGACCAGGCCATTTTTTGTGATTCGGAACTGCGTTACTTTATCTGACAATTGCGCGGTCGTGCGACACTGTACTCAAATAAAATGTATGTCCTTTCTTCCCCACAAATAGAGCTTTCTTTTGGCGGTATCTGATCACCTCTGCAATTTTTATTTTTTGCACTATAAATGAAAAAAAAAAACTATATTTTTCACTTTTTGCGATATAATGTTCCCAATAAAAAAAAAATTAAAAATCTAATTTTTTTCATCATTTTAGGCCAACTTGTATTTTGCTACATATTTTTGTTTAAAAAAAAATCTCGATAAGAGAATATTGATTGGTTTGCGCAAAAGTTATTGCATCTACAAACTTGGGGAAAGATGTAATTTTTATTTGTTTATTTATTACTAGTAATAAATAAATAGTAATACTAGTACTGTAACTGACATTTTTGCTGGACAGCTTGACCTGTTAATGGAATTGGAAAAATAATAGATCCATAGGTGAGAATAACAGGAATCCTTAGAAGCAGTGGCTGCATTTGTTTTCTTTGTTATACTTGTTTCACTCTAAAGGCCCGTACACACGATACGAAAATCGGAAGTAAAATTTCCTGGTGCCTCCATGGCAGCATACTAGTGATAGAGCTCCGCCTCGACTCCACCTTCAGGATCAGTGAATAGCATAAATTAAAAGGTATAGCCCCCCCCATCATTCTCCTTTTTTTCCTCAAACCTCTTGAACAGTGAAGATTGCAGCAGTATGTCCCTACCTCTGCCTGTGAAAACGGGCAGCTTCCACCGGGTTCAGCCTCTCCCGTGTGCAGTCCCTGTTCTTGGGCCGCTAAACGCGCTAATAAGACTGGGAACCCCTTCTGTGGATCTTCTGGGGTCTGTGAGTAACGGCGTTTCCTAATGTGGAACAAATATGCCGTCTTTTCATAAAATATATATGTATATATATATAATATTCATGAGTATGTGGATAAGGATACATGTATAATGTGGGGATTCATGGTGGCAGAGAGATCAGCTTTCCCTTCTACACTTCTCTGTCTTTCCATCACTATGCATAGTTTTGTGGGCACTGATTGTGATGTTTATTCCCAGTTATATTCTTAATTGCGTGTGTTATGGCTACCTTGTCTGGCGTTAGGGCAATTGGGGGCGATTCCCCCACGCAGCATTCTAATGGCTACGGCGTCCTGTTCCCCTGTTCGCGCCGGGTCGCGCCGTGATGACGCGGCGGCCGGCGCATGCGCATTGACTCCCACAGCGGCCATCTTTTCGGTGGGAGTCTCTGTGCGGCGACATGTCGGGTTGCGGCGCATGCGCAGTAAGAATTGCGGGACGACGCATGCGCGGTAGAGACAACGGCGGCCATTTTGCCGTGGTCTCAAAAAAAAAAAAAAAAAAAAAAAATATATGTAAATAAATGAATAATTTATTTAAAGCTGCAGTATAAAGAAATAAAGAGGGGTAGTGTTGTTTTGAAGAAGGCAGAATTCAAAAAAGTTACAGGAAGTTAGGTTTTGGCTCAGGTATAGGGCAGCACATTTACAAATTATGTCTTAAAGGGGCAGTGTTGTTTTAAAAAAAAAAAAAAAAAAATCCAGTCAATGGTTTCCCTGCCTTTCTATTGGTGCTTCGGCTCAGGTGGAGTGGAGCCTGATGTACTTAAACCAGGAAGTTTAGAGAGGCGGTGTCTTCGGTTTCAACTAGCCTTGCCCTGCAGACCATTTTCGTTTGCTCTCTCTCGGTAGGTGGTTTTTATGCTTTGGTTCTTACTCTTTCTCTGTATATAGGTGTATGTGTGTATATGTATATATATATATGTATACATGTTTTTCTACTATAATCTTTCCTTTTTCAGCTGATCCTCTTGCCCTTACCATGAGTCATTCCTCACGAAACCAAGATCCACCTGACCGTAATAGGTATGGGACCAACTTTTCGTGAGTATAAAAAAAAAAAAAAAAAGAGTGCGCCACTGACATCCATTATTTTTGGTTTGTCACAGTCCAGTACCATCGAAGAGATCTCAAAAATCATCGGGAAGACGGGATGACCACAGTCCTGATCGCAGGTCACATTCCTCAAGATACCCAGAGAGATCAAGATCCAGAAGCCGTTATCGCTCTCCTTCACCACATTATTCTTCAAGAAAAAAGTGCTGGTCTTGTGGCGCGGAACCCCTCCCGAGAAAGCTGGTCTGTAAAGACTGTCTCAGGGATTATGCGGCCAGTTGTGACACGGAGAGCCGCCAAGTAGTTGATCTACTTAAACAAACAATGAAGGACTCAATTGCAGAGTTGGTGTCCACCATCCCAGCTCGTCCTATACCACAGGCTTCTCAGCCACAGGAATCGGATCCGGTGATTGCAGGTCCTTCCGCTATCACTGTTAGCGCAGTTCCAGCCACTAGAGATCCTTCCTCGGAGGAACATTCGGACAAATCTTCAGATGAAGAAGAGCCTTCAGGTTTCAACTTTGCTTTAGTTCAGCCGTTTATTCAGGCGGTTAAGCAGGCCATCGCCTGGGATGAACCAGCGGAACCCCGGCCTAAGTCAAAGTCATATTTCCCTTTCCTCAAGAGGAAACAAGTCGCTTTCCCTTTAATGGGAGAAATAAGGGAAGTGATTGAGAATGAATGGAGTAAGACAGATAAAAAATTCTCCTTCAACAGAGTGAATAAATTTTATCCGTTGCCGGAAGAAGGAATACAAGCCTTATCCTCCATGCCAGTAGTGGATGCAGCGGTGGTGCGTCTAGCGAAGAACATGACCCTTCCAATGGAAGATTCAACTTCATTTAAAGATCCATTGGATAGGCGCATTGATCTTGACCTAAAAAGATGCTATCTGGCCGCAGGGGCAGCTTGTAAGCCCGCTATTGCGCTGACTTCAGTCTCAAGTGCCATTCATTCCTGGACTGACAACGTTGAGACAGCTCTGCGACAGGATGTCCCTAAAGAGGATATTATCAAGTCACTTGAGGAATTGAAGTTAGCGGCAGACTTCGTGGGAGAAGCCGCCATTGACACAATTAGGTGCGCCTCTCGTTCAATGCTCCACTCAGTGATGGCTAAGAGGGCACTATGGTTAAGGCCTTGGACGGCTGACTTGGCATCAAAGCAGAGCTGGTGCAAAATACCTTTTGATGGTAAATCGCTATTTGGTGAAAGATTGGAGAAGGCCATTTCCAGGGTCACTGGAGGAAAGACTGGTATTCTTCCACAAGATAGGAAGGAACGCAGAACAAGGGGTTTCCTCTCAAGGTTCCGCCAGTCAAATTCTAGAGGCTACAGACAGACCCGTCCATTCAGGGACAATAAGAGGCCCTGGAAAGGTACCCAGTCTTCCTTTCTGGCATCCAGAAAAAATAAAAATCTCACTACCCCACAAGGGGAGACAAAGTCCTTTTGACGCCAGAAAAGAAGTGACCGATACAGTGGGAGCCCGACTTCGCCACTTCTTACCAAATTGGATGACAAAATGCCAGGACCCTTGGGTCCTTTCTACCATCCGTTACGGTCACTTCTGGACATTCCAACAGCAACCACCTCGGGCGACTTACAAAAAGACGACACTACCATCATCCCCACAGAAGGCACAGGCCTTAAAGGACTTTCTAGTTTCACTTCAACTTCAACAAGCGGCGGTACCGGTACCCTATGGGGAACGCTTCACAGGTTTCTATTCAACCCTGTTCCTGGTGGAGAAGAAGACAGGGGGTTGGAGGCCGGTTATAGATTTGAAAGGTCTAAACCGCTATATTCATCTGGAAAGATTCAAGATGGAGTCCTTACAGACAATAATCCAAACAGTACAGCCTATGGATTGGTTGATATCTGTGGATCTGCAAGATGCCTACCTACACATTCCTATACTTCCCGCCTTCCAAAAATATCTAAGGTTCGCAGTAGGTCATGTCCACCTACAATTTCAAGCTCTGCCTTTCGGCCTGTGCACATCCCCAAGAGTCTTCACAAAGGTCTTGATATCGGCCCTTGCCCCCCTAAGGGAGAAAGGGTTAAGAGTATATCATTACCTGGACGATATCCTCCTCCTAGCCGACTGTCCACGGAAATTGATTCTCCACAGGGACATTCTACTACAAACCCTGAAGGATCTAGGGTGGTTAGTAAATCGGCAGAAGAGTCAACTATCTCCAACCCAGGTGATGGTATACTTAGGGGCAGAATTCAACACGGCCAGAGGCACGGTCTCTCTACCCCAAATGAAGGCAACAGCAATAATTCAAAAGACACTTCATGCCATAGGAAGGGACTACATGTCAGCTTCACAATGTATGAGTCTGATCGGCTCAATGTCTTCCTGCATCCCTCTAGTGCCATGGTCACATTGGCACCTGAGGTTCTTTCAGTCGGGATTCCTGTCCCAGTGGCGCACACGTCAACTCTCGCAAACGATCCAGATAACATCGATAATGCGCAGAGGCCTTCATTGGTGGACAGATCCGGAGAATCTCGCCAAACCTCACCATCTGGGTTCTCATTCCTGGACCATGATCACATCGGATGCGAGCAGCCAGGGATGGGGAGCGCATTGCGAAACAATACAGATTCAGGGGAGATGGTCCTTTCCGGTGAAAGACTTGGTTTCCAACATTCTAGAGCTGAGGGCGGCATTCATGGCACTAACCTCACTAGCTCCTCAGGTGAGGGCGCAGAGGGTCCTACTACGCCTAGACAACAGGGCAGCGGTTTCATACATCCAGAAGCAGGGAGGGACCCGCAGCAGGACCCTCCTGAGGGAAGTAGAGCCCATTATGATCTGGGCAGAAAGGAATCTGGTGGCCCTCAGAGCAGCCTATCTACCAGGCAGATTGAACACAGTGGCGGATCATTTATCAAGAGACTTCGAGGACGCCAACGAATGGGCAATACATCCGCACATTTTTCAGCAGATCCTCAGCCTATGGGATCTCCCACAAGTGGATCTATTCGCAACTCCAGAGAACTCCAAGCTCCCGAGTTTCTTCTCACGTCTCCCTTACCCGCAAGCGGAGGAAGTGGATGCTCTGTCCTGCCCATGGCGGTTCACGACAGGCTACGCCTTTCCACCACGTCCCCTAATTCACAGGTTCTTACTGAGATTGACGAGGGAACCAGTACAGATACTGGCAATCCTTCCGTATTGGCCGAAGAGGCCTTGGTTTCCATTGGCCCTACGCATGAGCGTATGCTCCCCGATCAAGATTCCTCCCTTTCCTCACCTACTATCACAGGGGGGGAGGTTCCATCCAAGACCACAGACTCTGAACCTTCGAATATGGCTGTTGAGAGGAGGCGGTTTGAATCCTTAGGATGCTCCCAGCAAGTCATCAATACTCTCCTCAAAGCCAGAAAGCCAGCAACCAATTCCGTATATGCTAAGATCTGGAATAGGTTTGTGTCCTACGCGGAAACAGAAGAATTTGATCCCATCACGCCTTCTGTTTCAAACGTATTGGCCTTCCTTCAGTCTGGCCTAGACAGGGGTCTCGGCTTGAGTACACTTAAAGTTCAGGTGTCAGCGATTTCAGCGGCAACCAGCATCAGATGGGCAGATAATCCGCTGGTAATCACCTTTCTCAGAGGAGTTCTTAAGATTCGTCCTCCAAGTAGAAGTCCCTTTCCTCAGTGGGACCTTCCTCTGATTCTGGAGATGCTGTCCAAACACCCTTTTGTGCCGGTGGAACAAATTTCGCTATGGAACCTGACTTTGAAGACAGTTTTTCTAGTGGCGATCACGTCCGGCAAAAGAATTTCAGACTTGCACTCCCTGGGAATAGGGGAGGAGCATATATCGTTTTTCCCTGACAGGGTGGAGCTACGGCCTCTTCGAGGTTTCACTCCGAAAGTGACTACGCCAGACAACTTAAGTGAACCATGGGCATTACCAGTCTTCTCAGATTCGTGTCAGGAACTAGATGTTCCCAAGATACTAAAAGCCTATCTGGAAATGACAGCAGCCTTCAGGAATTCGGAAAAGCTTTTCGTGATTCCTTGGGGTAAAAACAGAGGAAAGGAAGCCTCAAAAAGGACCTTGGCATCCTGGGTAGTCAAGACCATTCAAAAAGCCTATACTGCACAAAACATGGATGTTCCTTCCAGAGTGAACGCACACTCAACAAGAGCAGTGTCAACTTCATGGGCAACGAGAGCAAACGTCTCATTGGAGACAATATGCAGGGCGGCGTCTTGGTCGTCACAGCACACGTTTCTCAGACACTATAGAGTTGATCCAGGGGCTCTAACGACAGTTGAATTTGGAAGACGAGTTGTTCAAGCAGCAATGTCTTTGTCTAATTAAACTTTATTTTTTGATTAAGCATTATCCCACCCGTGTAAGCTAGTTATTTATCACTAGTATGCTGCCATGGAGGCACCAGGAAAACGGAAAATTGTATCATACTTACCGTAATTTTCCTTTCCTGGTGCCTATCCATGGCAGCATACGATCCCTCCCTCGGTTTTCCTATTTACGGAGAATGATGGGGGGGGCTATACCTTTTAATTTATGCTATTCACTGATCCTGAAGGTGGAGTCGAGGCGGAGCTCTATCACTAGTATGCTGCCATGGATAGGCACCAGGAAAGGAAAATTACGGTAAGTATGATACAATTTTCCGTTTTCATCCACTTCTGCTCCAGAAGGTTTTACCCCCCTAATGACTAGGTAATTTTTTGCGATTCGGCACTGCGTTACTTTAACTAACAATTGCGCAGTCGTGCGACACTGTACCCAAATACAATTGATGTCCCTTTTTCCCCACAAATAGAGCTTTCTTTTGGTGGAATCTGATCACCTCTGCGGTTTTTAGATTTTGCGCTATAAACAAAAAAAGGCGACAATTTTGAAAAAAAAAAACACAATATTTTTTAATTTCTGCTATAAAACATTCCCAATAATTTTTTTTTTAAAAAAAAAACAATTTTTTTTATCAGTTTAGGCCAATATATATTCTGCTACATATTTTTGGTAAAAAATAATCCAAAAAAGCGTATTCTAATTGGTTTGCGCAAAAGTTATAGCGTTTACAAACTACGGGATAGATTTTTGGACTTTCGATTATTTTTCTTATTGTAATGGCGATGATCAGTGATTTTTAGCGGGATTGCGACATTACAGCGGACAAATCCGACACTAAGTGGCACTTTTTGGGGACCAGTGACAATAATACAGTGATCAGTGCTAAATAATATGCACTGTTTCTGTATAAATGACACTGGCAGGGAAGGGGTTAATACTGGGGATGATCAAGGGGTTAATTGTGCTCCTAAATTGTGCTTACTAACTCTGTGTGTGTGTGGGGGGGGGGGGCTCTGTGACAGGCACACAGAGATCGGGGTTTCAGCTTAGCTGAGACACACAATCTCATTGTGCCTGTCTGACAGAAGAGCCGTCTGCTTTGTTTACATAGGCAGGCGGCTCTCCTGTCAGTTTCCCCAAAGATTGCGGGAGGCCGGTGGCAATCGAGCCCGCTCCTCCCGCAATCTGGCTTCCGCTGCGTCTAATCCGCTGCTACGAGACCACATGCACATAATCACGTGAATCTATGTGATTATGCGCAGCCGAGCCGCCCTGCCACAGTAAATCTGCATGGGGCGGTCGGCAAGTGGTTAAAGACATGGATGAGCGAGTTGGGGGTGGAGGAACTTGACTGGCTTGCACAGACTCCTGACCTCATCCCGAGCACCTTTGGGATGAATTAGAGCGGAGACTGTGAGCCAGGCCTTCTCATCCAACATCAGTGCCTGACCTCACAAATGCACTTCTGGAAAAATGGTCAAATATTCCCATAGACACACCCCTAAACCTTGTGGACATCCTTCCCAGAAGAGTTGAAGCTGTTATAGCTGCAAAGGGTGGGCCAACTCAATATTGAACCCTACGGACTGAGACTGGGATGCCATTAAAGATCATGTGCGTGTAAAGTAGCGATCGACCGATATCGTTTTTTTATTGCTGATACCGATATTTTGGTCAATGCATATTGGTATCGGCCGATATTTTCGTACATTAAATTTATTTTTTTTTGACAGGTACTCTTGTGGAGGGATCTGGGGGTCTAAAAGACCCCAACCCCCTCCTCTGCACTTAAAAGCATTCAAAAGGCCAAGTTTGGCTGTTTTGAATTTGGCGCCGAGTACCCGGAAGTGATGTCATGACATCACTTCCGGGTTTTTACATGGAGACCCAATCAGAGCTGTATACGGCTTTGATCGGGTCTTCGGCGGCCGTGCAGGCTGGTTGCCCGGGTCTCCCGCTGGGACGGGAGACCCAGGGCGAGCCACGGAAGGCGGCAGGAGGGGACGTCCCCTCCCGCTCCTTGTAATGACAGCTGAGCGGCTTCTACACATTACAAGACAGCCGACCGTCGGCTATGGACGCCGGCACCGGGGTGATGCCCCTAGCTGCAGGCATCACTCCGGTACAAGCACTTTCCCAAAATATCGGTAATATCGGTAACCTCTGGGGCCGGTAATCGGTTGATCCCTAGTGTAAAGGCAGGCGTCCCAATACTTTTGGTAATATAGTGTAACTTGTTACCTTTACATCCTATAATAAATCTTTTGGGGAGGGACAAACCATATAGCACTGACAGGGGTGCTTACAATGGTCACATTCTTATATTGACCCCCAAAAACACATATGTGGTAGCAAATAGGGTGAGCTTTAATGCCCACAGATGCACCCATGGATGGCAGAAGTTTTTGTGCTGAGAGCGTGCTCACTGCCCACTCCCAGCACAGTGACTGGATTTTGGAGGAGGATTTTGCTGCTTAATGACCAGGCCCTATTTTGCGATTCGGCACTGCGTTATTTTAATGGACAATTGCGCGGTTGTGCGACGCTGTACCCAAATAAAATTGATGTCCTTTTTTCCCCACAAACAGAGCTTTATTTTGGTGCTATTTGATCACCTGTGCAATTTTATTTTTTTGCGCTATAAACAAAAAAATAGCGACAATTTACAATTTAAAAAAAAAACAATATTTTTCACTTTCTGCTATATAACATTCTCAAATTTTTTTTTTTAACATTTTAGGCCAATTTGTTTCCTGCTACATATTTTTGGTAAAAAAAAAAAACGCAATAAGCGTATTTTGATTGGTTTGCGCAAAAGTTATTGCGTCTACTAACTACGGGAAAGATTTCTGTCATTTTTATAGTTTTTTTACTATTAATGGCGGCGATCTGCGATTTTTTGTGGGACTGCGACATTGCGGCGGACAGATCGGACCCCTAACTGACATTTTTGACACTTTTGGGGGTACCAGTGACATTACTACAGTAATCAGTGCTATAAATTTGCACTGTTACTGTAATAATGCCATTGGCAGGGAATACTATTAGTCATTAAGGGGTTAAATGTGACCCTAGGGGAGTGATTCTAACTGTGGGGGGGTTGGGCTTGTGAGATCATTACAGAGACATGCGATCCTATATAGCAGGATCACATAGCCTCTGTGATCACTTCAGGGAGAAGGATGGGCGGCTGTGTTTACATCAGCCATCCGTCCTTCTCTGTCAGCGGGGGGAGATCGCGAGTGGCCGGCGGCCATCGGAGCCATCTGACACACGCACTGGCTACAAGCGGGGGTGGGAGCGCCCCCTAGAGTCTCCTGAGCGAGCAACGTAGTACTACATTGGTTTTCCCAGGAGCGGCCGCCATCCGCAGTAAATCTGCGGTGGGCGGTCATCAAGTGGTTAACCATGTAAAAATGAGCTTCTCTTATTTGCAGCCTTTTGGTCTATTTAATATACCTTTGAAAGCATTTTTTTTATATCTGTTAACAAAAACTATTGACATAGTTGCCAACATTTAAAAAAAATTTCCAGGGACACTTTGCAACACAGCTATCAATTACCACACCCACTTCCCTGAAGCTCCGCCCACTCTGCATAATTAATCTCGTCTACTTATCAGATTATAGGGTCTACTCAATAAAGAGAGAATTACAGGAAATTTGAAAAGGGAATTTCAAATTTATTTTTCCCTTTCCTCTTCCTTTAGGCACCATTTACACCTCAGCGTTTTGTAGCTTGGACGAAAAAAAAAAAAAACAATGTTTCTCTATGGAGACGATTAACATCTCCACTCCAAGTTGCCTGAAGCCAAAGACTGGAAGCTCAAAAAAAGTTCTGGAGGTTTTTTTGTAGCTGAAGTTGGGCATATTTGCACATTTCTGGCAAATTTTATTTTCATAGAAATGAATGGAAATGAGCCATTTGTGCATTTTTGTGCGCATTTTGTTGCACGTTTTTTACTATTTTCTAATCAAATGAAAAAATTGAATTTAAAATATAGTAATAATAGCTGAATAAATAAATGTAAAATAAATACACAAATAATGAAAAGCCACCATAAATAAATATTATAAAAAATGAATTAATATTATGTTATAATCAAAAAATAAATAATAATTAATCCCTAGCCTTAAAAATATATATTAAAAGCATTATTATTATTATTTATTATTATTATTATTATTATTAATACTAATAAAATACTAATAAATAAACACCCAAACCCAAACAAAATAATAATAATAAGGTTTTATTATTATTGTTATTCATTTTTCTGTTTAGTAATTTATTATTATTATTATCTTTTTTTTTAAGAGTTAAGGTCAGGGGTAAATTATTTATTTATTGTTACATGATATTTATTTATTTATTGTATTTATTTTATTATTTATTAATGATTATTTTTTATTTATTTGCATATTTATTTTACATGTCTTTATTAATATATTATTATTATTATTAGTAGTAGTAGTAGTAACACCCTAACAAAAAATAAAAATAAATAATAAATAACCCTAACCCCTAATCCTAAGGCTCCATTCACACTGCCGCGACTTGTCAGGCGACTTGTCAGCCTGACAAGTCGCGGTCCCTCGCGGTCCATTGACTGGTACAGGACCCGTTCTAATAGGAGCGACACAAGTCGCTTCGACTTAGAAAAAGGGTCCTGTACTACTTCGGGGCAACCTGGAGGCGACTTGCATTGACTTCCATTATGTGAAGTCCGTGCAAGTCGCGCCGAAGTCGCGGTGCACGGAGCTTCACAGGTCACCCCCGAAGTCATGCAGGAGTCGTGCCGCTTCAGTGTGAATGCGGGGTTACTGTGACTCCTTACCCTGACAAAAAAATAAAGAAAAATTAAAAATGAATAATAATAATAAAAAATATAATAATAACAAAGAAAAGAAAAGCTGATGGAAAAGCTAAAAAAATAGCAAGAAATGATGCAACAGATGATAGTTTTCTCTGTTGGCTAATAAAAAAAAACACCAAAGCTTAAAAATTTGCAAAAAAAATAAAAATAAACTGCTGAAAAGACGCTTCGCTCAGGTGTGAATGCAGCCTGAGAGTGTCCTCAATATTCACAGACTATTTTCTTTCCCCATACAGAACATTGGTAACAGTGTAGTCCCAGGGCCTGCCACAGAAGAGACTTCAGTGCCCCCTGGTGGTTATTGTGATTTCCTCCACACCTTCCATGCATTTCCATTCAAACATGAACCTGACTACTGGGACTCTGAATTCCTGCAAAACAACTTTCTTGAGCCTCCTGCAAGTGCCCTTACCAACTATTCCCCACAGATGACCATCAGCCAAAGTCAGCTTCAGGCTTTTGAAGAAGCATGGGAACCTGACATGTCCAATCTTCCATTTATGCCCTCAGATAACCCTCCTGACCAACCCCTGCCCTTTGTTCCTGGGACTCTATTAGACTGCTATGGCAGTTCTGAAGAAAGCAGAGTGGCCTCTGGGCACCACATGGCGATATCTGAGACTGGAGCACCGATCAGCAATGGTCCGCTGAGCCAAGGCACCGTACACAACACTGACTCTGTGCAATACTATATGGGATATTTTTACCCACAACCACCAAAGTCTGACCCAATGCTGGCTACTGAACCCAGTGCCCACTTCAAAACACACTCAGTGCCAATTCTGCCAAGGACTTTTACTGACAACCGTATGTATTCATCTACGAATTCTGCAAAATGTTCTACAACCTCACAGTCTGTCCCGTCACTTCCCAAAGGAAAGAAATCCAAACATAGGCGGCCCACTTCAAACAAAGTTGCTATAAGCCACAAATGTGCATACAATGGATGTGAAAAGTCATACACGAAGAGCTCGCACCTAAAGGCGCATCTCCGTACACACACAGGTAAGAGGAGGGCCTGTTGTAAGAGGCTGTAATGGTGCCGACATGTGTCGGCCTCAATTATGTATCTCAATATTCTAATTAGATCTGCGAACAGCATTATTTATGCCTTTACCATAACCCAGCTCCTAAATGTCCTATTACCCCTGTAATATCTTATTACAGTAACCCGACTCCTGAGTGTCTTATTACCCCTGTAATATCTTATTACAGTAACCCGGCTCCTGAGTGTCCTATTACCCCTGTAATATCTTATTACAGTAACCCGGCTCCTGAGTGTCTTATTACCCCTGTAATATCTTATTACAGTAACCCGGCTCCTGAGTGTCTTATTACCCCTGTAATACCTTATTACAGTAACCCGGCTCCTGAGTGTCTTATTACCCCTGTAATATCTTATTACAGTAACCCGGCTCCTGAGTGTCTTATTACCCCTGTAATATCTTATTACAGTAACCCAGCTCCTGAGTGTCTTATTACCCCTGTAATACCTTATTACAGTAACCCGGCTCCTGAGTGTCTTATTACCCCTGTAATATCTTATTACAGTAACCCAGCTCCTGAGTGTCCTATTACCCCTGTAATATCTTATTACAGTAACCCAGCTCCTGAGTGTCTTATTACCCCTGTAATATCTTATTACAGTAACCCAGCTCCTGAGTGTCCTATTATACCCCTGTAATATCTTATTACAGTAACCCGGCTCCTGAGTGTCTTATTACCCCTGTAATATCTTATTACAGTAACCCGGCTCCTGAGTGTCCTATTACCCCTGTAATATCCTATTACAGTAACCCGGCTCCTGAGTGTCTTATTACCCCTGTAATATCTTATTACAGTAACCCAGCTCCTGAGTGTCTTATTACCCCTGTAATACCTTATTACAGTAACCCGGCTCCTGAGTGTCCTATTACCCCTGCAATATATTATTACCGTAACCCAGCTCCTGAGTGTCCCATTACCCCTGTGATATGTTATTACAGTAACCCAGCTCCTGTGTATCTTATTACCCCTGTAATATCTTATTACAGTAACCCAGCTCCTGAGTGTCCTATTACCCCTGTAATATCTTATTACAGTAACCCAGCTCCTGAGTGTCCTATTACCCCTGTAATATCTTATTACAGTAACCCAGCTCCTGAGTGTCCTATTATCCCTGTAATATCTTATTACAGTAGCCCGGCTCCTGAGTGTCTTATTTCACCTGTAATATCTTATTACAGTAACCCAGCTCCTGAGTGTCCTTTTACCCCTGTAATATCTTATTACAGTAACCCAACTCCTGGCTATCTTATTACCCCTGTAATATCTTATTACAGTAACCCGGCTCCTGAGTGTCCTATTACCCCTGTAATATCTTATTACAGTAACCCAGCTCCTGAGTGTCCTATTACCCCTGTATCTTTTTCATATAATATTTGATATTTATTTTTCAGGGGAAAAGCCTTATGTGTGTGGATGGGAAGGTTGTTATTGGAAATTTGCCCGTTCCGATGAGCTCACTCGACATATACGTAAGCACACCGGTGTCCGCCCATTCCAATGTCTAATGTGCCAGAAGAATTTTGCTCGCTCTGATCACCTGGCTCTGCACATGAAACGGCACATAGTGAACATTAATCAACCGATATGACCAAAAAAAATGTCCGTCAGAGCTGTGATATACAGTATATTGTGAACAGGTGTGAATGGACTTTGTGCCAGAAAAAAAACAATAACAATGTTACAGGACAAGTTATGACATTTTTGTACATATATCAACTTGTATATGGCTGGTCAGAGGTGTTTGTTTTTGAGTAATTATAAGAAAATGTATGTTTATTTTTTCCTTTCTGATGACTTTTATAATGGTTTACCAGCTGACGGCAGGACATATATTTTAGGTTTTGGATGTGGCTCACTTCTGTTCACTTTTATTTTCTGTATCTAATACTCTAAGACATCCATATCAGTACATGATACCAACTGAAGTTTCTTCTTCTGATTCGCTGTAAGCTCAATCCCCCGCCCCAGAAGAGAGACAGGCCTTGTCACTTCCTGTTCAGGTGACACCCAGGATCTCTGGAGTGCACTCACCAGTGCCCAGTGTATTTCCTAAAGGGATCATTACAGACAGCAGTAACAACCCACAGAGGATCTAACCCATCCCTACTCCACTATGACAAAGGTTCTGCTCTTAAATATATTTCTGAATATGCGCTTTTTTGTGTGGATATGATGACTGGATGTCTGACCACAAGGAAGCAATAATAAAGGTGCTTTTGAAATCATGTAGCCACCGCAATCATGCTGAATTTTAACAAATGTTCATTAATCAGCTTGATTTATTTCAAAATTATATTGTTATTTGATTTTGTATTTAGAGCAATAGGAACAAAGAAAAACTGAAATTCTGTTGTAAATAAAGTTTTGTACCAAGACGTGTCTTTTTTTTACCAAGATGTCTCTGTTTTGTACCAAGACATCTCTGTTTTGTACCAAGACATCTCTGTTTTTGTCAAGATGTCCATGTTTTGTACCAAGACATCTCTGTTTTTGTCAAGATGTCCATGTTTTGTAGCAAGGTATTCCTGTCTTGTAAAAAGACGTCCCTTTTTTATACCAAGACACTCCTGTTTTGTACCCAAGCGTCCCTGTTTTATACCAAGACGTCCATGTTGTGTAATAAGAGGGCCCTGTTTTGTACCAAGGCTTCCCTATTTTATACCAAGTCGCCCTTTTTTTTTACCGAAGTATCCCTGTCTGTATCAAGGCATCTCTGTCTTCTACCAAGGCGGCCCTGTTTTGTACCCAGGCTTCCTTGATTTGTACCAAGTCATCCCTGTTTTATACCAAGACATCTCTGTTTTGCGCCCAGGCATCCCTGTTTTGGACCAGGCCATCCCTGTTTTTTGCCAAGATGTCCCTGTTTTATACCAAGACATCCTTGTTTTGCACCAAGACATCTTTGTTTTGTACCAAACGTCCCTGTTTTGAACCAAGGCTTGTCTTAGCTTGTCCAAGGTTTTCTTGTAAAAAGACGTCCCTTTTTTGTACCAAGACATCCCTGTTTTATACCAAGGTGTAAAAAGACATATCTTTTTTGTACCATGACACTCCTGTTTTGTACCCAAGCGTCCCTGTTTTATACCAAGATGTCCATGTTGTGTAATAAGAGGGCCCTGTTTTGTACCAAGGCTTCCCTATTTTATACCAAGTCGCCCTTTTTTTTACCGAAGTATCCCTGTCTGTATCAAGGCATCTCTGTCTTCTACCAAGGCGGCCCTGTTTTGTACCCAGGCTTCCTTGATTTGTACCAAGTCGTCCCTATTTTGTATCCAAAACATCCCTGTTTTGCGCCCAGGCGTCCCTGTTTTGGACCAGGCCATCCCTGTTTTTTGCCAAGATGTCCCTGTTTTATACCAAGACATCTCTGTTTTGCGCCCAGGCATCCCTGTTTTGGACCAGGCCATCCCTGTTTTTTGCCACGATGTCCCTGTTTTATACCAAGACATCCTTGTTTTGCACCAAGACATCTTTGTTTTGTACCAAACGTCCCTGTTTTGAACCAAGGCTTGTCTTAGCTTGTCCAAGGTTTTCTTGTAAAAAGACGTCCCTTTTTTGTACCAAGACATCCCTGTTTAATACCAAGGTGTAAAAAGACATATCTTTTTTGTACCAAGACACTCCTGTTTTGTACCCAAACGCCCCTGTTTTATACCAGGATGTCCATGTTGTGTAATAACAGGGCCCTGTTTTGTACCAAGGCATCCCTATTTTTTACCGAGGTGTCCTTATCTTTTACCAAGGCATCCCTCTTTTTTTTATTTAATTAAGTGTCCCTGTCTGTTTTTGTGGTCATCCCCCATTTAATCCCTGGCCTCTCCAGAGTGTGGTTCAGCAGCAACTCTTTTTGGCTCTGAGGAAGGGGGTTCGCTCCTGAAACGCGTCAGCCTGGACACAGCAGCCCTATGCGACACACTGCATACCATTCAGCACAGTGCGGTTCCTTGGCTACCTTGGAGACTATATGTGTATTGTGTTGATGTGTGTATACACACCTGCTTTGTGAGTATAATGTATACTTTTTAATATTTTTAATACATTTTTAGTGGTAATGCACTAGGTTGGTGCGCCCTTTTTCTTTTCTGTTGTTGTTTCCTAGTTGGTTTCGGATACCCTTGATCCTGAAGGGGCAGCAAGACCACAAGTTTGTCCACTCAAGTTTGAAGTATCTCTCTTCCCTCCGTCCCAGGAGAATTGTTCTACTACTTGTACCAAGATCTCCCTGTTTTCAGTCTTCTACAAGCCCTCTGACAGGTCCCTCTTGATCTGATGACATCAGCTGTTAGCACTCTGACAGCTACATCTTGACCTGATAACACCTACTATGAGCCCTCTGGTATGTCTCACTTGATGTGGTGAAATCTACTACAAGCTCCCTGATAGGTACCATTTGATGTGGTGACATCTACAATGAGCTCTCTTTTTCACCCCTACTGTAAGTTCTAATAAGATATGCTGGGCTGATGACCCGGACTGGAGATACTTTACTATTTAGACATTTATCAGTGCAGCATCTGCAGTCAGTGACACATGTTGGGCATTATATTATTACCCGCTCCCCGTTCAGACTTGTAATCAAAGTGTCTGGCAGAGGGGAGTCCTTTAGTACCAACTTTCTTTGTGGCTCTGAGATATCATGTGACAGAATGTTGAGTAGACATGTGCAGAACCAAAAAATCAGTTTTGATTCGATATTCAAATAATTACATTTAGTTAAATTTGTTTATTTTGTTTTTTTAATTAATTTTGTTTCGTTTATTCATTTTCAAATTCAATTCAAATTTATTCTATTCAAAATTTGGATTTCACGGGTCGGTTATATTCTTTAGATTTTTTTTTTTATTCTATTGTTTTTTTTCTTTTCAATTCTCTTCTATTTTATTGTCTTATTTTATATTCTTTTTTTTCTATTCTGTTCAAATTTATTCCATTCAAAATTAAAATTTTGTTTAAAAATGTTTATTGCAAAAATAAGTCATACAAAAGTTGTTCATATATATAAAGTACACATGTACAGATTACAAAATTCCATACGTCAATCCAAAAACAATAGAATAGTATATATCTCCAAAAATAGGTTTGTTGTGAAAAAAACTATATCAATATATATACATATATATATATACCCTTTTTTTGTCAATTATATAAACAACAATAAGAAACAAAAAGAAACTCTCAAAAGATGAATATCTCGAGGAATCTCAAATATTTATAGAAAGTAGAATAAGTTAATGTCATCTGTTCCTACGATAATATGGGAGGGACAAAACAAAGGTTGAGTAGGTCTAAAGGGTTTAGAGGGTAATTGACATGTTGACCAAAGTAAATGACGCATGTAATTATTGCATCATTTTCTGGGGAGTCAGTTGTAGGTCATTTCGTTTTCTAGTTATTAATTTTGGGAAAGCTTTGGAAATTGTGGAGGGATTGCTACGGTCTAAGGTGGGGTGCGCTACCATGTTAAAATCACCCCCCAAAATCATATGCGATGAACTGTGTTTGTCCAAAAGCTCAAAAAATTTGAAATAAAATTGTGTGGGGGCTCCAGAGGGGGCACATATGTTTGCTATATGTTTGCTATTGTTAACTCTCCAGCACCTCCAAAGGAAATAAGTTGTGGATCAACACCGCCACCCCCCTGCCACCCCCCTGCTCTTTGAGGAAAATAGGGTATAATAAGCCCTGGTGTACGCTCTGTGGAAATATTTGTGATGGTTATCTTTAGCAAAGTGAGTCTCCTGTAATAGGATTATTTTGGCATTTAGTCTATTTTATTGGTGAAATGCTTTTCTTCTTTTGTTGGTGGAATTTAAACCGTACATTGTGGGAAATGCATTTAATTGACATAATTTATACGTAATTCTTTTAGCAAATAGAAGTGATTGAATGTAAATTTTGATGTCAATGTTATATCTAGACAGGAGCTCATATGTGATCCACAGAGCGCACTAACAAGGGCCAATAAAGGGGCTATCATCCCAGCATAAGTCCCACAAGGTGAATGTGTTCGGCAGAGGCCAATGCCTACACCTACGATATTGTAGAGGTAAGGAAAACTATTTTTAGAGTGAACAGTAGACCTAGTTGGAGTAAATGAAAATAAAATCGATAGAGAGTTAAAATTAAAAAAAATACAAAAAAACAAAAACTAGAACAGTGGTTCAGTAACCAAAAGAGGCACTGAAAATTTTTGAGTAACTTAGAGGAAAACCTCCTCTTAAACAGCCCGGCGGGGAGAGACTAGAACCCCCAGATGGAGACGAACCCGCTGAGAAAAAGAGAGAAAAAAAATAGGGAACAATGCTACCATCAAAGCAGGTCCGTCACTCCCCATCAGGCTGAGTGGGTGCGGTGCGCACAAGCGCGGAACTTCATAAGCAACTATATAGCATATTAAGCATATCGACCGGAGTGTAGTGCAAAAAAGAAAAAAAGAGCATCTGGTAATTGGAACTCCAATTACACAGAGTTAGTGAGAGGTAAACTATCTTCCTTTTTCTGTATTTTTGGATTCTACCGGGAAACTCTTCTTGTTATCCACATCTTCATGTCCTCCACTAGATAAGATAGTCAGCCCAGGATTCAGGGCAAAGGAAAAGTTAACAAGGTATCTGTAAAGGTTAAGTGAATCGGTCCAGGACAACAATTTGGAAGATGTAATATGATGTGAAGTGTCATCAAGGTATTGTATTGTTATATATGTGGTTATGCTTGTGAATGTCCACAAGATGGTGCTGTTTCAAAGATATAGAGAGTTCCCTTCTATCCTGAAGAAAAAGGAAGATCTAAAAAAAAGGAAGTAAGTATTGTGTATAGAAAAACTTTGGACACTAGCGTCACTGTCACCGTTGGATTATAAATAATGTTAATTAAAGTCTTGTTATAGTAAGAGGATCTATCTGTAACCTGTGGAAATCCTCAAAGGAGAGCCAAAAGTGAAAATTATAGATCCAGAGATAAGCTTATCTTAGCTTGAGTAAAAAAAAAAAAAAAAAAGGCATACAGTAAATGGATATAACATCCTCATATGCGACATATTTCAGTATTTTCTCTTCCTTCCTTGCTTTTTTATTTCCTTTGCTTGTAGTACCCTAAAAAAAATGGAACAGGGGTCAAAAGTAGTGAAACTCAGCTATGGGTTTTTAACCAATTTCCTTCCTCACCCTCCTTCGGCCCCGCCTGGATGCCGGTGTTTGCCACAAAGGTGAGGGGCGAGGAGATGGAGAGGGGGCCTGGGCTTCTGTGGGCTCTAGGAGACCTAGTTTGACGAGGGTCTCTCTTCCTTCCTGCAGATTTGTCACCACGTAGGTAGTACCATTATGTGGAATGATTAATTTGAAGGGCAATCCCCATCTGTATCTTAGGCGGGCTGATTGCAGGACAGAGGTGATTTCTTTCATATTTCTTCTTCTTTCCAGGGTAGCTTGGGAAATGTCGGGAAATATTTGTAATCTATGTCCGTCAATCATTATGTTAGGGGTATTTCTGGCGGCTCTTAAAATGTCTTCCTTTGTGAGGAAATCCCTCATACAAAGCACTATGTCCCTGGGTGACTTGTCAGCAGGGGGTTTGGGCCTTAATGCACGGTGGATGCGGTCGCTGGAAAAACTTGAATCCTCCATATCTGGCAAAAGGGATTTAAATAGACGGAGGACAGTAGGAGTGAGATCCGTATAGGATTCAGGAATCCCTCTCAGGCGTAAATTGTTGCGTCTATTGCGATTATCGAGGTCTTCGATATGTGATTGCAATTGTATAAACGCAGTGTTGAGGGATTCGTGATCTCTGCTGAGTTCCTTGTAGGCTAAACAGAGCTCATTGTGCTTTGTTTCTAATCTATCAGTTCTCCCTCCCAGAGAGGATATTTCCTGTGTGAGGGTATTGGCAGTCTTATGCAGCTCTGTTTGAAAGTTGGAGATCAATTTTGTATATATGGCCTCTAAGCTGTGATCCAAATCTGCTTTCGTGAGGGGAGTATTGTACTCACAGTTAGCTGTAGATGCAGGATCCTTAGAGGTGGCTGCTTGCACAGTGTGTCCTGTGGGGGGGGGGGGGGGGGGTAGGAAGGGGAGCCGGCGCCATCTTTCTCCATGATGTATTTCTCCCTGTTCCCGAGGAGATAATGTGTTAGAGATCTTTGCGGGGTCCTACGGTGCTTTTTTTTTGCTGGACGACATACACTCCAGTCTTGGGGAGCAGGGGGTGTTATTTACAGGGATCAGTGTGGGTTATTATGGCCCCTGTGAGCTCTGAAGCCGCAGCTCTGACCGGAGCTCTCTCTTCAGCCGTCCATGCTGTCCCGCGCCGCGCATGCGCCCCCCCCCCCCAAATTCTAATTTTGGAAGACGGTTATACTGTATTCTTTCTATTTTTGTTCTATTATATTCTCTTCTATTCTCTTATTTACTATTTCTCTATATTGTATTTCTAATATTCTCTATTCTATTCTTTTCTATTTTATTCTAATCTTTTCTATTTAAAATTCAAATTTCGGAAGATGATTATATTCTTTCTATTTTATTCTATTCTATTGAATTCTATTCTATTGTTTTTTTCTATTCTATTCTATTCTTTTCTATTCTATTCTAATCTATTCTATTCAAATTTATTCTACCCAAAATTTGAATTTCGGAGGACAGTTATATTCTTTCTATTTTATTCTATTCTATTGTTTTTTTCTATTCTATTCTATCTTATTCTATTCTATTTTGCTCTAATCTCTTCTGTTCTAATTTCATTTTTTTCTATTCAAATGTATTCTTTACTATTCTATTCAAAATTATTATTTTATTTAAAATTCAAATTTTAGGAGATAGTTACATACTTTTTGTTTTATTCTATTCAATTTTGGGACCATACCTTGAAAGGCTGTATAATGGAACAGGACCGGATAGGTTGTTTGCCAGGGACACTTTATCAGCTCATTTATCGTTGATGTTGAAGGAGGGAAAGGACCCATCGGCTTGCAGGAGTTATAGACCTATATCCCTCCTGAATATAAACCTGAAAATATTTACGAAAATCTTAGGGACAAACGGGCTAATAAGAAACCGCGGTTGGCTCATAATAGTTTAACATTGCCAAAACATATGGGAGGACTTGCAGTCCCAGATGTACGTACATTTAATGCCATTTTGAATGCCATACATTTAAATAGTGTTTTTTTCTATTCTATTTTATTCTATTCTTTTATATTATATTATATTCTTTTCTATTCTATTATTTTCTGAAATATTATATTCAAATTGATTCTATTCAAATTTCAGAAGATGGGTATTTTCTTTCTATTTTATTCTGTTCTATTCTTTTATTTTCTAATCCATTCTTTCTTTTCTATTCTATTCTAATCTGTTCTACTCTTTTCTATTCTATTCCTTTAATTTATATTCTATTTTATTCTATTCTTTTATTTTCTATTCTATTTTGTTCTGTTTTACTCTATTCTTTTCTATTCAATTATTTTATTTTCTGTTCCTTTATTTTCTATTCAACTTTATTTTATTATTTAATTTTCTATTCTTTACTTTTCTATTCCATTCTATTCTCTTTATATTTGATTCCTTTATTTTCTATTATATTTGATTCTATTATTTTATTTTCTATGCTAGTCTGTTCCTTTCCATTCTATTCTCTTCTCTTCTATTCCTTTATTTTCTATTCTTTTTTATTCTATTCTTGTTTTCAAACTTAATTTGTTTTTTAAATCAAATTCAAATTTTGGCCGAATTTTGTTATGGATTCATTTACATTTTTTACTATTGTAATTTGGGAATTCCAATACATCTGAATTTCTAAATAATGAAAAAATTTGTACGAACTTTGATGCGGAACGAAATGAACCGCACATGTCTACTGTTGAGAGCCACAAAGTTCGATGACAATAACCCATGTCCTTTCTGTACACTCACCTTTCACTTTGCCCACCAATCAGTATGGCACCATAGCACACTGCATGGTACATTTCTTTAGCCCACAGAAGTCTTTCCCTGCCACAAAGGTACCAGTTGATTGTATTTGCCCTCCACATGCCAAAGGTTTTCCGTTCTCCCCTGAATTCAATAGAGTAGGCCAAACAAAAGACAAATTTAGAAATATGATCTCTGTTTAGTTGCTTAAACCAGTTTTTATGTGTTTTTTGTTAACATGGGAAATGTAAAGGGTCACTTTCGTTTTTCACAGTGTAAGTGCCAGTTCCATGTGATTAATAACATGCCTGGATGAGGTTGTTTTGGTTCAGAGGTCAAAGCTATGAGGACACCCAAGACAACACCATTATTCGGCCTATATAGTAACTACAAGACACAGCATGCTCTGACAGGGAACTGCAAGGAACAACAGATCCAGCATACCCAGAAAAGGGGTAAATCCCCTTGCACCCGGCCCTCTAGTCCTCCCTAAATAAAATGTAACTTGTACTAAAAGAAATGCAGAGGCTGTCATTGATTACCTTCTTTTGGAAATTCTACTTGCTGCCTTTGCAGCATAAAGATGAAATTTGGTTCCCTGTTTATTGGCTTTGCCCTTCCCCTGGTGTCACCATTATAGTGATTGCGCAGATGTGCAGAAGAGCTTCCCCAGCAACTACATACAAGGTTATGTAGAGAGGTGAGGGGGAATAGAGGAGCTCGGGCACCACCAAGTAGACACTCCCAGAAGAGGAAAGGGCTATAAGATGGCAGGAGGAAAGGACCCGTTCTAAGGAATTAACTAAGAAAAAATTAGTATTGGTAACAAGTTCAGGGGGAACATTGCAAGTGTATAAATGTTGAGAATAAGAATTTAAAATACTTTATATTTCTCTGCTTTTCCCTCCAGTTCCACTGTGTAAGAAAGAAAAAAAATAAATAAATATGTGCCCGCGGTCCTGTGTATAGGCCGTATTTAATGCCGTACTCTTGTAAAAGATTATGTTACTGTTTACATGTGTACACCATTTAGCATACATGTAAGCTGTTGGTCCTGAATACCAAGGACACTAAGTGGTAAGAGCCACCTGCATCCTAGCAATATAGGGACACTAGGCAGCAGGTGTGACGGTGGCGGGTATCAGACCCCAGGCCTTCTCATCCAACTTGTGACCGAAGACCAGGCAATCTCACACCCTGCCGTCACTTGCGTAACAATGCCACTCTCAGCCGCACACCACAATCTAGATGCCAGCAGACTGAGAGCGATTGTCACCGGGCTAATTAAACAATTAACCCTTTCTCTGCCACCACCGCTTCGTTTGAGCCCAGCGGACGCTCGTAATTTTAGAAATACCAATTATGACTTTAGAATAATCATCTGTACCACACACTGTCACCGCAGACAGGAATGATCAGAGGGTTTATTCTATACAGTAGCGCTCTCCAGGAGACAGGTTCTTTGGGTAGCTTGGCATTAAGAGCTTAGTGACAAGATTAACACTTTTCAAAATAAGGTTTAAAAAAAGGGTTAAAATTGGTGCAAAATAAAATATTTAAAGAAAAATGGGTTACAAAGAAATAGAGACACAATTCTGCAATTTAGAAGAATAGATAAAGAATTAGAAATGAAAATACTTGCATTCAAAAGTCCTGGTATTATCAGAGGTTCAGAGCTGAGCATGTGTGATTGGTTCTTCCCTTGAGCGATGTTACTGCTTGATGTTAAAAATGAGAACTGAGAGCTCCATCAGCTTCTCTCTTTTTCTCTGACCCGCAGGGGGTGTCATCAGAGGTCCTTGACCAATAAACACAGGGGCCATGGGCGGCTCATAAACTGCTAAGGGACCTCCCGTTTAGACAGATTTTATAACAATTCATATCTTGAAATATGTAATGGTTACTTTCTTGAAACTGATATTTTATTGTGCGGTATTGAATTTTACATCCATGGACACCAAACACAGGTTATCTCGTAATAACCTCTGACCCGTAAGGCATCTGACTGCTAGCTTGTCTTCCCTAGGAGCGAACGTGATCATGTATGATCTTAATTCGATCGGTATTTTATTTGGCATTCAAATATATACTCTCTAGAGACATATCTTGTTTGGGTTTACAATTATGAATTTGTGTGTGAATGTATTACAGTTCTAATGACCATCTGGGCGGTGTGTTATTTACGACCCAGCCTGGTCAGTCTTAATGCTTGCTCGTTTATGGCTTGCTAGCCTGCCATCTGCCAGGCGTGCTGATAAGGTTTTCTTTGAAGCTCTAAAGCCCAAACTTCCTGCATTCCAGGAGTTAATTAACACTGCAAAAGGGGGCTGGGATGATGGGGGTCTGGTGAATGAGTGTCTTTTCAAACTTCAGAGCTCGGAAACTAAAATGGTTGCCTGACAAATTGGTGTCCCAGCGCAGGATACCATCACACCTCCCCCTTTTGTGGGTGCATAGGAGGGGACTGCAATTTCCCTCCTGACGCCAACGACTCCTGAGGGTTCGGCTTGTCACGACAAACCATCAGCATTGCCATGGGTGCTACCTTCCTTCTGCTCAAGGATGGCATATGCTACTTCCCTGGGGAGCAGCTTCCGGCTCAGATAGAGGATGAGCTTTTCCTCTCCTTTTGCATCCCTCTGCCCTAGGGCTGCATCTGGCCCAAAGGTAATGGCATAGGGTTGTGCCGGGACTGGGTGTTTAAATTCCGGGCCCCATGTCCCAGGTGCACGGGCCAGTACCTCCGTCAAGGCTGGACGGTCCTTCTGACACACTGGCGTCCAGAATGCCAGTTTAACCAGGGTACCGTTGAGTTGGTCAGTCACAGGTTCAGCTGAGCCACTATAGTCGCACCCCAGCATCCTCCGGTGGCCAGCTGTACCCAGGAATGATGTAACCAAAGTTGTGGTTTGAGGAGTAGGCCAGGTCCTGGTAGCCTCAGTTCCAGATTTCTGGGTGCCTACTCCTCCCTGCTGTTCCCAGTACCAAACAGCTGACATGTCTATCTGACAGTTACTGGGCAGAACTGTCAAACTAGGCTGTGCCAGATTGTTTGGGACTGAGGACAGGAGCCCTGGGTGTTCCACCCAGACAGGGCCAAACACTACCAGGCCCCTATAGCAGGCCACTGCACAAGGTTTAACCTCTCCCCGTAGATCACACGTGACCCTTAGGGAGGTGTCTGATGCGTTCTTAACCTCATCTAGCATTGCCGTAGATTCAGTTAATAAATGGTGAAAGGTTTCCGCGCTGATGGAGAAATTAAGAAAATGACTGCAGCCTACCTCAAAAATATAGCAAGCTATATTTTAGTAAATGTGGGAAGTTGGAGGTAAATGGCGCTGTCAGACATATAAATTAGGGAATATAAATATATCAATGGGTGCACTGATGACGTGAAATAAATAAGTAAAAGTGTCAGATCATAAATTAGAACGTGATATAATGGATCATTCTAAAGTGTAAAATGTATATGTAAAACTAAATTATTATATGTTTAAAAAGTTGATAGAGGTCTATCGTGAATAAATAATAAATATTAGTGCAAATATAAGTGATAAAAATAGATTCGGTATGTGACAGTAAAAAATATATATATATAAATCTGATCCAATTCTAAAACACATTAATAAATTCAATATATAAAGTGGTATATTGCATAAATTCAGTAGCTAGAATAAATAGATAAATATTAAACAATTAAGGTGCTAATAATCAAGTGCATCAGTGTGCTGGAGCCAAAAAAGTATAAGCAGTAGGTGAAACGATCAAATCATAAACAGTGTCCCAGCAAATTGCATAAAGTGTCCATAGAAATGACCATAAAAGTAACCATAAAGATTCTGGTGCCACAAGTAATATATATAAGTCCCAAGATGTAGAGGGAGAAGAGGTTATCAGGAGAAGGTGGATTCCAGAGGTTCCAAAAATGGTGGGGGTGCTCAGTAAAGGAATAAGTGCTCCCCTCCTATTGCTCCCGCACTCACCAGATGATGGTACCCCCACAGGGGTAAACAGCGTTTGGGGTGACTCTCAAGGGTCCCTCCGAAGGCTGGTTAATAATCCACTTAATCCCGACCTCTTATAGTGTATTCTTCTCCAGGTAAAATTGGTAAGTAATGACTCCTCATAAGTAATTCAATATAGAAGAAAAAGTGCATGTATGTCCTAGGGACCGCAACACCCTCGTGTAGCGGGCGTCCCGGAAGAACCCATGAATTGGCCCTGACTGCTGCCGCCAGAGGTTCCACTGCTAGGGCAAACAGCAGGGGCAACAAGGGGCAGCCCTGCCGCGTGCCCCTGTGCAGTGGGAATGCCGGAGACAGCATATTATTGACCCTCACACATGCCATGGGGACGTTATACAACAGTTTAATCCACGCTATAAACCGAGGCCCTAACCCCAGTTGCTCTAAAACCACCCAGAGATACTGCCATTCCACGCTATCAAAAGCTTTAGCCGCGTCAAGTGACAGTATCGCTCTGTTCCCGCAGTTATCTGGTGGGATCTGCATGTTCAAGTACAGTCTGCGTATGTTAGTGGCCGTGGATCGCCCCGGAATGAACCCAGATTGATCCCCATGCACAATTTTAGAGATCACCTTAGAAAGGCGGTTGGCCAGCACTTTCGCAAAAAGTTTTAGATCTGACGTGAGGAGGGAAATAGGTCTATACGAATCAGGGCGGGTCGGATCCTTCCCGGGCTTCAATAGAACAACTACCACCGCCTTATACATAGAGGGGGGAAGCGCCCCCACCTCCAAAGAGGTCTCAAGTGTGTGTAGGAGTTCCGGTAGCAGCACCCCACTAAAAGCCTTATATGATTCAATAGGGAGCCCATCCGCGCCCGGTGCCTTAGAATTAGGATAAGCTGCCAAGGCCTCCTGGAGTTCCTCCAACTTAATGGGGGAGTCCAGAAGAGCCCTATCAGCAGCAGAAAGCTGCGGCAGCTGGAGGTCTTGCAGAAAAGCCAGCAAGTCGCTCGGATCATATGACACCTTGGAAGCGTAGAGATCCCTAAAGAATGTGCTGAAACCTTGTAAAATAGACGGGGTATCCGAGACCACCACCCCAGAGGGGAGCGTCAATCTGTGTATTATCGGGGGAGGCCTCTGCGCCCGCGAAATAGTTGCTAGCATATGACCAGTTTTTTCCCCCTCCTCAAAATATGCCGGTGACATAAAAAAAGTTTGTGGTCAGCCTGCTGTTGCTGGATGGAGCGATAAAATCTTTGCGCCTCCAGCCAGCAACTCTGATTCTCTACCGTGGGGGACACCAGGAAGGCACGCTCTGCCCGGAGCACCGCATCACTGGCATCCCGGGCCCAGCGCCTGCTTCGAGATTTAACAGTCGAAATTTCTTTAATACAAATACCCCTAACGAAAGCCTTCATGGTATCCCACACCATCCCCGGAGCTGCAGAGTGTCTGTTATCGGCAAAGAAATTAGAAAGGTGGTCAGTGATCTGGGAATGGTCAGGAAAGAGTGGAAGCCAGAACGGGTTCAGCTTCCACTGCCTAGGCAAACCGGGCCCCGGTAACCCGAAGGCCCACCAGCATTGGGGAGTGGTCAGAGAGGCCATGTACCAGATAGGTGACCTCGGGTGCATAAGAAAACAGTAGGTCAGAGCCCAGGGCCAAATCAATACGGGACAATGTGGAGTGTGACAAAGAATGACAGGAGAAGCCCGCCTCCAATGGGTGCTTGCTGCGCCAGATATCCACAAGTCCCAACTTCCCCAGAAACCTAGCAAAGGGAGTGGGAGTTCTGGATCCTCCGGGGCAAAACTGTTTAAGGGTGTCAAGGGATGGATCAAGGACATTATTGAAATCCCCCACAGCTAACACCGGGATTTGGGGGTGAGCACCAATAAACCGGGACAGACACTCCAGCACCTCAAACGCAAATGGAGGAGGAACATATACATTAGCGATAATACATTTAAAGGTATCCCACACCCCCACAAGAAAAATAAATCTACCCTGAGGGTCGATCAAGGAGGCCAGGGACTCAAATCTTGCCGAGGCCGATACTAGAATGGAGACCCCCCCTAGAGTACTGAGTATGAAAGGAGTGAAATTGCACTGGGAATTTAGATGTAGGGACATTACCCACAGTCCTTAGTCAAGTGAGTTTCTTGTAAACAGATAATTGCGGGACTATAATGTGACATAGAGGTCCAAATAGCAGTACGTTTGCGAGGGTCTCCTAAGCCACGGACGTTCCAGGAGATAAGAGTTCCAAGTGGATTAGCCATGGAGGACACGTATCATAGAAAGGGCTTCCCGCAGTCCACAAGCAAGCCAGGGGAAGAGCCGCCAATGAAGTAGCTCAGCGGGGAGTGATAGCATGGTCCCGAGGAGGGGGGTCAGAGGCTCGGGTAGATCGTATGCAGCATGCCCGAGCCATCCGGGTCGTGGAAGTGCACCATAGTAGAAAAAAACTAAGGACAGGAACAACAAAAAAGCGAACAAAGTACAAACGATTGAAGAGCAAACATGAGATGGAGAGCCCGGTGGGCGGCTTCCATCTAAACCCCGCAGGGAAACATCGGCTAGCCCAGAGGGCATGGGGGGGGGGGGGGGGGTAAAGTAAAGAGGGCCCGAACTCGTACAGTCCAGAACAGTAAGCCATTCCAGACAAAGCTTGAAGTAAAATGTCAACTCTGAAAATGTAAACCGTAGCAAGCAAAGGGGAGACAGTTCAGCTCCTATCAGGGGAATAAGAGACCCACTTGCAAAGTAAAGCAGCACACTCCGCTATGTAGCATCAGACTGCAGCATCCCGTAATTGGCGTTCGTGACGATCCAGCCAATTAACCGCCATGGTGGGATTTTCAAAGAAATGAACGGCACCGTTCGACACCACTCGCAATTTGGCCGGGCATAACATGGAGTATACCAGCGGTATGGCTCGCAGACGTTTCTTGACTTCAGTGAATCTTGCACGTTGCCTCTGGAGTGCAGCTGAAAAATCAGGGTATATAGAAATCCGTGATCCTTGAATCTCCATGCGAGGATGTTGCCTGGCTAATCTCAGAATAGTGTCCCTGTCTTTATAGTGCAGAAGTTTCAGTAAAAATGGGCGGTCGGGACCCCCTGGTGCCCTCTCCACAGAAAAGAAAGGAGAAAGGTTGCCTTTCCCAAAGGTAGATAGCAGCCATTGCTCTATAAACTCCACCGGCGCTTTGCCCTCTGCTTTTTCTGGTATTCCCACCAAGCGTAGGTTACTGCGGCGCAGCCGGTTTTCCATATCTTCCAGCCTGGCCACTGCCTCAGAGACCCCCGAGGAATTCATCCTGACATCTTGTATAAGGGGTGGCAGCTCATTCTCCACCACACTAACTCTGCCCTCTAAGGCTGTGGACCGCTCCCTGATATTTTGCATGTACTGCCGCATGTGCAATAGACCCTCCTTCATGCTCTTCACCTCGACCGTCAGGTCTGCGAGGGAAGCGCCATAGGTTTGTACAGCCTTCAGGACATCTTGAATGGTAGGAGCAGGAGGTTCAGAACCCCCAGGATTGTCGTCCTCCCCTCGCAGCCCCGTGGGAGTACTCACTGCG
Organism: Pelophylax lessonae; assembly: GCF_965119305.1. NCBI lineage: Eukaryota > Metazoa > Chordata > Amphibia > Anura > Ranidae > Pelophylax > Pelophylax lessonae. Next base: position 601,653,359 of record NC_138771.1, on the reverse strand, counting down.
GCCTCAGGGGGTGGCGTGTCTGCGTCTTCCCGCCGGGGAGAGGAGGTCTGCTTCGCTGGAGAGCGACAGGGCTGTTTGTCTGGTGATGCAGCGGTCGGCGGGCGCCGCCATGTTGGGCCTGTTTGGGCGCCGGCAAGCCCTCCTCCTTTCTCCGAGTCATGGGTGCTGGAGCGGACCGGAGCGCAGGAAACGATACCGGAGCCAGACAGACTCACTTGCGGAGCACTCGGGCGATTTCCACGGTGATTAGGGTCTGGGTTCAGGATAATAAAGGTACAGGATGCCGGAGCCGATGCGATGCACGTCCTACTACATGAGCCGGTCAGCCACGCCCCCCTCCAATATCTCTGACGCGGCATGCTGTAAGCACTGCCAGCAGCATAGATACCTGGAGGGAGAAGGGTGGTTTCAGCTGACGGCCCAAACCCACTCCCTGAGTGTCAGCTACCGCTAACAGGACACCTGTCTTTCCCAGTTCAGGGGTACTACCTTTGCCCCTGGCATGTGCTGTGCTAGGATGCTGTGTGAGAATCAGGTTAAGCCACAAGCCCTTGTGCTTCACTCCAGGCCTGGTCCTCCTGATCTCACAGAGATCCTTACACATCAGATCAATTGACACCTTCAATACATGTCTGTGAGGTTGACTGGACACAATGAACAGCTGTTTAACCCCTTCAGTCTCCAGGCCTCCTGCCTGTTGGCCTGTCACACCTACCTGCTCACTGTCCCAGTCAAACTGTTGTTTACTCTTCACAGCAGGGGGCCACTCAGCCCCACTCCTGAGTGGTTTGAGAGCCTGGTCGATCTGCAGTGCTGGCTGACAGGCAGAACTACAAGTCCCAGCCAGCCATCCTGTGGCAAACCAGGACAGCTGCTGAGGCTTAACAGAGATGGAGTCCACTGGGTCAGAACAGGGAGAGGGCACAGAGGCCTCCTCCGACTGTTCTGCGACCAGGGCCTGCATCTCCGCTGCTTTCGCAGCACTGCGAGTGACCACCAACATTGACAAAACATCATCAGCATTATCATCATTTTCATCATTAGCATCATCATTTCATCATCATTATCAGCATTATTAATAAAGCATACCCCTGGTAACTTCACAGGCAAGGAGGCCTCCTCTCCTTCAGAAGATGGAGGACCTTGTAATTCAACTCTACCCTTCCCCTCCCCCTCCCTCTGTCCATCCATAGGTTGCCCAGACATTAACCCAACATCTACACACAGTACCTTGTTAAGTCCAGAGAGTTCCGTGGAGGCATCAAGGGTGTTCTTAGCAGGGGTGTAGTAAGAAACAAGGGTACCTAAATCGGCACCCAACAAAACAGCTGTGGGGATTTCCTCAGAGACTCCCACCTCCCTCATCCCACTTCCAGCACCCCAATCAATGAAAACATGGGCACGGGGTACTTGTGAGCGGGTCCCCCCAACTCCAGTGAGGGTAAAAAACTTTCCAGGGATGATATCCCTTTTTCTTATCACTTCTGGTCTGACCAAGGTGATTTCAGCTCCTGTGTCCCGGAAACCAGTTACAGTCCGGTTGCCCACGGTGACAGGCTGCAGGTTGGCAGCGGTCACCCGGGATCTCCTGCGGACAAACAGCACTGAGGAAGAGTGGCTGGCCGGCTGACCAGGTGATGTCATCTTCTTCTGCTCAGGGCACTTTGTCCTGAGATGTCCAGCTTTCTCACAGGTGTAGCATCTGCGGGTGTCAGTTGCAGTTGAGGTGACACCAGAGACTGCAGGTGCTGGTTGCTGGGAAACTTGACCCATAGGTGCAGGAGGTGTTGCCATGTGCGATTTCCCTCCTTTCGCGCCATACAGAGGAGCCTTGCGATGGTCAGATACCCGAGTGTGGATATAGGTATCTGCCAGTTCTGCTGCTGCTTGGGCAGAGGCTGGCTTCCGTTCCAACACAAACTGTCTGACGTCTGTAGGACAGATATGCAAGAGTTGATCTCCAATCATGAGATCTTCCAGGGACTCAAAAGAAATGGCGTTCAAGCCTTTAGTCCACTGCCGGAATGTGGTGCGTAAGCGGCTTACCACATCCATATATGAGTCCCCAGGCCCCTTTTGCAGGGACCTAAATCGCTTCCGGTACACTTCCGGGGTTGACTGGTACTTTTGGATGATTGCAGCCTTTATGGCCTCATAATCACCATCCTGTGCTGTTGGCAATTCGACGTAAGCGTCCAGGGCCTTGCCTCGCAGCCCTGGCGTCAGGTACCGGGCCCACTGTGCTTGGGGCAGCTGGTACTAATGGCAAGTCTTTTCAAACGACAGGAGGTACACATCAATGTCACTGTCCTTTTCCACAACTGGAAATTTGGCTGCCTGGCTCACAAGCAGAGAGGTGTCCCTGTGCTCTAGGGATCCGAGGTTCTGAAACTGTCACTGCGGCTGGAGCTTAGTCATCTCCAGGTTGTGCCGACGTTCAGCCTCCCTCTGTGCATCCTCTCTCTCAGCCCGGCGTTCCGCAGCCTCTCTCTCTCAGCCTGCCGTTCCGCAGCCTCTCTCGCAGCCTGGCGTTCCCCTCTCTCAGCTGCAGCCTGACGTTCCAGAAACTGCAGGTACGCCATAGGATCCATCTCCTTGACACGTTGCAGTGTTTCCTGCATTTGAGGAGAGTCTATGCTGGTCGCAGGCAAGAGAGGGCTGGTCTGCTCATGTTGTGGCTGGGGGGTGACTTCCAGTGATACTCCAGTGTCAGTCTCTGCTGGCCCATCCTGCGCGGCCGTTCCTGAATCACTGGGCTCTGAAGAAACGGACACTCCGTCTTCTGGTTCCGCCAGGTTCTGGTTTGCCTGGATATCATGCTCCTGCAGGGCATGAATCATTCCTTCACGAGTTTTGCCACTGATGTCAAGTCCTCTTGATGTGCACTCCGTAATCAGATCATTTTTGCTCATTTTTTTATATTCCGATAAACCAGGCATGTTTGCAAGCAGAAAAGATAGAACAGAAAGCAAAGATAGGAAAGAGCTGTAGAAAGTAGAGGTTGCTGTATGTCTCTTTTAAAAAAAAAAAAAAAAAAAAATATGCACCAGCTTGTCTCTAAGGACTGCTTTCCACAACCGTTACAATCCTTCAGTGCAGAGCTAATTCCTAACAGTGCACTGAATGCTCTTAAATGCAAGACTATCCCACGTACGCTGCCAGCCAATATGTGACGGTGGCAGGTATCAGACCCCTGGCCTTCTCATCCAACTCGTGACTGAAGACCAGGCAATCTCACACCCTGCCATCACTTGCGTAACAATGCCACTCTTAGCCGCACACCACAATCTAGATGCCAGCAGACTGAGAGCGATTGTCACCGGGCTAATTAAACAATTAACCCTTTCTCTGCCACCACTGCTTCGTTTGAGCTCAGCGGACGCTCGTAATTTTAGAAATACCAATTATGACTTTAGAATAATCATCTGTACCACACACTGTTACCGCAGACAGGAATGATCAGAGGGTTTATTCTATACAGTAGCGCTCTCCAGGAGACAGGTTCTTTGGGTAGCTTGGCATTAAGAGCTTAGTGACAAGATTAACACTTTTCAAATTAAGGTTTAATAAAAAGGTTAAAATTGGTGCAAATTAAAATATTTACAGAAAAATGGATTACAAAGAAATAGAGACACAATTCAGCTATTTAGAAGAATAGATAAAGAATTAGAAATGAAAATACTTGCATTCAAAAGTCCTGGTATTATTAGAGGTTCAGAGCTGAGCATGTGTGATCGGTTCTTCCCTTAAGCGATGTTACTGCTTGATGTTAAAAATAAGAACTGAGAGCTCCATCAGCTTCTCTCTTTTTCTCTGACCCGCAGGGGGTGTCACCAGAGGTCCTTGACCAATAAACACAGGGGCCATGGGCAGCTCATAAACTGCTAAGGGACCTCCCGTTTAGACAGATTTTATAACAGAATTCATATCTTAAAATATGTAATGGTTACATTCCTGAAACTGATATTTTATCACTGTGCTTGAAGAAAAACATAAACTTCACCTCGTGAGCTGTTGTGCACTAAAATGCTCACCAGAACGCAACAAACAAAGGGAAGGAGTGAGAGGAGATTATCCATATAATCTGCATTTGGATTTTCCGAGGAGCTATATAGGTGAAGTTTATGTTTTTCTTCAAGCACGGTGTTGGGCACATTCCATGAACTATATTATTTTGTAGTTTTTATTTATTTGTTTGAATTATTGATCACAAAATTGATGTATCATTGAGCACTTAATATTTTGCATTTACAGAATAAAGATTGCATTGAGTATGGTATATTTATTTATGGCACATAAATGTATCATTTAATCAATATTTTGATTAATTCTAAAGTATTGGGGTTATATTTATTTTTTGTGGTTTAACATCACTAACCAGCGCCTACTTTTATATCTTGTTGGTTTTGTATTTGTGTCACTTACACATTTAAAGGGGCAGCAGGTTAATTAATTTATTTATTTTTGTAGACCAGGCGCCTTCACTTAATTTCACATAGTAACCAATCAGCTTGTAAAATTAGCTTCTTCAATCAAGCTTTGACAATAAAACCTAGAAGCTGATTGGTTACTCTGTAGAGCTGCCCCAGATTCTGTGTGCTCATGTTTTAGTAAATCTCCCTCTTGGTGTCAGGAGGAGCTCATTACTGTGCCGCTTCTCCTTTCACTATCCATTTATAGGCTCAGGCGGGTCTAGAAGGACCTGGGCTGAAAGGAAATGTGTTGAGTAATACTAGCCATCGGACTAAGACAAGTAGCAGCAGAAAAAAGTACTACTGGTTCAAAGCTGAATAATTCAGCAAAAGCTGGTGTTGCTAATTCATCTTCTAATTGGCTATTTATTTTCTCTTGTTTTTGGCTGGAGTTCTGCACTAAAAAAGGCTCTAACAAGCAGAAGTTTCCATTTAAAAATGAAATAAAATATAAAAAAATACAATCAAAGTGTATTTAAAGGCAAAACTTTTTTTTCCGTATTTTGGATGGTTTTTTTTTTTTTTTAGCCATCTGTATCCTATTAGGGAGAGTTCCCTTCACTTTCTGTGCTGTAGACACGGTTTGTCCTTGCAGTGGTCACTAGGATGCATAGAAAGGGTGACACTAGAGACACTGACAGATATAAAAACATGACAGCAGTTCTGATCCCTCATCATTCAGTCCAAAACAAAAAACAATCATTAGTTGGGTCAAATCGACATTCATTTTTGACCGCAGTGACGAGAAAATTCGAAGGATGGAAATTTTCTTTTGAATAAACAAATTTAGAACAATTTGGTTGTCGTTCAGTAAAGTCCATTCATTTTAAAATCAAATGTTAAAGGCAAAAAAATGACATTAGAATATTTTGAGAATTTTCATACAAATTTTCCTAAGACTATTCCTAAGAAATTTCAATCGAAATTCTGTCCCTCTATGTCCAGCTTTATAATGTAGAAACAATACGTCATCCTGTCTGGTAATTTGCAGTAATTGTCTTGCTACTCTGCAACGTGCAAAGTGACCTCTAAGGTGGCTTGTCCTCATAAAGGAACAAATTACATGCTATTATTAAAAACACAAGTGATTGTTGTTGCACGTCTACATAAAAATCACACTCGTCTTGGATACACTGAATTCTCCAATGTATTGCCTTCCTTCAAAACAGCTCTTGGCTATAACACTGCAGGCTACCCTGGGAAAATGGCAGCCAATCACCTGTCAGGGCATATGTGCCAGGCTGTGTTTACCGTGTGTGTCACACCACAGGTCACCTGGGAAAAGAACAGCTCCAAGCCTGGGTGATACTTCTGTGATCTGCACTAAATGACACCAAAGCATGCACAGGGAAGTATTAAACATGGACAGGTGAGAAGAATAAAAAAAATAAAAAATCCAACCCCCCTTAATACAAAGGTTTTCCAAGAAAATACCTAAATAATAGATGCAAGTTTAGCAAACATTTTTTGCCTGAAAATTATTAGTAATAAATAAGGATAAAAATCTATTTAGGTTTGGATTTCATTTCCCACGAGGATCAATCATTCATTTTAACACCAGGCACATATAAAAATATTTAAAAAATGTTTAAAATGTACTTTAAAAACTAATAATGTATATATTTGGATCCCCCTTCTTCATTCCCTCCATTTTTTCTCTCCTATCCCTTCCTTCCTACACTCATCCCACCCCTTAACTATTTTTCTTCCCTTCCCACATATATCTTTGCCTTACCTCCCTTACCTTCTCCATCCTTCCTTTCCAGCACTTCTTCCTCCCTCTCACCCTTCCTTCCCAATACTTCTCCCCAGCTCTCCCACCCTTTCTTCCCAACACTCTATTGCTCCTCTCTGTGTGTAGGAGTTCCGGTAGCAGCACCCCACTAAAAGCCTTATATGATTCAATAGGGAGCCCATCCGCGCCCGGTGCCTTAGAATTAGGATAAGCTGCCAAGGCCTCCTGGAGTTCCTCCAACTTAATGGGGGAGTCCAGAAGAGCCCTATCAGCAGCAGAAAGCTGCGGCAGCTGGAGGTCTTGCAGAAAAGCCAGCAAGTCGCTCGGATCATATGACACCTTGGAAGCGTAGAGATCCCTAAAGAATGTGCTGAAACCTTGTAAAATAGACGGGGTATCCGAGACCACCACCCCAGAGGGGAGCGTCAATCTGTGTATTATCGGGGGAGGCCTCTGCGCCCGCGAAATAGTTGCTAGCATATGACCAGTTTTTTCCCCCTCCTCAAAATATGCCGGTGACATAAAAAAAGTTTGTGGTCAGCCTGCTGTTGCTGGATGGAGCGATAAAATCTTTGCGCCTCCAGCCAGCAACTCTGATTCTCTACCGTGGGGGACACCAGGAAGGCACGCTCTGCCCGGAGCACCGCATCACTGGCATCCCGGGCCCAGCGCCTGCTTCGAGATTTAACAGTCGAAATTTCTTTAATACAAATACCCCTAACGAAAGCCTTCATGGTATCCCACACCATCCCCGGAGCTGCAGAGTGTCTGTTATCGGCAAAGAAATTAGAAAGGTGGTCAGTGATCTGGGAATGGTCAGGAAAGAGTGGAAGCCAGAACGGGTTCAGCTTCCACTGCCTAGGCAAACCGGGCCCCGGTAACCCGAAGGCCCACCAGCATTGGGGAGTGGTCAGAGAGGCCATGTACCAGATAGGTGACCTCGGGTGCATAAGAAAACAGTAGGTCAGAGCCCAGGGCCAAATCAATACGGGACAATGTGGAGTGTGACAAAGAATGACAGGAGAAGCCCGCCTCCAATGGGTGCTTGCTGCGCCAGATATCCACAAGTCCCAACTTCCCCAGAAACCTAGCAAAGGGAGTGGGAGTTCTGGATCCTCCGGGGCAAAACTGTTTAAGGGTGTCAAGGGATGGATCAAGGACATTATTGAAATCCCCCACAGCTAACACCGGGATTTGGGGGTGAGCACCAATAAACCGGGACAGACACTCCAGCACCTCAAACGCAAATGGAGGAGGAACATATACATTAGCGATAATACATTTAAAGGTATCCCACACCCCCACAAGAAAAATAAATCTACCCTGAGGGTCGATCAAGGAGGCCAGGGACTCAAATCTTGCCGAGGCCGATACTAGAATGGAGACCCCCCCTAGAGTACTGAGTATGAAAGGAGTGAAATTGCACTGGGAATTTAGATGTAGGGACATTACCCACAGTCCTTAGTCAAGTGAGTTTCTTGTAAACAGATAATTGCGGGACTATAATGTGACATAGAGGTCCAAATAGCAGTACGTTTGCGAGGGTCTCCTAAGCCACGGACGTTCCAGGAGATAAGAGTTCCAAGTGGATTAGCCATGGAGGACACGTATCATAGAAAGGGCTTCCCGCAGTCCACAAGCAAGCCAGGGGAAGAGCCGCCAATGAAGTAGCTCAGCGGGGAGTGATAGCATGGTCCCGAGGAGGGGGGTCAGAGGCTCGGGTAGATCGTATGCAGCATGCCCGAGCCATCCGGGTCGTGGAAGTGCACCATAGTAGAAAAAAACTAAGGACAGGAACAACAAAAAAGCGAACAAAGTACAAACGATTGAAGAGCAAACATGAGATGGAGAGCCCGGTGGGCGGCTTCCATCTAAACCCCGCAGGGAAACATCGGCTAGCCCAGAGGGCATGGGGGGGGGGGGGGTAAAGTAAAGAGGGCCCGAACTCGTACAGTCCAGAACAGTAAGCCATTCCAGACAAAGCTTGAAGTAAAATGTCAACTCTGAAAATGTAAACCGTAGCAAGCAAAGGGGAGACAGTTCAGCTCCTATCAGGGGAATAAGAGACCCACTTGCAAAGTAAAGCAGCACACTCCGCTATGTAGCATCAGACTGCAGCATCCCGTAATTGGCGTTCGTGACGATCCAGCCAATTAACCGCCATGGTGGGATTTTCAAAGAAATGAACGGCACCGTTCGACACCACTCGCAATTTGGCCGGGCATAACATGGAGTATACCAGCGGTATGGCTCGCAGACGTTTCTTGACTTCAGTGAATCTTGCACGTTGCCTCTGGAGTGCAGCTGAAAAATCAGGGTATATAGAAATCCGTGATCCTTGAATCTCCATGCGAGGATGTTGCCTGGCTAATCTCAGAATAGTGTCCCTGTCTTTATAGTGCAGAAGTTTCAGTAAAAATGGGCGGTCGGGACCCCCTGGTGCCCTCTCCACAGAAAAGAAAGGAGAAAGGTTGCCTTTCCCAAAGGTAGATAGCAGCCATTGCTCTATAAACTCCACCGGCGCTTTGCCCTCTGCTTTTTCTGGTATTCCCACCAAGCGTAGGTTACTGCGGCGCAGCCGGTTTTCCATATCTTCCAGCCTGGCCACTGCCTCAGAGACCCCCGAGGAATTCATCCTGACATCTTGTATAAGGGGTGGCAGCTCATTCTCCACCACACTAACTCTGCCCTCTAAGGCTGTGGACCGCTCCCTGATATTTTGCATGTACTGCCGCATGTGCAATAGACCCTCCTTCATGCTCTTCACCTCGACCGTCAGGTCTGCGAGGGAAGCGCCATAGGTTTGTACAGCCTTCAGGACATCTTGAATGGTAGGAGCAGGAGGTTCAGAACCCCCAGGATTGTCGTCCTCCCCTCGCAGCCCCGTGGGAGTACTCACTGCGGCCTCAGGGGGTGGCGTGTCTGCGTCTTCCCGCCGGGGAGAGGAGGTCTGCTTCGCTGGAGAGCGACAGGGCTGTTTGTCTGGTGATGCAGCGGTCGGCGGGCGCCGCCATGTTGGGCCTGTTTGGGCGCCGGCAAGCCCTCCTCCTTTCTCCGAGTCATGGGTGCTGGAGCGGACCGGAGCGCAGGAAACGATACCGGAGCCAGACAGACTCACTTGCGGAGCACTCGGGCGATTTCCACGGTGATTAGGGTCTGGGTTCAGGATAATAAAGGTACAGGATGCCGGAGCCGATGCGATGCACGTCCTACTACATGAGCCGGTCAGCCACGCCCCCCTCCAATATCTCTGACGCGGCATGCTGTAAGCACTGCCAGCAGCATAGATACCTGGAGGGAGAAGGGTGGTTTCAGCTGACGGCCCAAACCCACTCCCTGAGTGTCAGCTACCGCTAACAGGACACCTGTCTTTCCCAGTTCAGGGGTACTACCTTTGCCCCTGGCATGTGCTGTGCTAGGATGCTGTGTGAGAATCAGGTTAAGCCACAAGCCCTTGTGCTTCACTCCAGGCCTGGTCCTCCTGATCTCACAGAGATCCTTACACATCAGATCAATTGACACCTTCAATACATGTCTGTGAGGTTGACTGGACACAATGAACAGCTGTTTAACCCCTTCAGTCTCCAGGCCTCCTGCCTGTTGGCCTGTCACACCTATCTGCTCACTGTCCCAGTCAAACTGTTGTTTACTCTTCACAGCAGGGGGCCACTCAGCCCCACTCCTGAGTGGTTTGAGAGCCTGGTCGATCTGCAGTGCTGGCTGACAGGCAGAACTACAAGTCCCAGCCAGCCATCCTGTGGCAAACCAGGACAGCTGCTGAGGCTTAACAGAGATGGAGTCCACTGGGTCAGAACAGGGAGAGGGCACAGAGGCCTCCTCCGACTGTTCTGCGACCAGGGCCTGCATCTCCGCTGCTTTCGCAGCACTGCGAGTGACCACCAACATTGACAAAACATCATCAGCATTATCATCATTTTCATCATTAGCATCATCATTTCATCATCATTATCAGCATTATTAATAAAGCATACCCCTGGTAACTTCACAGGCAAGGAGGCCTCCTCTCCTTCAGAAGATGGAGGACCTTGTAATTCAACTCTACCCTTCCCCTCCCCCTCCCTCTGTCCATCCATAGGTTGCCCAGACATTAACCCAACATCTACACACAGTACCTTGTTAAGTCCAGAGAGTTCCGTGGAGGCATCAAGGGTGTTCTTAGCAGGGGTGTAGTAAGAAACAAGGGTACCTAAATCGGCACCCAACAAAACAGCTGTGGGGATTTCCTCAGAGACTCCCACCTCCCTCATCCCACTTCCAGCACCCCAATCAATGAAAACATGGGCACGGGGTACTTGTGAGCGGGTCCCCCCAACTCCAGTGAGGGTAAAAAACTTTCCAGGGATGATATCCCTTTTTCTTATCACTTCTGGTCTGACCAAGGTGATTTCAGCTCCTGTGTCCCGGAAACCAGTTACAGTCCGGTTGCCCACGGTGACAGGCTGCAGGTTGGCAGCGGTCACCCGGGATCTCCTGCGGACAAACAGCACTGAGGAAGAGTGGCTGGCCGGCTGACCAGGTGATGTCATCTTCTTCTGCTCAGGGCACTTTGTCCTGAGATGTCCAGCTTTCTCACAGGTGTAGCATCTGCGGGTGTCAGTTGCAGTTGAGGTGACACCAGAGACTGCAGGTGCTGGTTGCTGGGAAACTTGACCCATAGGTGCAGGAGGTGTTGCCATGTGCGATTTCCCTCCTTTCGCGCCATACAGAGGAGCCTTGCGATGGTCAGATACCCGAGTGTGGATATAGGTATCTGCCAGTTCTGCTGCTGCTTGGGCAGAGGCTGGCTTCCGTTCCAACACAAACTGTCTGACGTCTGTAGGACAGATATGCAAGAGTTGATCTCCAATCATGAGATCTTCCAGGGACTCAAAAGAAATGGCGTTCAAGCCTTTAGTCCACTGCCGGAATGTGGTGCGTAAGCGGCTTACCACATCCATATATGAGTCCCCAGGCCCCTTTTGCAGGGACCTAAATCGCTTCCGGTACACTTCCGGGGTTGACTGGTACTTTTGGATGATTGCAGCCTTTATGGCCTCATAATCACCATCCTGTGCTGTTGGCAATTCGACGTAAGCGTCCAGGGCCTTGCCTCGCAGCCCTGGCGTCAGGTACCGGGCCCACTGTGCTTGGGGCAGCTGGTACTAATGGCAAGTCTTTTCAAACGACAGGAGGTACACATCAATGTCACTGTCCTTTTCCACAACTGGAAATTTGGCTGCCTGGCTCACAAGCAGAGAGGTGTCCCTGTGCTCTAGGGATCCGAGGTTCTGAAACTGTCACTGCGGCTGGAGCTTAGTCATCTCCAGGTTGTGCCGACGTTCAGCCTCCCTCTGTGCATCCTCTCTCTCAGCCCGGCGTTCCGCAGCCTCTCTCTCTCAGCCTGCCGTTCCGCAGCCTCTCTCGCAGCCTGGCGTTCCCCTCTCTCAGCTGCAGCCTGACGTTCCAGAAACTGCAGGTACGCCATAGGATCCATCTCCTTGACACGTTGCAGTGTTTCCTGCATTTGAGGAGAGTCTATGCTGGTCGCAGGCAAGAGAGGGCTGGTCTGCTCATGTTGTGGCTGGGGGGTGACTTCCAGTGATACTCCAGTGTCAGTCTCTGCTGGCCCATCCTGCGCGGCCGTTCCTGAATCACTGGGCTCTGAAGAAACGGACACTCCGTCTTCTGGTTCCGCCAGGTTCTGGTTTGCCTGGATATCATGCTCCTGCAGGGCATGAATCATTCCTTCACGAGTTTTGCCACTGATGTCAAGTCCTCTTGATGTGCACTCCGTAATCAGATCATTTTTGCTCATTTTTTTATATTCCGATAAACCAGGCATGTTTGCAAGCAGAAAAGATAGAACAGAAAGCAAAGATAGGAAAGAGCTGTAGAAAGTAGAGGTTGCTGTATGTCTCTTTTAAAAAAAAAAAAAAAAAAAAATATGCACCAGCTTGTCTCTAAGGACTGCTTTCCACAACCGTTACAATCCTTCAGTGCAGAGCTAATTCCTAACAGTGCACTGAATGCTCTTAAATGCAAGACTATCCCACGTACGCTGCCAGCCAATATGTGACGGTGGCAGGTATCAGACCCCTGGCCTTCTCATCCAACTCGTGACTGAAGACCAGGCAATCTCACACCCTGCCATCACTTGCGTAACAATGCCACTCTTAGCCGCACACCACAATCTAGATGCCAGCAGACTGAGAGCGATTGTCACCGGGCTAATTAAACAATTAACCCTTTCTCTGCCACCACTGCTTCGTTTGAGCTCAGCGGACGCTCGTAATTTTAGAAATACCAATTATGACTTTAGAATAATCATCTGTACCACACACTGTTACCGCAGACAGGAATGATCAGAGGGTTTATTCTATACAGTAGCGCTCTCCAGGAGACAGGTTCTTTGGGTAGCTTGGCATTAAGAGCTTAGTGACAAGATTAACACTTTTCAAATTAAGGTTTAATAAAAAGGTTAAAATTGGTGCAAATTAAAATATTTACAGAAAAATGGATTACAAAGAAATAGAGACACAATTCAGCTATTTAGAAGAATAGATAAAGAATTAGAAATGAAAATACTTGCATTCAAAAGTCCTGGTATTATTAGAGGTTCAGAGCTGAGCATGTGTGATCGGTTCTTCCCTTAAGCGATGTTACTGCTTGATGTTAAAAATAAGAACTGAGAGCTCCATCAGCTTCTCTCTTTTTCTCTGACCCGCAGGGGGTGTCACCAGAGGTCCTTGACCAATAAACACAGGGGCCATGGGCAGCTCATAAACTGCTAAGGGACCTCCCGTTTAGACAGATTTTATAACAGAATTCATATCTTAAAATATGTAATGGTTACATTCCTGAAACTGATATTTTATCACTGTGCTTGAAGAAAAACATAAACTTCACCTCGTGAGCTGTTGTGCACTAAAATGCTCACCAGAACGCAACAAACAAAGGGAAGGAGTGAGAGGAGATTATCCATATAATCTGCATTTGGATTTTCCGAGGAGCTATATAGGTGAAGTTTATGTTTTTCTTCAAGCACGGTGTTGGGCACATTCCATGAACTATATTATTTTGTAGTTTTTATTTATTTGTTTGAATTATTGATCACAAAATTGATGTATCATTGAGCACTTAATATTTTGCATTTACAGAATAAAGATTGCATTGAGTATGGTATATTTATTTATGGCACATAAATGTATCATTTAATCAATATTTTGATTAATTCTAAAGTATTGGGGTTATATTTATTTTTTGTGGTTTAACATCACTAACCAGCGCCTACTTTTATATCTTGTTGGTTTTGTATTTGTGTCACTTACACATTTAAAGGGGCAGCAGGTTAATTAATTTATTTATTTTTGTAGACCAGGCGCCTTCACTTAATTTCACATAGTAACCAATCAGCTTGTAAAATTAGCTTCTTCAATCAAGCTTTGACAATAAAACCTAGAAGCTGATTGGTTACTCTGTAGAGCTGCCCCAGATTCTGTGTGCTCATGTTTTAGTAAATCTCCCTCTTGGTGTCAGGAGGAGCTCATTACTGTGCCGCTTCTCCTTTCACTATCCATTTATAGGCTCAGGCGGGTCTAGAAGGACCTGGGCTGAAAGGAAATGTGTTGAGTAATACTAGCCATCGGACTAAGACAAGTAGCAGCAGAAAAAAGTACTACTGGTTCAAAGCTGAATAATTCAGCAAAAGCTGGTGTTGCTAATTCATCTTCTAATTGGCTATTTATTTTCTCTTGTTTTTGGCTGGAGTTCTGCACTAAAAAAGGCTCTAACAAGCAGAAGTTTCCATTTAAAAATGAAATAAAATATAAAAAAATACAATCAAAGTGTATTTAAAGGCAAAACTTTTTTTTCCGTATTTTGGATGGTTTTTTTTTTTTTTTAGCCATCTGTATCCTATTAGGGAGAGTTCCCTTCACTTTCTGTGCTGTAGACACGGTTTGTCCTTGCAGTGGTCACTAGGATGCATAGAAAGGGTGACACTAGAGACACTGACAGATATAAAAACATGACAGCAGTTCTGATCCCTCATCATTCAGTCCAAAACAAAAAACAATCATTAGTTGGGTCAAATCGACATTCATTTTTGACCGCAGTGACGAGAAAATTCGAAGGATGGAAATTTTCTTTTGAATAAACAAATTTAGAACAATTTGGTTGTCGTTCAGTAAAGTCCATTCATTTTAAAATCAAATGTTAAAGGCAAAAAAATGACATTAGAATATTTTGAGAATTTTCATACAAATTTTCCTAAGACTATTCCTAAGAAATTTCAATCGAAATTCTGTCCCTCTATGTCCAGCTTTATAATGTAGAAACAATACGTCATCCTGTCTGGTAATTTGCAGTAATTGTCTTGCTACTCTGCAACGTGCAAAGTGACCTCTAAGGTGGCTTGTCCTCATAAAGGAACAAATTACATGCTATTATTAAAAACACAAGTGATTGTTGTTGCACGTCTACATAAAAATCACACTCGTCTTGGATACACTGAATTCTCCAATGTATTGCCTTCCTTCAAAACAGCTCTTGGCTATAACACTGCAGGCTACCCTGGGAAAATGGCAGCCAATCACCTGTCAGGGCATATGTGCCAGGCTGTGTTTACCGTGTGTGTCACACCACAGGTCACCTGGGAAAAGAACAGCTCCAAGCCTGGGTGATACTTCTGTGATCTGCACTAAATGACACCAAAGCATGCACAGGGAAGTATTAAACATGGACAGGTGAGAAGAATAAAAAAAATAAAAAATCCAACCCCCCTTAATACAAAGGTTTTCCAAGAAAATACCTAAATAATAGATGCAAGTTTAGCAAACATTTTTTGCCTGAAAATTATTAGTAATAAATAAGGATAAAAATCTATTTAGGTTTGGATTTCATTTCCCACGAGGATCAATCATTCATTTTAACACCAGGCACATATAAAAATATTTAAAAAATGTTTAAAATGTACTTTAAAAACTAATAATGTATATATTTGGATCCCCCTTCTTCATTCCCTCCATTTTTTCTCTCCTATCCCTTCCTTCCTACACTCATCCCACCCCTTAACTATTTTTCTTCCCTTCCCACATATATCTTTGCCTTACCTCCCTTACCTTCTCCATCCTTCCTTTCCAGCACTTCTTCCTCCCTCTCACCCTTCCTTCCCAATACTTCTCCCCAGCTCTCCCACCCTTTCTTCCCAACACTCTATTGCTCCTCTCCCACCTTTCCTTCCTAACACCCCTCCTTTCCCACTCTTCCTTCCCAACATTTCCTCCCTCCTCTCCCACCCTTTCTTTCCAACATGCCCTCCCTCTTCTCCCACCCTTTCTTCCCAACACTCCCTCCTTCCTCTCCCACCCTTCCTTCCCAATACTCCCTTCCCAACACACCTTCCCTCTTCTCCCACCCTTCCTTCCCAACACCCCCTCCCTCCTCTCCCACCCTTCCTTCCGAACATGCCCTCCCTCTTCTCCCACCCTTTCTTCCCAACACTCTCTCCTTCCTCTCCCATCCTTCCTTCCCAGCACTCCCTCCCTCCTCTCCCACCCTTCCCTCCCAACACACCCTCTCTCTTCTCCCACCCTTCCTTCCCAACACCCACTCCTTCCTCTCTCTTTTCTTCTTTCCCAACAGTCCCTCTCTCCTCTCCAACCCTTTCTTACCAACATTCCCTCCCTCCTCTTCCGCCTTTCCTTCCCAACATTCCCTCCCTCTTCTCCCATCCTTCCTTCTCAACACTTCCTCCCTTCTCTCCCACCCTTCCTTCCCAGCCCTTCTTCCCCCTCTCTCATCCTTTCTTCTCATCTCTTTCTCCCACCCTTTCTCCCCAAACCTCCCTGACTCCTCTCCAACCCTTCTTTCCCAACACTTCTTCCCTCCTCTCCCACCCTTCTTCCCAACACTTTTTCATCCCCTCCCACCCTTCTTTCCCAACACCTCTTCCCTCCTTTCCCACCTTTCCTTTCCAACATATATTCCCTCCTTTCCCTTTCTTTCTTCCTAACAACTCCGCTTCCCCCCCCCCCCACCTCTGATTCCCGACCTTCTTCCCTTTCTTCCCCTTCAATCCTTCCTCCTCAACCTTTTGCCCTCCCCTGTCACCCTTCCTTTCCCTCCTTCCTACCCAACCCCCCCTTCTCTCTTTTACTTCTCCTACCATACTTCATTTTTTTTCTTTTCTCCTCTTACCACCCCTCCTAACCACTTCTTAACTTCCCCTCCTTTTCCTTTCTTTCCTCCCACCATTCACAAACTTCTCGCCATTCGACCCTTGTAATAATTTGATTATTTTTAGGACACCTCATCCCTTTTACAATAAATAGCACAGGATATAAAGGGGTCAGGATTTGAGGCACCCAAAATACATTAAAGTGGTAAAAAATCACAGTACACCTATAACAGCCTTAGTTTTTATTATTTAGCCCTTAGAATTCAATTATTTAACAACGTTTTAAAATATTCATTAACATTTTACATAAACAAACAATTCCTAAAGAAAATAGAAAAAACAAGAAGAAAAAAAACAGAAGCTACCAATCAGAAGCCAGATAACGTTTTTTTTTAAAGCTTCACTGCAAAAAAGACAGCTCAATTTGGTTGGCTAATTGGGAGACATATTCCTTTCCTCCATTTTTTTTTTTGTGTCCCACAGCAACGAGTGGACATACAGTAACAGTGTTAATTTTTTATACATTGGGCTTATTCAATAAGGCATAAAGCAATGTAAAAAGTACAGTAGCCGTGAGCAACCATTTATATTTTCTGACTACCGTAAGCTGAAATCTGATCAGTTGCTGTCAGTGCACTGCTCACATCTATTTTTGCTTCTTTACAATGCGTTATCAGATAAGCCTCTATAGGTAAAAAGTATAAGAAAATAGAATTTATATAAGTCTCAGTCTAAATAATAAGGTGATGTGCGGTAGGCTCAGTGGCGATGCTGATAATCTTTACCCATTGCTGGGATCTGCTCTGGACAGATGATAAATACCAAACTGACAAGCTAATGCTGAAAATTCTTTAAATAAAAGGGAAACTACACAGAGTGTACTCTCCTAAATCATAACACAGAGCTTTACCCTCTGCATTCATATTTAATACCACCATCAGAAGAGATCTCCCCAGCAAAAAGAATGGCAGATCCAATCGATTACTTATTGCTGATCTGACAAAACAACACAAGTGCGACAATCATGGCTGCAAGCTGCAAGGCAAACACAACAAACAACATTTATTTAATTTATAAAACCAAGCACATAAAAAAAATTATAGCACTTTGCATGGCACACAGATCATTTATGGTAGAAGGCCCCCACATCTATTATTTTATATCATGATAATTAAAACTAAAATTAAATTTATCAGGAAGTCAGATATACAAGCAACTGCACCTTGTCTATTCGCAAGCACCTTGTCTATACGCAAAAGTATATGACATACCATTATGTTTAAATCCAAAGGGCAGGCCAGGGCAGTATAGGGGAGGGCTAGGGCAGTATATGGGCAGGCTATGGAAGTATAGGGGCAGGCTAGAGTAGTATATAGACAGGCTAGGTTAGTATAGGGGCAGGCTGGGGTAGTATAGGGGCAGGCTGTGCAGCTGGTGCTATTCTGACCACGTGCGTTACCATGTCTGCTATTTTTCTTTATGGACAGCAAGTCCATGGACAGCAAAATACGTGGAAATGGAAACCGCACCGGACTCAGAAAAACCGCAACTGCAGAGAAACCGACGCCACATATATGTGAATGGAGCCTAAGTGCCGGTTCATACTATAGCGATGTCAGACATTGCATGTGATTCGGAGCGCACTGCTCTGCAAATCACAAGCGATGTCTGTGCGGTGCAAATTCCCCCATACAGATTGTACGGCTGAATTTGCATCGTATTCGGACCAAAGTCACGCAGGACCCTTTTTTTGGTCCCCACCAGAATCAGGTCGCATGGGTGTTCACACCTATGCGATCCGATTCCTGTCCGAATAGACAGTTCACACTGCGATATGCAAGCTAATCTGGGGGTGTCATTAACTTTGTATTAACACTCCCAGCAGTTCGCATATGGTAGTGTGAACTGCCTGCGAGTCGGGTGCGATGCGAGAACCCGCAATGGATTTGCAGGGTTCCCGCATCGCACCAATGTGAACCGGCACTAATTGTTGTTTGACTCTCTTCAAGATACTCAGTATCCAGTAGTGTAGTACTGTAAAGCACAATTTGGCAAAGCAATAGTGTCCTAACTTATTTTATTACATATATTAACCTATAGATATAACTAAAGCAAAAAAAAAATAATAAAAAAAATAAATATATATATATATATATATATATACAGTATATATATATATATATATATATATATACACACACACACACTATAATACCAAAAGAATTGGGATGCCTGCCTTTACACGCAAATTAACTTTAACCACTTCAATACTGGCCACTTTCACCCCCTTCCTGACCAGGCCAATTTTCAGCTTTCAGCGCTGTCACACTTTGAATGACAATTGAGCGGTCATGCAATGCTGTACCCAAATACATTTTTATCATTTTTTTCACACAAATAGAGCATTATTTTGGTGGTTTTTAATCACAAAAACCTTTTTACAGAAAAAAAGACAAAAAATTTTGAAAAAAAAAAAAAATTTCTGTCAGTAAGTTTTGTAAATAAGTAATTTTTCTCCTTCACTGATGTGCGCTGATTAGGCGGCACTGATGGGTATTGATAGGCTGCACTGATGGGCACTGATGAGGTGGCACTTATTGGCACTGATGAGGTGGCACTGAAGGGCACTGATTAGGTGGCACTGATGAGGAGGCACTAATATGCCACACTGATGGCCACTGCTAGGTGGCACTGATATGCGTCACTGATGAGCACTGAAGAGTGACATTGATGGGCACTGATAGGTGGCACTGGTGGGCGGCACTGATGGGCACTGATGGGCACTGATGGGCAGCACTGATGGGCACTGACTGGCATCACTAATGGGCACTGATTGAGGTCACTGGTGGGCACTGATTGGGGTCACTCTGACAGTGTGAGGCGAGGAGCGCCGATAAAGGGCGCTTCCACATTTACATTGGCTCTTTACCAAGATCAGGGTCGCACTGTGTCCTAGGAACACGGTGCAGCTGCGGTCGCCGCACGATCGCCGCGCTGCGTGCCCCCGCAGGCACACAAGATCGGTCATTCTGAGCCGTATGACGTCCTCCCAAAACGAGAGCCGCACCGCTCCGCCCTGTCGCCATTTGATGGTGGGCGAGCAGCAAGTAGGTAATGGCATCCCAGTCTTAGTCCGTAGGATTCAATAATTAGTTGGCTCACCCTTTGCAAAAGCTTCAACTCTTCTGGGAAGGCTGCCTACAAGGTATAGGAGTGTGTCTATAGGAATGTTTGACCATTCTTCCAAAAGTGCATTTGTGATAGTGCATTGATGCACTGATTTTGGACGATAAGGCCTGTCTAGCAGTCTCCGCTCTAATCCATCCCCAGGCCCGTCGCGTCAAGGCAGGCAAAACAAGCAATTGCTTGGGGCCCCAAGCTGGCCTGGGGCCCCAAGACACAGACTGACATTATCCCAAAAACCCAAAACACAAACGCCGCGGCCACGCGCCGCGCCTCACACACACAGGCCGGCCTCACAACACACAGGCGGCCTGTGACAGGCGGGCGGGCGCACAGCGGAGGAGCGGCATGACGTCACGCCACGCCGGCTCGCTAGGGGGAGAGTGCGCGGCAGCAGCGCACATCTGCGCAGTGCGCACCAGCCCCGCCCCAGCTTAGGCGGCCTAAAGCATGTGCGGGAGTGGCGCCACCCTACCAGGCCCGCGAACTTCGCCAGAGAGAGACACACCACGAGTCATCACATCCTCCTCACACACGTGGACCGGACCAGGCCAGTGACAGGTATGATCACACTGACAGTCTGTCACTCCATTTTTTCGTGCAAAATACCTACCTGTTAACAGACAGCTGGATAGTCCCATAGCATAAGAAAAAAGTCCCCCTGGTATCATCTAGGGCACATGGTGGGGGAACGGGAGGGGCGATAATATCTGGCAACTTGTTGTATAGGGGTCACTTAAGTTTAATGAAAAATATAAAGCTGTATAAGATGATCAGAGAACTTAGTGGATACCAGTCTGCCTTGCCTTCTACTCATTTTTTATTTATATAAAGTGTGGGTGAACTTAAACTGTATGGCTATGCTGTGGTTCTTGTAGGCTTTGCGTGTGTGCGGGGGGGCCTCCATGTCCATTTTGCTTGGGGCCCCCAAATTCCTTCAAACGGCCCTGTCCATCCCAAAGGTGTTTTGTCAGGTTGAGGTCAGAACTCTGTGAAGGCCAGTCAAGTTCCTCCATACCAAACTCACTCATCCATGTCTTTATGGACCTTGCGTTGTGCACTGGTGCGCAGTCATGTTAGAACAGGAAGGGGCCAACCCCAAACTGTTTCCACAAAGGGAGCATGAAATTGTCCAAAATGTCTTGGTATGCTGATGCTTTAAGAATTCCTTTCCTTTCACTAGAACTAAGGGGCCAAGCCCAACCCCTGAAACACAACCCCACATCATAATCCCCCCTCCACCAAATGATCGGGACCAGTGCACAAAGCAAGGTCCATAAAGACTTTGGGATACATCTTTGGGATGAATTAAAGTGGAGACTGCGAGCCAGGCCTTCTTGTTCAACTTCAGTGCCTAGCCTCACAAATGCGCTTCTAGAAGAATGGTCAGACATTCCCATAGACACACTTCTAAACCTTGTGGACAGCCTTCCCAGAAGAGTTGAAGCTGTTAAAGCTGCAGAGGGTGGGCCAACTAAATATTAAACCCTACGGACTAAGACTGGCATGCCATTAAAATTCATGTGCGTTTAAAGGCAGGTGTCCCAATACTTTTGGTAATATAGTGTATATATTCAGTATATGTATATGTTTAGTTTAGTTCTAGCAACAATAGTGACCTAGGCAAATAGAGAAGTTGAATCTGCCCCACAGGACCATGCACAGCAATAAAAACCTAAAAGAGGTTCTGAAAAAGAAAAGTTTTGGCTAACATTAAATTCTCATAAAATAACCCCTATAACTAAACCCTGAACCAATCTCTTATTCCATATACTCAAGTTGTCTGTGCCAGGAGAAGGTGCACCAAACCCTTACTACCCTGTGCCAGGAAGATACTGACATCATTAACCACCTTCCGCCGCGCTATAGCCGAAAGACGGCTACAGCGCGGGCTCTAATTTCCGGAAGGCCGTCTTTAATTGGCCTCCCAGTGACAGGCTCCCCGCGCGCACCCGCGAGCGCGCATCGGGGAAAATCTGTGTCGGCCGTGTCCCTTGGACAAGGCCAATCACAGATCGTGGTGAATGGCCAATCAGAACGGGCATTTACCACGTGATCGGACCATGCAATGAGAAATGATCTCATATGTAAACATATGAGATCATCTCTCATCGCCAGCTCTCCTTCCTCACACAGAGACTGCAGTGTGAGGAAGAGGAGAGCCGATTAGCGGTAAGGTGACACCTTACCGCTGAGGAATGTAATCAGGGCACTGATCACCAGTGCCCTGATTACACAAGAGGGGGAAAAAAATGCAATAACTGCCCACAGTGCCCGCCATCAGTGCCCCCCCACCAGTGCCCACAATCATTGCCCATAGTGCTGCCAGTCAGTGCCCATCAGTGCCTGCTCATCTAGGCACTGATGGGCACTGACTAGCAGCACTATGGGCACTGAGTGTGGGCACTGATGGTGCTGCCCATCAGTGCTCATCAGTGCCGCCCATCAGTGCCACCCGTCAGTGTCCATCAGTGCCACCCATCAGTGTCCATTAGTGCCGCCTCTCATTGACCATCAGTGCCGCCTCTCAGTGCCCATCAGTGCAGCCCGTCAGTGCCGCCTCTCAGTGCTCATCAGTGCCGCCTATCAGTGCCACCTATCAGTGCTCATCAGTGCGGCATATTAGTACCTCCTCATCAGTGCCACCTCATCAGTGCCCATAAGTGCAACCTCATCAGTGCCCATAAGTGCCACCTCATCAGTGCCCATCATTGCAGCCTATCAGTGCCGCCTCATCAGCGCACATCAGTGAAGGAGAAAAATGTATTTATTTTCAAAATGTACTCACAGAAAATAAGAAAAACTTTTTTTTTTTTCAAAATTTTCTGTCTTTTTTCTTTTTTTTTGTAAGAAATAAAAAACCCAGAGATTATTAAATACCACCAAAAGAAAGCTCAATTTGTGTGAAAAAAATGATAAAAATTTCATATGGGTACAGTGTAGTATGACGCGCTGAAAGCTGAAAATTGGCCTGAGCAGGAAGTGCCCAGTAGGCAAGTGGTTAATCAACAATCAGCCATTACTTGTCCTACAAATGCAAAGTATTCCAATATTACATTTTGCTTCTTTACTACAGTGTTGTCTGCCATGTCACAGCCTATTAATTTACAATCATGGCTGTCCATAGATGTAATCATCTAAGAATAGCTAAGAATTAAAGCTATAGGCACTCACACTCAAACAAAAATTTCATAGAATTTTAAAGATTCGATAAAGATCTTGTATTGAAGTTGGCAATGTAAAAACATCTTATTTAATCGAGAAAAGAAAAAAAAAACACAAATCAACTAAAGCATCTACTTCCACGTTTAAAAAGATACTTAGAATTTCTACTACTATAAAATGACACATGATCAAACAACAAGTGGGATCCATTTACCTCCAGACCACAGATTCCGAGAGCAACTCCTCCAACAATCTTCCCATTTTTAGATAGGAAGGACTCAAAGGCAGATAAGCAACCCTGGGAGGTGAAAGAAAAAGTATCAACAAGGAGCAAGGCACATATAGACTATGGAACAGGATGGACACACACAGTTGCTACAATGGGATCTACTGGGATGCTACAATCATTTCTGGATATGTCAGATTTTCAAGGTTATTAAGGTTAGTCCATGAATTGCATTTACCTTGATCAGACGGCTGATATTAGACTCCTGGCAGGGGCTCTTGTCAGCACAGCAGATTGGAGGAAACTCACGATTTTCCCTGTAGTAGGTGGAGTTATTGAAATCTTGATATCCATTAAATCCACAGCACTTTAACTGGAAGGCAGAAGATGTAGATATTTAGTAGGATGACCTCACCACTATTAATGATCAAAAATGTAAATCTAATAAATTACATACAGATGTACATAATATATTCGAGGAAAGGGTGTTAAATCAACTCTTGTCCTTGGAGGTATCATTCCTACCTTAATATACAAAAATAGAGATACATCGAACCTGGGACTTTAATTATACCTCCAAAGGTACGATACAGACACAAAATAAAGTCTAAAATATTAACAGTTTATTTGGACATATACATTTAAAGGCAGCTTAAAACCAAATGAACAAATTAGCCATCCAAAGTTCCTGTATACAGTATAGATCAACCTGTGAGGGGTGACATGTTTCGCACGGGAACCAGGCTTTATCAGGACCTGGGATGTCAATGTAAATGTACTGTAACAATACATATAAATAAATTGTTTTTGTGACATTTCATACAAAATCTCAAAAAAAACATAAAGTGCATAATGTATCACAATAAGTGAAAAAACAATTAGCCTTAGTATTAATACCCATTCTGGAATAAAAGGAGGATAAAGGAGGACAGAAAGCCAACATACAGAAAGATATTATGGTAGGCATTGCACTTATATAGGCCAATATTATTTTGTTTGTTCAAAGGTGAAAATTTTTTTTACAATGCCTACCATTATATTTTTCCATATATTGATTTTCTTTCCTCTTTAATCTTCCTTTAATTCCAGAATGAGTACATATACTAAGATAAATTGTTATTTCACTTATTGTGATACATTATGTACTTTGTGTATTTCTGTGGTTTTGTATGAAATGTCACAATAACAATTTATTTATATGAATTGTTACAATCCTTTCCATTGACATCCCAGGTCCTGATAAAGCCTGGTTCCCCGTGCCAAACACGTCGACCCTCACAGGTTGATCTCAAGGACATATACTGTATACAGTAACTTCGAAAGGCTAATTTGTACATTTGGTTTTGAGCTGTCTTTAAATGCATATGTCCAAATAAAGTGTTAATATTTTAGACCTTTATTTTGTGTCTGTATCATACCTTTGTGTACTGTATAATAAAGTCCCAAGTTTGATGAATCTCTATTTTTACATACAGATGTAATGTATAACAATGAGCCTCCATTATGACCTGCACAATTCTATTGTACTCTATACATTGAACACTACACCTCCAGTATAACTTGGCCAGTGGAGGTTTCCATAATGCATTTATATTTTTTATTTTAGGTGCTTCTATAGCTCTGTCAATTTACGCAGCGCTTTACATATACATTGTACATTCACATCAGTCCCTACCCTCAAGGCGCTTACAATCTAGGGTCTCTAACCCACATTCATACAAACACATAGTAGGGACAATTTAGACAGGATCCAATTAACCTACCAGCATGTCTTTGGAGTATGGAAGAACACCGGAGTGCCTGAAGAAAACCCATGCAGGCACAGGGAGAACATGCAAAATCCAGGCAGGTAGTGTTGTGGTTGGGATTCAAACCAGCGACGCTTTTGCTGCATGGTGAAAGTGCTAACCACTACACCACTGTGCCACCTGTTATACTCCATATGTAGAACATTACACATCCAATAATATTTAGTCACTGGACACCTATAGAAATGGATTACAGGATGTATGTGGGTACTATATATGCAGCTCTGAGTGTAAACATACTTATGCGTACGGACATACACCCCTAGACATGTTTATGCTCAGACCTGTGTATACCCACATAGAGCCATATCTCGTAATGAATTAGTACTGGTGGGTGTACAAAATATCTCTTGCTTCAGAATGCCAAAATATGGAGATATTTTATGTCATTTACCCCAATATGCTCCTGTGCATGAACCCTTACACTCCATATGTGCTGTCACAGCAGCCTGTTTTCTTTTTGATGTTGTGCATTAGTAGGCTCCCCTGCGTTACCCTTTTTTTGGGTACTATGTTGTACAGCCATAGGCTAGGTCTGACCTCCTCTTGCTCTTGAGTTTATTTTCAGTTTTAACTTTACAGAGTAAAGAGGTCTTTCTAAAGAGTAAGCAAGCTATTTGATCAAAATGTTTTCACACCTCTGAGAAAGCTCAAGAAACATCCCCATGTAATGTACCTGTCTACAATAAATTACATTAGATTTCCCCTATGAGTCTTCTTGATGAATTGATACTCCCTGTGGACCTTGTCGAATCAGTGAGTTGCCATACTACCTATACAGACTGGGTCTCAGGTGGTATGTTTTTTGCATGAAGCGACATTTGAGACAAATCAGAATTCTAAATCCTTCTACATGCTCAACACTTGCTGCATCTTAGAAAGCACATGGCCTCTGTCTGCAAGAGTGAGCACATGGCACTGATCATTCAGGGAAAACCCCAAAAGGCTGGTTGTACACAAGTCGATTGATAGATGGCTACATGGTCCCTGAGACCCATACCATCAGACCTCTAGATGCCAAACCTTCACCTGGATGTAATCTGCTATCCAATTTTCTTCTCCAACACCTAAACATCAGGTATCAGATACTTCCAACCTGTATTACTCAGGGGCGTAACTACAGGGGTTGCAGGGGTTGCAATTGCAACTGGGCCCCATGCTCCAGGGGGGCCTGTGTGGCTCCCCTGTACACCTTGATAGGAGGGGCGGCGGGAACAGCATGTAGAGAAATCACTGTCCTCCTTTTTCCTCCTGTAGCTGCAGGAGGAAAATGGAGGAGATTGGTTCTTCTGTAAGCTGCCTCCGCCACTCCTCCCATCCAGTTCACTTGTGTTCTGCTGTTTCTGGGCCCCTGTGTGCTCCACTAATCCCCCCCCCCTCCTCACTATGCTCACTTCCCTCTCCTGTCAGCTGCTGCAGGGGATGTGTCACAATAGAGAACCAGAAAGGGGTCGGTAAATATGTAATTTACCAGCTCCTTACTTTTCTGAATGGACAGAGTCATAGTCAGTGGCATTATAAAAATAAATAAATAAAATGATAAAAAGTAATACAATTAAAATACCAAAACAAACTACTGACACCAGTCGGTGAACTTCCAGGATCGCAAAGGTCACACTTGCGACCGGCCACTGGCATTCCACCACCGTGGGGAGGCCCCAAGATGGCAGAAAGGGGGCCCACTGCAGAACTTGTTAAAGGGTCCCGCTGTGGGCCCCAGGATCAATGGGAAGAGCCCCAGGCTTGAAGGGAAGGGCCCCGACCAGGGGTCTGAGGGGCCCTTCATGGTTTCTTGCACCGGGGCCCTAAAGGTTCTAGTTACGCCTCTGGGATTACTCCCAACAAATACATCAGAGCTTGCAATGTCCATGACCAGTAGAGAACCCCAGCCTCATGAAGTTCAGCAATAGCCCAGAGAACTGCAAAAGCTGGTGATCTATATTCCATGGTTGCATGGACATTGGCTGGAGGATGAGTGAGTAAATGCAATGACTTGGAAATTTTTAGGTTGCAGTTTTTAATGGAAGACATCATTGATAGGAGCCCTCACCTGTCACACTGGCGTTTTTGCAGCTATGTATTTACAACCCATATGTGTATATGTTATTAAAATGGATGATACATTTGTGTATTACCTCCTTCATCGTTGAATTCCAAACTGTGGTCATTTCATTGTTCCGACCGTAATCTTCCCGCAGGAATTTCACCGCCACATTGCCAAGATACTCAATGAAGATCTTAGACTGAAAAAGATTAAATAGAAATGCAAATGCCAGATACAATTATTACATCACTTTCTACTAGCTCAGTGGTTGTTATCAGGACCTGATTTAATCATTTGCACCACAATTTTACATACAGGTGTTCTCTCAGAACCCCCCGTGGTGCCAGTTCTTAGGTGTGCCTTTTAGTTTTAAAGGTTGACAAATGCTGACAGGTTCACTTAAGCATGTTCTAAGGTAAAAAGCTGTACTTTAGCAGTAAACAAATGAGAAATGTACAAATTTCCATCTATAAAGCAATGAAGCATAAATAATTGGTGTTGATTTACTAAAGGCAACTAGACTGTGCACTTTGCAAAATGCAGTTGCACTCAGCAAGTGCAATTGGTCCAGGGCTTAGTAAATGAGGTAAAGCTTCACTTTGCAAAGAATACCTAATCATGTGCAAGGAAAATAAAAAAAAAGGGCATTTTTGCTTGCACTTGATTGGATGATGGAAGTCAGCAGAACTTCTGCTCATTTACTAAGCTCTGGAGCAACTGCAGTGCAGAGTGCACAGTCAGTTTGCCTTTAATAAATCAATCACCCCCCTCTGAGTCACCTCTGTATAAACAACAGGCAATGCAAATAGCCCTGGGAATGGTTGTTCTGTGTCTTAGGAGAGATTATGTAGTATATGTAAATGTCTTAGTGTTGTGTGCATGTGTTCATTCTTCATCTGCTCAGTAAAACTTTCCAATTCCAAGACCTCATAGAACCTACAGGCTGTTATTTCTTATATGTAAAAAAAATATATAGCTACATAAATGTAACACATGCAAATTTACTGTTTTAACTGCCAAAGGATATGTAAATCTGTACAGCCAGTCCTGTAATGCAAACACCAGTGCTAGTCAGAAAGACTGCTGTGTTACTTCATTTTAACATTACAAATTCCTGGGTCTGCTCTCTGCTCATTGGACAAAAGGGATGATGCTAATTCCCTGTCCAAAAAGCAGGATTAAATTTAGAGGGGGAGCACAAGATGCTAAACTACTGAACCAGGAAATGAATTGCTTAATCCGGGACTATCTATGTCAACTGTCTGTCTGTGTGGTTGGAAAATATGCATAAATTACAGGACTGGCTGCGCAGACTCACAAATCCTTTGGCAAGTAAAACAGTAAACATATACTGTATGTATTTCAACTTTGTATTACGATTTTTTCTGGAGTTTTACTTTAAAGAGACCCAGTGGGGTGTCTAACCATATGAAACCACCAGTTCCTGCACTAGAAGAATAAGTATAACCACCTCTGGTGTCCCATGTTAGTCCTACCTCGGGTTTGGAGGATGGAGTCACACCAAGTTGTGGTGGGAGTAGGCAAGCAAATCCCAAAAAGACTCACTCCTGTAAGTGTCTTTGGCATTAAATATGATGCCTTTGTTTCTTTTGCACTGTGATTCTATTCTCTTACCCCTATGTTAGTGCTGAGCCATGTACTGACGTATTGGTTAGAGGATGGGGGTCACAGCAAATGGTGGTGGTGGTGGTATGGTGGTGGGGTGGTGGGAGGGAGGGGGGGGGGGCTTTGGGCAAGCAACATATAGAAGTGTCAAATGCCAAAGAGATTCACTAAGGGTTCATTGCTGGAACCAAAAAGAGGTGGGAGATGAGAGGTGAGTATACTGATTCTTCTCTGTGCTATAGTTTCCACTGTTCACAGTTATGCAAAGGCAGCTATAGTACTACACTGTGTGAATACTTATAGTGCAGTATAGCAGAAAGACACATCTTCTTCACTTGGTTTTTCGATGAAGGCTTGAGTGCAGGGCCACTGTTTTTATGGGGCACCGTACAGCCTAGCTGATGGGGCCCCCTTTCCACCCAACCCTCAACCCCACCCCTGGCCCGCCCCTGACCCAGTACCGCCGGCTACTGATGTTTTCTTGGGACCAAGAGCTGTTTTCAGCTGCTCAGACTTTGTGCTGGTGGCGAGCTCCCAGCATATAGACATGGCCTGCCATATGTGCGGTGTGTGGGTGTTAAAGCATAGCTTTTTGCCTCTGCACATATGGGTTACTGGGGTATAAAGTGGTTAAAGTGGAGTGGTTGGGGGCACGGCCGGTCGGAAACTACAACATGAGGCACAGAAAAAGAGAAGAAAAAAGTCCCTCCTCTACTCTCACCTACTGGGTCCCTCTGTTGACCTGATGGGGCCCAGGAGAATATAATTACACACCTTTAAGCAAGTAGGACGGGGTGTAGTTTAGGAAACCCTATTTTTTCATTTGGGAGAAATAACTATAAAGTTGCTCAGGCCCCCCTCTTGAGCTGATGGAGCCCGAACCCAATACAACAGGACCAGTTGTTCTGCCTTATCAGCGGCCCTGCTTAGGTTTTACTGTAATCTTGTATTTTTCCATACTGTCACCACTAGGAGGTTAGGTTCTAGGATAGGTATGACAATCATAATTGTTATCTGTTAACTAACAGCAGAAAAGAGAAATTGATGTGTCTTGTGATTCTTTTTATTCATTATTTTAATTTTACTTTTTTTTTGTAAAATGTTAGACTACACATGCAATGGTTAGAATTCTTACCAAAGAAGAGAAAGCCAACACTACAACAGCTCCTGCTATTTCCACAATGAAGATAATAAGGATAATGATGAAAAACTGGAGGAAAGGAGAGACGAACGTCAGCCAATAATGCCCCCAACTATAATTATACATTAAATACAATTAAAGAAAGTAGAAAATAGGAAGTGGAGACAAATGATATATACAGTACTGTAGAGTAGAAGCAGAAGGTATAGGGAGGGGGTCATATGTGGAAGCAGAAAAACAAGGGGAACAAAACAAAAACGAGGAAGCGCTATCAAGCCTATTTTAAAGAACAACAGGAAAATATGGAAGACGAGGTATAATGTATGAGAATGTACAATGGGGGCTTTAATAAATGAATACCTTCTGTTATGCCATTAAACAGAGGATGGAGGGGTAACCATTAGCAAATGGAGGGTTTTAATTAGTGATAGACCGATATAGGTTTTTCGTTGCTGATACCGATACCAATATTTTAGCCAATGCATATCGGTATCGTGCGATATGCGCCAATATTTTTGTACATTAAAAAACATTTTTTTTTCTTTTTTTTTTCTTGACAGGTACTCTTGTGGAGGGATCTGGGGGGGGGGGTCTAAAAGACCCCAAACCCCTCCTCTGCACTTAAAAGCATTCAAAATGCCAAGTTTGGCTGTTTTGAATGCTGTAATTTTTTTTAATCTGGCGCCGAGTACCCAGAAGTGATGTCATGACATCACTTCTGGGTTTTTGCATGGAGACCCCGTCAGAGACGAATGCGGCTTTGATCGGGTCTTCAGGGGCCGTGCAGGCTGGTTGCCCAGGTCTCCCTGTGTGCCGGGGAAGGTGGCGGGAGGGGGAAAGTCCCCTCCGGCTCCATGTAATGACAGCCAAGCAGCTTCTCAGCCACATCGGTTGTCATTACAAGACAGCCGACCGTCGGCTATGGACGCCGGTACCGGGGTGATGCCTCTAGCTGCAGGCATCACTCTGGTACATGTACTTTCCCGAAATATCGGCAATATCGGTAACCTCAGGGGCGATTCCGATATATCGGGGAAAGTGCATATCCGCCCCCGATATATCCACTTTGCCGATAATCGGTCGATCCCTAGTTTTAATGAATAATAGGATGGTTTATAGGGAGAGGTTATTAATAAATCATGAACAGGTAATAGGAAGGGGGTATAATTAGTAATAGGAGTGTTATAGGGGGCATTTATAATTAGTAATAGGGAGGGTTATAGGTGTCATAAGAAGTTATAGGAGAGGTTATACAGAGGGGTTACAATTAGTAATAAGCAAGTTATAGATAGGGTTATAGAGAGCGGTTATAAATAGCAAAAATAGCAGGAGTAGAAGGGGATATGTAGAATGTAAGGCATGGTTAAAGGGGGTGTCATAAAGAGCTAAAGCAAGGGTTAGACTTGGGAGATATAATGAGTAAAAGAAATGGGTATGGGAACAAGGTATATATTTAACAAGAGAGGTTATAGAAAATACCGTAGTTATATTTAGATTAGAGCGATAGTAGAGTCAGCTTTGTGATTTTTACCTACAGGTAAGCCTATAATAAGGCTTACCTGTAGGTAAATTAAATGTCTCCTAAACGTGCCCCTTTTAGGAGATAATTACCCTTGACCATTGACGCCACTGACACATGCGCTCTGAAGGTCCGGCATATCGTACTGGACCTTCGGAGCACCGTTCTGTAACTGAGGGCTCCCGTGCACATGACGTAACATCATTGCAGTTCCGGTCACTCACACAGCCGGAGTCCACGAACCCAGAAGGAAGACGGGGGAAGACGGAAGCCCTCTCAATGGTGATAGCGCGCCGCTGGAGGGCTTCTTTTTAAGGTAAGTATTTCATAATGTGCTAGTATGCGATGCATACTAGCACATTATGCTATTATTTTACAGGGGAAATTTTTTTTTTCATTGCAGCGGTTTACTAACGTTGAATAAGCTGTAGAGTGGAACTACAGTGTTATAAAAATTATATAAATATGTTACTTACAATCATTAACATGCAGCGACTCTCTTTCATAGCTCCACAGCAGCCAAGAAAACCCATTACCATGAGGAATCCTCCCACTGCCATGCACAGGTAACCCACATTCACCACCTGCATGAGTTGCGGAGCCGCTGTGCCAAGAATCTTCAAGAAAGACCCTCCATCCACCTTCACCCAGATGCCGATGCCCAGTATGGCAATGCCACCAAGCTGCACAGACAGAAAAACAAGTTAATTTCTATATCATTTCTTGCCCTTGGGCTACTCATAGACATAAGGTAATTCTGGCCAGGCTTGTGGCCAAATCTTTCTTCGCATTTGCATCGTACTATGTTTTTAAAGGGTAACCGTTTTAGGCAAACTGATGTTTACATATTTTTTTAATATTTATATAAAATCGTTATTTTACAAATAAACATGTATTACAGGGTGTACCCATGACACTGGTGTCACAAAGCATTGTGGTTTCTCCTAAGTGAGCAGAAGCTCCTTGGTTTCAGACTCTCTCTCTCTAATTGAGGTTACATTTACACTTGAATTTCTTCCTACAGATAAACGCATACACTGTATTGCATTTGCAGTAGAAATGTCATTGAATACTATGGGACTAGTTAAATTTTTTTTATTTGATCTTATCAAGCATGGATAATTGAAAGGCATGGTAAACACACAGAAACACATTTATGCATATTTGTGTCTTTTAGTGCATATGCACCACAAACAATCTTTATTTTGTATATTTCTTAAAGGGAAAAGTGTATGGAGATTGAATGCACTCGGCTGGAGGCTTCAAAGATACGTTATATGGCCAAAACTATGGGGACATCCCCTCCAAATGATTAAGTTTAGGTGGTTTACTACAGTATAAGGCCTGGTTCCCACTGCCGCAAATTCAAAATCGTGCAACGTTTGTGTGACTTTGAAGCCATCATCCCAGCACGATTTCAGCACGACTTGTATAAGACTGCTCCACCCTGGGAATACTTTTTTTAATAAAAATACCCCCGGGACAGTCAGGGCTAGTACATTCCACAATGGCTAGCCTCTGATCTGTCCTGGGTTGCACTTACCTTTTAGGAGAAATACTTACCTTGAAAAAGTATTGTCCAGCGCTGCCATCTCAGGTGTGGGCAGCTTGAAGCCAGCGCGATCCTCTTCTGCGTCCTCTTCCGTCTTCTTCGGTCCCACGACGCACTGCACCGGCCCCGTCGTCACTTCCGGTGCGCGCGTTATCCCTCTACAGCTTCTGGGCATGCCCAGAAGCTGTTTAGAAGGGAATGACGCGCGCGCACCGGAACTGACGTCGGGGCCGGTGCAGGCGCATTGATTCCTGGAAGCGATGACATTCAGCTCCCAGGAATCATTGCAAAGCCAGGAAGTGACGAATCGCCGTGGCCCGCCGAGGGGAGGAAGAAGGAAGTAAGGTAAGTATATTTTCTTCTATACGAGGTAAGTAAAAAAAAAAATTGCGATTATCCATTTGTTTTTCAGGTGACCCGGAGCGAGAAGATGGAGGTAAGTATAAATTTAGGGTGGAACTCCGCTTTAACAGAAGCCAATGCAAGTCATGAAGAAGTCCCACCAAAAGTAGCGCACGAACCTTTTTCTAAGTTACTCAAGTCACTCCTATTAGAACGGTTCCATTGCACTCAAAGTCAGAGCGCATGTGGCACCAGTGTGAACCGGGCCTAAAAGATATTTTAGACAATTGGTAAATTCTTAGGTGTGTACTTACCTGAAAAAAGTTCATCTCACTTGAGAGCCTTTTTGAAACAATTAATGGTTAGGAGCAACAAATACAGCCAACCTGTTTTGGGGAAAAATAGGGTCCTTTTCTTTCAAAACAGGTTGGAGGTATTTGATGCTCCTAAACATTAAATGTTTTATAAGGCTTTTAGGTGAGATGAACTTTTCTCAGACGCTCTTTAGTACACATCTAAGAATTTACCCTCTGGCGAGCGCTTCCTTTGTCGCTATAAGAGAGACAGCAGCCTAGGACCAAAATAGGGCCCACTTATACTATGTAGCTCAATCACGGATCTGCTTCTTTGAAAGAAAAATCACTTGACTGCTGAGAAGCATAGGCTCATTTATGAGCAGCTAATAAACCAATACCTTGCCCCCCAAAACGACACAGAAGCTGATTAAGTTGGAAATAGGGCAAGGCCACAGCTTTATTGAACTTTGCAAAAGTAACAACTTTTCAAATGTACAAAACAACAGTGCCAGTCACGGTTATACTGTGAGCACCCGACAATGCCAGTCACAGTTCTACCGTGAGCACCCATAAAACATAAACTTACATAGTCTAAGAGGCCTGTCCTTACCATCAGTGCCAGACAGACATTAGACTGACCCCAGAATTTAACTTGAGGGCATAGCCCATAAAGCAAAACCAATTGCTGACAAGGTCAAAACCGCCAATAAAGCTGTGACAAAACATCACAACGGGTGGGGGGCAACTCTTGTAACAGCTGAATCTCCTCAGAGCAGTTGGATGTGTCCCAGCGTAGCCTTTTCCTAGAGTTCAGGCTCCACCCAGTCACCTCAGGTCTTTGTAGCCAATCCCAAGGGAGCTACTTAATTTCTCTTTTAGGTTCACACCCACAGTGATGCCATTCTTCCAGCAGCCAAGGCTCCCTTTCCCTAAAGGCGGTTCAAGGGGCCTTCATTATGGTAAATCCATTGGAGTCAACTTCCATTTCCAGTGGTCCAGTGCTATCACACACATCAGACATTTTAGAAAAATGTGTACAACGTATCTTTAGCCTTGTGGTAACAATATGGTTAAGAACCTCTTCTGTTCTAGCATGACTGTGCTCCTGTGTACAAAGCAAGTTTCATAAAGACATGGTTTGACAAGTCTGGTGTAGAGGAACCAAGAAGCCCTGACCTCAAACCTATTGAACTCCTCTGGGATGAATTGTAATGCAGATTGTGAGCCAGGTCTTCTCAGTCAACATCAGTACCTGACCTCACAAATGTTCTTCTGACTGAATGAGCACAAATTCCCACAAACACACTCTACAATCTTGTGGAAAACCTTCCCAGAGAGTTAAGGCTGTTATAGGCCTAAAGTGGTAAAGCCAGCCATAGATAGAGCAAATTTCTTTCCTGCAACCTTGGGGTTGATTCCCCCATCAACACAGACAGTGTTGATGGTGGAATCCCTCCAGCCGAGCCATTGTGTTCTCCCAGTAGGGAGGCAGGGGAAGCCATCCCCACCGGGAGAAGACATTAATTATTGCTAGCTACTTGCAATAATCACATGAAAAATCATGCAGGCTGATTGTACCCTCCTGGGTACATTCAGCCTGCCCATACATGGTTCGAATCTTGCCTGGTTCAGCAGGATTCATTCGTCCAAGGCCGGTTTAAAGTGTTACTAAACCCACAACAGTAAAATCAGTCTGTATATGCAGTAAAGCATGCTTGTTATACTCAATGTGGGACCTAAGGGGTTAATCCTCTTCATTGTTTAAAAAAGCTGTTTGATCCTGTCTTCTCTGATTTTTCCCTTCTTTTACTGTCCCCAATCCATCTGCTGATAGAACAGAGCCTTGGAGGCACTCTGCACATGCTCAGCTTGGTGTGTATTGCTACAGAGTTGTTTCTTTTTTGGGAGGGTGCATGTGATCAACATAGGGCCAATCAGCAGTGTCCAGACAGAGGGCCATGCAGCCTCAAAGGACAGTCATCAAAGGATAATGAAAACACCTCCTACAAGCTTTAACCAGTACTCGACCAGACACTGATAGAAGTCATAAGACTGCTATAGTACTGCAGATGAGAAAAGGTATTTAGCAGTTTATATTGAGTAAAATAATTGCATTTCCATGTTCTGTGTACTGTGGGAGATCAGATATAGTGAATGCAGGCTCCTGGGTTTAGTAACAATTTAAGACAGAAACTCTATATTAATGCCCATGGTTCTAAAATAAGATGTCCTTCAAGTTTGTGGAGACCCGATGGTCAAATATCCATGAACTTTTGGTTTGCAAGGTTGGCAGAGACCATTTTAGACGGCAGTTGGATCTAAGCAAGTTTAGCTGAACCCTTATTGTACATTAATTTAGAGTAAATGGATATAAAATTAGTGCTCTTGATTAGAGAAATTACAGACTAACACTAGAAGTTTCTATACTTACAAATATTATGCCATTGAAGATGAACATCATTGTTTTTAAGAATGAAAAGCAACTCATTTTTGCGACCTGGAAAAGAAAAAATAAATAAATGCATAATTAAATTCAGCACCCTGATGTTTTTGTATTAGGCGGGCACCTTGTTCTGCCTTTAACCGGTTGCCGACTGCGCACAGTATATTTACTGCGGCAGTCGGCCCCGGCCAGGCAGAGTGATGTAGGTCTACGTCGCTTGCCTGTCACTCCTTCTAGAGCCAATAGCGGGCGGGCGCGCGCCCGCTGAGGCGCGCGCCCGCCGAGGCTCGTTCACGGAGGAGAGCGGGAGTGTGACTGGCGGACCCGATGTCCGCCGGTCACACTACGATCGCCGGTACAGCGGGAGAAAGACAGAGCGGCTTATGTAAACAAGCCGCCTGTCAGTTCTCCCTGTGTAAAAGTGAAGATCAGACAGTTCTACTATGTAGAACTGTTGATCTTTGTTTTTACACTAGTAGACCTGTCCCTGCACAGTTAGAATCACGCCCCTAGGACACACTTAACCCCTCCCTGTCCAATACTGTTAACCCCTTCCCTGCCAGTGTCATTTTTGCAGTAACAGTGCATATGTACAGCACTGATTACTGCAGTAATGTCACTGGTACCCCCAAAAGTGTCAAAAATGTCAGTCAAGGGTCCGATCTGTCCACCGCAATGTCGCAGTACCGCAAAAAAAAATCACAGATCGCCGCCATTACTCGTTAAAAAAAAAACACCAAAAATGACAAAAATCTTTCCCTTTGTTAGTAAACGCGATAACTTTTGCGCAAACCAATCAAAATACGCTTTTTGCGTTTTTTTTTACCAAACATAGGTAGCGTAAAACAAATTGGCCGAAAATGTTAAAAAATTTTGATTTTTAAATTTTTTTTTGGGGGAATTTCATATAAAAAAAAGTGAAAAATATTGTTGTTTTTGCAAAAATTACTCTCTTTTTTTGTTTATAGCGCGTGATCAAAAAATCGCACAGGTGATCAAATACCATCAAAAGAAAGCTCTGTTTGTGGGAAAAAAAGGACGTGAAATTCGTTTAGGTACAGCGTCGCACGACCGCGCAATTGTCCGTTAAATTCACGCAGTAAAAAATCGCAAAAAAAACCCTGGTCTTTTAGCAGGAAAATCCTCCGGTGGTAAAGTGGTTAAAAAAAATATTGTATGCTGGTAACTGAGTGGGGATAATATCTGTAATTACAATCTTTAGTGGTATATTCATTTTTTTAATTTCACTTTATTTTTTTTTACATTTTTCTTCACATTCAGCTGCTTCAGGTGGGTAGGCAAGGCCGCAATTCAAGTAAACAGCTCCCTAAATGGGGTGCACACCCGTCACTGCTGCAGAACCATGTAGATAAAAACAAAGGATGGCCGCACTGCCATAAACAATGCAATTAAAGCAGAGTTCCACCCAAAAGTTGAAATTCTGCTTTAACTTCCCTGGCGGTATGATTTTTTCGGATTTTAGGTGCTGAAAGCGGTACCATTATTTTGGATGTAATTCTTAAAAATGAGCAGCCCAAACCAACTATTTACATATGATTTTTTTTTACTGTGCATTCTTCTTTATACATCTCGGGTATGATAAAGTTTGAAACACAAAATCATAAATTATAATATAATAAAAAACTATAAATAAGTTAAAGTATGTATGTATGTATGTATACATATATATATACTGTATATATATATATATATATATATATACATATATTATATATATATATATATATATACATATATATATATATATATATATACATAAAAAGTACAGTAAAACTGCAGGAAAGGGCACTGGGGGGCAAACTAATGTGATTTTTTTTATTTTGCATTGTATCAGTGTGTTTGGTGTGTTTTACATTTGAATTTGCCGCCGGTTCCACCCCCCTGGGAACGTCACGTCGCAGGAGACGGAAGCCGGGGCACGGAGAGGATCGGGAGGAAGATCCGCCGCCAGACACCGCCAGGATACATCGCTGGATCCCGGTGACAAGGTAAGTAACCCCGCTTTCAGGATCTAGCGATCTTCCTAGCGGTACCCCGAGTGTGGCTCGGGGTTACCGCTTTTGGCTCTGAAATTTAACCCCGAGCCACGCTCGGGAATCCCGCTAGGAAGGTTAAGTGCTCCTGACCCCTATTTTTTTTGGGGGGGGGGGGGGACTAATTTTGACAAGTACCCGCTCCCACTTCCGCTCAGCCCGCCTAGGCGGCTCAAGCGCAAGTTCTCCTCTCCCCCCTTCCCCCCTGCAATCTTCTGGGACACGTCACAGGTCCCAGAAGATTGCTCGGCCACCAAGGAAGTGCAGCACGACTCGGGCATGCCCAGTGCGCAACCGGCTGTGAAGGCGCCAAGCTGTCACAGACAGGTGCCCACACTTGTGATGCCAGCCCCGCGGGGAGAAGAGGGAGAGAACCGAGGCTCCCGCCCAGACCTCGTGCCTGAAATCAGGTAGTACTACGTGGTTTTGCGCAGCCGAGCCGCCAGGCCGCAGTAATACTATGGAGGGCAGTCGGCAAGAGGTTAAAAAGCGTTGGATGGATCTGGACCTTTTTATTTGCCACTTCCCTTAAGTCTATTTAAAATTGCATGTCCATCTAAAACAACTTTGTTCACACAATGACAACACTACAGAGAATTCACTATGGAACAAACACTGTTGTCAGCCTGTTATGAAAAAATGAAAAATCAATGGATCTAATAAGAGGATTTACAGTATATTACAAGGGTGCAAGGGTGCTCTTATAAGGCATTACGAAAGGATTAATTCTCCAAAAACTGATATCCCTGTTATGGTTGGAAAAAGTTTTAATCACCCGCTAATTTACTGTATATCTAGGGACTCCAGTAGCTCCAGAATTTCTCTTGTTGAAGTTACTGTTGGATGCTATTGTAGATAGGTGGGCTCCTCACAATAGCCATAGAGGGTGGACAGAGCTGGGAACTTTTATGAGAATATTTTACCACTTGAGAGCCTTAGAAATATGCAGCAAACATGCACACCACCAACTGAAATATCTAAAAGACGGACTGTTCCTTTATTTAAACCCATCAGAGCTTGAAACTAGAACCATTGCTCATGAGTCCATAATATTTAACCACTAGTAGAACAGAGTGGATGAGTAACCAGTAGGATTTTTAGTTCCAAGTACACTACTAATAAACATTTATAATTCCTCTCATCTAAGGCTAGGTTCACATTATTGCATGTCGAAAACGGGCACAATCGTGTGCATTCCCAACCTGCAAGAAAAACGTAGCAAAGCACACAGGGGTACAATGAATTCTTAATACTTAATGTCACCCCCATGCATTAGCAAAACGTCCATGTTTTCACATGTGCCACGTGATTGCATGCGGCATGAAAAAGGGGCTAGGGACTTCTTTCCCTGTGTTTCTGCAGGTAGGGCAGCCTATTGAAACAAATGGCCTGCCCTACATGCAGATCATAGCCTTAACACTATTCTGCATTTAAACTTTCAAAATGTGCAGGAACTTAAAGCGGAGTTCCACCCAAATGTGGAACATCTGCTCATTTGCTTCCTCCCCCCCCCGGTGCCATATTTGGCACCTTTCAGGGGGGGAGGGGGTAACTGGTACCTGTTTTTGACAGGTACACTTCCCCACTTCCGGGAACGGCGCCGCGGTGAAGTGAGGACCCCTCCTCCTACCCTCCGCCGCCAAGCCAATCCGAATGCGCAGTGGGCTTCGCGCATGCGCAGTAGGAACCTGCCGGGTTCCCCGACTGGCAATGGCGGTGGGATCACC
The DNA here is from genome assembly GCF_965119305.1 of Pelophylax lessonae. Classification (NCBI taxonomy): domain Eukaryota; kingdom Metazoa; phylum Chordata; class Amphibia; order Anura; family Ranidae; genus Pelophylax; species Pelophylax lessonae. The sequence goes on along the minus strand of NC_138771.1, from coordinate 601,613,849 downwards.
CGACAGCCAATGGAAACATCGGCTGCGGTGCTGACATCGCTGGACTCCAGGACAGGTAAGTGTCCTAATATTAAAAGTCAGCAGCTACAGTATATGTACAGTATGTGTAGCTGCTGACTTTTCATTTTTGGAGGGGAGGCGGAACTCCACTTTAATGTAAGGAACCTATGTTTTATATTTTATTTGTATGTACATTTTGTAGGTTCATATGCAGAATTGTTTTTAGATAAATAGTAATAAAGATATTGGGGGGAATTCAATAAAGTCCTAAGGAAATCTTTCTGGTAGTATGGCCCTTTAAAATAGTCTTTGTCAAATGCAAAAGTCCCTGCTGCCCATTTCAGTATCTTTACCATCGTGTGCGGCAGATTTAGGAAGTTCTTAAAAGTGTCATTTTTACAAAGCACTATTACTGCACAAAATTCATTAGATAACAAAACTGGAGGTAATGAGGATCAATTGATGGTTGGCCTATAGAGATAGGTAGAGTGCCTGTCTCTGTACACTGTGTAGTAAGTGACATATTTGCTGCTGCTATCCATTCACCTCCCCACTTGTCACTGGTTGATAAGGACAGCCTGCTAGGAACCAGTGACACTGACAGTGAGAGGAGCCTGATGGCTGTCTCCTAACCCCCTGATTTAAGCCTGTAATTGCTGCACTAGCGGGCCGTGATCCTTTGATTCTGAAGGTGACTCTATTGACTTGTATTGGTTGCGTTTAGCGGTGGTAATGTCTGCTGAATGTGACATGCTGTTTAATTTTTGCCATGACCCTGAAGCACAGCCAGTGCAAGGACAAGATCATCCAGTGCCCAGGGCAAAGATGCCAAATTGTGCCCACCCCCCGTGAACCTATGAGGAGGAGAGTGAGAGAGCACAGCCTGAACCTCCTCCCGGCTCTCTCCTCCTCTTCTTGCCACTTCCAGAAGTAGTGATGCCACTGTCACTTCTCTTGTTGGCTTTATGGTAGAAAGAACTTGCTTTGCCCCAATTTCTACAATACAAGCTGCACCCAGGGCAGCAACCCCTTCTGCCCAGCCCTTGTCCCGGCCCTGAGCACAGCATCGCAACCACAGCATGTGTACAGATCTGAGCGGCTGCATGCCCTGGTTCAGACAGGCATTTTAGGGGGAGGAGATGGGGGGTGTTAAAATTACAGTTCAACTGCCTGGTTTTAACGCCCCCTAGCTGCACATATGAACAAAATCTAACAGTTTATTCCGTAGACGTTCTTTGTACAGTTCAGTATATATGTAACTCTCAGGAATTAATAAGTAAGAGAGTTGCTTGTACTATTTTCTTTATTACATGACTAAGTAACCAACCATAGTAGGAAAAGTCATGGTTTTTCTGTATGACTGAGCCATTGTACTGCTGTCTGTACATGGAGATATGTCATACCCTACTAATTAAAATCAGAAAGGATGGAATATTATTGAAATGCAAATTGTTATCTAATTATACAAAACTAAATCCAGTGCTACCTGTTAACTTGGGACGGTGTTTGTATAACCGAAACCGTACATATGTCTGGGCACAATGACCTAACCTAAAAATAATTTTTCTGTAAATTATATGAAAAACACAACAGCAAGTGAGCAGAAATCTCGTTATAGGTATCTGTCAGAAGTTTGACATCAAAGGCAAATCCTATCCACTCCTGAGTGTGATCACTGTATTACACGGATGTCATCAGAGGTCTAGGAACAAGAAGTCTTATTGGTGAGAGCTTGCACCTCTGCTAATTTGGTTGCACTCTTGCAAGCCACACAGCACTGTAAATGAATGAGCAAAGGGACGTAGGCAAAAGAGCAAATGCCCGATGCCTACTGTCAGTGCTATACCATTCACAAAAAAAAAATGTTGTCTCATACAACCAAAATCAGTGGTGATCAACTTACCTGATATAGGGGACCTCAAGTGCTGCCCCTGACATTACCAACGGGCCGCACATCATTTTCAGTGAATGCAATGCTATAGAGCAGGGGTCTCAAACTGGTGGCCCTCCTGCTGTTGCAGAACTACAAGTCCCATCATGCCTCTGCCTATGGGAGTCATGCTTGTAACTGTCAGCCTTACAATGCCTCATGGGAATTGTAGTTCTGCAACAGCTGGAAGGCCACCAGTTTGAGACCCCTGTTATAGAGACTGCAGGTATGCAACAGAAGATATTCAGAGCCTACACACATGCTATAAGAGATGGTCAGAAATTGCAGACATGGTACAGGAGATGGTTAGAGACTGCAAACTTGGTACAGGTGATGGTCATAGACTGCAGACATGGTATAAGAGATAGTCAGAGACTGCAAACATGGTATAGGAGGTGGTCAGAGACTGCAGACATTGTACAGGAGATGGTTAGAGACTGCAGACATGGTACAGGAGATAATCGAAGACTGCAGACATAGTATGGGATATGGTCAGAGACTGCAGACATGGTACAGTAGATGGTCAGAAATTGCAGACATGATAGAGGAGATGGTTAGAGACTGCAGACTTGGCACATGAGATAGTCAGAGACTGCAGACATGGTAGAGGAGATAGTCAGAGACTGCAGACTTAGTATATGAGATAGCCAGAGACCTTAATACATGGTACAGGAAATGGTCAGATACTGCAGACTTGGCACATAAGATAGCCAGAGACTGCAGATGTGGAACAGGAGATGGTCAGATACTCTAGACATGGTACAGGAGATGGTCAGAGACTGCAGACTTGGCCCATACGATAGCCAGAGACTGCAGAAATGGTACAGGAGATGGTTTAGAGACTGCAGACTTGGCACATGAGATAGCCAGAGACTGCATACATGGTACAGGAGATGGTCAGAGACTGCAGACTTGGCACATGAGATAGCCAGAGACTGCATACATGGTACAGGAGATGGTCAGAGACTGCAGACTTGGCACGCGAGATAGCCAGAGACTGCATACATGGTACAGGAGATGGTCAGAGACTGCAGACTTGGCCCATAAGATAGCCATAGACTGCAAATGTGAAACAGGAGTAGTCAGACACTCTAGACATGGTACAGGAGATGGCCAGAGACTGCAGACATGGAACAGGAGATGGTCAGAGACTGCAGACTTGGCACATGAGATAGCCAGAGACTGCAGACATGGAACAGGAGATGGTCAGAGACTGCAGACTTGGCACATGAGATAGCCAGAGACTGCAGACATGATATAGGAGATGGTCAGACTGAACACATGGTACAGGAGATGGTCAGGGATTGCAAGCCTGCTATGGAAGTTAGTTGGAGACTGGGGACATGTTTCGGGATACAGTCATAGACAGGACAAACACTACAAGAGACTGCTAGAGATCATTGTTATTATACCCACTACTTCCATATTTGTCCATCCTACAATCAAAAGTAAAATTACTTATGACACATTTGATAATTCTCTCAGCAAGATACATCATAAAAGATCAGAAGAAAAAACAAACATAAAAAGAGAGAGGATGGACAGCGCAGAAAAAAAAAGTAAAAAAAAACGTGAAAAAAATATACCATACAATGAAAATGTTTTTCCTTCACATGCCTAAAGCCCCGTACACACGTAGCGATTGTCGGCCGTAAATATTCGACCGCCGAACGATCGGCCGATTGTCGGCTTGTTAGTATGATGCTTCCGACAGCCGACAGCGCATTTTCGCCCGAACAGAATCTGTCGTACAGGCATTAAAATTTTTGTACGCCGACAACAGAACGGCCGATTGTTCGGCAGTCAGTACAGAATTCGGCCGACAGACAGCCGATTAGCAATACTGGGCATGCTCAGAGAAGAAAAAACACACGGAAAGTAAACCATCACATGACATCACTTCTGCAGTCGGCTGTTGTTGGCCGACAAAATTCGTGTGCAGTCTTTTGCACTTTTCAGCGGACAGGACAGCCCTGGACAAAAGACGGCCGATTGTTCGGCTGACGATCGGTACGTGTGTACGGGGCTTAAGTATATACCAAAACAAGCCACTGTCTGCAGGGCCCATGCTGCCTAACATCCTAGGTCACTAGGACGCAAGTGGGTTACACTGTGTACAGCAGTAATCAACTGTCCATTTATTGTAGCTGTGCACACGGGACCATAGCATACAGTTCTGTTCATATCCATAATAAAATGTACACATTATGGATCTGAATGCAGCGTATTTTTTGCCTGTGTGCCCTTACTGGAAAAATGGCTTCTCTTCGGAAAAAGTAACCCATTATATTGGCATTAATTCAGAAGTATAAAAGTATAATTTTTAATGAAAGTATAGTTATATTTTAACAATAAGTTTAAGCCCAATTCATTTAAGCCAATTCATGGCTCTGTGGTTCAGCACTAGTAGAAAGTCATTGAAGTTATTTCCTGGGAGCTCAGGGCATAATGGACCAATCCTGGAGGTGCCCAAATATGGCACCCTGCATCCAGAATATAATACTGTAGAGAACATTGCTAACGCCATTACGTCAGCGTCATTCTAGGGGTGAGTAATTCTGCCCAGGTTTGATTCGCCAAGGGTTCAGGACATTCTGTTTGAAATTCAGAGAACCCAAGCAGTGAAACTTATTAAAAGGTATGGGGAGTGAATACTGTTAGTAAATTCTGACCATTTTGGGCTAATAGCCATACTTTTGTGGAAAGAAAAGAGCAGCATATTGTCGGTATTTCCATGTGACACTGAAAGTACACAAATAACATGCTTATAGGGGATACCGTAAAGCAGGCATGTCCAACCTGCAGCCCGGAACTGCAGGCAATGCGGCCCACTGCCCCCTGACATTTTTTTACTTTTGCTGGGGAGGAAGGAAGGCGGGTCGGGGCACGGCCACAGCGGCTTCCAACTAACTGTAGGCTGCCTCGGAAGGGATCATCCTCTACTTGTGTTAAATTAGTGCTGGGGGGGCGCGGCAATGCGGGAAGGGCGCGGCGGCGTTTTATTAATACCTTAACTATAGTATATATTTTATATGCGGCCCGAGAAAATTTCTCTACATTCAGAGAAGCCCAGAGAAGCCAAAAGGCTGGACACCCATGCCTTAAAGTAAGGCTCAAAATTTCAAGTCCTGAGCTACTAGCCAGGCCTTAGGAGTTACTCCCCACCAGTTGCCCCACCCAACCCCTACCCTGCCCTGCCCATAATTCCACCCCTAAACACACCCTTGTGAATTATCTCATGAAATGACACTGTAAAGGCCCCTTTCACACTTCCGTCGGCGGACTCCGTTTTTCTCAGCGGGGGATCGATCTGCCGATCCCCCGCTGAGCAGGCAGATGGCAGCTCTGTCTCTGCGCTGTGTGCGGAGACAGAGCTGTCAGGTCCCCGCTGTTCTCTATGGGGAAATCGGATGAGAAAGGACCGTCTGTCCGTTCTTATCCGATCCGATCCGATCTGCTGGACGGATGGAAAATAGGGTTTCCATCTGTCCAGATTTGACGGATCGGATGTCAGCGCACATGTCTCCGCTGACATCCGATGCCCCATAGAGATGCATGGGGCATTCGTTCAGATCCGCCTGAAAAATGGACAGGTGGATCTGAACGGTCCGCTCGTGTGAAAGGGGCCTAAATGTTTAATGCTGATTTAAGTTACAAAAAAAAATATTAACAACAACTTTAACAATATTAACAAAAAGCATGTCAGTACCCATCAGTGCTGCCTCATCAGTGCCCATCAGTGCAGCCTTTCAGTGCCCATCAGTGCAACCCCATCAGTGCCCATGAGCGCAGCATATCAACATTTCAGTACCCACCAGTGCTGCCTCATCAGTGCCCATCAGTGCAGCCTTTTAGTGCCCATCAGTGCAGCCCCATCAGTGCCCATCAGCGCAGCATATCAATGCTGCCTATTAGTGCCCATCATTGTCGCCTAATCAGTGGCCATCAGTGCTGCCCCATAAGTGGCAATCAGTGCCGCCTCATCCTGGGCCATCAGTGCAGCCTCATCCATGGCCATCAGTGCAGCCTATTAGTGCCATCAGTGCAGCATATCTGTGTTGCCTTATCAGTGCAGCCCCATCAGTGCAGCTTATCAGTGCCGCCTCATCAGTGGCCATCAGTGCAGCCTTATTAATGCCCATCAATGCAGCCTATCAGTGCTCATCATTGGAGCCTTATCAGTGCCCATCAATGCAGCCTATCAGTGCCCATCACTGCAGCTTCATCAGTGCCCATCAGTGCAGCCTCATCAGTGCCAATCAGTGCAGCCTATTAGTGCCCATACGTGCAGCCTCATCAGTGTCCATCAATGCAGCAGGGATCACAGGGAGGAATCAGGAGGATTGCTAGCTGGATCACACAGAGTGGGGATCTCCCACTGTAACACAGCTTGGATATAAAATGCCGGCCCCTGTCAAACAAAGTCCCACCTCCTGGAGCGGCATTGGACCAGTGTGCTGTCTATCAAAGTAGCCGGTCCAGGAGGCCGGACTTTGTTTGATAGCGGCTGGTGTTCTAAATCCAAGCTGTGTCACCTCAGGAGATAAATATTTTGTGTGATCCTGCCGCCTTCCTCCTGACAGTTCCCTGGCTGATTGCTTCTGGCCCAGGCCGCTCTGATGCCCTGTAAAAACCACCACACTGCTTTGGCCAGAAGCAATCACCCAGGAAACTATCGGCCCAGTCCACCTCTGCCTGCTCCACAAGGGCTGCCTTAAAGTACAACTAAAGACAAAACTTTTTTTGGGGTTTTGGTTAGAGTAGAGATGGATTAGTACACCTGTCAATTGTTATTGCTCTCTGTGCCCCCGTTAGGGTAATTCACTCTCCCTATTTGTCCTGTTTAACCACTTGACCTCCAGAAGATTTACCCCCCTTCATGACCAGGCCATTTTGTGCGATGCCGCACTGCGTTACTTTAACTGACAATTGCACAGTTATGTGACGCTGTACCCAAACAAGATTTATGTTGTTTTTTCCCCACAAATAGAGCTTTCTTTTGGTGTTATTTGATCACCTCATTTTTTTTTTTTTTTTGCACTATAAACTAAAAAAGACAGACAATTTTGAAAAAAAAACAAAACAATGTTTTTTTTACTTTCTGCTATAAAACATATCCAATAAAAAATTTAAAAAATATAATCTCTTAAAAACAAGGACAATATGTATTCTGCTACATGTTTTTGGTAAAAAAAAAAGTCCCATTCAGAGAATATTGATTGGTTTGCGCAAACATTATAGCGTCTACAAACTACGGGATATATACTGGAATTTTTATTTATTTATTTTACTAGTAATAGCAGCAATCAGCGACTTATAGTGGGAGTGTCATATTGTGGTGGACAATCAGACACTAACTGACACTTTATAGGAACCAGTGGCACTGATCAGTGCAAAAAATATGCACTGTCACAGTACTAATGACACTGGCTGGGAAGGGGTTAAACATTTAGAGCAGGGATCTCCAAACTACAGCCCTCCAGTTGTTGCGGAAAGACATGTCTGATGAGACATTGTTAAACTCTGACATTCACAGACATGACTTGGCATGATGGGAATTGTAGTTCCTGAACAGCTAGAGGGCCAAAGTTTGGAGACCCCTGATCTAGGGAAATCAAAACGTTAAATGTGTGCCTAGCCAGTGTTTTGGTGTACTGCGGGTGGTGCTTTTACTGGGGGAAGTAATGGATTTTATTCCATGCTTTGCAGGGAAAGAAAATCTATTACTACTTGTTTACATAGGCAGGGCTCTGTCCTGTGTAAATTCATGACGATCGCCAGGTTCCGGCGGTTATTCATTGGCCAACACCGGGTGATTAACATCTGCTGTGTTTAATCACAGCACATCCAGATTGCCGGAGGCGCGTGTGTCCTACCTGGAAGTGTCAGATCACGTACCAGGTACATGATCTAGCGCAGCCCAGCCGCCTTGCTGCCGTATATCTGTGTTATACGGTCGGCAAGTGGTTACAATGATCAAAAGTGAAAGTAAAAGAAAATCCAAAATGTTGAGTTGTCCCCAGAAACGTAATAGAGGGAAAATCTTTCAATGGGGACACTAGTTCTGGTGACCTGGGAGTCCCCATTAGATCCTCCTAATTTGAAGGGATTTCCTCTCACTTCCTGTTTTGGCTGTGGGACAGAAAGTAAAAGGGAAATCTCCCCATTGGGACAAAGAGGGTAAAAATAAACCTTAGGCCCCTTTCACACGAACAATCCGATCAGATCCGCCTGTCAGTTTTTTAGGCAGACCTGATCAGATCCTCCATGCATCCCTATGGGGCAGCGGATGTCAGCGGAGACATGTCCGCTGACACCCGCTGCCATCCGTGAAACCCTATTTTCCATCCATCCAGCGGATCGGATCGGATGGGATCGGATGAGAACGGACAGGCGGTCCGTTCTCATCCGATTCCCCCATAGAGGACAGCGGGGATCTGACACAGAGCAAAGACGGAGCTGTCATCTGCCTGCTCAGCGGGGATCAGCGTATCGATCCCCGGCTCAGCAGAACGGCTCCGTCCATGGAACTGACCCGTGTGAAAGGGGCCTTACAGGGGTTATAACCCTCCCATACTCTATCCAAAAATGAAAATAAAAAGTTTTGCCTATATTTCTTCGTTAAAGCTAAATGTGGTGTTACGGAACAGTATGATGATCACAGTGACAGCGCACAGTGGCATTGCATATTTGGCGTGGACTTTTTTTTTTATACAAATAACTTCAACACCACCCCAATCTGATTCATTACAGTTTGAAAAAAAGGGCTTTTTTTAGGTAGTTTTAACAGCCATGCATTAATTTTTAATTAGACAGTAATGAGCCCACTTGTAGTAATTTGCCTGTCCTTGTTCTTGCTAATGCAATACTGTCTTGCTGTTGGCTACTGGCATTTCAGCTGGATGGACACGTTACCTTAATTGGCTAATGAATTTCTGCCAGTAATAAAATCATTAGAATGGAGAACCTCACTTCCTCTCTGAGACACCAGGAAAAAAATTTCAGGAAAATCCGGTTTTACTGGCATGAGTTTGAATTTACACAAGAATACAAATATAACGCAGGGAACATTTAGAAAAAAGCCTCATATGTGATGATTTTTAGGTGACAGGTTCTCTTTAATTTGACATGCGGGGTCTAAAAGCCCCTAGATGTCTCTCCTCTGGGCTCCACTGAATGTAATGCAATGCAGATCGCATTGCAATACATTCCTTCCCGTCTATGCTAGCCGGAGAAATTGAGAGGGTGCGACGTACGAACCTGGCAGCAAAGGGGTTAAACAAGGAACTGAACCGTGGAAGCTTTGCCCAAAAAAAACAGATAGAGGACAAATGACTGCTCACCAGTAGTCTCTCTTTAGCCAATATGTTTATTGAGTAATGAGCAATCGGGAGTAAAGAGGGAAAATCCCCAGCAAGGAGGAAATAAAATTTCCCTGAAAGTGGTCATTAGAAAATATCCTGGCATCAGTGGTCACTGTGAGTGGTAGGAAAAAATGCCCCATACATATAAATATATATATATATATATATATATATATATATATATATATATATATATATATATATATATACTGTATATACAAACCCGATTCCAAAAAGTTGGGACACTGTACAAATTGTGAGTAAAAAGGGAATGGACTAATTTACAAATCTCATAAACGTATATTTTATTCACAATATAATATAGATAACATATCAAATGTTGAAAGTGAGACATTTTGAAATGTCATGCCAAATATTGGCTCATTTTGGATTTCATGAGAGCTACACATTCCAAAAAAGTTGGGACAGGTAGCAATAAGAGGCCGGAAAAGTTAAATGTACATATAAGGAACAGCTGGAGGACCAATTTGCATCTTTTTAGGTCAATTGGCAACATGATTGGATATAAAAAGAGCCTCTCAGAGTGGCAGTGTCTCTCAGAAGTCAAGATGGGCAGAGGATCACCAATTCCCCCAATGCTGCGGCGAAAAATAGCGGAGCAATATCAGAAAGGAGTTTGCAAAGAGTTTGAAGTTATCATCATCTACGGTGCATAATATCATCCAAAGATTCAGAGAATCTGGAACAATCTCTGTGCGTAAGGGTCAAGGCTGGAAAACCATACTGGATGGCGGTGATCTTCGGGCCCTTAGACGGCACTGCATCACATACAGGAATGCTACTGTAATGGAAATCACAACATGGGCTCAGGAAAACTTCCAGAGAACATTATCGGTGAACACAATCCACCGTGCCATTCACCGTTGCCGGCTAAAACTCTATAGGCCAAAAAAGAAGCCAAATCTAAACATGATCCAGAAGCGCAGGCGTTTTCTCTGGGCCAAGGCTCATTTAAAATGGACTGTGGCAAAGTGGAAAACTGTTCTGTGGTCAGACGAATCAAAATTTGAAGTTCTTTTTGGAAAACTGGGACGCCATATCATCCGGACTAAAGAGGACAACCCAAGTTGTTATCAGCGCTCAGTTCAGAAGCCTGCATCTCTGATGGTATGGGGTTGCATGAGTGCATGTGGAATGGGCAACTTACACATCTGGAAAGGCACCATCAATGCTGAAAGGTATATCCAAGTTCTAGAACAACATATGCTCCCATCCTGATGTCGTCTCTTTCAGGGAAGACCTTGCATTTTCCAACATGACAATGGCAGACCACATACTGCATCAATTACAACATCATGGCTGCGTAGAAGAAGGATCCGGGTACTGAAATGGCCAGCCTGCAGTCCAGATCTTTCATCCATAGAAAAATTTGGCGCATTATAAAGAGGAAGATGCAACAAAGAGGACCTAAGACAGTTGAGCAACTAGGAGCCTGTATTAGACAAGAATGGGACAGCATTTCTATTCCTAAACTTGGGCAACTTGTCTCCTCAGTCCCCAGACGTTTGCAGACTGTTATAAAAAGAAGAGGGGATGCCACACAGAGGTAAACATGGCCTTGTCCCAACTTTTTTGAGATGTGTTGATGCCATGAAATTTAAAATCAATTTATTTTTCCCTTAAAATGATACATTTTCTCAGTTTAAACATTTGATATGTCATCTATGTTGTATTCTGAATAAAATATTGAAATTTGAAACTTCAACATCATTGCATTCTGTTTTTATTCACAATTTGTACAGTGTCCCAACTTTTTTGGAATCGGGTTTGTATATATATATAAAATTTTAGAATTTTTTAATTAATCTTTTAATTATGTGACTATATGCACTTATTTTATTTTCCGCCTTTTTCAGGGGTGGGGTTTTTTTGGAGGTTGGGTTTCTTAGGGATGATTCCTTTATTTAAAGTGCTTGTCTTGAGGTGTCCAGAGTAGGTTAGCCCTGAGGAAGGGGGTGCGCCCCCGAAATGAGTGTCCGCACTGCTTAGCATCATGTGGTTCCATGGCTAATTGACAGTTGCCATTTTTTATAGATTTTAATATTTAAATATTTTTCAGTAATGCACTAGGCGCGTGCGCCTCCCTTTTTATTGTTTTTGTAGTATCATTTCAGATGACCTCGTCTGAGGAGGGCTGCATCTGTCCAGTTTTGGAATTGCTGTTGTCCTTGCTGCTTTCCACCATAGAGGACCTCATAGCGCTGGAAGTGATTGCTTGCCTTTGCATAAAAATCCAACTACTAAGCGACCAACCCAGTGTAGAAAACTGGCCCCCCAAATAGGCCAATATTAGTCATATCAGGATATGCTAACCTTTTGTCTATGGAGACCTTTACCCGTATATCTGTAATCTAATCATTGGACTGTCACCTTTATTTTTGTGTAGCACTACCCCATAGAGGACTGCTGAGAATCACACTTTCTGGATCCCCCTGGGTTACCTTTAGCAACTGATAGCAGACAAATAGCATTAAAAGTCCTTGGCTCAGTCAATAATCAATCCAGGGGATGTTGGTTGTTTTGTGTTTTCATTTAGAACTGGGATAGGAGAAGGGATGAGTGGAATACTCCAACTATGAACTATGCACAATCTTGAGGACAACTAGCTTTAGTGTGCGGCAAGGCCGCTGCTTCACCTTGTCACAGAAGTGAAGATAGATAATGTGATCCTGTTTAACCACTTTAGCCCCAGCCCTATTTCGGACACTTTTTGTTCACAAGTTAAAACCAGTATTTTTTCCTAGAAAACTACTTAGAACCCCCAAACATTATATATATTTTTTTAGCAAAGACTCTGGAGAATAAAATGTCGGTCATTGCAAAATTTTTTGTCACGCGGTATTTGCGCAGCGGTCTTTAAAACGCCATTTTTTTGGAAAAAATTTGAAAAATCACATTTCACTGCATTTAAAAAATACTAAACAGTAAAGTTAGCCCATTTTTTTTGTATATTGTGAAAGATGATGTCACGCCGAGTAAATAGATACCAAACATGTTACGGTTTAAAATTGCGCCCCCCCGTGGGATGGCGACAAACTACGGTCAATAGAGATCTCAATCTGCGACGCTTTAAATTTATTTAACGGTTACCAGTTTAGAGTTAGAGTGTAGCTCTTTTTTTTTAATTATTGCCCACGCTCTGGCGATCGCGGCGATACCTCACATGTGTGGTTTGAACAGCGATTTCATTTGCGGCTCGACTTGCGTATACGTTTTTTTTTGTGCGCGAGCTAACGGTGACGGGGACGGCTAAATTTTTTTTTTTTTTTTTTTCCTATTTATTTTTTCTTTTTTTTTAAACTTTATTACAGGTTTTTAAAAAAAAAAAAATCTGATCACTTTTATTGCTGTCACAAGCAATGTAAACATCCCTGGTGACAGCAATATGTCGTGACAGGTACTCTTTATGGAGGGATCGAGGGTCTAAAAGACCCTAGACCCCTCCACTACACTTCCCTGTATGCAAAACGCCGAAAACGGCATTTTTGCATACAGCCGTTTTTCAAATCTGCCGCCTTTTGCAGCACAGTAACCCGGACGTGACGTCATGGACGCCGCCTCCGGGTTACGTCATCGGAGACCCGATCGATGCCATTTCCGGCATTCATCGGGACTCCATCCAGCCGGCGGACGTGCCGGCTGGGTGCTCGGGGCTCCCGGTGGGACGGTAGCCCCGAGCAAAGCCGCGGAAGGCGGCGGGAGGGGGGGGACGTCCCCTCCCGCCCCCCGGGTAACGATCGAGCGGCTCCCGAGCCGCATCGATCGTTACCGACGGAAAGCCGACCGTCGGCTTCAAACAACGGTACCGGGATGATGCCTCTAGCTAGAGGCATCATCCCGGTATAACCCCGCAAAGTCTGATGACGTAGAGGTTACGTGACTGGTAGTAAAGTGGTTAAGTTATTCTTCAGGGTTCTAACTTGGCACCCCCTTTCTCACTTGCTGTGTGCACTGACACCTGTCCACTGACTCTCCACTGGAGTGCTCCCCTTCCTGGGCAGACCCCTGGCAAGCTTCCCGGTACTCACGGACACTGTTTTTCCCAAGGTTGTTCTGCCTCCAACTCCACTTGTCAGCTTCCTGGACCTCCTGGCTCAGCACCACACTCTTGGCTCACTAGGCCAACCGCCTGTGAGCACCTTCCACAACAGACAGGAGGAGAGACAGCCATCACCCTCCTCCTGGGACCTGGCTTTCCGTCCAAAGACACCCTGTCACATGTGCGCTCTGCTTTTATAACATATCCCAGGATGCACCACTGTTTGTGCCAACCCACTGGGATAATCATAAAAGCCTGTGAGTCACTGGCTGGGTTTCCTCCACTGTCCAACAGGCTCCCCAATTGGATACAGTGGGGACAGCCCAGATGAATCACACCCTGAGCACATGTAACAGGCCTAGCTACTGATCAGGCACCCCTAATAAGCAGATGGAAGCAGAATATGATTTACCTGCTACTCCAATGTTAAGCAGGCAGAGCAAACGACTCTCCCTGCCTAGCACCTATTTAGGAGGGTGCTACATCTGCATTGCTCAGCCACACTGTTTTTAGCAAATGTCATCATGCACTGACTGGGGTTCATTCTTCTTGTCCCTCCATTCTCTGTATAGTTACCAACAGCAGGGCTACTGTTATAAATCACGGGGCCCCGTACAGCGTACCTGGCAGGGCCCCTCCGAATATGTCAAGACAATATTTTCACAAAAAATACACTAAAATCATCATTCGCAGACACAAACATAACAGAGAATCTGTGTGAATTAGCCCTTTTTATTTATTTTTTTTTTTACATTTTTTTTTTAAAGTTCAAAATGTTTACAATTATTTTATTTTACAATTTTTTTATTACAGTGTTTACTTATTTTTTTTTTTACAGTTTGTTATTTTATTTACAGGAGACAGGGAAGCCTACAGCGCTGCGGGAGGGAGGGGAGGAGGGACAGGACAGCGAAAGGGGGGCACACGGGTAGGGGGGGTTCAGGAGCAGGCAGAACATTGAAGGGGATCGGTGTCAGAGAAGCAACTGCAGGAATGATGCCCTGAGTCTGTGGCTCTCCGTGCAGCAGCTGAAAGCTGGCAGGGTGGGGGGAGAAACTGGCTTTCAGCTGCTGCAGAGAGCCGCACAAGGCTTCCTTCTGTAATTTCCCTTCCTCCTGAACGCACCGATTCCCAATGCTGTTGGGCCCCCTATCAGCGGCCCTGACCAACAGTCCCTATGTTCCTGGGATTTCAGGAATTGTCCCTGGATATTTCTTTCTCAACAAAATGTTCCTGCTTGGATTTTAAAGAGCTTTGGGCAAACATAAAATAACACCAACTCATGCAGTTATGTATTCATAGTTTCCTGTTTTTGGGCAGTTTATATTTTGCCTTTCCTGGTTCTTCCCTCCCCCCCCCCCCTTAATCAATATGCTAACAAAATTATTAAATATAACCTTTCTATTTTAATTACATTAATTATTTACTTTACCTTTATTGAGCTGGTAATGTCACCACTGGATCTGTGAGCTTGAGCTTATCTATGCAATGCAGACAGATGGAGGCTGGTGGGAGGGACCAGCAGGGTGCTGTATATAGCCAGTGTCATCTTAAGAGCATTATAGGCCCCCGGGTAATGCAGTGCACTGGGGCCCCGCCTACACAATCACCCATGAGAATAAAAATGCAAATTATCAATAAGGCGATATTTATTGGTACAGCAGTGCCAGGCTAATGACAGCTTACAAGTTCTGCCGCTGAGTGTGGTGAACATGGACGGGAGCTAGACTGTCTTGTGTGTGCCTGTGCCCGTGGAGGTGGACAGGCATGCCTGCAGTTGTGGGCTCCCCTTCCACGCCCCCAGTGGCCTGACAGCAGCGCAGGGCGACAGGCGCTTGCCACCTGCTAAGTTCAGCGGCAGGATGCACACGGGAATCGGGACTAATGCTTGGCTGGGGCTGGGTCACTGGGCAGTTGGGGCCCCCCGGGCAAGTGGGGCCCCCGGGCAACTGCCCAGCGTGCCCATTCGGTAAGACAGCCCTGTATATAGCTTCTCAAAAATATCACAGCACCCTGCATCAGTACTTCTAAGAGTCGGTTCACACCGCGGCAACTCAAAGTCGCCCCGACTTTGAAGTCGCCCGTGCAGCACGACTTCATCGCGGCTTGCAAATGACTTCTCATAATAGAAGTCAATGCAAGTCGCTCCGACTTCGCCCAAAAGTAGTGCAGGAACCTTTTTCTAAGTCAGAGCGACTTGAGTCGCTCTGATTAGAATGGTTCCATTGCACAGCATGGAGCGCTACTTGTCAGGCGACCAAGTCGCCTGACAAGTTGGAGTAGTGTGACCCGGCTCTTACTCATGATGCAAAGAGTAGGCTGAGTCTGTGGAGGAGTTATATTGGGAGAGTGGGCTTTCCCAGGCACACTGTATTTGTATGCAGACTGGCCTAGGTAATTCCCTCAAGTATTACTGAGCCTTCATGATTGAAAAAACGACAGTCAAATGAATGAAAGGGTTGGGCCAGGGACAGTGACGCTGAGAAGGAAAGGGCTAGGTGATGCAGGACATCCCCCAGCCAGAAAGTGAAGCCGGCTGTACCTGATGTGCTGCAGCTTCTATTGCACCGTGTGAGAAGCTCACAGTGTGCAGTTAAATCAGAATAAGCAATTTCCATACAGGAGAGGCCTGTATAACTGGGCAAGACTGAATGTAAGGTTGAAGTTCAGATTTAAATCAGCACTAGAATTACATTTTTTTTAAAAATGTGACAATTGCAATGTGCACAATCATTTTTAAAATGTACAGTCTTCTACCATGTACATTCTCTGCATACCTCGGTCCCGGGAAGAATGAACTCCCATGTGCATTTCAATGCCAATCAAGGCGGCTGTTAGGGTGCAGGTGGTAGCCTGAAAGCAGAGGAAGACCCATCGTTTGTCAGAGGGTGGAGCTTAGACGGGAACCCCCCAAGGAAAGTTGCACAGGCTAGCCTGAGGTGCGGAGTCTAAGTATCCACCGGTTTTCGCCAGAGCCTCTAGTGGTGAGGATGGACTTTCGCTGCGTGTGAATACCAGGTCGCAGTCCTCAGGGTCGCCGCACCAAGGGGAAACCAGTCAGGGTCCAAAGGCAGATAAGCAGACAAGGAAGATCTGAGAGAATGATCAAACAAGCCGGGGTCAGGACGGGCAGCAGGTCAACGAGGTCAGGAACAAGCCAAAGGTCAAACGGGTATCAAGCAGGTAACAGGGCGCAGGTTTCAGGAACACCGGAGGAGCTGTAGACAAGACAGCAAAGTGCCAGTGCCCCAGCTGCCTTAAAATAGGCCTTTCTTGGCGCCAAAACGCCAGGTCAACACCACTATGCGCATGCGCGAACGCATAGCGTACGTGGGGTCACGCACATCGCACATGCGCATTAGCCATAGTTAATGTAGAGAATGGCTCATGCATGCGCGAACGCCAATTGCGCCTTCTAACAGCGGCTGAAGACCCTGGACCTGGAAGAAGCCAGGGAAAAGAAGGAAGCTTGCTGACGTCTCAGCACTGGAACAGTGGTGAGTATTTATGGATTTTAGTTCAGCTTTAACCACTTAAGCCCCGGAAGATTTTACCCCCTTCCTGACCAGGGCCTATTTTGCGATTTGGCACTGCGTGATTTTAACGAATTTGACGTCCTTTTTTTCCCACAAACAGAGCTTTCTTTTGGTGGTATTTGATCACCTGTGCGATTTTTTGATCATGCGCTATAAACAAAAAAAGAGCGTAAATTTTGCAAAATAACAATATTTTTCAAATTTTTTTATATGAAATTCCCAAAAAAAATGTAAAAATCAAAATTTTTTAACATTTTCGGCCAATTTGTTTTATGCTACCTATGTTTGGTAGAAAAAAAATCGCAAAAAGCGTATTTTGATTGGTTTGTGCTAAAGTTATCGCGTTTACTAACAAAGGGAAAGATTTTTGTCATTTTTGTTGTTTTTTTTTAACGCGTAATGGCGGAGATCTGCGATTTTTTTTGCGGTACTGCAACATTGCGGCGGACAGATCTTGACTGACATTTTTGACACTTTTGGGGTTACCAGTGACATTTCTACAGTAATCAGTGTTACTGTAAAGATACACTGGCAGTGAATGGGTTAACTTTTTTTTAGAGGGAGGGGTTATGTGTGTCCCTAGGGGCGTGATTCTAACTGTGATTGGCTGTGGCTTGAGCTGTAGGAACAGTGATCAAAGGTCCTACATAGTAGAACCGTATGATCACTGTTTTCTACACAGGGGAGAATGACAGGCGGCTTGTTTACATCAGCCGCCTGACTTTCTCCCTTTCCACCGACGATTGCCGAGTGACCGGTGGACATCGGGTCCGCCGGTCACACGCGCGGGGGGGGTCCGTGGCCACGCGGAAGCGCGCCTCCGGGGGGGCGCGCTCGCTCCCTAGACCCTCACAGGCTAGCGACGTAGATCTACGTCACTCTGCCTGTGAGGGGCTGACTGCCGACGTAAATAGTCGTGCGGCAGTCAGCAAGTGGTTAAGTTAAAAAGCTAGTATTTCTATAACATCTCTATTAACATCTCAAAAAGTTGGGAGTTATGTCACTGTGGAAACTAGGGCTAAATCTTGCACATTGTGTAAAAAGGCTGTTTGATCCTGTCTCTCATTCTCCCCTCCACAGTCCCCAAACCACACTCTGATAGAACAGAACTTTGGAGGCAAGCTGCACATGCTCAGTTTGGTGTGCATTGCTAGTTTTTTTTTCTTGGTAAAGTGCATGTGATCAGCACAGGGCCAATCAGCACTGTCCAAGAAGAGGGTCAGGGGTCATGCAGCCTCATAGGACAGTCAGAGGAGAATGAAAACTCATCCCACAAGCTTTAACCAGACACTGATAGAAGTCACAAGACTACTGTAACTGCTGATGAGAAAAGGTATTTAGGAATTTTCTATTTACTAAAAGTATTGCATTTTCATGTTCTGTGTCCTGTGGGAGACCAGATATGGTGACTGCAGGATCCTGGGTTTAGCAACACTTTAACTAGTAAATATGAAAATACAATACAAGGTTGGTCTTCCATATGATTGGCCCACCATAAATTCCAAAAACATCCAATTTTTTGTCAGGTTGGGCTAAAGCTCAAACACACGAGTGGCTTGGCCCCTGTGCTTCAAATCCTGGTGTTTTCTGGTGCCCAGGAGGCACAGGTGCAGCATCCAGCCCTGAGGCTCCGATGGCAGAACGCTTCATACTTCATTAGTAAACAAACCTCAGTACCTCTAGTCTACAGCTGTCCAAACAGGCAGACCAGGCTGCTTGAGGTACCTCCCCCATTGAAGGTCTGAACAGTATATTTCTTTGCCTTGAAATCTGGGGACAATCCACATGTGGACAGATTATTCACAGAGAAGGTCTAAAAAGGTCTTTATCTCTAGATCCCTGATGCCCTTCCCTTGCACCTGGCAGATCCCAACTCCTTGGTCGTGATGGCGCAGTGCCTGGACCGACACCCAGCTCAGGCTCTCCCTGATGCCCTACCCTTGGCTTGGGTACCACATGTAGCCAATTGACACTTTTATTTGTGCAGTCCTCAGGCCCCCCTGTAATGGCAGTAATCTCTAGCAGTCTCATGTAATATGCCCCAGCATATGACTGTCACCTGAGGCATATCCTAAATCTGCAACAACACCTATAGCATGTGATCACATGAAATCTTGGAAAGCTGCTCTAAGCTGGAGGATAACAGATGTCCGTACCGGTATTAAAGGAGATGTACAGCCAAAGCTGGTTTGGCTGTACATCTCCTATGGATCACAGGAGTGCAATTCATTCTGCACTCCTGTGATCCGTTTTCAGCAGAGAGCAGTCTGAAGTCCACTCTCTGCTGAGGTCACAGAAGTCGGTCAAGGCACCGCGCCATCACGACCACAGAGTTGGGATCCGCCAGGTGCCTGGACCGACACCCGGCTCTGGCTCTCAGCGAGCCGCTGAGAGCCTTAGCCGGCCACTCCCATCCCCCTCCACAGCCCAGCAATCCAATGAGCGAGGAGAGGAGGAGGCAGAGCGGAGAGCTACTGACTGAAAGTCTTTATGCTCTATATAAAGATGGCCTAGGCTATAAGAAGATTGCCAGAACCCTGAAACTGAGCTGCAGCACTGTGGCCAAGACCATACAGCAGTTTAACAGGACATGTTCCACTCAGAACAGACCTCGCCATGGTCGACCAAAGTAGTTGAGTGCATGTGCTCAGCGTTATATCCAGAGGTTGTCTTTGGGAAATAGACGTATGAGTGCTGCCACCATTGCTGCAGAGATTGAGGGGGAGCGGGGTCAGCCTGTCAGTGCTCAGACCACTCAGCACACTGCATTAAATTGGTCTGCATGGCTGTCGTCCCAGAAGAAAACCTCTTCTAAAAATGATGCACAAGAAAGCCTGCAAACAGTTTGCTGAAGACAAGCAGACTAAGGACATGGATTAATGGAACCATGTCCTGTGGTCTGATGAGACTAGCATAAACCTGTTTGGTTCAGATGGTGCCAAGCGTGTGTGGCGGCAACCCTTGTGAACATCTTTTGGGCATCCACAAACGGAAGGTGGAGGAGCGCAAGGACTCTAACATCCACCAGCTCTGTGATGTCGTCATGAAGAAGTGGAAGAGGACTCCAGTGGCAACCTGTGAAGCTCTGGTGAACTCCATGCCCAAGAGGGTTAAGGCAGTGCTGGAAAATAATGGTGACCACACAAAATATTGACACTTTGGGCCCAATTTGGACATTGGACACACTTAGGGGTGTACTCACTTTGTGTTGCCAGCAGTTTAGACATTAATGGCTGTGTGTTGAGTTATTTTGAGGGGACAGCAAATTTACACTGTTATACAAGCTGTACACTCACTACCTTACATTGTAGCAAAGTGTCATTTCTTCAGTGCTGTCACATGAAAAGATATAATAAAAGGGGTGTACTCACTTTTGTGAGATACTGTATGTGTGTCGGATTCTTGGTCCCCTGCAGAGCTCTGTGGTTTCTCCTGTCAATCCCTACCTCAGTATGGCACACATGGTCAAAGGGTGTGTAGCACCCTCCTATGTAGGTGCGTCTTTCTGCTTACCAGAGAGATTACCAGGTACATTTATGTTGCTCTCTGTGTTGCTCGGGAGCGGGATCTATTAGTGAGGTCTGCTCATGGTGCTCAGGCACAGCTCAGCTTGTCTGAAATGTTTCACACTAGTCCAATAGGAAGGCATATTGGACAGTGGGAGGAAACCTGCAGAGTGAGTGCACAGGCATTTGTTACAGCCCTGGTGATTGGCAGAGGAAAGAGCCTCAGTGCATGCTGGGTAACTGTATAAATGCCAAGGGCACATGTGCTCAGGGTCTTTCAGCTGGAGAGTGGGGTCCCAGGGGGTGGGAGCGGCTGCCCCTCCTCTTTAGAAGCTGCAATGTGGCTTTAGGGGGTCGACATGGGGGCCTGAAAGTCAGAGAAAAACTGAACCCAGAGGTCCTGCAGAACTGACTGGAAGGGAAACACTGGAAAAGATCTGATTCTGCCTACAGGGAGTACAGATCTGTGCCAGGGGGGCCTGTTCTGAGAGGGCCATCCCCTTCTGCTAGAAGAGTCAGTGGACGCAGTGACATCTTAAGAGCATTAAAGGGCCCTGGGCAATGCAGTGCACTGGGGCCCCGCCTACACAATCACCCACGAGAATGAAAATGCAAGTTATCGATAAGGTGATATTTATTGGTACAGCAGTGCCAGGCTAATGACAGCTTCCAAGTTGGGCGGAAGTCAGACTCGGCTGTCCTGTGTGTTCCTGTTCCTGTGGCGGTGGAAGGCATTCCTGCAGTTGTGGGCTCCCCCTCCACGCCCCAAGTGGCCTGACAGAAGCGCAGGGCTGACAGGCGCTTGCCATCTGCTATATTTGGCGGCGGGATGCACACGGGAATCGGGACTAATGCTTGGCTGGGGCTGGGTCGCTGGGCAGGTAAGCCCCCCGGGCAAGTGGGGCCCCCGGGCAACTGCCCAGCGTGCCCATTCGGTAAGATGGCCCTGAGTGGATGGGTGTCAGGCAAAGGGATGCTAGAGGGTATCCTGAAGATTATGTAGTTGCATTAAGTCTACTGCTATAGAGAGCAAGATGACTTCCTTCTTCTATACAAGTGGCAGTATGGTAAAAGCAGTGTGTCTACTTCCACAATAACCTGGTGAGGCCAAGTGAGAGTTGTCCTTATCTACTGTGAATAGTTCAGTTGGAGTATCCCACTATTCCCTTCTTCCATCCAAGTTCCACAATAAATACAAAACCAAATTCTCTGGACTGTTTATTGAATAAGAAGCAACTGGGAGTAAAGATGGATGTGTGGAAAGTCCCTTAGTGACTGTCTGCAGGTAATCAGAGGGAGCCAAGAAGTCATCACACAGCAAAGCCCTATGGGGACACTGCTACAGGTGGAACCACAGCATTCAGCAGAGAATAAAGAATCTGACACACAGGGAAGTGTCAGATACAGAAGGTTCAGATACAGAAAATTCTTTGACAGTGGAAGAGATCATAGACTGGCAGTGCATGCATTGAGACGGGTAAGTATTTACTGTATTGTTTTACAAACCCCGGATTGTTACATTTTATTTTTTTAGTTGTGTTAAAATAGAACTATGGTAAATGGAAAAAATGACATACAGTATATGATGCAATCTGTCAATAGTAATAACACAGCATTTATTGTATATCTTAGTTCCCCATAACATCATTGAATCTGTTGATTCTGGCAGCAGATATGTTAAAAAAGAGGAAGTTCCGCTTGTTTGTACTCTACCCCCCCTCCCCCCCTCCACTGCCACATTTGGCACTTTTTGGTGGGGAGCGGATACCTGGTTTTGACCAGTCCGAACTGAGCCAGAACTTCGGCCCCCCCTCCTTCCCCTGCAGTCCTCTTGGACACATCACAGGTCCCAGAAGACTACAGGACCATTTAAAAGGCGCAGCACGACTCGCGCATGCGCAGTAGGAAACAGGCTGTGAATCTGCAAGACTTTACTTCCTGTTTCCTTTACTAGAGATGCCAGCGCCTGGACCCGAGACAGATTGAAGAATCGGCTCGGGTGAGGACATTGCAATATCCCTGGACAGGTAAGTGTCCTTATGTTTAACCACTTAAGCCCCGGAAGATTTTACCCCCTTCCTGACCAGGGCCTATTTTGTGACTTTAACGGACAATTGCGCGGTCGTGCGATGCTGTACCTAAACGAATTTGGCGTCCTTTTTTCCTCACAAACAGAGCTTTCTTTTGGTGGTATTTTATCACCTGTGCGATTTTTTGATAATGCACTATAAACAAAAAAAGAGCATCAATTTTGCATAAATAACAATATTTTTCACATTTTTTTATATGAAATTCCCCCAAAAAAATGTAAAAATCAAAATTTTTTAACATTTTAGGCCAATTTTTTTTACCATATGTTCGGTAAAAAAAAAGCGCAAAAAGTGTATTTTGATTGGTTTGCGCAAAAGTTATTGCGTTTACTAACAAAGGGAAAGATTTTTGTCATTTTTGTTGTTTGTTTTTTTAATGCGTAATGGTGGCGATCTGCGATTTTTTTTGCGGGACTGCGACATTGCGGCGGACAGATCGGACCCTTGACTGACATTTTTTACACTTTTGGGGTTACCAGTGACATTACTACAGTAATCAGTGCTATACATATGCACTGTTACTGTAAAAATGACACTGGCAGTGAAGGAGTTAACTGTATTGGAGAGGGAGGGGTTAAGTGTGTCCTTAGAAGTGTTTCCTTCTAACTGTGATTGGCTGTGGCTTGCTGTGTAAGAACAGTGATCAACGGTCCTACATAGTAGAACCGTTTGATCACCATTCATACACAGGGAGAACTGACAGGCGGCTTTGTTTACACTAGCCGCCTGCCTTTCTCCCGCTGTCACGGACGATCGCGCGGGGGGGGTCCGTGACCGAGCGGGAGCGCGCATCCGGTGGCGCGCGCTCGCTACCAAACCCCTTACAGGCTAGCGGCGTAGCCCTACGTCGCTCTGCCTGTGAGGGGCTGACTGCCGACGTAAATAGTCGTGCGGCAGTCGGCAAGCGGTTAAAGGAATACTGTACTGTAATATTGTAGCTGCTGACTTTTAATTTTCTCTGAATGAGCCTGGAGCCCCTCTTTCATTTTCAACTTCGTTCAGCAAGATGTGTTGTCATCCTGTGGACCTGTCGTTTTAGACATTTAGCAAGAGTAGCACCCTTGTCAACAAACAAATTAGATCTCAACTATAGCTAACACTTTTTTTAAACAGTTAGAACCACAGTTCTTTTGAAAAAAAGGCTAAACCCAATAAATAAAAGGTGACTGCTGTAAGCACCCCCTGGCAGTGTTATATGGTTTCCATGGTTACATTTCTAAACCCCATAGGGCTTTTTTTACATGCAAAGTTTTACAGGCGGCACCACCTGTCAAATGCGTCCATTAAGGTCGAAGAAAACGCTTGGCTCACTATTGTGTTGCAGTAATTTAACATGAATTTTCCCTGGGATTAAAAAAAAAAAAAAAAAAAAAGATATTCAGGAGGCCACAGGATCACCTTTTGAACTCCTGGCGAGTGCTGCTCTATCACCTTCTGAAAAGCAATCTATTCCATTCTGCTTTTCAGATGGCAGTAGCCTCCCATGCAAAAGATCTCATACAGTTACCAGAACACTATAATGTTCAGTAAAGTGAGCCTATTGGGTTTGTTTACAGCAGCCAGAACACTAAGACATATGTGCACTGGTGTGTCTTGTATAGGAGCAGTGAAGGGCTGCTCCTGTTTACTTTTTGCTCTTTTTTTCTACTGTATTCAACTCTATTCATCGCAGTGCGACATTCAGGGGTGCAGTGACATGCAGTGAGGTGCAGTGCATTGCAAAAAAGCAGCATATCTGCATATTTACACAATGCAGTACAACTCTCCCCAATGTGGCATAATGGTGTGAACAATTGCTTTCTATGTGCACTTGTGTTCAGCCTGCGCTCATCTATGCAGAATAACAACTCAATGGACATGGTATGAGCGAGCCCTTCAGCAAGGATTGGACCAATTTTGATCCATGCTCCACCCCTTTTCTACAATGTCATGAAGGGGAGGGGCTTAGTCATTATACTTATTTTGAGTATTTATTTTTAAAGAGCAACCAGCAGCATTTATTTGTAAAGCATTTGTAAAAAAATGATCCTGTTCCCTTAAAGCATGGTATACAACACAGTGCTTGTGCTGTGTAATTTGGCCCCTTCTATCACCTAAAATACCTGGCTGATCCTGCCTGGCTATGTCCTCCCCTCTGTAAACTGACCACCATATACCATGGCTGCTGAGCCTTGACACTGTGGTCAGTTTATGTGCCTCCTTCATCCGCAGCCATCCTGTCCTCTCTCCCCCCTCCCTCCCTGCCTGTCTGCTCCTGTGTCAGTGACCGATCCCCCCTCCCCTCCAGCTGCCGTAGTTTCATTTAAAGTTTCATATCCGGTCTACAGTGTGTTTAATAATCCTGTGTGCCCCTGTGTCTGTGTTTTATAAAAATAAGCCATTCTTTACAAGTCTTCAGAGCGTCACTCGCCACTCACGTGACCCACCGCCTCTCTCCTCCTCTCAGCCTCTCCACCTCCCCTCCTATTCCCCTCCCAACTTACATCAGTGAGGAATCCTCGGCCCTGCCCGCTGCAGGGAGCTGTCAGACAGGGAGAGGAGAGAGCCGACGGGTCATGTGAGTGGCGCTCAGCCCTTTGAAAACTGGGAAAGAACGGCTTATTTTTTTTAAAAACAGACATCGGGGCACACAGGATTATAAAACAGACCAGACAGGATGGTATAAAGTGGCTTAACAATCACTTTAAAGGGGGAAATTGAGATTCTAGGGAGGGGCGTTTGCCCCCCCCCTTGCCCCTACCTGCGGACGCCCATGATCTGAAGCCCACTCATTGCTCCTTCCGGGATACGGCACTGCTGGCTACCCAGCATGCACCTCCTGATCTCGCGCATGTCCATATTGTACAGAGTGTGGCGCTTATCTCCCCCTTGCATTGTGTCATTACCTATTAGGAAATACTGCAATGCTACAAGCGGAGGATGCCCATTGACCCCTGAACTGATGACACTCATATCCCAGGAGCCAATGGGCAAGTGGAAATGACATACCTCCCTGCGGCAAGGTACAGCGGTGCATTCGCCTTCAAAACAAGGTACTTAGATTACAGGGAGAAAAAAGTGTCCACGGAAAAACAGTACAGTGATCACAAACAGCGCCAGGTTTCAAAAGTGGGCAGAACTCTGCTTTGATTGCACTCGGCTTGTCACAAAGTGCCCCCCAACACGTTTCAGAATTTTAGGAACTATGTATTATGCCCCCCCACCTAATCTTCCAGTACATAGAGAAAAATCCTTCCAGATCTCTGCTCACCTTGTGTTCTCAGATCCTTCTACCCTGATGTGCACACAGACAGAGAGCTAACAATGGCAATCACAAGACTTTCTGAGAATTAATAGAGAACTGTGATCACTGACTTGTATAAAGAAGACCTTTGTACAGATAAGTGACAGTGAGCAGGGGAATTGTGGCATTCAGGGGTGGGGTAATAATAAGACTGGGGTACTTACCAGGTGGCTGGGGGCTCCGTTACCTCCGGTGTGTGATCCTCTGACAGGTTGGACCTCTCTGGAGTCTGTGACTCACTCAGATTTCTCCTGGAGACTGAACTGTACTGAACACCTGAGTCAGAACTCCTGGGAGCTCCCTGCTGGGAGGAACGGTGTATACATCAGTGAATGTGTACGCATCAGAGAAACATTTCATGTTAGATGTATGAAGCCCTCCGCTCTGTGCTGTGCATGATTTTAAAGTGTTCTTATTTTAATCACTTTAAGACCGGAAGATTTTGCTGCTTAATGACCAGGCCCTATTTTGCGATTCGGCACTGCGTTATTTTAACAGACAATTGCGCGGTCGTGCGACGCTGTACCCAAACAAAATTTACTTCCTTTTTTCCCACAAATAGAGCTTTCTTTTGGTGGTATTTGATCACCTGTGCGACTTTTATTGTTTGCGCTATAAACAAAAAAAGAGCGACAATTCTGAAAAAAAAAAAAAACAATATTTTTCACATTCTTATATGACATTCTCAAAAAAAAAAAAAAAATGTAAAAATCAGAATTTTTTAACATTTTAGACCAATTTGTTTTCTGCTACATATTTTTGTTTAAAAAAATTGCAATAAGTGTATTTTGATTGGTTTGCGCAACAGTTATCGCGTCTACTAACTACGAGAAAGATTTATGTCATTTTTTATTGTTTTTTTTTTTTTTTTACTAGTAATGGCGGCGATCTGCGATTTTTTTTGTGGGACTGGGACATTGCGGCGGACAGATCGGACCCCTAACTGACATTTTTGACACTTTTGGGGGTACCAGTTACATTACTACAGTAATCAGTGCTAAAAATATGCACTGTTACTGTAATAATGACATTAACAGGGAAGGGGGTTAACCCTGTTGGTGATCAAGGGGTTAAATGTAAGCCTATGGGAGTGATTCTAACTGTGGGGGGGTTGGGCTTTTGAAATTATCATAGAGACATGCGATCCTATATAGCAGGATCGTATGGTCTCTGTGATCATCCGAGGGAGAAGGACGGATGGCTGTGTTTACATCAGCCGTCCGTCCTTCTCTGTCAGCGGGGAAAGATTGAGAGTGTCAGGTGGCCATTGGAGCCGCCTGACACATGCGCCAGCTTCCCCGCTGATGAGCGGGGGCAGGAGCGTGCCACCGGCGGCGCACGCCCGCCCCCTACCTCCTCCCAGGCAACGGAAGCTTGCCTGGGAGAGCCAGCCTGCCGCAGTACATCTGCAGCTGCTGGACGTCAAGTGGTTAAGGCCTTGTTCTTTTGGGCAGCAGAGGGTGGTAAAAACAGGCAACTAAATCATTGCTTGCGGACATGACTACACATTGTGGTGGTCACAGTGCCACAAATTTCCTATAGCATGCAGTACCGCTGCCAAAAGGCTCTTTCACACCGGTGTTGAAAATAGGCGGTTGGATCACGTTTTACTAGTTCCTGACCAGCTATAAATGCCACTGGCAAGGCAAAAATAACGCTGTTTGGCAGGCGTTGACGCTTTGGGGTTGATTTACTAAAACTGGAGTGCAAAATCTGGTCCAGATCTGCATAGAAACCAATTAGCTTCCAGGGTTTTTTTTTTTTTTTTTGTCAAAGCTTGAAGTGGAGCTCCACCCAAAAAGGTTTGCACCCCACTTCCACTGTAACATTTGGCTCTTTGGGGGGGGGGGGTTTAGCTTGCCGCGGCGATTTCAGAGTATTTCCAGCCCATTCTTCTTCCCCCCGCTGCCTTCTGGGATACACACAGGTCCCAGAAAATGGCGGGACCATTCAGAAAGTGCAGCACAACTCCCCCATGCTCAGTAGGAAACCGTCTGTGAAGCCTGATGGCTTCAATGGCGGTTTCCCTTAGTGAAGGTGCCAGCGCCTGCACCCGAAGCTGATTGAAGAATTGGCTCGGGGTGCCAACATCGCCAGATTCCTGGACAGGTATGCGGCTACAGTATTTGTAGCTGCTGACTCTTAGGCCCCTTTCACACGGGCTTTCCGATCTGGTCCACCTGTTTTTCAGGCAGACCTTATCGGATGCTCCATGTACCTCTATGGAGCAGTGGATGTTAGCAGAGACATGTCCGCTGACACCCGCTGCTATTCAATCCAATCCTGTCTGTGAAATCTGGACGGATGGAAACCCTATTTTCCATCCGTCTGGAGGATTGGATTAAAACAGACAGGCGGTCCGTTTTCATCTGATCTCTCAAAGAGAAGAGCGGGGCTCTGACAGCTCCGTCCCTGCAAAGTAAGCGGAGACGGAGCTGTCATCCTCCTGCTCAGCGGGGATCGGTAGATCGATCCCCGCTGAGAAAAACGGAGTCCGCCGAGCGCACCGCTCGTGTGAAAGGACCCTTGTTTTGCCAAGACTGGAGCTCCTCTTTAATTGAACAAGCTGAAGCTAGAAGCTGATTGGCTATCATGCAGAGCTGCACCCAATTTTGCACTATCCAGTTTTATTAAATCAACCCCTTTTTGCTCACCTCTTTCTATTAAAATGCATTGCAAATATACTGTAAACGCACTGTAAACATGCCTATGGCAAAGTAAGTGTAGTAGATGTCACAGATGTCACAAAAACTGGTGTCCCCATCAGAAGATTTCCTCTCTATTCCTGTTATAGTGGCAACTAAATATGTTTGATTTATCCTCACTTTCAATCCCAGTGACATTAAGGATTAATTCAGGACAATTAGAGAGTGAATCTCCCTTATAGGAACAAAGACAGCAAAGATCTGACCAACACTTCAGAATTCAAATCAAAACTTCAAATCTAAAATAAAACAAAAAACAAAAAATAGTTTTGCCTTTTGTTATACCTGTTTCAAAGTCATTGTGTTTCATTCATTGCAGCATTGCCCTCTGCTGGCAGTCCAACAAAACACATGCATGGCTCATTTATTTCATTTCAAAGTAGTTATTTGGACTGTTCTTAAAACAGTCTGGCTTGCTAATGTACCACTGAGTGCAACCCTATCACCTGTGTGTAACACAGCAACAGTGTAGATGGGCATACCAAGAGGGACAAAGAGAGGGAATAGAGGAAAAATGGAAGGAGAGAGAGGGAAAAAGGAGAGAGATAGAGAAAAGAATGAAATATAGAGCAAAGCATAAAATAGATAGAGAGATAGATAGATAGATAGATAGATAGATAGATAGATAGATAGATAGATAGATAGATAGATAGATAGATAGATAGATAGATAGATAGATAGATAGATAGATAGATAGATAGATAGATAGATAGATAGTAGAGAGAGAGAGAATGAAACATAAAGAGAAAAGGGTAAAAGAGATATAGATATATATATATATATAGAGAGAGAGAGAATAAAGGAGAGAGAGGGAAATAAAAATAGAGAGACATTGAGAGAGATAAAACTAGAGTGAAAGAAAGCAAGAGAGAGAGAATAAAAGACAGGGAGCAAAAGAGAGAGAAAATGAAAATGAGAGAGAGAGAGAGAGAGAGAGAGAGAGAGAGAGAGAGAGAGAGAGAGAGAGAGAGAAAGAGAGGTAATAATAGAGAGATGGAGCAAAAGAAAGAAAGAGAGAGAGAATAAAAGAGAGAGAGAAAGAGAGAGAGAGAATAAAAGAGAGAAAGAGAGAGAGGTGATAATAGATAGAGGGAGCAAAATAGAGAAGAGAGAGAGAGAATAGAAGAGAGAGAGAGAGAAAGAGAGAGAATAAAAGAGAGAGGGAAAGGGAATAAAAGAGAGGGAGCGAAAGAGAGAGAGAGAGAGAATAACTAAGGGAAAGTGAGAGAGAGAAAGCGCGAGAGAGAGAGAGAGAGAGAGAGAGAGATAATAAAAGGGAGGGAGCGAAAGAGAGAGGGAAAGAGAATAAAAGAGAGGGAACAAAAGAAAGAGAGAGGGAGAAAGAGAGAGAGAATAAAAGAGAGGGAGAGAGAGAGGGAATAATAACAGAGAGATATAATAAAAGAGAGAGAGAATAATAACAACAGAGAGATATAATAAAAGAGAGAGAGATAATAAAAAATAAGGGAGCAAAAGACAGAGAAAGAGAGAGAAAGAGAGTGATAGAGAGAGAGGGTCTGAGAGAGAATGACACAGAGCAAGAATGAGAAAAAAAATAAAGTTTTTAATAGATCTAAAGTGTTACTAAACCTACAACAGTAAAATCAGTCTGTGTATGCAGTAAAGCATGCTTGTTATACTCACTGTGGACCCTGAAGGGGTTAATCCTGCACATTGTGTAAAAAGGCTGTTTGATCCTGTATGCACAGATCATCCTCTTCTTCCACTGACACCAGAACATGTCCGGATAAGACAGAGCCTTTGCAGTCAGGCCGCACATGCTGAGTTTGGTGTGTATTGCTAGAAAGGTTTTTTTTTCTTGGGAGAATGCATGTGATCAGCACAGGGCCAATCAGCACTGTCCAGACACATCCAGACAGAGGATCAGGGGAGAATGAAAACTCCTCCTACAAGCTCCTCCTACAAGCTCCTCCTACAATTACTAAAATAATTACATTTCCATGTTCTGTGTACTGTGGGAGATCAGATATAGTAAATGCGGGATCCTGGGTTTAGTAACACTTTAAATAATTTTTGTCATTGTGTCTTCGGTGGCAACTAAAACTCAAAGTCTACGTAATGTGGCACTAAACAATATCCTTATTCTACAAAAACAATCTGTCTACTACTCCGCACTAATTAATGACCCTGTAATCTTTTTTTCATTAATTCGTTTCCTACTGTTTTTTCTCTCTCCTTGTAACATCCTCTGTGGGCTACTGAACCTCACCTTTTCCCCTTCACTTCTCTTTGTTTGGAATAAGCAGTGCACATTAGTTGTGGTCATGGACACTGCTCTATGCACACTACAAATCCCATAGTACATAGTCCAACTCAGTAGTGAGCAAGAAAGGGTGGCTACATTCTTATATACAGACGTAACGTCCACACGCCCCCTTACGGAGCCGGCTTGTTGTACACTGTTCCATGCTGTTTTGGATACCCGCGGGACGCCGCGACCGGATCTACAAACGATCTATTTCATATGCCTGCTTATGCCTTTATATTGTGAGTAGTTTTTTATAAATAAATATGATACACATGTTTTACGGGATTACGCTATGGTCCTTTATTTTTCCCTATATATCTATTTGCTCATAACGGAGTAATCAAGAAGTGCCGTCTACTTTGTTTGACATCCACCGATTATATTGATACATATCTTCTTGCTGGGAGAGGCTGTTTCATTCGAGTAGCCATGGAGTTCTGGTAAGCTGCTTGTAATACTTGTGCATGGAGGTGTCCCCATCTTGCACTTTTCTCTGGGTGTCACTGGAAGGAGTGGTCTTCACAGTATTTTGCACTTGGATTTATTTGTACTTGCACCATCTTTTTTGGGACTTTATTCATCATTTATCTTGGACACTACCCTCAGATTATTTTGTGGATTATTCATTTGTTTTTTTACAAATTTCTCAGAGTTTAAAATTTTCAATTCACCTATAGCGCTGCACTTTTAGAAGTATTATATACAGGGGGACCATGGAGAATGAACACAGCCACCCTCTAATAGGAAGTCACATCACAGCAGCAAAAAAAGAAAAAAGAATTTGGAGATTTGAAGGTGTCTGAGAACATTAGAAGGGACTTTTTGAGCTAAGAATCCATAAATACTTAGTAGCAGTCACATACAGTTGTCAGAAGTAATGGCAGATTGCTATGTAGGGGTCCGGTTGCTATAGAAACCACCCAGGCCAAACAGTTACCATGCGGCAGAGTCAGATACCGGTGTTGTCATAAGTAATGGCCGATTGCTATTTAGGGGTCTGATTGCTATGGAAACCACCTAGGCCATGCAGTTACTATGGGGCACAGTCAGATAACGGTGTTGTCATAAGTAATGGCAGATTGCAATGTAGGGGTCTGGTTGCTATAGAAACTACCTAGGCCAGGCAGTTACCATGGGGCACAGTCAGATAACAGTGTTGTCAGTAGTAATGGCAAATTGCTATGTAGGGGTCTGGTTGCTATAGCAACCAACCAGGCCAAGTAGTTACCGTGCAGCAGAGTCACTTAACGATGTTGTCAGGAGTAATGGCAGATTGCTATGTAGGGGTCTGGTTGCTATGGAAATCACCCAGGCCCAGCAATTACATACAGTTGTCAGAAGTAATGGCAGATTGCTATGTAAGGGTATGGTTGCTATAGCAACCACCCAGCCAAAGCAGTTACTGTGTGGCAGAGTCAGTTAACTGTGTTTTCAAAAGTAATGGCAGATTGCTATGTAGAGGTCTGGTTGCTATAGTAACCACGCAGGCCAAGTAGTTACCGTGCAGCAGAGTCAGTTAAAGGTGTTGTCAGGAGTAATGGCAGATTGTTATGTAGGGGTCTGGTTGCTATGGAAACCACCCAGGCCCAGCAGTTACATACAGTTGTCAGAAGTAATGGCAGATTGCTATGTAGGGGGTCTTACTATTTTTGTAAACCCCCCAGGCCAAGCAGTTACCGTGGGGCATGGTCAGATGACGGTGTTGTCAGAAGTAATGGCAGATTGCTATGTAGGGGTCTGGTTGCTATGGAAACCGTCCAGAGCAAGCCATTATTGTGCGGCAGAGTCAGATACCGGTGTTGTAAAAAATATTGGCAGATTGCTACGTAGCGGTCTGGTTGTTATGGAAATCACCCAGGCCTAGCAGTTACCGTGGGGCACAGTCAGATAACGGTGTTGTCAGAAGTAATGGCAGATTGCTATGTAGGGGTCTGGTTGCTATGGAAATCAGCCAGGCCCAGCAGTTACCGTGGGGCACAATCAGATAACGGTGTTGTCAGAAGTAATGGCAGACTGCTATGTAGGGGTCTGGTTGCTATGGAAATCACCCAGGCCTAGCAGTTACCGTGGGGCACAGTCAGATAACGGTGTTGTCAGAAGTAATGGCAGATTGCTATGTAGGGGTCTGGTTGCTATGGAAATCAGCCAGGCCCAGCAGTTACCGTGGGGCACAATCAGATAACGGTGTTGTCAGAAGTAATGGCAGACTGCTATGTAGGGGTCTGGTTGCTATGGAAATCACCCAGGCCTAGCAGTTACCGTGGGGCACAGTCAGATAACGGTGTTGTCAGAAGTAATGGCAGATTGCTATGTAGGGGTCTGGTTGCTATGGAAATCAGCCAGGCCCAGCAGTTACCATGGGGCACAATCAGATAACGGTGTTGTCAGAAGTAATGGCAGACTGCTATGTAGGGGTCTGGTTGCTATGGAAATCAGCCAGGCCCAGCAGTTACCGTGGGGCACAGTCAGATAACGGTGTTATCAGAAGTAATGACAGATTGCTATGTAGGGGTCTGGTTGCTATGGAAATCAGCCAGGCCCAGCAGTTACCGTGGGGCACAATCAGATAACGGTGTTGTCAGAAGTAATGGTAGATTGCTATGTAGGGGTCTGGTTGGTATGGAAACCGCCTAGACCCAGCAGTTACTGTGAAGCAGGCCATGTCCTAATACCGGTGTTGTCAGAAGAAACTGCAGGTGGTTATGTAGTGATCTGGTTGCTATGGAAATCACCCAGGCCCAGCAGTTACCATGGGGCGCAGTCAGATAACGGTGTTGTCAGAAGTAATGGCAGATTGCTATGTAGGGGTCTGGTTGCTATGGAAATCACCCAGGCCCAGCAGTTACCGTGGGGCACAATCAGATAACGGTGTTGTCAGAAGTAATGGTAGATTGCTATGTAGGGGTCTGGTTGGTATGGAAACCGCCTAGACCCAGCAGTTACTGTGATGCAGGCCATGTCCTAATACCAGTGTTGTCAGAAGAAACTGCAGGTGGTTATGTAGTGATCTGGTTGCTATGGAAATCAGCCAGGCCCAGACGTTGCGGTAGACAACAATCAGATACCAGTGTATCAGGAAAAAATGTCAGATAGCTGTGTAGGGGGTCTGGTTTCTATGGAAACCACCTAGGCCGAGCAATTACAACATGCCCTAATACCTGTGTAGGAAAATAAATTCTTTAATTACAAAGTGATCTGTATTGCCCATTATGCTGTGAATGCAATGACAAGGTGTCATTACAATGAGTAATGTGACAACCGCAGGTTTTTGGACATTTATCTAATGGCTGAAGACCACAGTACCTATAGGGATAAATAAACGCTGTAGATAATTGATTACGTATTCAAAGACATCCTCCACCAGTGACACCAATACAGGAAATGAGCCGGTGGGGGTGTCACTGAGGTAAAAAGACAATGGGCAATAAACACCTGATAGATTCCACAATACGGATATCCTTTGTACTGCGCTTGGCCAGACCCACATTTTTGCAGCAGGATGTGTCTGGAGCTCAGGCGATCCGGCCTTATAGTCATTATTAGTGCTGTCTATTGGCGTTACCCTGGTAACCACTATTTCCTGTTAGACCATGACACCACCAACACAAATATGGTACAACTGAGTAACCATGTTCCTCCATGTTCGGCCTTACCACCCCTGGGGTCCCTTTTGGGTGACGTCCTCCGCTCTGTGTTACCTGCTGATGCTGATGCTGATGCTGCACAAAGTCGATATACCTGTTGAATTGTCAATTGCCAGAAGTGGGCGGTACAGGTTCTGGGTGTGGCCTAATGATGGGAAGGCGGGGCTTAACCCCCAAGCTGCATGCACAGCCTGGGCGTAGGATCCAAGGGGACCGAAAGGGGACAAAGGGCTTGATCTAAAGATTAAAGTAGAACTAAACCCTTCTCCTTTACATCCAAGGAAGCTGCCATCTTAGCAGTTGCTATGGTGCTGCAGATGGGATCAGTTATGACACCAGCCATTATATGGCTTGACAATTCAGTTGGGAGCACAAGCAACTGTGACAGTTATCATTCACAGCATGCATTAGATCTGCTTTTAACCACTTAAGCCCCGTAAGATTTTACCCCCTTCCTGACCAGGGCCTATTTTGCAATTCGGCACTGCGTGATTTTAACGGACAATTGCGCGGTCGTGCGACGCCATACCCAAACGAAATTTCTGTCCTTTTTTTCCCACAAACAGAGCTTTCTTTTGGTGGTATTTGATCACCTGTGCGATTTTTACTTTTTGCGCTATAAACAAAAAAAGAGCGTAAATTTTGAAAAAACAACAATATTTTTCACATTTTTTATATGAAATTCCCCCAAAAAAATGTAAAAATCAAAATTTTTTAAATTTTTGGCCAATTTGTTTTCTGCTACCTATGTTTGGTAAAAAATTCACAATAAGCGTATTTTGATTGGTTTGCGCAAAAGTTATTGCGTTTACTAACAAAGGGAAAGATTTCTGTCATTTTTGGTGTTTTTTTTTTTAACGCTTAATGGCGGCGATCTGCGATTTTTTTTGCGGGACTGAGACATTGCGGCGGACAGATCGGACCCTTGACTGACATTTTTGACACTTTTGGGGGTACCAGGGACATTACTGCAGTAATCAGTGCTATATATATGCACTGTTACTGTAAAAATGACACTGGCAGGGAAGGGGTTAATTTTATTGGAGAGTGAGGGGTTAATGTATGCCTGGTGTCTACTAACGTGTGTGGGGGGAGGGGATTGTGTGACACAAGGACAGATCCAGGGTTCAGCTATGCTGAACCCTGCAATCTGACCCTGCCTGTCACTTAGGAGATCCGCCCGCTTGTGTTTACACAAGCAGGCGGATCTCCACACAAGATCCCCGGCGATCGCCGCTGCTCCTCCCCTGGCCCGACTCCCGCTGTGACTGAATACAGCGGGAGGGAGCCTCCGGCGGCGCGCGCGCGCCGCCGAGAAAGGGGAGTGTCTGACGACGTAGTACTATGTCGTCAGACGATAACGAGCCACTTTGCGGCAGTAATATTACTGCAGGCAGACGTAAAGTGGTTAAAGTATTACTAAACCCAGGAGCTTGCATTCACTGTATCTGGTCCCCCACAGTACACAAAACATGGAAATTATTTTATTAACTATAAACGGATAAATACCTTTTCTCAGCAGTATATAGCAGTCTTGTGACTTCTATCACTGCCTGGTTAAAGCTTGTAGGAGGAGTTTTTCATTCTCCTCTGACTGTCCTATGAGGCTGCAGGACCCCTGACCCTCTGTCTGGACAGTGCTGATTGGCCCTGTTCTGATCACATGCACTCTCCCAAAAAAAACCTCTCTAGCATTGCACACCAAACTGAGCATGTGCAGAGTGTCCCCAAGGCTCTGTGCTATCAGGAGATGGATTAGGGACAGTAAAAGAAGGGGAGGATCAGAGAAGACAGGATCAAACAGCCTTTTTACACAATGCGGAGAATTAACCCCTTAGGCTCCACAGTAAATGTAACAAACATGCTTTACTACATATACAGACTGATTTTACTGTTGTGGGTTTAGTAACACTTTAATACAGTTGCCCGCACTGTTGAAAAATAGTTAAGGCCAGGTTAGGCCAAAGTTTACCACACATGTTACAATCTGATTGTGCATCTATTATGAAGTGCCTGATTGGATATCAATTGATTGACCTGATTACATAAGTCTCCATATAATATCAATTTGGTAAAACTAAAGTTGATTGTACAAAAAATTCTAGAGTTCAGAAAGTAATGTGTATGGGGATCCTTGTTTAAGGCCCCTTTCACACTTGTACTAGGGGGGTGCGATTCTCTAGGTAGCCATTCCCGTCGTTGAGGATAGGAGTGAGCACCTCCAGGAAATAGCGGATCGGGAGAACACTATTCCCCCTCTTCTTACCAACACAAAATATATGGGAAACCCCTGGACATGTACAAATGGTGGAAGATCCTTTGTGACATTTGCAGCGTGTTGCAGCCATAAAGATCAGCTGCTTTCCTATCATACATGAGTTCTCGCTGCAACTCAGGGAATGAAGGGGAGGAAGACAGGCTTCATGTATGGATCTAGCACCTCTGCATAAAAAAAATGAATTACATGGTGATATCCTTAACCACTTAACCCCGGAAGATTTTACCCCCTTCCTGACCAGGGGGTATTTTGAGATTCGACACTGCATGACTTTAACGGAAAATTGCGCGGTCGTGCGACGCTGTACCTAAACAAATTTGGCGTCCTTTTTTTCCCACAAACAGAGCTTTCTTTTGGTGGTATTTGATCACCTGTGCGATTTTTTGATCATGCGCTATAAACAAAAAAAGAGCGCCAATTTTGCAAAAATAACAATATTTTTCACATTTTTTTTATATGAAATTCCCCAAAAAAATGTAAAAATCTAAATTTTTTAACATTTTCGGGGCAATTTGTTTTATGCTACATATGTTTGGTAAAAAAAATCTTAAAAAGCGTATTTTGATTGGTTTGCGCAAAAGTTATCGCGTTTACTAACTAAGGGAAAGTTTTTTGTCATTTTTGTTGTTTTTTGTTTTAATGCGTAATGGCGGCAATCTGCGATTTTTTTTGTGGGACTACGACATTGGGGTGGACAGATCGGACCCTTGACTGACATTTTTGACACTTTTGGGGTTACCAGTGACATTACTGCAGTAATCAGTGCTATACATATGCACTGTTACTGTAAAATGACACTGGTAGTGAAGTGGTTAACTTTATTTGAGAGGGAGGGGTGGTGTGTGTCCCTAGGGGCGTGATTCTAACTGTGATTGGCTGTGGCTTGAGGTGTAGGAACAATGATCAACGGTCCTACATAGTAGAACCGTATGATCACTGTTCCTACACAGGGGAGAATGACAGGCGGCTTGTTTACATTAGCCGCCTGCCTTTCTCCCGCTGTCACGGACGATCTTGAGTGAGCGGCGGACATCGGGTCCGCCGCTCACACGCGCGGGGGGTCCGTGACCGTGCGGGAGCGCGTCTCCGGCGGCGCGCGCTCGCTCCCCAGAGCCTCACAGGCTAGTGACGTACCGCTACGTCACTCCGCCTGTGAGGGGCTGAGTGAGTGAGTGAGGGGCTGGCAAGTGGTTAATAAAGGCACCTGTTGAACCTAGCCGAAACGCATAGGAATTCTGATGCTTTCTGTTACATCCAGAGTCTATTCAAGCATGGATGGCGGAAAATGACATCAGAAGTCACCATTTCACACATGTCACATTTTCCTTCCTTCTTGTCACCTTCACTTCCATGGGCCCCTAGCCCAATATGTACAATTCTTTGTGTATTATTTATTTATGACATTTTGAATAAAATGAAAGGAAAAGGGAAGGCTGAATAGCCCCTTTTTCCTCATGGGAGAGTGGCAGGATAGAGTTTAGTCAGAAATAGTCAATTTTCCCCCCCTTTTTTTCCTCAGGGAAAAGAGGTAGGAGTAGAGTGAGGTATTCCTGAGGTAAAACACCTGTAGTGGGTGGTCCTTTAGCTATGCAGAGGTTAGAGCACCTATAGGAAGAGAGCAGCTGGAAGAATTTTCTAGAACTCCTGGGGACCCTATTTAAAGAAGGGATCGCCTCAGAGGGGGCTCATTCGCCTCAGAAGACTCGTCCAGTGCAGTTCCCCAACCCCCCTTCCCTTGTCGCAGCTGTTGTTATGTGGTGGGTCACCTTTGCAGTTTGCAAAGGGGGACGGTTTTTAAGTATATGTGGAAGTGATGATTTTAACTGAAGTTATTTATTATGCAGCCTGAGCCGTGGTGGCTGGGTTGTCACAAGTGTTATATATTTTATCTTATATTTATTAAAGTTTTAAAACCAATAATAAACGGCCGCGGCCAAATGTTTGCCACAAGTACAGTTGTCTGCTGTTTTTTATTTTAGTTATAAGTTGATAGATTACAAAATACTGCCTACTGTCCCATATGTTTTACGATAAAAATCGCACAATATAATATTTTTTGCCCATAAAGTCCCACTTTTGTTTGGTCTGAGGACCCTAAAACCTATAAACTTTCACACTTGTACGACTCCATAGTTGTGCAGACTTTGGAGTGCAAATTTGGTGCAACTTTGATGCAACATTGATGCAACTTTGACGTAACTTTGTATGGGTGCAACTTGGATACGACTTTGGCTTTGACCAGTTTTAATGGATTAACTATTGCACTGTATAACATTTAGGTATGACTTTCATGCAACTTCTGAGGGTTAACATTAAATTCTATGGCCCCCCAATTGCATGAAAGTCGGACCAAAATAGTGCATGATTTACTTTGAAGTTGCTGCAAATTTAAGTTGCGCATATATGAATGGGTATCACTGGATAACATAGGGAACGTCATGTAGTGCAACTCTGATGTCCAAAGTTGCATGACAAGTTGCACAAGTGTGAAAGGGGCCTTAGGGCTCATTCACACCAACCTTGCTGGGCTGCTTTTGTTTTTTGTCTTTTTTGTGACATTTCAGTACTGTAAACAAAAAATAAACGTGAACTGTGTGATGCCTTGTAACAACGCACACCGGTGTTGTAAAATTTTGTCGGACCCGTGAAAACAATCGGACCTCGTCACTTCCGGGGACAGAGCATCACAAAACAGCTGATGGGAGTCATCCGTGCGCATGCGGAGTCGTCCGTGCGCATGCGCAGAAGACATTTTTCGAGGTTTGGCAAAATTATAACAGAGAGCGGATGAGGAGGCGGGGCTGAGGTGGGACGGAAGACACCGCCGCGTCATCTGCAGAGCTGAATAGAGGAGGCGTGACGGAGGTGCGGCCGTGTAATAAATGCAGGGCTTAAGCGACTCCTTCTGTTTTATTATCTTTAGTAATTATCGTATTATTTATCCTTAGGATTTGATTACATTTAGTATTTCTTATTTTGTATTATAGAAATACTAAATGTTATGAAATCCTAAGGATAAATAATACGATAATTACTAAAGATAATAAAACATAAGGAGTCGCTAAAGTCCTGCATTTATTACACGGCCGCACCTCCGTCCCGCCTCCTCTATTCAGCTCTGCAGATGACGCGGCGGCGTCTTCCGTCCCACCTCAGCCCCGCCTCCTCTCAGTCAACTGCCAGCTATGTGTTATAATTTTACCAAACCAAGATAATGTCTTGTGCGCATGCGCACTTGAGACTCCCATCAGCTGTTTCATGACGTAGGGTCACCGGAAGTGACGAGGTCCGATTTTTTCATGGGTCCGAGAAAATTTTAGAACACCGGCAGTCACATGTTTTACAAAGCATGATGCACCCCTGCTGGTATGAATGGGCACTTGAGGATGGTGATTACACTCAACAATATACAGTAAAACCTTGGATTGCGAGCAGAATTTGTTCCGGAAACATGCTTGTAATCCAAAGCACTCTTATATCAAAGCAAATTTCCCCTTAAGAAATAATGGAAACTCAGACGAATCGTTCCACAACCATTTATTCATAATTCCTTCACTTTATAGTCCATATAAAAAGATTATAGCAATTTAAGGTTGTGTAACCATAAAATGTCCGTCCACAAATGGCGCCTCCACAAGGGGATTAGAAGCAAAATCCAGCAGGAGCTACAGAGTATAAAAGAGAAGAGAGGCGCCTCTAAGTGTAGCAATATGGTTACA
The DNA here is from genome assembly GCF_965119305.1 of Pelophylax lessonae. Taxonomy (NCBI): domain Eukaryota; kingdom Metazoa; phylum Chordata; class Amphibia; order Anura; family Ranidae; genus Pelophylax; species Pelophylax lessonae. The sequence continues at coordinate 601,573,465 of NC_138771.1, read as the reverse complement.
TTTAACCACTTGCCCACCGCTCACATGGAGCGTACTGCGGCAAAGTGGCTCGTTCCCGTCCAGCGACGTAGACCTACGTCGCTGGACTCCTCCCCCTGTAGGTGGCCCTCGCGCGCCGCCGGAGGCGCGCTTCCGCTGTTTTCATTCACAGCGGGAGTCGGGCCAGGGGAGGAGCAGCGGCGATCGCCGCTGCTCTGCCCCGATTGTCGGGGAATCGAGTGAGGAGATCCGCCCGCCTGTGTAAACAGAGCGGGCGGATCTCCTAAGTGACAGGGACTGACAGATCGGAGTGTTCAGCATAGCTGAACATCCGATCTGTCCTTCTGTCACTCAGACACCTCCCCCCCCCACACGTCAGTAAGCACCAGGCATACATTAACCCCTCCCTCTCCAATAAAATTAACCCCTTCACTGCCAGTGTCATTTTTACAGTAACAGTGCATATATATAGCACTGATTACTGCAGTAATGTCACTGGTACCCCCAAAAGTGTCAAAAATGTCAGTCAGGGGTCCGATCTGTCCGCCGCAATGTCGCAGTCCCGCAAAAAAAATCAGATCACCGCCATTACGCGTCAAAAAAAAAAACACCAAAAATGACAGAAATCTTTCCCGTAGTTAGTAAACGCAATAACTTTTGCGCAAACCAATCAAAATATGCTTATCGTGATTTTTTTTTACCAAACATAGGTAGCAGAAAACAAATTGGCCAAAAATTTTGAAAAAATTTGATTTTTACATTTTTTTGGGGGGAATTTCATGTAAAAAAATGTTAAAAATATTGTTCTTTTTTCAAAATAAACGCTCTTTTTTTGTTTATAGCGCAAAAAGTAAAAAGCGCACTGGCGATCAAATACCACCAAAAGAAAACCCTGTTTGTGGGAAAAAAAGGACGTAAATTTCGTTTGGGTACAGCGTCGCATGACCGCGCAATTGTCAGTTAAATTCGCACAGCGCCGAATCGCAAAAAGTGGCCTGGACGTAAGACAGCAAAATCCTCCGGTGGTAAAGTGGTTAATGAAGGTTCAACATTTAGCAACTCACATGGATGATGATTAAAAGAGGCACATCTAAGAAGCAGGCATCCGGGGTAAAGATGACCACATAGACCAGTGATGGTAAACCTTGGTACCCCAGATGTTTTGGAACTACATTTCCCATAATGCTCATGCACTCTGCAGTGTAATTGAGCATCATGGGAAATGTAGTTCCAAAACATCTGGAGTGCCACGGTTCACCATCACTGACATAGACCATGCTCCTTTTGAAGATATGAAAATAAATAAAGGAAAAGTAATAAAAAAAAGAATAGAATAGAAAATTATAGAGTAAAACAGAATAAAGCAGAATAGAAAATAAAGGAATAGAATAATAAAATGTAATATAATATAGTATAATATAATAGAAAAAATATAACCTTCTTCCGAAATTCAAATTTCTTTAAATATTTTTATTACATTTTTTTCACATACATGACAAATATAAAAATAATTAAATAAATAAATATTACATTACATGATGACAATATGGAAAAATTTTAATTTGCACAAGACTATAAAAAACAAAAATTTGGTGTCTCCTGCTTATCTTACCCTTCTTTTCCTTTGCCCTTTTCTTCTTTCCTCCCTCAAAAAAAAAAAAATGTTTCCTTTTCCTTTCTTTTTCCTTTTTTTTCCCCCCTAAATCTCTAGAAGTGTTATATCTACTAAATGTATTTTATTTAAGGGTATATATACACATATACCAAATAACTGTGCCACTCAATAATTCCTAGGTATTAGAGTATATATATAGAGTAAACAGAGTAAAACAGAACAAAATAGAGTATAAAATAAAAGAACAGAATAAAATAGAAATAATATAACCATCTTCTTTAATGTAAATTTTGATTCGAATAAATTCAAATAGAAAAAAAAAACAATAAAATATAATGTAATATAATATAATATAATATAATATAATAGAAAGAATATAACCTTCTTCCGAAATCAAATTTCGAATAGAATAAATTTGAATTTGAATTCAAATAGAGAAAAAAAAGTATAGAATAGAAAAGAATAGAATAGAATAGAAAAAATAGAAAAAAAAAGCAATAGAATAGAACAGAATAAAATAGAAAGAATATAACCATCTTATAGAATTAGAATTTTGAATAGAATAAATTGAAATTTGAATAGAATAGAAAAGAATAGAATAGAATAGAAAATAAAATAAGAAAATAAAATAATAGAAAAAACAATAGAATAGAAAGAATATAACAATATAAACATCTTCCGAAATTCGAATTTCGAATAGAATAAATTTGAATTCAAATAGAATAAAATAAAATGGAAAAGAATAGAATAGAACATAAAAGAATAGAATAGAAAAGAATAGAATAGAACAGAAAAAAACAATAAAATAGAAAGAATATAACCATCTTCCAAAATTCTAATTTTGAATAGAATCAATATGATTTCTAATGGAATTGAAATGGAATTCGAATTGATTAAAATTTTCTGAATTCGGTCGAATTGAGTTTGAAAAAGGGAAGCAAATTCCAAAAACGAATTAAATAAATTTAATGAATTTAACTCAACAAATGTATGTAAATAACAAATTGATTTGAATCCAAATAAACAAAACGACTTCCAAAAACAATTATAATTATACAATTAGTACATTTACTGTATGTACAAAAGAAAACAGAAAACATAAACCCTCCTCACTCCCCTTCCATATTTTACCCATACTCTACCTCTTCTTACATTTCCTCAATCTCCCCTTCTCTCCCAACTCCCTCTACTTTTATTCACCCCATTAACTCCACATATTTCTTTGTTCTTTTATATTCTAACCATTTTCCCCAAATTGTATGAAACCTCTCTAATTGGTCTTCTTCGTTACTAATCAAATATTCAATTTTCTGAATGTACCTGACTCTTTCAAACCACTCTTTTAACGTGGGGGGTTTCTGGGTCTCGCCATTTTTTTGGAATTGCTCCTTTAGATGCATTTATTAGATGGGGCACCACTGTGTTCCTGTATTGTTATGTTGGTTTATTTGTTTTGTGGAATAGGCATACCTATGGATAATTCTTCATCTCTATGTCTGTAATTTCTTTTATATACTGCCGCACTCTTTGCCAATACTCCCCTATCTTTGGGCAATCCCACTATATGTGCACCATATGTGTCCCCTCTTGGTCACACCTTCTCCAGGACCATGGAGATTTTTCTGGTTGATATTGATTTGCTTTCTTATATACCACCTGGCCAAACATTTGTAGTTCATCTCTATCGAGTTTATGTCAACTGCCGAGTATTGGACTGCTCTCAGAACTTTGCTTAGCTGTTGGTTCTCCAAATAATTGCCCAATTCTTTTTCCCACTTTTCAATTCCATTTCCCGAGGCCCATTTTGTTTCACTGAATACAAGGTGCTATAATAGTCTTGGAAGACTTCTGCTATTTTTAAAGTGGAGTTCCACCCATTTTTAATAAATTGGATTACATAGATGTATGTAATCCCCTTTAAAACGACTTTTTCCAATGGAAAGTTTTTTTTTTTTTTGTTGTTGCTAGTAAATACCTTATTTTCTGCTTTATTTATCCTCTTCACACTTCCGGGTCTGGTCGGCGATTACGTCATTCGGCGATTCGAAGTGTGTGCTGTGATGACATGAAATCTCGCATTATTACACAGGAGATGAGCTGCACTGCGTGCTCTGCCCCGCCTCCGCCCCGCCTCCTCTCAGTGAGCTGTATGTATGTAGTGTATTGAGGCCGTGCTCCGCCCCGCCTCCGCCCCGCCTCCTCTCAGTGAGTTCAGTGAGGATATAATGCTTTCAGTCCTCGCTCACTGAGAGGAGGTGGGGCGGAGGCGGGGCGGAGCACGGCCTCAATACACTACATACATACAGCTCACTGAGAGGAGGCGGGGCGGAGGCGGGGCAGAACACACAGTACAGCTCATCTCCTGTGTAATAATGCGAGAATTCATGCCCTGAGATAAATCCCAGCACACACTGCGAATCGCCGAATGACGTAATCGCCGACCAGACCCGGAAGTGAGAAGAGGATAAATAAAGCAGAAAATCAGGTATTTACAAGCAAAAAAAAAAAAAACTTTCCATTGGTAAAAGTCGTTTTAAAGGGGATTAAATAGATCTAAAGTGACTACAATGGGTGGAACTCCACTTTAATGTCGAGTATAGTATCTCCCCTTGCCTTTTTTTAATTTTCCTATGAAATTAATCAATTTTTAATTTTTTTTACAGATCTTGCTAGATATTTTCTGTGTTTGTTTACCCATTTATATCTGTCTTTGGCTACTCTATTAAATACAGTTCTTGTTTCTTGCTCCATTACCTCCTTTAATTAATTTATTTTTAGCACTAGGGCCTGCTGTATTTCTACATCTGATGTTTTTTTTTTTTTTTTATTAAACATTTTTATTTCCCACAACAGTGTACCATTTTCAATGCATAAACAAATTCCATGTTCAGTACAATCAGTGCATATACAACATATAGGAGTGACGCCAAGGAGTCCTGAGAGATGACAGAAATTATTGCCATGAAGTAACACTTGAGCATGGTATTACATCGACATACTCTATGTTGATACATACAGGAAGAAAGCATAGAGGTGACTTAAATGACCCAGGCCTGGACAAACATCACACAAAGGGGGAAGACAAGATCAGCAGGTCTACACTCATGTATCAGATACATTGATCCAACGATCCCAGACCCCATTATATTTTGCAGGGCACCCTCTCTTAATGTAAATACATTTTTTATAAGGCAAGGTGATGTTTTACGTCAGCTTTCCAGTCTAATAGTCTGGGAGGTACTTCTCCCACATAGTTTGGCTATTGTTTTCCAGGCCAAGAATAGAGTTTCATGTAGAAAGATTTTGGTGTATTTATCAACATCAGTATCTGGAAGAATTTCCAGTAGACATGACTTAGAGTCCATAGTCAACGGAGATCCCATGTTGTCGTGGAGAAAATCCACCACATGTTTCCAGAATTCCTGTATGTACGGGCAGGACCATAGAAGATGGTAGAATGTGCCTGGTGCTAAATTGCATAATAGGCATGTAGGAGATTAAGTAAATTTAGCCTGAGTAAATTTAGCCAACCTTGCAGGAGTGAGGTATGAGCGATATAGAATATATAGTTGGGTCAACTGGTCTGACTATTTGGGTGATACAGCTTTGCATGCATTCAGTGCCTCACCCCAATCGTTGTCCTCTAGATTCCCCAGATCTCCCTCCCAACGTGTTTTTACATTGTAGGCTATTTCCATGGATGAGGGGGTGCGTAGCATGTTATAGAATACAGATATTAATCTCTGGGAGACCACCTCCATGATTGGATTGCGGAAGGGATGAGGTATTGATTCTGGGAACTGAGCATGCATACTGTAGCATGGCGAACTTGTAGAAAAAGGAAAAACATACGATTCGGAAGGGTGAATTCCATTTTCAGAGTATCAAAGGTTTTTAACGAGCCAGCAGAAAGTAAGTTTCGAGAGGTAGAAAACTCCCTCTCTACACCAAATCTCTGAGTCTGGTACAGTCAGGAATTCTGGGAGAAGTCTATTATGCCAAATGGGAGAATAATCGTTATGTACAGGAACGTCTAGTTTAACAGAGGACATCTGATGTTCTTTTATGTGTTTGTTCTAACTCATATATTTCTGTTATTATTCTTCTCCTCCTAAATATCCTTTCCCTCTTTCTTTTAGCTTCAATGAAAATCAGTATACCCCGTATATAGGCCTTATGTGCTTCCCAAATTAAGGCTTCTAATATCCCTGGAGTTTCATTGAGCTTATAGTATTGTTGTAGCTCATCTTTTATTTTACTTTCTACCTCTTTCTCTTGAATCAGTTCCTCATTTAACCTCCTATTACTTATCCTATGTTGAGTTTCCTCAAATGTCAGCTTTAATAGTACAGGGGCATGGTCAGATAGGGATGTTATTCCTATAGTTGTTTTAACTACTAAGTCCAGCATTCTATGCTCTATCATAATATAATCCATTCTAGAGTATGTCCCATGCACTGGGGAGTAGAATGTATAATCCTTGACTCCCAGATGTTGGACTCTCCATATATCAACCAACTGAGCCTTGTAAAGTTTTTTCACCATCCTCAGTCTTTGGCTTTCGTTCCCCAGTGCATGTGACGTAGTATCAATGTATGGGCCCATGCAAAAATTGTCTCCTGCCATTATCACTCCTGCCTTTATCACTATATTTTTTTTGAAGTCCATTCGCTTTCCCACTGCCATCTTTAAGTATTCCATAGTTTTTTTATTTGGGCAATATATGTTTGCCAGGGTGAATTTTCTCTCCTATATCTTTCCCCTCAGGAACATAAATCGCCCCTCGGGATCTATTAACCTCTCTTCTAAGGAGAATGTTATCCCTTTTGCAAATCCTATTGCTACCCCTTTTGCTCTTTTAGCTGTGGAGTCTCCATAAAACCATATCGGGTGGACCTTTGAGTACAATCTAATGTTTGTGTCATGAGTTACATTTGTGTTTCCTGTAGGAAGATTACACTTGCAGGGTATTGTTTGATTTCTTTGAGAATCTTATGTCTCTTTTTTGGGGTGTTTAATCCTCTAACATTATACGTTAAACCAGCGCTCAAAAATTCCACTCGCCTGCTCGCATTTTGCGAGTGGAATCATGAGGGTGGCGAGTAAGGGCTGTGCTGAGGGTGGACCCGGGGCGCAGAGCAGTGCGCCCTGAACCCACCCATTGTGTGACAATAGCGAATGAATATTCGCTATTGTCACACGGATCCTCCTCCTGATCCTCCTCCTGGCCAATAAGGAAGCTGGTCCGCGACCCTTTTCCTGATTGGCCGAAAGGCGAACAATTGCATTGGCCAAGGAGGAGGAGGAGGAGGGAGACGCGGAGGATTGAGGAGAAGCCGCTGCTGCATCAGGTAAGTGCACGCTGGTCTCTCTGCACGCTGTGGGTACTCTGCATTGAAAGGGGGCACGCTGTGTTCATTCTGCATTAAAAGGGGGCACGCTGTGGGCACTCTGCATTGATTGGGGGCACGCTGTGGGCACTCTGCATTGATTGGGGGCACGCTGTGGCCACTTTGCATTGATTGGGGGCACGCTGTGGCCACTCTGCATTGATTGGGGGCACGCTGTGGTCACTCTGCATTGATGGAGGGCACGTTGTGGTCACTCTGCATTGATGGAGGGCACGCTGTGGTAAACATTTAACAGTGTAATTCTATGAGATATTTTATGAGGGCCTGTTTAGGGGCGGAGCAGGGTAGGGTTTGGGTGGGGCAACAAGTGGCGAGTAACTCTTAAGGCCTGGCTAGTAGCTCATGACTTGAAATTTTGAGCCCTGCGTTAAACAGTTTAATGTCATCTTATTCTCTCCCCCTCTACACCCCCACTTCCAACTCCCCTTCCTTTTAGTTTAGTTTATTTTCCAATTGGATCCCTATGATCCAATTCTTGTTCAAATTAAGGTAGAGTCGGTTTGGAGAGTGAGAGAGGACATCCTTAGTTAATAGTCACTCCAACCAGCGGCAAAATATGTATTCCTCCCTGTGCCATCCCCCCCTCTCCCATCCCTCTGGCACCCTCCCCCCCACCCCCGCTACCTCCCATACTAGAAAATAGTGGGACTGGGGTTTTCCACCTCCCCTTGGTCGGCAGATGGGCAATTACCTCCCCCATCTAGGTCTTCTCTGCCTGTCTACCCTTGTTCTTGGGTGGCGCTCTATCTATGGCACCTGTGAGAGCCCCCCCAGGGGTGGGTTGTCTCGAGCCCTCCAGGCACCCACCAGGCTCCCAGGGATCCCCTCCTGCTTATTTACAGTAATATTTTAGTTTCAGAAGATGGTTATATTATTTCTTTTTTATTCTATTATTTTTTTTATTCTTTTCCTTTATTTTCTATTCTATATTATTCTGTTCTTTTATTTTCTATTCTATTTTGTTCTGTTTTTCTCTATTATTTTCTATTATATTCTATTTTATTATTTTATTTTCTATTCTTTTCTTTAATTTTTTTTTCAATCCCTTTATTTTCTATTCTATTTTTTTCAATTTCTTTTTTTTTTTGTATTCTGTTCTGTTATAGTCTATTGTATTATATTCTTTTATTTTCTATTATCATTTTTTATATTCTATTCCTTTCTATTCTATTCCTTTATTTTTATTATCCTCTGAAATTCGAAAACGATTCTAATTCGATTAGAAAACTATCCAAATTTGATTTGAAAACTGTCAGAATTTCGTCCAAAATTTTTGTTTTGTTATTTTGGATTTGTTTAAATTCGTTACTATTGAAATCTGGAAATTCGGATACATCCAAATTCCTGAATAACGAAAAATTAGTCTGAATTTTTGATTCGAAATGAAATGAATCGCACATGTCTAGTGGTGGTCACTGCCTTGATATGATGGGTGAGGAGGAGACCTCAAATGCGGTCTTCGGTCTCACATAAAATTAAAAGACAGCCTAAGACTATGGACACTGATACAAGAACATACTGCAGGAGACTGTCAGAGACAATGCTATAAGAGTTGTTGGAGAATGGAATAGGGACATGCATCAGGAGACAATCATTGACTAGAGACATATTACATGAGACTGCTAGAAATCAATGCTATAATGGGACAATAGGAAAACATGGATTAGTGTCTGCAGTCGCCCCTAAGGGCCGCACAAAAAGTGTTACAGGGCCACATGTGGCCCAGGGGCTGCAGGTTGGACACCAGGGCTCTAGGGACTTATTCACATGGGTAGTTATATTTTAACTACTTCTGGACCGGAAGGATTTGCCCCCTTAATGACTAGGCCATTTTTTGTGATTCGGCACTGTATTACTTTAACGGACAATTGCGCGGTGGTGCGACGCTGTACCCAAATAAAATTGATGTCCTTTTTCCCACAAATATAGCTTTCTTTTGGTGGTATTTGATCACCTGTGCGATTTACATTTTTTGCGCTATAAACAAAAAAAGAGCGACAATTCTGAAGAAAAAAAAAAAAACTATAATTTTCCCTTTCTGCTATATAACATTCTCAAAAATTAAATTTAAAAATCAAAATTTTTTAACATTTTAGGCCAATTTGTTTTCTGCTACATATTTTTGGTAAAAAATCGCAATAAGCGTATTTTAATTGGTTTGTGAAAAATTGGTTTGGGAAAGATTTATCTTATTTTTATTGTTTTTTTTTTTAACTAGTAATCAGAGATGTATAGTAACTAAGTAGAACTACTTCACTACTGTACTTAAGTACGGAAAGGCGGTATCTGTACTTTCCTAGAGTAGAATTATTTTCTCCTACTTCCACTTTTACTTCACTACATTTTTTCAATGATTTCAATACTTCTACTCCGATATTTTTTTTTTGTGCTGCATAGTTACTCGTTACTATTATAAAAATTACCACTGCCAGAACAGTAGATGGCAGGTTTCATGAAGCTCAAAACATGTGTATTATCAGCGCATACGAAAATAAAAGCTACTGTATGTATAAATAAAAGCTGCATTTGAAATAATAAAAAACAATATGATGTTCAAACTTTTGACTTCTTTCTTTAATAACTACATAATACAGTACTTGTACTTTTACTTTCAGTACTTGAGTAGTAATTTTTTTCAAAACTACTGGTACTTTTACTTTCAGTACTTGAGTAGCAAAATTTTTAAAAAAACTACTTGCAATACTTAAGTACAAAAAATGTTGAATACTTTAGTACTTCTACTCAAGTCACTTTTTGATCGAGCACTTCCACTTCTACTCAAGTCACTTTTTGATCGAGCACTTGTACTTTTACTCAAGTATGGGTTTCGAGTACTTTATACAACTCTGCTAGTAATGGCGGCGATCTGCGATTTTTTTGGTGGGACTGCGACATTATGGTTGACGGATCGGACCCCTAACTGACATTTTTGACACTTTTGTGGGGGCATGACCGTCGTAGACCTATGTCTGTTCACGCAGGAGGGGCTGCCTGCCGCAGTAAATCGGCGGCAGGTGGTCCAGAACTAGTTAAAGGATATCTAAATCCAAGAACAAAAATGCAATATATAGCAGCTTACAGTCCTTACATGAGGTGGCTGAATAGTTTTTTTTCCCAGCTAAGAACATTTTCAGCAAATACAAAAAATACCTGCTGATCCTACCAGAAATGCCATGGCCTTGTCACTTCTTGTGAGCTGCAGTGAAGGATGTCTTCCTTCTTAGCTATCTTCTACCCATTGCCCTGCCCCTCGCTTGATGGAGGTGAGGAGGTATGGACGTGTCTGTAGTCTGTATCAGGAGAGCAGCTTAGGGTGACAACCATGGCTCTCTCCATAGATTAGTGGAGACGTAGCCACCCAGGAGCAGGGAATGTGTTATTTATATGTAATGGAGATGAAGAGATACTGATATGTTTGTAGAATATATCAGGAGAGCAGCCTGGGATGACAACCATGGCTCCCTCCATAGATCAGTCGCCACCCAGGAAGAACAGGGAGTATGTTACATGCAGGAATACCAGGTGAAGATAAAGCAAAAGAGGAAGGAAACAAAGAAAACAAACCTACCTCCCAAACCATGTACATGGCGACTTAATCCCACTTTATTGACCCTCGATCATGACGAGCATTTCAGAAACCATAAGCACATATTTCCGTGAAAATATTACTGATGATGTCTCCCCCCTTTTTTATTTGGGAGGCCCATAATTGTGTGGTGCGAGGAGAACTAATTAGCCTAGGTACCCAGTGTAAAAAGGAATCGGACAGAGAATTACAATGTTTGATAGACAAAATCTCCAAACTAGAAGCACAACATAAAAGATCAGTAGCTGTAAAGTCAGCCTGTGACCTCTTAGCTGCACATAGCAGAGTTGTATAAAGTACTCGAAACCCATACTTGAGTAAAAGTACAAGTGCTCGATCAAAAAGTGACTTGAGTAGAAGTGGAAGTGCTCGATCAAAAAGTGACTTGAGTAGAAGTACTAAAGTATTCAACATTTTATGTACTTAAGTATTGCAAGTAGTTTTTTTTTTTAATTTTGCTACCCAGGTACTAAAAGTAAAAGTACCAGTAGTTTTGAAAACAAAATTGCTACTCAAGTACTGAAAGTAAAAGTACAAGTACTGTGTTATGTAGTTATTAAAGAAAGAAGTCAAAAGTTTGAACATCATATTGTTTTTTTATTATTAGAAATGCAGCTTTTATTTATACATACAGTAGCATTTATTTTCGTATGCGCTGATAATACACATGTTTTGAGCTTCATGAAACCTGCCATCTACTGTTCTGGCAGTGGTCATTTTTATAATTGTAACGAGTAACTATGCAGCACAAAAAAAAAAAATATCGGAGTAGAAGTATTGAAATCATTGAGAAAATGTAGTGAAGTAAAAGTGGAAGTAGGAGAAAAAAATTATACTCTAGGAAAGTACAGATACCGTCTTTCGGTACTTAAGTACAGTAGTGAAGTAGTTCTACTTAGTTACTATACATCTCTGGCACATAGGGAATACCAACTAAATTAGATCTAAAAACCAAACGCATTTTGTTCCTCAAACAAGGTTTTTTTTATGAACATGGTAATAAGAGCAGTCAACTCCTAGCTAGGGCACTAAGCGATAGCAGATCATTCACACCTATTTCCCAGATTAAATCCCTAGACATTAAACTGGTTCACACAACAGAACAAATTGCTTCAGAATTCCATTGTTTCTACACTAAACGTTATAATTTACCACCGTCCCATAAGCCCTCTTCTCTTGAGGGAATCAGGTCCCAAATAATTCAGCAATACCTAGAACAAAGTGGCTGCCTAGCCTATCTACACTGGAAGCCGAAGCCAATAGATAGGCCAAAACTTGCACAGGCAATTAACTCATTGAAGTCTGGCAAAAGCCCGGGCCCAGACAGCTTTTTTAGCTACCGGTATCTATTATAAAACCTTTAGTTCTATAATCTCAAAACCCCTATTTTGTGCACTAAACTCACTGAAAAGCCCTCAAATATTGCCAACTTCCTTCACTATGGCTCACATTACGGTGCGTCCCAAGCCTGGCATCGATCCTGCCAACTGCACAAGCCATAGACCGATATCATTGCTCAATTTAGATGTAAAACTGTTAGCAAAGATTATAGCAATGAGACTGCCAATTTCTCCCAGGATTTATTGGTCCTGAACAGGTGGGTTTAATGCCAGGTAGGGAGGCTCGAGATAATGTCACTAAAGCGTTAAACCTTATCCGCATCCTTAAAGAACACACAGAAGAAGGCCTTCCCCTATCTATGGATGCAGAGAAGGCCTTCCCCAGAGTAACCTGGGATTTCATGCTTTCATTGTGCACACATATTGGTTTAAAATCGAACATGCTTACATGGATCTCGTCACTATACTAAAACCCAACAGCCAGACTAAAGATCAATGGCCCCCTCTCGGACCCTGTGCAAATTCATAATGGTACTAGACAGGGTTGCCCATTATCACCCATATTGTTTATATTCACTTTGGAACCTTTTATTAGAACTGTAAACAGAAACCCGCCAGTAAGAGCCCATTCACATTAGCGCGACTTGTCAGCCTGACAAGTCGCAGTAGTCGTGAGTAGTACAGGACCCTTTCTAATAGGAGCGACACAAGTCGCTCCAACTTAGAAAAAGGGTCCTGTACTACTTTGGGGCGACCTCGGAGCGACTTGCATAGACTTCCATTATGTGAAGTCTCTGCAAGTCGCGCCGAAGTCGCGGTGCACAGTGGTGCACGCGACTTCACAGGTCGCCCCCCAAAGTCGTGTCGCGCTAGTCTGAATGGGCTCTAAAGGGACTAACTTTAGGTCACACACACTGCAAACTTGCTGCATGTACTAGCAACCTCCTCTTCATTCCAACACAACCACATATTTCTGTCCCAAATCTTTTGAAAGAATTTAATATATTTGGATATATCCCCAATCTCAAAATGAATTACCACAAATCAGAGGCATCTAATATTTCTCTTACTGCCAAAAACCTACAGACAACCCAACTGAATTGTCCTTTTAAATTGGTATTGTCAAAGCTTAAATACCTAGGAATCTGGCTGACCCCCAATTTGGCAGACCTATATACACAGAACTTCTCACCTATTCTACACAAATTGAAACAAGATCTCAGAAGCTAGAACGCAAAACCTTTCTCTTGGTTTGGTAGGGCTACGGTGGTGAAGATGACAGTATTACTGTACCTAGGGTGCTGTACTTCTTCCACAACCTACCTATCATTCTACCTAAAAGGTTATTTTTCCTACTAAATTCAATAATACGTGAATTGATATGATTGGGTAAAAAGTCACAAATTAGCATGCGGACTTTATCACGACCAAAGACAGCTGGTGGTATCAACTTACCAAACTTCTTACATTTTTACTTTGCCTTGATGATCATTGACAGGAATTGTCACGCTAACCACAAGGATTGGGTTAAAATTGAGAGACTACAGACTAAGACTCCTCTATCATTTCTACCCTGGGTTCCCAAAGAATCATACCCTGCCAACATTAAATCACATGCTACAATACTGGCCAACCCTAAAAATCTTTCAAAAGGTAACTCAAAATTACAACCTTGCCTCCCCTCCGGGCCCACACCTTTAGTACATTATCTGGACTGGGCTCTAGGTCAGACAACTACAGTGTCTCCACACAAGAAAGATTCAACACCTTTAGTAATATGTCATTGCATGGCTATGGGTAAACTTAAACCCTGTGAACAATTACAAGCAGAATTGTCCACAAAATATTTTACGCTCTGGCAATATCTACAGCTTCATAGCTATGTCCTTTGTCACGCTAATCAGAAACACTTCCTTAGACAACTGACACATTTTGAAACATTGTGCATTGATGGGGTGACCATAGATAAACCAACCTCACTGATGCAGATTGGTTGCAGGCCAATGCAGTGGTCACCCCCAATAGATACAGGAAAGAGTGGGAGCTAGCTTTCAAAACCACTTTTACGGATGACTAATGGTTCAATGCATGCATTTTGTCTCACAAGTGCTCTATCAGTTCCAGTATTCAAGAAACATCATACAAACATTTGACAAATTGGTATATCACTCCAGCCAAGATGCATGCTTGGTATGCAGACACACCAGACACATGCTGGCGTTGTGACAACGACATAGGCACTATGCTAGATTTATGATGGCACTGTACACTTTTGCACAATTTTTGGAACGCTGTCTGTTCACAGATTTATAGTATAACAGAGACAAAGCTTAAACTTACACCAGAGTGTTGCCCACTGAATATATCAAATTACTCTTTAAGTAAATATAAAAAATCACTTGTAAGGCATCTACTGAATGTGGCCAAATCTGTCATTCCTAAATACTGAAAATCCTCTCGAGCTCCCACAGTTATGGCTTTGTTACATTCAGTAGAGACAATCAATGCAATGGAAGAGTTGGTAGCCATTGCATCAGAAAACACAGAAAGATTCAAGAAATTATGGAGGCATTGGGTTCTATTCAAATATTCAGACTCTTATGATAAATTACGTGTAGCACCCTACAGGTAGGTGCTAGGTAAATGCATAGTGGGCCTTGTCTGCCTAACAGCAGGGCCATGATTTCTTTTTGGTTAGTGTCATGGCTTCCAGGTGTGTCTGCTGAGAGGGGAGTCTCCCCACTGACTCTGTGAGAGGCTTCTCATAGGGCAGTGGAGGAAACCCAATCAGGGACACATTCAGGCTTGTAACTACCCCAGAAGGCAGATTGTGCTGCAAAGGATTCCGGGAGTGGGTATAAGTCTGAGGGGCGTGCGTGACTCGGGGTCTTTTGGCGGGTCTTTTGGCGGGAAGCAGAGTCCAAGGAGGGAGAGGACGGCTGTCTCACCTCCTGTCAGAGGAAGCAGATGTCTCGGGTGCTGCCTGAGAATCCAGAGAGTGCTGAGTTGAGCTAAAGGGGATCTGGCATGCCGAGAACCAGCGGAGAGCGAGAGGGGTCCAGTCCCAGGAAAGCCTACACAGGTCGTGAGTACTGAGGATTGCCCCTGGGGGTCTGCCTAGTGTAAGAGGGGACCACCAGTGGCGGCTGGTCATTCGGGGCGCAGGGGCGCCGCCCTCCCATCTATGCCTCCGGCCCCCTAATCTACATGCGGGGCGCCAGACGCATGGAGATCAATGGGGCTTTTTTTTTTTTAGCCATGTGATTAGAGCCAGAGGCTCTCACAGGCTAAAAAAAAAGGGTGGGCTCGGGGCGCAGAGCAGTGCGCCCCGAGCCCACCCAGTTGTGTGACAAAAGCGAATTAAAATTCGCTATTGTCACACGTGATTAGAGCCAGAGGCTCTCACAGGCTAAAAAAAAGGGTGGGCTCGGGGCGCAGAGCAGTGCGCCCCAAGCCCATCCAGTTGTGTGACAATAGCGAATGAAAATTTGCTATTGTCACACGGATCCTCCTCCTGGCCAATCAGGAAGCGGGTTTTGAGACCCGTTTCCCGATTGGCCGAAAGGAGAAGCCATGCCATTTGGCATGGAGGAGGAGGGAGGAGACGCAGAAGACGGGGAAGAAGCCGAAGCTGCCGCCACCTGCTGTTGCATCTAGGCAGGGTGAGTGAGGGACCTGTCAGTCTGCCTCTCTGTCTGTCCTGTCTCCCTGTGGGGGGGTACGGTGTGCGGCCTGGTGTGGTGGGAGGAGGGGGGTGTATGGTGCGGTCGGTCTTCCTCCCCCCCCCAGCCCATGGAGCACCAGCCCCCACTGGGTACCACTCCGGGGAAGGTTCTAGGATCCAAGAATCAGCTAGCTGTAAAGGGGGTGCCTGGTCAGAGGACCCTGAAGTGATAAAGGGGGTACCTGTAGTTTGGGCCCTGAAGAGTCAGTGAACAGTGTGTAGTGCATCAGTTAGGAGTTGCAGCCATGCAGGAATCCACAGCAAGCTACATCAAGCCAGTGCAATGCTGGAGGGAGTAATCAGTGACTTTGCAGTGCAAGCAGTGTCAGAAGTTCAATGTTCTACAGTCCTGGATCTTTTGGACTTAAGTCGGAGTTCCAGCACAGCTTTCAGAGATACAGTGTGTTCAAAGCAACAGTAAGCGTTGGCTAGCGTCGGCTAGCGTCAAGACAGCGCTAATGAGCATTTTTGCTATAAAGTCCCGGAATCGTACATAGTCGAGCCAAAGGAGTATCCCACTCATTCCCTTCTCCCATCCCCTAAAAACGACAATGAAACAACCAAACAAAGATGCCGGAGTTGTCAATGTCTCAGTTTTCACACCCAGGGTCACAGCTCACATGGGCTGGAGAGGTAACTGGTAACAATGGCAGACCCACATCAGGCCACAGGCCTGGAAATGTTTGCTACATACGGAATGGTTGAACGGTCCTGGTTCCAGGATATTTCAGGATATCTCTTCATGTATATAAATAGTTGTATGCCTAGATATACTTTTGTTTCTTCGAGTGAATTCTGTTTAGAAGGATTATAACTACATTCATATCAATATACACAATCTTGCATTGCTTTTCTATTCCTTAAGTCTCCACTTTTCTCAGATTCCTCTACTTTTCTTGAATATAAAGTACAATGGAATATATGCTCACAAGGTTTGGATCAAGTTTGAATTACATGATGTGAAGACATTCAAGCTTGACTTTATACACTTTTACTGTTTGTAAAATTGTGCCTGTACATTGTTGTTAAACCTATTTATAATAATGACATTTCTATTGAAAAAAAAAAAGAAACAAAGAAAACAAATGCAGTCACCACACCAAGGACTAAGAAACTGGGATCTATTAAATTTTTTTATTTATTTAGAACCTTTGTTCCAGAATTAGTAGAATTGTAGTACTAAATATGACCACACGGTGCCACCAGAGTACACTCCAACCTATAACATCGCAGTACCGCAGATAACCACACCATGACGCCTTTGTTTAAGGCACTGTGCCAGCCTTGCAGTACTCCACATGACCACAAGATGCCGCCAGTGGGTGGGAACAAGGACACTCCAGAGATTTGCTCTGGCTCCATGCACCGGACCGGGCGGAGTGTGGGCGGACATGGGGCGGGCTGAAGGTGTCGCTGTTGGGCTGGTTTCCCGGGCTCCGGTCAGTCCCCTCCAGCCGGTACGTTCGGCGCTGGAACAGCGGCCATGGCAGCGGAGCGCCGAGCCTTCGCCCAGAAGATTAACAGGTGAGCCGAGTACCACGTGACCTGGGGGTGACAGGTGTGGGGGGAGGGGACAGGTGTGCTGCACAATACGTTATTGTTATTATTCCAATCATCGTATGGAGTCAGTGTGTGCACAAAGGAGCAGACACATAGTCCTCATTGTAGTGTAATAGTGCGGATAGACTGGTCCCAGTCCTATGAGGAGCTCCTGATTTCCTGGGAGGGTGACAACCCATGGCAGTGTCCCCACAAACATCCACTTCCTGAATGTTATACTCACCTCCATCAATCTCTATACACTGATTTCATCTCCAATCTATATACACTGATCTCATCTCCAATCTATATACACCGATCTCATCTCCAATCTATATACACTGATCTCATCTCCAATCTATATACACTGATCTCATCTCCAATCTATATACACTGATCTCATTCCCAATCTATATACACTGATCTCCCCATCTATATACACTGATCTCATCTCCAATCTATATACACTGATCTCATCTCCAATCTATATACACTGATCTCATTCCCCATCTATATACACTGATCTCATTCCCAATCTATATACACTGATCTCATTCCCAATCTATATACACTGATCTCATTCCCAATCTATATACACTGATATCCCAATCTATATACACTGATATCCCCAATCTATATACACTGATCTCATTCCCCATCTATATACACTGATCTCATTCCCAATCTATATACACTGATCTCATTCCCAATCTATATACACTGATCTCATTCCCAATCTATATACACAGATCTCATTCCCAATCTATATACACTGATATCCCCAATCTATATACACTGATATCCCCATCTATATACACTGATCTCATTCCCAATCTATATACACTGATCTCATTCCCAATCTATATACACTGATATCCCAATCTATATACACTGATATCCCCAATCTATATACACTGATCTCATTCCCCATCTATATACATTGATCTCATCTCCAATCTATATACACTGATCTCATTCCCCATCTATATACACTGATCTCATTCCCAATCTATATACACTGATCTCATTCCCAATCTATATACACTGATCTCATTCCCAATCTATATACACTGATCTCATTCCCAATCTATATACACTGATCTCATTCCCAATCTATATACACTGATATCCCCAATCTATATACACTGATCTCATTCCCCATCTATATACATTGATCTCATCTCCAATCTATATACACTGATCTCATTCCCCATCTATATACACTGATCTCATTCCCAATCTATATACACTGATCTCATCTCCAATCTATATACATTGATCTCATCTCCAATCTATATACACTGATCTCATTCCCCATCTATATACACTGATCTCATTCCCAATCTATATACACTGATCTCATTCCCCATCTATATACATTGATCTCATCTCCAATCTATATACACTGATCTCATTCCCAATCTATATACACTGATCTCCCAATCTATATATGCTGATCTCATTCCCAATCTATATACACAGATCTCATTCCCAATCTATATACACTGATATCCCCAATCTATATACACTGATATCCCCATCTATATACATTGATCTCATTCCCAATCTATATACACTGATCTCATTCCCAATCTATATACACTGATCTCATTCCCAATCTATATACACTGATCTCATTCCCAATCTATATACACTGATCTCATTCCCAATCTATATACACTGATCTCATTCCCAATCTATATACACTGATCTCATTCCCAAACTATATACACTGATATCCCCCATCTATATACACTGATATCCCCCATCTATATACACTTATCTCCCCATCTATATACACTTATCTCCCTAGCTATATACACTTATCTCCCCATCTATATACACTGATCTCATTCCCAATCTATATACACTGATCTCATTCCCAATCTCTATACACTGATATCCCAATCTATATACACTGATCTCATTCCCAATCTATATACACTCATCTCCCCATCTATATACACTGATATCCCAATACAAAGAATTCCATACTCCAGGTTGGTATCGGTAGTGATGTGTGTACACCAGGGCCCCCACATTTTATTACACTGGGGGCCCCTCTATAGCAGAGGGTGGCATCCAATTCTTTATATTTTAGGTTCCTTCTAAATCAGAATTTCCTAACCTTGTGAAGATGGTGGAATATCGCACTGGAAATAACTTTATAAGTTCTAAGGGAGCCCCGCTAATAATGACTATAGCTGAGACTAAAGAGATGTGAAGGTGTAGTACTTGGTGTACTTGACACCCGGGGCTGCTTTTATAGGACAAAATTCTATTCAGTAATTATAATGCAATGGAACAAGTACTAATAATGGGCATAAAAGAGAGGCAGTGACAGTTGTAGTGTTCCCTCACGTTGGTGGTTGGTGGAGAGAGTTTACACTGAAGGTTAGCTGAAAAGTGGATCCTTACATTAGCAGTCAGTGAGGTGCCAACTTATATTTGTGGTCTGTGAGGTGCCAACTTACATTGGGGGTCAGCGAGGTCCCCCTTTAGACTGGTAATCGGTGAGGTGCTTCCTTACATTGGTGGTTTTTGAGGCGCTTCCTTACATTGGTGGTCGGTGAGGCGCTTCCTTACATTGGTGGTCGGTGAGGCGCTTCCTTACATTGGTGGTCAGTGAGGCGCTTCCTTACATTGGTGGTCAGTGAGGTGCTTCCTTACTTTGGTGGTCAGTGAGGTGCCTCCTTTCAGTGGTGGTCATTGCGAGACCCCTTAAACTGGTAGTTATGAGGTGTCTCCTAAGACTTGTGGTTATTGAGGTGTCTCCTTAGATTAGTGGTCAGTAAGGTGCTCCTTTAGACTGGTTGTCGGTGAGGTGCCCCCCTTACATTGGTGGTCGGTGAGGTGCCCCCCTTACATTGGTGGTCGGTGAGGTCCCCCCTTACATTGGTGGTCAGTGAGGTGCCTACTTACAGTGATGGTCAGTAAAGTGCCTACTTATGGCGCTTTTCCACTGCATAGAACCGTACCGGCTCGGCCCGCTTTTGTGCTTTTCCACTGCGGTACCGCATGGTATAGGGTCGGAACGGTTCGGTACGGTACGGTATAGGTTTGCTTTTCCACTGCATGGAACCGAATGGTACGGTACGGTACGGCTCTGAAAAAACAGTACCTACTCGATTGTGGTTCCAACAGGTACCAAACTGGTACCATATCCCACAATCCTTTGCATGCAGTCACTACTAGCCACTGATTGGTCAGAGAATCACACCCACCCCGTTGTTATCCCACCCACTTAACTTTAGTACTACTTTAGTGGAAAAGCAAACCTATACCGTACCGTACCGAACCGTTCCGACACTATACCATGCGGTACCGTAGTGGAAAAGCAAACCGGGCCAAGCAGGGCCGAGTAGAGCCGAGCCGGTACTAGCCGGTACTTGCAGTGGAAAAGGGCCATTACAGTGGTGGTCAGTGAGGTGCCTCTTAAACTGGTAATCATGGAAGTGCCCCCCTAGATTGGTGCCCCCTGATGCTTGTAGTTGGTGAGGTGCGTCCTGACGGTCAGTGAAGCTCTCCCTTGATGCTGGTGGTCCAGGATGGACCCCCTTACACTGCTGGTAAATGGGGAGGAAAGGCATTTTAGACTGGAGGTTGGTGGGAAAAGGGCCTTCATATATTAGTGGCCAGGTTAAGAAAGGTCCCCATTATGCTAGTGGTTAGATGGGGAAAAATGCGATAATTGGTGTCAATGTTTACATATCTTAGAGTAAGAAATGGCTTGCTGTTTGGAAAACCCCTGACAACTTCTGGAGGAACCCTGGTTATGAAACAAAATAGTTTACATGTCAGTGACGTCTACATTTGTTTTTGTTCTTTCCCTTGGGGCTCTATACACTTGTAGAAAATCTAAAAATAATTTTACATTTTTTGTGTAAAGCCAAACACACACTAATGTAGGCCCCCCGACACCATGTGTTTGTGATAACACGCGTACTTCTGTGTGTTAGTGCATACTACATTCAGTTAGCTTGTTCGGTAGAACAGTAATGCATGGAAAAGCTGCATCTGAAGGATTTTTGGAGACTCCACACACCACAGGCACGTTTTCTGCTGCTGTGTACTGCATGTATGTTGGAAGCTACTGCGTTGGGGTAACAGGCATATTTTGCAGTGCAAGTGGTAATGTTCTCTAAAACCATATTGCACAGTGTTTCTAAAACTCTGTTAAATATACCGAAAATTATCTACTGCAGCCTTTTTCATTAAGGCTTTCTTGGAACGCTAGGGTTGCTGGAGGTTCCTTGTGCTCTAAGCACGCTCCGTCTCTCCCATAAGTAACCACTAGAGGCAATTTATAAGGAGGCATTCTTCACACTAATCACCAATGTTAAGGGCATTTTTTTCTACTGACCACCAATGTAGTGGGCATTCTTCTTCCCTCTAACTACCAGTGTAAGGATCATTCTTCCTATTGACCGCCATTGTAAAGAGTATTCTTCCCACTGACCGCCATTGTAAAGAGTATTCTTCCCACTGACCGCCATTGTAAAGAGTATTCTTCCCACTGACCGCCATTGTAAAGAGTATTCTTCCCACTGACCGCCATTGTAAAGAGTATTCTTCCCACTGACCACCATTGTAAAGAGTATTCTTCACACTGACCACCATTGTAAAGAGTATTCTTCACACTGACCACCATTGTAAAGAGTATTCTTCCCACTGACCGCCATTGTAAAGAGTATTCTTCACGCTGACCGCCATTGTAAAGAGTATTCTTCCCACTGACCGCCATTGTAAAGAGTATTCTTCACGCTGACCGCCATTGTAAAGAGTATTCTTCACGCTGACCACCATTGTAAAGAGTATTCTTCACGCTGACCACCATTGTAAAGAGTATTCTTCACGCTGACCACCATTGTAAAGAGTATTCTTCCCACTGACCACTATTGTAAAGCGCATTCTTCCCACTGACCGCCATTGTAAAGAGCATTCTTCCCCCTGATCACCACTGTAAAGAGTATTCTTGGCACTGACCACCATTGTAAAGAACATTCTTCTTACTGACCGCCGTTGTAAAGAGCATTTCTCTCACTGGCCACCATTGTAAAGAGCATTCTTCCCATTGACCGCCATTGTCAAGCGTATTCTTCCCACTAACCGCCATTGTAAAGCGTATTCTTCCCACTGACCATCACTGTAAAGAGCATTCTTCCCATTGACCATCATTGTAAAGCGCATGCTTCTCATTAACCATCATTGGAAAGATCATTCTTCTTATTGACCACCCGTACAATGAGACCCTTCTTCTACTGACCCCCGATGTAGTGGGCATTCTTTTTCCCTCTGAACACCAATATGAGGAGCATTTTTCCCAATGACCACCAATATGGGGAGCATTTTTCCCAATGACCACCAATATGGGGAGCATTTTTCCCAATGACCACTAATATTGGGAGCATTTTTCCCAATGACTACCAATATGAAGAGCATTTTTCCCAATGACCACTAATATTGGGAGCATTGTTCCCACTGACCACCAATGTGAGGAGCATTGTTCCCACTGACCACCAATGTGAGGAGCATTGTTCCCACTGACCACCAATATGGGGAGCATTGTTCCCACCGACCACCAATGTAAGGAGCATTCTTCCCAACGACCCCTCTTACAATGGAGCCCTTCTCCTACTGACCACCATATTAAAGTGGCTCTTCTCCCAGTGAACGCCAATGTTTGTGGTTCTTTCTTCCTCTCAATGAAATAGGGGACTTCTCCATGGACCATGAATGTGGGGGAACATTACAGTTTTCTTTTCTGGCCATCATTATTTGTTTTATATCATGATTATGATTGCAATAATGTTGTTATACAGGGCGGCCCCCAGTACCCGTCATTCTAGGTGTTCCACAATCCTTATTCTTCTGACCCTCACCTTCCAGGTGTGCCTGCCAATGATTAAGTGTTGGCACCTCTCTTTGTATTCTCACAAGAAAAGTTATTGTTGAAACACTTTCAGCCGAAATTGTGATAAGTATGAAAGTAGTAGAGTCTCCTGATAATGGAGGTGACATAAAGGGGGAGTATAGATATAATAAGACAAAAGGAAAAGATTAGAGGAACTGAGCTGTGAAGGACACACGGGGGTGGTTTTTACCCCCCCCCTCCTTCATTACTGAAGTATTTCTTATAAACCGGCTAATGACTGTAGCCCCGAGGAACGAAGGAGCATTATTAATTATTTTATTTAAATTCAAACACATGCAGATGGAAAGTTCTTTTCTTTTGTTTTTTACCCCTTCCCCCCTTCCTATTGCCGTCTTCTCCTGTCTGTGGATATAACATTACAATAATTCATTCAAATTGTCCCCCCTTATACTGATCTGAAATCCTTGCACGCTGTCTCGCCATCTGTTCAGACAGCTGGACAGCACAACCGGAGCACACTGCTCTCCTGTCTGTTTCCAAACTATAGCAGACAATTGGGAGATAATAAGGCAATTAGGAGCTCTGTTCCAGTAATACGATTTAAAGTATATTCTAGGACAGCTAGACGCTGGGCCACGGTCATATGTTGTTAAAGGGGTAATAAGACACTTAGGACCTGGCTTACTGTAATGAGATGTTGAAGGGCATTAAGACACTTAGGAGTTGGGTTATTGTAATAGTAAGTTACAAGGGTGATAAGACACTTAGGTGCAGCGTTACTTTAGTAAGATATTATGGGGTATTTGAGCACTCAGGAGCTGGGTTACTGTAATAAGATATTACAGGGGTAACAAAACACTTGGGGGCTGGGTTACTGTAATAAGATATTACAGGGGTAATAAGACACTCAGGAGCCGGGTTACTGTAATAAGATATTACAGGGGTAATAGGACACTCAGGAGCCGGGTTACTGTAATAAGATATTACAGGGGTAATAAGACACTCAGGAGCCGGGTTACTGTAATAAGATATTACAGGGGTAATAGGACACTCAGGAGCCGGGTTACTGTAATAAGATATTACAGGGGTAATAAGACACTCAGGAGCCGGGTTACTGTAATAAGATATTACAGGGGTAATAAGACACTCAGGATTCGGGTTACTATAATAAGATATTACAGGGGTAATAGGACACTCAGGAGCCGGGTTACTGTAATAAGATATTACAGGGGTAATAAGACACTCAGGAGCTGGGTTACTGTAATAAGATATGACAGGGGTAATAGGACACTCAGGAGCTGGGTTACTGTAATAAGATATTACAGGGGTAATAAGACACTCAGGAGCTGGGTTACTGTAATAAGATATGACAGGGGTAATAGGACACTCAGGAGCTGGGTTACTGTAATAAGATATTACAGGGGTAATAAGACACTCAGGAGCTGGGTTACTGTAATAAGATATTTTTTTAGTTCTAAAATTCCAGACATCCCTTCACACCCCTGCCCCCATCGGGTTACTGTAATAAGATATTACAGGGGTACAGTTACAAGGGTGATAAGACACTTAGGTGCAGTGTTACTTTAGTAAGATATTATGGGGTATTTGAGCTCTCAGGAGCTGGGCTACTGTAATAAGAAGTTACAGGGGTAACAAAACACTTGGGGGCTGGGTTACTGTAATAAGATATTACAGGGGTAATAAGACACTCAGGAGCTGGGTTACTGTAATAAGATATTACAGGGGTAATAAGACACTCAGGAGCCGGGTTACTGTAATAAGATATTACAGGGGTAATAGGACACTCAGGAGCCGGGTTACTGTAATAAGATATTACAGGGGTAATAGGACACTCAGGAGCTGGGTTACTGTAATAAGATATTACAGGGGTAATAGGACACTCAGGAGCTGGGTTACTGTAATAAGATATTACAGGGGTAATAGGACACTCAGGAGCTGGGTTACTGTAATAAGATATTACAGGGGTAATAGGACACTCAGGAGCTGGGTTACTGTAATAAGATATTACAGGGGTAACAAAACACTTGGGGGCTGGGTTACTGTAATAAGATATTACAGGGGTAATAAGACACTCAGGAGCCGGGTTACTGTAATAAGATATTACAGGGGTAATAGGACACTCAGGAGCCGGGTTACTGTAATAAGATATTACAGGGGTAATAGGACACTCAGGAGCTGGGTTACTGTAATAAGATATTACAGGGGTAATAGGACACTCAGGAGCTGGGTTACTGTAATAAGATATTACAGGGGTAATAAGACACTCAGGAGCTGGGTTACTGTAATAAGATATTACAGGGGTAAAAAGACACTCAGGAGCCGGGTTACTGTAATAAGATATTACAGGGGTAATAAGACACTCAGGAGCTGGGTTGCTGTAATAAGATATTACAGGGGTAATTGGACACTTAGGAGCTGGGTTACTGTAATAAGATATTACAGGGGTAATAAGACACTCAGGAGCTGGGTTACTGTAATAAGATATGACAGGGGTAATAGGACACTCAGGAGCTGGGTTACTGTAATAAGATATTACAGGGGTAATAAGACACTCAGGAGCTGGGTTACTGTAATAAGATATTTTTTTAGTTCTAAAATTCCAGACATCCCTTCACACCCCTGCCCCCATCGGGTTACTGTAATAAGATATTACAGGGGTACAGTTACAAGGGTGATAAGACACTTAGGTGCAGTGTTACTTTAGTAAGATATTATGGGGTATTTGAGCTCTCAGGAGCTGGGCTACTGTAATAAGAAGTTACAGGGGTAACAAAACACTTGGGGGCTGGGTTACTGTAATAAGATATTACAGGGGTAATAAGACACTCAGGAGCTGGGTTACTGTAATAAGATATTACAGGGGTAATAAGACACTCAGGAGCCGGGTTACTGTAATAAGATATTACAGGGGTAATAGGACACTCAGGAGCCGGGTTACTGTAATAAGATATTACAGGGGTAATAGGACACTCAGGAGCTGGGTTACTGTAATAAGATATTACAGGGGTAATAGGACACTCAGGAGCTGGGTTACTGTAATAAGATATTACAGGGGTAATAGGACACTCAGGAGCTGGGTTACTGTAATAAGATATTACAGGGGTAATAGGACACTCAGGAGCTGGGTTACTGTAATAAGATATTACAGGGGTAATAGGACACTCAGGAGCCGGGTTACTGTAATAAGATATTACAGGGGTAATAAGACACTCAGGAGCCGGGTTACTGTAATAAGATATTACAGGGGTAATAGGACACTCAGGAGCTGGGTTACTGTAATAAGATATTACAGGGGTAATAGGACACTCAGGAGCTGGGTTACTGTAATAAGATATTACAGGGGTAATAGGACACTCAGGAGCTGGGTTACTGTAATAAGATATTACAGGGGTAATAAGACACTCAGGAGCTGGGTTACTGTAATAAGATATTACAGGGGTAAAAAGACACTCAGGAGCCGGGTTACTGTAATAAGATATTACAGGGGTAATAAGACACTCAGGAGCTGGGTTGCTGTAATAAGATATTACAGGGGTAATTGGACACTTAGGAGCTGGGTTACTGTAATAAGATATTACAGGGGTAATAGGACACTCAGGAGCTGGGTTACTGTAATAAGATATTACAGGGGTAATAAGACACTCAGGAGCTAGGTTACTGTAATAAGATATTACAGGGGTAATAGGACACTCAGGAGCTGGGTTACTGTAATAGGATATTACAGGGGTAATAGGACACTCAGGAGCTGGGTTACTGTAATAAGATATTACAGGGGTAATAGGACACTCAGGAGCTGGGTTACAGTAATAAGATAATACAGGGTAGATGGCACACTCAGGAGCTGGGTTACTGTTCTGGAATATTTTGAGACTATGACTGCTATAGCAATAGCTGTCCATTATGTTCTGCAATTTATTAAACTCTAATGCAGTGACTATTTTTTTTTTTTTTTTTTTT
This sequence comes from Pelophylax lessonae, assembly GCF_965119305.1. NCBI lineage: Eukaryota > Metazoa > Chordata > Amphibia > Anura > Ranidae > Pelophylax > Pelophylax lessonae. Next base: position 601,546,418 of record NC_138771.1, on the reverse strand, counting down.
AGTTCTAAAATTCCAGACATCCCTTCACACCCCTGCCCCCACCCTCCATCCTATCTTTATTTCATCCTCCGCTGTCGTTTCCCCTCGTCCTCCCCTCTCCCGCGTCCTGTTATTGTGTTGGGAAAAGCAGGACTTCCTCTCGTATCAGGCAGTGTGAGCGCAAGTGTCCCGTCCGGAGAAGTGCTGGGCTGCTCCCTCCCATGACGGAAGCCATGTCTTCAAGTAGAGTGTGAGCTCTTCGTTACCGCTGTGCTCTAGCCTGTTGCAGGGTATGACGTAGAAGTAGAGGGCAGGAAAAGTGTGGTCTGTAGGGATCAGTCCTATTCCTTATACTTCTGGTCCTACTGAGGGCTGATTGGTTGGACGTTTTTTTGCTTTCTGAAACGTTTTCAGGCTACTATGTTTAGAGTATAAACAGAATGTAATCGTATTCTAATCATTGCTTGCCGTCTTTCTTATCTTTTTTTCTTATTTTTCGGATACGTTTAGGTGTTGTTGTACTTTGTTTTACCCCAATGTTCAAATTTAGGCTGATGTAAAGTCCACTGGAAACTGGTATGAGTTTTGGATGGGTAGTGTTGCAATGAAGCAATGACTCATTACGTCTTTTATTTTGTTTCAGGATTTATATAGTGTTGAACTATTACACAGCTCATTTTTGAGTGCGTGAATCCATGCATGTTAGTCCCTAAGATCGAAGGCTCTTACATTCTATTGTCATATCAGGATTTTCCTCACTACCATTAGAAAAATAATTTCTACATTTCGCACTGTGTATGATATTTGACCAAGACGTAATTAATTATAAATGCTGGTTGGATGGTGCAGTCTTCAACAGTCAGAGTACATTTATTAGTAGTAGACCATGCGGTAGTAATTCAGCTTTTATCAAATGTGTGTATTGAGGTGACAGACCTAGATTGGCAAGGCCTGTTTTTTTGAAAAAATTTCATTTTTTTATTCCAGTTTTTTTCAATTTTTTTGTCTCTGACATCTCTGCACTGCTGTGGCGGCTGACGGGTGCCGGCTGCTGTGGCAGCTGATGGGTGCCGGCGACTGAAGGGTGCCGGCTGCTGTGGCGGCTGAAGCAGCCAGGGTGGCTGACGCAGGTCGTGCTATTATTCTCACCATCTTACTTCAAAACTTGTAATTTTTTATTGCATTTAAAATGTTGTGTCTATGACATCTATGCATTGCTGTGGCAGGTGAAGGGTGCCAGCGGCTGAAGGGTGGTGGCTGCTGTGGCGGCTGAAGCATCCAGGGTGGCTGAAGCAGGTCGTGCTATTATTCTCACCATCTTACTTCAAAACTTGTAATTTTTTATTCCATTTAAAATTTTGTGTCTATGACATCTATGCATTGCTGTGGCAGGTGAAGGGTGCCAGCGGCTGAAGGGTGGTGGCTGCTGTGGCGGCTGAAGCAGCCAGGGTGGCTGAAGCAGGTCGTGCTATTATTCTCACCATCTTACTTCAAAACTTGTAATTTTTTATTCCATTTAAAATTTTGTGTCTATGACATCTATGCACTGCTGTGGCAGGTGAAGGGTGCCAGCGGCTGAATGGTGCCGGCTGCTGTGGCGGCTGAAGCAGCCAGGGTGGCTGATGTGGGTCGTGCTGTTATTCCGACCATCTTACCTCAAAACTTGTAATTTTTTATTCCATTTAAAATTTTGTGTCTATGATATCTATGCACTGCTGTGGCAGGTGAAGGGTGCCGGCGGCTGAAGGGTGCCGACCGCTGTGGTGGCTGAAGGGTGCCGGCCGCTGTGGTGGCTGAAGGGTGCCGACCGCTGTGGTGGCTGAAGGGTGCCGGCCACTGTGGCGGCTGAAGCAGCCAGGGTGGCTGACGCGGGTCATGCTGTTATTCCGACCATCTTACTTTAAAACTTGTAATTTTTTATTCCATTTAAAATTTTGTGTTTATGACATCTACGCATTGCTGTGGCGGCCGACGGGCCGGCTGCTGTGGCGGCTGATGCAGCCAGAGTGGCTGACGTGGGTCGTGCTGTTATTCCGACCATCTTACCTCAAAACTTGTAATTTTTTTTATTCCATTTAAAAATTTGTGTCTATGACATCTATGCACTGCTGTGGCAGGTGAAGGGTGCCAGCGGCTGAATGGTGCCGGCTGCTGTGGCGGCTGAAGCAGCCAGAGTGGCTGACGTGGGTCGTGCTGTTATTCCGACCATCTTACCTCAAAACTTGTAATTTTTTTTATTCCATTTAAAAATTTGTGCAAAAAGGTAAAGACCGCGCTCAAGTGCTAGTGGATAAGAATACTTCCCCAAATATTGCAATATATAAATTAATATACATATAAGTCGCGCTAAATATATTAGATGGAGATGTGAAGTCCATAAAAGTCCAAAATAATATTATTGATAAATTCCAGGACCAAGCTCCCTTAAGGGTATGTGCTTACCAGATGAAGGTAAGGAAAAGGCAGTCTCGCTGCGTAGAAACTTGTCACCTTGACAGTAGATCCAAGCTTCTATGATCGATCAACTCAGTGGACATGGGATCATGAAAAGCAAAAAATGCCGCAATAGCGTAAAACCCAACAAACAAATTGTGACTATCACCATAGGTGTGGGTAAATGAAAATTGTGATGTGATATGACCTCCACCACAATAAATGGAATAAATAAATCATGCAAAAATATAGGGAACTTAGGGTGAATAACCCCTACCAGAGAGGTTGAGGGTTGACGCCTTAAGTGATTAATGTGTATCGGTTGGAGTAGCCTCTTACCAAACAGAAAAAATAATGACACAGTGAAGAAAACGTTGAAAAAAAGGTAATCGTGCTGAACCACCACCAGCTGAATTCGCCTCTTACCCTGGATAGATATAGATTAGCCAAAGTGCACTAAACAAATCCAGTGTAACACTCAGGATCCAGCAATTTCACACCTGTGAGAGTTGCCTCTTACCACATATGAAGTTGTATCAAGCCTGTAGGGTAAACCAAGTGGCCAAAGACCGACCCCAAATTGAATCCAAGCCTGTGTGTATACGAATAACCAGGGGATCCGACCAGAGGTGTAAGTAACTGGGTCTCAGAAGTTTCAGCAATATAGGATATCACCACCATAAGAAGAAAGAAAGGGCTCCCATAGCGTAAAACCATAAAAACATTTTATTCCATATAAGCAAAAAAACTTACAAAGACCAGGAATGGGTGAGCAATGGAGGTTGCCGCCGGCCGGACGGCTCCGCTCGTCCGCACTCGTGGGTCGCAGTCAGATGACGTCAGTACGCCGTTGCCCTGACGACGTTTCGTCACAGATGACGTTATCAAAGGTGACCTTTGATAACGTCATCTGTGACGAAACGTCGTCAGGGCAACGGCGTACTGACGTCATCTGACTGCGACCCACGAGTGCGGACGAGCGGAGCCGTCCGGCCGGCGGCAACCTCCATTGCTCACCCATTCCTGGTCTTTGTAAGTTTTTTTGCTTATATGGAATAAAATGTTTTTATGGTTTTACGCTATGGGAGCCCTTTCTTTCTTCTTATGGTGGTGATATCCTATATTGCTGAAACTTCTGAGACCCAGTTACTTACACCTCTGGTCGGATCCCCTGGTTATTCGTATACACACAGGCTTGGATTCAATTTGGGGTCGGTCTTTGGCCACTTGGTTTACCCTACAGGCTTGATACAACTTCATATGTGGTAAGAGGCAACTCTCACAGGTGTGAAATTGCTGGATCCTGAGTGTTACACTGGATTTGTTTAGTGCACTTTGGCTAATCTATATCTATCCAGGGTAAGAGGCGAATTCAGCTGGTGGTGGTTCAGCACGATTACCTTTTTTTCAACGTTTTCTTCACTGTGTCATTATTTTTTCTGTTTGGTAAGAGGCTACTCCAACCGATACACATTAATCACTTAAGGCGTCAACCCTCAACCTCTCTGGTAGGGGTTATTCACCCTAAGTTCCCTATATTTTTGCATGATTTATTTATTCCATTTATTGTGGTGGAGGTCATATCACATCACAATTTTCATTTACCCACACCTATGGTGATAGTCACAATTTGTTTGTTGGGTTTTACGCTATTGCGGCATTTTTTGCTTTTCATGATCCCATGTCCACTGAGTTGATCGATCATAGAAGCTTGGATCTACTGTCAAGGTGACAAGTTTCTACGCAGCGAGACTGCCTTTTCCTTACCTTCATCTGGTAAGCACATACCCTTAAGGGAGCTTGGTCCTGGAATTTATCAATAATATTATTTTGGACTTTTATGGACTTCACATCTCCATCTAATATATTTAGCGCGACTTATATGTATAATATTTATTAGGGTGTGGTCACACTTGAAGTTGCTGCTGTTCTAATTTATCTGTTCCTTTAGCGCGGTTATTATTCCCTTATTCCAAATATATAAATTAAGTATATAAATATATAAATAAATAAATAATTGATTATATAAATAAATTCAACACCAATAGTGCTCATAATATATGGCATAGGAATAAAATGACTGTGCACTGAGTGAATATACAAATACCTGTATGGGAAAGTCTATAGATGGTGTTTCAAACGTGACTGTCTTTTACAATTAAAAAAAAAAAAAGTGCTCTTGTGCTCAGTGGTGGTCAAATGGTGTGGTGACCATAAGCATGTAGACTTGAGTGGGGGGTCCTTCACCGTAATCGCAGCCCACTTACCAGATGACCCCTTGGGGTCTAGTGTAGGTAAGTGGTCCCCTTTAGTGTCCCACTGCTGTGTGGCGGCGATGGCGAGCCGGCTGCTGTGTGGCGGCGGGTGCGCGCCGGCTGCTGTTTGGCGGCGGGTGCGCGCCGGCTGCTGTTTGGCGGCGGGTGCGCGCCGGCTGCTGTGTGGCGGCGGTGGCGCGCCGGCTGCTGTGTGGCGGCGGGTGCGCGCCGGCTGCTGTGTGGCGGCGGGTGCGCGCCGGCTGCTGTGTGGCGGCGGGTGCGCGCCGGCTGCTGTGCTGTTATGCTGACCCTCTTACATCAACACTTTTAGGGCCCATTCACACCAGCGTTGTACATTATACAGCATCCACTGGTGTGCACTGAGTGGTGCTATGTATTGTTATGATGAATCACACTCTTTACTTTTTTTTCCTTTTATTTTTCTAACTTTATGGAGATATCACACAATGAAATTTCATTATTATGCACCACTGTGAGGTGACTGGAACTGTGTTGGGCAAGGCTGCCCAGTGGAAGCCAATTCATATGATGTGAATGGGCTCTTAATCATGTGTGCAGGTAAAGAATGATCAGTATATTTGTTGCAGAGCATTGATACTGGGCCAGCATAACATCCAGGGAACTAGTACTTGCAGAATAAGTAAGAGCTAGAACCTCCCAGTTGGGTCTGTGGGTAATAATAGAAGCTAATGGATAATTGAAGCTGTTGGGTTTTCTGTTTTGGGTTGACTAACCCTGTGAAAGAATTCACCGTTCAGGGCCCTTTCACACTTGTGCGACTTGGGACTGCAAAGTTGCATGACAAATCGTACTCCATGATTTCCAATGAGTACCGTTCATATCTCTGTGACTTCAAGGTAGTCCCTGCACTACTTTGGTCTGAGTTTGATGCAACTTGAGGTCCATAGACCTTAAAGCAGAGTTCCACCCAAAAGTGGAACTTCCGCTCATTTGCTTCCTCCCCCCTTCCGGTACCACATTTGGCACCTTTCAGGGGGGAACGAGTACCTGTTTTTGACAGGTACCCTTCCCCACTTCTGGGAGACGGCGCTGTCCCTCAGAAGTTTGGCCCCCTCCTCCTTTCCCTGCTGCGGAGCCAATCCGAAAGCGCAGCACGCTTCGCACATGCGCAACAGGGACCCGCCCGTGCGGGTTCCCTTACTGGCAGTGGCGGCGGCAGCACCCGACAGCCGATGGAACCATCAGCTGCGGCACTGATATTGCTGCACTCCAGGACAGGCAAGTGTCCTAATATTAAAAGAAAGCAGCTACAGTATGTGTACAGTATGTGTAGCTGCTGACTTTTAATTTTTGGAGGGGGGAGGCGGAACACCGCTTTAAGAATACACAGGCATTGCTTTAAGTAGCATCAAAGTTGTGCGTCTTTCAGGTCGTACAAGTGTGGAATGGGCCTTATAGACTTAGGTGCCAAGCCCATTAAGATGCAGTGTTTGTTTTTCTTGCATGCAGACCAATCCATGTTCTAATGCTTAAAAGTTCACTGATCACGATATTATGTCTCACATACCAGAAATACATTGGCATGCTGCTCATGATCGGCATTTATTGCTGTAAATCTTGTTCTGTAGGATGAAGCAGGTGGCTTTAAGGTACTGATAAAAATATCCGATAGTTCCTTGGCATGTACTGTTGTTTGAAAACTTCAACTAAAACTTAGAGGAACTTTGGTTATTTGTACAAAATGAAAAATACTCCAGCTGCTGGCTTTTAATAAACACTCACCTGTACATGGATTCAGGCCCATCTTGACCGGTTCTTCGCGAGTCTTCTAGTCCAGTCTATAGCTTGCTTGTGGGAAGCCAGGTGTGACTTTTTGCGACTTCACACTGCTCATGCGCGAGTCAAGCTGCACTGTCTGAATAGACCTGCAGCCTTCACATTGGGGGGGGGGGGGGGGGGCGGATTATAGTGGGACTGTGATATTGCGTTGGACGATCAGGCACTAACTGACACTTTGTGGGAACCAGTTACACTAATACAGTGATCAGTGCTAAAAATTTGCACTGTCACTCTACTAATGACATTGGCTGGGATGGGGTTAAACATCTAAGGCGATTAAAATGTTAAACGTGTGCCTAAACTGTGTTATTGTGTGTGCACAGTGTGCAGCTTTTACTAAGGAATGTGCAGGGAAACACAATTCAGCCCATCTCCACTGATAGGACAGAGCTCTTCCTTGTTTACATGGGCAGAGCTCCATCCTGCGTCTCTCCTTGCCGATCAGCGGGTGCCGTCAGACATCCATTGATTGGCACCCGCTGATCGGCTTGTACTATGTCTAAATACAGCAGAAGCAGGGCGCCAGTGGTGCACATGTGCGTTCCCTACCCTGAAGTGCCGGATTACGTACTAGGTATTTGATCTGGCGCAGGAGAGCCCCTTCACTGCCGTAATCCTACATGAGATGGTCGGCAAGCTGTAAAAGAGGAGGGAAATTCACTCAGGTGTTCCGCCAGCCCTGGTGTCTTAGTCTCAGTTCACATTAGGTCGCTCCGACTTAGGGGGTGACCTGTGAAGTGGCGTGCAGCGCGACTTCGGCGCAACTTGCACGGACTTCACATAATGGAAGTCAATGCAAGTCGCCTCCAGGTCGCCCCGAAGTAGTACAGGACCCTTTTTCTAAGTTGGAGCGACTTGTGTCGCTCCTATTAGAACGGCTCCTGTACTACTCAATGGGAGCGTGAGGACCGCAACTTGTCAGGCTGACAAGTCGCGGTCCAAGTCGTACCAGTGTGAATGCGGTCTGACTGTTATCTACACAATGTGTTTTCCTGTACACACACTTCCCAGTATGTAAGCACTCGCACACTGCACACTGCAGCGGCTGAAGTATGAGAGTGCTTGCATACTGGAAAGTGTGTGTACAGGAAAACACATCGCGTAGATAACAGTCAGCAATGTCCACAAGTGTCTCAGCCTTCCGAGATTCTCCCTCCTGATTGGCTGAGACGCTATTGGCTGCTGCTGCTCTCAATTAGTCAGCTAGCCAATCAGGGGAAAGAGGGGGTGGGGCCAGGTCGGGACTCCATGTCTAAATGGGCACAGGGAGCTGTGACTCTGCTCGGGTGCCCCCATAACAAGCTGCTTGCTGTGGGGGCACTGGACAGGAGGGAGAGACCAGGATCACAGAAAAAGGGACCCCAGAAGAGGAGGATCCGGGCTGCTCTGTACAAAACCACTTCACAGAGCAGATAGGTATACCTTGTTTCTTATTTTTATAGAAAAAAAACGAGACTTTACAATCACTTGTAATGCGACATATGATCTCAAAGTCGGAGCGCATGTTGCACAGTGTAAACGGGGCCTTAAAGTGGAGTTCCACCCTATTTTTATACTTACCTCCATCTTCTCGCTCCGGGTCACCTGAAAAAGAAATGGATAATCGCATATTTTTTTTTTTTTTTTACTTACCTCGTAGCGAAGAAAATATACTTACCTTACTTCCTTCTTCCTCCTTCCTCGGCCGCGGCCTGTCGTCACTTCCTGGCTCTGCAATGATTCCTGGGAGCTGGACGTCATAGCTCCCAGGAATCATTGCGCCTGCACCGGCCCCGACGTCAGTTCCGGGTCGCGCACGTCATCCCCTTCTAAACAGCTTCTGGGCATGTCCAGAAGCTGTAGAGGGATGACGCGTGCGACCCGGAAGTGACGTCGGGGCCGGCGCAGAGCATCGTGGGACCAAAGAAGGCGGAAGAAGACGCCGAAGAGGACGCGCTGGCTTCAAGCTGCCCACATCTGAGATGGCAGCGCTGGACAAGACGTTTGCAAGGTAAGTATTTGTCCTAACAGGTAAGTGCAACCCGGGACAGATCAGAGGCTAGCCATTGTGGAATGCACTAGCCCTGACTGTCCCGGGGGTATTAAAAAAAAAAAAAAAAATCCAGGGTGGAACTCCGCTTTAAGGGTTCGAAATTCTGGGAGGCGGGCATTCGGGTCATGTGAGTGCTGTGATTGGCTGTCACTTTGGTCACGTGATTGGAAAGCTCATAATCACTAGTATACATCAGGAGCTTTACAGTAACCGGCGGCTGCCATGCTGGGATTGCGCTCTAAGCATGGTAAGTGTTTTACACAGGGCCGTATATATGTGGTAGCTCGGTGTGTGAAGACTCACAGGCCAAGAAGCCGCATATGTGCGTTCAGCCAGCGGGGAGAGGTTAACTGCAACCGAGAAAAGTTAGGCCACCAACCTGGCTGTACTGTCCATTAGGGCTGTGTATGTTTCAGGACTGCATGGACAACAGTACAAGTTCTTTGGCATGTAAAACGGCTCCCTTATGCATTTCAAACTCTATATTTAGCTGTTTGCCTGGGGTCAAGCTTTGAAGCAAGGCATGCATAGATATTGTATAATTCCAGGTGTTTATGAGATCAGCTGATCTGAACATTAGCAGGCCTCCCAGCTTCATAAACTGCGAGAAAATCATGAATAATTACGGTTTAGAGAGCTAAATGGCTCTGCCATTCGAGCAGAAGAGTTTTTGTGTGAAGTGTCGGAGTTCTTCCTCCCGATCTCAGCTTCTCGGTGATCTGCGTTCTTCCTCCCGATCTCAGCTTCTCGGTGATCTGCGTTCTTCTCTATCTGGAAGCTTTGTCTGGGCAATGGTAAATTATTCAGAGTGTCAGCTGGAGTGATTCTCTTCCCTCCCCGGTTTCTGGTAGAATCTAGACTAACCGGTCTAATGTGTCACCCTTTCTCTGCAACTTGATATGAAGCTGCCGCTCTGCGAACTGATACCGAAGGCTTCCACAAAGACAAAGGCCGTGGTGGCACACTTACAATGAGCGGTGACCCGTCTGTCTGACAGATGAGAATATTGGAAGGCAGAGTAACAATTACACCCACAATGGATACTTTTTTCTACCTACCATATTTGGTTCCTTCTGTATAGTCTTATTGGATCCTTTGCAGACAGTAGGGAATCTTGCTGGCTGCCTTTGATGGGTAATGGGTTCAGTCTACAGGTGTCTGTGGAATTATACCTAGACACACCAACCAATGTGGTTACAGCTCCCCGTGTCCATAAGGCCCAGTTCACACCGGGTGCAGTTTTGAAGTCTCGCTACTTCAGCGCGATTTCAAAGTTGGAGAGTTGTGCGACTATATGTGTGGCTTTCCGAAATCTGTGCAACTTCATACACAGATGTCAATGCAAGCCACACATGAAATCCCAAAGAAATACTGCAGGAACCTTTTTCAAAGTTGCTGCGACTCATGTCGCACCAATTTGAACGGCTTCATTGCGGCAAATAGGGTGTGACTTGTCATGTGACTTTGATCTGTCAAGTTGCGCAGGGGCTAAGAAAAGTTTGACTGTTTGGCCCCTATTGGACACCTCCAATCTGTCTCACCGGGAGATCCTAGACTGATCCCTGTGAAGTCAGATCGGATATAATGTTCTATATAGTGTGTGATATACATAACCAAGCCCAGAAAATTAGTTCTCCTCCACCTCTCTGCAACAAGAGATTGGTGGGCTTCTGTGCATAGAGCAATCAATGATTGATATAATGGAGCAAGACACTTTCTAAGGAGGACACCTTGGGCCCCTTTCACCCCGGCGCCTCCGGTTAACGGAATCCGCTTGCTCAGTGGGGTATCTCTCCGCTGAGCAGGTGGATGACAGGTCCGTGTCCGCTCCACTGTGCCAAATGGACACAGTCTCGCTCTCCTCTATTGGGTAATTTCATGGAAATGGACCGCCTGGAAAATGGGACCACCATTCGTATGTTTTTGGCAGACAGGATTGGATCGGATGGTGGCGGATGTCAGTGGAAATGTGTCCGCTGACATCTTCCGCTCCATAGAGCACAAGGCACTGTCCAATCAGGTTCGCCTAAAAAACTGACAGGCGGACCTGATTGGACAGCCTGTGTGAAAAGGTCCTAAGGCATTTTGGCACCAGTGGGGAATGCGGTGTTTGAACTTTATGATCTTATGGGTCAGTATTTGATGTGAGGGCATAGAGTGCACAGTGTGGTTGACATAAGGGAAACACAAAATAGGTCCTTTACCTGGGCATGGATCAGAGCACTCAAACTACACAAACAAATTGCACCAAGGGGGTGAACCGTACCAAGGCACAGTTGAAACTGCCGGTGTGAGTGCATTCTTAACCGCTTCACGCCGGCTGTATGCATATATATGTAGCCCTGTGTAAACAGCTTACCGTGCTTAGAGCGCGCTACCTGCACACTTCCAGCATGGTAGCCAGTAGAGCTGCACGATTCTGGCCAAAATGAGAATCACGATTTTTTAGCTTGGAATAAAGATCACGATTCTCTCACGATTCTCTGTGTAACAAAAAGAAAATTGGGATAACTTTACTGTTACGTTTTTTTTTTTTATTCATTAAAGTCTATTAATTGCGTTTGAAAGACTGCTGCGCAAATACAGTGTGACATAAAATATTACAACAATCGCCATTTTATTCTGTAGGGTCTCTGCTAAAAAAAATATATAAAATGTTTGGGGGTTCTAAGTACTTTTCTAGCAAAAAAAAATGATTTTAACTTGCAAGCAACAAGTGTCAGAAAAAGGTCCAGTCTTTAAGCCCCCGTCCACATAGGGGCGACGCTACTTCGCACCGCGACCTCCGAGGTCGCGGTGCGAGCAGCGCGCCGCTACCTCGGAGCGGCCGCCACGGACTTCATAACATTGAAGTCTATGGCGGTCGCCTCCGGGTCGCCCCAAAGAAGCTCCGGACCCTTTTTCTAGGTCGGAGCGACTTGTGTCGCTCCTATTAGAACGGGTCCGCAGCTTCCCTATGGGGGGCGACCTGTGAGGCGACCTGTGAGGCGACCAGGTCGCCTCACAGGTCGCCCCAGTGTGAACCGGCACTAAGAGGTTAAACTTCCTTTCTCCCTGGCAGAGGGAAGGAAAAGATACAATGTAATCATTTTTTTTTATAGTTACTGGGAGACTTTGCTGATAGGCGTTTGCGGGGAGGCTTTTTTTTTTTTTTCCACAGCTGTTCTCTCTGCTATGCTGCTATGCAAAGAATCGAGCATATTTCAGGGTTAGATCGTCAGGGGGGGTGAATCGAGATCGCGATTTTCATACTATTAATCGTGCAGCTCTAGTAGCCAGCGGGGATCGGTAAGCTCCCGATGCATACCTGCGATCGGGAGCTTTCCAATCATGTGACAGCCAATCAAAGCAGTCACATGACCCGAATGCCCGCCTCTGCCTCACGGCTTTTGGAACAATTAATGGGCTGGGAGGCAGTTGGGGCAAAGGGGTCAATGGTCCCCTAACCACCTGGAGCAAACCCATATAAACATTAGGTAAAGCTTTTTAAACTTCATGAACATAAGGGATGATTTACTAAAGACAAATTGACTGTGCACTTTACAAGTGCAGTTGCCCTCTGCAGGGGAATTTGCGCCACTGATTAGTAAATAAGGGGAGGCTCTGCTGAATTCCATCATCCAATCATGGATTTCCACAGCTGTTCTCTCTGCTATGCTGCTATGCAAAGAATCGAGCATATTTCAGGGTTAGATCGTCAGGGGGGGTGAATCGAGATCGCGATTTTCATACTATTAATCGTGCAGCTCTAGTAGCCAGCGGGGATCGGTAAGCTCCCGATGCATACCTGCGATCGGGAGCTTTCCAATCATGTGACAGCCAATCAAAGCAGTCACATGACCCGAATGCCCGCCTCTGCCTCACGGCTTTTGGAACAATTAATGGGCTGGGAGGCAGTTGGGGCAAAGGGGTCAAAGGTCCCCTAACCACCTGGAGCAAACCCATATAAACATTAGGTAAAGCTTTTTAAACTTCATGAACATAAGGGATGATTTACTAAAGACAAATTGACTGTGCACTTTACAAGTGCAGTTGCCCTCTGCAGGGGAATTTGCGCCACTGATTAGTAAATAAGGGGAGGCTCTGCTGAATTCCATCATCCAATCATGTGCAAGAAAAATTCAGTTTTTTTTTTATTTTTATTTTTTTCTTGCATGTGATTGGGTATTCTTAACAATGTGAAGCTTCACCTCATTTCAACTGCACTTGCAAAGTGAACAGTCTATTTGCCTTTAGTAAATCCGACCCAGAGCGGAAAGGAAGAACACTGTCTACTTAGCTGCATATAATAAAATAGCCTTCTAGTTCAGCATATTAAAACCGTATTACATTTCTGATATAATGCTCTTTGGTCATTTTAATAGGTTATGTTATTAGTTACTCCATAAAAATGTATTTGCTTGAAGAGACAAATTGGCCAATGGCATCAAAAGAATTGCAAATGATTGAAAAATAATAAAGGAGAACTCCATTTTCATTAAATATTAATATAATTTATGTTGTTGCTACACAAGTCATATTGTAGAGTCATTTTAAAAACTGCCTTTCCATTTTAGCCGGTAATGATTTGTATAAACGGGAAAACAAATTCCTCTCTTCTCTGCAACCATGGTACAGGATTCAATTTGTAGATGGGGATACCAGCAACCTCCCTCTCCTGCACCTATAACTGGGCCTATTGCCTTTCCCTGGAATCTGCACAGAGCTGGAGGATAAATACAAGCAGCCTGACGTATTCAATGTGGCATCCCTGGGCACTTCTATTTACTGGAAGTGCCAACTTTGGCTTGGACTAAATGGATCACAGGTAATATTTATTACCAATGACAATATGGATAGAAACTGCGCTAATTGCTAAAAAATAAATTCGATAAATCAAACACCAGAATGGTACAGCTGCACTCAAAAAGCAAAAAAATATAACTGATCTCTTTGACAATGTTTATTTAGAGGAAACGTATGCCGGAACAGGAGGTAATTTGTGCTGATGTCATCCAGTCCTGCCTGGAACCAGCGGCATTTTTATTGATTATGCGCATATACACTATATTGTCAAAAGTATTGGGACACCTGCCTTTACACACACATGAACATTTAATGGCATCCCAGTCTTAGTCCGTAGGGTTCAATATTGAGTTGGCCCACCCTTTGCAGCTATAACAGCTTCAACTCTTCTGGGAAGGCTGTCCACAAGGTTTAGGAGTGTGTTTATAGGATTGTTTCCAGAAGCACATTTGTGAGGTCAGGCACTGATGTTGGACAAGAAGGCCTGGCTCTAAGTCTCCGCTTTAATTCATCCCAAAAGTGTTCTATCAGGTTGAGGTCAGGACTCTGTGCAGGTCAGTCAAGTTCCTCCACCTCAAACTCGCTCATCCATGTTTTTATGGACCTTGCTTTGTGCACTGGTCCAAATCATTTGGTGGAGAGGGGATATGGTGTGGGTTTTTTTTTTTTTTTTTAAGAGGTCGGGCTTGGACCCTTAGTTCCAGTGAAGGGAACTTTTAAGGTGTCAGAATACCAAGACATCTTAGACAATTTCATGCTCCCAACTTTGTGGGAACAGTTTGGGGATGGTTCCTTCCTGTTCCAACATGACTGCACACCAGTGCACAAAGCAAGGTCCATAAAGATATGGGCCTCTTGGCTGCATCTCTGATCAGTCTTCTCCTTGTATGAGCTGAAAGTTTAGAGGGATGGCCAGGTCTTCGTAGATTTGCAGTGGTCTGATACTCCTTCCATTTCAATATTATCGCTTGCACAGTGCTCCTTGGGATGTTTATAGCTTGGGAAATCTTTTTGTATCCAAATCTGGCTTTAAACTTCTCCACAACAGTATCTCGGACCTGCCTGGTGTGTTCCTTGTTCTTCATGATGCTCTCTGCACTTTAAATGGACCTCTGAGACTATCACAGTGCAGGTGCATTTATACGGAGACTTGATTACACACAGGTGGATTCTATTTATCATCATTAGTCATTTAGGTCAACATTGGATCATTCAGAGATCCTCACTGAACTTCTGGAGAGAGTTTGCTGCACTGAAAGTAAAGGGGCTGAATAATTTTGCACTCCCAATTTTTCAGTTTTTTATTTGTTAACAAAGTTTGAAATATCCAATAAATTTTGTTCCACTTCATGATTGTGTCCCACTTGTTGTTGATTCTTCACAAAAAATTGCAGTTTTATATCTTTATGTTTTGAAGGCTGAAATTTTGCAAAAGGTCGAAAAGTTCAAGGAGGCCGAATACTTTCGAAGAAAAGAAAGACACTGCTCCAGGTGTATATTGTGTGGTGATTGCCAGGAGATAGGATATCCAATAGAGTGCTGGCCCCGGCCCGCCTCCGTGGGAACACTTGTAGGAAAAGAATTAGCCACACATCCAGGGATTCCAATAGGTTTCAAATACCTTTATTTCCAAAAAGTAATGATTAAGCACAAGATGTATGTGTGAAACGCGTCTACGAGACTTTATGCTGGTGTCTTTGGTGTCATCACTTGCAACTTTTTGGAAATAAAGCTATTTGAAACCTATTGGAATCCCTGGATGTGCGGCTAATTCTTTTCCTACAAGGGCCGAATACTTTCGCAAGGCACTGTAGGGACTAAGACTGGGATGCCATTAAAGTTCATGTGCGTGTAAAGGCAAGTGTCCCAATACTTTTGACAGTATATTGTACAATGGAGTTTTGTAAGTAGTCTCTTAGTCTGATTTTAATAAACACCTCATGGTATCACACTATTTGGAGTCTTATCTTTTCTGGCCGAGCTTGTATACGGAGCAGGAAGGAGGACTGAAGTGCAGTATAACATTGGGATAACGCATGTGTTCTATACACAAATAGATCCATAAGGTAAGATTTATGCAGCTTCATGCTTAAACCACCTGTAATTTGGGGTCTGAATGGACAGATGGAGCTGCAGCTCGGCTCGGGTGCCCCCATAGCAAGCTGCTTGCTGTGGGGGCATTCAACAGGAGGGAGGGGCTAGAAGCAGCAAAGAGGGACCATAGAAGAGGAGGATCGGGGCTGCTCTATACATAACCATTACACAGAGCAGGAGAGTATAACGTTTGTTATTTTTAAAGAAAGAAAAAGGAGACTTTATTACCACTTTAAGGATCTGCCACAAAGTTTGCTAACCTCTTTGAAGAGTGTGTAGTTGGCCTGGAGGTTTTTTTCCCCTTCAACA
The DNA here is from genome assembly GCF_965119305.1 of Pelophylax lessonae. Classification (NCBI taxonomy): domain Eukaryota; kingdom Metazoa; phylum Chordata; class Amphibia; order Anura; family Ranidae; genus Pelophylax; species Pelophylax lessonae. Next base: position 601,530,710 of record NC_138771.1, on the reverse strand, counting down.
AACCTGGCATTTTACTTCAAAGTGAACCTGACATGCTTTAAAATGTTTCTGATCTAGGGACAGGGTTAAAATGCACGTACTTTGTGCTGTCCATCATGAAACTGATTGCCATGTCCCTGTGGATTTCCTTGGATCTTAGGGCCATTTTTGTATGGAGCCTCCACTTTTAAACAAAGGCTAAAATACCCCCTTCCCTTCCAGTGCTTTGTATTGCCTAGTAGTGTCATTCATCTCTACTGCCCACTGAAAGTTCTGGAATATAACAGTTACTGTCAGGAATATCAGGTGAAAATGGAGGAAAAAGGGTAATTCAGTCTCTGAACAGGTTAGCGGCACTATATTACATTTATGTTCTTGGGTTTAGATTAGGGATCGACCGATTATTGGCAATGCCGATATATCGGGGGCCCATATGCACTTTCCCCGATATATATCGGAATCTGCCCCTGAGGTTACCGATATTGCCGATATTTCGGGAAAGTGCTGTACCGGAGTGAGGCATCACCCCGGTACCGGCGTCCATAGCCGATGGTCGGCTGTCTTGTAATGACAACCGATGCGGCTGTGAAGCCGCTCGGCTGTTATTACAAGGAGCGGGAGGGGATGTCTTTGACCCTCCCCCCCCCCCCTTAGCCACCTTCCGCGGCTCGCCCGGGTCTCCCGTCCCACCGGGAGACCCGGGCATCCTACCTGCACGATCGCCGAACAGAAGACCCGATCAAAGCCGCATTCGGCTCTGATCGGGTCTCCATGTATAAAACCCGGAAGTGATGCCATGACATCACTTCTGGGTACTCGGCGGCAAATTCAAAAAAATGCGAGCATTCAAAACAGCCATACTTGGCGTTTTGAATGCTTTTTAAGTGCAGATGAGGGGTTTGGGGTCTTTTTAGATTCCCAGATCCCTCCACCAGAGTACCTGTAAAAAAAAAAAAAATTTTTAATGTCCGAAAATATCGGCTAATACCGATATCCGATGACCAAAATATCGGTATCGGCATTAAAAAAACAATATCGGTTAATCACTAGTTTGGATCCACTTTAATTTCATATTGCAGAGAAGTTAATTAAAGTCCTGTGTACAGAAAGGGCTGAGATCTAAGGGGCTCTATAGGGACATAGGGTGGGATTTGAAGACCAAGAGTTGTTATCTTAGAAACATGACCAGGTCAGTTTGGGCCTTGCATGGGCATTAATATCTTTGCTTACACTGCTCATAGTACTCTTTTACTTAAGTGGAACTTCACTCTCCCAATCAACATTGATTACATTCAATCCTTATGCTGCTAGCAATCGTAAATAGATAGGAAAGTATATCGTGTTTACTTGTTTTCAACTTTATTTTCTTTACATTTCTTCAGTTACTTTCTGATTTCTTGCCTAGGAAAAATATGTTGTACATCCCAAGAGTCTTTAGGAGAGGAGGAGTGGTGTTCTCAGCTAAGCAACACCCTCTTGCCTGCATGCTTGAGCCAAGGGCAGATGGATTCCAGGAAGTAAATGCTACATGAATCATTTACCCTTACTCAAGGTAGCCACAGCTAGAAATGCTAGGGGGTGTTTTTCGAAATGATTTCACAACAAAATAAAGCATGGAAACATGGATGGGGTTAGAATATTCAATTAATACATTTTAAATCGTGTTTTTGGTTTGTGGTACTCAGATGCAGTGGAAATCTGCTTTACTTACGAGTTGTTTTAAATGAAGAGCATAAATGAGGCTTTCAGTAATCTGCATGATTTCTAAAGCCCTGTGTACTTAGGTGGAGCCTAATCCATTGTCATCTGCTCCAAAGGGGCAAGAAAGGGGAGGGGGACACCAGGCAAATGGCTAAATACAAATAACATACTTGTTAACTTTAAGTCTCCGTTCACACTAGGTCGGATCTGACTTCGGGGCGACCTGTGAAGTCGCATGCAGCGCCACTTGCACGGACTTCATAAAATTAATGTCTATGCAAGTCGCTCCAGGTCGCCCCGAAGTAGTACAGGACCCTTTTTCTAAGTCAGAGCAACTTGTGTCACTCCTATTAGAACCGGTCCTGTACTACACTATGGGACGCGACGGTGCGCGACTTGTCAGGCTGACCAAGTCGCCTGACAAGTCGTACCAGTGTGAATGGAGACTTATGGAGGCTGTCCAAAAAAAGAAAATCGAAAGTTATCCAAGTAAGCCTAGAAAGGAAAAATTGAGAAGAACCTTAGAGTTGTGATACAATATCTGTATGACGAAGGGTTGTAACCAAAGCACATCCACAAAGATCTGGTGGCAACACTAGGGTGGATGACCCCTTCATGCAGTACTGTACAGAATTGGTTAACATAACTCAGCATGCCATCTAAGGCCATCACTTAAAAAATGTTGTCAAGATGTACACAACAATACACCAAGTGAGACATTGGGCATGTGAAATTGATCACAGTCTAAACCAGGCATGTCCAACCTGCGGCCCGGGGGCCACATGCAGCCCGGAACCCCAGGCAATGCAGCCCACTGCCCCCTGACAATTTTTTTTTTTTTTGCTGAGGAGGAAGGAAGTCGGGTCGGGGGTACGGCCACAGCAGCTTCCAACTAATGGTAGGCAGATGCTGCCTCGGAGGGGAGGGGGGGGGTGAGCATGTGCAGTGTTTCTGACTCCTACCACCATGACCACTTCAAATCAAAGTGTTCCTTTCATATCTCTCAGAAGAAGTAAACCTACTGATTCCATTTCATTTGATCATCTTCTATTTGTGTTAAATTAGTGCGGGGGGCGGTGCGGCGGCGCGGGAAGGGCGCTGCGGCATTTTATTACTTATATACCTTAGCTATAGTAAGTATTTTACATGCGGCCTGAGAAAATTTCTCTACACTCAATGTGGCCCAGAGAAGCCAAAAGGTTGGACACCCATGGTCTAAACCAGGGGTGGGGAACCTTTTTTCTGCCAAGGGCCATTTGGGTATTTATAAAATCATTCGGGGGCCGTACAAAATTATCAACTTAAAAATGTGCCTGTTATATTTGTTCAAAAATTAACTCACCCCTAATGTGATGGCTGCAACTGCTTCTCTTTGTTGAGGTGTGTGATGTTAGCTGGTATTGATGATGTTGCTACTCGCAACTGGTTTTCCAGGTTTGCGTCGGTCAGTCTGGAGCACAGTCAACTTTGTATTGGTAAGTTTTGAAAAGAACTGCTGGCGGGTAATGATGGTGGGTACAGCTGACTGGTACTCCTGGTGGGTACAGCTGGCTGGTACTGCTGGTGGGTACAGCTGGCTGGTACTTCTGTGGGTACAGCTGGCTCAGGCTGGTACTGCTGGCTTGTGCTATGCTGTGGGTACTGCTGGCTGGTACTGCTGGCTCAGGCTGGTACTGCTGTGGGTATTGCTGATTCAGGCTGGTACTGTGCTGTAGGTACTGCCTTGGGTACTGCTGGCTCAGGCTGGTACTGTGCTGTGGGTACTGTGCTGTAGGTACTGCTGAGTGGTACTGTTGTGGGTACTGCTGACTCTGGCTGGTACTGCTGTGGGTACTACTGGCTATGGCTGGTACTGCTGGCTCTGGCTTATACTGCTGTGGGTACTGCTGGCTCTGGCTTATACTGCTGTGAGTACTGCTGGCTCTGGCTTATACTGCGGTGAGTACTGCTGGCTCTGGCTTATACTGCTGTGAGTACTGCTGGCTTTGGCTGGTACTGCTGGCTCTGGCAGGTACTGCTGGCTCTGGCTGGTACTGCTGTGTGTGCTGCTGGCGGGAAATGCTGGCTAGCAGCGGTGCCGCGCTGGAGGAAGAGGCGATGTTTCCTGTATTGGTCACAGGCGGAGTACATTTGATATCACTCCGCCTGTGACTCACTCAGACTGTCAGAACGGAGCCGGAACTATACAGGAAGCATTGGCTCTGTTCTGACAGATCAGCTGAGAGACACAGACTCAGCTGCACGGGGGCCGGACCAAATGACTTTGAGGGCCGCATACGGCCCCCGAAACGTAGGTTCCCCACCCCTGGTCTAAACGAACATCCGGACGTAACAAAGGTTACTGCTTGTCAGGTTTCAAATCTTATGATGGAACATAGCTTTGGACATGCTTTCATTTTTTATTTTTGTATGAGTTTGTAACATTGGATAAAACTTTTGCGCACTCCTATATCCCATAATCAAAACAAAACCATGCAGACTCCTCTAAAGAAGGCAAAGTTTGTTGCTTCTGCTGGAAAGGGGATGGCAGTGGTTTTCTGGAATGTAGAGGGGATCATGACTCTGGAAAACCTTGTGAGGAGCCAAACCATCATTAATGCATACTTCGGCCTTCTGGGGAATCTTCAGCAGAACTTAAAGTATAAATGCTGAAATAAGTTAACCAATAGGTTGTTGTTTTTTCATCAAGGTAAACCATACGTCAACAGTTGCCATAGCTGCGATCCATAAATTTGGATTTGAACTTCACCTTTAGCATCCTCCCATCTTATTTGAGCTCCTCTTAATAACACCTGTTACCTAATTTGGTATGCATTTTGGAAGGAACCAATACATTATTAATGTTGTGGATGCCTATTTGGACACCTTTGACAAAAAACTCTATTTGGAAGGAATAAGAAGCTTGCATTTACATTGGAAAAAGCTTATGGACAATCTCGCTGATTAGGACAAAAAATGATGGGACAGCCCTCCTACCTCCTGAAGGATTTGTGATTCTGTTTAGCCAGTCTTCTGCTGCAATGTTTACCCAGGAAAATGACTCTCAACTACTCTCCGATTCAGCTTTACTGTGTCTGGGTCTTTGCCTGTTTATTGGACAGAAATATTGATGTTGTGAACCTTCACACTGCACGTCACTTCCGGTACGGTGGAACGCACGCCGGGACCAAGGAGACATCCCGAGCGCACACCGCGGCTAGGAAGGATTCCAGACTTGCCTTTTACTTATTGTCTGCCTGAATTTACTCTACTAAATGTGAGTTTTACTCTTTGTGTCTACACATTAAAAGTTATATCGGAGTTACAGTATTATGAGCTTCTTTTCTCCATTTATGCACATCGGGTTATTGAGAACCACTGAAAGCTACAGATACCTTATCTCTCAGGATTTCTATACCAGGTTTCTTACTGGGACATAAGCCTTTTTGACCCTTTCAGCTATACAGCCTAGGGGTCATCTTAGTCCGGTAAGTGGAACATCCAAAGGGGGAGGATCGGCACAATTCACAGCACTGGATTGATGGCATGATCTTTGCACTTTTCTCCTGGCACCTAAGCACCTTTGGGACTTATTTGGATATTTGTTGTTACCATTTATTTATCGGACTATCACCACATATGTTATATATATATATATTGGATTGGCACTATATTTTCATATTTATTGTATTTTCACAGTATTTAATTATTTATGTAACCCCAATTGGGGGTACCACATGATTATTTTTGCACATGATTTGCATGTTGCACTTTAAGATTATTTATCAGTAGTTGATATTCATTATATATATTATTTAAAACCTTTTTGCGCTGTATTTTGGCACTGAACCTTAACTGACCACAGAATTATTGGACAGTACCCTTACCAGTCAAAATATTTGTGATTCTGTTTAGCCAATCCTCTGCTGCACTGTTTAACAAGGATGGTGACTTGAGTACTCCCCAACGCAGTTTTACTGCTTCCTGGGTCTCTTGCCTGTTTATTGGACAGGGATAATAATGTTGTGAACCTTCAACCTGACCAAAGAATTATGGGGCAACCTTCTTACCTGCCAAAAGATTTGTGATTCTGTTCAGCCAATCCTCTGCTGCACTGCATACCCAGGAAAATGACTCCCCTACTCCCCGATTCAACTTTACTGTGTCCTGGGTCTCTTGCCTGTTATTTGGACAGAAATAATAATGTTGTAAACCTTCAAGCTGACCAAGGAATTAAGGACAGCTCTCTTACCTGCCAAAGGATTTGGGATCCTGTGCAGCCTGTCCTTTGCTACATTGTATAATCAGGAAGATGTATCCAATACTCCCCATTACAACATTTAACCAGGAAAATTATTCCTTTGCTCCCTGATTCAGCTTCACGGCATCCTGGGTCTCTTGCCTATTGGATAGGGATAATAATGTCGTGCACCTTTAAGCTGACCAAAGAATTATGGGACAGTCCTCTTACCTGCCAAAGGATTTGTGATTCGGTTTAGCCAGTCTTCTGCTACAATGTTTAACCAGGAAAATGACTCCAGTATTCCCGATTCCGCTTTATTGTGTCCTAAGTCTCTCGCCCGTTTTATTGGACAGAGATATTGATGTTGTGAACCTTCACACTGACCGCAAAATTTTGGGACAGGCCCTCTTGCCTGCCAAAAGATTTGTGATTCTGTTCAGCCAATCCTCTGCTGCACTGTATAATCTGGAATCAGGAGGAGGGCGACTCCAGTACTCCCTGATGCAGTTTTACTGCTTCCTGGGTCTCTTGCCTCTTTATTCGACAGAGATAACAATGTTGTGAACCTTCAAGCTGACCACAAAATTATAGGACAGCCATGTTACCTGCCAAAAGATTTGGGATCCTGTCCAGCCTGTCCTTTGCTACACTGTATAATCGGGAGGATGCTTCCAATATTCCCTGCTACAAAGTTTTTTTTTTTTTTTTTTTTTTGAGGCCCTGTTCACATTCGGTCGCTCCGACTTAGGGGGCGACCTGTGAAGTCGCGTGCAGCCGACTTCCGCGCAACGTGCACGGACTTCACATAATGGAAGTCAATGCAAGCCGCCTCCAGGTCGCCCCGAAGTAGTACAGGACCCTTTTTCTAAGTGTCGCTCCTATTTGAACCGGTCCTGTACTACACTATGGGAGCGACGGTGCACGACTTGTCAGGCTGACCAAGTCGCCTGACAAGTCGTACCAGTGTGAATGGACACTAAATGTCTTTTTATTGAAAAATTGAGATGTATAGGTACAAAACATAGCCTTTCGGCATTCCCCGGCTAATAGATAAAACGTAGAACTACTAATAACACCTCTTATTATAGAATCCAAAAAGAAAAGAGGGAAAGAAACAACACACCTTCCATACACCTCGCTCTGTCGTTCTCTTATAAAATCACTTCAAGGGTTGATGAATTATAAGAAGATTCCTGTTCCCTCTCAACCATCAGAATAATGTATAGGAAGAATATTACCTCGTGTTTAGAATCCTACCTGCACAAATGTAATGCAAGTCCCTGTAGAAGAATAAATTTGTTCATATCATAAACTAAACCTTATCAGGGGAAATGAATTCAGTCTGTGGACTCCTGATCATCTGTTGTACACTCTGAATCTTTCCACAAGTGTCAGACCTTCTCATATTTCCTAGGGCAACCCCGGGAGAAATAAGTAGCTTTGTATAGGGGTACAACCTTATTGATTAACGCTTCCAGAAGGGCAGATTAGGGGCTGTGTCTGATTTCCACTATCGCGTACTCTCTTGGGTCTCTTATAATTTTATGCCAGGAAGGCATTGTCCTACTAACAGCAAGAGAGTCAACTAACCCCAGGAGGCAAACACCAACTTTTACAGGGACCTGTATAGTAGATATAAACTGGGTCACTTCCCGCCAGTAGCTACTAATCTGAGGGCACTCCCAAAAGATATGGGCAAATCCAGCAGGGTCACTAGAGCAACTCCAACAGCAAGAAAAGGAGATCATCCCAGTCTTCATTGTCCAAGTCCTGCTCCTCCGAACGCCATGTAGTTAACAGGGCATCAAGTCCCACTTGAATGGAGGGAAGTAGTGACTTGTAGATCACCGAAAGTGTTTTTTTGAGAGCGCCATCCCGGAGGAGAACCTCCAAATCGTTCCTACTTCAATCTAAACAAGGAGGACCCAAATTGCGCTGCATAGGATTTTTGAAGTTGCAAGAATTGGAAGAAGATCACATTATTACGCAGTGTAAATTTTATCCTACAACCTATGAAATGTAAATAGTGCACTCTAGGGATGCACCCAAATTTCGGCCACCGAAATTTTCGGCCGAAAATGGGCCTATCCCATTTTGGCCGAAAATGGGTTAAAAATGCTGAAATTAATGGCCGCCGTGAGGAAGGAGGAGGGCGCAGCGCAGGTTTGAAAAGACGCGCCTCTGGCCGGCAGCCCGCCTTTCAATGATGCTTCGCTTCCCTGTCACGCGGGTATCTCCTCTGACAGGGAAGTGAAGCTCACATAGTTATAGCTATTAGCGGCCGCTCCTCCCGCCCGGTGTGTCAGTTCATTCATGGACATCGTGCCGCTGACAGGGAAGTGAAGCGAAGTGAAGGCTCACATAGTTATATCTATTAGCGGCTGCTCGCCCGCCCTCCCGCCCGGTATGTCACTTCATTCATGCACAGATCGTAGTAGTAGTGACATCACCGGGAGGCGGGCGGCCGGCCAGAGGCGCGTCTTTTGAATAGGTGAGTGAGTAGGAGAGGGACGCTGAGGCGGCCGGGGGGGGGGGGGGAGCTGAGGCGAGCTTACCATTGGTATTAGTAATATGCAGCATGAGGGGGTTAATGTATTGTCACTGCTGCATTAGTGACCAACCAGTGGCAGTTAATTAACCCCTTTGTGCTGCATTAGTGCAACCAGCATCAGTGCAACCAGTGTTAATTAACACTGATACTGGTTGCACTAATGCAGCACAAAGGGGTTAATTAACTGCCACTGGTCGGTCACTAATAGATGAGTGACCAGCAGTGGCAATACATTAACCCCCTCATGCTGCATAATACAAATACCATTGGTAATTAAATTAACCACTTGCCAACCCGTCACAGTACATATACTGTGACGGGGTGGCAGCGACAGGTGTACGCCGCTGCCTGTTTTTGGTGTATGCCCCTGTTCTATCTAATTTAAAATTATTTGGGGGAAAAAGTCATTTTCGGTTTCGGTTTTCGGCCAAGGGCATCCTGCATTTTCAGTTTCGGCCCAATATTTTTATTTCGGTGCATCCCTAGTGCACTCCCATCACAAATATCTGAAAGGTATTTGATTACTTTAGCAGCCAAAAAGGCCGTGGTCTGGTAAAGAATACAATTCTGGTAGCATGGGATTGAACCAAAGTGTAGTTGATGGAGATCTTTTACCCCTCACTATATTGGGTTTAGTAATGACAGCATGCCAGGCCTTAATAACTTCCCTCATAGCAGCTGTAAAGGGCGGGTGAGAGACTCTGACCCCCTGTAGAGAAGATTACGGAGGGTCTTATAGGATCCTGAAAGCACAGCTTCTAATACTACTGAGGCATTTGTGTCATCAGAGATAAGCCAGTTATGAGTGTGGGTAAGCATGGCCGCCAAATAGTAGGTATGAAAGTCTGGGCAAGCCAAGCCCCTTTGCGTTCAAGGTCTGCATAAAACTTTCTTGCTAAATCTAGCTGGTTGGGATTGCCATAAGAAGGAGCCTATAAGTGAATCTAATTGTTTAAAAAAGGATTTTGGTAGCCACCCAGGGGCGTGCCGAATTCCTCCTACACATGATCAGATAATCGTACGGGGAAAAAAATTGGTTTTGAAATGATTTGCACAATAATCTGATTGTTAGTACACAGATTTGGACAGCCGATTGCGACATTTCGTCCAACAAAATCCGAAGGGACAAACGCGAAAAGTTTTGTTGTACGATACCCTAGCGAACCACAATCGTTTAATCCGTACAGTATGCGTCCGCTAAAAATCGATAGACAAAGACTGCGCATGATCAGAAACACGAAAATAACCCGGAAAAAGCCCGGCTGCCATTGTTTTTCTTTTGCACTATCCGATACGTAGCTACGCAACCAGGAAGCTTTTCCAGAATCGTACGAAAAATATCATACGTTTTTAGTACGCATTGTTGAATTCGATACTAGTGTCATGCAACAAAATGTGAACGATAAGTCGTCCGATTATCTGATCGTGTGTACGAGGCATTAGTCTGTAAAATTTGAACTGAAAGAATGTTTTAATTAAATAATCCTCCCGATAAGGGATAAAGGGGGATGTGACCCTGCTACAAAGTTTAACCAGAAAAATTGTTCCCCTGCTCCCTGATTCAGCTTTACGTCATCCTGGGTCTCTTGCCTGTTTATTGGACAGAGATGTTGTAAACTTTCAAGCTGACCAAGAAATTAAGGGACAGTCCTCCTACCTGCCAAAGGATTTGTGATTCTGTTTACCCGTCTTCTGCTACAATGTTTAACCAGGAAAATGACTCTAGTACTCCTCAATTCAGCTTTATTGTGTCCTAGGTCTCTTGCCTGTTTATTTGACAGAGATAATGATGTTATGATACTTCACATTGAAAAAGTATGGGACAGCCCTCTTACCTGCCAAAGGATTTGTGATTCTGTTCAGCCAATCCTTTGTTGCTCTATAACAAGGACGGTGACTCCAGTACTCACCGTTGTATTTTCACTGCTTCCTGGGTCTCTTGCTTGTTTATTGGATAGAGATAATAATGTTGTGCACCTTCAAGCTGACCAAAGAATTAAGGGACAGCCCTCTTACCTGCCAAAGGATTTGTGATTCTGTTTACCTGGTCTTCTGCTACAATGTTTAACCAGGAAAATTACTCCTGTACTAGAGGTGGAGAGATCTTTGCCATTGAAGCATCACAAGGGCAACTCTCCCTGAAGCTGTTCTCAGTTGTGTAGATGCGGCTGTGATGTGCGGATGCGGCTGTGATGTGCGGATGCGGCTGTGATGTGCGGATGCAGCTGTGATGTGCGGATGCGGCTGTGATGTGCGGACGCGGCTGTGATGTGCGGACGCGGCTGTGATGTGCGGACGCGGCTGTGATGTGCGGACGCGGCTGTGATGTGCGGACGCGGCTGTGATGTGCGGACGCGGCTGTGATGTGCGGACGCGGCTGTGATGTGCGGACGCGGCTGTGATGTGCGGACGCGGCTGTGATGTGCGGACGCGGCTGTGATGTGCGGACGCGGCTGTGATGTGCGGACGCGCCTGTGATGTGCGGACGCGCCTGTGATGTGTGGACGCGCCTGTGATGTGTGGACGCGCCTGTGATGTGTGGACGCGCCTGTGATGTGTGGACGCGCCTGTGATGTGTGGACGGGGCTGTGATGTGTGGACGGGGCTGTGATGTGTGGACGGGGCTGTGATGCGTAGATGCGGCTGTGATGTGTGGATGCGGCTGTCATGTGTAGATGCGGCTGCAATGTGTACAGCTCCTTTCTGGGCAGTGGATGACATGACGATGGATCCGGCTATGTCCAAATACACTGTGTACTGTACTGGGCATTCTGTATTCCGCAGGTTAGGGAGAACCCAACTGATTCTGTAAAGTCTGGAGTAAATTGGACTAAGCTTTATAAACTTACTTCTATTTAATGTGACACTGTCCAAACATACCTAGATAATCCGGTCAGTAATCTTGACATTAGCCACGTCTGACATTACCCATGAGATCTTTCCTTGATAATGGCAACTTGGTTATGAGTAATACTATGAAATGTTTTCTTTGCAAAGCTCTTTTCCTTATGCGGGCAGCAGAGATATAAAGGTCTGTGTTATTCAGGGCCAAACTGATAATCGCTGCCATGCCTACAACAGCTATAAATTAGACTCTGTGCAGGGCTCCTCGGAATTAACAGGGGATTTTACTAGTTAGTTAGGTTTTTTGTAAAAGTCTAAGTGCCGGTGTTCCGTGAAAAAACCCTACCCGTGAAAATTCCCTACCCTTGTGACGTAGGTGCACCTACGTCGCACCTACGTCATGGAACAGCTGAGCAGGTTACCATCTGGGCTACTAAATGTAAAAGCGGCGGGTCTATGAAAATATAAATGACGGCGATCTCGGCTCCGTGAGTTATATTTTCATAGACCCGCCGCCGCTTTAAAATTTATTAGCCGAGATCAGGGAAGTGACAGGAGTAGGAGCGGAGATGATTTCATGTTGCAGCCGACATGTTTTAATGTTACCGTGGCAACAGCTGATGCGGTGTAACGTTACAACACACTACCCCGTGAAAATTCCCTACCCTGCGGACCTCTGAGCATGCGCAATGGTAACCTGCTCAGCTGTTCCATGACGTATGTGCACCGGAAGTGACGAGGTATGGAATTTTCACGAGGTATGGTTTTTTAACGTTACACCGGTTCACATTGGTGCGATGCAGGAACCCACAGCAGTGGTGTGCAAATCGCATGCAATGTCTGACATCGCATATGTGTGAACCGGAAATAAAGGCCTGCACACACAGGCTGAATATCTGACGGCATCGGCTGGTTCAATAGAAACCGGCCGAGACTCGGCCTGTGTGTACGGTAGCTGGTCTGACAGAAGCTGGCCAGCTCCTGTCGAAGGGGCATGACCGAAAAAGGTCTGCCAATCAGCAGTCTCAGCGCGGGGGGGAGGGGGGTCCCCAACTTCCCCTTGTCAGAACATAATAGTGGGGGAGATTGTTGTACTAACATTGCATACTTAGTACAGAGGCTCCTCCTGAGCGCTTCAGTTTTTTTTTTTTCAGGCCGCTGGGTTGAAGAAAAAAAAAAACTAATAGTGTGTACTAGGCTTAAGAATAAATTACTACAACCTATTCACCAACAAGACTGCCCAACAAAAAAATTTATAAAGACAACATATATAAAGTACATCTAGAGCAAGATTTCAGAACTAGGGTTCCTTCAGAGGTTTCTAGGGCTTCCTTGGGCAATGAGTAATTTTTGCCTCCCAGAAAAGTTCCCACTGACACCATTGATTTTTTAGCTATCTGTAGGGGGGGGGGGGGTAATTCTTTCCACTGACCACAAATGTAAGGAGCATTCTTCCCACTGATCATTACACTAATGTATAATGAGTTGTAGGTATATTAATTTTAATCAGGGGTTCCCTGACACCAGAAAGTTTATTTTTAAGAGTTCCTCTGTGTTGAAAAGATTGAGAAAGGCTGATCTATAGTATTGAAGAAAACTACACTGAGTCATAGAACCCCAAACTAGCATCCAGCATGCAAAATCATCAGTACATCGAATCTGCATACTTGTCCCAGGTCAGGGACTCCAAGGGGGCGATTTATTAAAAACTGGAGCGTGCAAAATCTGGTGCATCTGTATAGAAATCAGCTTCCAGGTTTTATTATCAAAGCTTAACCACTTAAGCCCCGGAAGATTTTACCCCCTTCCTGACCAGGGCCTATTTTGCGATTCGGCACTGCGTGACTTTAACGGACAATTGTGCGGTCGTGTGACGCTGTACCTAAACAAAATTTTTTTCCCACAAACAGAGCTTTCTTTTGGTGGTATTTGATCACCTGTGCGATGTTTTGATCATGCGCTATAAACAAGAAAAGAGCGTCAATTTTGCAAAAATAACAATATTTTTCACATTTTTTTATATGAAATTCCCCCCCCAAAAATGTAAAAATCAAAATTTTTTAACATTTTCGGCCAATTTGTTTTATGCTACATATGTTTGGTAAAAAAAATCGCAAAAAGCGTATTTTGATTGGTTTGCGCAAAAGTTATCGCGTTTACTAACAAAGGGAAAGATTTTTGTTGTTTTTTCTTTTAACGCGTAATGGCGGCGATCTGCAATTTTTTTTTTTTTTTGCGGTACTGCGACATTGCGGCGGACAGATCGGACCCTTGACTGACATTATTGACACTTTTGGGGGTACCAGTGACATTTCTACAGTAATCAGTGCTATACATATGCACTGTTACTGTAATAATGACACTGGCAGTGAAGGGGTTAACTTTTTTTTTTTAGAGGGAGGGGTGGTGTGTGTCCCTAGGGGCGTGATTCTAACTGTGATTGGCTGTGGCTTGAGGTGTAGAAACAGTGATCAACGGTCCTACATAGTAGAACCGTATGATCATTGTTTCTACACAGGGGAGAATGACAGGCGGCTTGTTTACATTAGCCGCCTGCCTTTCTCCCTCTGCACCGACGATCGCGAGTGACCGGCGGACGATCAAGTCCGCCGGTCACACGTGCGGGAGCGCGCCTCCGGAGGCGCGCACTCGCTCCCTAGACCCGTACAGGCTAGCGACGTAGTACTGCCTGTGAGGGGCTGACCGCCGCAGTAAATAGTCGTGCGGTGGTCGGCAAGCGTTTAAAGCGGTAGTGAACTGCTGTGTTTTTTTTTTCAGCCGGCAAGGTAAAGTGATAATCTGCTAGTATGCATCGCATACTAGCACATGTGATACCCAAAAATGAAGCGATCTAGCGCCGAGCTTTCGCCGCTGAGATGGTTTCCATTTTCACCCGGTCCTTCAGACTCTGGCTGCGTGAGGGGCTGTCGCTTACGGCACATGAGAGCATTTGGCGATGACGTCACCGGCTGCATGTATAGTAAATATCTCCTAAGCCGTACATGTTTAGGAGATATCTACAGTAGCTATAGGTAAGCCTTATTATAGGATCACCTATAGGAAAAAATCATACATGGGAGTTTACTCCCACTTTAATTGAACAAGCTGAAGTTGGAAGCTGATTGGCTACTATGCACAGCTGCACCAGATACTGAGTGCACCAGTTTTAGTAAATCTCCCCCCAAGTATTGAAGCCTTTGGATCAGCATGACTGTCAACTAGGTCAACAACATTTTCCATGTTTTCTTAGTACTGTTGACTTAACACACTCGGCACTTGCCAGCGCAATAGCACACCGCTGTGAAACAAAACCCCTTTATGATAAGGGTTTAATGGAAGCAGCTGTTTCCTGAGTTGTGCTGCATGCTTCTTCTAGGACAGGGGTCCCTAAAACATTCCAAACAGAGGGCCACTTTACTGTCCCTCAGAATTTAGGGGTGCCAGACAGGGTAGAACATGTCCCAGTATTAGCAGGAGTAGTCAATGTCTCAGGCTTGGTGGTCAGTGGGATTAAAGTGATTGTGAAATCTCGTTTTTTTTTTTTTTTTCCAACCATTTGCCGACCAGCCGCGGCAGTTATACAGCGACAGGTCAGCAGGTTCTCGCCCACTCACCAGCGAGGAAGTCAATCCACGGGGCCAACGGCCGCGATTGCCAACGGCCGCGATTGCCACCGGGCACCCGCGATTGCCACGGGGCACCCAGGATTGCCACCGGGCACCCGCGATTGCCACGGGGCACCCGCGATTGCTCCCCGTGAAGAGAGAACGGCGGTCTGCTGTTGTAAACACAGCGGACTGTTCTTCTCTCAACTATCAACACACAGCTTTTGTGATCCTCCTATTTAGGAACACAGGTCTCTGTGTTGATTTCAAAAGCCCATCCCCCTCCACAGATAGAAAGCACCCCCTAGGCTCACATTTAACCATTTGATCGCCCCTGGGTTAACCCCTTTCTTCTGCCAGTGTCATTATTACAGTAACAGTGCATATTTTTAGCACTGATTACTGTAGTAATGTCACTGGTCCCCCCAAAAGTGTCAAAAATGTCAGTTGGGGTCCGATCTGTCCGCCGCAATGTCGCAGTTCCCCTACAAATCGTTGATCACCGCTACTAGTAAAAAAAATTATAAATAAATAAAAAGGATATAAGTATTCCCCCTAGTTTGTAGATGTGATAACTTTTGTGCAAACCAATCAAAATACGCTTATTGGAATTTTTTTACCAAAAATATGTAGCAGAAAACAAATTGGCCTAAAATTATGTAAAAATTAGATTTTTTTTTTTTTTTTTTTTTTTAAATCTCTTTTTATTAATTTTATAACCAACAATCATACAAACAACAAAAAGAAAAATAATCACAATATCTAGATCTATATTCTACACTCTATGGTAGAAAAAGAGGAGAAGGGAAAGGAAAAAGCAAAAAAAAAAAAAAATTTGGTTTTTAACATATTTTTTTTTGGGAATGTTTTATAGCAGAAAGTGAAAAATGTTGTTGTTTTTTTCTTTTTTTTTTTTCCGAATTGTCGCTCTTTTTTTGTTTATAGCGCGAAAAATTAAAATTGCACAGGTATCCAAATACCACCAAAAGAAAGCTCTATTTGTGGGGGGAAAAAAGCACACAATTTTTTTGGGGTACAGCATCGCACCACCGCACACTTTTCCGGTAAAATAATGCAGTACTGAATCGCAAAAAAATGGCCTGGTCATTAAGGGGGAAAAATCTTCCTGTCCAGAAGTGGTTAAATAACAAACATGTTATAATTACCTCCTCTATGCGGTGGTTTTGCACAGAGCAGCCCGGATCCTCCTCTTCTTGGGTCCCTCTTCAGTGCTCCCGACCCCTTCCTTCTGTTAAGTGCCCCCATACTAAGCTGCTTGCTATGGTGGCAGCGGAGCCGAGTCCCCAGCTCCCTGTGTCTATTCAGACACGGAGCCATGACCTGACCCCGTTACCTGTTTCTCCTGATTGGCTTACTGGCTGACTTTGACAGCAGTGGGAGCCAATTACAGCAGGCTGCGGTCTCAGCCAATGAGGAGGGGAGTCCCGGGCAGCTGAGAAACACGTGCAGTATCACTGGATAAAGACAGGCTCAGGTAAGTATTAGGGGGTTGCTGTACATGAAAGGTTTTTTATCTTCATGCATAGAATGCATTTAGATAAAAAAAAAAAAACTTTCTACCTTTACATCCCTTTAAAGAAGTTCTATATCGCCTGTTGGGTCAGTAGGAGGAGAAATAGAGCCCCGTCCTTTACATTGAAGAGAATTATGCCCCATCATTAATGTCAGTAGAAGCAATAGTGCCTCGTATTAGTGCCCCAAAGGCCAGATAAAGGCAATCAAAGGCCTGCAGTTTAGAGACTACTATTCTAGGACGTTGATCCTGAGGATAGGTTTCAGCTTTACTGCCCCTAGGAGCAGCGTTGTCAACCTAGGAAAAGAAGCATGTTGGGACTACAAAACACCTCCCTCTCTTTTCATTTCCATAACATATGTATTTATAAAAACATCACCATTGAGACTTCATTCAGATGGGCAAATGAAGACTGAAAGCTGATTGCTCATGGTAGATGACCTACAAAAACTGCTTGAAAGTTGCTGTAAGCGTTACAAATGCTTTGTAAATCCTAATTTAGTGCCGGTTCACACTGATGCGGCTGCGGCGATCGCATGTAATATTGGAGCGCACTGCTCCTTCATTACATGCGATCAGCTGTGCGGTGCGAGTTTAGCCATACACTTTGTATGGCTAAATTCGCACCGCACGCGCAGCAAAGACGCCCAGGACCCTTTTTTGCAGCCGCATCAGGATCGGATCGCTCAGCGGTTCACACTTGTGCGATCCGATTCTGTGCGAACTGCAAGATCGCACTGCGATATGCGATCAAACTGGGGGTGTCGTTAAGATTACATTGACACCCCCAGTGTATCGCATATGGCAGTGTGAACTGCCAGGGGTGCGTTTGCAATGCGGGAACAGGCTGCGGATTCGCAGCCTTCCCACATCGCATAAATGTGAACCGGGGCTTGCAGTTGCATTGCCTCCTTAAACTTCACTTTTGTTGAGAAAAAAACATTCCCCTCTGGGTGATCTCTGTACATTACAAGGATTATAACAAACTTTGTTGCAGATTCCTACCTTTTTTTTTCTGTAGAAATCCTTATTTGTTCCTCTGCTTTGAGTGGGACAAATGGGAGTGGTTTCAAAATGATCTATCAGCTGTGGCAGCTGCAGGGCTCTAATGAGGAAAGCTGCATCCCTTTAGATGTGTTCCTATTGGGAATATCTCACCAAAAATGAAATTTTTGTTGCAGGGGATGCCTGAAATCAGACTTGTATCTAAAGGCTCCTACACACTTGACGAAAATCGGATGAAATATCCTCAGATTTTTCTCTCTCATGCTCAGCGGTCATAACTGTTTTTAGTTGACAATGCATTAATGTTCACGAAATTTCTTGTCCGATTTTTTTTTTTTGGGACGTTTGTACTTAGACTTACGGGTCGTCAGCAACTTCAGATCATGTGTGGTCATTCGTATTCAATTTTTCGCTGACGTACTGCATACACATTAAACGAAAATTGGTCGCCTGAGGACAGACGATAAAAATTTTGGTGTTTGTCCCTCCGTTTTTTTTCGTTGAAAATGTCGGCATCGGCTGCTGAAAGTTGTGTACACACTAGGCGAAAATCGTACGATTTTACCTCGGACGGGAATTTTCGGCAGATTTTCTACCCCGCTTTACCCCACTTTAGGCAGACTTCTGGGAAAATTTATGAGCCAATCACACAAGCAGGAAATGATGTTTCTGGGGTGTGGTCAGTATACATTCTGTGTACAGCACAGCACCAGGTAGCCATATTGTATTGCATTTTCAGAAAATTAGAACAGCTGCAGATTAAAAAGGAAAGGTTATTCTTTAATAACATTCATTTACAATATGATATGTGTTGCAATTGTATACGCTATATTGTTTTTTCTTTATTTGCTGATTTTTTTTCCCCCACGAAAGTGGAGTTACCCTTTAACCGCTTGCCGACCGCCGTAAGTAGATTTACTGCGGCGGTCAGCCCCTGCCAGGCAGAGTGACGTTAATTAACGTCACTAGCCTGGGAGGGTCTGGGGAGCGAGCGCGCGCCCGCGGAGGCGCGCTCCCGCGCGGTCACGGACCCCCCCCCCGCGCGTGTGACCAGCGGACCCGATGTCCGCCGGCCACTCGGCGATCGTCGGGGGAGAGGGAGAATGTCAGGCAGCTTGTGTAAACAAGCTGCCTGTCATTCTCCTCGCTGTAAAGACACTGATCACACGGATCTAGTATGTAGATCCGTTGATCAGTGTCCTTACAGCTAGAGCCACAGCCAATCACAGTAAGAATCACGCCCCTAGGGATACACACAGCCCCTCCCTCCCAAATAAAGTTAACCCCTTCACTGCCAGTGTATTTTTACAGTAACAGTGCATATATATAGCACTGATTACTGTAGAAATGTCACTGGTAACCCCAAAAGTGTCAAAAATGTCAGTCAAGGGTCCGATCTGTCCGCCGCAATGTCGCAGTACCGCAAAAAAAATCGCAGATCGCCGCCATTACGCGTTAAAAAAAAAAACAACAAAAATGACAAAAATCTTTCCCTTTGTTAGTAAACGCGATAACTTTTGCGCAAACCAATCAAAATACGCTTTTTGCGATTTTTTTTTTTTTTACCAAACATAGGTAGGATAAAACAAATTGGCCAAAAATGTTAAAAAATTTTGATTTTTACATTTTTTTTTTGGAGAATTTCATATAAAAAAATGTGAAAAATATTGCTATTTTTGAAAAATTGTCGCTCTTTTTTTGTTTATAGCGCGTGATCAAAAAATCGCACAGGTGATCAAATACCACCAAAAGAAAGCTCTGTTTGTGGGAAAAAAAGGACGTCAAATTCGTTTAGGTACAGCGTCGCACAACCGCGCAATTGTCCGTTAAAATCACGCAGTGCCGAATCGCAAAATACCCCCTGGTCTTTTAGCAGGAAAATCCTCCGGGGCTTAAGTGGTTAACTCCGGTTTTAACTCCTTGAACCCTGCACAGTACACTGCAACTGCGTGCATTGCACTTAGTTGCAGGGTGCCCCCATTCGCATGATGCAAGCATTCAATGGATTGCATGCAGCAGGGATCATTTGTTTTTGCTGCACCACAATGCAAAGCATCACCGCCATGCATATGTATGTGCTCCTCTGCTGCCTTTGTAGAGAAAGGTGGCGCTGTTAGGGGCATAAAAATGCGTCTTAGCCGCACGTTTTGACCCCTCACTAATCACAACTGTAAATGGCACCTAATAGCTTGCTGTATACACGCTATTATACAAGCTGGCGTCTTTTTGGTGTAAGTTTGCCAGTTAGTAAATATATCTTTACAAGATAAATAGTCACTAAATCTCAGCTAGCTCTGCATTTTGTTGGATTTTATTTTCTTTGTATCTGAAAGTTGAAGTGTCTGAATTTCCTGATCTGATATTTGCACGCATCACATATCTGTATGACTCAGCAGTAGTTTACAAAACAGGTTTCACTGTACTGCAGCCCAGCCGGTGAGATTCACCCTGTGTATTATTATGAATATGGATGACTACACATGACACAAGACTTGTTCTGGGTCTCAGAACATTGCTCCACCCTAGTTCAGTCCTATGTGACTCACTGAGCCAATCTCATCAGATCCTCCGGGGTTGCAACTAAACCTGTACAATGCGCACATTCAGGATGCAGAGATTCCTGATGGATTATGCTGAGTTTTCTCTGCACCGCTTCCCTCCTGTCCCTCATTCTTACATTCAGCTTATTATATTTTGTACTTTTTATTTTATTCCTGGTTCAGTGCAGGCTAGCTGTACAAAAATAACATATTTGTTGCACCTTAAAGAGGAAGTAAAGCTTGAAAATGTTTTTTTTTTCTTTTTGGTTACCTGCAAAGTAAATGCATAATGTGCTAGTATGCAATGCATACTAGCACATTATGTGACACCTGCAAACGAAGCCTGCGTTGTTCCCGCTGGAGGCCACATCCATCTTCACCTTTCTTCCGAGTCTGTGGACTCCGGCTATGCTACTGGTCCGAGCCGCGTGATGTCATTCCCATGCATGTGCACAGGAGCCACCGGTCACGGCACGGGGCTCTGAAGAAATGGCACGGGCGGCCGTTCCTTCAGAGCGCATGCACCGATGACGTCATGGGCTGCATGCAATGTAAATAGCGCCTACAAGTTGCATGTTTAGGAGATATTTACAGTACCTTTAGGTAAGCCTTGTTATAGGCTTTAACTTTAGGTACAAACATAACAGGGGGGTAAACAACCACTGTAAGCAGCTCAAACACTGAGCAAATATATTTTCTGCAACCACAGGCTCAGAACCGAGCAATTAGCAGTTTTAAGTCGCTCTGTTCTCAGTGTAGAGGCCCCAGGAGACAGATGCAGCATCGGATCCATGCTGCATCCACCTAGGTGAGTATAGGGGTAAGGTTCAAACTTTATGCGTTGCAGTAACGTGCACTAATGTAATATATAGTAGTGTGTTATTGTTAATTTTCACCATAACGGTAACACACTATCGTGCGTTGTGATTTGTTAAGTTGCTAAAAATGGTGCATGGCATGTGCTTGTTTTCTTCTTTTCTGGTGCATTGGCAGCCAATTTATTTAAGGGGGCTTCCTTAATGTTTTATTAAAGGATACGTTTTACCTTTCCAAAATAAAGAATAATGCACATTTTTCACAGGTAAAAAAAAAAATGCAGTTATTTTTTTGTTAGGAACCTTTTAAAGCATTGTACCCTCAATCAGCTGATCACGGGTGTAATGCCATCATCCTGCAGACTGTCTGTTTAGTTGTCTGCCCGTACCTCCGATAGATACGGGCAGGCAGTTACACTCTGACAAGAAGACTCAATTAAGTACTAGAGCTCTCAGCAGTGCACTGGCAGTTAATTGAGAACTGCAAACTAGGGATAGACCGATATGTTTTTTTCAGGGCTGATACCGATATTTTGGTCACAGCGTATCGGTATCGGCCGATATTTTTTCTACATTTAAAGTTTTGAAAAATAAAGACTATTTTTGACACAAATCTGGTACTAAACATGTTAATTTCTGTGTAATGCTTAATGGCTGGCTGGCACCCGGTGGTGGGTGGCTGGCTGGCTGGCACCCTGTGGTGGATGGGTGGCTGGCTTGCTGGCCCCCTGTGGTGGATGACTGGCTGGCTGGCACCCTGTGGTGGGTGGCTGGCTGGCACCTTGTGGTGGGTGGCTGGCTGGCACCCTGTGGTGGGTGGCTGGCTGGCACCCTGTGGTGGGTGGCTGGTTTGCAGTCTGTGGTAGGTGGCTGACTGGTACAGGGCCTGTGGGCGGCTGGTTGGTACAGTGCCTGTGGCTGGCTGGTACAGGGCCTGTGGGTGGCTGGCTGTCTGGCACTGTGGATGTGGGTGGGTGTATGGCTGTGATACACTCCCGCGAGACTAGTCCCTGTGGCTGTGGCTGGCTGGTACAGGGCCTGTGGGTGGCTGGCTGGCTCTCTGGTACAGTACCTGTGGCTGGCTGGCACTGGGCTGCTGTGGGTGGGTGTATGGCTGTGATAAACTCCCGCGAGACTAGTCCCGACTCCAGACGAGGCATTCCAAGGCAAGGGAGGCGGCCTAAAATATCGGCCAGTTTCGGGGCCGATACCGATATATCGGGGAAAGTACAAATCGCCCCCCGATATATCGGCCTTGCCGATAATTGGTCTATCCCTACTGACTATCCCTAAGACACTGTGAATGAATGATGCGGCTGCCTGCTTTTTCTTTAGATTGTGACAGCGAGCAGGGGGGTGGGGAGAGTGGAAGAATGGCAAGAAGAAAGCCATATGAAGTCCTGTTTGCAGTTTGGGAGAAGCCATGTGGGGGACACAGCAAACATGTGGAAGAAGGTGCTCTGATCAGATGAGACCAAAATTTTACTTTTTGGCCTTAAAAGCAAAACGCTATGTATGGTGGAAAACCAACACTGCACATCACTCTGAGCACACCATCCCCACCGTGAAACATGGTGGTGGCAGCATTATGTTGTGGGGATGCTTTTCTTCAGCAGAGACAGGGAAGCTGGTCAGAGTTGATGGGAAGATGGATGGAGCCAAATACAGGGCAATCTTAAAAGAAAACCTGTTAGAGTCTGCAAAAGACTTGAGACTGGGGCGGAGGTTCACCTTCCAGCAGAACAACCACCCTAAACATACAGTCAGAGCTACAGTGGAGTAGTTTAGATCAAAGAATATTCATGTGTTAGAATGACCCAGTCAAAGTCCAGACCTAAATCCAATTGAGATTCTGTGGTGAAACGTGAAAATTGCTGTTCACAGACGCTTTCCATCCAATCTGACAGAGCTGAAGCTATTTTGTACAGAAGAATGGGCAAAAATGTCACTCTCTAGATGTGCAAAGCTGGTAGAGACATCCCCAAAAAGACTTGCAGCTGTAATTGCAGCGAAAGGCGGTTCTACAAAGTATTGACTATCAGGGGGGCTGAATACAAATCCACGCCACACTTTCATATTTATTTGTAAAAAAATGTTGAAAACCATTTATTTTTTTCCTTGCACTTCACAATTATGTGCCACTTTGTGTTGGTCTATCATATAAAATCCCAATAAAAGACATTTAAGTTTTTAGTTGTAACATGATAAAATGTGAAATATTTCAAGGGGTATGAATACTTTTTCAAGGCACTGTACATGTAGCGCTTGATTTCATTCTCATCTGTGCTCTAAGTAAAAGCACCTCTTTGTTTGTTCTGACTGTTAGCTCCACCCAAAGCTAAAGCCCAATTTATGAGTGTTCCTAGGGGTATTACAGCACAGCACTGAAGCCACTGCCAGAAATGGGATCTGTCAGTCAGTGCTATTTACTTATTTGTTTCCTTCTCATGGTTGGACAGCGGTGGCGGAATTGAAGGTGTGCTGTCAACTACAACAGCTCTGGATCCACTATACCAATTTACAGGACTAAACAGGACTAAGTGGTAAATACACTTTGCCCAATGGGGACAGGATAAGGAACATTTTGGATGGTCAGACATCTTCCTTAACATGTGGCAGGAGGTGCTATGTGACATGGGAACTCTCTCTCCCATTATAGGGTGACACCGACAGGAGGAGCTCTATGACATGAAGTTTATCCCCCTCACCAAAAGGTGATACCACCCCGAAGGAGCTATATGACATGAAGTCTGTCCCTCCCACCAAAGGGTGACACCACCCAGGAGGAGCTCTACGACATGAAGTCTGTCCCTCACCAAAAGGTGACACCACCCAGGAGGAGCTATATGACATGAAGTCTGTCCCTCCCACCAAAGGGTGACACCACCCAGGAGGAGCTCTACGACATGAAGTTTGTCCCTCGCCAAAAGGTGACACCACCCAAGAGGAGCTATATGACATGAAGTCTGTCCCTCTTACCAAAGGGTGACACCACCCAGGAGGAGCTATATGACGAGTCTGTCTCCTCCCACCATAGGGTGTTTCAAACAGGAGGAGCTATGTGACATGGAGCCTGTCCCTCCTACCACATGGTGACACCACCCAGGAGGAGCTATGCGACAGGGAATCTGCCCCTCCCACAATAGGTTGACACAGACAGGAAGAGCTATTTGTCTGATAACAGTGATGAAGATACATACTGATGACACATGTTCTTCCTGTGTTGTAGTAAACATAGTCTTGTCGGGTGTGTATTTTTGTTCAGGTATTTTGGGATACACCTGTTCTTGGCAGCTGCATTGCGAGTGTAACAGGTGAGTAAAGGGAGCGGCTGTATAAGTCTGTTAACAGCTTCACTGCTGGAAGCATCTGTTGGGCATTTCTGAATGTTGCACCAGACATAAAAGTTCTTATTGATAAGGGCTGACAGCATGATCCTGCATAAAAAGAGCTCTTTCATTTATTTCAACTCGCAGGATCCTATACACCTGCTTATGTCCATATGGGTTGAGATGTCATACTACATTCTGTGCATGTTCCCCTTGCACCTACATATTGTTTATATTGCAACTCATGCTGAAAAGGTATTTCACACGGTGGGGAAGTCGCAGAATGAAATTGGCTTTTGGCCATTGTGAGTGCGCCACCACAGTGTGAATGACTTATTCAGGGCAAGATAGATCAGCAAGTTGTAGTCAGCAACTGCGGCGCAAGCTCAGAACGATCGTGGCATTCTGAATGACTGGAGGCTGAGGTCATTCTGTGCTACTGACTACATATTGTTTAAATCTCGGCCTTGCAACAGCAATGTGGAATTTTTAGGTAAATGTCAAAATTGCAGATTTTTACCAAAGTTCTGTTTTCATCGTCAACTTGATTTATAGTTATACCTTGCTTTATCAGATCATAGTAGAAAACGTGCTGAAAAAAACCCACATCCACGTTTGAAAATGCATGTTACCTGGCAGTCATGCTAATCCAATGACTTAAAAAAAAATTCTAGCCACTAACCCAGGACAGAGTTCTGAATTAACTGTCAGGTAGGGCTCACTTGTGGTTGCTTGTTAGCCAAAGCTGTGGACCCTGTGCCTCATACAAGCACACAATGGTATAACCAGGAGAAGCTGCGGGCTACTGGAAAGTGGAGGGAGTCTGGTCCTGATAAAAGGTAAGTACTTTGGGAGTGCATAAATGTCATCCTGGCAGAATGGCTAATATGGTACTGAGGAATTGGTGTGCCCTACAAGGAAAAGGAGGCATGGCTAAATTGTTTATGGCAGGCTATTGTCAACTTTAGAGGTTCCTCCAGAGGTTAGTAGGGGTTCCTTGAGATGTGGCCGATTCATCTCCACATAGTTTTGGGGTCAACTGCAATTGGCAGAAACAATGGCATGGCACTAATCTTTTCAGCTGTCTATATAGGGTCGATTCATTCCACCGACCACCAATTAGTTGTTTTTTTAGGGCTTCCCTGAGACCTGAAAGTTATTTCTAATTTTCCTCTTCAGTTGTGAATTGCTGGTTTATGTAAAACTCCAAGTCCAAAAAAGTTAGGACGCTGTGTAAAATCGACATAAAAACTATTTTTGCAGTTGCATGGTAGATGTATGCCAGACCTGTGTGTGCTAATCAGCGTCATTGGTGGAGCTGTGCCTCCTACAGGGGCTAGATTGGGGCTCCATCTGTATCCTTGCTCCCACAGGGACACAAAGCTGTACTTTTATATGACTAGGAGTCTTGCCTGAGCACTGGTCTCCACACACAGAGATATCAGTATTATCCTACTGTCCAACATCACCCTTAAGAAGACTTGGATAGGTTGAAACGCGTTGGGGCTCTGGGCAAGAACCTATGGGACTGTACTCTGCTGTGCACTAACACTGTCAGGCCCATGCTGTGATGTGCTACATGGGTTTGATTGCTTATGTGGTTGTTTTAACCGTTTGTCATTTAAGTCCCACTTTGTGGGGATAATTTAACTCATGTTAATAAATTTATAGCTTTTTATTTAACAACGTCCCTATTGATTACATGATTTTTGGCATCACTCAACGTCCCACCTCTTTCTCTTTTGGCCCATTTGGCAATTTGTGTCTACATAAAAACAGAGCGCAATGATTTCTAATCTCATAAACCCCAAATTATATTTACAATAGTCAGAAATTGCTCAGGGAACCCCTAGCTACCTTTGGAAGAGTGAATGTAGTGGATGACAGTAGTACACTTGTGGTTCCTTAAAGCGGAACTCGGCAAAATTCTCGCCTCCACCCTGCAGCAATGCGATGGTTACGCTGTTCATCTTCTCCCCGGGATACTTCCGGGTGCCAGATTTTCAGCCTCTTGATTGGGTGGTGGGGGAGGATGTCATGCCAAGCATGCACATTACAGTCAGTGATTCCAGCACAGCTTGAATATGCTGGGATTGCACACTGAGCTCTGCATGCGCAGCTCGCACATTGATTAGAAGAGTGTCAGCATGCAGGTAATGTGTCTCAAGATCTGCCTGTTCACAATTTTTAAAATTCTATTTTTAGTAGGTTTAGTACAACTTTTAATGCCTATTGGCGCAGTGTGGTCGATGTCTGGTATACTTTTCCTTTGTATTCACATTGAATTTGTGACCTGCCGAAATAAATGGCTGTGCTAGCAGAAGCATTTTTCCTGCAATCTGGGGCCCAACTCTGCCGGGAGACACAACAGTCATACCGGATAGCTGGCAGAATGTACTCCCTTGTGATCATCTGTTCTGCAGGGTAGTGTGTCCCTCATATAATATAAATAGGTGTAAATCCTCTAGGCTGACACTTGTATCTGTAAAATATCATATTAATAAAAGCGAAAAAAAAAAAAAAACAATAAACTTCCAGAGATCGGATCCAGTGGTGGAATTTACTGTGACAAAGACCTTTACAACTTCTGTTTTAAATTGCCATTCCACAGATTGTATACTCCCTCGAAATTCGGCTAACAACTAAATATTAGAGTGATCGTAAAGTCTTGTTTTTTTTTTTTTTTCTTTAAAAATAGTAAACATGCTATACTTACCTGCTGTGTGCAGTTAGTTTTTCACAGAGCAGCCTGGATCCTTCTCTTCTGGTGTCCCTCTTCAGTGCTCCTGGCCCCTTCCTTCGGTCGAGTGCCCCCACAGCAAGCAGCCTGCTAGGGGGGCACCTGAGCCAAGCCGCAGCTCCCTGTGTCCATTCAGACACGGAGCATCTGCCCGGCCCGCCCCCTTTCTCTCCTCTTTGGCTCACTGACTTTGATTGACAGCAGCAGGTGCCAATGAAAATGCGCTGCTGTCTCAGCCAATGAGGAGGGGAGTCCCGGACAGCCAGGTCTCTCGTGCAATATTGCTGGATCTAGATGGGGCTCAGGTAAGTATTAGGGGGGCTGCTGCACACAGAAGGTTTTTTTTTATCTTAATGCATAGAATACTTTAATGCCTCGTTTCCACTGAGTGGTACGGTGCGGTTCGGTGCGGTACGGTTCGGAACGGTACACCTTGCGTTTTCACTGCCAATAGTACCCTTTCATGATAGGCGTGGTGTAACAGGAAAGCTGTGATAGACGATTCTCTGTCAACCAATCAAAGTTCTGCAGAGTGTAGCTCCACCCTGTTGGTACGGTACTAATGTGCTTGGTACCCCAACGAAAGGGTCCCAAAAAAGTGGTACGGTACGGTTCGGAATTAGGGTACCATTCACAATGGAAACGGCATAAATAGCGTACCGTACTGAACCGTACCAGAAAGCTCAGTGGAAAAGAGCCATAAGATAAAATAAACCTTCTGCTTTTACAACCACTTTAAATAGTAACATAAGTTGCTTGCTGCAGCCATTTTGATTACCTGATAAATACAGCTTCTTGCTTTTAAGGGGTGAAATTTCTAGTTTTGGATACAATGGAAAAATATTGGAACTCATTCATTTTTTCTCCTGCTATCCAGAGTCCTGGTAGAGGAATTTGACCTTACTTCCTGTCCCGCTGACAATGGTTTCACCAGATGGGAAGTGAGGGAAAACCTGCCATAGGGACAGGGAAATAAGAACCTGACATGGGTTCTAGCCTTCCCCTACTTTATGGGAAACCATTTTTTTTCAGTCTGTATTGCTTTTGAAGAGTTCTCTACACTTCGGTTCTGTTAAAATCTTGTAAGCTGGACAGGAAGTGACATGAAATCTTTCTAATAAAGCACTGAATAGCAATAAACACCTGATGGGGCTTCTGGCCATTCTACAGTCTACCAAAGTGTAGGTGAGAAACCTATGTCCTTGTCTATATTTATAAAATAAAAGTGGTTGTAGATAGATCTCCAACAAACACTCACCCAGTGCTACAGACAAATTAGATATATTTGAACATATGTTGCAATCACATTAGTTGCAGCTGCTGTAATATCTCAATAGCCCACATAAAATGCAACCTCTGTTGAAGTCGTAATGACGAAACGTGTCAGGACGTAAGCACGCTGTTTCCTTGGTAACCCTGGACGCAACCGCTACATCTCTGGAACCCGCCCCCGTAAGCCTGGAGGAATATCAGCAGCAGACGCGGTGAGGTAGCGGACCGTCAGGGTCTTTTGTAATATGCTTGAATCGTTTTATTGAGTGTAAGCAGATTTGAATTGGGGGGCTTTTGTAGCATGGGAAATAAATAAAGACGGTATCACACTATCGATGTCCCTTATTTGCTTCCCTTAAAATGGTGATTTACATTGGAGAAATGTGGTCACATGATGCGGATGTCTAAGGAGATCTATGAGGTTTTTGATCACACTGGAATCCGAGTATCTGAGGGTCTGATGCGGTGCAGTAGAGGTGGAGGAAGCTTTGGAGCAGGATACTAAAAAGGCGTGATCCCTATCAGTTTTCTGGTGAGTGCCCACTCTTATGGGGTGCACTGTTGGTGTGTGGAGGATTGATTATTATCTCACCTTAAAGAGCACTGGGAGTACCGCAGTTTGTCAAGATATTGAACCTATTTGAACATTCGTAATAGCAATATATGGACTAAATTTTTCCTTGCAAATATACATGAGCGCTGCTGAATGCAAGTGTATATATACATGATTGAATATGTATCATAGTGTTGGTTGCATTTTATGTTGTCTATATTTGAGTTCCCTTTTGAGGAGGATGCTTTTGATCTAGTTGGGCCACTGCTGAAGGTCCGTCAGGGGGCACCAATGCATACTGGTGGTTGTTGATTAAGCCACTCGGTATCCAGAAGCAATAATTCTCAGAATTGTGTCCCTCAAGGCTATAACTATGAAAATAGTGCTGCTCAAATGCCCCTCACACCTTTTGTCAGTTGGATCTGCATGTGAATAGACTGGTGCAAGACAGACAGGATTGGCTTGTTAGGCTCTGGTAGACTTCAACAAAATGGTGGCAACACAGACACCCACTCCCTGTTGCATAAATGTGAATGAGATAGGTAAAAGGTGACTTCAGCTCCTGTTCTCGCCTGTAGAGAACTCCTCAGATGGGATTTGCCTTTTTTCGGGGTCATGTTGCTGCCTTTGCTAAGTGGCATTGGCTTCAGAACTATGCAGCCACCATCAAATTGGAGGTCAACCAGCCACAGCTCCCAACACCATCAATGTAAGGGACTTTTTTCCATTGACCCCAGAGGAATTGGTTTTATAAAGGGTTCCCTGAGACCTGAAAAGTATTTTTAGGGTTTTCTCTGAGGTAATAAGGTTGAGAAAAAACTGCTGTAAAGGATTGTCTGTATTGATAACGGTTATGGAAAACAGACCTCTTCTTCTGAGCTGGCAGGAAGAGTCGCGCTAAGGTCAGTTCATATTAGTTCTCCACCCCAGCAGAGGGGTGTTTTCTCTTTGTGTGGCCCTTTTATTTTACTTCTGAGGTTTAGGGTCCGTTCTGTGGTTTCTGTGACAGGAATGCGGGACGTCTCAGCAATGCATGCCGCTTATCCAGAAAAGCATGTTGCTGTGTATTTAAGTGCAATGGAATCTTCACCTCTTCCTTTCACACAGTCTTCAGGGTAGAAAATTACTTTTGGTTACATTATATAAACAGGACCAGTTTCACCTTATGACATTCCTTTGTAGATAACAAAACCCGTCAAGGCCACCCTCACTGTTAGTTGCACTGCAGTTATCCCCATTGTCTTCAGATGGCCAATTCCTCTGAACATGTTTGGTTTGTTGAATGGTTTAATAAGGGCTCATTCACATGGACAGGCAGGGTTCGTAAAAGCAGATACAGTGCATCCAGAAAGTATTCACAGCGCTTCACTTTTTCCACATTTTGTTATGTTTCAGCCTTATTCCAAAATTGATTACATTTATTATTTTCCTCAAAATTCTACAAACAATACCCCATAATAAAAACGTGAAAGAAGTTTGTTTGAAATTTTTGCATATCTATTAAAAATAAAAAACCCCCCAAAAAAATGTGCATACATATTCACAGCCTTTGCTCAATACTTTGTTGAAGCACCCTTGGCACCAATTTCAGCCTGGAGCATGGGTGTCCAACCTTTTGGCTTCTCTGGGCCACATTGAGTGTAGAGAAATTTTCTCAGGCCGCATATAAAATATATACTATAGTTAAGGTATATAAGTAATAAAATTCCCGCGCCGCCGCGCCCCCCGCACTAATTTAACACAACTAGAGGATGATCAAATGAAATGGAATCAGTATATTATCTTCTGAGAGATAATAAAGGAACACTCTAACCACCGTGACCACTTCAGTGACTTGAAGTGGTCATGGTGGTAGGAGTCAGAAACACTGCATTCTCCCCCCCCCCCCTCCCCTCTGAGGCAGCCTCTGCCTACCGTTAGTTGAAAGCTCCCCCCGACCTGACTTCTTTCCTCCCGAGCAAAAAAAAAAATTGTCAAGAGGCAGTTGGCCGCATTGCCTGAGGTCCTGGGCCGCATGCGGCCCTCAGGCCGAAGGTTGGACATGCCTGGCTTGGAGTCTTTTAGAGTATGATGCTACAAGCTTGGCACACCTATTTTTGGGCAGTTTCTCCCATTCTTCTTTGCAGGACCTCTCAAGCTCCATTGGGTTGGATGGGGAGTGTCGGTGCACAGTCATTTTCTGATCTCTCCAAAGATGTTCAAATCGGGTTCAAGTCTGGCCCACTCAAGGACATTCACAAGGTTGTCCTGTAGCCACTCCTTTGTTATCTTGGCTGTGTGCTTAGGGTCGTTGTCTTGTTGGAAGATGAACCTTCGCCCCAGTCTGAGGTCCAAAGCGCTCTGGAGCAGGTTTTCATCATGGATGTCTCTGTACATTGCTGCATTCATCTTTTCCTCCATCCTGACTAGTCTCCCAGTTCCTGCCACTGAAAAGCATCCCCACAGCGTGATGCTGCCATCGCCATGCTTCACTTTAGGGATGGTATTGGCCAGGTGATGAGCGGTGCCTGGTTTCCTCCAGATATGACGCTTGCCATTCAGTTCAAAGAGTTTAATCTTTGATTCATCAGACCAGAGAATTTTGTTTCTTATGGTCTGAGAGTCCTTCAGGGGCCTTTTGGCAAACTCCAAGTGGCTGTCATGTGCCTTTTACTGAGGAGTGGCTTCCGTCTGGCCACTCTACCATACAGGCCTGATTGGTGGATTGCTGCAGAGATGGTTGTTCTTCTGGACGGTTCTCCTCTCTCCACAGAGAAACACTGGAGCTCTGTCAGAATGACCATCGGGTTCTTGGTCACCCCCCTGACTAAGGCTCTTCTTCCCTGATCACTCAGTTTGGCCGGGTGGCCCACTCTAGGAAGAGTCCTGGTGGTTCCAAACTTCCTCCATTTACAGATGATGGAGGCCACTGTTCTCATTGGGTCCTTCAATGCTAAAGAAATTTTTCTGTACCCTTCCCCAGATCTGTGCCTTCATACAATTATGTCTCAGAGGTCTACAGACAATTCCTTGGACTTCATGGCTTGGTTTGTGCCCTGACATTCACTGTTAACTGTGGGAACTTATATAGACAGATGTGTGCCTTTCCAAATCATGTCCAATCAACCGAATTTACCACAGGTGGACTCCAATCAAGTTGTAGAAACATCTCAAGGATGATCGGTGGACACAGGATGCACCTGAGTTTCGAGTGTCATGGCAAAGGCTGTGAATATTTATGTACATGGGATTTTTTTTCCTTTGTTTATTTTTAATAAAATTTGCAAAGATTTCAAACAAACTTTAACGTTGTCATTATGGGGTATTGTTTGTAGAAGTTTACAGAAAATGAATTTAATCTATTTTGGAATAAGGCTGTAACATAAAATGTGGAAAAAGTGAAGCGCTGTGAATACTTTCCGGATGCACTGTATGCAGTTGCTCAGAGTTGTTTACATGATGATGCAAAAATTAAATGGCATGCCGTATTCAGTGGGCAGTACTGCCCGGCAGTGAATGAGGCTGTGTCACCACCATTCTGCAACCACGTGGGTCACAATTTTGAGGGTAAAAGGCGGTGAGGAGGCAACATTGCCTTCTCACTGCCTGTCGGATGCCACCTGGAAAGCCATCTACTGCAGATCGCTTTTCAAGGGTTGGCAATAATAGCTGCATGTGTGAATGAGCCCTATGTGGAGAATTGTATCGTATATTGTTGACTGCGGCCTCCAGCGAACATCCCTCTTTAAAGTGGACCTGAAATCAAAAAGTAAAGATTTGCTGTGTACAAGGAACATCTAGAAATGTTACTTTTACCCAAGCAAAACCCTGACCAATTAACCTCCTGTGTCTTGAATTCCTCCTAAAAATAGAACTTCCTGGTAGGTGAGGGTGCCTAGGCACTCCTTTACCCACATCCTTATGGCAGTATATACCTGCAGTGTGAGATCATTTAAGGCATGCTATAAATGGATCAGTTTTATTTCATGCAACCCACTGGCCCAATTCCCACATCCACGTATTTGAGGTGGGTGAGGGAATCTTGCCTGTTTAGCTATTGTATTCTGACCGCACAGAGCCTTCCCGGTTGTCAGAAAATGCTGATCAGCCCTGCCGGCTATAACCTACAGCCCTGATTGAGCGGGGGAAACTCTGACAGGGCAGCTATACAGGAGTCGATTCGATTGGAATTCGGCTGTCCAAGCTGAACCTGCCGAATTTCGTTCCATGTATGGCCGGCTTAAAACACTGCTGCCTCTGACTGCTAGAGATTTCGTGATTCCACTACTGTGATGATAACTGCTATCTGGGTTTGAAATCTGAAGTCCTCTGCCTACCTTGTAACCCTGCAGCGTTGATCTTCCAGTCCTGCCAGGAATAATTTGAGCAGATGTACCTGTGACAGTAACTCATCAAGGGTTGGCTATGCCTGTCCTTTCTGCCCTGCAGATCCATTCATATTAGCCATAGTGTCGGTTTCCGCAGTGTATAATTGTACTCAATGACTGGAGGAGGCAAACCTTTCATTCATCCACATGGGCTCCATTCATAGAACGTTCTTCATTGTGGGAACCAATAGTACGGCTTCTATGAATGGGGCAGGGGGTTGGAAAGAGAGGGCATAGTCCGCATTGCCTGTCACAGGTGCAGCCATTCATATTAACCCCCACAGCGCTGGAAGATCACTGCTGTTGGGTATCCAGGGACAGAGGTTTTTGCATTTCAACCAAATGCAGCAGCCACCAGGACACAGGATCCCATTCATGATAAGTGCCATTCCTGGAAATGTTTTTTTTTTTATTTCACGAAACTTCTGCTTTAATATAAAAGGAAGTAGCTTGTAACTAATAAAAACTGCTAATGCATACAGAATATATGGCAGTGATACAGCGTCAGCGGATAGGCTAACACAGCTACGTAGCGTAAAATACAGTGCCTTGCGAGTATTCGGCCCCCTTGAACTTTGCAACCTTTTGCCACATTTCAGGCTTCAAACATATAAAACTGTAATTTTTGTTACAGTGGGACACAATCATGAAGTGGAACGAAATTTATTGTATATTTCAAACTTTTTTAACAAATAAAAAACTGAAAAATCGGGCGCAAAATTATTCAGCCCCCTTAAGTTAATACTTTTTAGCGCCACCTTTTGCTGCGATTACAGCTGTAAGTCGCTTGGGGTATGTCTCTATCAGTTTTGCACATCGAGAGACTGAAATTTTTGCCCATTCCTCCTTGTAAAACAGCTCGAGCCCAGTGAGGTTGGATGGGAGAGCGTTTGTGAACAGCAGTTTTCAGTTCTTTCCACAGATTCTCGATTGGATTCAGGTCTGGACTTTGACTTGGCCATTCTAATGCCCCGTACACACGTGCAGATTATCTGAAGACTTTTGTCTGTAGACTTACCAAAACCATATAATATGAGGTCAAACCTAAACACTTTCAATTTGTATGCAATCCGGCAGGCCCTTGCACTACATAGAAAAGGTAAATCTGAAGACAAAAGTCTTCAGATAATCTGCACGTGTGTACGGGGCATAACACCTGGTTATGTTTATTTGTGAACCATTCCATTGTAGATTTTGCTTTATGTTTTGGATCATTGTCTTGATGGAAGACAAATCTCCGTCCCAGTCTCAGGTCTTTTGCAGACTCCATCAGGTTTTCTTCCAGAATGGTCCTGTATTTGGCTTCATCCATCTTCCCATCAATTTTAACCATCTTCCCTGTCCCTGCTGAAGAAAAGCAGGCCCAAACCATGATGCTGCCACCACCATGTTTGACAGTGGGGATGGTGTGTTCAGGGTGATGAGCTGTGTTGCTTTTACGCCAAACATAACGTTTTGCATTGTTGCCAAAAAGTTAGATTTTTGGTTTCATCTGACCAGAGCACCTTCTTCCACATGTTTGGTGTGTCTCCCAGATGGCTTGTGGCAAACTTTAAACGACACTTTTTATGGATATCTTTAAGAAATGGCTTTCTTCTTGCCACTCTTCCATAAAGGCCAGATTTGTGTAGTATACGACTGATTGTTGTCCTATGGACAGAGTCTCCCACCTCAGCTGTAGATCTCTGCAGTTCATCCAGAGTGATCATGGGCCTCTTGGCTGCATCTCTGATCAGTCTTCTCCTTGTATGAGCTGAAAGTTTAGAGGGACGGCCAGGTCTTCGTAGATTTGCAGTGGTCTGATACTCCTTCCATTTCAATATTATCGCTTGCACAGTGCTCCTTGGGATGTTTAAAGCTTGTGAAATCTTTTTGCATCCAAATCCGTCTTTAAACTTCTCCACAACAGTATCTCGGACCTGCCTGGTGTGTTCCTTGTTCTTCATGATGCTCTCTGCGCTTTAAACTGACCTCTGAGACTATCACAGTGCAGGTGCATTTATACAGAGACTTGATTACACACAGGTGGATTCTATTTATCATTATTAGTCATTTAGGTCAACATTGGATCATTCAGAGATCCTCACTGAACTTCTGGAGAGAGTTTGCTGCACTGAAAGTAAAGGGGCTGAATAATTTTGCATGCCTAATTTTTCAGTTTTTTATTTGTTAAAAAAGTTTGAAATATCCAATAAATTTCGTTTCACTTCATGATTTTGTCCCACTTGTTGATTCTTCACAAAAAAATACAGTTTTATATCTTTATGTTTGAAGCCTGAAATGTGTCAAAAGGTCGCAAAGTTCAAGGGGGCCGAATACTTTCGCAAGACACTGTATATAAGAATGCAAAATAGTGCTAAAGCGTTACCAATGGCACGGATGCAAACAGAAAATACCAACGTTTCAGGGTTAAGTCCCCCCCATGTCAAGGGAGGCCCCTTGAAATAAGCGGTACTTAACCCCGAAACATCAGTTTGGGAGACCTCATTTTTCTTTTTTCCTTTGTGCCATTAATGGTACTATTTTGCATTTTACATTCTTGTATGTATACAATGTAGGTGTGTGTGCCTAACCACTGACTGTATTTTTGCCGTATGTTCTGTATTAGATACACTCTACTTCCTTTTACATTAAATGGGCACTGATACTATTGGTGTGCAAATTCTGTGGTTGTTACTCTTTTTTTAGGCACAGCTTCTAGAATTCAGTTCCTCTTTGGGGCTGATTCACATCAGCCGACGTGCTGAATCCACAGCTGCTGGTGCGCAATGGGAGGACACAAGTGTAAAATTGCGGATCCCTGTACATTGCACTGTTTTTTTTTCTTTCATTTTTGTTAAAGCTTTATTGAAACGTGGCAAGTTGCGTTCTAGTCACACAGAAGCATTGGGATGCGATGGTTTCCACCAAAGCCCTGGCAGAGTATTGCATGCACTGCATACTGTTTTTCAGTGCACATCACCGCGGTGTGAACTGACACCATAGGCAGCATTGCCAGGTATAGTCCCAATGCAAATGGGTGTGAGTAATACCAGTCCCACCTGGTGACTTTGATCCATCTTACAGATGTACACCAGCTAAAGAATCCTTGGCATCCGACACATTTCCTGATCTGTTGGATGTCTTCATCCCTTGCAATGATTTCTTTGGTTCTACCTGCTAACTGATATGTCATTATTGTGTCCCTGCAGACCTTTAGGGCTCTTGCACATGAGGTGGCTGAGCCTGTTCAGCATTACTCCCGACGTATTTCCGCTGCCTGGGGCAGCATAGTCATTGATATTAATGAATGCATGTATACTTTACTCATGTTTACGACAGCACTGCCACAAGCCCCATTCACACTTCACGCAACGGAAATGCCCGTTCCCGCTCACAATTTTTTTATTGGGCGTCTTGTTTCCGCTTGTCTCGCATAGGGCAGCCAATTCAATTGCATGGGCTGCCTTATGGGCGTTTGTCACGCAAAGAAGCTCCTGCACTGTATTGGGCGACATGCTCAGGTACATTTTGCTGCGATTTCTACATATTTTCGTCATGCATTGCACTGCGTTTGGGGTGCTGTTAAAAATATTTTTTTATTTTAAGTCCGCGGTGGTGCAAAAACCTACAACGAAAAAAAACGTAAGTGAACAAAAAACGTGCATGTGAGCACACACTAAAAAGTGCACTTAAGGGTGTGCTTTTAGTCCACCCCCCGAAGGGGTAGGACCTCTACCCTGATCCCCAGGGCGCAAGGCTCCTGACAGGGACAAAGGGTTTACATGGTCCTCCTAGCCAGAAGGCCTGGAAGACCCTGTTTTTCTGGGCAGCTGAAGCCGACCCGGAATACTTGGTTGAGGGGCTCTTCCGTAGAGAGACCCCCCAGAGGCAGGGGAGGAACTAACCTGAGGGCCACACATCCTCCCCCCTAGTCTTTAGGGTAAGCCAGAGGACTCACAACCTTCATCCGTGAGAAAAACACACACAAAAGTGACAAACGTGGGAGAAAATAAATAGAGGATAAAAAAGTGGCCGTGCCAAATGTGCATTGGCCTAGGCCAGTGATGGTGAACCTTGGCACCCTAGATGTTTTGGAATTACATTTCCCATGATGCTCATGCACTTTGCAGTGTGATTGAGCATCATGGGAAATGTAGTTCCAAAACATCTAGGGGGCCAAGGTTCGCCATCACTGACCTAGGCCCTAAGGCCTGGTAGACCAAAATTGCCCCTGTACTTATCCAAAAGGCCAGGCCCTAAAAGGCGCAGTGCAGAAAAAGGGTTTGGAGCTGTGACCATGGGCCGGTTCAGTGTTAATTTTGGCAGCAAATTTCTATTTAGTTTTAGTCTTAGTCTTAGGACTAAAATGGCATTTTAGTTTTAGTCCCATTTTAGTCTTCTGCAAGTGTTTTAGTTTTAGTCGTATTTAGTCGACTAAAACTCCAGTATATTTTAGTCGACTAAAACGCCCTACATTTTAGTCGACTAAAACTCATTTTAGTCATCTATAATCAAATGGGTGTAGTTCAATTGTAATTTGTAATGCATTATTTAAGCATTTCTCTACAATTTCCAAACTCATTATATACTACTGCTGGTCCTGGAGTGAAAAATCTAATATGTTATTATTTATGCTTTGAGCATGCACCAGTGTTAATTTTTGGCAGCAAATTTCGATTTAGTTTTAGTTATAGTCTTTTGACTAAAATGCCATTTTAGTTTTAGTCGTATTTTAGTCACCTGAATTGTGTTAGTCGACGAAAACGTTTTAGTCGGTTTTAGTCGACGAAATTAACACTGGGCCGGTTCATACATTGGGGTCCCACACCCAAGTGTTACTAAGAGCACCTCTGGGGCGACCACTCCCAGAGGGCACAGACACTGCAGACTCTCTGCCTTCCCAGCCCATGGCCAGACAAGGTAGAACGTTGGAATCAGGAGGTAATGGACCCTTCCAGCTTTCTCTGCGCTGTAAAAATAATGGCACCCAAATGTGTGTTTTGCCACAA
The DNA here is from genome assembly GCF_965119305.1 of Pelophylax lessonae. Lineage (NCBI taxonomy): Eukaryota > Metazoa > Chordata > Amphibia > Anura > Ranidae > Pelophylax > Pelophylax lessonae. The sequence goes on along the minus strand of NC_138771.1, from coordinate 601,492,662 downwards.
TTTTAGCCTGATTTGGAATAACGGGCAGAATTGTGCAGATTCTGCCTACGATTCCATATCTCTAGGTGTGAATGGGGCCTACTGTTAAACTGGCTCAGCCAGCTTGTGTGCACGGCCCTTTGGCTGAGGTATCTCTGCAAGAGATTAAGATCAGAGACATCGGCTTCAGGATGGGGAAGTATTAGAACTCCTAATTTATAGGGTGACTTTTATATTATTTAGTAACAGGATCGCTGTAAATCTCCCATAATGCATTGCTTACAAGCAGGGGACTATAAATAGGTTGGAGTGGCAGTGAACTATTTGGTACAATTCTTTGTTGACATTTTGATTAATGGGGGTCTTGTGCTGTATATTTCAGATTGCCCATTCATAACTGGAAGAGATTTGCTCAACTGTACCACTGAGGTCACTGATCCCTAAACAGCGTATTGTTATGGGAGTGCCGGCCTGTGGATGACACCAAGCTGTGACAAAAGCCGGAGCCAGGAATTGTCAGTCTGTTTTTACATATGTGCAGAGAGCTTCAAACTATTATTCTTAAAATGGTTTGCTAATTTTAAAGGGAACATTCATTCTTAAAGTACACCTAAAGGTGACTTGGTGCTGGTGACGGATTCGCTAGTATGACATGACCCCAGTAATTGCTGTTTGCAAGTAAAAGATATCTGCGCTACAAAATAATTACATACAGTATGTAATTGCACCCAGCTACAGCTACAAAGTGCCCAAGATAATGAAAATGAAAGCAAATGAAGAACATGTAATAAACAAAAACCCCAAAGAGGATGCAGCACTATGTCACAGATCATTAAAGCGGAATTCCAGTCCCCAAAACGTTTTTTTTTTTTTTTTAAACACTTTGTCGTACTTGTGTGCACATATAAAGTTACAGTTAGATAATGTTAAAAGTGTGTTCCTTGTAGTTTCTTTGAAAAAAGTGGAATGCTAACCAGATCTCGGAAGAAGGCAGGTTCCATGCAGAGCCGTACCTAGGGTCTCCAGCGCCCTTGGCGAGGAGCTGTATTGGCGCCCCCCCGAGAGAGGGTTTGACAGAGAGAGGGGGGGTGACAGAGAGAGAGAGAGAGAGGGGTGGTGACGGACAGAGAGAGAGAGGGGGGGTGACAGACAGAGAGAGAGAGAGAGAGAGAGAGAGGGGGGTGACAGACAAAGAGAGAGAGGGGTGGTGACAGAGAGAGGGGGTGACAGACAGAGAGAGAGAGGGGGGGGTGACAGACAGAGAGAGAGAGGGGGGTGACCGAAAGAGAGAGGGGGACAGAGAGGGGGACAGAGAGAGAGAGGGGTGGTGACGTGACAGTTTGTCCTGGGAGTGGAAAGGAGGTTGAAGGTGCTGGTCGGCGGTATGGGCTCCTTTGACAGCCTCAGTGTAATCCCCATACCCAGCCTGCCGCCGCTGGAGCCGATTGATGATGTCACGGTCATGTGACCGCTGACTGGCCTCATGTGTGGGCAGAGAAAGAGCTCCAGAGAGCCCGCACTGACGCCACCTGGAGTGGACACAGGGCTCCGGGATTGAAGCTGCATCCTGCCTGGGGGCGCTGGGGGTGCAGGCTCTGGGGAGGGTGCAACAATCACTGCTAACACTTCCAATTTTTTGCGCCCCCCCTCCTCGGCCTGCGCCCCTGGCAGGCGCCAATCTGGCCAACCCCTTGGTACGCCCCTGGTTCCATGTTAGGTGTGGGCATCTGAAGCCCTCTACTCTTCATTTCCTGAATCCGGTGCAGCTGGCTACCCAGCATGCAACTCCCGATCTTGCGAGTGCCCGCATGAGAATGTCAATGCCATTATGCCTGATTTAGATAGACAGTGCCATATTCAGGAAAGAGTGCCGCATCAAATTTTTTTATTGTACATACAGGCTTGTCCCGATCAGAGATACTCCGTTCTTCCCGGCAGATGCAGTTCTTATAAAATGGGGCCTAACTCTTCCTGTTTGCGTAATCTCCGATCTGGAAATAACGCAAGATTTTGTCACTAGGCAATTTGCATGGACTCCTGGGATATATGACGCCAATATCCCAGAAGTCCTTGCTACTTGCCTAGTGACGACATCACCTAGGCGCCGGCGGCCGCAGCCGGAAGTCCTGCTGAAAATAATAAGAAAAAAAGTATTTACTTAAAAAAATAAAAAATTAATGCCATTTGTAAGAGCATTCTTAATGGCCATTATATAGATTGCACACATAGAAAATAGGTGAAACTCCACTTTATCCTCCATTTAAAGTCAAAATAATGTGTAGAAACAGTAATGTATTAAAGTCTAATACAACAAAGGGCTCCGTGCTTGTACTATTCCCAAATGCAGAACTTGTGAATTGTGTGAAAATTCATTCAATAGTTACGGTGATCTTCTCATGTGTGCTGCCCAAGTGCAATCCAGGTGTGTTGGGGGCTAGCATGACATGGCTGTCACTGAAACAGTTTTTGGTTGCCTTTATTTTGATCAATCACAGAATCTATCTGGGTGACTTAGGCTGTTTCACACAAATGGCTTGAGATGGTAAAAACAGGTGGTTGAGCGCCCACCTAAAGTGTGCGATACGGCTGGAGGGGCTGTTTACATGCAAATTTAACATGGCATGTTAAGTTGGCAGGCAGCACCGTCTGTTATACTTGACCATCCAAGCCAGTTTTTGGCTAAGATCAAGTGTAATATCTGTTCTTATTAGTTGTCCAGAACAGAAGACTGTCATCCTGAGAGCATGGGGGGCGCCAGTTAGTCATTTCTGATGTAATAAGGTGGGTACTGTGGGAGGGATCCTTTCCTCCCAGGATAATTCTGGCCTTGTGCACCAGGCTTAAGCCAGGTTGTAGGCAGGACTTTTTCCCTAAATGCAAATGCCTTTCTGGTAGGGATGGGGATGCTCTTGTCTGGCCAGGGGTGTAGGCACAAAGAAGCTCCGGATGATGTGCTCCCTGGGGGTGGGGTCCCAGGGATACCAGAAAAACACTGGGTTTGGGACCCCACTGAGCTTTCATGTGCACTTGATCATGTCGCCTACTGCTTTACTTGCACATTCCTCTTGGGTGCCTTTGGGATAGCCTAGAGCAATTTTTGTAAAGGGTGAAGGCCTGCCATGTGTATTGCACTTAACACTTTTTTATTTGTATTTTTTCACTTCTTTATTGCAGGAGCACTTGCACTGCACTTTTGGGTTTATTTTTCTTTTTAACTCACAGAGACACAGGGTGCAGGTTTATCGGGGGCCTGCTCTGATGTCTGGGAGAAGTTCTGGGGCTTTTCAGGTATTCCTCTCCCCATTTGGGGTCTTTCATGTCCTTTTCCTCTCCCCTTTCGGGGTCTTTTTCTTCCCTTTCTGGGTCTTTCGGGTCTTTTTCTTCCCTTTCGGAGTCTTTCAGGTCTTTTTCCTCTCCCCATTTGAGGTCTTTCGGGTCTTTTTCTTCCCTTTCGGAGTCTTTCAGGTCTTTTTCCTCTCCTCATTTGAGGTTTTTCTGTCTTTTTTTTTTTTTTCTCTCCCCATTTCAGGATCTCTTTTCGGGGGAAGCACTCACCAAGTAATTGGTGGGCTGGCTTTGGCAGGTCCTTGAGGAGCAGATTCTGCCTGCTTTCTGCTAGGTGGACTAGAGTACCTCGTCCCTGTTTGGAGCCTTGCCCCCCCCCCCACGGGATATCAGGGAAATAAGGCCCTTTCTCTTTAGAGGTTCGACAAAACACCCTCATATTTTTTTTTTTGGGTACTGTTATTTTGTGGTTCAGGTTTTTTGGTTTAGTGGAATAGACAAGCACCATACTGTGGAGCTCAGAAAAAAAAAAACATTCAAATTGATAGAACGGTGTCGCAACTGGAAGCCAAGAGCTTGGGGAAAAAAAACCCCTGACATTCAGGAGGTGGCAGGATCGCTTCTTGAACGCCAGACAGCAGACACTTTTCAGAAAATTGGCTAGTGGCAGCATCTGGTAGCATTATAGAAGTGTGTTCTGTTTTGTGAACAGACTTGGCTTGGTCCATCATACAAAATTTAGCACTTGTTCCTCATGTCTACATTCCTGTTTTTCTGAAGATCAGGGTTTTTCCACCAGGGTTCCATGGAATCCTAGGGTTCCTCCTGAGGTTGCTAGGGGTTCCTTGAGCAATGGACAATTTCTGCCTCTCAGATAAGTTCCACTGATATCATTGTTCCTTTTAGCGATCTGTAAGGGGTAATTCTTCCCAATGATGACAAGAGAAAGGAGAATTCTTCCCACTGACTGTCACACTAATGTGTCATGAGTTGTAGATTTTTAGCAGGGGTTCCCAGAGACCAGAAATTTATTTCAAGGGTTCCTCTGTGCTGAAAAGGTTGAGAAAGGCTGCTGTAGATGATAAGAACCTATTGAGTCTTATGTCAGGTATTGTATGTTTATTTTACTATTTACCTAAACTGTTAAAGTAAAAAGTGTGATCGTTTTTGGTTTGTTTTATTTTATTGTTTTTCAAACTATATGTGTAGCCAATCACTAAAATCTCATTATATAAGCTTTAAAGAGGAAGTAAACCCTCCTCAGGAAGTTGTACCTATAGGTAAGCCTATGATAAGGCTTACCTATAGGTACTGTAAATATCTCCTAAACATGTACGGTTTAGGAGATATTTACCTTTAATGCAGCCAGTGACGTCACTGGCGCATGCGCTCTGAAGGAACGGCTGATCGTGCCGTTCCTTCAGAGCCCCGTGCCGTGACCGTCGGCTCCTGCGCGCGTGCGCAGGAGTGACGTCACCGCGGCTCCGGCCAATCCGATGGCTGGATGCCGCGATCCCGGAAGACGGGCGACTGAACATGTCGCTCGTCATACAGGTAAGAGAGCGGCACGGCGGGGGCTCGTTCTAAGGTAAGTATTTCATAATGAGCTAGTATGCGATGCATACTAGCTCATTATGTCTTTCTCTTGCAGGTTGTAAAAGAAAAAAACATTTTTTTAACGAGTTTACAACCTCTTTAAGATGTTTTGTCATTGCAAAAGTTATTTTCCCTTACTTACATTTCCTTCATGATTCTAGAGTAAAGACCCAAAACAAATATTCCTTCCCATATGTTTTATTGATGTGTTTACAAATGGAAATGGTTTCCGTGTTATCTCTGATTTATAACTACTCCCATAAAATCGATTGTCTTTTTCTCTGTGACGTAGTGTTTTTTTCTTGAGGTGAGGGCTACTTGACAACATGATCTTTCATTTTCATGCAGTGTAATTAACAGGCATTCCTGTAACGCCCCCATTCCCCTTAATACCCTGTGAAATTTAAAAATAATTTATAAATGATCAGTATTAAACTACTTCCTTCTACCAACAATCCTTCCTTGAAGCTGAACTTTAGGTATGGCAATTTGTATAGACCTATTGATCCAGCTTGTACAAATGTTACCTTGTATGTTTCATACCTGTGGGATCCCCCTGGAAGTTGGAAATCGGTGGAAGAGACACCGTTACTCTAGTGATCTCCACCAGTTCCGGGTCCCATGCCAAGCAGCTGCCCTGCTGCATTGTGAAAATATGAGTTTGCGCACTCTGCATGAGCCCCATTCAAGGAACACTTTACATTTTCTCAATGAATGCAATACATTCTCTTGATTGGACAAGGTGGAGAGTTGGGGTAGTGATGTCACTGCCTTGTCCAATCAGAGAATGCTTTGCATTCATGAAGAAAATGTAAAGTTTTCCCCGAATGGTGCACGCAAGAAGTTCCCGACATCCTGTATTCAGTAGGGCAGCTGCTTGGGTCCTGGTGGAGATCACTGTAGTAGCGGTGCCTACTACACTGATTTCTGGTTTCTATGGGGACCCCGCAGGTATTGCATATACATAGACTGTAAAACCAATATCTGCATTGCTCAAAGTAGGTCCCCAATATCCAATGTAGCAATTTTGATACCAGGTGCAAGCCCGGCTTGAAACTGAAAATAGACTGTAAAACAAATATGATGGCTGCACACCGGAGTAGGAAAGTCCAAAAAATTCCAAATTTTATTAAAGTAAAATCCACACCATGCAACGCAGTGACAGAAGCTTAGGAGCAAGATGCTAATGCATTTGCACAGTATATGCGTGAATTTGGAATTGTTTGGACTTTCCTACTCTGGTGTGCAGCCATCCTATTCATTTTACAGTCTTTTTTCAGTTGTAGGCCGAGCTTGCACCTAGTATCTGGATTGTTACATTGGGTATTGTGGACCTACACTGAACTATGCAGGTATTTGTTGGACTGCATGGCACATGCGTATTTACTTTGGTCCAAGCTGGACCAGTGTAGCTATGTAAAAATTGCCATACCAAAACTTCAGCTTTAAAAAGAGTAGGTATGGATAGTTAGTCATTTTTTTATTTTCACTTGAGATTAGGAGGCACCAGGAAAGGTTTCTGAACCTCTTGGGAGAATGTTTAAGCATCTGATAAAGCTGTCTCAACCCATCAGACATAAAATAATAATGAAACCATGGAAAATAAGGGCAATCAAGGTGAAAAGAGGAAAATGAGGGACAGTTGGAAGCTACACTGTATGGCTAATGGTTTGTAGGCCCCTGACCATCACACCTGCATGAGCTTGTTGGATAACCAATTCTAAAATCATGGGCATTATTATGCTGTTGTCCCTCCCCCTTATTTGCACCTATAATAGTCTTAAATCTAGTTATTCTACGAGATTTTGGAGTGTGCCAGTGTGGGAATTTGTGTCCATTCAGCCAAATAAGCAGTGAGGTCAGTTGCTGATGTTGAAGACTCGGCTTAAAGTATTTGTGAGGTCACTTCCTGATGTTGAAGACCCGACTTAAAGCATTTGTGAGGTCAGTTCCTGATGTTGAAGACCCGACTTAAAGCATTTGTGAGGTCAGTTCCTGATTTTGAAGACCCGGCTTAAAGCATGTGTGAGGTCAGTTCCTGATGTTCAAGACCCGTCTTATAGTATTTGTGAGGTCAGTTCCTGATGTTGAAGACCCGTCTTATAGTATTTGTGAGGTCAGTTCCTGATGTTGAAGACCCTGCTTAAAGTATTTGTGAGGTCAGTTCCTGATGTTGAAGACCCGGCTTAAAGCATGTGTGAGGTCAGTTCCTGATGTTGAAGACCCGGCTTAAAGTATTTGTGAGGTCAGTTCCTGATGTTGAAGACCCGTCTTAAAGTATTTGTGAGGTCAGTTCCTGATGTTGAAGACCCGGCTTAAAGCATGTGTGAGGTCAGTTCCTGATGTTGAAGACCCTGCTTAAAGCATTTGTGAGGTCAGTTCCTGATGTTGAAGACCCGGCTTAAAGTATTTGTGAGGTCAGTTCCTGATGTTGAAGACCCGGCTTAAAGTATTTGTGAGGTCAGTTCCTGATGTTGAAGACCCGGCTTAAAGTATTTGTGAGGTCAGTTCCTGATGTTGAAGACCCGTCTTAAAGCATTTGTGAGGTCAGTTCCTGATGTTGAAGACCCGGCTTAAAGTATTTGTGAGGTCAGTTCCTGATGTTGGAAACCCCAGCTCAGTGTTCCAATTAATCCTAAAGGCGTTCAGTAGGCTTGAGGTCAGGGCTTCACGCGGGCCACTTGAGTTACTTCATTACAAACTGGTCAAACCATGTCATGGTGGAGCTGGTAGTCTACATGGTCACAGTTATGCTGGAACAGAAGAGGACTTCTCCAAACTCGTTTGAAGCCAAAAACTGTCCAAAAAAATAACCATACCCTTCAATGGAATCACCTGACCTTAATAATTTGGAGGAGTGTCCATATAGCGTATGCGTGTATACTGCCAACCATAATTATTGCATTATGTGTATGTCACCATAATATGATGACTAAAGTGATAACTGCCAGTTGTCAATGATGGTACATACCATATACCAATGAAGGTGAGTAAACCTGGAGAATCGAATTCTCATATTAAAAATGACTTTAATTTTTTTATTTCGGCATGGTTTACCATTGCTGTATCTATAGTTGGCTGCAGAGATTGTGCAGGGTGACTGATTGCTACCTCCCGGGTCACCCCCGCCTCTCCGGTGTCTCGCCTGTCAGTGCAGCTCACTTCCTGACAATAGCAGATAAGCCCTGCAGGGCCGAGAACTATAATGGCATCAAATCCTCCTTTATAGTGCATACTTTCCACAGTTCTTTATAAGCGTTTCCTCTCAGGGGATAATAACTGGAACTGTGTCAGTGGATCACGACGGCTTAGCGAGCGCGCGGGCGTCCTCTGGTTGTGTGCGTCAGGCACAGCTGGAGTCATTGTTCTGCATTTGCATAATGGTACCTACATTAAAAGCGAAAGCAGTGCTAGAACTTCAGTGAGTGCTGTCTTTACCCCAAACAACTCGATAATATAACTTCAGTCTGATTGGCTAGGAAGCTGCTGCACCTGTACCATAAGTCTGTATATAGGTAAAGCGGATCTAAACCCTAACAGGGTGATGTTTAGTTTGATAAAGCGCTGTGTATCATAAAAAATTGGCATTTAAAAAAAATAAGAAAAAATACTGCTTCACTTTTTATGTTCTTCGTTTGCATCTTAGCCCAGCTGATCTCCTTCAGCCTCTTAGCAGCTATTTCATGTACACTTGCACTACAGCATCAGCTGCATGACATTTCTCAGGAAGGGTTTCCTGATGATAACATTGGCAGCGCATGTGGTCAGGGCCATTTATAGCTCCATTGGTAGGGTGTGTGACAGGTGACAACACCGGGGCACAACTCGGAGACCAGGACAGAGCATTGTCACCTTATAACAGGAAGTTGTATACAAAATTGAGACATGACCCTGTATGTTGTGGCACCACATACAATTAATGTAAGTATAGAAATAAAAACCATATAGGTAATAGGACTTTAAAGGTAGCCACCGTTAATCCCATAAGGAAAAATCTGTACTCGATTGTAAATAAAAATACAAAATTTTTTTCGACAACATAGTAAAAAAACAAAAAAGAAAAACACAACATGAATGGTATACATGAGGTGCTAATCAGCATGTTCCTGTAGCAAAATGTTGCACTTTATGATTGATTTATTAATTTTTGTATAGGATTCACACAGTGACACATTTATTTTGCCATTTGCGCAGGTATTGTTGGCGATTAACGCCAATATATATTTTATCATCAATCTGCCACTACTTAGAGCAGACCATAACTTTAAAGTGAAAGTACCATTCATTGGTTCATCCAAACATGTAAAAAAATCAATACCTGGAACTCTTCTTTAAGATCCATGGTCAGGAACTTCCTTATATAATTATATAAAGAAAAAACATATATATATATATATATATATATATATATATATATATATATATATATATATATATATATATATATATATATATATATAAAATAGGACTTTACAAGTAGCCACCAATAATCCCATAAGGAAAGATCAGTATATAAAAAATACAAAATTTATTTTGACAACATAATAAACATAGTAAAAAAACAAAAAAGAAAAACACAACATGATTGGTATACATGAGGTGCTAAACAGCATGTTCCTGTAGCAAAAGAACCCACAGATTGCCCATCGTATGTCAAGGTCTGGTGTCTGTGATTCACAGAAACGAACGACCTCCCGTGTCCGGACCAATATGGATTCTAGTGTGTAAGCTACCAATGGATCGCTACGCGTTTCGCTAAACAGCTTCCTCAGGAGTTCCTGTTGGTGTTTGGATAGTAGCCACGAGGCTTCAAATCTCTTCTCACGTTTAGAGTGATGATGGTGATAGAAATATTCTTCTATTGAAATATTGAAAATATCCACTCTGTATCAGTTTCCTTCTTGCTATTCGGGAGCCACGGCTCCTCTACGTGCTGATCCAATCCTGTGTTCAAAAGCCCCTCTGACAGGGAGACAATGGATGGAGATCTCCACTCCATTGTGTCCACTCCAGAGTGGACATCTCCATTGTCTCCATGTCAAAGGGGCTTTTGAACACAGGATTGGATCGGCACAATATTTTCAATATAAGAATATTTCTATCACCATCATCACTCTCTCAAATTAAAAGTGAGAAGAGATTTGATGCCTCGTGGCTACTATCCAAACACCAGTAGGATCTCCTGAGGAAGCTGTTTAGCGAAACACGTAGCGATCCATTGGTATCTACACACTAGAATACATATTGGCCTGGACACGGGAGGCCGTTCATTTCTGTGAATCACAGACACCAGACCTTGGCATACAATGGGCAATCTTTGGGTTCTTTTGCTACAGGAACATGCTGTTTAGCACCTCATGTATACCATTCATGTTGTGGTTTTTATGATTTTTTTGATTATGTTGTCGAAATAAATTTTGTATTTTTTATATACAATCGAGTACTGATCTTTCCTTATGGGATTATTGGTGGCTACCTGTAAAGTCCTATTATTTATATATATGTATGTATGTATGTATGTATGTATGTATGTATGTGTACGTGTGTGTGTGTGTGTGTGTGTATGTATATATATATATATATATATATATATATATATATATATATATATATATATATATATATATATAATATGTTTTTTTCCTTCTATAATTATAACAGGAAGTTCCTGACCATGGATCTTAAAGAAGAATTCCAAGTATTGATTTTTTTACATGTTTGGATGAACCAATGAGCGGTACTTTCACTTTAAAGTTATGGTCTGCTCTAAGTAGTAGCAGATTGAGCCAAATTTTTAGTTTTGCTTTGGTTGGAATGAGGAAGGGTCACTACCTCTATCAGGTGTTTATTACTTCCTGTAATGCTAACACTGGCACACAACACATACTGGCTGTGTTCCCACATCTATCCTGCCATAGACTAACCACTTTAATACTGGGCACATTTAGCCCCTTCCTGCCCAGGCCAATTTTCAGCTTTCAGCGCTTTCGCACTTTGAATGACAATAGCAAGGTCATGCAACACTGTACCCAAACTACATTTTTATAATTTTGTTCACACAACTAGAGCTATCTTTTTGGTGTTATTTAATCATTTATTATTTTCTAGATTAACAAAAGAATACTGAAAATTAAAAAAAAAAAAAAAAAAACTTGTTTTTTCTTCGTTTCTGTTATAAAATTTTGCAAATAAATAATTGTTCTTCAGAAATTTAGGCCAAAGTGTATTCTGCTACATATCTTTGGTGAAAATAACCCAAATCAGTGTATATTTAGTCTGTGTGAAAGTTATAGAGTCCACAAATTATGAGATATATCTGAAAATTTATCAATCCTGATGTACTGACGGCCTATCTCATTTCTTGAGGCCCGAAAATGCCAGGACAGTACAAATATCCCCCTAATGACCCCCCTTTTTTTGGAAAATATAGCCCAATGTATTTAGTAAGAGGCATAGGGTTTTTTTTTTTATAGTTGTAATTTTTTGTCATCATTTTTTGAAAAATTAAGAAATAAAAAAAGTCACTTTTTTATTTATTTATTAATTTATTTATTTTATTTTACATACTGTTACCCGTGCAGTCCAGTGTCATAATAAGTGTGGTGGTGACAGTAAGAAAAAAAAAATGTATATATATTTTTTAATTGTTTTATTTTTTATTACATTTTTTTATTTTTTTACATTTTGTTTTTAACACACTGCCCAGAGCAATATAATGTTACTGTAGTAACATTGTACTACTCTGGGGAAGTTATCAGAATTTTTGTTTCTTTACACATATGATTGCTTATAGCAGTGTATTTCGTTGCTATAAGCAATCATTTTACTGAATGAAACAAATTCATTCAATTTGATTTGTTTTGATTAGCTGTGATTGGCCACACATAACGTGGTGCAGATGGTCTGTGAATGGCCCGGTCTGTACCATGTGATCACACTGACCAATCACAGCAAGCAACACAATTGTACTCAATGGATGGCATGAAAGAAAGCCATCCATTGTTTACAACTGTCATGTGACCTGCTGTGATTAGTCTCTGTGGTCACATAGTAGCGGCAGTAATCCGATAATGTGATCAGTCACACAGCCGGTGACAAATCGTGCCGCAGCACGATCTGGGAGAATGTCATAAGGGGCAGCACAGTGGTGTAGTGGTTAGCACTTTCACTTGGCAGCAAAAGGGTCGCTGGTTCAAATCCTGACCACAACACTACCTGCTTGGAGTTTGCTGTTCCTGTGCCTGCGTGGGTTTCCTCCAGGTACTCCGGTTTCCTCCCACATGCTGGTAGGTTATTTGGTTCCTCTCTAAAAAAATTGGCTTTAGTATGTGTTGGTATGTATGTATAAGTTAGGTACCTTAGATTGTAAGCTCCTTGAGGGCAGGGACTGATGTGAATGTACAATGTATGTGTAATGCACTGCGTAAATTGACAGCTCTATATAAGTACCTGAAATAATATAAATAAAATATGACGTCCACCCAGATCAGTAGAAGGCCTGCACCGCCATCATTTTGTTATAGGCCCCTGAAACGCATTGGATGCTTGTTGCTTTTTTTGGGGAATCAGTTAAAGGCTTTGGACTCTTAAAGTGTTATTTACACAAGTACAGAAGCCTATACAGCATAAATTTGGGGTTTGTGTCAGGAGGATCCCGGAGCTGCGGCAGGCAACTCATATTTGTGAGTGGATATACAGCGGCTGCACACACTTGACTGCATGTGAGGTTGATGGGCTTTCAAGAGCTGGTGCATATCCTCGAATTTTGGGGCTGTTCACCTCTCCATGCATTTCTGTCAATTTGAATGTGCAGGTAAGACCGTACTGCCGCTGCATATCCACTCACTAACGAAGGCTGCCTGCACACAGCTCTGATACATCAACAAATGCCTATTGTAGGGGCTTCTGCACCTGTAGTTCCATTATTGGTTCTTTAACACAGCAGTAAATATCTGACAGAGGTTCCAATCCTTGCCCACTCCAAAATTAAAAATCAAAGGTTTTGTCTTAAATTCTACTTTAAACCATAGGAATAAAGTTGAATGTTGTAAGCACCCCTGGCAGTGTTTTAGATGATCCCAACCACTGTGAGTGTCCCTGGCTTCAGTATGGACATGAACCCAGAACTAGTATATTGGATCCTGGTACCTGAGGGTCGTATGCAGCCCTTTGGTCCTTTTTGTGCGGCCCATTAACCCCTGCAGTCCTTAGTGGGGGAATGGATTTGTAAAGGGTCTATCTTAAAACAGTCTCTGTTTGTTTCCCTTAGGGTGGCCCATACTTGATTCACTTTTTTTATGTTCTGCCAGCAGGTTGAACGAAAAAAAAAAAAATGATCTGATTCCCACATCCACACATTTGATGAGTTATTGTGTTCTTTCTTCCCCACCGGCAGGATACAATAATCAGTGTTGCTGGATTTAGCCAGCGGCACCGATCATTCGGTAAAGGCCTGACAGGCTGGTTGTACATAAGTTGATGAATAGAATGTCCATAGACCGTTGTCTATAGCATGCATACATTGTATATTATGTGCGGACCTTTGGTGTGCCAGGGCCCCCTCTTTTTTTCAGCTGATCTTGTCTGATCAGATGCCAGGTGGGTGTCAGTGGACACATCGCCGCTGACACCCGCCTCCCCATAGAGGAGAATGAGTGGCCCAATCAGGTCCGCTTGTCCGTTTTTCAAGTGGACCTGATTGGATGCTCCATGCACCCCTATGGAACGGCAGATGTCAGCGGTGACCTGTCTGCTGACAGCCACTGCTATCCGATCTGATCCTGTCCCTGACATATAGATGGATGGTCGGCAAGTAGTTAAAGAAAAACTAAACCCTCTTATCATTTTCAGCCAAGGAAGTTGCCATCTTGGCCCCTGTTGGATCTTAAACTTCCATGATGCTGCACATGTGATGAGTTATGACATCAGCCATTTGATGGTTTGACAATTTGGTTGAGAGCACAACCAATGTGACAGTTACACCTGGAATGTTACTGTTTTTTTAAATGGTTAAATTGATGGGTTTAGTGCTGGTTCAAAGCCAGAGAGTCAACATGCCAGCCAAGAAAGGCCTTGAATTTCACCATTGGTGGCCTTCAGTACTACCAAGTCAACACAAATCCTGGCAAATGCATAACACAGGCCATAGGAAAGCATCGCCTTCACAGAGAAGACTGTGGTTTATCTAAATGTCTTCATGTGGTTATGTCCCTTGCTCATTTTACATAAGTAAGCTTAGCAGAGTTCTTCTTTTAAAGAAAGGCCATCGTATTGGAAGAGCTGCCAAGGCCAGATGAAAAGAGTAATTAGACATTTTTGTTTCTGTTCCAGGACGGTGGCTGCAGAGGTTCGGAAACAGGTCTCCAGAGAATATGGAGGGTCTCCGCAACTTTCCAAGAAACGAGCAGGAAGTCAACAATCAGTGAGTTTTCATGAGTCCCGACCAGTGTAATTGTTACTAATCATGGAATGTATATCTGCTTCCTTATACTCAGATCACACAGTCTGATTATTGTGTTCCTTACCAGGCTTACATGTTTATCTGCCTCTAAAAATTTAAAGTGTATGAAAAGCCAAAACTTTTTTTTTTTTTAAGGGTTGGATGGAATAGAGTAGGGTTAGACCACTTGTTCTTTTTCCTGGTTGGGCGATTCATCATCTGTTTTTGTTTCACAAAAGGATTATTGGGTTTTTCACATTTTACAGATAATACAAAAAACATTAAGGTTAAGTACAAAAAGAAGGGGTAAGCAGAAGCGAGATCGTTAAAGTATACATGAGTATTACGGTGATATTTGTAGGCAGAGTACTGCAAATGTCAAGGTATCAGGAGCTCTGTGACCAGCACTGGGATGGGGTACGGGTTATGCCTATGGGGTAAGAAATAAAATCCGCGCTAAGGATATCCAAGGAATGGAAATAAATAAATAGGCTGTGGCCTACCCTGAACTACAGTCAAAAGACTGTATGAAATATAGGGTGGGGGATGGGTAATTGGCGCTGCCTATATGGTGCTTATGGGGTGTGCTCTGCATCAACAGGTAAGAACGCCTCTCTGGGAGGGAGAAAAGGGAGAGAGAGGGGATGCCAATCAGCTCAAAGAAGGAGCTCTAGGGTAGGAGGAAGGGTAGATCTGGACATATACAACAGAACAATAGAAAGAAGAACCAGGGATGAAGAGGGGAACTGGAAAAGGTACTTGTGTGGAGGGATGGACAGAAGAGGAGGGAAGGGAGAAGAAGAGTAAAGCAAAACTCCCGTGTGGGCCACCAGCTGGACGTAGCAAACGTAAACTGTAGAGGTCTTCATATCAAAAGTAGAGTGTGATCTATGTTCAGGTGAGTGTAAAAGGGTATTCAGGGGTCCCAGACCCTTAAAAAATTAGCATTAGAGTCCTTAAGAATGAAAGTGAGCTTCTCATGGACCATAGTCCCCATGAGCCATTGTTGGAGATTGGCAAAGTTGAGAAATGTTTATCTCCAAGATCTGGCTCACGTCCATCATCTTTTTTTTTTTTTTTCTGGTGGCCATTGTCACCAGAACAGGACATAATGGGATTTCTACAATTTTCAGTTTTTTCGCCAGACCTGAAATAAAGGGAAAATCTTCCAATGGAGGGACACGTTCTGGTGTCTAAAAGGGAATTCCCCTCGCTTTAGAGAGATTTCCTCATGTTTCGGGTTGTGTCTCCAGGATAGGAGGTAGGAGGAAATCTTCTGGGGGGGGGGGGGGGGCAGCAAAACATAAAAAAAAAACATGATATGAATAACTAATTACTGCTCTATCCTAAAAAAAAAATACCAATTTTGGCATTGATAAACTCAATAAGATGGTTATTTCAGCAGTGTCCACTTTTATTTTAACTTTTACAACCTGAATGCTTTAGAAGGAAGCCATAGGCCAGAGATCTGTTGAGTACCTTTTGGAAGTGAGAGGAGACCACTCTTAGGGCTAGCTTTGACCATCTGAAAAACAGTGGATTTCTCTGCAGATAGCACTTAATAAGTAGTAGGGGCGTCTATTCTAATTCCTAAAAACCCACAATTCTGCAAATGCTTGTACTGCACGCAGTTGTAGAGGAGACCCCATTCGGCAGGCAGTAGTGCCTGCCTTTCTAGCTTAAAGTAGTTGTTAAATTACTATATACTTTTTATATATTCTTCTCTGTTTCCTAATCCTGTGTGCCTCTGTGTGTGTGTTCAAAAAAAAAAACAAAAACATATATACCTGATTTCAGGGCGCCTCCCGGCGCTCACGTGACCGGCCACCTCTCTCCATTTGACAGCTGCAGCGGGAGGGGGTCGAAAATCCCCCTGCTGACGTCAGTCGAGAGGACGAGAGAGGCGACCAGTCACGTGAATGCTGAGAGGCGCTCTGAAATCAGATATAGACTGCATTTTTTTAACATAAAACTCACACGCAGACACACAGGATTTGGAAACGGAAAAGATTTTATTAAAAATGTACAGTAAATGTTATTTTAACCGCAGGAGTAGCACAGGCACTGTGCTGTATAACATGCTTTAAGCCCCGGTTCACATTTGTGCGAGTGCCAGGTTCGCATGTAATATCGGAGCGCACTGCTCCGACATTACATGCGATCAGCTGTGCGGTGCGAGTTTAGCCATACAGTTTGTATGGCTAAATTCGCATCGCACCCGGAGCAAACACGCACAGGAGGCATTTTTGCAGCCGCATCAGGATCGGATCGCACAGCGGTTCACACTTGTGCGATCCGCTCCTGTGCGAACTGCACGATCGCACTGCGATATGCGATCAAACTGGGGGTGTCGTTAAGATTACATTGACACCCCCAGCGTATCGCATACGGCAGTGTGAACTGCCGGGGGTGCGTGTGCGATGCGGGAACAGGCTGCGATTTCGCAGCCTTCCCGCATCGCATAAATGTGAACCGAGCCTTAAGGAACAGGATCCATTTATTTATTTTTTTTAAAATAACAAATACTTTATGTCCAACCTGCGGCCCGAAACCGCAGGCAATGCGGCCCACTGCCCCTTGACAATTGTTTTTTTTTGCTGGGTAGGAAGGAAGTCGAGTCGGGGGCACGGCCACAGCAGCTTCCAACTAACTGTAGGCAAAGGCTGCCTCAGAGGTGAGAGCCACTGTCATACGAAGTTGTGGGTTTAGTAACACTTTGACTGTGCCTTGCATGCATTAATGTAACCAGTCTGCTGCACGCAGGAGGAAGCACTTCCTTAGTCTCCTCTCCCCAATGATTTAAACTGCAACATTGTAACTTTTGTAGCAAGTCACAAAGGAATAGACTGCTGCAGGGGCTGATTGCGTCAGACAATTGTGAACACAGCTGAGAACTGTACAAGAATTAGTCATCTCTGAGCAGTCATGGAAGTCCAGGAAGAAGCTGGTGAATCAGGTTGATGCCTGAACAAAGATGGCTCTGTTCTTCTGATGAGAAAAGCAAATGCAGGTATTGGCAGGGGTATCTCGGTGTGAGATATATACATTAATGAGCTTGTATGCATTTAGCATGAAAAGTATATGGAAACAGGTCCACTTCAATACTCAGAGAATCTTGGAGAAGCTATTTATTCCTTCACCTTTAATACTCATGTGTTCTTGTCATTCATTTAATTACAGATCCCCCTGACGGACGTGGTTGATCCACTAGATTTTGAGGAGTATCTAACTTGTCACCCCCCTGATTCAGACAATGAAGCCCTCAGAGACTTGTACGACTTTCCCGCTGATGACATTGAGATCTTATACGAGCCCAGAGAATGCCGCACACTGGAGCCAGCAGCCCCGGAGGAGGGGTAAGACAAGTTATTACAAAAAAAAATAGTTTCTTTGGGAAGGGCATGTAGGCAACACAATTAATTAAAACTGAATTCCTGAGATGGCAATTTTTACATAATTGGTTCAGCTTGGGCCTATGTAACTCTGCATATACCATAGCTGCGGTATCCCTCTAGAACAGGGGTCTCAAACTAGTGGACCTCCAGCTGTTGCAGAACTACAATTCCCACGAGGCATTGCAAGGCTGACAGTTACAAGCATGACACCCATAAGCAGAGGCATGATGGGACTTGTAGTTCCTCAACAGCTGGAGGGCCGCCAGTTTGAGACCCCTGCTCTAGAAGCTGGAAATCACTGTAGTAGGTAAAGCTACTCCAGTGATCTCCACTAGCTTCTGGGTCCTGTGCCGAGCAGCTGCCCTGCTGCTGTGGGAGCACAGGATGTTGCTTGCTACGCATGGGCGCCATTCAGGGAACACTTTGCATTTTCTCACGAGGTGGAGAGCTGGGGTGGTTATGTACCAATCTCCACCTCATCCAATCAGAGAACAATTTGTATTTTTTGAGAAAATGCTAAAGAGGTTGTAAACCCATGACGCTTTTTTTTTTTTTTTTGCTGCAACCTGAAAGAGAAAGCCATAATGAGCTAGTATGCATCGCACACTAGCTCATTATGAAATACCTAAGAAGGAGCCCCTGCCATGCCGCCCGCTCACCTCTATGATGGGCGACATGTCCAGTCGCCCGTCTTCCGGGATCGCGGCATCCGGCCATCTGATTGGCCGGAGCCGCGGTGACGTCACTCCCGCACACGCGCGCGGGAGCCGACGGTCACGGCACGGGGCTCTGAAGAAAATACACCAGCGGCCGTTCCTTCAGAGCGCATGCGCCAGTGATGTCACTGGCTGCATGTAAGGTAAATATCTCCTAAACGGTGCATGTTTAGGAGATATTTACAGTACCTATAGGTAAGCCTTATCATAGGCTTACCCATAGGTAAAAGTGTCAGAGGAGGGTTTACTTCCTTTTAAGTTTTCCCTGAATGGTGCTTGTTCTGAGCAAGCAAGATCCTGTGTTCAGTAAGCAGCAGGGCAGCTGCTGGGCACCCAGATGCTATTAGCAATCACTGTAGTAGTGGTGCCTAATACAGTGATTTTCAGCTTCCACAGGTATCCCACAGGGATCACACAGACATTGTGACATTATATCTGTGTAACAATTGCCATACCTAAACTTCAGCTTTAACATGAGTTAATGCGAATAAAAATTTGGCAGTTGAATATTTTGTATATCTGTAATCTTTTGGAGGATAAAAAGCTCCTCCCACATTATCAATGATGTATCCATCAGCATGTGTCTATTGTTACAGGAAGCTGGATGTTCGGGTTCGTGATGCACTCAAAGTTTATACCCATGACTGGGTGATTGTACAGAGGAGGTAAGTAATGATAGGTCCTAAAAATTGAGCACAATACATCAACAGGAGTATAGTTTCACCATGTAGGAACAGGTTTCTCTTGCTTGGATCTAAGATGTCTCTTGAAACATGTTCAAGTGACCCATTGATAACTGCTTCCAGTAGGTGGGATTCTTCTTGTGTCTGGTTATTTAAAATGCAAGAAAGCTGGAACAGCCAGTTACATCACTCTGATAAATAGATTGTCCTGTGGCATTGCATCCTCCCCTCCATTACTTTTTTAATAATGTGTGAAAAAAGTAATACACAATATTACCAAAAGTATTGGGACGCCTGCCTTTACACATACATGAACTTAATGGCATCCCAGTCTTAGTCTGTAGGGTTCAATATTAAGTTGGCCCACCCTTTGCAGCTATAACAGTTTTAACTCTTCTGGGAAGGCTGTCCACAAGGTTTAGGAGTGTGCCTATGGGAATGTTTGACCATTCTTCCAGAAGCGCATTTGTGAGGTCAGTCACTGATGTTGGACAAGAAGACCTAGCTCACAGTCTCTGGTCTTCTTCATCCCAAAGGTGTTCTGTCGGGTTAAGGTCAGGAAGGCCAGAAAAGTTAATCTGCCCCAAATGTAATACTCTTGGTAATATTGTGTGTGTGTGTGTGTATGTATATGTGTGTGTGTGCGTATATATACACACACACTAAGGACATGGATTACTGGAACCATGTCCTATGGTCTGATGAGACCAACATAAACCTATTTGGTTACATAGTTTGTGAGGTTGAAAAAAGACATCAGTCCATCCAGTTCAACCTAAACCTGGTTCAGATGGTTTCAAGCGTGTGTGGCGGCAAGCAGGTGAGGAGTACAAAGACAAGTGTGTCTTGCCTACAGTCAAGCATGGTAGTGGGAGTTTAATGGTCTGCATGGTTGCATGAGTGCTGCCGGCACTGGGGAGCTACAGTTCATTGAGGGAACCATGAATGCCAACATGTACTGTGACATACTAAAGCAGAGCATGATCCCCTCCCTTCGGAGACTGGGCCATAGGGCAGTATTCCAACATGATAACGACCCCAAACACACCTCCAAGACAACCACAGCCTTGCTAAAGAAGCTGAGGGTAAAGGTGATGGACTGGCCAAGCATGTCTCCAGACCTAAACCCTTTTGAGAATCTGTGGGGCGGAGGAGCGCCAGGTCTCTAACACCCACCAGCTCTGTAATGTCGTCATGGAGGAGTCGAAGAGGACTCTAGTGGCAGCCTGTGAAGCTCTGGTGAACTCCATGCCAGAGAGGGTTAAGACAGTGCTGGAAAATAATGGTGGCACCACAAAATATTGACACTTTGGGCCCAATTTGGACATTTCACTTAAGGGTGTACTCACTTTTGTTACCAGCGGTTTAGACATTAATGGCTGTGTGTTGAGTTATTTTGAGGGGGCAGCAAATATACACTGTTATAGAAGCTGTACACTCATTACTTTACATTGTAGCAAAGTGTCATTTCTTCAGTGTTGTCACATGAAAAGATATAATAAAATATTTACAGTGATGATTTGGGGAGCCATGTCATCTGCTGGAGTTGGTCCACTGTGTTTTATCAAGTCCAAAGTCAGCGCAGCCCTCTACCAGGAAATTCTAGATCACTTCATGCTTCCCTCTGCTAACCAGCTTTATGGAGATGCTGATTTCATTTTCCAGCAGGACTTGGCACCTGCCCACTTTGCCAAAAGTACCAATACCTGGTTTAATGATCATGGTATCACTGTGCTTGATTGGCCAGAAAACTCGCCTGACCTAAACCCCATAGAGAATCTGTGGGGTATTATCAAGAGGAAGATGAGACACCAGACCCAACTATGCAGATGAGCTGAAGGCCGCTATCAAAGAGACTTGGGCTTCCATAACATCTCAGAATTGTCACAGGCTGATCGCCTCCATGCCACGCCGCATTAATGCAGTAATTCATGCAAAAGGAGCCCCGACCAAGTATTGAGTGCATACTATACTGTACATGGACATACTTTTCAGTAGGCCAACATTTCTGTATTACATTTTTTTTCTCTATTGTCCATCGACAGATGCAGCCTCCTCTCCATGAGCTGAGTGGGTTTATGCTCCTCCCATCAGGTGTAGTCTATTCAGGGAAATTTGAATACACACACCCAGGGGGCTGTCCCTCCAGGCATAAACCCTACTGCACAACCCAGCACATCAGTTTGTTTTCTGCCTAGAGAAGGAGTAGACCTAGGTTTCCTGCTGGGACTCTGGTCTCAGTTTTTTTATTCTTTTCAGAATATTTTCTTTTATTTCTCTTTACTCACTTGCTAGCTAGTGTTCAGGGAAGAATTTCCTGGTGATCTACAAGCAACCATGCCGGCTAGGGCTTCGCACTGGATAATCTAGATCCTTATGGTCCCCCCAGTTTGGCCTACAAGCTTGAGCAGGTTAAAGTTACGAACTAGACTTAGCCACGACTATGCCCCCTTTTCCGGAGGGGACAAGCCTGCGAGCGGATGCCTCACTGGGATGCAACGACCTAGAACGTCCTGAGTCGCAGCATACCCCTTGGCTGGCAGCACCCCCACTTCGGGTGGGAGGCAGTCTGCCCGGAGCAGAGCCCACCTGGTCCATGGTGTGGTGAGTAACTGTGCCCCCTTGCCCCTGCTGGCCTTGGGGGGATGTGGGCCCTCCCCTGGGGATAATGGGATTGTGCCTCCCAAGAGATCCCCCTGGTCTGCCCGGTCTGTGTGTCCTTCCCTGTCCCTGCGGGGACTGTGTGTCTGGAATGTTCTGGCCTTCGGGGTGGGGGGGGGGTGACATGGTACTTGGGCTTGCTGGTCCCTGTTGTGGTTCCTGAAGCCTTCATGTGTCGGTCCCTAGCTGCATGGTGCGCCGCCATCTTAGGTGTGGGCAATGGAATTTTTTCCCCAAAGACTTATATGGGGCAACCATTTTCCCTGCAGTTTTCCTATTGTTTTATATGGGCATCCATCTTTGTGTTGCCCTGGTGCTATATTTGGCAGTGTATCCCTGACAGGCGACATCACTTCCTGTGTGGTCACTTCCTGCTGCTGAGCCAAGGTAAATTCCTGCTTCTCTCTCCATGCTGTGTAAGACTCAGGAGGCTATGTGTCTGAGGTGGTAAAGTATTGAGGGTCCCATCGGGCATATCCTTGCACTTTTCTGCTATCAGTTTGGTTTAAAGAGGCACCATGCAGACCGCTGCGATTGGTGGTGGATACCGCGATCAGCGTTCTTAAAGCTACAGTACTCTGTTGTTAAAATTGCACTATGGAGTCCCAAACTGAAATTTCACCCTCAGACCCGCTCTGTGTGACTCCCGTACAGTCCGGATCACAGACGCTGGCCGCGATTTCAGCTGCCCTGGAAAGCCTGGCGGCTAAAGTTGATTTAGTCATGAAAAAGGAAAGGTTGATAGCCGTAAACGGCCACTGCCTTCATCATCTGTGGAGGTGTCCTCTGATTAAGAGTCTGACGTGGTTTCCCCGGATGTTTCCCTTCCTGAGGGGTCGCTGTCCTCACAGTCAGATGATGAAGAGGACCTGTCTTCTTCAGTTGCAGCGCGAGCACGCTTTGGTGGAAGCCCTGAATATTTCAGTGCGGGATACTTTAAAATTGGCTGATGAGCCCACGCCGAACTTCTGGAGGTGCTATGAAACCCTGGGGCAAGTCCAAGGCCGGTCAGTCCGGTACTGCAGACAAGTCCTCTTCAGCATGAAGGAGTGCTCTCACCCGTCTTAGGGGTGGGGGGACGTATGCACTTATTTCAGTAACCCTGAACTTCCTTCTTTCAGGACAAATGGGTTCGCAAACTGGTTTGTTCCAGGTACAAGATCGAATTCTGGTCTCGGCCAGGGGACAGGTTTTTTCAGTCAAATCTTCACCTGTCTCCGGAGGGTTTGAAGGATCTGCAGGAGGCTGTGTGAGATGTCCTGGCTCAAGGGGTGATTGTGTTCCCCAACAGGAACGCTCTCAAGGTTTCTATTCAAACCTGTTCACCGTGCCCAGAAAGAAGGGAAAGGTGCGTCCAATCCTGGACCTCAAGGCTCTGAACCGCTTTGTGCGGGTGCAGAAATTCCGAATGGAGACCATTCGGTCGGTGGTGGCATTTTTATATCGGGGATTTTCTGACTTCTATCAATCTCAAAGATGCGTATCTCCACGTCCCCATATTCGAGGGACATCAGCGATTCCTCTGCTTTGCGGTGGCAGAAGAGCACTTTCAATTTGTGGCATTAGCCTTCGGTCTCACCTCGGCTCCCCAGAGTTTCTACCAAGGTCCTAGCCCCTGTGCTAATCTTGTTGCGTCAAAGAGGTATCTCCATTGTGGGGTATCTGGACAATCTCCTGTTGCGAGCAGTTTCCCATTCGGATCTGCTGGAAAACATCTCCATCACAATTCGGACCCTTCAGGACTTCGGGTGGACGATCAATGTCACCAAATCTGCCCTAACTCCGTCTGTGCGGGTCACCTATCTGGGGCTGATCCTCGACTCGGCTCTGGCAAGGGTCTTCCTTCCCTTGGACAAGCTTCAGAAGTTGCAAAGGGCAGTCTAATTGCTGATGGAGGCCGATCAGTCCTCCTTGCAGGCTTGCATGAGGGCCCTGGGTCTGATGGTCTCGACCTTCGAAGCAGTCCCGTTTGCTCAGTCTCACACGAGACAGCTGCAGAAGGAGATTCTGTCACAATGGAACAGAGCTCCTTGGTCATTGGGCCAGAAGATTTGGTTGAGCCATCTCACAAAGTCGGCTCTCTCTTGGTGGATCCAGTCACCTGTCCTGTGCCATGGCAAGTCCTTCCTGCCGGTGTTTTGGACAGTGGTCACCACGGACGCCAGCCTATCAGGCTGGGGTGGAGTGCTGGGGAAGCTCTGTGCTCAGGGGACTTGGGCGTCGGAAGAGTCTTCCTTGCCGATCAATATTCTGGAGCTGAGAGCGATCAAGCTCTGCCTGCTTCACTGGACAAGTCGGCTACACGGCTCTCCAGGTTAAGTTCCAGTCGGACAATGCCATGGCTTACATCAATCATCAAGAGGGCACCAGGAGTGTCCTGGCGGCCAAGGAGGTGGCCGAGATTCTGGTGTGGACGGAACACAATATCCGGCTCTTTCCGCAGTCCGTGTCCAGGTGAGTCATCAGGTGTTGGATCAGGGGGAGTGGTCTCTGCATTCAGAGGTGTTTCATCTCCTGTGGGTCCGGTGTGGGACCCCGGACGTGGATATGTTTGCGTCTCACCTCAACAGGAAAGTTCAGAGGTTTGTGGCCAGGTCTCGGGATCCTCTGGCCGACGCAACAGATGCTCTGGTGGCTCCTTGGAGTCAGTATCGCCTGATCTATGCCTTCCTTCTGCTCATTCTGCTGTCAAGGTTTCTTTGCAGAGTGGCGATGGAAGGCATTCTGGTCGTTCTGGTGGCACTAGACTGGCCTCGGCGGTCTTGGTACGCAGAACTGGTAAAAATGGTAGTGGATCCTCCATGGGGTCTTCCTTTTGTGGGAAGATCTACTGATCTACTATCTCAAGGACTGATCTTCCATCCTGCTTTACCAACTTGGCTGTTGCAAGCAAGGTGTTGAGGGATAGAGGTCTTTCTGATTCGGTGATTCCTACCCTTTTGAAGGCCAGGAAGTCGACATCTAGGATGATCTATCATTGTACGTGGAAATCGTACATTTCTTGGTGTGAATCGCTGCAGCTGCACCCTCGCTTGTTTTCTTAGGCTAGGGTTTTTGCTTTTTTACAAAAAGGGGTTGAGCAGCGCTTGGTATTGGGTACTATCAAGGGCCAGATTTCGGCCTTGGCTATTTACTTACAATGTCCGTTGGCTACTCATAGTTTGATTCGCACCTTCGTTCAGGGGGTGTGTCATCTGGCCCCTCTGAGGAGGTCACCGTTACCGACGTGGGATCTTAATCTGGCTTTGTCTGTTCTTCAAAAGCCTCCTTTTGAGAATATTAGGGAGATTCCTCTGCTTTCTTTGTCGCAGAAGGTTGCCTTCCTAGTGGCTATCACTTCTGCCCACAGAGTCTCTGAGTTAGCGGCGTTGTCCTGTAGTTCCCCTTATTGGTGGTCCACAGGGATAAAGTGGCCCTTTGACCTAATCTGTCCTTTCCTCCTATGGTGGTGGTGGATTTTCACCTGAATGAAGACATTGTGTTGCCTTCCTTATGTCCTAACCCTAAACATCACAAGGAAGTTGCCTTGCACTCTCTGAATGTGGTTCGGGCGATAAGGGTTTATCTGACGGTTACGGAGTTCTTCAGGAAGTCGGACTCTCTTTGTCATCCTGGATGGTCCTTGCAAAGGTTTGGCTGCATCCGCTGCGACCATTTCGAGATATATCAGGCAGACGGTTGTTCAGGCTTATTCGATCAAGGGTCTGGTTCCTCCTTTCCCTGTGAAGGCGCATTCTACTAGAGTGCTGAGTGCCTCTTGGGCTTTTCGCCATCATTACAAGTTTGTAAGGCAGCGACTTAGTCGTCTGTGCACACCTTTACCAAATTTTACAAGGTTGATTTGTTGGCGTCTTCGGATGCCTCTTTTGGCCGCAAGGTTTTGCAAGCTGCTGTTTCATAAGAGAATGTTTGCATAAGAGATGCAGCACCCACCCCTCTGGGGTTGGTTCTATTGTCTTCACTGCTTTTAAAATAAACGGATGTGCTGGGTTGTGCAATGGGGGTTTATGCCTGGAGGGACAGCCCCCTGGACGTGCGTATTCAAATTTTCCTGCCTAAACTTCTCCTGATGGGAGGAGAATAAACCCACTCAGCTCATGGAGATGAGGCTGCGTCTGTCGATGGACATCAGAGAAAAAGATTTTACAGTAAGATCTTACAAAAATCTTATTTTTTTATTGGTCTAATTTTCTGAGATACTGAATTTTGGGTTTTTACTAGCTGTAAGCCATTATCACAATTAAAAGAAATAAATGCTTGAAAAATATCACCCTGTGTGTAATGCATCTATATAAAATATGAGTTTCACTTTTTGAATTTAATCACTGAAAATAATTTGATTATGTTCTAATTTGAGATGCACCTGTATATACTGTATATGGTAATGCCTAGCTTAGCTATAAGTCACTCCTAATGTCCTATTGCAAACTACTGTGACCCGATTCCTCTGCCATAGCTCTACCAAAGAGAGTTCTATGACCAGATTTAGGATGGAGTCACCGTAATGACAGCTATTTTGCATGGTTTACATTGAAGCAGATAATTGAAAGACCGAAACCTTATACAAGATTAGAAACAAAAAATACTATAGTAGAGATTGCATATCATCCATTGAGGGCGTTGGTGCTATTTTTACAGAGCTTAAACGTCTTAGAAATGAAAGTGGTACTTGAAGTGCAGTTGTCCGTTATTATCACTATGGTTTTCTGTAAATAGGTCTCAGCAACTGAGCACGGCGTACACTCCCATCACCGCAGAACGCCAGCGACAAAGGCAGAAAGCTCTGAACCGACAG
Organism: Pelophylax lessonae; assembly: GCF_965119305.1. Taxonomy (NCBI): domain Eukaryota; kingdom Metazoa; phylum Chordata; class Amphibia; order Anura; family Ranidae; genus Pelophylax; species Pelophylax lessonae. Next base: position 601,466,113 of record NC_138771.1, on the reverse strand, counting down.
TTGTATGAGCTGGATGAGGCAACAGAGGAGAGGGGGGTTCCTCCTGAGGAGCAGGTAACTTAAAGTGACTGTATATTCTTGTGTATTTTTTTTTTTTAATAAATATGTTATACTTTACCTGCTCTGTGTAGTGGTTTTGCACAGAGCAGACCCAATCCTCCTCTTTTCAGGTCCCTTGCTGGATCTCCTGGCACCCCCCTCCTGTTGAGTGCCCCCACAGCAAGCAGTTTGCTATGAGCGCACCCGAGCTGAGTCACAGCTCCCTGTCTCCATTCAGAAATGGAGCCGCGACCTGACCCTGCCCTCTCTCTCTCCTGATTGGCTGACTGACTTCGACTGACAGCAGTGGGAGCCAGTCACGCCGTGCTGCTGTCTTAGCCAATGAGGCTACACAATTGCTGGATAAAGACAGGCTCAGGTCATTATTAGGGGGGCTGAAGGGGCTGCTGCAGGAATAGAATACATAGAATAGAATGCATTAAGATAAAAAAAAAAGAAACCTTCTGCCTTTACAATCCCTTTATGTAAAGGCTTAAAACTAAACTCCTGGCAAATGGTTAAATGCACTGATGGAATACATATATGGGAGCTGTTTTTTTTTTTTTTTTTCTCCTACAAGTGGATTTTTGATTTCGGTCTATCCAGTTCTAAAGTTTATACAACCCTGCCAGACAGCAGAACATAGTTGCTGACCTGACTTGTCTTTATTGTACTTAAAGTAAAGATTCACTATTTGTTCACAATCCATCCCCCTCCATAGCCCCCTTACAGTGAATTATGCCATACAGACCACATGACGGCGGCCCTTCCCCCGTTGCTGTTTTTAGCCAGGCAGTAGAAATTAGAGGCTGGCTGCCAGCAATTTCACACTAAAGTCACAGAGACTTGAATGGGGCATTGCCCCTACAGTATACTCCTATATCTTTAGGCCAGTTAGATCATGCAGCCGTTGGAAGAGGACCTGAAATAGTGGAAGCATGATTAACTGTATTAAAAATGAGTGAATTTGTACTTTTAAAACGGAACTAAACTGCTAAATGAATGGCTTCCTCTACCCCTCTTCTGTACCACCATCCTAAGAACTCTGGCTTGTGCGCATATGTGCCGCCGGCGTCTTCTAAAATCTGGCAGAAACTGGCATCCCATTGGCATGTGTGTGGAGGGATTTCTACAACTTCTTGCAGATTGCCGCTATATCACCCGGTGGCATTTTGTGCACACAAATCTGTTGCTCATGCGCTGCCCAGTTACAACTTAGTACCATACTTGATTCCTGGGATAGCTGTGACATGGCTGTCTCAGGAGGCAGCGGGGCCTGGCCTAGGCTAAAAACTTGGAAGTACTGCTCTACAGCAAAAAAAAAAAATAAAGGTAAAATATAGAATAAAAATTGTTAGTTTTTATGTAAGAGGGAGGGGGTGGATAAGAGAAAAAAAAAGGGGGAGTACGTTTAGCTCCACTTTAAAGCGTAACTCTACTTTTGTTGAGAAAAAAACATTCCCCTCTGGGTGATCTCTGTACATTGTAGGGATTTTAACAAACTTTGTTGCAGATTCCTACCTTTTGTTATTTTGAATTAATTCTTGTTTGTTCCTCTGTGCTAAGTGAATTTAATGGGAGTGGTTTCATAACTATCAATCAGCTGTGCACCTGCAGAGCTCTAATGAGGAAAGCTGCTGGGCCTGTATCCCTTTAGATGTAATTTTCCTTTTTGAAGTATCTCACCAAAAATGACATTCAGGGGATGCCTGAAATCTGACTTGTATCTTAGTGCAGACTTCTGGGGAAATTAGGAAGCCAATCACACAAGCAGGAAACTATTTTTCTGGGGTGTGGTCAGTATACATTCTGTGTACAGAACAGCTCCAGGTAGCCATATTGCATTTTCAGAAAATTACAACAGCTGCAGACTGAAAAGGAAAGGTCATTTTTAATAACATTCAATTACAATATGACTTGTGTCGCAATTGTATACGCTATCTTATTTTTTAATTTGCTATTTTTCTTGCCCACAAAAGTGGAGTCCTCTCCTTTCCTCCAGCTTATTTATATTGTAAGAGCAGCAGCAGCACAGTGACAAGCGCACTCCCTTTTTGTCACGGTTTTCTCCTCCTGACAGCATGCTCCTTGTCAGCAGATGTGCATTAGATGTGCATGCTCCTTGTCAGCAGATGTGCATTAGATGTGCATGCTCCTTGTCAGCAGATGTGCATTAGATGTGCATGCTCCTTGTCAGCAGATTCAGGTTGATACAAAATCAAAATCAGGTACTTAAAACAACTTGTATTTCATTATATTTATTAAACACAGGCATTGCTGTGTTTCCTGGATTGTACTTGGCTTATATTCTTACCTAGAATCCATTAGGGAGGCAGGCACACACGCTCACCACCAGTCTTCAGTGAATTCTCCATAGCAATAGATGCAAAATCCACTCCAGAGAGGAGAGGCAGGAGATTTAGCTCACACCAGGGCCCTGGTGTCATCAGTACAGGAATTGAGAGAAAGTTTCCCAAAATTTCCCTAGCAGGGCAACAGTCTGCGGTAAAAAGAAAAAAAAAATGTAATCTTTCCCCTGCAAAAAAAAATGGTTGGAGTTCTGCTTGTCCATATAATAATAGAATATGGTTATTAATCTAAAATCTCTAAAATATTATTGTACAGCCGTTCAGCTTGGTTTCTTGGCTCCGGGTGAGCTGATAATATACAAGGTGACTCCTGACATAAGTGGACCTGTGCTTTTCCAATAAAGAGCAGAATCTTATATTTACCTTCCTCTTGTTCTCTTACGACTGTCCTCTGTCAGAAATAAAGAAAGAAAGCCCTGCTTGGACCTCACACGAGGGTGCTGTCTACTCTCCTAGTGCCTATGTGACAGCGCTGGGCCAGGCACCAAACAGCAGCACTTGTATAAGTGCAGTAGGTTCAGTACTGTAGTCCATAAAGAGACAAGTTGGGTGGAAAAACCTCTTCAAATTCTAATTTTTCTTTTTGGCACATTGATAGGAGGAAAAAAAAAGAGCATCTGCCTCGATGGATGAGACCCCCCGGGGAAGTTGGGCTTCTAGTATATTTGACCTGAAGAACTCTGCTCCAGATCCATTACTGCCAGGTCTGCTGGAGAGAACACCACCAGAAGAGGTGGACAGGATGAACGATGAGCAACGTAGAGAGAACCGACACCATCACATCCTCACTCTCTATCCAGCTCCCGATGAGGTGACACTAACCATAATTTCAATAACTTCCTGGTACCCATTTCCTGAGTGTCCTATTACCCCCTGTAATATCTTATTACAGTAACCCAGCTCCTGAGTGTCCTATTACCCCTGTAATATCTTATTACAGTAACCCAGCTCCTGAGTGTCCTATTACCCCTGTAATATCTTATTACAGTAACCCGGCTCCTGAGTGTCTTATCACCCCTGTAATATCTTATTACAGTAACCCAGCTCCTGAGTGTCTTATTACCCCTGTAATATCTTATTACAGTAACCCAGCTCCTGAGTGTCCTATTACCCCTGTAATATCTTATTACAGTAACCCAGCTCCTGAGTGTTCTATTACCCCTGTAATATCTTATTACAGTAACCCGGCTCCTGAGTGTTCTATTACCCCTGTAATATCTTATTACAGTAACCCAGCTCCTGAGTGTCCTATTACCCCTGTAATATCTTATTACAGTAACCCAGCTCCTGAGTGTCCTATTACGCCTGTAATATCTTATTACAGTAACCCAGCTCCTGAGTGTCCTATTACCCCTGTAATATCTTACTACAGTAACCCAGCTCCTGAGTATCCTATTACCCCTGTAATATCTTATTACAGTAACCCAGCTCCTGAGTGTCCTATTACCCCTGTACTATCTTATTACAGTAACCCAGCTCCTGAGTGTCCTATTACCCCTGTAACATCTTATTACAATAACCCAGCTCCTGAGTGTCCTATTACCCCTGTAATATCTTATTTCAGTAACCCAGCTCCTAAGTGTCTTATTACCCCTGTAACATCTTATTACAATAACCCAGCTCCTGAGTGTCCTATTACCCCTGTAACATCTTATTTCAGTAACCCAGCTCCTAAGTGTCTTATTACCCCTGTAATATCTTATTACAGTAACCCAGCTCCTGAGTGTCTTATTACCCCTGTAATATCTTATTACAGTAACCCAGCTCCTGAGTGTCTTATTACCCCTGTAATATCTTATTACAGTAACCCAGCTCCTGAGTGTCTTATTACCCCTGTAATATCTTATTACAGTAACCCAACTCCTGAGTGTCTTATTACCCCTGTAATATCTTATTTCAGTAACCCAGCTCCTGAGTGTCTTATTACCCCTGTAATATCTTATTACAGTAACCCAGCTCCTGAGTGTCTTATTACCCCTGTAATATCTTATTACAGTAACCCAGCTCCTGAGTGTCTTATTACCCCTGTAATATCTTATTACAGTAACCCAGCCCCTGAGTGTCCTATTACCCCTGTAATATCTTATTACAGTAACCCAGCCCCTGAGTGTCCTATTACCCCTGTAATATCTTATTACAGTATCCCGGCTCCTGAGTGTCCTATTACCCCTGTAATATCTTATTACAGTAACCCAGCTCCTGGGTGTCCTATTACCCCTGTAATATCTTATTACAGTAACCCAGCTCCTGAGTGTCCTATTACCCCTGTAATATCTTATTACAGTATCCCGGCTCCTGAGTGTCCTATTACCCCTGTAATATCTTATTACAGTAACCCAGCTCCTGAGTGTCCTATTACCCCTGTAATATCTTATTACAGTATCCCGGCTCCTGAGTGTCCTATTACCCCTGTAATATCCTATTATTGTAACCCAGCTCCTTTTTTCTCTGTAATCATAAGGTCTTTTTTGCCATAGGACGAAGCTGTGGAGAGATCCACCATTCCGGAGGTGCCCAAGGAGCACTTTGGTCAGAGGATCCTGGTGAAATGCATATCACTGAAGTAAGCATTGTTTTGGTTGGTTGCTTTTTCCATCTCTCCCTAAGTTGACCCTGCTGGAATGGTTTTTCTTTGTATTGATTTTCTTTTAATTTGTTTCATATGCTGAGATGTGGACACATAGATATTTGATCTGCCTTGTGGTGTTATACAGGACGTAAATTCTCAGGAATAATACAACCTGCCCTTAAACATCTGAAAAGTGCATCAATATCTCCTAATAACACCACACAGCTCACTTTGAACAGTTGCAGTTGTTAAATTCTCCTTTCAAAAAAATATAAGTAGGTGATAGTTCATGCTTGAAGCTGCATTGCCATTAAAAGGCAAACAGACATTTGTAGTGCATGGTTGTAAATTGCTGGAGGATTTTTTGTTTTCAGAAACATGAGCATTCTTTGTCCACTGTCTCTCATAATCATCAAGAAATTTATTCTGTGCCAAAACCACGTTATTTTATTTCCTTCTTGACCACGATAGTGTAGTAAGTCACTTCACAAGTGGAGCAGTGTAAGTTAACCACTTAAGCCCCGGAAGATTTTACCCCCATTCCGACCAGGGGGTATTTTGCGATTCGGCACTGCGTGACTTTAACGGAGAATTGCGCGGTCGTGCGACGCTGTACCTAAACGAATTTGGCGTCCTTTTTTTTCCCACAAACAGAGCTTTCTTTTGGCGGTATTTGATCACCTGTGCGATTTTTTGATCACGCGCTATAAACAAAAAAAGAGCGTCCATTTTGCAAAAATAGCAATATTTTTCCCTTTTTTTTATATGAAATTCCCCCAAAAAAAAATGTAAAAATCAAAATTTTTTAAAATTTTCGGCCAATTTGTTTTATGCTACCTATGTTTGGTAAAAAAAATCGCAAAAAGCGTATTTTGATTGGTTTGCGCAAAAGTTATTGCGTTTACTAACTAAGGGAAAGATTTTTGTCATTTTTGTTGTTTTTTTTTTTAACGCGTAATGGCGGCGATCTGCGATTTTTTTTTTCGGTACTGCGACATTGGGGCGGACAGATCGGACCCTTGACTGACATTTTTGACACTTTTGGGGTTACCAGTGACATTTCTACAGTAATCAGTGCTATACATATGCACTGTTACTGTAAAAATACACTGGTAGTGAAGGGGTTAACTTTATTTGAGAGGGAGGGGCTGTGTGTGTCCCTAGGGGCGTGATTCTAACTGTGATTGGCTGGGGCTTCAGCTGTATGCAGAGTGATCAACGGATCTACATAGTAGATCCAGGTGATCAGCTCTCATACAGCTAGGAGAATGACAGGCAGCTTGTTTACACAAGCTGCCTGACTTTCTCCCTCTCCCTCTCCCCCGCCGATCGCAGAGTGGCGTGTGACCCGATGTCCGCCGGTCACACGCGCGGGGGGGTCCGTGACCACTCGGGAGCGGGAGCGCGCCTCCGGGGGCGCGCGCTCGCTCCCTAGACCCTCACAAGCTAGTGACGTAGCCCTACGTCACTTTGCCTGTGAGGGGCTGACCGCCGACGTAGATAGTCGTGCGGCGGTCGGCAAGTGGTTAAAGGGGTTGTAAAGTCTGACGGTGCATTCTTTGCATTAAGAAAAAAAGCCTTCTGTGTGCAGCAGCCTCCCTAATACTTACCTAAGGTCCCCCTCTGTCCAGTGATGTCCACGAGTGTCTCAGCCATCCGAGATTCTCCCTCCTGATTGGCTGAGACACAGCAGCAACGCCATTGGCTCCTGCTGCTGTCAATCAAAGTCAGCTAGCCAATCAGAGGAGGGGGGGGGCGGGTCAGGGCTCCGTGTCTGATTGGACACAGGGAGCTGTTACCTGGCTTTGTTGCCCCCATAGCAAGCTGCTTGCTGTGGGGGCACTCAACCGAAGGGAGGGGCCAGGAGCACATAAGAGAGACCCAAGAAGAGTAGGATCCGGGCTGCTCTGTGCAAATCCACTGCAACAGAGCAGGTAAGTATAACATGTTTGTTATTTTTTTAGGGAAAAAAACAAGACTTTACAACCACTATAAGGCCCCTTTCACACAGGGGAGTCCGTCGGCGGACTCCGTTTTTCTCAGTGGGGGATCGATCCACCGATACCCCGCTGAGCAGGCGGATGGCAGCTGTGTCTCCGCGCTGTGTGTGGAGACACAGCTGTCAGGTCCCGCTGTTCTCTATGGGGGAATCGGATGGGAATGGAACGTCTGTCCGTTCTCATCCAATCCCATCCGATCCGATCCACTGGACGGATGGAAAATAGGGTTTCCATCGGTCCAGATTTGACGGATCTGATGTCAGCGGACATGTCTCCACTGACATGCGATGCCCCATAGAGATGCATGGGGCATCCGTTGAGATCCGCCAACAAAACTGACAGGCGGATCTGAACGGTCCGCCTGTGTGAAAGGGGCCTAAAGCTGAACTTCAGGAAAATGGGTAAATAAACAGAAGAAAAATCATAAAGGAGCTCATTTACCTGCCAAAGGATTATCATTTTTGTCCATGTGGTCCTGTGATTTACACAGCACAGTCCTATCTGGCAGGGCAGAAGACCTCATTTCTCTCTGCTGCGGTTAGTTCAAGACTTGCACATCTTGCTCCTGCCCACCTGCCCAGATTGTGACCTAGAAGAAAGCAGAAATCTGATGAGCTCCTCTCTCTGTCAGTCTGCCAGTTCCTCCTATTAGCATGCCCTCGATTAGCACATTCGTTAGCAGACTGCAGCACAACTGACTGACTTCTTCTTCTGCTGCTTCTCCCTCTTCCAGTATGAGCTCTTCTGTCCAGGGTATGCATGATGAGATGATGTATTAATTAATATAGCATTTCCTTAATTTGTTTCTGTTATATATGCCTGTAGATTAATGTGAAAAAGTGTGTGTTAATGTGTAGTATTCACATATGTGTATTTCCTCTGTGTGTTTAGAGGTTTTCCTGCAGTGCAGCTCTAAAGAAGAGTTCCAGGTTTGGTATAATTTTACATAGATACATTGTTGTTAGATCATTGTACCTGTGTATATTCTATACCTGGAAGCTGGAAATCACTAAAGTAGACACATTTACTCCAGTGATCATTACTTGCTTCTGGGTCCTGAGCAGACGACCTGATGCAATGTGAATAGGAGGTCAGCCGCTTGGCGCAGGGGTCATTTACAGAATGCTTTGCATTTCCTGGATAAATGCAAACCATTCTTTGATTGGAGGAGGTGGAGAGTATTACGTCACAGCCCCACCTCTACCACCTTTTCCAGTCAAGGAACACTTTGCATATATTCAGAAAATGCATAACATTCTCTGAATGGTGTCCTGCAAAGCAGCCAATCTCCTGTGATTGCAATGCAGCAGGCCAACCAATCAGCGCATGACCTGGAAGCAAGTGGAGATCACTGGAGAAGAGATGTCTAAGTATTCTGGACCCAGCTGGCCAATGTAATTATGTAAAAATATACAATGCTTGGATTTATTCTTTAACCACCAGGCGCTGGGGTCTCTTGGTCATAAAAAGGGGGTTTCAGATTCTGGTAGGCGGGGCTGGGTTTCTGATCATATGACCACCATGATTGGCTGTCACAGCGGTCTCATGATTGGAAAGCTCCTGATTCACAAGAGATGCTGCTGCTAACTGTGCTGGGAGCATGCAGGGCCCGCACTCTCGGCAAAGCTCTGTTTATCATTAGGCCGCATATATGCATACAACCGGCGGGAAGGAGTTGAAATAATAACTGGTATGTCATTATTTAAATGTAATCATTGTCTCTTCTTTCAGGTTTGAAATCGAAATTGAGCCAATATTTTGTGTTATGGCCCTTTATGATGCCAAAGAAAAGAAAAAGGTAAGTGATGGCAGCGTGGAATACAGAGGATGATATACAGAGGGGCTGATTTAGGGCTCCTTCACATGTGTGTTGAATATGAAGAACGAAGCAATGCTCATTAAGGCCCCTTTCACACTATCTGTCCGTCGGAAGGATTCAGTTTTTCTCAGCGGGGGATGGAGCCGCCGATCCCCCGCTGAGCAGGAGGATGACAGCTGTGTCTCCGCGCTGTGTGCGGAGACACAGCTGTCAGTTCCCCATGCATTTCTATGGGGGAAATTGGATGGGGGAAATCGGATGTTGGTCCGATCCGATCTGCTGGACGGATGGAAAATAGGGTTTCCATCCGTCCAGATTTGACAGATCGGATGTCAGTGGACATGTCTCCGCTGACATCCGATCCCCCATAGAGATGCATGGGGGGACCGTTCAGATCCGCCAAAAAAACGGACAGGCGGATCTGAACGGTCCGCCTGTGTGAAAGGGGCCTAAGGCCCCTTTCACACGAGCTTTCCGATTAGGTCCGCCTGTCAGTTTTTCAGGCACACCTGAATGGATGCTCCATGCACCCCTCTGGAGCAGCGGATGTCAGTGGTGACATGTCCGCTGACACCCGCTGCTATCCGATCCGATCCTTTCCATGAAATCCAGACAGATGGAAAGCCTATTTTCCTTCCGTCTGGAGGATCGGATCGGATAGGATTGGATTGGATAACAACAGACAGGCGGTCCGTTTTCATCTGATCTCCCATACAGGAGAGCGGGGATCTGACAGCTGTGTCTCTGCAAAGTAAGCGGAAATGGAGCTGTCATCCGCCTGCTCAGCGGGGGATCGGCGGATCGATCACCACTCAGCAAAACTGAGTCTGCCCAGCGGAAAGCCCATGTGAAATGACCTTTACAGCCCATTCAGACTGGCGCGACAGGATTTTGTGGGGCGACCTGTGAAGTCCCGTGCACCGCGACCTCGGCGCGACTTGCATGGACTTCATATAATTGAAGTCAATGCAAGTCGCCTCCAGGTCGCCCCAAAGTAGTACAGGACCCTTTTTCTAAGTCGGATCGATTTGTGTCGCTCCTATTAGAACGGGTCCTGTACTATTCAATGGCGAGCGACCGACTGCAACTTGTCAGGCGACCAAGTCGCCTGACAAGTTGCGCTAGTGTGAATGGTCCCTTACACTTAAGTAGTATTTATGATATGTTTATGACATGTTTTTGTTGTTTTTTTATGAAGCGCTGAAAAGGCTTCAAGAATGCTTAATAAATATCCATGGAAGCGTTGCTCTTCTAGTGGGAAGTTCTTAGGCTCCATGCACACTAGCGTTTTTAAAGACTCTAAAAAAGGTAGAAAAAACGCTGGCTGAAAAAAGCGTTTTTGAGTCAGCTTCTGGTAGCATTTTATTAGCGTTTTTAAAGGGGAAGTGATGTAGAAGAAATTATTTAATTTGATATGTTGATTAATACTCCATGCACACTATCATTTTTCATAAGCTCAACAAAATCTAGAATAAACGCTGGATGAAAAATACTGATTAATAGCCTTTTTGTGCCAACTTCTAGTAGCATTTTATTAGCATTTAGAAGCTTTTAGGCTTCATGCACACTAGCGTTTTTTTAGGAAGCTTCTGTAATTATATTCTTGGAGCGTTTTTCTAGCAGAAATGCTCCTAAACGCTGCTAAATGCTACTAATAGCATTTTTTCCCCTTTTTTTTAAAGGAACTGCAAAAATGCTAACATTTCTAAATGCTACTACAAAAAGCTGTTCCCAGCGTTTTTTATCCATCATTTGTTTCTAGCGTTTTTTTTTTTTCCAGCTTTTTAATTAGTTTTTTGCTGTTCGTTAAGGAAAAAAAAAGCTGAAACAAAAAACAGTTAGGGGCATTTTAGTAGACTTTAGGAGCAAAACGCTCCAAAAAAACTCTACTATAAAAAAAAAAAAAAACACGTTTTTCTGCTCCTAGACGCTGAAACTCAAAAAATGCTAATAGCCTAAAGTAGTGTGCATGGACACCTAGGATAATACTATTTAGCTTCTAGGAGCAGAAAATAAAATGCTAATAACAGCTTTTACGAGCTTAAAAAAATCCTCTGTGCATGGAGCCTTAGGATATATTATAATAATTCTATAAAAAGAAAACCAGCAGCCATGTAATCATCACTATCGCTTTCCTGCTCCTTGGTAGACATTTTTTTCCTGCCTAAGGATAATATCCACTTGGTGACATGTTCCCACATCAGTTTTTTCTTTTTTTCTGTGTAACAATAGCTAGGGATACCTGGGCAGTTAATTAAAAATGGCATGTAATATATCCTCACATTAAAATCACAATATATTGCTATAAAAAGGACTAGAGCGGCCGGCAAACCTCCTCTCCTTTATAACAGTATGGCAGCGGCTCTTCTAGTGTATCTGACAGGCGTGATGACGTTCTCCACCTTGCATGTTACGCCATAGGAGGGGCTTCATCATGTATATCTGTGTTGAAACACATGTTAGTTGTTCAAAATGTGTAAATATTAACAATTTTAGGTTTAGTGAGTCTCACTTCTAGTGCTGCACAGCTATCTTTATTTCGATCCTTCCAGCAAGGTGTCACTGCACACCACCAATCATGTGTGGCTGACCACAAAGTAAACTTTTTTTGCATGTGCATAATTTGCTTAACCACTTCCCGCTCGCCCTATAGGCGATTGACGTCAGGAATGTGGTTGCATTATCCTGACCGGACGTCATATGACGGCGGCAGGATAATGCGCTCTGCGCGCCCCCGGGGGCGCGCAGAGCGGCGATCGGTAATGCGGCGTGTCACACTGACGTAGGCTCTTTACCATGTGACCAGCCGTGTCCAATCACAGCTGGTCACATAGTACACAGGAAGAGCCGTTGATTGGCTTTCCTCAGTACGTGCCTGATAGGCACGAGTAAAGGAGAGCCGATCTGCGGCTCTCCTGACGGGGGGGGGGGGTCTGCACTGGTAATCAGATCATTGATTACCAGTGCAGACCCTCGGGGGGGGGGGGGTGCCACTAGAACCACCAGGGATGCCCACCCATGACCCCAGGGATGCCCACTATGGCCACCAGGGATGGCAATCGGGGCTCAGGGAGCCCCCCAGTGCCCTCCCCATCAGTGCTGCCCGCCAGTGCCCTCCCCATCAGTGCTGCCCGCCAGTGCCCTCCCCATCAGTGCTGCCCACCAGTGCCCATCATTGCCATCTATCAGTGCCGCCCACTAGTGCCCATTATTGCCCACCAGTGCCGCCTATTAGTGCCCATCATTGCCACCTATCAGTGCCCACCAGTGCCGCCTATCAGTGCCCATTAGTGCCCATCAGTGCCGCCTATCAGTGCCCAGCAGTGCCGCCTATCAGTGCCCACCAATGCTGCATATCAGTGCTACCTATCAGGGCCACATATCAGTGCCGCATATTAGTGCCACCCCATCAGTGCCTCCTCATCAGTGCCTGTCAGTGCAGCCTCATCAGTGCTGGAAAAAACGTATTTATTTACAAAATTGTATCGCATAAACAAAAAAACTTTTTTTTATTTTTCAAACTTTTCGGTCTTTTTTTTTATTTGTTTAGCAAAAAAGAAAAAAACCTTGCTGTGATCAAATACCACCAAAAGAAAGCTCTATTTGAGGGGAAAAAATTACATAAATTTGGTGTAGGTACAGTGTTGCATGACCGCGCAATTGTCATTCAAAATGCAACAGCGCTAAAAGCTGAAAATTGGCCTGGGCAGGAAGGGGGTGAAAGTGCCCGGTATTGAAGTGGTTAAGTATTGGTGGTCACACTCATCATGCTGCAATATTGATCACTTTGAAATGAATACAAAATGAATGAGCTCAAATCGCACTGCAAAGAATTGCATGCCATTTGAACAGGAATGCGGTGCGATTCCTGTCTGAATTGCATGTGGTTTCCCCCACCACTTCTATGTGGTCCCAGTATAGAAAGGCAGGAAAGTGCCATCTAAGAAGTGCAGTAATGCGCAAAAAGTTTTTAAAAAAAACCCACAAGTACATATTATATCTTGCATGTCAAATCCAAAACCACGGGCCCTTGCGGTGCTCACAGAGCTGGAGGAGATGTAGGAAGTTCCGGGACCCCTGTGGGTATAGGGTGCAAGTAATGTCAGATTGGGGGCGAACCTCCTATGTACATCTCCTGCCCTGTGAGCACCGCAAGTGGCCGTGGTTTTGGATTTGACATACAAGATATATTCAGTACTTTTAACATGTGAGTTGTGATAAACATTTTTTAGTAAACTGTTTGTTTGCCCATTGCTGCACTTCTTAGCGGGCGCTTCTGTCTTTCTATACTGGGATCACATAGAAGCGGTGGGGGAAACCACATACGATTCAGACAGGAATCGCACCGCATTCCTGTTCAAATCACATGTGATTCTTTGCACTGCGATTTGAGCCCATTCATTTTGTGTGGGCTCAAATTGCACCACAAAGATATTGGTGCTTGGTATTGGCAAGTACTTGACTAAAATTATTGGTGCTCGCCGGTAAAAATACAACCCTCATTTTGACATTTCCTTTCTGGCATTGTCAGTATTGCTGGCTGGTTGATGCTTTTACCAGCATACAAAAGTAAACAGAGTTACCACAGGGCTTTTCTGTACAACCAGAAAGTGGCTAAAGCTGCTCTGTGCTAGTTCTCTATTATTTCCCAGTGCATTCTGGGATACTGGAGCTGCCACTGCCTCTCCCCCAGCACTTAGTTAACACCTCATAAATGCTTCACTTACATTCCATAAATCAGGGCTTGACAAATTTGGTTTGAATCTAGGAGCCAGGTAAATAAGTTAGGAGCCATTTTTTTTTTTAACTACAAAGCCTTATTTTAAGGACAAAACCCCTTCTCTTATGTAGCCAGAAGCCGATGAAACGGCTGGCTTCTGTCGAAGAGGGAATGACCGAAAAAAGGTCTGCCGATTGGCATCCAATCGGCGCTCTCAGCCAATGAGTGCTGTCCGATGTCCCCTGTCAGAACACAATAGCTCAGTTTGGAGATTGCTGTATTAGAAGTGGGGAGCTCCTTGCGAGATCTCCGAATCAGACATGCATCTAGTCAGACATGGTAATGGCTGCTGGTATACGGACTGGTCCTATATTCTATAAATGTCTGAGATCCAATTTTCTCTGAAGATCGCAGGCTTCGGGGGACCCTGTCGTACTGGAATCCTGCTCCTCTAACTCCAGTGAGCTGGCACAGCCCTGAACTCCCATAATATGATCCATGCAATGGCAGAGATAAGAAGCCGAGAGGAGATCTCGGGTGCCCAAGCATGGCCAGGGGAAGGTGCAGGTGGAGCTGCCCCCCTTGGCACAGAACATAAGACAGAAAATCCTGCCAGTCATCTCCTCACCCCCAGATGGTATGAATTAGTTAGTGGCACTCCGATCCCCCCCATCAGATCTTAACTGGGAGAAGAGCCCATACCCCCCCCCCCCCTCTTCACAGTGGTAGCCGCAGTAACACAGATGGAACCTTTCCCAACATTACATCTCCTAATCCTCCCCCCAGACATTGGAGCTCAGGTAGTTCCCCTCTCGCCGCACACCTTTTGTAGAGGAGGGATGGTGTTTGCGGCAATGAGCTCTCCCCCTCCCTCGGTCCCCTGGCTCCAATTATCTGAATAGCATGAACGGCAGCTCCACTCCAAGTGCTTGCTCTCTTTCCATTCCCTCCACTGCCTTATGTGGCTGACTTCTTCCACGCTATGCCACTGGAGTAGGGTATTCTGATGCCGGGAAACCACGAACTCCGGAACCCCAACATCCCTGAGCCGGGCTGACGACTCCCTTAGCCTGCTCCAGCAAAACCTTGAGGGAGGGCGGCAGCAGCAGCGGGGATGACTGGCCTCCGGGGATCCCCTAACTTTACTGGACTCTGCTGGCCATTCGCTTTTCCTGCTGTGTCAGCGGCTACCACGCTGCTCTATTCCTGCTCCATCCTCAGGGTGTCTTCATCCCTGGTAATCACATTCCCCATGATGATAGTGGCACCCCACAGCTTGCCCTGTAATGGCAGCTGAGCCGAAGCACCTGTCACTGACAAAAGCCCAGGCGCTAGGACGGAATTTCTAGTTGCCATGACGACCTGGTGCCTGGGATTTGTCGAGCCTTGCTATAAATGTTTTAGGTGCTGTTATGTTGGGGTTATTGGGCATCACTATTGAAATCAGTGGAGGCGGTTGACAAGCGCTAATGCTTAGTGGAAGCGACATGCTGCTTAATTTTTAGCATGACACAACACTATCGCTCCTGTGTGAATGGCACTGTGTGGTACCATTGTAATATTCATGGCAGGCATTGATGTGTGGTTATGAGGCTTTAGAAATGCCAAATAAATGCCACATAAAGACATGGTATTGACACATGTGTGAACCAGTCCTTAATGGAGGCAAATAGACTTTGCAGTTGCACTCTACAAGGACATTTGATCCAGAGCTTGGTAAAGGAGGTGAAGTTTCTCTTTGCAAATTATACCCAATCACATATGCAAGGAAATAAAAAAAAATTGCTTGCACATGATTGGATTATGGAAGTCAGCAGAGCCTCTCCTCATTTATTAAGCCTTGGCGCAAATTCCCTTGCAGAGTGCAACTGCACTTGCAAAGTGCACGGTCAGTTAGCCTTTGGTACATCAACACCAGAATGTAGAATCACCTGCAGAAACAATCATTCTAATTGAGTGCTATGAGTTGCTACCCTGTGTATAATTCTGTTTATTAGCTTGTAATTTTTTGCTGGTAAAGCATAAATGACATGCTTATTAGAAGGGTAATTAGTCCGTGTGCACAGGGTGTGGGCTTACTGGCTCGGGTAACTAAGGATTTAGCTGGAGTTTGTTTATTGATGTTGGTAACAGAGATTTTGTAATGCTTACAGGGAACAAGTTTCTTTCTAATCCATTACAATTCTTATTATTATTTTTTTTTTTTAATATTAAACATTACACTTACCGGCTTGGTTTTGCACAGAGCAGCCTGGTTCCTATTCTTCTCTGGTCCCTCTTCGGTGCTCCTGGCCCCTTCCCTCTGTTGAGTGCCCCCACAGCAAGCAGCTTGCTATGGGGGCACCCAAGCCGAGACACAGCTCTGTGTGTGCATTCAGACACGGAGCTGCAACCTGGCTCTGCCCCATCTTTTTCCTGATTGGCTGACTGACTTTGATTGACAGCAGCGGGAGCCAATCATGCTGTGCTGCTGTCTCAGCCAATGAGGAGGGAAGTAGCAGCCGAATAAAGATGGGAGCTGAGGGGGGCTGCTGTACACAGGTTTTTTTTTTTTTTTTTTTTTTATCTTAATGCATAGAATGCATTAAGATAAATAAAACCTTCTGCCTTTACAATCCCTTTAAGGCAGGGGTCCCCAACCCCAGGGCCGCGGATCGGTACTGGTCCGTGGTCTGTTTATAGCCAGGCTGCACAGCAGGAGGTGAGCCATTGGGGTTGGGCATCGGAGGCTCCTTCAATTTTATGCCTATGTTGGATCCTTGTGTTGTGCGCATGTGCAATCCACAATCTCTTTTCAGCCGCGGTGTGGCACATTGAGCTGGACACGTTCCCCCTCTCAGAGGAGGTTTTTACTACAGTTGTGCATGCCTTTATGTCAGTTTGCCCATTTTGTGTCTGACCTTACCCGCAGAGGTCGCAAACAAGCTATTGCACCTTCCTCCTGCAGATTCAGTGTCTGTGGCCTTGGCTGCTTGGAAACTCTGTCTGATACAAAATTGCAGGTATAGATATTTCCAGAGGCATAACTAGAACCTTCAGGGCCCCGGTGCAAGAAACCATAAAGGGCACCCCCTGAACCCCCCCTCCTTCTTCCATCTGGGCTTCCAGTTCTGGGAGGGCATCCATGGACATCCTCACAGACTCCTGCCTTCCACATGCCCTCTGGGGCGCGCATCCAGCATGCTTTGTGACTGCTGTGTTCTTAGACAATCACAGTGGCCCTTTACCATGTGATCAGCTGATTGCATGTAAACAGACTTGTCGGTTATCGGCACTCCTTTCTTCCCACGTTGTGTCTGTGTGAGGAATGGAGAGCCGTTAACCAGCAAAACTGTCAGTACATTGTTTACACTGATAATCAGGGCTCTTATCATCCGTGTCCTGATCATCAGTCCAGCCCCATCAGTGCTGGCTCAGTGCTACCTATCAGTGCTCATGAATGCCACCTATCAGTGCTCATCAGTGCTGCCTATCAGTGTCCATCAGTGCCACCTATCAGTGCTGCCTATCAGTGCTCAATAATACCGCCTATTGGTGCCGCCTATCAGAGCTCATCAATGCCCATCAGTGCCGCCTATCAGTGCTCATCAATGCTGCCTATCAGTGCTGCCTATCAGTGCCACTTATCGGTGGTTATCAATGTTGCCTATTAGTGCCACTTAGTGCTCCTTAATGCCATCTATCATTGCCCACCAGCGCTGCCTATCAGTACCACTTATCAGTCCTCATCAATGCTGCCTATCAGTGCCCATCAGCAGTACTCTGAGCTGAGAGTGTCTCTCTCATACAGCTCAGACTCAGAGCCTGCACTGACAGTCCCTCCTCCCTCGCACAGATAGGAGACAGCTAGAGCTGCACGATTCTCGCTAAAATAAGAATAAAAAAAAAAATATATATATATATATATATATATATATATATATATATATATAAAATATAATATAATGTTGGGGGCTTCTAAATAATTTTCTAGCAAAGATAACTGATTTTAACTTTAATAATTTTAACAATAACAAGTGTCAGAAAAAAGGCTTAGTCTTTAAGAGGTTAAACTGCCCTCATTTACGGACGAAAATGTTCTTTCCTTTGATCTAGCACAGCCTTTTTCAACCTTTTCAACACAAAGGAACCCTTGAAATAAATTTCTGGTCTCGGGGAACGCCTGCTAAAAATTAAAAAATCTACAACTCATGACACATTAGTGTGACAGTCAGTGGGAAGAATGCTCCTTACTCTTGTCATCATTGGGAAGAATTACCCCTTACAGATCGCTAAAAGGAACAATGGTGTCATTGGGAACTTATCTGAGAGGCAGAAATTGCCCATTGCTCAAGGAACCCTTAACAACCTCAGGAGGAACCCTAGGGTTCCATGGTTGAGAAACCCTGGTCTAAAAGAAGGAAATGATACATTGTAAACAATTGTGTTTATAGTTATCTTGCAGCCTTAACAATGTTGATAAACATTTGCCAGCTGTAAGAGCCGGTTCACATTGCAGCGACCCGACTTGCCGGGGCGACCTGTGAGGTCGCGGTGCGCAGCTCGCACAGCGACCTCGGAGCGGCCGGCACGGACTTCATATCATTGAAGTCAATGCAGGTCGCTCCAGGTCGCCCCAAAGGAGCTCAGGACCCTTTTTCTAAGTCGGAGCGACTTGTGTCGCTCCTATTAGAACGGGTCCTCTGCTAATCTATGGCAGGCGACCCACGGCGACTTGTCAGGCGCCTTGTCCACCACTGGAAAAATATCCAGTGGTGGAACTCCAGGGACTCCATGTTTTGTTAAATATTATAGAGCTGCATTAATTTGTTTCTGTTATATTTGTTACCTAGAGATTAGCATTAAAGGGTGTGTGTTTATTTGTAGTATTCACATATGTGTATTTCCTCAGTGTGTTTAGGTGTTTTCCTGCAGTGCAGGAATAAAGAAATCTTCTCCTTACATAAGCACCCCGATTCTTCATATTGTTTATACCAATGACGAATATTTTTTGCCATGGTGGATCAATCTCGCAATGCTGCCGAAACTCACCCTGCACCATTTTTACAGACTCAGTCTTGGTAAATTGGAAAACACAAAACGCCTTCTGTTGCATAGACGCTAGCTTGTTAAAGACTAAGGTTGGCGTCTATTTGGGCGCTAGTAGTGGTAGCTTGCGGCCATCATTTGAAATTCTAGGCCACTCCTGTTCAAGTAGTACAGGTTTCATTTATTGGCTGTAAGTGATTGCACAGATATAAGGTTTTAAAATCAGGTCATTCTTTATGGAAACACACTGTATATTTGCTATACCCGGCCCCTGGAAGTTGGAAATCACTGAAGTAGACAACACTACTCCAGTGATCTCCACTTGCTTCCGGGACCCAAGCTAAGTGAACATCTTGGCTGCTTGGAAACTCTGTCTGATACCATATTGCTTAAAGTGGTTGTGAAGGCTCAAGGTTTTTTACCTTCATGAAAAAAACCTTCTCTGTGCAACAGCCCCCCCCCCCCCCCCCATTAAGTTCCTGATCATCTGGATCCAGCAATGTGCACGAGAACCGCGACTCTCCCGGGTATTTTCCTCCTCATTGGCTGAGACAGCAGGGGGAGCCATTGGCTCCTGCTACTGCCAATGACAACCAGTGAGCCAACGAGGAGAGAGGCGGGGCCAAGAAGCACTCTGTGTGTAAATGGACACACAAAGCAGTGGCTCGGGAGTGATCCTCCTTGGGTGCCCCCATAACAAGCTGCTAAAAAAATTCTAAAAATGTACCTTTTAATATAATTTTAAAGAAGAATTCCAGGTATGAATATTACATAGTTACATTGGTCCTGTTTGGACTAATGTAACTATGCATATACCATAACTGTGGGATCCTCCCGAGAGCTGGAGGTCACTGTAGTAGTGGTTAGATGAGGTGAAGAGCATAATGCTACTGCCCCACCTCTCCTCGTCCAACCAGAGAATGCTTTGCATTCATTGGGAAAGGGAAAAGCAATCTCTAACTGGCACACATGGTGGACCTGTTAGCGAAGATCACTGTAGTAGCAGTGTCTACTACATTTATTTCCAGCTTCTAGAGCAGTGAACCTTGGCACACCAGATGTTTTGGAACTAAATTTTCCATGATGCTCAACTACATTGCTGAGTTGTAAATGGGAATGTAGTTCCAAAACTTCTGGGGTGCCAAGATTTGCCATCACTGTTCTAGAGGGATCGCACAGTTGTGGTTTATGCATAGTTACATTGGTCTAAGCTGGACCAATGTACTTATGTAAAAATATTCATGCCTGGAATACTTCTTTAAAATGATATTAAAGAGGAAGTAAACCCTCCTCTGACACTTGTACCTATAGGTAAGCCTATGATAAGGCTTACCTATAGGTACTGTAAATATCTCCTAAACATGTACCGCTTAGGAGATATTTACCTTACATGCATCCAGTGACGTCACTGGCGCATGCACTCTGAAGGAACAGCCGCTCGTGCCGTTCCTTCAGAACTCCGTGCCGTGACCGTCGGCTCCCGCGCGCGTGTGCGGGAGTGACGTCACCGTGGCTCCGGCCAATCAGATGGCCGGATGCCGCAATCCCGGAAGACGGGCGACTGGACATGTCGCCTGTCATACAGCTAAGCGGGCGGCACGGCGGGGGCTCATTCTAAGGTAAGTATTTCATAATTAGCTAGTATGCGATGCATACTAGCTCATTATGTGTTTGTCTTTCAGGGTGAAAAAAAAAAGGGTTTACAACCTCTTTAAAGGTAAATTTTTGTAATTTACCTTTTATTTAATTGACGACCAGTCTCAGTCTTCTGCTATTATATCCAATTAAAAGGGACAGCTTTGGCCCCTATTGGTGTTCCATACCCTAAAACCGGAAGATTAGCCAGTTGCTTGTACCAGTTCTGTATCTTGCCTTGGGTCCTACAGGGCCCCTAAGGCCTCCAGAGCCTTCTCTTAAAACCCTCTTTTTGAGTTCTTCCTTTATGAAGTTCAGAGGCACCCTGAGAGTGTTTTTTTTATGCCTCCACTTCAGGAATATCAACTGCAAACAGAGCTGGAACACAATGTCCTCCCCATGACATGACATGATTTGATTCTCCTCTTATGCTGCAGCAAGATTTCCTGTTCCTCCTTGATGATTGAAGAGGGACTCGTCAATCATCCAGGAACTCATCAATCATCAAGGTTATAACAGGAAATCTTGCTGCAGCATAAGAGGAGAATCTTGGAGGACATTCATGTTCCAGCTCTGTTTGCGGTGTACATTCTTGGTGTGGACAATTGGCAGACAGATTGTGTTAGACAGGAACATCTGGACCCATAACGGTGGTTTCGGTGCTCCAGGACCTTTTTCACAAATGGCTTCACCAGAAGTGGACCTCCTGGCCTCCAGATCCAAAAACAAACTGGACAAGCTTGTGTTCAGGGGCAGGGATCTGCTGACAGAAGCAGTGTATGCACTAATGCCTCATAGCATCAGTACACCCTGATCTGGGTCTTTCCTCCACTGATACTTCTTTCTGGACTGCTTCTCACGATCAAAGAGGGAACTCTGGTGAGTATTCCAAAAAAGATAAGTGCTGGACAGCACTCCCTTTTCCTGCGCTCGGAACCTGGTCCTCAGGCTGTTACAATCCTGGAACTCGTACTGGTATTAGGCATCCATGATGGCTAGGCTTTGCTGCCCCTTACGACCAGGGTGGTCGACCAAACACTGAAAATACAAAGCAAAAAAGGGCGCACCAGCCTAGCGCATTATCCTTGGCAAGTTTATTTGGATAAAATTGTTTAAAATCAAATACTCACAAACAAACAAGAAGTTTCAGGCACATCAATTCCATACACCTGCCTCCTACCAGAGGATCAACGTCTTTACTGGAAGCAGAGGGCTGACGCGTTTCGAGGCTGTGCCTCTTCCTCAGAGCCTGGAGGCCATGGTCAAGACCATAGTTTAAATCAACTCTGGTGAGCCAGGTTGGCTCAGATCAACACGGTACTCTGACCTGATAAGACTACTTGCTGATGCAAGTCCCATATTTTGTGTTTGTGTTTTTACTTGCTGATGCACTTTGGGCCCGCCAACACCGCTTAGATCTGCTGTCCCAAGGACAAATTTGCCATCCTGCTTCTGGGTTGATGGCTTTAACAAAATGGTTGGGGAAACCTAGGTTCCCCCCCCCCAGCCATGTATACCGGGCTCTGCTTGTCCATCTGCAGGCCTGGGACCAGCATAGCAGATGCTGACGAGTAGGGGGAAGGGAGCTGAGTGGACATGCGTCCACTATTCTGCACTTCTTGTTGCTGACCCAGAAGTGACTTGTAGAACGTCACTTCCTCTTCTCCTGACAGTGTCCCCAGCCAGCATGGCTGGAAAAGATTTGAATGCAGTGCGATCTGTACTACATTCGATTCAGCAGGGCACAGGGGAGACATCCAGGGTCATTATGAGAACCTGTCACTGAAAATTCATCACATAGGGACTTTTTGTCCCCTTTGTGTTAAAAAAAAAGAGTTGGGTAAAAAATGTTTTTTTAAGGCCAGTCCACACCACATGTAGTAGAGTGCGTTTGAAAAAAACGCATGAAATGAAGGTTATATGGTTTCCAATGGCATAGTTCACACCAGAGCTTGCAGTTCCAGTGCTTTCCAGTTCCAGAAAAAATAAGTAGAACATGCTTCATTTTTCCTGCACTGGACTGTATCGGAACACTGTAAAATGCATCAAAAACGCACTGGAACATACATGTCCTTAACCACTTACCGACCAGTCACTGGGACTGTACTGCGGCAAAGTGGCTCGATTCCGTCCAGCGACGTAGACCTACGTCGCTGGACTCTTCCCCTTGTGGGCAGCGCTCGCGCGCCGCCGGAGGCTCGCTCCCGCTGTTTTCAGTCACAGCGGGAGTCGGGCCAGGGGAGGAGCAGCGGCGATCGCCGCTGCTCTTCCCCGATCGTTGGGGAATCGAGTCTGGAGATCCGCCCGCTTGTGTAAACAAAAGTGACAGGCAGTGACAGATTGCAGGGTTCAGCATCGCTGAACATGCGATCTGTCCCTGTGTCACTCAGTCACCTCCCCCCACACATGTCAGTAAGCACCAGGCATACATTAACCCCTCCCTCTCTAATAAAATAAACCCCTTCCCTGCCAGTGTAATTTTTACAGTAACAGTGCATATTTATAGCACTGATTACTGTAGTAATGTCACTGGTATCCCCAAAAGTGTCAAAAATGTCAGTCAAGGGTCCGATCTGTCCGCCGCAATGTCGCAGTCCCGCAAAAAAAATTGCAGATCGCCGCCATTACTCGTTAAAAAAAAAAAGCACCAAAAATGACAGAAATCTTTCCCTTAGTTAGTAAACGCAATAACTTTTGCGCAAACCAATCAAAATACGCTTATTGTGACTTTTTTTTTTTACCAAACATAGGTAGCAGAAAACAAATTGGCCAAAAATTTAAAAAAATTTAGATTTTTACATTTTTTGGGGGGGAATTTCATATAAAATAATGTGAAAAATATTGTTATTTTTTCAAAATTTACGCTATTTTTGTGTTTATAGCGCAAAAACTAAAAATTTCGCACAGGTGATCAAATACCACCAAAAGAAAGCTCGGTTTGTGGGAAAAAAAGGATGTAAATTTCGTTTGGGTACGGCGTCGCACGACCGCGCAATTGTCAGTTAAAGTCGCACAGTGCCGAATCGCAAAAATGGCCTGGACGTAAGACAGCAAAAATCCTCCGGTGGTAAAGTGGTTAATTAAGGGTATGATAAAAGAGGGGCGGGGGGAGTTCACTGGACTGCGTCAAAAACGCATTAAAAAATGCATCACAAAACGCACTGGAACGCATCAAAAACGTACCTAAGCTCACTGTAGCACATGTTCTTAAGGTTATGATAAGGGTGGGGGGGGGGGAATTCACTGGACTGCATCGAAAACACATCAAAAACGCAGTGGAACACATCAAAAAGGCGCATGCAGAAAAGCATAAAAGCATCTGGAACGTATCCGGACTACGTTTCTATGGTGTGAACTGGCGCTAGATCTTAATGGTAGAAAACACCAAAGCACTTAACATCCCCCCCCCCCCCAGAAAATGTTTTAAGCCTCCACCCCCATGTATACACACGGAGACGTCTATGCATGAAAATATTTATTGCGATACACGTTACATATCATGAGAGTGAGAGCAATATTTCTAGCACCAGACCTTCTCCATAATGCAAAGATGATGACCTATAGGGGGCTTTTAAAGTTTTGCCTATGGAAAATATAGGGTATTGAAATTTGTCACCATTTCACGGGCGAGCACAAGTTTAGGGTTTGACATGTGTGGTATCTATTTACTCAATGCATCCTTGTCTTTTATTTTTTATCAAAATATTTAGAAATTTATTGTGTTGGTCTCCCCCAAAATTAACTTTATTATAATTTTTACTGAAATTTTGCGTTTCCTAGACCTTCGCGGTAATATTGTGTGATATAAAAGTTGGAACTACCACTATTTTGTTGTCTAGGGTGTCTGTTTTCAGAAAATATATATTGTTTTGGGGTTCGTGAAATCTTAAGGCCAAAAACTATTTTTGAAACAAGTGTTAAGGCCTTGACATTCCTTCCTAGGGAAAATTTTTTGGATTGCCCATCACTTTCTTAAGGACGATGTTCTCAATAAATATAGGATCGTCCCTACATTATCCAAAACGAAACAAAAAATTGTGTTGGCTTTGGATACAGTTTTGTCTATGATGTATCTAAGCTGCAATATGCAGTATACATATGTATTTGCTGCACATCACACGTCCTGCACATCGGTATTGCGTGAGTTCATCAGATCCTGATCAGTCGCATACTGTTAACGATTTTTCAACATTACATACAGTTGAGTAACATTTTGCAATGTTGGGTATGAGACGGTTTGCATAACTGTTTGTGAATGTCGTTTTAGTCTTTGTTTACATATCAGGGTTCATTCTGCAGGTATAAGTCACAGTCTACAATACCTAATGCTGTCAGCATGCTTGAAACTTCTACTTGAACAGGATTAGAGGGGCAGCGAAGTCTCTCTCTCTGTTATAAAATTTCTGAATTTTACATCTGTATTCTTTTCTTCCTAGATATCCGAAGCGTTCCACTTCGACCTGAATTCTGACACAGTGAAAAACATGCTGCGCACACAAGGTGGACACCCAGCACCCTCCACCCTGGCAAGATCAGCCATCTTCTCCATCACATACCCATCTCCTGACATATATCTCGTCATCAAGGTGCTTTATCCACATCCATTGGGAGTGTCCACTCCATGTTCTGCTGTCTGTCTGATATCCATAGTGTGTTACATATCTGACATCGCTAGGTGTACAGATCTGGCCATACATAGTCATGTACATCAGGACTGGGAGCCAGTTTCCAATGCCCCTAAAAAATGAAGTTTGCCTCTACAATTTTAAACTCATTTCTGGAAACTCCCTAATAAAGTGGAAGTAAACCCTCCTATCATTTTTAGCCAAGGAATCTGCCATCTTGGCCTGTGTTTTATCTGCAACTGCCATGATTCTGCACATGTGATCCTTTATGACACCACCCTTTGGATGGTTTGACAGTTTAGTTGAGAGCACAATCAATGTGACAGCTAGCATTTCTGGTATGTCGGGAATGTAACAGTAGTTTGAAACTATCAAATTGATGGGGTTACTTGTGGCACTTTTCCGCTGCAAGTACCGGCTCGGCTTTACTCGGCCCTGCTTGGCCCGGTTTGCTTTTCCACTGCTGGTACCGCATGGTACGGTGTTGGAACGGTTCGGTATGGTTTGGTATGGTTTGCTTTTCCACTAA
Organism: Pelophylax lessonae; assembly: GCF_965119305.1. NCBI lineage: Eukaryota > Metazoa > Chordata > Amphibia > Anura > Ranidae > Pelophylax > Pelophylax lessonae. Next base: position 601,440,780 of record NC_138771.1, on the reverse strand, counting down.
AGTAGTACTAAAGTTAAGTGGGTGGGATAACAACGATTCTCTGACCAATCAGTGGCTAGTAGTGACTGCATGCAAAGGATTGTGGGATATGGTACCGGTATGGTAGCTCTTGGAACCACAATCGAGGTGGTACTGTTTTAGAGAGCCGTACCGTTCGGTTCCATGCAGTGGAAAATCGCTGCCGTACCGTACCGAACCGTTCCTACACCGTACCATGCGGTACCAGCAGTGGAAAAGCACAAAAGCGACCCGAACCGTTCGGTTCCATGCAGTGGAAAAGTGCCATTGCGTTTTAAAGTGGAACTTTAGTCAGAAAATTAAGTCCCGTTAGATCACTTCAGGCTGGCCCCCTTTTGCAGCTATAGCTATGGAAAACATTAAAAATGAGTGTCTATACTGTTTAAAAATCCAGTGATACACTGTCTCACCCTAATCTTCTGATAGCCTAAAGCTGAATTAAATCCTCCTATCCTTTACAGCCAAGGAAGCTGCTTCTGTTTGTTCTGCAACTGCCACGGTGCTGCACATGTGATCATGATACCAGCCATTTGATGGTTTGACAGTTTGGTTGAGGACACAAGCAAATATGACAGTTAGCAATGCCTGCATTGTAACTGTTTTTTGAAACCGTTAAATTGATGGGCTTAATTCTGCTTTATGATTTACTTCTGTTTCGGGGCTCTGGGCTTCAGGAAATTGGCAGTCTCCAGCAAGAAGAAACGGGAGCAATGCTGGAGGCAATTTAGAGCACACACTAATTTTGGCAGCATAATTACTAACGTGGAATGTATGTTTCTTGCTAAAGAACATTAGATTTCACTTTCGTTCATTGATGGACACAGCTCCTGATATTCCTAACCATTGGGTTATACTGTCTCCTACAGGAGTAGGACACTAGGCAGAAAAAAAAAGTCTGGCTACGCCTATGGGCAGTCCCAGGAGATATACTCCCTCTCTCTGCTATTAGTACTCTATAAATTTAGATCCAGTGGTCACCCTAGTCTGGCCAGCGAGCGCACGCAGACCTCAGCTCCACGCTAGGTCGGCTCTGACATAGCCCTACCGGACAGAGGCTGGCCTGCGAGTTAAATGCCCCATGAGGTCACATACGACCGGCTCTCGGCCTGGGTTCCAGCGTTCCTCCTGGCCGACACCCCCCCATTTCGATGGCTAGGGGTTCTGTCTAGAGCAGTGCCTGCTTTGTTCCTGGAATGGGTGTGTAGCCCCCCCCTCTCCCTATGGAGGGTTTTGGGGTGGACGTGGGCCCCTCCTTCCTGTAAGGCACCCCCTTCATCTGTCCCCCCACCTCAGGTAGTGAGGATGATTCCTCCACATCTGCAACTGCACACGAAAAGGGGCTGGTGGAAGCACCGATTGTATCTGTGCGTGAGACTTTAAAGATGGAGGACGCAGCTGTGACGGAGGCGCAGGTTCCCTTTGGCGCTCACCAGCCATCCAGAGAGGCAAAGGTGTTTCCTTTCCCTGCCTATTTTGACAGAATTGTCACTAAAGGGTGGGGACGACCAAAGTGATTTGCTAGGCGATACCCCTAAGAGGAGTCCCTTATTAAGAAGTGGACTGTTCCACCGGTGGTGGACCTCCCGTTTTCCAGATTAAACAAGGCAACCATGATTCCGGTTAAAAAAAAATTCCTGGCCTTTAAGGATCCAGCTGACAGGAAGGCGGAGGCTGTGGTCCGCAATATGTACACTCTGGCTGGTTCGGCACTGAGGCCGGTATTCACCATTGCCCGGGTATCGCAAACTCTGACTGAGTGGGCTAAGCTTTTACGCCATGACCTGGAGGGAAAACAGCTCCCCCCCTGACTTTTCTGAGCTGGTGGACAAGCTGGTCCAGGGGCTGCAGTTTATCTGTGATCCCTCTTTGGATGCGGCTCCCCTAGTGGCTCGGCTCACTGTTTTGGCAGTGGTCCTTCGGCGTGTCTTTTGGCTCAAATGCTGGTCTGCGGGCCAGACTTCGAAAAATACCTTGACTGATCTCCCCTTTCAAGGGGATCGCCTGTTTGGAGCTACCCTGGATTACATCATTAAAGGTCTCACAGGGGGAAAGAGTACCTTTCGTCCGCAGGCTACTGAGGGCAAGGACCAATGTCCTAGACGTGGGCCCTCCTCCTCGGCTCATACGTTTTTTCATCCCTCAGGGTCAACTGCCAAGTGCTCGAAGCCTTTCAGGGCCTCCTCTGGAGAATCCAAATGAACCTGGCCTGGCATGCCGAGAGCAGGCTTCTCCAGACCCGCGGACAAGGATCCTTCAGCATGAAGGTGCGCCCTCACATGTATCGGGGGTGGGGGGACATCTTTGCTGGTTTCTGGGCCCATAGACTTCCCTGGTACAAGACAAGAGGGTCAACAAAGTCATTCAGTCCGGCTACAAGATCAAGTTTCACTCTTGTCCCCCGGAAAGGTTTTTTCCTTCCAACTTGCGCCTGTCCTGGGACAGGGATGTGCGCATTCAATCGGACAAAGCCACAGCCGTGGCTTATGTCAATCACCAGGGGGGCACAAGAAGTGTCCTGGCGACTCTGGAGGTAGCCGGCATTCTAAGGTGGGTAGAACGGTTCGTTCCAGCCCTCTCCGCCGTACCCATTCCCGGGGTGGAAAACTGGCAGGGGGATTGCCTCAGTTGGTAGGTGTTGGACCAAGGGGAGTGGTTCCTTCTTCCGGATGTATTTCATTAGATATGTCTCCGGTGGGGCATCCCCGAGGTGGATTTGTTGGCATTTCGGCTGAACAGAAAGGTGCAGAGGTTTGTGGCTCAGTCACAGGATCCTCTGGCGGACACCACAGACGCGCTGGTGGCCCCTCGGGGTCGGTATCGTCTGTTTTACGCTCAAGCTTTTGCCATGATTTCTACCCAGGATCGAGGCAGAAGGGATTCCGGTCACCCTAGTGGCTCTGGACTTGCCTTCTCGGGCTTGGTACGCCATTCTGGTGCGGCTGGTCCCTGACGTTCCTGTGAAGCTTCCTCTCAGGGAAGATCTGCTGTCCCAAGGGTCAATCTTCCATCCTACTTTACTGTGGCTGGCTTTGACAGCTAGGCTGTTTAACCCCAGGTGCTGATGAATAGAGCTTTATCTGAGTCAGTGATTCCAACGCTGTTAAAAGCTAGGAAATCTACTAGGAAGATCTACCATCGTACGTGGAAGATGTACATTGCGTAGTGTTGAATCTCTTGGGGTTCATCCTCGTTCTTTTTCGGTGGCTCGGCACTTGACCTTTCTTCAACGGGGGAGTTGAGAAGAAACTGGCCTTGAGTACTATCAAGGACCAGGTGTTGGCCTTAGCGGTCTTCTTTCAACGGCACTTGGCCACACACTCCCTGGTGTGTACTTTTCTTCAGGGAGTTCAGCACTTGACTCCTCCAACTCCTCTCCGTTACTGCCTTGGGACCTCAAGAAGCCTCCCTTTGAGAATCCGCAAGAGATTCCCCTGCTCACACTGTCCCAGAAGGTTTCCTTTTTGATGGCTATCACCTGTGTCCGCAGGGTGTCGGAATTGGCGGTGTTATCCTGTCGTTCACCTTACTTGGTGGTTCACATAGATAAGGGGGTTCTTTACCTCTGTCCGTCATTCCTTCCAAAGGTTTTCTTTTATTTTCATTTGAATGAAGACATTGTGTTGCCTTCCGTATCCCAGGCCAAAACATCCAGTGGAAATTGGTTTGCATGCCTTGGATGTGGTCTGGGCTATTAGGGTGTACCTGGCAGCTACGGAGTCTTTTAGGAAATCAGACTCGCTATTTGTGCTTATGGATGGGCCTCGGAAAGGGTTGTCTGCTTCCTCAGCGACCATTTCCAGATGGATCATATAGACAGTGGTTCAGGCCTATTCCATCAAGGGTCAGGTTCCACCTTTCCCTGTCAAGGCGCATTCTACTCGGGCTCTCAGTGCCTCCTGGGCCTTCCATCATCAGGAGTCAATGAGGCAGGTTTGCAAGGCGGCCACCTGGTCGTCGGTGCACACTTTCGCAATGTTCTATAAAGTGGATGTGTCACAAGGCTTTGCAGGCTTCTGTTTAGAGGACCTGGTCCTCCTTGAGGGTGTATTGTTTTTTTTTTTTTTAGGTGATCTCCAGTTGTTTTAGTTAAGCTCCTGTTTACCTGGTTGGCTATAGTTTAATCTTGGGAATTTATTTTTCGCTGTTCCCACCCCTCATGTTTAATAGTGCTTTGGGACGTCCCAATAGTTAAGAAGATCTCGGGCCTGTGTCCATCAATAAACAAAAGAGAAAATTGGATTTTTGACTTACCGTAAAATCCATTTCGCTGCTGTTCATTGACGGACACAGTACCCACACCTCTGTGGAGTTGTATTCTTCTCACACTGCTTGTAACAAAACTGAGTTCCTATAGCAGAGAGAGGGAGTATACCCCCTGGGACTGCCCATAGACGTAGCCAGACTTTTTTTCTGCCTAGTGTCCTACTCCTGTAGGGGGCAGTATAACCCAATGGTTAAGACTATCAGGCGCTGTGTTCGTCAATGAACATTAGAGAAATGGATTTTACGGTAAGTCAAAAATCCCATTTTTATCAAGTTGTTATGGGTAAAGTTCCGCTTTAAATAAGCCTGTCGCTAATTTGGGCTATTCAATATATAAGCATTGGTCACCATTGGGGAAAACTACAGTATATGTCAAAATAAGTAGATCCAAAAACACAGTAGCTTAAAGTATTAGGGCAGGGGTGTCAAACTCAATTTCATTGCGGGCCACATCAGCATTATGGTTGCCCTCAAAGGGCCGGTTATATCTGTAAGATTAGACGTCCAGAGCATCCTATGCCCCCTTACACCATTACATGAGATGTCACCCTTCCTTATAACACAAAGCACCCCTTTACCGTGTGCTACTGGAAGAAGATGAGGGTGGATCTGGGAAGAAGAAAGTGCAAGGTCTAGGAGGACCAGAGGAGGGCTGGAGTCAGCTTACAGAGTCTGCTGAATGCTGAGACTGGGGGAGACAGAGACAAGGTGGTGTTGTGGCTGCACAGAGAGGTGCAGGATCTGTAGGATGAGTTCTGCCCTCCTCTGCTGCAGACTGCTGAGAAGGGGGGTGGGCAAAGATGAGCCTTTCAACAGCAGCACAAAGAAGCACAGGATCTGGCAAAGGAGTTCTGTCCTCTCTGCTGTCAACTACTGAGACAAAGTGGGGGCAGAAACAAGGGGGATGCTGCAGGAGAGATGCGAGGGCCACATGAAATGGCCTGGGGGGCTGCATTTGGCCCGCGGGCCTTGTGTTTGACACCTGTGTATTAGGGAAATCTTGGTTTTGTATTGTGACCAGCTATCACATTAAAGTAAGAGTAAACACCCATGGTTGATATTTACCTACTGGTACGCCTATAATTAGGCTTACCTATAGGTACACTTAATATCTCCTAAACGTGCACTGTTTAGGAGATATTTACTAAGGAATAAGCCGGTAAAGTCACCAGCGCATGCACTCTGGAGGAACAGCATGCCTGTGCCATTCCTTCAGAGCCCAAGGCCATAAATAAGCATCATCACAGCTTTGCCAATCAGATGGCCGGAAGACGCGAACCTGGAAGGAAGACCAGGTAAAGATGGACGCCCTGTCAGCGATGACAGTGCTTCACTGGAGGGCTTTGTTTTAAGGTAAGTTTTACATAATGTGCTAGTATGAGCTGCATACTAGCACATTATAACTTAACCTTGCAGGTTAAAAAAAAAAGCATGGTGGTTTACTACCGCTTCAAAGGAGCAATAGAAACATTTGGAAAGGTTGAAGGAATGTGGGGGACTGAGATGATATGGTCATGTCCTGTTCTTAACAGTTTTGAGTACCTCAAATCCACATTTCCCAAATTTGTATTCTAGATATTATTAGCCCTTTGTCCCTCACAGCACCAGTAATAGTTACTATTTATGGCCAGAAAAGGATTATTTAGTGGCTGGCCAGAGAAAGCCTGACTGTTTCTAACACGGGGGTTTCCACAGGGGTTGCCCAGCTACATTTAGAAACAAATTGTCGTACGTGGTTGCCCGGGCTGTGTGCTGCTCCTTGGCCTAATCTGTCAGATTGGAGAGTTATGCACAGAGTACTATTACTGTGCAATCTTTAAATGTGTATGGGGACCCCAGGTACTCCCCTAGTCATGCTAAAGGCACTCGGGTAGAAAACAAGTTCAGTTTCCTAATTTGTCACGTTTGTGTCAAATTTGAAATAAAAGGGTAAAGAATACAGTAATACCTACAATTTTAGAAGACTCTTTCATACAACAACTTACACTAATGTGTTTCCTGTTGTAAACGACTTGTTTGGGGACAATGCAGCATTGTTAAAGATAAATTTGAGATATGAATATTTTTACATACGGTAGTTACATTCATCCATATACTGATCCATATACCATATCTGGCCGGACCCTCAGGAGACTGGAAATCATTGTAGTTGGCACCCCTACTGCACTGATCTCCACTAGCTTCTGGGTCCTGTTCTGAGCAAATACCCTGTTGCTTACTGAACATGTGAGGTCACTCAGTGGATACAAAGCATTCTCAGAATGGTCGAGGTTGAGATTGTGATGTCACTGCTCCGCTAATCCACCTTGTCCAATCAGAGAACGCTTTGCATTCATTGAGAAACTGCAAAGTGATCTCTGAATGGTGCCTATGCTGAGCAGACGACCTCCTGTATTTACTGTGCAGCAGAGCAGCCACTTGGTACGGGAATCAGAAGCTAGTGGAGGTAACCGTAGTAGCGGTGCCTACTTCAGTGATTTGCAGCTTCCACGGGCAGGCATGGTATATGCATAGTTATATTGGTTCATACCTTCTTTAATGAAAATGTGTGGTTATGTGTAAGTGACTAGGAATAGGGCTTGGAGTGATGGGGTTTGTGGTTAAACTGATGTTTTTGGGGTTAGGTACCTCAGGCCTAAAGATTGGTGGGACTTTATGGGCAAGGTATAGATAGTAAAAAGGAGTATAATACTTGGTAAAAATAAATTTTGTTTACTGTATGTAAAATCATATATATACAGTATGCAGTGGTAATAGTGAGGGGTTGTAGACCCCTGAGTGAGAAGGGTGAGGAAGAATATAGAGTAGTGACAGTGTGTAAATAGTGACTTGGTAAGATAGGAAGTTTCTCTATTTCTTTTAAGAGAATCTTCCTCTTTTGCGTCCCAACGCGTTTCGGCTCGCTCCTGGAGCCTTTTTGAAGGGTATGAGTCACATAATATTCATTTTGTTTTGCCGCGAGTAGAGATGGGGTTCCCTCTAGAAACAGCGAGAGCGTGAGCCTTGTAAGCTGGCTATGTGGTAGGTCTCAGTGCCCAAGATCGCCAGAAGGGACATGAGGAAGGGTCCCATTCAGGTGATGCTAGGGTGTCTTGCTGGGTTGTACTCCAGATTGGAATGGTATATCCAGTCAGGGAAAACTCTTGTGGGTTCCTTGCTTGCGTTGAGGTCGGGCATATAATTGTATGCCTGTTGGAGCCTGTTGGATGATGTGCTCCGATCTGCAGGGGTGCATAGGTACGATGTATTGTATGTTATATGGAGATAATATAATATATATAAAAGTATATATGTAGAAAAATGAAAAAAAATGCAAAAAATGCAAAGAATGGACGGTAGAGTGGTATAGGTCACTTGTGCTTGTTGTATTATTGTGTTTTGGAATAATATATGTGTATAGCCATCTATGGGCTTTAACACTTCTGGCTATGTATTCGCCACTTATTCCATTAATGTATATTGTACCATCTATCCGTGCATCTTTGTGGTAATTATTGCTTCAATTTGAGCGACAGTGTGTTGCTGAATGCATTTGCAATTCCTGGTAGGGAGTCAGCAAACATGTGTGGGAGTTTGTTAGGTTTGTTGAGCCCAATATGTATCTGGTAAGCAAGACCAAAGGTATCCTCATAATGGGGGTAGCAAAGACAGTGTGCACAAATGTGACTTTATTGTGGCTGTTACATGTATAGAACAATGCTGGCCTGTTAGGGCCAGTAACTCACTTTTGAAACACTCTCCAAAGTGCGGGCTTGTAGCGGCTCTTGGGTACCTCTCTCCTCTCAGCCTGTGTGAGAGTGAGAGGACCCGATGCTCCCCGGCCTTATAACGAGGCTCGCGCATGCGCAGATCGCGCCGCACGTTCCTCTCGCTGATTCCCTTCAGCTGACGTTGGGCTGTGGGGCGCGTGCGCGAGTTGCGCGCGCAACCTCCCCTACGTCATCCGGGATATCAGCTGGCGGCCGCCGACAAGGTAAGGCGTGCTTCCACTGATGTGGGAGGGGGCGAGATGACGAAGCCTCATCGCTTCTGTGTGCCCCGGTCGGCCTGGTGGGCGGCGACAGGGGCTTACCTTGTCGGGTGTTTTTAATGGGAAAAGTCATGTCATAACTCTGCGGCTCACATGAGAAAATAAATAAATAAATAATACAAAGCTGGCATATAATAAATAAAAAAAAAAAAAAAAAAAAAAAATGAAGTAAACATATATAATCTCATTAGTGGTCTCATAGAACAAAGTATTAACAGCAGTGTGCAGTTGGATCTGAATGTCAATGGGATGACAGATGTTCTGGGAGGGGGATATGGATATACCCCGGGATGGTTACCCGTATGCTAATCGGATTGGAGGTTGGGAAAGCCTGTGCCCGACATATTTGGACCATTAGGGGGTACAGTGATAGATGTTTTTGTGGGGCCCCCCCACAAAAACATCTATCACTGTACCCCCTAATGGTCCAAATATGTCGGGCACAGGCTTTCCCAACCTCCAATCCGATTAGCATACGGGTAACCATCCCGGGGTATATCCATATCCCCCTCCCAGAACATCTGTCATCCCATTGACATTCAGATCCAACTGCACACTGCTGTTAATACTTTGTTCTATGAGACCACTAATGAGATTATATATGTTTACTTCATTTTTTTTTTTTTATTTATTATATGCCAGCTTTGTATTATTTATTTATTTATTTTCTCATGTGAGCCGCAGAGTTATGACATGACTTTTCCCATTAAAAACACCCGACAAGGTAAGCCCCTGTCGCCGCCCACCAGGCCGACCGGGGCACACAGAAGCGATGAGGCTTCGTCATCTCGCCCCCTCCCACATCAGTGGAAGCACGCCTTACCTTGTCGGCGGCCGCCAGCTGATATCCCGGATGACGTAGGGGAGGTTGCGCGCGCAACTCGCGCACGCGCCCCACAGCCCAACGTCAGCTGAAGGGAATCAGCGAGAGGAACGTGCGGCGCGATCTGCGCATGCGCGAGCCTCGTTATAAGGCTGGGGAGCATCGGGTCCTCTCACTCTCACACAGGCTGAGAGGAGAGAGGTACCCAAGAGCCGCTACAAGCCCGCACTTTGGAGAGTGTTTCAAAAGTGAGTTACTGGCCCTAACAGGCCAGCATTGTTCTATACATGTAACAGCCACAATAAAGTCACATTTGTGCACACTGTCTTTGCTACCCCCATTATGAGGATACCTTTGGTCTTGCTTACCAGATACATATTGGGCTCAACAAACCTAACAAACTCCCACACATGTTTGCTGACTCCCTACCAGGAATTGCAAATGCATTCAGCAACACACTGTCGCTCAAATTGAAGCAATAATTACCACAAAGATGCACGGATAGATGGTACAATATACATTAATGGAATAAGTGGCGAATACATAGCCAGAAGTGTTAAAGCCCATAGATGGCTATACACATATATTATTCCAAAACACAATAATACAACAAGCACAAGTGACCTATACCACTCTACCGTCCATTCTTTGCATTTTTTGCATTTTTTTCATTTTTCTACATATATACTTTTATATATATTATATTATCTCCATATAACATACAATACATCGTACCTATGCACCCCTGCAGATCGGAGCACATCATCCAACAGGCTCCAACAGGCATACAATTATATGCCCGACCTCAACGCAAGCAAGGAACCCACAAGAGTTTTCCCTGACTGGATATACCATTCCAATCTGGAGTACAACCCAGCAAGACACCCTAGCATCACCTGAATGGGACCCTTCCTCATGTCCCTTCTGGCGATCTTGGGCACTGAGACCTACCACATAGCCAGCTTACAAGGCTCACGCTCTCGCTGTTTCTAGAGGGAACCCCATCTCTACTCGCGGCAAAACAAAATGAATATTATGTGACTCATACCCTTCAAAAAGGCTCCAGGAGCGAGCCAAAACGCGTTGGGACGCAAAAGAGGAAGATTCTCTTAAAAGAAATAGAGAAACTTCCTATCTTACCAAGTCACTATTTACACACTGTCACTACTCTATATTCTTCCTCACCCTTCTCACTCAGGGGTCTACAACCCCTCACTATTACCACTGTATACTGTATATATATGATTTTACATACAGTAAACAAAATTTATTTTTACCAAGTATTATACTCCTTTTTACTATCTATACCTTGCCCATAAAGTCCCACCAATCTTTAGGCCTGAGGTACCTAACCCCAAAAACATCAGTTTAACCACAAACCCCATCACTCCAAGCCCTATTCCTAGTCACTTACACATAACCACACATTTTCATTAAAGAAGGTATGAACCAATATAACTATGCATATACCATGCCTGCCCGTGGAAGCTGCAAATCACTGAAGTATTATACTCCTTTTTACTATCTATACCTTGCCCATAAAGTCCCACCAATCTTTAGGCCTGAGGTACCTAACCCCATAAACATTTCGACAGGGACGGTGGCAAACAACACACTATCCTATAGGTGGATAATGATCAAACAACCCCTAGGTTAAACTGATGTTTGCATTTGCTGTGCCAAACTGCTGGTAGATCTATTTTCCACATGGTAATGGAAAGCTCTCTTTTCCAACATTACATATGGTTTTGGTGCCCTGAGTTTCCCCAGTGTACATTGTTTGATAAGAAAGACCTCCTATGTATGGTCAGCTCATTTTTTTTTTACCACCAAGATCATACCACTTTCCTTACATAGATGTCACAGTGTGATGTGTATATGTTGCACTGTGCCCATTTGTGTGTATGTTTAATTTCTTTGTGATGTACGTGAATGGGTTCTGTGTTCTATTTCAGCTGGAGAAGGTCCTCCAGCAGGGAGACATCGGGGAATGCTGTGAGCCCTACATGGTCTTAAAAGAGAGTGATGGCCTTAAGGTAAGAAAATATTTATTGCACGGTCTGCGTAGAGCATGGCAAAGTATAGACAACCGTAAAGCTCAGCTGAAGTCTCACACTTTTTATCTCTTTATAGTCCACCATACGTTATGATTTGTTGCAGATTTTTTGCTTGGATGTGCCTCAGATGATTTTCTTCTTTTAGTGTCACTAAAGCATGCAGAAAATCAAAGTCAGAGCAAATTGAGAATTCACTATCTCTTTGCTTGTTTTGGGTCAGTGCCTTGGGAAGTTTTAAAGCCAAACACATCAGCATGACAGCCAGACAATTAGCATACCCATCTTATGATGCATGACGAGTGCCATTTAAATTTGCCACACACATGTATGCTGGTGGGTAGTTTTTGTATCGGGAATTAAGGGCATTTTTGTTTTTTGTAAGAAAGAGGATGGGACATCATGAACATTAGTGCTTTGAGGGCCAGTTCATTTCGCACGACATGCAGTTCGGTGCGTTTTATTTCTGCATCAAAAACGCATGGATAGTAGGTTATATGATTTTCAGTGGCATTGACATTCACACCAGTGCAGTCAGTTCCAGAAAAAAAAGTAGAACATGCTGCATTTTTCGTGAAATAGACTGTACTGGAACGCTGTAAAACATAAAAACGTGCCAGAACGCACTGGAGCGCACATGTCCTTATTCAAGGATAAGAAAAAGGGGGAAAAATGCACCGAACTGCATCGAAAATGCACTGGATTACGTCAAAGACGTGCATGAAGAAAAGCATCTAGAACGCATCCAGACTGCGTTTCTATGGTGTGAACTGACCCTAAATGTCGGTGACATACCAAGTGTGCAAGGAGAGAGATTTGCTATTTGATATCGTTGCAAATTGTGTTTAGGAAACCCATGCCATGTGCAGGCAAATGTAGCAACTAATGGCCTAGCTACAAGAAATAGGAATATCAGTTCATACCTATGCCCTGTTGTAACTAGTAATAGACTCACTGCAAGAAGAGACAGGCCAGCAGCTGTACAGTGTGAAAGGCCCGCATGTGTCAGCTATTACTGACATGAATGTTGTGTCTTCTAAACATTTCCTTTAGTTCAGATTTATCTATGCTGAAACATCACATTCTGCAGACTTTTCACTTACTATGAAAGTCCTCTGCCTCTCTCTATAGGCCATTGGTAAAAAGAGTCATGTAGCAATGCCTTTTTTATTTTAAAAAATATTGTGAAGCAGAGCAAAGTGATGTGGCATTTTCATGTAGCATTTTGTTAATGGGGGCCTGTTTGATGAAGTTGAAGATAAATTGATACGTTTCGAAGATAGCATACACTTGTACATATTTATTTTTCCTGTAATTATTCTTAGCCAGATGGCTTATTGTATGCAGATTGTCACTGTACATTGTGGGATGCGTGTTAAATGGTCATGCTTAAAGTGAACCTGTGGCCAGGATGTGGACAATCCAATATGTACATATATTCTTAACCAGCAGCAAATAATCCCTTACTGACCCCCTGTAGCTGCAGGCACTATGGAGTAATTTATCCTCAAAGTCACAGCAGAAGTCATTGTTTAATCAGCCTAGATCCCCTTGCTCCTTATTCCAGAGCAAGGGGGAGCCAAGCTGCTGATTTACTGCTGGGATTGGCAGCAGGGGGGCTGAGCTGCTTCTTCACTGGAGTTGGGAGCTGAGCTGCTGAAGTCCCTCCGGTGATGGGAGTTGTAGGGAAAGCTGAGCTGTTTACTAATGAACTTTGTTTTTTGTCCCCAGAACAAGGAAAAGGTGGACAAACTGAGGGCCCAAGCTGAACAGTTCTGCTCCCGGCTGGGTCGGTATCGCATGCCCTTTGCTTGGACTGCCATTCACCTAATGAATATTGTGAACAGCATGGGGACAGCTGATCGGGACTCGGACTCTGAGGGTGGTAAGAAATAACCAGAAGGGTTTTTTTTTTTTTTTTTCTTGTTATGATGATGATGATAGTGATAGTGATTCCCAGGTTATGTAGTCGCAGATCTGCCTAGAACTATATGCGATAGAAATAGCACAACAGGTCATGAGCCCCAGGCAGGATAGAATCACACTGCAAGACTTCTGTATATTCCTAGGCTGTCTATCAACAATTGTCTCCTCAAGAATGAGAAATTGAATACAAGATTGAAGGATATGAACACTTCTATCCTAAAGTTATTAAGTACTTGCTTTCCAAACGTAATATTCCATATTCAGGTGTCTTACTGCAGCATTTGCTTTAAAGTAGTGAGTCGATTTACACTTTCCCCGATATATCGAAATCGGTCACCAAGGTGGCCGATATTGCCGATATTTCGGAAAGTGCTTGTACCGGAGTGATGCCTGCAGCTAGAGGCATCACCCCTGTACCGGCGTCCATAGCCGACAGTCGGCTGTTTTGTAATGACAACCGATGCGTTTAGAAGCCGCTCGGCTGTCATTACAAGGAGCGGGAGGGGAGATCCCTCCCGCCGCCTTCCGCGACTCGCACGGGTCTCCCATCCCACCGGGAGACCCGGGCAACCAGTCTGCACGGCCAATGAAGACCGATCAAAGCCACATTCGGCTCTGATTGGGTCTCCATGTAAAAACCCGGAAGTGACGTCATGACATCACTTCCGGTTACTCGGCGACAGATTAAAAAAAATGACAGCATTCAAAACAGCCAAACTTGGCGTTTTGAATGCTTTTAAGTGCAGAGCAGGGGTTTGGGGTCTTTTAGACCTCCAGATCCCTCCACAAGTGTACCTGTCAAGTGATAAAAAAAAAAAAAATTAATGTACGAAAATATCGGCCGATACCGATATGCAATGGCCAAAATATCGGTATCGGCAGCGAAAAACCGATATCAGTCGATCACTACTTTAAATCAGCCCTATCTCAAAAATAAATGTCCACATAAAAGCTATGCCTGCAAAGTAGATACCTCTTCTTCTTTTTTTTTTTCCTGTTGTTTGCACTAACAAACACTGATCTAGTAAAGAAAAATTGCGCCCCCCCCCTCCTACCCCCTCCTTCCACAAGGGTCAGTCTCCTGTGTCCCTACTGCAATCAGTTATTCTCCACCTTATTCATTAATGTTTACTTTCCTACATGAACAGTCTCTACTCTTTTAGTAAATCCATACCACTGCACATATGTACAGAGATACCTAAATGTGTTTTGCTGTTTCTGTTTGTATGTTTTAGTTTTGCCATTGTAAGGACAATCAAACTGATTTACCACTTTTGTTGTGCTACAGTTAATGAAGGCTCTGATTTGGAAATTTGTATCTATCAGAATCAACATTTCTTTCTCACCCATTGAGGTATACAAGAAGTCTTTTAAGTTGTTGTAAAGCCTTAGGGTTTTTTACCTGAATGTATTTCATGCATTCAGGTAAAAATCCTTCTCTGCTGCATGTATCCCCCCTCACCCTCCTTATACTTACCTGAGCCGGATCCTGCTCCAGCGCTGTGCATGAGAGCCTGGCTCAGTCCCTCCTCACTGCACAGATTGATAGCAGCGGAAGCCATTGGCTCCCGCTGCTGTAAATCAAATTCTGTGACGACGGAGCGTAGGGTGGTGCAGACCCGCCCTGTCTGTGTCAATGGATGCAGACAAGGTGGCTCGAAAGCGAACTGGCACGAGTGTCCTCATAGGAAGCCACTTCCTATGGGGGCACTCGCCAAAGAGGAGGAGCCCTAGAGCGGCGGCAGGGGGACCCAAGAAGAGGAGGATCAGGGCTGTTCTGTTCAATACTATTGCACAGAGCAGGTAAGTATAACATGTTTTTTATTTTAGAGGAAAAAAAAACTTGCCTTTAATGTTACTTTACCCTTTGCATTATACTATTGCTTACATCCTAGATTAGACATTGGCAAACAAAAAGAACTTTAGTCAAGCCCAGGATACCCTACTACTGGCATGTCGTAAAGTGGTTCTCAAGGTTTGTTTTTCTTTTCCTATAAAATAATAATCACATCATACTTACCTGCTCTGTGCAATGTATTTCACAGAGCAGCTCCGATCCTCCTCTTCTCAGGTCCCCTGCCGACACTTCTGGCCTCTCCTTGCTGAGTGCCCCCCTTGCAAGATGCTTTCTCTGGGGACACTTGTGCGTTCTTGCTTCCGAGCGGCGACACACAGAGCGGTTCTCAGTCCCACCGCCCATTCCCTCCTCCCTGGCTGTGATTGACAGCAGTGGGAGTGAATGGCTCCCGCTGCTGTGTCTCAGCCAATAAGTAGAGAGAGACCTGGGAACGATGCTGCTCTTATGCACATTGCTGGTTTGAGATGGGGCTCAGGTAATTATTAGGTGGGGCTGCGGGGGAGGCTGCACACTGAAGGTTTTTTACCTTTAATGCATAGAAAAGTCGTCAGATTTGTCCCATGAGAACAGAATGCTGTTCTGTACAGGTCTGCAGCAAAGCTGAGCAAATGGGAAAGAGGCACCATCAGACCTAGGACTCTTATGCAAAAGCAGAGAGCTGAACTGTTTGAATCTGAGACGGGAGTGTTAGGCGTTCCTCTTGTAGAAGAAACACTCTGGCCTCAGCTGTGTCTAGGACTTGACCAAGATACTAAAATGATGAGTTTGTTCCAGAGGTGATTTCTGAAGGTTTAAGATTCATTCAAATTGCTGTAAAATTTGGAAGGTCAACTGGAAAACTGTCCCCCATCATCATTTCCTTACATTTCTACGATTCGGCCTCATCTGATGCTAGCTTTGAGTGTAAAGTCCTTTAGGTGGTTCTTTGAACTGCAGCCTGTCTCCAACTTTCTGCTTTTTTCTTGGTCTCTTTGCAATGTTGCCCACTCCTTAGTTGGACTTCTTTTGGACATCTTGAAGGTTAAAGACTTAATATGTCCTTCAATGGAAGAGAAAGAAAATACAATTGTTGTACACACTGTAAATCCTTTTCTTGGAGTCCATTGAGGGACACCCTCTGTGTTTTTATGATTACGCTCCTGGTACTGGTCTTTCTTTGCTGCTGTTCAATTTCCTGTAGGTGTCGGTATAACCGAGTGGTTTTAGACTTCCTGTGTCTCTCAAAGAACTTCAAGGTAAATCATTTTACAATGAGTAGAAAGAAAACCGATATTTCTACTGGTACAGATTTTCTGATGTTATAGAATTGTTTCTGTAGCATCTCCAAATTTGTACATATTTTTCAAATTCTTTTCATGACTGATTTACTCCTTTACTTAACTTGTCTTTTTTTAACCTATTAAAAAGAGTGTGCCTTCAAAATGTAGAGGAAATAATTTTTAGACTGCAATAAAACAAAAAGAAAACCTTGAATTCCCCCAGGGAATGTTTTAAACTTCTGTCAGGCTCTTTTTTTGTCTTTTGTGTCCCGTTAAAGGATTTCACTTCCTGTTTTGAGACACAATGCTAAATGAGAGAAAAACTATAAAAAAAAAAAAAAAGAGGGAATTGCCTTAATACAGTTGTCATAGGATCATGAATCTCCACTAGACAAAATGTTGGGTTTTCCAGTACTTTTAGTCTTTGTGGCAATGGTCACTAGGACAAATATGGTGAATCAGTGACACAGTCAAGTTCCTCCACCCCAAACTCGTTCATCCATGTCTTTATGGACCTTGCTTTGTGCACTGGTGTGCAGTCATATGGGAATCGGAAAGGGCCACCCCAAACTGTTCCCACAAAGTTGGGAGCATGAAACTGTCCAACATGTCTTGGTATGCTGACGCCCTAAGATTTCCCTTCACTGGAAGTAAGGGGCCAAGCCCAACCCCTGAAAAACAACCCCACACCATAATCCCCCTCCACCAAATGATTTGGATCAGTGCACAAAGCAAGGTCCCCAAAGACATGGATAAGCGAGTTTGGGGTGGAGGAACTTGATTGGCCTGCACAGAGTCCTGACCTCAACCCAATAGAACACCTTTGGGATGAATTCGAGCGGAGACTGCAAGCCAGGCCTTCCCATCCTACATCAGTGCCTGAGCTCACAAATGCGCATAGACACACTCCTTAACCTTGTGGACAGCCTTCCTGGAAGAGTTGATGCAGTTAAAGGCTGCAAAGAGTGGGCCAAGTCAATATTGAACCTTTGGACGAAGTCTGGGATGCCATCAAAGTTCATGTGCGTGTAAAGGCAGGCGTCCCAATTTTTTTGACAATATAGTGTACTTCATCTTTGCCTCATTTCAGTTTCAGAGCCTGAAACCAAATTGTCCCAATGATGTAGGTCAGCAGTCTCCAAACTGCGGCCCGAGGGCCAGATGCAGCCCTTTGCTAGCCTTAATTCAGCCCTTGGGGCAATATTCCTCCCACTGATTTGAGGCTCTATTCCCAACTGACACCATCAGTGGGGCATTATTCCTCCCACTAAAATCAGTGATGGGGCACTATTCCATCCACTGATGGCGGTGATGGGGCACTATTCCTCCCACCAATGACAAAGATGGGGTGCTTTTCCTCTTGGTAGTACCAATGATTGGGCACTATTTTTCCCACTGACGCCAGTGATGGGGGCACTATTCCCTCTCCTACTGACCACAGGTACATTGCAACTGAACACCAC
The DNA here is from genome assembly GCF_965119305.1 of Pelophylax lessonae. NCBI lineage: Eukaryota > Metazoa > Chordata > Amphibia > Anura > Ranidae > Pelophylax > Pelophylax lessonae. Next base: position 601,423,086 of record NC_138771.1, on the reverse strand, counting down.
ACCTGAGGCATTGTCTACTCTCACTGATGCCGGGCCTGGGACATTTTCTAACACCACTGGCCGTAGTCCAGCCCCCCTAAAGTCTGAAGGACAGTAAACTGGCCCTTTTTTGTAAAGTTTAGGGACCCCTGATGTCGGTAATGCTTTTATTAAAAGAAAAAAAAGCTATATGTAATCTCTGCCCATTAATGTGATCATCGCACCAACAAACCACCTCTAAATTTTTATCTGACTTAGGTCACGTAAGACCTAAAAACATTGTTCCCCTTTTCTCTGTGGGAAAGGATTTCATTGTAAAAAAAAAAACAAAAAAGTTTCAGGGATTTTCCACTGACAAATAAATTATCAGTTGTAAGGGAGCCCCTACACTGCCTGCTTCAAGCATTTCTCAGATTGCTCATAAATTTACTGTATGTATGGTTTGTACGATAGCATCTGATGACCCTCCCTGCCCTTTAACAAGGGAGCATTAAAAATCGTACTGTATTAAGAATTTGACAATTTGGAAAATGGCAAGAAGGTCTGGTGTGTATGAGGCCCCTTTCACACTATCCGTCCGTCAGACGGACTCCGTTTATCTCAGCGGGGGATCGAGCCGCTGATCCCCACTGAGCAGGAGGATGACAGCTGTGTCTCCATGCTGTGTGTGGAGACACAGCTGTCAGTTCCCCATGCATCTCTATGGGGGAAATCGGATGGGAACGGGCCGTCGGTCCGTTCTCATCCGATCCCATCCGATCCGATCTGCTGGACGGATGGAAATTAGGATCTGTCCAGATTTGACGGATCAGGTCGGATGTCAGCGGACATGTTTCCGCTGCCATCCGATGCTCCATAGGAATGCATGGGGGGACCATTCTTGACAATTTGGAAAATGGCAAGAAGGTCTTTTCCAAATTTTTTTTCTTTTAATAAAAGCATTACCGACATCAGGGGTCCCTAAACTTTGCCAAAAAAATGAACAGGCGGATCTGAATAGTCCGCCTGTGTGAAAGGGGCCTTAAAGTACTAGGCCATGTTCCACAATATGTGTTGAAATTATTTTAACAGTTTATGGTAAAATAATTTAAATCAGCACCTCCTTTAAAACATGAAAGATACCGCATCACTGCAAAATATTCATCCAATTGTTCAGCTCAAGGTATTTCATACCAGTGTTGACAGGTCTCAAAACTCCTACAGGACAAGTGTAGGATAATACAATGATAATAATATTATCATACAAGTGTATGGATAATGCACAAGCCGCTTGACGCAGGTCAAATGCATGTCAATGCACGAGCCCTAATTGGGTTCAGACAACTGCAATGTGTTTCAACCCTGACTGATTGATTTCATTTTTTGTAAATAAGTAATACAGTATCAAAGTAACCGTACAAAAATGGTACTTCTGGTCATACAGACTACAACAAAAAGGCCATATATAGGGTCAACAAATCTAAACAGGCATCGATATGGAGATTAATGCAACAATGGTGAAAAGGTAAGCAAATATGATAGCAGCCTTTGTAGAGCTGTAACTAACAATTATTTTAAATAATCGATTAGCGTGCCGATTATTATTTTGATTAATCAGATAATAACCTTAAGAAAAAAATGTGTGTATTATATGTAAAGTTTTTTTAGAAAAAGGAAATTTATTCCTAAATTACTTTATGCAGTGGTAAATATAAATAACCAACTATATGGTTAGGGAGCAAAATCTCGATTCCACCCTAAGAATAACAGACAGAAGAGATATACTGTATATACTATTAGAGGTTGAATCTGGTAAATATCATCAGACTCAAATTTCTTTTTTTTTTTTAAAGAAAAAAATAGACTGTTTTTTTGCTTATTTCCAAACAGAACCGTATTATATTATGTATGACAGACTCCCTTGTCATAGGCGGGTGGCTTGATAAAAGCTCCCTGCGCCTGCTGTCACTTATGGTGGCCATACAAAAACAATGTTTTCCTTAAAAAAAAAAAAAATGATTTTAAGAACATTTGTTCGATTTTCAAATCGTTAGTGGGGTCAAATCGACGTTTGTTTTCGACCACAGTGATGGGAAGAGTCGATAGAGAATAGAAAACTTCTTCGTCAAAGAAATTCTCAGACAATGTATGTGGTTTTCGTTCAGAAATTACATTAATTTTAAAACTGAATGTTAAAAGCAAGTGAAATTTTTAAAGGATATTCAGCAAATGTACAAAGTTTTTTCGTATGAATATTCTTGTCCGAAAATCGATATGTGTATGGCCAGCATAAGGCTCAGTTCACACCTATACAGTTTGCTTTTCATACTTTTTGCTGTGCCTTTTGCGCACATGATTTTGCTGCGTTTGCATTTTTTATGCTTTTTTTTGGCCAATTTGTTGTTAGGCAGATTAAAAAAAAACAACAAACATGTTATACTTATCTGCTCTGTGTAATGGTTTGGCACAGAGCAGCCCTGATTCTCCTCTTCTGGGGTCCCCTATTGATGCTTCTTGTTCCGCCTCAGAGTGCCCCAATAGCAAGCTACAAAGTATAGTATAGATGCCCCTATAGCAAGGTAAAAAACGTCTGCCTTTAGAATCACTCATTTCCTGCATAGGACTACATGTCCCATGAGGCATTGCTCCTCACACATTCACACGTTCTAAGGCACTTACTGACATCTATGGACGGTGTACTGAGCTGTATTTGTGCTGCACTGTGTCTTATGATATGTAAGCAAATAATGCATTCTGTATGCAGACCAACTAATTGGCTGACCAACTAATCGATTATGAAAATAGTTGACAACTATTTTTATAATCGATTAGTTGTCGATTTATCGATTAGTTGTTTCGGCCCTAAACCCGTGTGAGTGATCAGACATAAGCCCAATCAAAAAAGATGGCGATTTTCTATGTCACTCTTTAACCCTTAGTTTCTCTAGCTTGTGACCATGGTGCCTGATTTTTTTTCCCATCAGCATTAACATTGCAAACTTCCAGTAGAACTGACCCCAAAGTGGGAATGAACCTAAAAAATGTTGACAAGTAGGATTTTTATAAAAAAAGAGACCAAATTGGTGTCTTTTGTCATCACTGCTTTTCCCTGCCTGCCTCCACTGCTCTATGCTGTGATGATTTGACTCCCATGCGCATGCATGGGAGTGACATCATTGCGGCCCGGGCCCATCAAGTGACCAAACAGTCTGAACTTAGGAGGACAGAGAGGGGATGGAAATGCCCATGACCAGTGGGAGCACTGACAGCGTGGCGCTGAAGGGCATCACTTGCCAGGTAAGTCTGCCATAATGTGCTAATATGCTTATAATACTGGAAGATTATGGCTAACCGCTCCTGGGGGCTCATTAAAAAAAAATGTAGAGTTCATTTAATATTGCTGTTAGTAAGGCCGAACGTATAAAGTAATAGTTTTAATCATGTATTATTTGCAAGCAATAAATTACCGTATTTTTCACTCCATAAGACGCACTCCCCCCCCCCCCCCCCCAAAAAAAAAAATGGGGAGAAATGACTGTGCGTCTTATGGAGTGAATATTGAGTCTCCCCACAGTGTCCCCTGAGTCCCGGCTCAGCCATCACTTACTGCCACGGAGCCGCTACTTCTGGTATAGGCCCGGCTCACAGGCGGAGTGATATCAGATGCACTTTGCCTGTGACAGGAGGAGCCATACACAGGAAGCTGCGGCTTTGCTCTGTACTGCAGCCGCATGCTTCCTCCCGGGCTCAGCCACAGACAGACAGACAGTGCCTTACAAGCAAATCTCTGCAAGTACCCCCACTATTATTGCTATACCGTATACTGTGTGTGTATGTATATGTGTATATATATATATATATATATATATATATATATATATATGTATGTATGTATGTATGTATGTGTGTGTGTGTATGTGTGTATGTATATATATATATATATATTTTTTTTTTTTTTCCTCCTCTAAAACCTAGGTGTGTCTTATGGAGCGAATAATATGGTAATATATTACAAGACAACATGAAACTGGTTTCAACAAAAGAGCATGCGTTATTATGGACTTGTTTTAGGGTTACATATAGACAGAACTACTGAGCTATTGAATGTACAGTATATTTTGGCAGTGATCCACTGTCTATCATGCTTTGACTAAAAGGATATTCAGGTGAGGTGTCTTCTACAGTCATGATGTCCCTTCTATGGTCATGACTCAGTTTACGCCGGCCTGATTTTAATAAAATAATGAAAGGTTCTGGATGCTAGGCCTGCAGTACCTGCTCCCACTATAGCTCAGGGTTGGAAAGCCAGGCTGTAGTCTGTTTAGGGCTTTTTCTGCTCGGTCCAATTAGTTAAGGTCCGGCTGTGTATAGCTTAGAGCACAATGATTGTGTATCTGCCTGTGGCTCCTAAGCTAACAACAATCTGCATCTTTCTCTGGTTTGCACAGAACGAAAGGGCACATGGAACGAGAGGAAGAGGAAAGCCTTCGAGCGGCTCAGTGTTGGAGAAGAAGTTTGTGGGTTTAACTCTTTCCGACCAGCGACTCTCACGGTCACCAACTTCTTCAGACAGGTGAGATATGTGTGGGAGGTGAAACCAGTTGTACGTTACAACTAAACTGGGAAGAGGTTAAAGTGGTTGTTAACCACCTCAATACTGGGCACTTAAACCCCCTTCCTTCCCAGACCAATTTTCAGCTTTTAGCGCTGTTGCAATTTGAATGACAATTGCGCGGTCATGCAACACTGTACCTAAACCAAATTTGTGTCATTTTTTCCCCACAAACAGAGCTTTCTTTTGGTGGTATTTGATCACCGTCAGGTTTTTTCTTTCTTGGTGCACAAATAAAAAAAGACTGAAAAATTTGAAAAAAAAAAAAACGTTTCTTGTTTAGGTTATAAAATTTTGTAAATAGATATGTTTTTTCCTGCACTGATGAGCACTGATGATGCCGCACTGACAGGCACTGATGAGGAGACACTGATGGCGTGGCACTGATGGGGTGGCACTGATATGCAGCACTGATGGGCACTGATACGCAGCACTGATGGGCACTGATATGTGGCACTGATAGATAGCACTGATATGCAGCATTGGTGGGCACTGATAGGCAGCGCTGATGGGCACTGATAGGCAGCACTGATGGGCACTGATTGGTGGCACTGATGGGCACTGATGGGCACTGATAGTGGCACTGTTGGGCGGCAATGATCTGCACTGATGGGTGGCACTGATCGGCACTGATGGGGGGCACTGATGGGCACTGATAGGCAGCACTGGTGGGCAATAATGGGCACTGGTGGGCGGCACTGATAGATGGCAATAATGGCACTGGTGGGCAGCACTGATAGATGCCATTGATGGGCAACACTGATAGGGAGGGCACTGGGGGGCTCTCTGAGCCCTGCTTGCCATCCCTGGTGGCCATAGTGGGCATCCCTGGTGGTCATGGGTGGGCATCCCTGGTGGCTTAGTGGCACCCCTCCCCCCCCCAGGGCTGCACTGGTAATCAATGTTCTGATTACCAGCACAGACCCCCCCTGTGATCAGTGAGTAATTAGAAATACTCACTGATCACCCCCGCAGCAGCACCGATCCTCTGATCTTCTCCTCACTGACAGGATCTGTCAGTAGGAGAAGAGATTGAAGCCGTTACAACGGCTCTATTTACATTACATGACGGCTGTGATTGGACACAGCCGTCATGTGATCAGGAGGGCCAATCACAGGGCCCTCCTGCCGAATGTTGTTGCCGTGTGTCCGAGGGACACAGGCACATTGAGATCGCGCCGCTGCGCGTGCCCGCAGCGGCGCGATCTCTCTCCTTCTGAAGGACGTTCCGGAACATCCATTCAGAAGGACGAGACTCCCGCCCGGCCGTATATGTACTATGGCCCGGGTGGGAGGTAGTTAAAATGGTTGTAAACCCACTCTTATACCTTTTTACCTATAGGTAAGCCTTTAATAAAGCTTACCTAAAGTTACTGTAAATATCTCCTAAACTTGCACTTTTTAGGAGATATTTACATTTCATGCAGCCAATGACATCATCGGCGCATGCACTCTTAAGAAACGGCCACCCGTGCCGTTTCTTCAGAGCCTTGTGCCAAGACCGGCGGCTCCCGCATGCATGCGTGGGAGTGACGTCACTGCGGCTCCCGGCCAGTAGCATAGCCGGAGTCCACATATTAGGAAGGAAGTTGGCTGAAGATGGATCTCTACTGGGGCTGAAGATGGATCTCTATTGGGGCTTAAGTAAATTGTTGGATGCAGTAACCCACTGTGTGGCAACCTTTTGCATTTGCTAGTCTCTCTATTTGTAAGGAAGGCGATATAAGAAGTTGTGATTTCATCCTTTTTGCTTTGTATGGCAGAAGGGGTGTTCAGGTCACACACTGAACAAAATTAGAAATTTCTTTCTCATCCATTGATGGGAACAGGAGATCTTTGAATTTTATTACAGAAGGGTGGACAACTGCACACAAAATAACTTGGCCAACCCGGGATAACCGTTGCCATTTTTACTTGTTTCCTGGGAGGATAGACATCTTTTCTACAATTTGCCTGTGTTAAGATTTACTAATCCTTCTTTTTTTGCTAGCATTTTTCTCCCTGGTCTCAGATTTAGCCTCATTTTTCCAGTTTCATTATAGACCTCTATAAAGCAAAATTCCGTCACTGTGGGGCCCAGTGAGGGACACAGGTCTCACCCCTCAGTGTTTATGATCATGCTCTCAGTACTGCTATGCTAGAAAATGTAGGCATGCTGGTAATGAGACGGGTTATCCTGGACCTGGTCTCAAGTTATTTGGTTCTTCACTGTCCAATTCTGTGTCCTTTTATGAATTCCAAGAAATAGATTTTACTGTGCGCACAAATATCCTATTTTTTTAGCATACTGCATATACGTATTTTATCTGTTTTAACAGAAATGCCACTTAAAGTAGAACTATAGGCAAAACTTTTTTTTTTTTCATTTTGGATAAGGGAGGGTTATACCCACCATCTGTTTCCCATTGCCGAAATTTCCCTTCACTTCCTGTCCCATAGCCAAACAGGAAGTGAGAGAAAATCCCTGCAAATTAAGGAAATTCCTTTGGGACCCCCAGATCACCAGAACTATTGTCCCTATTGGAAAATTTCTCCTCTATTTTTTTTTTGGGGACAACCCAAAATTTGGGGTTTTCTTTTACTTTTAATGATGGTAAACAGGACAAATAGAGAGCATAAATCTCCCTAAGCAATAAAACCTGACAGGGGTTCTAATCCCTCTCCACTCTATCTAAAACTAAAATCAAGTTTTGCCTTTAGTTATACTTTAAGTTCTACACTTGTCATTTTCCAGTGCAGATTTCAGTTTTGTTAGTGGCGAGGAGGTAGCGCACTCTTAGACCCCGTTCACACTGGGGCGACCTGTCAGGTGACCTGGTTGCCTGACAGGTCGCCTGCCATAGAGAAGCTGTGGACCCGTTCTAATAGGAGCGACATAAGTTGCTCCGACTTAGAAAAAGGGTCCGGAGCTTCTTTGGGGCGACCTGCATTGACTTCAATGATATGAAGTCCGTGCCGGCCGCTCCGAGGTCGCGGTGCGAGCTGCGCAGCGAGACCTGTGAGGTCGCCCCGGCAAGTTGGATCGCCCCAGTGTGAACGGGGTCTTAGTTTTTCATTTGGATGACCGTCTCAATGTCTTTTACAGGAGGGGGACCGAATGAGTGATGAAGATCTCTACAAGGTCTTGGCTGATATGAAGAGACCATCGACTGCATTGCGCAGATTACGACCAGTCACAGGTATAGTTTATGTGCACAGATACTTTGCAGGAATGTAGGGATGGTTACAGTACATTTATTTATTTATTTCAGGTTCTTATATAGCGCTTTCAATTTACGCAGTGCTTTACATATACATTGTACATTCACGCTGGATACGATATATTCTTGAATTACCTAGCACTGGATCTAGAATTTAATAATGACCTTGGACATGTTCTGTACCCTTTTGGACACATCAATCTTAGTGAGTGAATATTAGACCTATGAGTGGTTTGTATTAGGGATAGACCGATATGGTTTTTCCAGGGCCGATACCGATATTTTGTTCACAAAGTATCGTATCGGCCGATATTCTGCACATTCAATCACACATCCAATGCAGAGTGACCAGTGCCCCCATCCAATGCAGAGTGACCAGTGCCCCCATCCAATGCAGAGTGACCAGTGCCCCCATCCAATGCAGAGTCACCAGTGCCCCCATCCAATGCAGAGTGACCAGTGCCCCCATCCAATGTAGAGTGACCAGTGCATGGGGATTAGAGCACCACCTGATTACACAGAGCAGGGTTCTTCTGCTTACCCGGCGCGGGCGCTGTCATACGAAGTCCCTCCTCCTGGACTGGCTCCTATAATAGACGTCACCAGTGTGCTGTCTATCATAGGTAGGAGCCGGTCCAGGAGGCGGGACTTTTCATTACACACAGATTCACAACCGGAGGAATTATTTGATGAAATAGAGAATAGGTTGCAGGCAAGGGGTTATTCTTTTTCTGCCGTAAATAGAAAAGTCACAGAGACCTATGATATACAAAACTCATAAAAATTACTTAAAGCGTTTGTTACCCTCCCGATTTGTGCCTGCTGTACCAAGTACTTGTCTGAGAAAGTATCCTGTTCTCTTTGTATTGCTTCCTTTATGAGAAATCCCTGGTGTTCTTGCTAGACCACACTAAGCAGGAGAGCACACCGCTGTCCGTTCTCTAGCTGTGCTGGGAAATCGGTGTACTCTTCTCCAATGATCAGACAAGTCCTGACACGCCCCCTGCTGCACAGCCATTCACTGGCAAGCTCAATGTGCTGCTGCTTCTCCTCCCCCAGCTCTTATGCAGGTGAGAACAGAGGGAATGTGATCACTTATTTAAAAATCGAAAAAAGGTATTTATATATTTTTTTTTATATCTATACTCAGTTGTTTTGCCTTTCATTTCTATTTTAACCTGAATGAGTTGTTTTACAAGGTGATTGGTTTACAACCACTTTAAGGTATTCTCTTTGTTGTTACCCATTACCATCCACACTGATAGAAAATTTATTCTATTGTTAAGAAACCATTGGTATTACTATATAATGCATTACTTACCTTGCACCTAAATCGACGGGACATGCTGATATATTGTGCCAGAGTTTTCCCACAGCTCTTACCCTGCAGTACTTTTATATCCTTCTATTCGAGGACCTACTTTACGGATATCCATGCCCTATAGGGATTCTCAGCTCCCCTTTTTATCTGACTGCCTGATGGCTTTCTCTGAGATATCTAGTGCTTATACTTTTAGTTACTTACCTCTGAGCTGATTTCAATGAAAAGGGTATAAGTTACTGCTGTATCGCATACATTTCTTCTTTTTGGGATTGCTATCTTGCACTTTAACTGTGCTGTATATGATATGATACTGTGCCTTCTTTGTACCTCTTTGATCTTGTAATCACCTCTGTACCTTTGTACTCTTTGTTGTTTTATCTTTCAATAAAACATTTAAACATGAAACCATTGGTATATTTTATGGAACAATCATCTTGATGTTTCAGAATTTTCACATCCCCCATTTCTTTCTTATAGAAGGGAAAAGGGACATGATCTCCGTTGAGAAATCAACACCACATCCCAATTGGGAACAGGTACAAAAAGTATAGAAGGGTGGGACTTTAAAGGTGTCGAAACCTCCTCACAGAATGAATACCAGTAAACAGACATAGATGAAACGAAATTCTTTATAACACAATTAATATAAAAGAATATTATATATATATTATTATGATATTGGTGATGTACATCCCTTTAAAACCAAAAAAAATACTACCACAACTCATATTCAAACCCAAGCACCCCTGAAGATAGAAATCCCTCCCTATGTACAGTATTTATATAGTATAAACTATGTTATTGTTGGAAATCCACATTACACATATATTATATTGTACATTGAGTATCCCATTAGGGAGGGAAAACTCATCCTGACGTGTTTTATCTTGTCGGCTTTTTCAAGGGCTCAAAGGGGTGAGATTAGGACAGGTTGCTAGGAAGAAACCTGTCCTAGCAACATGTTCTAACCGTAACCCTTTAAGCCCTTAAAGAAGCAGACAAAGCAAAACGCGTTGGCATGAGTTATCACTCCCTAATGTGATGCTCAATGTGCGATATAATATGTGTAATGTGGATTTCCAGCAATAACATAGATTATACTATATACATACATATGGTGGGATTTCTATCTTCAGGGCTACTTTGGGTTTGAATATGAGTTGTTGTAGTTTTTTATGGTTTTAAAGGGATGTATTTCAATAATAGATCATGTACCCAAAACTACACTGCTCAAAAAAAATAAAGGAACACTTTTTAATTAGAGTATAGCATCAAGTCAATTAAACTCCTGGGATATTGATCTGGTCAGTTAAGTAGCAGAGGGGGTTGGCAACCATTTTCGGCTGCTTTGATGTTAATGAAATTAACAACAGGTGCACTAGATGGGCAACAATGAGGCGACCTCCAAAACAGGAATGGTTTTACAGGTGGAAGCCACTGACATTTTTTTTTTCCCCCTACTCATATTTTCCACTGTTTTTCACTAGTTTTGCATTTGGCTAGGGTCAATGTCACTACTGGTAGCATGAGGCGATACCTGGACCCTATAGAGGTTGCACAGGCAGTCCAACTCCTCCAGGATGGCACATCAATATGTGCCATTGCCAGAAGGTTTGCTGTGTCTCCCAGCACAGTCTCAAGAGCATAGAGGAGATTCCAGGAGATATGCAGTTACTTTAGGCGAGCTGGACAGGGCTGTAGAAGGTCCTTAACCCATCAGCAGGACCGGTATCTGCTCGTTTGTGCAAGGAGGAACAGGATAAGCACTGCCAGAGCCCCACAAAATGACTTCCAGCAGCCAACTGGTGTGAATATCTCTGACCAAACAATCAGAAACAAACTTTATGAGGGTCGACTGAGGGCCCTACATTCTCTAGTGGACCCTGTGCTCACTGCCCAGCACCTTGGCGCTCGATTGGCATTTGCCATTGAATACCAGAATTGGCAGGTCCACCACTGGCGCCCTGTGCTTTTCACAGATGATAGCAGGTTCACCCTGAGCGCATGTGACAGTCGTGAAAGGGTCTGGAGAAGCCGCAAACGTTATGCTACCTGTAACATCGTTCAGCATGATCAGTTTGGTGGTGGGACAATAATGGTCTGGGGAGGCATATCCATGGTGGGACGCACAGACCTCTACAGTCTAGACAATGGCACCCTAACTGGCATTAGGTATCGGGATTAAATCCGTGGACCCATTGTCAGACCCTACGCTAGTTCAGTGGGTTTAGGTTCCTCCCGGGGTACAACAATGCCTGGCCTCATGTGGTGAGAGTATGCAGCCAGTTCCTGGAGAATGAAGGAATTGATACCATTGAATGGCCCCCACGCTCGCCTGACCTAAATCCAATAGAACATCTCTGGGACATTATGTTTCGGTCCATCCAACGCTGCCAGGATGCACTTCAGTCTGTTCAGGAGCTCAGTGATGCCCTGGTCCAGATCTGGGAGGAAATACCCCAGGACAACATCCGTTGTCTCATTAGGACATGCCCCGACATTGTCAGGCGTGCATACAAGCACGTTTATTGTCTTCTTCCTCCATAGTGTATATTAATTCTGCCCATCCTGTCAGTAATGGCCATAATCTCACGCATGCACGTTAATTATTAGCCAACCCTTCTTTTCATTCCGGGATTACTATGGCAATCATATATTTTCAAAAAATACATCCATTGTACATAGATAACAGTGAAACAGAATATAAAGTTGTAGGATATTTAAAGTTTTCATGTAGTTATGTGTTTTGAAAACAGTAGAATACAGCCGGTAAGTGATGTACTGTATCTCCTCTCTCCCATGATCAGCGCCAATGTTGATACCCCCCTTGTGATGTAGCAAGGCACACAGGGTGTTCCATGAAGTTGTGAATGGGCCTGTACTCTCACAGGATTGCAGAGAGTTGATGATGCAGGCACGGCATCTTTCTGAATGGGCTGACCGCACTCAAAGCCTGCTGTGAATCGCCGAAATATGAGCATGCATCCGTACCATCAATAAAATGAACATCGCTCAAAGGGTTAGGCAGAATGTAATCACAGCGCCGTGTATATTGTTTCTGAATGATTTTAAATAAGGAAAGTCATAATGTAGAGTTTACTACCACTTTAAAGAGGGGAAATAAGGTTAGAATTATGAAAACAAGTAATTTAGAGTGTGATTGGTCTGCTTTCACGTCCCCAGCACAGGAATTTCTGTCAGTTTTCTATTGTTTTGTATCTCCCTGGTGCTGATTTTCACTCACTTCTGTTTGGTTAAAGTTTGTCCCGACTGCTTTGTGAAATTACATTAAAAATGATTGAACTGAAGAAGGTTGTCCCCAAGTGAGTGGAAAGGGTGAAATCCTCCAATGGGCACACCTGTTCTGGTGTCAACTGTCTGAGAGGGGATCTCTTCATTTCCTTCACTTTGGAGAGATTGCCTCTTTTCTGAGACAATAAAACGTCTCAATGGGTGTAACGGAAATGCGACCCCACACTGTGCTTGTGGGCTTCCGTCAGAATACCGCTTCCTCCAGTTTGAACATAGATATCAGATATTACAGCCGCCCTACATACAAAACTAGCTTGAACATAGCTTGTATGGATCTGAAATAACAACCTTTCTCTATCGCTCATTGACAGACGTAGTCCTCGGTGATACAGCACCTTCGGGTTATGTTGCCTCCACAGGAGCAGGACTAGACAGGAAATTAAAATGCTCTGGCCACACCCTAGGGGCAGTCCCAGAGGGTATATCCTCTCTCTCTCTGCCTCAGCAAATCAGTTATTTTCTGTCTAGTTAGGAGTAAGGACCTAGATACCTTGCTGGGATCTTCGGTCCTGGCAAGATTTTTTTCTTAAAAAGATTTTTTAGACAGCTTTTTTCTCCAGTGTTCCTGTGAGATCTTCAAGCAAGAAAGCTGAACTGGGCGACGGGCTGGATGTTGAGATCCGGTGGTCACCCCAGTTCAGCCTACGAGCGCGTGCAGGCCATAGCTCCGCGCTGGGTCGGCCGCGACAAAGTCCCATTAAGGGACTGACCCCGCGAGTTAAACATCTCGCTGAAACGCCAAAGACCATGAGTCACGGCGTCCGTATTGGTCGACAGCCCTCCCGCCCCGGTGGAGAGGGGTACTGTCAGGAGTTGGTGCCCGCCTGGTTCCGGTATGGTGAGTAGTATGTTCCCCCTTTTCCCCCTGACGGGTCTTGTGGTGAACGCGGGCCCCTCTCTGTATGGTAAGATAGAGTCCCCTTCTATCCTATAACATGGCACAGATCCCCCTACTTTGAGTGTGATTTTATGTGCAAAAAGCCAGGAGGCTTGGTTTGGGAGCTAACAATCTAATTGTATACATGTTTAAAAGATGGTAATCAGTGGCAGTCTGGGAATCTTACTGTGATAAGAATTAGGTACCTACCAGTCAGAAGCCACGGACATGTAGACTGCCTTCCTAGTCAAATCTCCAGCTATAGCAGGCCTTCCGAAGGCCATGAGGTCCGCCAGGGCCGGTACCGCCAACCACGCCAAAAAATCCCCATGCAGAGATAGTGTTGTGTGCCCTGCAGCACACCGCTATTCGGTACAGGCCGCCGCCATTTTTTTTGCTGGATTGCACGAGCCGCCATTTTGGCGTAGCCTCGTGTCTCCAGCATGGGGGCGGCCATGTTTGATGTGATCCAAACACCTCGTGGAGCTAGGGGAGGCGCCGGAAGGCGTGCAGAGGGGCGGAGCCGCCTCCTTTCTTCCTGGGCAGCCAGCCAAAAGACTTCCTGTTTGTCAAGACAGCGCTGTAACCTGTTGCAGTTAAACTCTGAGCATCAAGTGGTGAGCCTGGGGGTCTATCTCTCTCTCTCTCTCTCTCGATCGATAGGGATCCCTAGCAGGTAACACTAAGGGGCTTTTGTGGCGCTGGGGGTCTGTGAAAAAAAAAAAAAAAAAAGTTTTTTATTTTTGAATTATATTATCCGGGAAGTTACTGGAATAATCATGGACCCTGCCACACAAATTCCCCCACCTGTTTCCCTCGAGGGGGCCACGGGACCCGCCGGTGCACAGAGTGTAGAGGCATTTACAGCAATTTTGGAGTCTATGGTGGCTCGGGTGGAGGCGGCCTGTCAGGGACGAGGGTCAAGGAAGCGACCCCCGCCTACCCCTATATTATCTGACACCTCTGACTCAGATTCAGAGATGGTCACTGCAGTTGCAGGTCCCTCTGCAAGGGCTGTTACCTCAGGTAAAGCTCCCTCAGACAGTGAGGAGGACGTTTCTTCTCCCGCTATAATTCAGGAAGAAGCATTGGTGGACGCACTAGTTGTGGCAGTGCAGGAAACCTTAAAACTTGAGGTTTTACCGGCAGAAGCAACTGATACAGAGATTCCTTTTGGTACTAACAAGCCCATCAAAACGGTGAAGGTTTTTCCTGTACCCAAGTGTTTTGGTAATAAGATTAAAGGAGAATGGGAGCATTCTAAACGTACCTTTACTATTTCCAAGCGTATTGCTAGACGCTATCCGTTTGAGGAATCCATCATTAAGAAATGGACGGTACCACCAGTGGTGGATCCACCTATTTCCAGGCTGAATAAAGCCACGGTTATCCCAGTGGAGGACACTTCGTCCTTTAAGGATCCGGTGGATCGAAAGATGGAAGCAGAGTCCCGCACCATCTTCTCTCTGATAGGGTCAGCATTTAGACCAGTAATTGTTATTGGTCTAGTTTCCCAGACACTTACGGAATGGGCGAGATTGGTACGCCAAGACCTTAGGGGAAAAGATATTCCCCAGGAAACATCTGATTTGATGGAACAGATTATACAAGGGCTACAGTTTATCTGTGACGCAGCCTTGGACACTACTCCCCTATTAGGGCATGCATCTATGTCAGCGGTAATCCTCAGACGTGTGCTGTGGTTAAAATGCTGGTCAGCTGACCTAGGTTCCAAAAAGACCTTGACGAATCTCCCTTTTCAGGGGAATCGTCTATTTGGGGCCACCCTAGATGAAATCATTAAGGATGCCACTGGGGGCAAGAGCACTTTTTTGCCACAGGCTGCTAAAACTAAGGGACCTCGCAACTAGCGAGGACCTTTCTTTACCGCCCATAAAGGGTTCGCACGCCGGCTGGAACAAGCGGGAAAGGCAAGACTCCTCCAGGAGGGTTCAAGAAAGGCTGGTCGGACAAACAGAGGACCAACCCAGCCAAACCCGAAACAAAGGAGTACACAGCCTGAAGGTGCGCCCCCACCCGGTTTGAGGGTGGGGGGACGTTTTCACCGGTATTCAGGACATTAGATCGAGCATCAACTACTACTACCGGTGCGATTCTTCCCTTCCAACATTTAAGTACTACAGGGAGCGGTAGTCACCGTTCCCTGAATAGATCTTTTCCTTTACCTTTTCCTAAGATTAATTTCTATTCCCCACAGGAATCGGATCTGGTTGACCAGACAGGCCAAGAAGCCTCTAGCCGGGTGACTTCGGTCCCTGAGGTTCAACCAGAAAAGATCACCCTTTCTGATAGCAATCAGGTATCTGATAAATGTGTGGGAACAGAAAACGACCAGACTTTCTCGCATGGTCGGGGCCAGATAGCTCTAGGGACGCCTGGTTCAGATCCAGTCAGCACCAGTGGTCCTAGAAATTCTAGGTTGGCCTCGTCAAGCCGGTCTGGCCGACTTGGACAGGCTAGTCGCAGACGTTCCGTGGGAACTTCGTCTCAGGGAGTGTCTGTGGTCTCAAGGACCAGTTTACCATCGTGCTTTACAGTCGCTGGTTTTAATGGCCTGGCCATTGAGACCCAAGTACTGAAGGACAGAGGTTTGTCAGCTTCAGTCATTCCTACCCTTATTAAAGCAAGGAAAGCGACTTCCAGCAAGGTCTATTATCACACATGGAAGACTTATATTGCGTGGTGCGAATCTTTAGGATTTCCTCCACGTACCTATTCGGTGACTCGAATATTGGCTTTTTTGCAACAAGGGGTTGAGCAGAAGCTAGCCTTGAGCACCATCAAGGGTCAAGTTTCAGCATTAACAATCTTCTTTCAGAAACCTTTAGCTACCAAGTCCTTGGTGCGGAATTTCATCCAGGGGGTGCGGCACCTGGCTCCACCAGTCCGCGCGCCCTTACCGCCCTGGGATCTTAATTTAGTTTTGTCGGTTCTACAGAAACCTCCCTTTGAAAACATCAGGGAGATTCCCTTGTTTACTTTATCCCAGAAGGTGGCCTTCTTGGTGGCTATCACTTCTGCTCGCAGGGTGTCAGGACTGGCTGCATTATCATGCCAGTCCCCATACCTAGTGATTCATAGGGATAAGGTAGTACTTCATCCTAAGCCATCCTTTCTTCCTAAGGTGGTTTCAGATTTTCATCTGAATGAAGATATTGTACTACCTTCCTTGTGTCCTCAGCCCAAGCATCATCGGGAACATGCGTTGCATTCCTTGAATGTGGTTCGGGCAATCAGGGTATACCTGAAAGCTACGGAATCATTCCGTAAGACGGATTCACTTTTTGTGATCACGGATGGCCCCAGAAAGGGTTTGCCTGCATCTGCCGCGACCATTGCCAAATGGATTAGACAGACGGTGGTACAGGCTTATTCTATTAAGGGTCAGAGTCCTCCGTTCCCTGTTAGGGCGCACTCCACTCGAGCGCTCAGTACTTCCTGGGCCTTTCGCCATCAGGCGTCAGTGGTCCAGGTATGTAAGGCGGCCACCTGGTCGTCGGTACATACCTTTACAAAATTCTATAAAATTGATGTGACGGCATCGGCGGATGCCTCATTTGGCCGCAAGGTTTTGCAGGCCGCAATTTGAGGAGACCGGTGGTCTACCTCGAGAGTTTTTTTCTGTTTGAAAAATTTCTTTTTTGTTGAGTCTCATCATTAAGGATGAGCATTGTAAACTTCTAGTTGGCACCGGTTGGGCCTTCTAGATTGGGATTTGATTTCCATTTTCCCACCCCTCATTTGTGATACTGCTCTGGGACGTCCCGAAGGTGCTGTATCACCGAGGACTACGTCTGTCAATGAGCGATAGAGAAAAATGGATTTTTGTAAAATCTTACCGTAAAATCCTTTTCTCTTAGCTCATTGACAGACGTAGTCCCCGCCCCTCTGTTTTGGAGTTGGGTTGGGTTAAAATCTCTAAAGACTGCTTTTTGACATAACTGATTTGCTGAGGCAGAGAGAGAGAGGATATACCCTCTGGGACTGCCCCTAGGGTGTGGCCAGAGCATTTTAATTTCCTGTCTAGTCCTGCTCCTGTGGAGGCAACATAACCCGAAGGTGCTGTATCACCGAGGACTACGTCTGTCAATGAGCTAAGAGAAAAGGATTTTACGGTAAGATTTTACAAAAATCCATTTTTATTGAACAGACTCACAATATATACACACAGGAGAACATCCCCCTCCTGATCAAATTACCACACCAGGTTGGGTGCCTGATTACATTATCATATGCAGATGAAATTGTTGACAGAAAAATAATTAACAACCAACACAAACCGTATACTATTTACCCTCAGAAACGAACAGATGACAGTGTTTTAATTAACTTGAGTTAATTGACTAGCAGACTTAATGTTATCGAGCTTACAAAATATAATACACATTATTAGAAGTGTAAACACAGAACCCGCAGTAAACAATAAGTGAGTAAATCAGCATAATCAACAATGTGTGGAAGACAGGTGGTTGAGCTGATGATATTAGAACCTGCTAGGAGCCTGACTGTGTGAAGCAGTCTCTTATTGGCAATAGGCAGCTAGGCCTTTAACATGGATCCTAGGCCTAGAGTCCCAGAGTCTTCATATATTCCTTGAGATATATTGTTGACAAATATTGCTGTCCCATTTGAAGTAATCCAAACCATATTCTCAGTCTCTATTAGGTAGCTGTCCATCATTTCCTTGGTCACCCTGTGTCCCTAATAGACAAAGGGTGACTTACGCATTAGAGGGGCCTAGGGAGCTGAGAGCGGGATTTCTCAACCTCTCGAAGGTAAGCTGGGTTCCATGGGCC
This sequence comes from Pelophylax lessonae, assembly GCF_965119305.1. Classification (NCBI taxonomy): domain Eukaryota; kingdom Metazoa; phylum Chordata; class Amphibia; order Anura; family Ranidae; genus Pelophylax; species Pelophylax lessonae. The sequence continues at coordinate 601,404,986 of NC_138771.1, read as the reverse complement.
CCCCCCAACCAAAGTGACTCCCGTCACAATGGGGTTTTAACCATTCCCTATTTTATCAAAAGTTTCTACTATAGATAAAATGACATTACATATATTTTTCTATACAGTATAATAATATAAATATGTTAATATATTTAATACTAATCTTTTTTTCTTTTGTAGCCCATCTGAAAATTGACGTCTCTCCCGCTCCTGAGATGCCACAGTTTTGCCTTTCCCCAGAGCTCCGTCACGTTAAGCCATACCCCGACCCGCGTGTCCGTCCTACCAAAGAGGTCCTGGAATTCCCCCCACGGGATGTCTTCTCCCCCTACACCTCCTACAGGTGAGATTTTCCTCCTATAACAGAATGTCTATGATTTCCCTTCGAAGGACCACTATCAGAAACATACTGTATTCTCATAACTATATGGGGTTAATACCTGCAATGATAGTATTTAGAATAGTTCTCTTTTTTTATTTTACATGCTTTTATTTAGATCTTTCTCCGTTGTTAATGGACACAAAGCTGGGCAGCAACAGTGACAATGCCAACTATGGCTGCAACTGCTCCAGCACCCCTGGCAGAGTTATAGTTGTGGAGGAAGGTTAAAACCTCTGTTAGTTGTTGTTTTTGTTTTTTTTCTATCTGCGCCCATTCTCAGGAAGTTTCCCCTCAGTTCCCGTCCCAGTGTCTGTCAGAGAATTGCTCTGGAGTTCATTTTCCATGCTTTCTTATGGACAATACACTAGAGACTTTCGACCAAAACATTAGTATAATTCTAATAGCAAAAATGCAGGGAGGGATGGCAAATCCTACCCAACAGTGATAAAAACCTGGTAAACAATCTAACCATTGTCTATGCTATTTAGAACTTCTAGACAGTAAATATTTAAAGCTGAATTCCAGGAATTCAGCTCCTTTGTAAAAAGAGAAGGCATATTATGAGTTAAGTTCAAGGAGCTGCATGACATCTCCTGAACTTTACTCTATTATTTACATCTGACAGGAAATAGGCTATAGTTGTATTTCCGGAAGCCCGACACGATGCTTCAAGTCTAAGCATCTTCAATAATAGAGTCAGTGAGTGCAGCTTCTATGCCTGCCCCTCCCCTCCTCCTGCTCAATCACAGAAGCCTTTGCATCATGTGAACTCATTGACAAAATACAAAGGCTTCTCTTAATGGGCATCAGAGAGGAGGGGCAGTCATAGCTGCTCTGTGAGCCTCTGTCACAGCTCCGGGTGTCCGTGTAAGCTCCAGGGGAGCCATAAACCTGTCGGATATAAATTGAGAGTTCAGGAGAGGTCATGCACCTCTTTGGACTTAGCTCATAGTGTTCCTGCACTTTTTAAAAAGTAACTGAATTCCTGGAATATCAGCTTTAATGTTTATGCTGATATTACCAAAAGAATGCAACTTTCCCCTAGCCATCCTAAGCTTGGAACATTGTAGCAGCCCCTTTATATAATAGGCAGTTATGTATGAATGAGGTGTCACCTAACCGTTCATAGCTAACCACCGCAGTTCTCTACTACAGCAGCCAACTATAAGGGTGGAAACTATAAATGTGTAATGTCACTAGAGTATGATTCCAGGGCCCCTAACGCCACCATCTTTCCGTACGATGCGCCAATTTTCCAGACGCTGGAACCCCTTCTGTCATTGCATTCATATCATTCAACTGATGTTCCTACTCGCAGAATGTAGAGACTCCAGGTCATACATGTGCTTCACAGTCTTTATAAAAACCTTTACTATATATAAACAAGATATACGCGGCAGTCAAGTTCCCAGAACAGCCTAACAATGGCAGGTATGCAGGTACATGAAAATGTCAAAATTCCAGCGATTTGTTCCTGTGTAGTCTTGTTCATTGAACAAGATGTGTGTGCGCTCATTGCCTCATGAGATGGGACGAGCGATTTCTTATATGTAAACTTACAAGAACAATGTTAAACATTTACATTTTCTCCGTTGCGGAGTATAAACACAAGAGAACGCAGATATTTTTCCTATACCACTTGACAAGGCCTCTATGTTTATACAAGTGCTATGAAGGCTTAGTAACAATCTTATAACTATTTTACATTTCCTTAAGGCTAATCGGTACTTTACCGGGTGGTTTATCTCCATGGAATCACTTATCCAGTATAGATTGGGCTCCTTGACCATGCCAGATATTATCACTATGTACATTCAAGTCAAATGCCTGGTACACAGGATGAGAAAATCAGACGGAAAAAACGCATTTGGAGTGATCGTTAGATAATCGGTTTGTTAGTACACAGTTTTTAGGAGCCAATCACGACAGTTCATGTGAAAATATCCAAAGGGACAAGCATGAAAAATGTTCTCGTAAGACAACAGAACGAATGATATTCATTGATTCAGTACAGTATTTCTACATAAAAATGAATCATTGGCCAGGACCTGCTGACAGACTCCCGCTGTGTACAATCACCGCGGGGGTGGGTCGGTCTTGCATGCGCGCACCCTAAACCTGGAAACAGGCAGCGACATCGCTTTGCGTATATGGTACATTACATTGGGGGCGTGCAAGTGGTTGTAGGAAATCCAAACCGATTACACGCAGGTATGTAGGTACGCACACGGGAAATTGTACTGGATCGTATGAGAATTTTCATATACATAGTAGCACTCTCGTATCTAAGACTAGCATGCAAAAAAACCCCAAATAATCATTTGTCCAATTTTCCTATCATGTGTATCAGGCAGTGGCCATCATGCACACGCATATAATAAAATACTCTTATCTACGCAGGATCTTTCTACCAGGAGCTAGAAGAAAAATCAAGCATAAACATGCTCATTTTGGATTGTAATTATGCGTGCTATGCACGTTTACAGGCATACGGCATTAAGGGTAAACTCATTCTACTGGGCAGAATATTCATTTATTCTGGTCACTGTAATAAATTTACACGAGCGTCTAGGCGTGCACGTGCATAAATAATGCTCATAACCACTTCTCCGAACTCGGCTTAGGTGTGTTTTTTTTTTTTTTTCCATTTTGTGCCTCTAAAATCTTCTACTTAAATACTGATCTTAAAGCGGAGTTCCACCCTAAAAAAATGTTTTAACAAGAAATTCCCCTAGGACAGTCAGGGCTAGTGCATTTAAGCAACGATAGCCTCTGAACTGTCCCCTGTTTAGCTTACCTGTAAGAAGAAATACTTACCTTGAAAATGTCTTGTCCAGCGCTGCCATCTGCGTAGTAGGCAGCTGAAGCCGGAGCGTCCCTCTTCGTGTCCTCTTCTGTGACGTCGGAGTCCCAGAATGCCCTGCTCGTCACTTCCGGTGCAGGCGCGTCATCCCGCAGCTGGTTCTGCGCACGCCCAGAAGCTGTTCAGCAGAGAATGACACGCCTGCACCTGAAGTGACGAGGGACACCGGTGCAGGCGCATTGACTCCTGGGATTGATGACGCTCATCTCCCAGGAGTCAATGCAATGGATGAAGTGACGTCGGGGGCCACGGCCACAGAGGGAGGAAGAGGAAGGAAGGTGAGTTAATTAGCAGAAAACAAATTGGCCTAAAATGTTAGAAAATTTTCATTTTTAAATTATTTTTTGTGAGAATGTTATATAGCAGAATGTGAAAAAAAAAAAAAAAAAAATATATATATATATATATATATATATATATATATATATTCAGAATTGTCGCTCTTTTTTTGTTTATAGCACAAAAATTAAAAATCGCACAGGTGATCAAATATCACCAAAAGAAAGCTCTATTTGTGGGGAAATAAATTTTCTTTGGGTACAGCATTGCATGACTGCGCAATTTTCAGTTAAAGTACCGCAGTGCCAAATCGCAAAATATGGCCTGGTCATTAAGTGCCGGTTCACATTTGTGCGGCTTGCGAGATCGCATGTAATTCAGAGCGCACTGCTCCTTCATTACATGCGATCTCAAGTCCGGATGCGAATTCAGCCATACACTAATTGACACCCCCTGCGTATCGCATGGTAGTGTGAACTGCCAGATGTGCGGATGTGATGCGGGATCACGCTGCATATTCGCAGCCTTCCCGCATCGCACAAGTGTGAACCGACACTAAGGGGGCAAATCCTTCCGGTCCAGAAGTGGATATTATATTATTATTTTTTTGTTTTTGTTTTGTTTTTTTGCATTTTGTGTACCCATGATACTCACTTTGCGAAGAGTGCTGCCAACAAGCATAAAGGTGATGGTTGGCTTACTTTTTAGAACACCAAGAAAATCTCTTTTCTTCTTCACAAAGTTAAAGAAAAACTCTCATGTCTTTGTGTGATATAACAACATTACTAATTAAAGCGGTTGTAAACCCAAAAACGCAAACAAACAAAAAAAAAAAACCTGCAAGACAAAGGCATAATGAGCTAGTATGCATTGCATACTAACTCATTATGTATTACTTACCTTAGAACGAAGCCCGACACGGACCCCCCGACATCGCTGCGGGCGCTGCCATGATCCCTCGCCGTCTCTTCCGGGTTCGGCGGCTCCGGCGCTGTGATTGGCTGGAGCCGCGATGACGTCACTCCCACGAATGCGATTTTCCGGCAAGCTCCCGGCAAGCAAAACTGAAGGTCCCCCCGGACCTTTAGAGCGCATGCGCCGCTCGCGTGAGCGGCTGCATGCACTGCAAATATCTCCTAAACCGTGTAGGTTTAGGAGATATTAATTGTACCTACAGGTAAGCCTTATTATAGGCTTACCTGTAGTTAAAAGTGTAAAAAAGCGGGATACAACCGCTTTAAGTTCTTATGGCTGCCTCCCGCCACTTACATTTATCTGCAGTTTCTTTGTCTGGGGAAAATCTTGGATCCTAATCCCAGGCAGTGCACAAAGCCTCTACAAGGATTTGATTGCAATTTTTTCCTCTATAAGGGAGAGAGCTTTCTGTGCATTAGGCATACAGTTCCAGTAAGAGTAAGGCCCCTTTCACACTTGTGCGACTTGTCCTGCGATTTTGGGACTGCAAAGTCGCATGACAAGGTCGTACTCCATGATTTTCAATGAGTACCGTTCATTGACTCATTCATCGCAACAACTTCAAAGTAGTCCTTGCACTACTTTGGGACAAAGGCATAGGCATTGCGTCAAGTCCAGTGATTAGTATTAGTGTGAAAGTAGTTTCTGTGATAGAATAACATCATTACTCTGTACTTAAAATGCTTACTCTGATTTCACTGCACACTGTGAGCTTCTCTGTGTGCATTAGAAGTTGCAACAAGTCAGACCGAGCCTGCTTCATTTCATGGCTGGAGGACATCCAGCACCATCTAGCTCGTTTTCCACAACCTAATGGTCCCTGCCCTGCCCCTTTTATTTTTTTGATTTCAGTTATTTCCTTCATGGAGGCTCAGCATCACATGTGGGTGTTACATAGAGCAGTCTGTCTGTCTAGGAATTACCTCTCCTCTAGACTGAGACTTGCCCATAAAGGCATTTACGTATTTGCATAACTCCTCCCAGCCCACTGCTTGCATCAGGGCCGAGGGCTTTTGGGAGGAGAACTGAGGGAGAATGCTGTGATGTTTTCAGGAAGCTATGGACATTGACAGCACCCTTCTGGCCCCTCCCATCAACCATGGTCTGCCTGCATTGTATATAAAAGCACAGAGACCCAATGATGACTTCACTGGGTCTAAAATAAGGCATGCAATGAAAACGTAAAGGTTTTATTTACAAATGTCATTAGCATTGGGAGGGAGCATAGGAAGTGCAAAATATAAGCAGATTAAACTTCAGGTTTAGGCTACGTTCACATGTGGGCGTAGCGGATCACGGGCAGAATCACTGCGATTCTGCCCGCGATCCGGAAATCATTGCAAATCGCGGGACGTATGTGCGATGCCCGTGATTTGCAATGGCACCCCAAATGCTGTGCGATGTTGCCGCGATTTCCGCCTGCCGAATCGCAGTAACCTCGCGCAAAGAGAATCGCCGGACGCATGGCGCCCAAAAGAAGCTCTTGTACCTTTTTTGGGCGTCATGCATCCCGCAATTCTGTTTGCGCGAGGTTACCGCGATTCAGCAGGTGGAAATCGCGGCAACGTCGCACAGCATTTGGGGAGCCATTGCAAATCACGGGCATTGCACAGGTGTCCCGTGATTTGCAATGATTTCCGGATCGCAGGCAGAATCGCTGTGATTCTGCCCGTGATCCGCTACGCCCACATGTGAACGTAGCCTTAATGCTCCATTCACACCTGAACATATTGTTTTCAGGGGTATTCTGGGCTTTTTTCAGGCATTTTGTAGGTGTTTGGAGGCAGGCATTGACATCTAACAAACACTTGTAATCTGCCTAAAAAGAAGCTCATGTACTTTTTTGAGCTTCAGGCATTTTGCTTCAGGCAACAAAATGCTCATATGTGAACAGGGGCCATTGAAATTAATGGGATTTTGCTTGCTGGGCGTTTTCAGACTTTAGAGATGAGCGTTTTAGGAGCTGAAAAATGCTCAGGGGTGAACTAAGGCCTCACGCACACATAGGGCATTTGAAAAAATGAGCTGCAAAGCCAGTTCTGACGCCAGGAAAAAGCAGCATTAAAAATGCCCTTTTAGAAGCGTTTTGCATTGGCTTTTAGCCACGTTTAGCAGCGTTAGCGTTCAGCAGCCTTTCTCTGCCCTCTTCTATTTTCCACTCTCAAATCCATCTACTAGAGCTTAAAAATGCTTGACGTGGCCTAACGCTGTATACAGCGTTTAACCGCGTCAGGAGTCTTCCCAGCCTAATACCGCTGCTCCAGAATGCACAGGCCCTAATTTTTTTTTACAGCTTGAAAAGGCCTATGCCACTTACAGCTCCTAAAAGCCCGTGTGTGCACGAGGCCATAGAATAACATGGAGGGGCGTTTTTAACCACTTGCCGACCGCCGCCCGACTATATACGGCGGCGGTCAGCCCCTCCCAGGCAAAGTGACGTACCGGTACGTCACTAGCCTGGGAGCGAATAAGGGGCAAGCGCACACCACCGGAGGCGCGCTCCCGCCCCCGCTCGTACCCGAAGAAGCCAGCGCGTGTGACCGGCGGACCCGATGTCCGCCAATCACTCGCGATCGTCGGGTAGAGAGGGAGAAAGGCAGGCGGCTAATGTAAACAAAGCCGCCTGTCATTCTCCCCTGTGTAACAGCACAGATCACTCGGTTCTGCTATGTAGGACCGTACATCTGTGCTGTTACACACACAGCCACATCCAATGACAGTAAGAAACACGCCCCTAGGGACACACTTAACCCCTCCCTCTCCAATAAAGTTAACCCCTTCCCTCCCAGTGTCATTTTTACATTAACAGTGCGTATGTATAGCACTAATTACTGTAGTAATGTCACTGGTACCCCCAAAAGTGTCAAAAATGTCAGTCAAGGGTCCGATCTGTCCGCCGCAATGTCGCAGTACCGCAAAAAAAATCGCAGATCGCCGCCATTACTCATTAAAAAAAAAAAAGACAAAAATCTTTCCCTTAGTAAACGCAATAACTTTTGCGCAAACCAATCAAAATACCTTATTGTGATTTTTTTTTACCAAACATATGTAGCAGAAAACAAATTGCCCAAAAATTTTAAAAAAATTAGATTTTTAAATTTTTTTTTGGGGGGGGGGGGGAATTTCATATAAAAAAAATGTGAAAAATATTGTTATTTTTGCAAAATTGTCGCTATTTTTTGTTTATAGCGCATGATCAAAAAATCGCACAGGTGATCAAATACCACCAAAAGAAAGCTCTGTTTGTGGGGAAAAAAAGGACGTCAAATTCATTTGGGTACAGCGTCGCACGACCGCGAAATTGTCCATTAAAGTCACGCAGTGCCGAATCGCAAAATACCCCCTGGTCAGGAAGGGGGTAAAATCTTCCGGGGCTTAAGTGGTTAAGTTGCAAAAAAAAAAAACGTCTGACGCTCCTGAAAGCAGCTGTAAAAACGCCCTGTGTGCATGAGGCCTACGTTTTTGTTACTTTAATTTCAGCCATGATGTGGATATAAAAGGAAATAAGCACACACTGTTTTTATTAGTTAATAGAAAGACGGAACCACAAAACTTAAACTTCAGAATGAGAAATACAGGTGCGTGTTTTCCAACTCTCAGAGTGTGTGCCTTCCACCTTGAGTTAAAGGCCCCCCCCCCCCCCCCCCTCCCTTGGAGCAAAACCACAGTGCTGGGTACTGGAATCTTCTGGCATGCAGGAACTTTTTCTAGTTTACCATTGTTGGCAAGAATGCCAGTAGACCAAGTAACAAAACCGTCCATGTGTTATTTATTAAAAGGACAATAAAAAGGATCTCAGTCATTGGTTTACGTCTTTTTTGTTTAAAATGTATTTACATGCATACAATCTGTGGGAAAATAAAACACGTATTACATGACAAGAGGTAAGCGATGTGTGGTCATGTCATAGCTCCAGAACAACTATGAATCATAGTTGGCATCATCTAAAGGGGCATTTTTTTTTAATGTATTAATAATGTACATAAATATAATAAAAAAAATATTTAAAATAGTAAAACTTTTTTTGGCAGATAAATATGAAATATTACATAGGAATATAATGGTGTTTTGTCCAACCAACGGGTAGAACTGTCAGATTCTATTGACATGCTGTACAGTCAGAGCCAGGGAGTTCTTAGTCTCGTGCTAACATTTTATTTAATATTTTTTTTATTTTAGAAAACATTCATTGAAAGATATTCAATCCTAATTAAAAATAAATAAAATTGATCAAAAGACCGATAGTTTCCCATCCAAAGCACAGGCTTACATTACATAACTTCCAGGGACAATGTACTTATAAGCCAGAGTATCTAAGTTTGTAAAGCGAAACCCTGTCTTTGATCTCTTAGGCGCACTATAGATTCTATACAGATATACATTATATTACCAAAAGTATTGGGACGCCTGCCTTTACACGCACATGAACCCTAATGGCATCCCAGTCTTAGTCCGTAGGGTTCAATATTGAGTTGGCCCACCCTTTGCAGCTATAACAGCTTCAACTCTTCTGGGAAGGCTGTCCACAAGGTTTAGGAGTGTCTATGGGAATGTTTGACCATTCTTCCAGAAGCACATTTGTGAGGTCAGGCACTGAGAAGAAGGAAGAGAAGGCCTGGCTCACAGTCTCTAATTCATCCCAAATATGTTCTATCAGGTTGAGGTCAGGACTCTGTGCAGGTTAGTCAAGATTCTCCACCCCAAACTCGCTCATTTATTTCTTTAAGGACCTTGCTTTGTGCACTGGTCCAAATCATTTGGTGGAGGGTGGATTATGATGTGGGGTTGTTTTTCAGGGGTTGGCTTGGCCCCTTAGTTCCAGTGAAGGAAACTCTTAAGGTTTTAAATGGATTTGCTAGAGATGCAAGGTTATTGGCACCACATCTCAAGTTTGATAAAAAAAAAATTTTTTTGGACAAAAAACATAAAGGGACTTTTTTAGGTGCTCACAGACAAAAAAATCTTTTTGCACAGAAAGAGACTTTCCATTTCCACCTTTGATTCCAATGGGTAAATCAGACCATCTCAATTATTGCCCCGATCAGCTGCCGCGCGCCTGCAACCAATTACGTCAGAAATTAAGTTCCGCGCATGCGCAAAACAGCCGCAGTCCTCTTTGAAATTCCATCTCAATGCTAATCTATTAGGTTTGCCCACATAATCACTGAGCTTTCATCACCTGTTATATGCTGTACAAGTGCAGATTCTCTATGATCAGCGAGCTAAGAACCTCCATGTTAGTGTAACAGGGTAACCCCCGACCCATAAGGAAACCGACATCTATTGCATATAACAATTGCAGCATTTCTGTTTACTGTCAGCAACAATCGCAAATAAAAGCAATATCCTAACATTTTAGAACACCACTTTAGAGTGCAGATTCTGAAGGTGTCAGCATATTAAGACATTTTGGACAATTTCATGCTCCCAACTTAGTGGGAGAAGTTTGGGGATGGCCCCTTCCTGTTCCAACATAACTGAGCACCAGTGCACAAAGCAAGGTCCATAAAGACATGGATACGTGAGTTTGGGGTGGAGGAACTTGACTGCCCTGCACAGAGTCCTGACCTCAACCCAGAAGAAGACCCTTGGGATGAATTATAGCAGAGACTTCAAGCCAGGACTTCTTGTCCAACATCAGTGCCTGACCTCACAAATGAGCTCCCGGAAGAATGATCAAACATTCCGATAGACACACTCCTAAACCTTGTGAACAGCCTTCCCAGAAGAGTTGAAGCTGATATAGCTGCAAAGGGTGGGCCAACTCTATACTGAACCCTACGGACTAAGACTGGGATGCCATTAAAGTTCATGTGCGTGTAAAGGCAGGTGTCCCAATACTTTTGGTAATATAGTGTATGTCTTCAGTAGATACACCTTTTACATAGATATCAGAGATATTTAGCAGTTGGGTATTGATACTTCAGTGTGCAGTAATGGAACAGCAGGCGCATCTCGTATTTTTGTATTGGCAGCAGTACCTGTTGGCTGAGCTCTTTACTATAGTCATAGACAGCCTTGACACTTTGTCTGCAGAACTACAAGCTCCAGCATGCTTTGTCGTACTCCATCTGTCTTACTGTGTTGACATTTAAGGCCCCTTTCACAGTTGTGCGACTTGTCCTGCGATTTGGGACTGCAAAGTCGCATGACAAATCGTTCTCCATGATTTTCAATGAGTACCGTTCATATCTGTACGACTTCAAAGTAGTCCCTGCACTAATTTTTAGGGATGCACCGATCTGACTTTTTTGGACCCGATATCTGGCGTTGTGAAATTGCTGATACCGGAACCGATCCGGAGCTACACACAAAGCAAGCGGCTGCAGTACAGAGCAAAGCCGCTGCTTCATGTGTGTGGCTCCTCCATTCACAGGTGGAGTGTATCTGATATCACTCCGCCTGTGAGCCGGACCTATACAGGAAGTAGCGGCTCCCATCCCATACTACTACTGCACCTAGTAAGGGATGGCTAAGCCGTTACCAAGCAAAAACCTGATCAGCCAGTGGATTGGTCAATGTAACCGATCCCCCGATCCATCTAAAATGGCCATATCGGCGCCGATATCCGATCCGAATATCGGATCGGTGCATCCCTACTCATTTTGGCTGATTTTAATGGGTTTTGAGGTCCAAAGACATAGACATTGCTTCAAGTCCAGTCAAAATCGTGGCAAAATCGCGCAACTTTTAAGCCGTACAAGTGTGAAAGGGGCCCTATCTGACACAATTTAACGCATTCCTTGTTTTCATCCATTGCGTGTTATTACTTTAAGCCTTTTTTTTATCTAACAAAAATGAATCACTGGGATATTCACTATTCAGTTGGACTGTGGATTTATGTATCCGAATTGTAATGAAGGACTTTTTATGGGTAATTGACTGACATTGCACTTTATATACATTGTTTTTCTTACAATTTTATTACTGTTGGATGAATATTTGTTGCTATAAGATATTCTTTGCTCACTTAGAGAAGCGCATCAAGTCACTTTTAAATACTTTAAGCCTATTGCCAGTGAATGTCACATGCAAATCCGGAAGGACCGGTCCGGTGGCATTCTCTGACTTCGAAAAATAAGTGCCACCGTAAGGTTGTGTCAATGTTGTGTCATATAAATAAACATATACATAAATATACAAGAATGTAGTGTAGAAAAGCAGGGGGGGAAATATAAAAGTTTGTTTAGATGGCAATAGTGTTCTCAGCTGAGTCTCGGTTGATGGGCTAAAGTGCTGAAAACTTTTAAATATCCATATTGACTTTGCTTTCCAGAAATGGTATAGGCAGCGCATATTGGTCTTCCCGTGCGGCTGTCTTCAGTCTTGACACCAGGAAGCTTGTACAGTCCATTAGGTTTATTCATGTCCTGGCAGTGGAGGAAGTGTCTTGAAGGACAATGGAACCCTCTGATCAGACCAAATAAAGTGTCAACTGGAACGGATGGCAGAAGCCTACACAGGAAAGCAGAATTACCATTAATGAACCTTAGCTGTAATAGAGGACCAGCAGGGTGGTCATAAGACAATGTTTTAAGGTGTTTTTTTTTTTCTTTTTAAATGTATAGTTTTGAAAATATATATACAGTAAACCCCCTTCCATTGCGGGGGTTACGTTCCGGACCCACCTGCGAAAAGTGAAAATCCGCGAAATAGAAAAACCCTATTAACCGGTTGCCGACCGCCGCACGACTATATACGGTGGAGGTCAGCCCCGGCCAGGCAAAGTGACGTATATATATACACGTCACTAGCCTGTCACTTCCTTGTGAGCCAATAGCGGGCGAGCGCGCGCCCTCCCTGGCTCGTTCACTGGGAAGTCAGTGCGTGTGACCGGCGGACCCGATGTCCGCCGGTCACTCGCGATCGTCCTCCGTGAAGGGAGAAAGGCAGGCGGCTGATGTAAACAAGCCGCCTGTCATTCTCCCCTGTGTAGGAATAGTGATCATACGGTTCTACTATGTAGGACCGTTGATCACTGTTCCTACACTAGTAGCCATGTCCAATCACAGTAAAAAGCACGCCCCTAGGGACACACTTAACTCCTCCTTCCCCAATAAAGTTAACCCCTTCCCTGCCAGTGTCATTTTGCAGTAACAGTGCATATGTATAGCACTGATTACTGCAGTAATGTCACTGGTACCCCCAAAAGTGTCAAAAATGTCAGTCAAAAAATCGCAGATCGCTGCCATTACGCGTTAAAAAAACCCACCAAAAATGACAGAAATCTTTCCCTTAGTTAGTAAATGCAATAACTTTTGCGCAAACCAATCAAAATATGCTTTTTGCGATTTTTTTTTTTTTTTTTTTTTTTTTTACCAAACATATGTAGCAGAAAACAAATTGGCCAAAAATGTTAAAAAATTTAGATTTTTACATTTTTTGGGGGGGGGGAATTTCATATTAAAAAAATGTGAAAAATATTGTTATTTTTGCAAAATTTACGCTCTTTTTTTTGTTTATAGCGCAAAAAGTAAAAATCGCATAGGTGATCAAATACCACCAAACGAAAGCTCTGTTTGTGGGAAAAAAAAAGGATGTTAAATTTAGGTACAGCGTCGCACGACGCGCAATTGTCCATTTAAGTCACGCAGTAAAAAATCGCAAAAAAAAACCCTGGTCAGGAAGGGGGTAAAATCTTCCGGGGCTTAAGTGGTTAAAATACACTGTAGGCATGTTTTTTTTTACTGTCACTGTACTTTTAAAAGCATTTTAAGGTCTTTAAACACACTTTTAAAACAATAGAAACTCATTTAAACACAAAAGACACTGAGAGACAGAGCAAGAGCTATGGAAAACACAAAAATATTTAATTTTCAATGATTTATATAGTAAAATAACATTACAGAAAAAAACGCAATATACCGGGACCGCAAAAACTGAACCTCGATGGAGCGGGGGGTTTACTGTATGTACATGGTGTCAGCCAAACTGGTCATTGCAGATGCATGCAAAATTGAACCCTTATCTTTTAGCAGAAGTATGCAGTCAGACTCCATGAAAAGTAAAGAATGTGTGAGTTTTTTATTTTAATCTTAAACTGCTCTGTGCCTGCAGTAGGTTAAAGACCCAGACCACTAGTCTCACACAGTGCAGCAGTCTGGGTCTCTAGTGGTCAGACATGCCCTCTGCATAGTGCTTCAATCAGCAACCCTCGTGATTCATGGAGCACTGCGTGGAGAAATGTGAGGAGATGCCAGACTGCAGCACTCTCTGTGAGAGCAGTGCTCTGGATCTTCAAACCCAATTGTAGTCCAACTAAAAATACAGTAATAAATATGAACCTTTTGCTTTATTTTTCACTGTTAGGTGCTTCAGCAAAGATTAAAATACCTTGCGCTAATAACAACTTAGGAGAGACATAATGAGGCTCTCACAAAGCAGTTGTCCGGCTCTCTAGTGGTCTGACAAGCCCTGCCCTCTAAACACTGGTTCAATCAATAGCATTATGCAGAGTGTTAGACAGAGACCGGAGTGGAGACCAGAGCGATCCGCGATTCAAGTCTTCAGCGTGGCTGGCAGAACAGATGCTTTGACTCATTGTTTGGAATATTTGAGACTGGTCCTGCACACTTTCTAGGCCAGAAGGTTCCTTCCTCAAGAGAAACTTTGACTTTCAGGTCTCACGTTTGCATTATTTGATCCAGATGCCCCCTGCATTAGGGTCTTGGGGCTGATGGTAGCCTCCTTCGAAGCAGTTCTCTTTGCCAAATTCCATTGCAGACCTTTGCAGCAAACATTCTGTCATTGTGGGACCAATTGACCATGTCTTTGGAAACCCTGGTTTGATTGACATTCAGGTCTAGACTGTGCTTGAGTTTGTGGCTCCAGGATCGGGCAGTGGAGTTGGAGAATTTGTCTTCCTGTGTTATGGAGGATCCTAGCAACAGATGCCGATCTGTCAGGCTGGAGGAGGGGGGACATCCTGGACTCCTTGGTGCAAGGGACTTGGTTGTTAGGGGATCGTCGTATTTGGAAATTTGGTTGATCTAGTTTACTTGTCGGACTAACCTGTTGGAAGACCATCCGATTCGGATCCAGTCGAAGAGTGCCACCGCAGTGGTATACATCAGTCATCCCGAAGGAACCATACGTTTTGTTGCAGCAAGTGGGGTAGAGCAAATCCTGTCCTAGGCAGGACTTTGTTCCAGCCTTACAAGCCACTTACATTTCTGGTGTATACAATTGGTCAAGATAGTCCCTTTTCCCTTCATCACAACATATTTTTTCTCATCCTTCTGTCTGGCCTCAACCAGCAGTGTCTGGACCTGGAGCTCCTCCAAAACCAAAGGTAGAGGGAAGCCAGATTTGGACCTCCTGGCCTACAGGTTCAACAACAAACTGTACAGGCTTGTATCTAGGTCTACTGGTGGAAGCAAACAGTGGATGCACTGGTTACTCTGTGGGATTAGTACGCCTTGATATTTGCCTTTCCTCCTCTGAAACTTCTTCCTCGTCTGCTCAGCAAGATTATAGCTCTGGTTTGGCACAGGCAGAAGTGGAACACTAACCCTTTCAGACTTCTCACAGACACATTGTGGGCCCTGATAGACACTCTGGATTTGCTTTCAAAAGGAACCACTTACTACTCTCCTTTTGTAGGCATGGCTTTTGAATCCTAGATTCTGAGGGTCAGGGGGTTCTCTAAGTCTGCGGCTCCTACAATGCTCAGGTCCAGACTACTTCCTACAAGGTCTGTGATCAGACGTAGATGGTGTTCTTTGCTTTGTGTGAGTCTGGAAACTGTGACCCCTGGAGTTTCTCTGTAGGAAGGGTCTGCTCTTTTCTGCAGTTAGGTCTGGACCAACATTTAGCTCTTATTCACCATCAATGTCCAGATCTCTGCTCTCTCCATTTTGTTACAGAGGTTGTTGGCTTCCTGCTCTATGAGTAAGACCTTTGTCCAGGGGTTTCTCTTGTGGTCCCCCCAGTCCAGTTCCCATTGACTTCATGGGAATTGAATCTGGTTCATTCAGAGCTTCAGACACCCTGTTTGAGCCTATTCTTCCCTCTACTCTAACCCACAAGATTGTATTTCCTGTGGCTATTACATTGGCTGGGCAAGTGTCTGAGCTGACCTGCAAGGAACTCTTTGGGTTGGGCCAATTAGCAGATGTTTTCTTTAATGCCTACCCTCTCAGTGGGACTGCTTTTGGATGCCTGAAGGTTTGAAGTTATTGTAAAGGTAGAAGGTTTCTTTTTACCGTAATTAATTTTCTGTATGAAGGTAAAAACAACTTTTGTGCGCAGCTTCCCCTAAACTACCCTTAATGCTTACCTGATCCTGTACTCAATCCAGCATTGTTGATGAGAGCAGCAGCACTCTGTTCTCTCATTGGCTCCTGCAGCTGTCAGTCACAGCCAGTAAGCCAGAGGGTGGAGCCATGCTGTGAGTATTGTATGAGTTCCCCAGAAGCAAGCAGCTTTCTATGGGGGACACTCAGCAAAAGAGAGGAGCAAGAAGCGCAAGCGGGGAACCCACAAAGAGGAGGATCAGGGCTGCTCTGTTCAAAACCCTTGCAAAAAACAAGTTTAATGTTTTTTATTTTAACAAAGAAAACAAAAAGACAGAGGACAAACAAAGACAAGACAAACAAAAAAAACAAAGACAGTTGGGACTTTGAACGAGGCGGTGCCCATCCAAGGCTTGCCACCTCCATCCCTAATCAGCTATATAACAGTGACAAATATAAAATAATAGAATCGATATGGAGGTAAATATATGTACCTAAATGAATTAATCATTTTGAGTTGATCGAGGGAAATTTTTTTTTCAGATCATTTTGCCCATTTCCCTCGATCAACTCAAATGATTAATTCATTTAGGTACATATATTTACCTCCGTATCGATTCTATTATTTTATATTTGTCACTGTATTACCAATGAACATTTTTATAATAACATACTACTTTTACCCATGTAGAAATTCTTGGAGATTATGTATTATGGAATGCCTAGGTGGTATGCCCTGGGCCGCGGTCTGGGCCCCTACAGCTCCCGGAGCAGACTTCTTTGACCTTTGGATCACTGTCCATATTATCCTCTTTTATACTGACCCCCCCCCCCCCTGAAATGATGATTTGGGGTGCACCGGCTCCTGATGAGTGGAATCTATCCACGAAACACGTCGAGCCTAATATGGATGTACTCCCCACCAATACTAACATGTTACTTTTTAATTTTGTTTTCCATCAATGACCTATTCCTCCCAGTGCATATCCCATCTATTTTGTTATGATCTTGTATTTAGGATGTCCTTTATCGCCTTTTGATTGTATCATTATACATATGCAACTTTGATGTACCTTGTATAAATCTGTTTATGTTATATACGATATCCTATATATGACCCATATTAAAATCTTTATTCTATGCTAGATGACTGTACCATTTTATCGTGACCACCGACTCCACACACCTCACTCAAAGTCCTGGTTTTTCCCCCTTTCCCGTCCTACCTTACTATATGAATTGGGTATCTGCTTTTCTAAGATTAACCACTTGCCTACTGTGCACTTAAACACCCTTCCCATCCAGGCCAATTTTCAGCTTTCAGCGCTCTCACACTTTGACTGACAATTGCGCGGTCATGCTACACTGTACCCATTTGAAATTTTTATCATTTTTTTCACACAAATAGAGCTTTCTTTTGGTGGTATTTAATCATCTCTGGGTTTTTTATTTTTTACAAAAAAAAAAGAATAAAGACAGAAAATTTTGAAAAAAAAAAAAAAAGTTTCTTATTTTCTGTGAGTAAATTTTGAAAATAAATTTTTCTCCTTCACTGAAGGGCGCTGATGAGGCGGCACTGATGGGCACTGATAGGCTGCACTGATGGGCACTGATGAGGCGGCACTTATGGGCACTGATGAGGTGGCACTTATGGGCACTGATGAGGAGGTACTAATATGCCGCAATGATGAGCACTGATAGGCGGCACTGATAGGTGGCACTGATAGGGGGCACTGATAGGCGGCACTGATGAGCACTGATAGGCGGCACTGATGAGCACTGATAGGTGGCACTGCTGGGCACTGAGAGGTGGCACTGAGGTGGCACTGCTGGGCACTGAGAGGCGGCACTGGCGGGCGGCACTGCTGGGCACTGAGAGGCGGCACTGATGGGCACTGGCGGATGGCACTGATGGACACTGACGGGTGGCACTGATGGGCAGCACTGATGAGCACTGATGGGCAGCACCATCAGTGCCCACACTCAGTGCCCATAGTGCTGCCAGTCAGTGCTTATCAGTGCCTAGATGAGCAGGCACTGATGGGCACTGACTGGCAGCACTATGGGTACTGATTGTGGGCATTGATGGGGACACTGATGGCGGGCACTGTGGGCACTGATGGGGGGGCACTGTGTATGTTTTTTACCTTGTAGTAATCAGGGCACTGGTGATCAGTGCCCTGATTACATGTCTCTTTGTCCCTGGTGCTGTGCAGCTCTCCCTCCTTCCTCACACTGCAGGCTCCGTGTGAGGAAGGAGCGCCGGCGATGAGAGATGATCTCATATGTTTACATATGAGATCATCTCTCATTGGATGATCCGATCACGTGGTGAATGGCCGCTGTGATTGGCCATTCACCACGATCTGTTATCGGCCGTGTCCAAGGGACACGGCCGACACAGATTCTCCCCGCTGCGCGCTCGCGGGAGCGCGCGGGGGGCGTGTCACTGGGAGGCCGTTTAAAAACGGCCTCCCGAAAATTCGAGTCCGCGCTGCAGCCGTATATAGGCTGTAGCGCGGATGGCAAGTAGTTAATACCAATATTATGTTATGAATATACCTGTTACTATATATATCTTACCCAATATGCCGATCCCACAATACTTTATTATCCATTATATTCCCCTCCCCCCCCTTTTTATATAGTTTTTTATTTTAAAATAAAAATTACATTTACAATCACTTTAAAACTTCCTGTGTCTCCGTGGGTGCGCAAAAAAAATAGAATTGTTCTACTTGCCGTAAACAACTTTTCTTAGAGCGCATTAAAAGACACAGGTCCCGTCCCACCCCTCTTTGTTAATGATTATGCTCTCGGTAATGGGTTTCCAACAAAACTGGAAGGAATGCTGGTAGTAGGATGGGGTTATACTGCAACACAATTGTTAGGTTATTCTGAGAAATCTAAAGAGCTCTTCATAATGTCAGGGTATTTTTTATGTTGGCAATCAGAAAACGGAACTTACTTGTTTTAGAAGGTGAAGTAGGTGTTCCCTTTGCTTTACCATCTGTTCCTTTTGACGGGCAGCTTCCTGTGTGAGTACTTGTAATAGTAAACTCTGCCTTTCCACCTTATCCTGGGGGTAATAAGATAGGAGGAGTCAGTGTAATTACACATTCAGTGCAGCAATAGTCTTCTGGAGCTGCAGACATCATATTCAGGTGCAGACACGTACCTTTATGTCAGGCATGGTCCACTCCTTCACTTGTGATTTTTGCTCCAGCCCTTGAACCCTGCTCCCCAGATCTCCAAATTCTGTCTGAATCTCTCTTAGATCTTGTTCCATTCTATGCAAGAGGCTCCTTCCTTCCTGCTCTTCTCTCTATAAGGGAAATCATAGAGCTCAGTGCAATCTGTTTCTTGCTTGCAATTGAAAAAAACTCAATTGTACAGTATAGGTTATTGTATCTTTCATAATCAAATATCAAAATGCCTTGTAGGGTTCTGACAGCGGCCTGACCAACTTAGACCTCAAAGGCAGTTTTGAAGACTTTTTTTTTACACGCAACAGAATGCTTAAACCCTTACTTTAAATAACCCTGTTGTGATGTTAAAGCACAGGTGTCAAACACAAGGCCCGTGGGCCGAATCTGGCCCTCCAGGCCATTTCATGTGGCCCTTGCACCTCTCCTGCAGTTGCTGCATCTCCCTCATCTCTGCCCCCACCTTTTCTCAGTAGACAGCAGAGAGGACAGAACTCCTCTGCCAGATCCTGTGCTTTCCCCTGCAGCTGCAGAGAGGACCCCCCCAACTCAGCAGTTGGCAGCAGAGAGGACGACACAACTCCTCCTACAGATCCTGCACCTCTCTGTGCAGCCGCAGCACCCCCTCCTCTCCACCTACACTGTTCTCCGCATTCAGCAGACTCCGGCAGCTGACTCCAGGCCTCCTCCAGGCCCTGCAGTTGCTTCTCAGCTCTGCCTCCAGCTTCTCCCCAGCAGCAGCAAATGGTAAAGGGGATACATTGTGATGTAAGGGAGGGTGGGGGATCTTGGCTTCTGATAGTGGTGGGCTACAGATAGAACTGGCCCTCTGAGTGCGACCATAATGGTGATGCGGCACGCGATGAAATAGGGTTTGACACCCCTGTGTTAAAGGAATTCAACTTTCCGCAGGAGTTTAAAGCAGGTACATCTCAATGCCTTTAGATACCTACTTGAGCTGCTTGGGTGCCCCAAAATCCAAGGGTAATCTTCTATTTGGTAAATATAAACTTCAGCATAGGAATGCTCTGTCTGGCCCCCTTGCACACCATACTGTTTATCATTGAAGCTGGCCATTGCAATAAAGAAATCAACCGTGTGATCAGGAAGGCAGAAGGCAAGAATCACAGCTTGTCTTTTTTATACTTCCAAATTCTTGGATAAGAGAACATCCTACTTTTCAGGACTCTTGCTCTACATAATTGTCTAAAGGTTCAAGATGCCACCTTTGCTGCCCACTTTCAACTGCTGCAGATGGTTTAAATTCTAAGGCAGGCCATAGAGGGTGCAAATTTCTTTCCTGAAACTATAGGTTGTAGGAAAGAAATCCACATGATTCCCCCATCAACACAGACAGTCCTGAGAGGAGAATTCCTCCTGCTGAGCAATTGTCTGCTCCCGGTGGGGGGGCAGAATCAGGCCAGGGAAGCTGTCCCCAACTGGAGACGATAGTGATGATTGCTAGTGGCATCAACCTTATAGATTCCATTGGCATATACAGCATTGCCATGTCAGCATTTAAAAACAAGAGCACACACACATCTTCAAACCTTGGGAGAGAAAGGCCACATTTGATGCTCACTGATACTGGAACCTGTCTGTCAGGCCCCAGTAGCCAAGAATCACACTGGTCAATCTATGTATTGCTTACTAACCATACCTACCTCACAGCCTTGTATATACATTGGGTACTAATGGCGAAGTGGCAGCTCTCCTGAGATCTTGCTTTAAATGCTGACATGGCAATGCTTTATACACCAATGGAATCTATAAGGTTGATGCCAACCACACCCCTGAAGAAGGAGCTGTGAAAGTCCCGAAATGTGTCGGGTGGAGGACGTCAATACTTTTTTTCGCCTATTTATATTTGTGTAATATGTATATGGATTCCATGTACAACCATGTCCATATAGCTTTGGTGTTTTTATGCTAATTAAAAAAAATTACTTTTATTCACATTATTTAGTACTTCCTGCCTTCAAAGTCCCACCCCAAGGGGAATTTTGTTCATGGTTTATCTGTTAGGGAGGTGGCACATTGAGGGAGGTACCTCCAGTGAGTTTCTCTAAATAATTGCAATGAAATAGTACTTTACCTGGAGTCTCTCGGCCTCCACACCAAGCCGCTTCCTCGCTTGCCTTGCTTTTGAAACCTCTGCCTTTAGCCTCTCCATGGTCTGCTCTTGCCTTGCTTGTCTACCCGCAATCTTTTGCAGTTTCCCATTGGTGGAGCTGTAGGTGTCTGTCAATGCTTCGCCCAGCTGGAGTGTCCCATATACAAGTACATTGAACTCCTCTTGCAGCGCAGGCCTCCTGTGTTCATTTCCCAGGGAGAAGGGCAGCACTAAGGCAAGCAGTAGGAGCAGCATAGTGTGCAGTGGCTGGACTCAGAGCTTGGAGTGAGGAGCAGACAGGGCAGGTGTCCCAGCTATGAGACGTGTAAGCAGGGAGGATGTGCTATAAAGGCTTGGATTATGTAAGATGTATTGGATATTTCAACAGATGCTGCTAAAGGGTGAGGAGGCATGATCAGCTGTCTGCCTCAGTCATGTCTGTTAAGCACACATTCTTGGTTTATGCCTTTACCTAAAAGTAGTTTTTAGTGTGACTTTTACATTTATATTTGCTGTGAAATATTTTCATAAGGGTGTACAGACTTTGTACATTTTCTGTTTCAATAGTTTTTATTGTTGCTATCAGCACAGGGTGTGCTTGATTAGCTGCAGTGGAAGGCAGGGGAGATGTTCGGGGTCTAATTAGATCCCCAGTGTCTCCATAAAGAGGACCTGTCACCTGCCTAGTGCTGTCACAGAGAGTGGTTGTTGGCCTTCTTGTGATAGCAATAAAGTTAAAGAAAAGAAAATAAAAACGTGTAAAACAAGTTATAAATTATATAAAATAAATATTAAAAAATGTAAAGCACCCTCGTTAACCCCACTACACACCCTAAATCAAACTCACAGAGTAAGGTGAGCACTTATAAGCAAACCTAAATTGTGCCACACGTGTGAGGTATCACTGTAAACGTTAGAGTGAGAGCAGTAAATCTAGGGCCATAATTTACAGTTAAGTCCACATTGATAACCTGTAGGGGCTTTTACAGCATAGTCTTTATAGAATTTTGGCACTATAGTTTTTGCAACTTCAAGGGCATGCACAACTTTAAGGCTTGACATATTTGGTGTCTATATACTCGATGCAACCCCATCTTTTACCAAAAATTGGGTTATAAGAGGTAGGGGCTAGGACAAGAACTCCACACCCAATGATTACTTGTGGGTACTGATGAAGTAAAATATAGTCAGCAAAATGGGGGGAGGCAGGACAGGGAGAAAACAGTGAGGAGTAAAAGACGAGTAGAGGAAATACAGAATGGGGGGGGGGGGGGGGGGGTTTCCAGGTGTGTAAGAAATACAAGGGTTCAGATTGGTAAGTGTCTACGATCAAACAATGGGAGCATAAAGTGTGTGACCCAGGGTTCCCAAAGTTTGACATTTGGGCAGGTTATCTTGTTGAATGGCAGTCAGTTTTTTATACAACCGTCTGAGCTTCTTACCTCACTGATAGGAACCTTCTTGACCCCTTACAGTCTAGCTTTCCCTTACTACACTTCACTGAAACTGCCCTACTGAAACTCATGATTTACTAACTGCTAAAACCAATGGCCACTACTCCAAATACTTACTACGAGACCTCTCTGCAGCCTTGGATGCTGTTCATCACCCGCTCCTCCTCAAAAAAATTCCACTCTCCTGGTTTTTCTCCTACTTATCACAGCACTCCTTCAGTGTTACCTAAAACTCTATCTCCTCCTCTCCACTTCCTTTTTGTAGGGGTCCCCCAAGGTTCTGTCCTTGGACCCTTCCTCTTCTCCATCTACACTTCCTCCCTTGGTCACTTGATAAATTCCTACAGCTTCAAGTACCATCTCTATGTTGATAAGACCCAAAACCCTCTCTCTACTATTCACCTCACTTCTTCGGTCTCCTCTAACGTTACTAACTTATTAACTGACACATCAGCATGGATGTCGCACCACTTCCTCAAACTCATTCTTTCTAAAACTGAGCTCATCATGATCCCCACCTCCCGTGCCCCCTCCCCTGACTTCTCCATCAAGATTAATAATGCAACGATCCGTTCCCCCCCATGCCAGGGTACTAAGTGTAATCCTGGACTCTGACCTGTCCTTTCAGCCCAAAATCCAATCACTGTCCAAACCTTGTAGACTTACCCTCTGTAACATCTCTAAAATACACCCCTTTTTAACCGTTGAACCCACCAAACTACTCATTTACTCCCTTGTTATCTCTTGCCTTGACTATTGTAACTCCCACCTCTTGGCAGGCTATCCATGAATGCTGCTGCCAGACCCATCCACCTTACCAACCATTCAGTGTCCGCCACCCCTCTTTGCCAATCCCTCCACTGGCTTCCGATAGCCCAACAAATAAAATCCAAAACATTAACAATAACATGCAAAGCCATTAACACCAATCTTATCTCTAAATATCACCTAAGCCATCCTCCCTGCTCCTCTCAAGACCTGCTGCTCTCTAGCTTCTTTGTCTCACCCTCCCATGCTCATCTCTAGAAGTTCTTCAGATCCTCTCCCATCCTCTGCAACTCACTACCCCAATCTGTCCAGCTATCTCCTACTTTGTCCACTTTTAGGCAATCAGTGCAAGCTAAAAGTAAATCCTGTATTTTTTTAATACAGACATAAAGGTCCAGACTTTGGCTTTGTACGTTTTCTAGTGGTGTGTCAAATAGTGCTTTAAGTGGAGGATAAGGCTAATACTATTCTTGAAAATGTATCCCCCCCCCCCTTCTCCTACCGATCCTGCATACCCTGTATAAAAAAGATCTGTACACTTACCTATTTTTAATCCACTCCTGATTCTGCAGCTCAGACTTCCCGATGTCAGTGAGTAGTCGCTGCAGGGGAGAGGAGGGAGCGATGACAATGGCTGCGCCATGGGAGCCTATGGGTGACATCATGGCTCTGGGAATTCAAAGCTATTGTCAATCTCTCCCCTACACAGGGAAGCTGGAGCTGCTGAATCACATAACCAGGCTTTTAAAAGGTTAAGTACACAGATCTTTTTTTATACAAGGTATGCAAGATATGTAGGACAATAATTTAGGAATAGTAGATGTAGCCTTTATTATCCACTTTAAAGCGATTGTAAAGTCTAATTTTTTTCCTATAAAAATAACAAATGTTATAATTACCTGCTCTGTTGCAGTGGATTTGCACAAGGCAGCCTGGATCCTCCTCGGGTCCCTTTCCTGCTCTTCTGGCCCATCCCTCCTGTTCAGTGCCCCCACAGCAAGCAGCTTACTATGGGGGCACCGGAACCGAGTCAGAGCTCCCTGTGTCCATTCACGGAGCTGGCCCCGCCCTTCTCACTCCTGATTGGCTATCTGACTTTGATTGACAGCAGTGGCTGCCAATGGCGTGCCCAGTCTCAGCCAATCAGGAGGGAGAATCTTGGACGGCTGAGACACTCGTGGATATCGCTGGACAGAGGAACCTCATGTAAGTGTTAAGAGGGCTGAGGGGAGCTGCAGCACACAGAAGGCTTTTTATCCCAATGCATAGAATGCATTAGGATAAAAAAGCTTCGGGCTTTACAACTCCTTTAACAACATTGAGACCAATATAATACTTTATAGCCTAATCAATACATAAAGGTTACTTTCATCCAGCTTGATCCCCCTAGGCATGATGTCAGGAGTGATAAAGCACAATAACCTTGCTGCACTACTAAGCAGGAAACAGCCTGCTATGTTAGGCTGTCTATAGACACAAGATAGCGGATGGGAGATCAGACAACTGAACAGGTGTTTTTGACAGTGCATCCAGAAAGTATTCACAGCGCTTCACGTTTTCCACATTTTGTTATGTTACAGCCTTATTCCAAATGGATTAAATTCATTATTTTCCTCAAAATTCTACAAATAATACCCCTACTGCCCTATTCCAAAATGGATTAAATTCATTATTTTCCTCAAAATTCTGCAAATAATACCCCTACTGACAACATGAAACATAAGTATTTACATAGAGCCTTTGCTCAATACTTTGTTGAAGCACCTTTGGCATCAATTACAGCCTCGAGTCTTTTTGAGTATGATGCTACAAGCTTGGCACACCGATTTTTGGGCAGTTTCTCCCATTCTTTTTTACAGGACCTCTCAAGCGCCATCAAGTTGGATGAGGAGCGTCAGTGCACAGCCATTTTTAAATCTCTGTAGATATGTTCAATTGGGTTTAAGTTTGGGCTCTGGCTGGACCACTTAAAGACATTTACAGAGCTGTCCCAATGCCACTCCTTTGTTATCTTTGCTGTGTGCTTAGGGTTGTTGTCCTGTTGGAAGATGAACCTTTGCCCCATTCTGAGGTCCAGAGTGTTCTGGAGCAGGTTTTCATCAAGGATGTCTCTGTACATTGCTGCATTCATCTTTCCCTCTATCCTGACTAGTCTCCCAGTTCCTGCCGCTGAAAAACATCTCCACAGCATGATGCTTCCACCACCATGTTTCACTGTAGGGCAGTGTTTCTCAACTTTTTTTCCATCAAGGCACCCTTTAAAATTATGGACAATCTCAAGGCACCCTTTAAAATTATGGACAATCTCAAGGCACCCTTTAAAATTATGGACAGTCTTGAGTCACCCCATTATAAAATGTAAACAACTATTTTAATAGCTTTACACAATGCAGCAACATCCACACGTAGGACACTCAACGTTAGAAGTGATGTATTCTTCCAAAGCAAATACACTTTTGCACATGGGTACTGACTAGTATCCAGTGTTTCTCTTCTCCCTCAAATTCTCTTCATCAGTCAGCTAATGTCACCCCAGTGATGAGGGAAAGGGGCACAGGAGGGTCACACAAGGATGCTGTGGAGGTGAGAGACATCCTCCTTGTTAACTGATGACGTCATTGGTTTTTAGGATGCCAGTGTCTAGAAAGTTGTAAAAAAGGATGCTGTAGGGATGGTATTGGCCAGGTGATGAGCGGTGCCTGGTTTCCTCCATATATGACGCTTGCCATTCAGGCAAAAGTGTTTAATCTTTGTTTCATCAGACCAGAGAATTTTGTTTCTCATGGTCTGGGAGTCCTTCAGGTGCCTTTTGGCAAACTCCAGGCGGGCTGTCATGTTCCTTTTACTGAGGAGTGGCTTCCATCTGGCCACTCTACCATACAGGCCTGATTGGTGCTGCAGAGATGGTTGTTCTTCTGGAAGGTTCTGCTCTCTCCACAGGGAAACGCTGGAGCTCTGTCAGAGTGACCATCGAGTTCTTAGTCACCACCTTGAATAAGGTCCTTCCCCCCCGATCGCTCAGTTTGGTTGGGCGGCCTGCTGTAGGAAGCGTCCTGGTGGTTCCAAACTTCCTCCATTTATGGATGATGGAGGTCACTGTGCTCATTGGGACCTTCAGTGCTGCAGAAATGTTTCTGAACCCCTTTCCCAGACCTTTGCCTTGTCTCGGAGGTCTGCAGACAATTCCTTGGGCATCATGGCTTGGTTTTTTGCTCTGACATACACTGTTAACTGTGATCCCTTATATAGACAGGTGTGTGCCTTTCCAAATCATGTCCAATCAACTGCATTTACCACAGGTGGACTCCAATTAAGTTGTAGAAACATCTCAAGGATGATCAGTGGCAACAGGATGCACCTGAGCTTAAAATGAGTGTCCTGGCAAAGGCTGTGAATACTTATGTACATTTAATTTTTTTATTTTTTTTGGTTTTTTATTTTTAATAAATTTGCAAAGATTTCAAACAAACTTCTTTCATGTTGTCATTATGGGGTATTGTTTGTAGAAGTTTGAGGAAAATATTGAATTTAATCAATTTTTGAATAAGGCTGTAACATAACTAAATGTTGAAAAAGTGAAGCGCTATGAATACTTTCCAGATGCACTGTATAGAAGAATAGGGGAGTAAACATACATAACCATGCCGGGAAGCTGTACTTATTTGTACCAACATCACTGACGCCAGCCTTAATGGAGGAGTGCAGCAGCAGAAAATAAATTCTGCCCAACTCCGTCTTACCCCTGAAAGCAATTGCCCTTGGGGTTGTATTTCTTTGCATACTTTGTAGGCAGGAGGGGGTATAAGGTCACTTTTGGATCTAACTGTAGTTTGCTGGATTGGACAATGTTCTCAAGTCTGTGGATAATCTACCAAGCAACTACCCCTACCACCTGGTATGTACAGTGGTGATCGAAAGTTTGGGCACCCCAGGTAAAAATTTGTATTAATGTGCATAAAGAAGCCAAGGAAAGATGGAAAAATCTCAAAAAGGCATCAAATTATAGATTAGACATTCTTATAATATGTCAACAAAAGTTAGATTTTATTTCCATCATTTACACTTTCAAAATTACAGAAAACAAAAAAATGGCATCTGCAAACGTTTGAGCACCCTGCAGAGTGAATATCTTGTACTGCCCCCTTTGGCAAGTATCACAGTTTGTAAACACTTTTTGTAGCCAGCCAAGAGTCTTTCAATTCTTGTTTGAGGTATCTTTGCCCATTCTTCCTTACAAAAGTCTTCCAGTTCTTTGAGATTTCTTGGCTGTCTATCACGCACTGCTCTTTTAAGGTCTAGCCATAGATTTTCAATTATGTTGAGGTCAGGAGATTGTGAAGGCCATGGCAAAACCTTTAGTTTATGCCTCTTGATGTAATCCCCCGTGGATTTCAAGGTGTGTTTAGGATCATTATCCATTTGTAGAAGCCATCCTCTTTTTAACTTCAGCTTTTTCACAGATGGCATCAAGTTACCATCCAAAATTTGCTGAAATTTTATTGAATCCATTTTTTCTTCTACTCGTGAGATGTTCCCTGTGCCACTGGCTGCAATACAACCCCCATGCTTAACAGTTGGACAGAGGTTCTTTTCATTAAATTCTGTGCCCCTTCTTCTCCAAACGTACCGTTGCTCATTACGGCCAAAAAGTTAAATTTCATCGGTCCACAGAACTTGTTTTCAAAATGCATCAGGCTTGTCTATATGTTCATTTGCAAAGTTCAAACGCTGATTTTTGAGGTGAGGACATAGAAGAAGTTTTCTTCTGATAACTCTTCCATGAAGACCATATTGGTACAAGTATCTCTTTTTAGTGGAATAGTGTACCACAACTCCAGTGTCTGCCAGATCTTTCTGGAGGGATCGTGCAGTCAAATGTTGGTTTTGAATTGTTTTTCTCACAATCCTGCGAGCTGTTCTGTCTATTTTTCTTGGTCTTCCAGATCTTGCTTTAACTTCCACTATTCCTGATGACTGCCATTTCTTAATTACATTCCAAACAGAGGATATTGACATCTGAAAACGCTTTGCTATCTTCTTATAGCCTTCTCCAGCTTTGTGAGCGTCAACTATTTTCAGTTTCAGTTTTCTAGACAACTGCTTAGAAGATCCCATGGAGCTGATTGTTGGGGCAAGGTCAGATGAGTCTGGGCATTTAAAACCTTTGAGATTGACATCACCTGGTCTTCCCAGAGGATGATTGAGAACAATCCATGACACTGGCAGGTCTCAGCCTTGCAAAGGGAGCAGTGCATGCTATAAATTCTGCAGGGTGCCCAAACTTTTGCAGACACCATTTTTTTGTTTTCTGTAATTTTTAAAGTGTCAATGATGGAAATAAAATCTAACTTTTTTGACATATTATAAGAAAATGTGATGCCTTTTGGAGATTTTTCCATCTTTCCTTGGCTTCTATATGTACATTAATACAAATTTTTACCTGGGGTGCCCAAACTTTTGATCACCACTGTACACTATATTGTCAAAAGTGTCTAAATTGTGAGGACTCTGTGGAGACCAGTCAAGTTCCTCCACCCCAAACTCACTAATCCATGTCTTTATGGACCTTGCTTTGTGCACTGGTGCTCAGTCATGTTGGAACAGGAAGGGGCCATCCCCAAACTTCTCCCACTAAGTTGGAAGCATGAAATTGTCCAAAATGTCTTGGTATGCGGATGTCTTAAGAGTTCCCTTCACTGGAACTAAGAGGCCAAGCCCAACCCCTGAAAAACATCCCCACACCATGTTTTCCACCTCCACCAATAGATTTGGACCAGTACACAAAGCAAGGTAATGAATGAGTGATTTTGAGGTGGAGGAACTTGACTGGCCTGCACAGAGTCCTGACCTCAACCCGATAGAACACCTTTGGGATGAATTATTAGTGCAGACACTGTGAGCCAGGCCTTCTCGTCCAACATCAATGCGGACCTCACAAATGTGCTTCTGGAAGCATGGTCAAACATTCCCATAGACCCACTCCTAAACCTAGTGGACAGCCTTCCCAGAAGAGTTGATGCTGTTCTTGCTGCAAAGGGTGGGCCAACTCAATATTGAACCCTACAGACTAGGACCAGGATGCCATTAAAGTTTATGTGCGTGTAAAGGCAGGCGTCCCAATACTTTTGACAATATAGTGTAGATTACGCAGAGGGGATTGTTGTTGTTTTTTCCTCAATAAAAGTGGAGTTACTCTTTAAAGCCGAACTTTGCTTGAAAAGTGAAGTCCTGTTGGTTTGCAGTACCTGCTGCCATCTACCGCAGTCCTTGTCTTGACGAGGATCTCCTCCTTTTTCCCACATCTCCCAAGCCACATGTCTTTGGAAGCTGCAGGACCATCCACAAAGCACTTCACAAGCTCTCGTGCATGCGTAGTGGTGAGTAGGCTGTGGTTCCCCAGGAAGCCACAGGAAGCTCCTGTATCCAAGATGGCAGCTCTGGGGACCTGCAGGGGTAAGAAGAACCGACAGCAGGAAGACCGTAATGAACTAAAAGTAACTGGTTTTAAGGCCTCATGCACACTGGACGTTTTTACATCGGCTGCTTTTGCCGTCAGACGTTTTTTTTCTGCAGCCAATAAACTCCCCAGCATGTTATCCTATGTGTCCATGCACACATAGGCTGTTATCAGCAGTGTTTGGCCGGGGCATTTTTTGGCTGGAAAAAAAAAACCCCAGAACTAGTGGGTTTTAGGAGGCTATGCTAAAAGCTGAAAAACGCCCAAAAATGCGGCTATTCTGCGTTTATCAATGTTTTTGAGCCATAAGCTTCTGTGGGAGCAAAGTTTTGCTAAAAAAAAAAAAAAAGCTATAAAACGCTGAAAAATGCTACTGCAAAAATGCTGAAAAACTCCCTTCTACAGCTTTCTTCTGACGTTTTGGTAATGTCCAGTGTGCATGAGGCCTTAAAAGTCATCAGCTGCACTCAAAAATTGCCAAATAGGCCCGAAGGGGAAGAGGTGGGACTTTGAGTGATGCCAAAAATCATGTACTCAGTAGGAACAATGTTATATAAAAAGTTAGAATGTAATTAACATGAGTTAAAACATCCCCACAAAATGGGACTTAAATGACAAACAGTTAAAACAACCACATAAGCTATCAAACCCATGTAGCACATCACAGCATGGGCCTGACTGTTAGTTCACAGCGGAGTACAGTCTCATAGGTTCTTGTCTAAAGCTCCAACGCGTTTCAACTTATCCTAGTCTTCTTCAGGGGTTTGCTGGACAGTAGGATAATACTGATATCTCTGTGTGTGGAGACCAGTGCTCAGGCAAGACTCCTAGTCATATAAAGTACAGCTTTGTGTCCCTGTGGGAGCAAGGATACAGATGGAGCCCCAATCTAGCCCCTGTAGGAGGCACAGCTCCACCAATGACGCTGATTAGCACACACAGGTCTGGCATACATCCACCATTGGCACTTTTCCACTGCAAGTACCGGCTCGGCTCTACTCGGCCCTGCTTGGCCCGGTTTGCTTTTCCACTGCGGTACCGCATGATATAGTGTTGGAACGGTTCGGTACGGTACGGTATAGGTTTTCTTTTCCACTAAAGTAGTACTAAAGTTAAGTGGGTGGGATAACAACGGGGTGGGTGTGATTCTCTGACCAATCAGTGGCTAGTAGTGACTGCATGCAAAGGATTGTGGGATATGGTACCAGTTTGGTACCTGTTGGAACCACAATCGAGTAGGTACTGTTTTTTCAGAGCCTTACCGTTCGGTTCCATGCAGTGGAAAAGCAAACCTATACCGTACCGTACCGAACCGTTCCGACCCTATACCATGCGGTACCACAGTGGAAAAGCACAAAAGCGGGCCGAACCGGTACGGTTCCATGCAGTGGAAAAGCGCCACATGCAACTGCAAACAGCAAAGAGGCAGCTGCAGTATTTCTAGCTACTGAAATAAAAAATATCAAACAAGTTCTTTATTAAACGGAAAAAACCAAAGTTTAATTTGGCACCAAAGGACGCTGCATAGTAAGTCTTGACAATTTTGTTGGGATTTTTAGCACTGTTCATATGAGAGATACTGAACCGTTTACTGCCTACAGAGTGATCTCGCTTGCTGATCCGACATGCTCCCCTATTATTACAGCCCAGTAAAAGGGATATTAGGAGGATGGAAGCTATGTCGTAATGCAGTGCTGGATTCCCTTCTGGTGGGAAAAGGAGAAATGTTTATTGTTGCCATTTTTAAAATGGTATTGGGGCCTTAAAGTGTTACTAAACCAGATCCTGTGTTCATTATATCCGGTCTCCCACAGTACACAGCACATGGAAATGCAATCATATTTGTAAATATAAACTGCTAAATACCTTTTCTCATCAGCAGTATAGAGCAGTCTTGTGACTCCTATCAGTTCCTAATAAAGTTTGTAGGAGGAGTTTTCATTCTCCCCTGATCCTCTGTCTGGACATGTCTCGACAGTGCTGATTGGCTCTGTGCTGATCACAAGAAAAAAGAAAAACTTTCTAGCAGTACACACCAAACTGAGCATGTGCAGCCTGACTCCTAATGCTTTGTTCTATCACGAGTCAGTTAAAGAAGAGGAGGATCAGAGAAGACAGGATCAAAAAGCCTTTATACACAAGGCACAGGATTTACCCCCTTAGGTTCCACAGTGAGTATAACGAGCATTCTTTACTGCATATACAGACTGATTTTGCTGTTGTGGATTTAGTAACACTTTAAAGGGTTAAATGTGTTCTCCCATCTGGATCGGTTTCATTTTAAATTCCTCCTTAGTCAGACTATTACTTCAGTTCAGTCACTTATTGCCTGCTGTGACTGCCAGGTAAACACAGGTGACCTCGCGCCGAGGTTACACAAAGGTAATGTCGTCTGCTCCCTTCCCATTGGCTGTATCAGCTATGCCCACTGCACACTGTCACCGTCCTTTTGTTACTTTGCCAGAAAGTGGTCACATTCCATAGACACAGCAAGAACCAGCAGGCGCTCAGTTGTGCTTGTGTTCAGTATCATATGTTTTAAAGCATAAATAATAAATAAAAAAATACATATGTAGTACATCTTTGGCACTGAGACCTTTAGAGTCGGTTGACACCTGAATTGCACAGGAATGCAGTCCGCTTTCTTGTGCTATTCATTGTGGTGCAATTTTCATCCCATTAATTTAAATGAGCTGAAATTACATTCGATTGCACCAAAGGTAGTGCATGCACTACTTTTAAAAACGCACTGCAACAGGATTGTATGGTATTATGGTACCATGTGATCCGGTGCAGGCAAACGCACTGAATTTGTGATCTGTGTTTGGGGTGTTGTTAGTAATACATTGACACCCACCAGTGGCGGCCCGTCCATTGGGGGCGCATCCATCCATCCAGCCCCCTAATCTACATGCAGGGCGCTGGACGCATGGATTCCAATAGGGTTTTTTTTTTTTTTAAGCACCTTGTTAGAGCCAGAGGCTCTAATAGGCTTCAAAAAAGGGTGGGCTCAGGGCAGGGAGACGCATGGCCGGAGGAGACTTACAGCCGCTCGGGGAGGGGGGGGGGTTAGGTGGATATTAACTGCCGGCCATCCCACGGGGGGGGGGGGGGCTAGGTGGATATTAACTGCCGGCCATCCCACGGGGGGGGGCTAGGTGGATGTTAACTGCCGGCCATCCCACGGGGGGGAGGATGGGGGGGCTAGGTGGATATTAACTGCCGGCCATCCCACAGGGGGGGGGGGGCTAGGTGGATATTAACTGCCGGCCATCCCACGGGGGGGGGGGGCTAGGTGGATATTAAATGCCGGCCATCCCATGGGGGGGGGGTGGTTGGTTGTGGGGGGCTAGGTGGATATTAACTGCCGGCCATCCCACGGGGGGACTAGGTGGATGTTAACTGCCGGCCATCCCACGGGGGGGGGTGGGCTAGGTGGATATTAACTGCCGGCCATCCCATGGGGGGGGGGGCTAGGTATATATTAACGGACGGCCACCCCCCCCCCAAAATGATCATGCATCAGCCGCCACTGGCACCCACAGTACACCAGGTGTCTGGAAAAACAAAACAAAAAAACCTTTCCAAGTGAGAATGTTGGGGCTGCTGCTGTAATGTAGGTGATGATAAACCTTCTATTAGTAACTAATTAATTTTTACAGCGCTGTCACTTTTAAATATTGTTATACATGTATTCACCAGAATAAACACAAAAATAGTCCATATAAAAATGCAGTCTTCAAAGTACAAAGTGCAAAGGAAAGTGCAAAGGGATCCTTCAAAGTGCTCCACGGTGCCGGGCTTCCCGTATGTGTCCCCACTTATCAGCAATCACTGGAGCCAGACATATGACAATTTCTCCCAGGTACTCTGATGTAATATGACTGGTTCACAATATATCTCTCCTCCTCCAATCCTCTGTGTCCTTACCCCGATCAGTATATTATTTCCATATAATCACAGAAAATTCTCTAAAGTGTTATACTGTTTATTATATGAAGAATATATAGAGAAGTACACTTACAATGTAGCAGTGAGACAGAGCATGTAAATCCAACTATGGCCGCCGCCTTGGCGTGCCGTCTAATGGCCGGAAACTACGTAATAGGACGTCCTCGCTTGACGCGTTTCGCCCCTTCCACTGTGGGTGTCTTCAGAAGCACTAAGGCGCTGGCCATAGTCAGATATAATGGAAATAATATACTGATCCGGGTAGTAAGGACACTGAGGAGTGGAGGAGGAGAGATATATTGTGGAGCAGTCATATTACATAAAATGTACAGAGAACCCCAAGTTTGGCCTCCGACACTTAAGCTGGCCATACACTAGCCGAAAAATCGTTCAAACTCATTTTCGAAAAAAACGAAAAATCAGCCGTGAGAGCAGACGATCATGTAATGACCAAATTTCGGGCAATAAATCGTTCAATGGATGTTTTCCGTTCATTTTGTCACATATGCCGGGTGCAAACAGTTCAGGCAAGAAACACATTAACCTTTCAATTTATCATTAGTTCGGCAGAATTTTCCAAACTGTTCCTTCGATTTTTCGGCTCTGAAAAGTTAAACACGATTTTCTATTTGTGCCCATTAACTGGATGAATACAAAAAGGGGTACCCCCAATGGTTTGGGACTTTGTATGCATGCAATTTTAATTCTTTGTATATCCAGCCGGTTGCTGGATATATATAAATTGTCAATGTTAATGTTGCTGATTCTTTTCATGTAATAAAGTTTATATATTTTTTATACTTTTCTGTCTAATTTTTTCAGTGCATTAGTGGCATGCAAAGTCCCAAACGGTACCCCTTTTTGTATCTAATTATTGGGATGATGGCCTCTCGCACTGGGTACTGAGTGACGGGATTCAATTATCTTATTAACTGGATGAAAAACGAACGATCGGACCAAATGACAAATTTTCGAATGATTTTTCGGCTAGTGTATGGCCAGCATTAGTGGGCCACACAATAGCAATGCATTTTCGCACCATCTTCGCCTTAAAATTTTGGTTATGCTGCATTTTATATTGAACAATGAAGTGGTTGGAGTATAATAACCCCAGCATTGGCACCCGTAAATGCAATAAGCCCCAACACACGCACACATAGACATTGGTGGTCACTGGCAATGAGATTACTGCACATATATGGATTCATTAGAGACACCAAGATTCAACTAAGAACATACATTCTGCTTCTGTTTACATGATATTTGTTTTATTGGATTTCAGCTTTGCTACACCAGGTTTAGGAATCATTAGCATGTTATGTTTTCCAGAACTAAAATTGTCTTTTTCTTTTTCTTTTTACAGGAACCTTCTTTATGTTTATCCACGATCCCTTAACTTCAGCAGCCGCCAGGGGTCTGTGCGAAATATTGCAGTGAAGGTCCAATTCATGGCGGGAGAGGACCCCAACCAAGCTTTACCGGTGAGCCTAGAGACAGATTGGAGTTCTGTTATAATACACATGCCTGGTATCCTGACATGCTAGCCCTCTAAGCTCATGAAGGGTAAAATAGGCTGTGAAGTACTTGTCTTTCTGCAGAAAAGGGTGGTCAGGGCTCCAACGGGCAGGCAGTTGTTTAAACCAGTAACATAGGCCATGAGATCTTTGCTCAAAGGTTTGGGGGAAGGGGGGGTTCTAAATGCGTGGCCCTCCTTATCCGTCTTGGAGGAGAGCAGCATTGGTCACCAGAGGAAGCCATGACCACCAAGAAAGGTGCTTATTTTTCACCTTTTTGAGCATTTATGGAGGGCGACTATCGGGAATGCCTATTATTTGAATATAGCTTTACTAGAATAACATTTTTACAACAAAACAAGGTATTAGATTGGCTTTCTTTGCACATAATGGGTGGCTAGATTTTCTGCTCAGCTCAGTTTTGCTCCTTTTCCTGTGTCTAGCTGTAAGCCATCTTTTTGTCTGTAGGTGATATTTGGGAAGTCGAGTTGCAGCGAGTACTACACTGAGGCGTGCACTTCTGTGGTATATCATAACAAGTAAGTAATTATTTTCTCATCTGGTGGAGTCATGTGTCCTGATGCCCTTAAGCTGGCCATACAATGATTTAAATTTGGCCGGTTCAGCAGTGACCAGCCAAATTTTGATCAGTGTGTGGCCAACCCTGCTGAACAGAAGTCAATCAATTTGATCAATTTGTGTCGAAGGGACATGCTGGAAATTCTTTCTCAATTTGCAGTGACGGACCGTCGTTTTATGATAGCGGTGGGAGCCGCTGCCAATATACAATGCAGGGGCAGGAGCCGGGGTATTTGTGTGGATGGAGGAATCTGTTGATTTTTTCAGGCTGAACTAAATAAAACTAACAGTATAACCAGTTTTTGACAGTAGAGGGTCACTGTACATGATGCAATTCAAACCTTCTTTTGACCGATAAATTCTGTGCCGGAAAGTGGGGGTGTCCAGTTTGGCCTCTGTTTCCTGCCATTTCTTACTGGTCGTGTTTGCACCCTCACAATGTCACTTCCTGTGACTGACATCTATGTAATCATTCCTCACAACAGCCCCCTGAGGGAGCCTAGCAAAAAATATGGGAATTTAGTAGGGTTGTACAGATACCGGTATCGGTGACCATACTAAGCATTTACACAAGTACTTGTGCAAATGCTCCGGTGCCTTTGGGGTGCGATTTGAGACCATGCAAAATAAATGGGCTCGAATTGCGGTGCAATTACTGTCCGAATAACATGCGGTTTCCCCCACCACTTCTGTGTGGTCCCAGGCTATTCATAGTGACTTCAGCCTGGCTTCGTAAAGGAGCAGTGTGGGAAACCGCATGCGATTGGGAATGGTAATCGCACCGCAAAGTTATCGGTTATTGTTATTGGTGAGTACTTGAGCACAAGTATCAGTACTCAAACTTGCCTGTAAAAAAAAACGGTATTAGTACTATTGGCTAAGAGCAAGTGCCATTAAATACCTTTATATTTATCTTACTTTTAAGCTGAACTGAACTTAAAGTGATTGTAGAGGGGTTATTTTTTTCCTTGTAAAATAACAAATATAGTTACCTGCTGTATGCAATAGTTTTGCACAGAACACCCCAAATCCTCTTCTGGGTTCCCTCACTGGCACTTCTGGCTCCTCCTTCCTTCCAAGCAGCTTTCCTTACATAGACAGCTGCTTGCTATGGGGGCACGCATGCAGGCTTGATCCCGAGCCCTCTCCTCCTTCGTCACTGGATTTTATTGATAGAAAAAAAAAAGAAGTTAAAAGCAGCTACAAATACTATAGCTGCTGACTGTTAATATAAGGACACTTACCTGTCCAGTGATCCAGCGATGTTTGCACCCCGAGCCGATTCTTCAGTTGGCTTTGGGTGCAGGCGCCCGCATCTTCACTAAGGAAAACCGGCAGTGAAGCCTAAACCTACTTGATCCCCTATTCTAAGACTATTCTATCTGCCCTGTAAAAGAAAAAATGTCTATACTTGCCTATTCTGAGGATTGGTTCCCAGCACCGGCTTCAGGGTAGAGGAGGTATTGCCGACAAACTTGCAGGCAGCCCTCAGTGTTTTGTTTTCTTCGGCCTGTCAATAATTGTTATTTTGCCCACTCTTCTCTTTTATTGCTTTTAGAAGTCCCTAAAACTGTAAGGGAACTTATGATAAATACAGGAATCCCATTCACTTGCCAATATATTTGTAGCCCTGTTGAACCGGTCACACCCCCCCCCCCCCCCTCCCCGGTTCATAGCTGGCAGAAGACACTGTTATATCATATGCCAGCTCTGCAGATTCCTGTATCACTTGCTCTTGCATCATACCTTCTTCCTGTGAATTTCCTAAACACTGACACTTGTCAATACAAAACTAAAGTTAAAGGTACTTTATATGTGCCCTGAGTTCTGTTTACATATTGTCAATATCTTCGCTCATAAACTTTTTTGTGCCAAATTCCTCCCAGATCTCCAGAGTTCTATGAAGAATTTAAAATGAAAATTCCTGGAAATATGACCGAAAACCACCATCTTCTCTTCACCTTTTACCATGTGAGCTGCCGGCAGAACCAGACTTCTGCCTTGGAGACTCCTGCTGGCTATACGGTGAGAGCCCTCTGTTCCTATCATTGTTTGTGCCTTTAGCTAAGACTTTACCATTGGTGTCTAAGCACAATGATAACAGGCAGGTTGAGGTATTGCTGGAGTGATAAGGTGGTCCATAGCCCTAGAACAGGGATCCTCAATTTACGGCCCTCCAGCTGTTGCAGAACTACACATCCCATGAGGCATTGTAAAACTCTTGACATTCACAGACATGACTAGGCATGATGGGAATTGTAGTTCCTGAACAACTGGAGGGCCATAGTTTGAAGACCCTTGCCCTAGAAGAATGACAGCTGAAATCTGATTGTTTATTATAGACTGATACTCCTGTTTCTTCACAGTGGATCCCACTGATGCAACATGGCAGACTTCGTACCGGAGCCTTCTCCCTCCCGGTGTCTGTAGAAAAGCCTCCACCCAGCTACTCAGTGCTGACCCCCGATGTAAGTATACTGGGAAAAGAACGGAGGATGTATGACTGTTATTATACTATACATTACCAGATACAACATATAGCAGGTAAAATAAGTATTGGACACCTCACCATTTTTCTGAATAAATATATTTCTAAAGGTACTAATGACATAAAATGTTCACCACATATCTGTAATAACCCATGCAATCCATACATACAAAGAAACCAAAACAAATAAGTTCAGAAATTAAGTTATGTGTAATAAAATGGAATGACACAGGGAAAATTATTGAACACGCTAACTGAAATTTATTTCAGGACAACCACGTAGTAGTGTACAATGACATGAGAGCCCATGGGACTTTTCCAAAGGACATTTGTACTTGTTCATCTGAGGATATATAGCCCTATCTATTGTGGCCGACCTAGGGGGACGTGTATAGTGAGGTACTTATTTCTTTCACCCCCCAACACCCCGGGGCGACTATCTTACCAACAAAGGGACACACCTCTTTTTGAGGGAGCTTTTTTTATGCTTCGAGATCTCCTTACACATACCTTGCCATACTTTATTTGGATACGCATAGTAGAACACCACAACACTGATATCAGAAGGTTGTCCTATAATATGGTCCCGGTGCCCGCCCAGGGAGCTTTCCTTGTATGTGTACCACTGGAGATGAGTACTGTAGGGTCTGTGTGGCCCTGAGGAAGCGATTGGTGAAACGCGTTGGCACTGAAGAACCCCTATCATATAGTGCTCATCATACTAGCTACCATACACTTCCCTCTTCTTGAGGGATTGTTTTTATACAATTGTTTTTGTGTATTGTTTTATCTATTTTTTGATATAAATAAAATTTGTATTTTTTACTAAATCACGAATATCTGGCCTGAACAGTCCGATTTTTTTACTTTCATATACATCATTGTGAATGATGGCCACATATGTCACAGATATTTTTTAAATGATTTATTACTTCATACAAAATCCTTTATTGGTAATGACAGCTTCAAGTCCCCTCCTGTATGGAGAAACTAGTCGCATGCATTGCTCAGTGATTTTGGCCCATTCTTCCACACAGTCTTCAAATCTTGAATGTTTCATGGGTCTCTTCTATGAACTCTGATCTTTAGTTCTTTCCATAGATTTTCTATTGGATGCAAGTCAGGTGATTGGCTGGGCCATTCTAGCTCCTTTATTTTATTTTATTTTATTTTAAAACCACTTGAGAGTTTCCTTGGCTTTGTGTTTGGAGGATTGCCTTGCTGAAATGTCCACCCTTGTTTCATCTTCATCATTCTGGTAGATGGCAGCAGATTTTTATCAAGGATGCCTTGCTTCATTTTTCCATTCATCCTTCCTTCAATGATATGAGGTTTGCCAGTACCGTATGCTAAAAAACAGCCACACATCATGATGTTCCCACCTCCAAACTTCACTGTTGGTATGGGGGTGTTTTTGGAGTGATGTGCAGTGCCATTTGACCTCCAAACATGGTTTGGAATATGGCATCCAAAGAGATAAATTTTGTTCTCATCTGACCAGACTATATTCTCCCAGTACAGTGCCTTGAAAAAGTATTCATACCTCTTGAAATGTTCACCCTTTTGTCATGTTACAACTAAAAACCTTAAGTGTATTTTATTGGGATTTTATGCGATAGACCAACACTAAGTGGCACATAATTGTGAAGTGGAAGGAAAATGATAAATGGTTTTCACATTTTTTTAAAAAAATAAATATCTGAAAAGTGAGGTGTGGTGTGGATTTGTATTCAGCCACCTTTACTCTGATACCCCTAACTAAAATCTAGTGGAACCAATTGCCATCAGAAGTCACATAATTAGTAAATAGAGTCCACCTGCGTGTAATTTAATCTCAGTATAAATACAGCTGTTCTGTGAAGCCCTTAGAGGTTTGTTAGAGAACCTTAGTTAACAAACAGCACCATGAAGGCCAAGAAACACACCAGATAGGTCAGGGATAAAGTTGTGAAGAATTTTAAAGCAGGTTTAGGTTACATAAAAATATCCCAAGCTTTGAACATCTCACGTGCACTGCTCAATTCATCATCTGAAAATGGAAAGCATATGGCACAGCTGCAAACCTACCAAGACATGGCTGTCCACCTAAATGGACAGGCCGGGCAAGGAGAACATTAATCAAAGAAAAGGGCCAAGAGGCCCATGGTAACTCTGGAGGAGCTGCAGAAATCCACAGCTCAGGTGGGAGAATCTGTCCACAGGACAACTATTAGTCGTGCACTCCACAAATCTGGCCTTTATGGAAGAGTGACCATAAGAAAGCCATTGTTGAAATAAATCCATCAGAAGTCCCGTTTGCAGTTTGGGAGAAGCCATGTAGGGCAAACATGTGGAAGAAGGTTCTCTGGTCAGATGAGACCAAAATTTAGCTTTTTGGCCTAAAAGCAAAACGCTATGTGTGGCCGAAATCTAACACTGCACATCACCCTGAACACACCATCCCCACCGTGAAACATGGTGGTGGCAGCATCATGTTGTGGGGATGTTTTTCCTCAGCAGGGGCAGGGAATCTGGTCAGAGTTGATGGGAAGATTGATGGAGCCAAACACAGGGCAATCTTAGAAGAAAATCTGTTAGAGTCTGCAAAAGAAAGGATTCCCCTACTAAATTTTACAAAACGTGGGCATGCTGGAATCACTACACGTCTACAGCGGAATTCGCTCGCATATACCAATAAAAGTTTTTCACCTTGGATCACACATGAAGTCTGTCTCAATCACATGACAAGATCTCCCTCATAGGAGATCACTTCCGCTTTTGGCCAGGCTACCCCCGCCCCCCCCCTTTTTTTTTTTTCCTCTCTTCCTTTCTTTTTTCCTCTCCTTTTTACCTTTCCTCCTCCCTCTCACCCCCCCTCCCAACAGTACCTCCTTGCCCCCCCCCCATTCATGCAAGGTGCCTAATGGCCATCTGGCAGGCCTGGACGGCGCGCACCCTCAGCCCAATCTTCATACCCGAACTTTGTTCACCAATGTGCAGACAACTCCCTCTCTCCCGTTCCCGGTTGCCATGCATCCAGGATATTGGAGTACTTAAGGACCTGTTCTGTTAGACCTCAATCTCCCTGTTTGAACTTTCCCTAACCTACATAGAGCCTTTTCACTGCTAAACCGCTCCTTTGTTCAGATATATTATAGTTCGTCTGTTACGGGCTCCTTTTCCCGCACTAGGGGGTTAAGGCTCCGAGGTTTTTGGCTGTTTGAGGTTTTATGGCTAATGCCCATCTATATCTCAGGTCAATACTGTATATTACTTTTCTACTGCTGGTTAGTTGTCCATTGTTAGATCCTTTTATTAAGCCTGTACTTTGTACTTACCTAATGTTGCTGACTTATTTGTCTGTTATGCACTTAAAATTCAATAAAAATTGTTTCAAAAAACAAAAAGAGTCTGCAAAAGACTCGAGACTGGGGCGGAGGTTCACCTTCCAGCAGGACAATGACCCTAAACATACAGCCAGAGCTACAATGGAATGGTTTAGATCAAAGCATATTCATGTGTTAGAATGGCTCAGTCAAAAGTCCAGACCTAAATCCAATTGAGAATCTGTGGCAAGACTTTAAAATTGCTGTTCACTGACGCTCTTCATCCAATCTGACAGAGCTTGAGCTATTCTGCAAAGAAGAATGGGTAAAAATGTCCCTCTCTAGATGTGCAAAGTTGGTAGAGACATCCCCAAAAAGACTTGCAGCTGTAATTGCAGTGAAAGGCGGTTCTACAAAGTATTGACTCGGGGGCTGAATACAAATCCACGCCACACTTTTCACATATTTATTTGTAACAAATGTTGAAAACCATTTATCATTTCCCTTCCACTTCACAATTATGTGCCACTTTGTGTTGGTCTATCACATAAAATAAGTTTACGTTTTTGTGAAAAATTTCAAGGGATATAAATACTTTTTCAAGGCACTGGCTAAATGTTGTGCAGCAAATGTTAAACGAGCATCAACATGCTTTTTCTTCAGCGATGGAGTCTTGCATGGTGAGCGTGCATACAGGTCATGGCAGCTGAGTGCATTATTTCTTGTTTTCTGTGAAACAATTGTACCTGCTAATTCCAGGTCTTTTTGAAGCTCTCCACAAGTGGTCCTTGGCTTTTGGACAACTCTTCTGATAATTATTTTCACTCCTCTGTCAGAAATCTTCCAAGGAGCACCTGGTCATGGCTGGTTTATGTTGAAATTGTTCTTTCCACTTCCGGTTTATGGCCTCAACAGTGCTCACTGGAACATTCAGAAGTTTGGAAATCCTTCTGTAACCAATGCCATCAGTATGTTTTGCAACAATAAGGTTGGGAAGGTCTTGAGAGAGCGCTTTAATTTTACCCATCAAAAGATGTTTCTTGTGTAACAACTTGGTAATAAGACGCCTTTTTATAGGCCATCAGTTGATACTGAACCAGCTGATATTAATTTGCACTGACAAGGGGCAGGATTGATTTCTAATTACTGATAGATTTCAGCTGGTATCTTTGCTTTTTTTTTTGCACCTTCCTTCCTTTAAAAACTTTATCCCTGTGTCATTCAATTTTATTACACATAACTTAATTTCTTAAGTTTCTGAACTTATTTATTTTGGTTTCTTTGTATGTATGGATTGCATAGGTTATTACCGACGTGGTGAAAATTACATGTCCATAGCACCTTTAGAAAAATATTTACCTAGAAAAATGGTGACGTGTTTAATACTTATTTTACCTGCTGTATGTTTTTAGGTCTGTGTCTAGGGCAACAGCTTGCGTGGTCATTCCACCCAAAACTAATATTTGACATGAGAGAATAATAGAGCCTGCCATTGCTGAACTGTCCTTTAGGATTTCTAGCTCCTTGGCCGCCATTGTGATGCTTTGATTTCTGAGTCGCTGACCTGGAACAAATATAAAGATAAGCAGCGCTTTTCTGAGCCTAATCCCTTCCACATATCTGAAGTTCTATAGAGAATTTAAAAATGAAAATTCTTGGAAGCCCAACAGAAAACCATCATCTTCTCTTCGCTTTTTACAGCATGCTTGTTTCAGGATTAGGAATAAAACGTACGGAAGTCAGACATTTAGTATTTTCCATAGGAGGCCTGCAGTGGCAACCTCGCATATGTTTCTCATGACAGTCTCTCTAAAGGGCCATACACACTATAAGATTTTCTGAAGACTTTTTCCTTCAGATTTACCTTTTCTATGTAGTGCAAGGGCCTGCCAGATTGCATACAAATTGAAAGTGTTTAGGTTTGACCTCATATTAGTTGGTTTTGGTAAATCTAAAGGAAAAAGTCTTCAGAAAATCTTATAGTGTGTATGGCCCATAAGTTTTTGGTAGATGTTGGACAAGGACCTGGGTATGTGTATCTGCTGTGGCCATTATTATGAGGGTTCTCACTCTCCCTGACAGAATTTTTTTTATTTTTTTTTATTTTATGTTACATAGAATGTAACAGAAGGAGCAGGAGCACCCACACACCGCCAGCTGGGCAGCTATAAAAACAAATGAGAAAGGGTGCCTCCATCTGAGTTCAAGCCTTGTAAGAAAGTATGAGATATTAGTAAGGTAATGCGCTCGCAAGTTATGAAGGAAAGATCAGTACATCATCAATAGGGGATTTGTCATCCATGGCAAATTACGGCAGGCAATCGGCTGGCTCGGGGTTGCAGAGTTCGGCCTGGAAGCTGCTGTGTGCATGTGGAGAGGACTGCTGTAGCTCAAGGAGCTGGAGCACAAATAACCCAGCTTGAGTTGCAGCTTCCGGGTATCCTCAGTCCACTCGGCTCCATTTAGTGATGCCACTCCGTAAACTTTCCCTATGGTTTGGCAAAGGGACAGTGCCCTGAAACGCGTAGCCACGCCTCCTTTACGGAGTGACACAATGTGAGTGCATTGCCTTACTAATATCTCATGCTATCTTACATGGTTTACACTCAGATGGAAGTGCCCTTGTCTCCTTTGTTTTTATTTACTCAAGACCCTTCTCTAGGGGAGCTGTGGTTTTCACTAAGTACCGGTTCACATTATTGCGGATGCGCTGATCGCATGTAATTCGGAGCGCACTGCTCCTTCATTACATGCGATCTCCTGTGCGGACGGAGTTCACACTTGTGCGATCCGATTCTGTGCGTACTTGCAGATCGCACTGCGATATGCGATCAAACTGGGGGTGTCGTTAACATTTAATTGACACCCCCTGCGTATCACACATGACAG
Organism: Pelophylax lessonae; assembly: GCF_965119305.1. Taxonomy (NCBI): domain Eukaryota; kingdom Metazoa; phylum Chordata; class Amphibia; order Anura; family Ranidae; genus Pelophylax; species Pelophylax lessonae. Next base: position 601,360,547 of record NC_138771.1, on the reverse strand, counting down.
TGTGAACTGCCAGATGTGCGGATGCGATGCTGGGATCACGCTGCATATTCGCAGCGTTCCCGCATCGCACAAATATGAACCGAGCCTTAGTTAGTGACTGTCATGTTTACTTTATCTTCCACTCAGCACTTATCCTATGTAGTTTAAATTGGGGGATCGACCGATATATGGGGGGCCGAAATGCACTTTCCCCAATATATCGGAATCGGCCCCTGAGGTTGCCGATATTGCCGATATTTAGGGAAAGTGCTGTACTGGAGTGATGCCTACAGCCACCTATCATTGCCTATCAGTGCTGCATATCAGTGCTACCCCGTCAGCGCCACCTTATCAGTGCCCATCAGTGCAGCCTCATCAGCGCACATCAGTGAAGGAGAAAAAATACTTTACAAAATGTTCTGACCGAAACTAAGAAAAACTTTTTTTTAGCAAAAAATAAAAAACTCAGCGGTGATTAAATGCCACCAAAAGAAAGCTCTATTTGTGTGAAGAAAATGATAAAATTTGGATTCGGTTTTGCATGACCGAGCAATTGTCAATCAAAGTGTGACTGCACCGAAGGGTGAAAGTGCCCAGTATTGTGGTGGTTAAAGCTTAAAGCGGAGTTCCACCCAAATGTGGAACTTCCGCTCATTTGCCCCCCCCCCCCCCCGGTGCCTCATTTCAGGGGGGAGGGGGGAACGGGTACCTGTTTTTGACAGGTACCCTTTTCCACTTTCGGGAATGGCGCCGCGGCAAAGTTAGGTTCCCTTAATCTACAATCAATTGCCGGACTGGGTGACGGACTGGATAATCTAGATCCAGAGGGTCCCCCCAGTCTGGCCAGCGAGCGCGTGCAGGCCTCAGCTCTGCAATAGGTCAGCCGCGACATAGCCCCACTGGACGGGGGCTGGCGAGGTAAACGTCTCGGGAGGGGGCATACGATATTGCCTCGGCCTGAGTCACAGCGTTCCTCCTAGCCGACAGCCACCCACATTCCGATGGAGCAGTAGTCTGTCTGCAGTGGTGCCCACTCTGTTCCTGGTATGGTAAGTAGCTGTCCCCCCTTTACTCCTACAGGGTTTTGGGGTGGACATGGGACCCCCGGGTTCTCCTCCTTCTCCCCCTCTAAACTTTCAGAGGTCACTGTGGGTTTTATTCCGGTAAGTTAAAAATCACATTTTTTTTCTGTGATCTTTGTCTATTTCACAGATAAATGACGCTTTAGATACGAGTCAAACAGCCTTCTAATTCTAGCGGCTCATTTTGGCTTGAATTTTCTGTAACAATAATCTGATTATACAAAGGAGACAAAAGGCATGGAACAAGCAGGCCCCCTGAACTTTCCTTTAGTGTTTCTTGATTTTTTTAATGGATAAAACAGATCTGGGTGTTGAGCTGCCAGAAATGACAGTGATTAAAGTTACAGGCAGAGCAGGACGTGATGCGTGCCGAATGATCCTCCGGTGTTTTAGTTGCAGTTGTGTTCTCCAACGCCTACAAAATGTTCCGGCTGCTTTTAATAGAAAGAAATCAAAGTGCTCCTTAGAGCAAACTGTTCCATTTATCGGATGTTGGAAAATCTTTGTATATCTGATTTAATGGGCAGACTTTGTCCTCCGGCAGATCGTCATCTCGCTTGCAGTCCTAGTCTAATTGCGCATTTATGGCTCTAGTAATTATACATTAGGTTGCAGAAACTGAGAAGTCGATTCTCATCTGAGATTCCAGATGTCCTGTTTAATGGACTCCGTACCTCTCTGCTTAAAAGCAAAGTATTGTGTATTTAAGTTACTATTGCAGTGTTTGCCTTTACAGATCATGATGAGAAGTTCACGTTTTCACACATTTAATTATACAAAATGTTGTTATTGTATTAGATGTAGAGATTTGGAAATGAACCACTAGAGGGAGCTTTGTATTCGATGCAGCTTCGTACAACATTTACAGCCATGGCCAAAAGTTGAGAATTACACAAATATTAATTTTCACAAAGTCTGTTTAGTGTTTTTAGATCTTTTGTCAGATGTTACTATGGTATACTGAAGAGTAATTACAAACATTTCATAAGGATCAAAAACTTTTATTGACAATTACATTGAGCTTATGCAAACAGTATTGACCCTTTTTTATCATGACCTCTGCAATTTGCCCTGGCATGCTGTCAATCAACTTTTGGGTCACATCCTGACTGATAGCAGCCCATTCTTGCATAATTAATGCTTGGAGTTTGTGAGGTTTTTTGGTTCACCAGCCTCTTGAGGATTGACCACAAGTTCCCAATGGGATAAGGTCTATGGAGTTTCCTGACCATGGACCCAAAATTTCGATGTTTTGTTCCCCAAGCCACTTAGTTATCACTTTTGCCTTATGGCAAGGTTCTCCGTCATGCTGGAAAAGGCATTGTTCCTCACCAAACTGTTCTTGGATCTTTGGGAGAAGTTGCTTTCGGAGGATGTTTTTTTACCAATCTTTATTCGTGGCTGTGTTCTTAGGTGAAATTATGAGTGAGCCCACTCCCTTGGCTGAGAAGCAACCCCACACATGAATGGTCTCAGGATCCTTTACTGTTGGCATGACACAGAACTGATGGTAGCGCTCACCTTTTCTTCTCCGGATAAGGTATTTTCCAAATGCCCCAAACAATCAGAAAGGTGATTCATCAGAGAAAATGACTTTACCCCAGTCCTCAGCAATTCCTGTACCTTTGCAGAATATCAGTCTGTCCCTGATGTTTTTCCTGGAGAGAAGTGGCTTCTTTGTTGCCCTTCTTGACACCAGGCCATCCTCCTAAAGTCTTCTTCTCACTGTGCATGCAGATGGACTCACACCTGCCTGCTGCCATTCCTGAGCAAGCTCTGCACTGGTGGTGCCCTGATCTTACAGCTGAATCAACTGTAGGAGACGGTCCTGGCGCTTGCTTGACTTTCTTGGGCTCCCTGAAGCCTTCTTTTAACAATTGAACCTCTCTCCTTGAAGCTCTTGATGATCCGATAAATGGTTGATTTAGGTGCAATCGTAGTAGCAGCAATATCCTTGCCTGTAAATCCCTTTTTGTGCAAAGCAATGAGGACTTCACGTGTTTCCTTGCAGGTAACCATAGTTAACAGAGGAAGAACAATGATTTTAAGCACCACCCTCCCATTAAAGCTTCCAGTCTGCTATTTCAACTCACTCAGCATTACAGAATGTTTTCCAGCCTTGTCCTCGTCAACACTGACACCTGTGTTAACGAGAGAATCACTGACATGTCAGCTGGTCCTTTCGTGGCAGGGCTGAAATTCAGTGGAAATGTTTTTTTGGGGATCAAAGCGGTGTTCCACCCCCCCCCCCCATATACTGTAGCTGCTGACTTTTAATATTAGAACACTTACCTGGTCCTGGAGTCCAGCGATGTCAGCACCGCAGCCGATGTATCCATCGGCTGTCAGATGCTGCCGCCATTGCCGATAAGGGAACCCGTCCGGGTCCCTACTGCGCATGCGGGAAGCATGCTGCTCTCTCTTACTGGCCTAGAGGGAGGAGGAGGTGGCTGAACCTCTTGACGTACCGCGGCGAGGTCCAACGGAAGAGGGGACAGGGTACATCCCCCCCCCCCCCCTGAAAGGTGCCAAATGTGGCATGTGGCACCGGAAGGGGGGGGGTGCAGATAATCGGAAGTTCCACTTTTGAGTGGAACGCCACTTTAAGTTAATTTTCGTGACAAGTAATTGCAATTCATCTGATCACTCTTCATAACATTCTGGAGTATATGCACATTACCATCATAAAAACTGAGGCAGGAGGCTTTGTGAAAATAGTTTTTTAGTAATTCTCAAATCTTTTGGCCACGGCTGTATAACTTTAAGTCTGCATTTACATCCAGCTTTTCTGAACAGTGCATAAAACCTCAGGATTTCGTGAGCGTTTGAAAAATACATAAAAACCCATGTGATGCAATTGAGCTGCCATTCATCGTTAACATCCCAAATGCAGCAAAAAATGAACAGGTTAAATGCTGCATAAATGTGCAATTTAAAAAATGCGTAAAGCTTGATGCTCAACAAGGTGCATGAGCTACTTTGCAGTATTTTGTTACATGTTAATTCAAATAAGCTGCACTATGCGTGTAGCGCAAACATGCATGCGTTTACAAAACGCTAAGTTTAAATACAGGCTAAAGCAGACCTTCACCCTAATACAAATCTCCTCTTGCCCTGCCTCCTCCCCCCTTTTATTTTAGTTTTTTATTTTTTAAACATTTATTGTGCTGCAAATCTTACCTAGACCCGCCCCCCTCCCAGATTCTGCACATGCGCAGTTGTGCCACACAGCTTTGGATCCCGACAACCCTGCTGTACATCTGCGCATGCATGGGTATCACTGAACGTTTGTGCACGTGTGGAGCTTTCCAACGCACATACAAAGACAGGTAGCATAGAGCTCAGAATACGTGCCTGTCTTTGCGCATTTGCAGGAAATATCTCTTATATTTCTTTTAATGTCTTTTTTTTTTTTTCTTCCTTTTTTATGCCTTTAAACACAGCCCTATATTGGTCTATGTGGCCATGCACATTAGGCGTTTAGATCAGTATTTTAAGAGCAGGATAAATGTATTCCACTGGCCAGAATAAATGATTATTCTAGACATTAGAACAAGTTTAGGCTCACCACTGTACCCCTGTAAATGCACCTAATTATGTAATAAAATGAGTATCAATTTTTTTTTTTTTTTTTGTTAAAGCCTATCCAGTCCCCTTGTCCAATCAGAAAATGCTTTGCAATAATTCATGATATTCAAAGCATTCTCTGAATGGTGCTCTTGTAGAGCAACAGATGACCTGTGTATCAGGATACAGCAGGGCAGTGTCTCAGGATGGGAGATCACTGGAGGAGCGGTGTCTACTTCAGTGATTTCCACTTTTCCAGGGGCATCAGCCAGGTATGGTATATACCAGAGATGGGCTCGGGCATGTTCGAGTTCCTACCTGCCCGATCCCGCCAGTAAGTCGACACTGCACTCCACTAATCACAGGCAGTGAGACATTTCCTGATCTGTGCAGCTGCGGGTCGGGAAATGTCTCCATGCCTGTGATTAGCAGATCGCAGTGTCGACTTCCTGGCGGGATCGGGCAGGTAGGAACTCAAACACGCCCGAGCCCATCTATAGTATATACATAGTTACATTGGTCCAAGCTGCGTCAGTGTATGTATAACAGATGCATGTATTTAACACTTTAGCTTCTTCTGAGTTGGCGGAACTTTGGGGCAGTATAATTGTTAATCTATATAATGGTATGTTACTGAAAGCATTGTTTGTTTTTCATTTATTGATCTCCTTTGTATGTATGCTCTTGTCTCTAGGTCCAGCTCCCAGGGATGAAGTGGGTGGACAATCACAAAGCTGTTTTCGTGGTGGATTTAGTGGCCTCTTCCTCGGTGCACACACAGGTCTGGTATACATGCAGAACTCTTTATATCTTCCATGTCCTGGGAGACCAGGGATATACCTACCGTTTGGGTCATTTGTGTAATTTTCACATTATTACATGCTTGTGCAATTTTTTCATAATAGTAGATACCAAAGCCAGCATTACTACTAAGAAAAGATAAGCAATCGTGTAGGAATTTCTGCCACTTTCAACCATCAAAAAGCAGCTGAATAACTGAAAGTAACTTAACAAAATCACTGCAGGGAAATTGGGACGCTGTGTAAAATCGACATAAAAACAGAATACAATGATTTGCAAATCTCAGAAATCCCATATTTTATTCACAATAGAAAACAGAAAACATTTAAACTGAAAAAATGTTAAATTTTAAGAAAAAAATAGTCATTTTAAAATTGATGACAGCAACACATCTTGAAAAAGTTGGTACAGGGCAACGAAAAGCTGGCAAAGTAGGTGGTACTAACAAGAAATATCTGGAAGAACATTTTTCAACTATTAGGTTAATTGGCAACAGGTCAGTAATATGATTGGGTATAAAAATAGCATCTTAGAGAACCAGAGTGTCTCTTAGCCTAACATAGTGGACATCCGTTGCAGATGTCCTCAGCTAGGATTTTGGACCGTACTGCATCCGGAGCCTGTTGGACTTGACGATGCTGGGCTAGCCTGGAAGTGTCCTTAGGCACTGGATTGTGTGTGGGACACTTTCCAGATATAATTCTGTATAAGTTAGCTGTGGAGTGCTTCCAGATCCAGAGCCACTATCCTTGCCCCTGCATTGCACTGTATCTAGACTCACTTGGTAAGCAGGCTATTCTGGCCGGGCACTGGGCTTTGCTGTGGAAGGGGTTAGGGGTCTGATCGCACACTGACATCCTCCAGAAAGCGGAGTTCCGGCCTCAAAATCCACTTTGGGCCATCCGCTTGCTGAGTGTCACTTAAAAAACAAATGGATACTCACAATTTTTTTTTTTGGTTTACTTACCTTGTTATAGAAGAAAATATACTCACCTTCCTTCCACTTCCTCCCTCTGCAGCCGCGGCCCGCGCCGTCACTTGCAGCTTGCGATGACTCCGGTGAGCTGAACGTCATCGCTCCCAGGAGTCAATGCGCCTGCACCGGCCCCGCTCGTCAGTTCGGTGCAGGCGCGTCATTCCCTGCTAAACAGCTTCTGGGCATGCCCAGAAGCTGTGGAGGGATGACGCGCCTACACCGGAAGTGACAAACCGGGGCAGGGCATTCTGGGACTCCGACGTCACCGAAGAGGACGCGCTGGCTTCAGCTGCCCACACCTGAGATGGCAGCGCTGGAGAAGGAATTTTCAAGGTAAGTATTTCTTCTAAAAGGTAAGTGCGACCCGGGACAGTTCAGAGGCTAGCCATTATGGAATGTACTAGCCCTGACTGTCCCGGGGGTATTTTTAGTGAAAAAACTTATCCGAGGCCGGAACTCCGCTTTAAGGTGGAGTGTTGCTTGCGCTGTGCTTTTTAGCATCATACAGTGTTGAGGAAGCATCTCCCAATTACTGCTTCAGCTGCAAAACACCATGTAGTGCTTTGATCTTTGATCTGTTCCTGCTTCCCGCCTTCCTTGATCACCTCCTCCATCCAGCCTTCCAGTTGTGTACCCTCACCTGCTACCAGCTGTCCAAGATTTTTTCTTTTTAAACGTTTTTATTGCCACGTGTAAGTAGACATTCAATAGAACATCGAAAAAAAGGCATGTTTCAAAGTACAAAACAGATATACATTGGATGGGAACATTTTTTTTCTTCTTTCTTTCTTTTTTCCCCCTTTCTTTAAACAGTCTTACAATATACAACTGCACCGTTAATCCTTTTACACATTATATGTATTTTTCCCCCAATTCTGTTCTTCCTGAAGGATTACACTATCCACTTTGTCACCCTTTAAGCAACCACAAAATCATCTCCTTCACAAATAGCGTTTTAATGTGATTATTTGTAAACCAGAAATAAAAATACAAAAAGTGAACAAATTTCCACCCAACCCCAAGAAAACATATCAGGGTAGGATGAACAAAAAATAAAAAGAAGGAAAAAACAACAACCTTACTGTGGAGTGAACCCCTCCCGCCTTCTGATCCAGAATCATATCACCCCTCATAAATTCCAAACCTTTTCCAGTAGACAACCCTATGAACCATGTAGAGCACCCCCCTGGCCACCTGTCTCCATATCACCATCACCCATTATCCTCACTACGATGGTCTAAGATTAATAGCCACAGTTTCAGATGAATCCACCCACCTATACCATATGTTTCTAGATTTTTTCGGGCACCCTCTAGCTTTGTAAGTCATCTTATAGAGTGTGATATCCGAGTTAACCAATTTTACCCAGGCTGCCAAGTCCAGAGTATCAGTACATATCCAGTTTAATGCTATCAATTTTCATACATAAAAGAACAGGAGCCTCAAAAAAAGCCTAGTACCAGTATCCATCGTTTCATCTTCAAGCACCCCTAAATGGCAAACCAACAGGCTACATATGTTTGGTAGATCAAATGTGTCAGCTATAAATTCTGTCACCTTTTACCACAGAGGCCTGATTTTAGGACATTTGCAAACCATTTGTAGGAAAGATCCCCTACTGATTTGACATTTATTGCACGTGTCTGTATCCCGCTCACCCATTGTAAAGAGACGCTATGGTGTATAATATGTTTGATGTAAGTATCGTATTTGTATCCTTTTGTCATTTGAAGCGATTACCGTGCCTACATAGCTCTCAAGCACCTCAACCCATAATTCCTCTGTCAAATCAGGGACTATACTCAACCAGCGATCCCTTGCCCTATAGCATTGCCTACACACTACAAAAGCCAATGCCGAATAGTATTCAGACACCAGCTTAGTGTAGCTGTCCAGGTTTAGTGAGTACTTGAAGCCTTATGCCTGAACCCGGGAAAGTGGTCTGTATACCCTGGAAACCAGTGGCGCAGGTTGGAGGTGCCTCTTGGCCTCCAAGTTTAACAAGCTAGAGCAGATTGTATAAAGGTGCAGGTAAACCTTTGACACTCTGGTGGCTCCCGTGGGATCAGAAAAACCTGATCTATGCCTTTCTTCTCCTGAAACTTCTTCCTTACCTGCATGGAGATGGAGGGAATTCCATTTATCCTCATTGCCTCAGATTGGCATCCATCAGGCACACCATGGGCACAGCCAGACTGTCTGAATTGACTGTCCCAAAGGTTGCTTTTCCATCCTGCTTCTCCATCACTGGCTTTAGTGGCATGAAAGGAGGGGTCCGAGCGCTTATGCGTATACAATAAACAATAATGTGGGTGAATGAAAAAAATCAAAAAACAAGCAAGGACTGCTGCTGACTAATAAGTTGTAGTGCCTTTAAAGTGAAAAAGATATGCGAGTCAGCGCTGCCTTCTTACTATTACACTATAAGTGATAAGTATCTGCTCAATGTGATAAAGTGCTAGGTGCAAATCTAATAACCATCTGAAACAATACAAATACAATGGTGTAAAAAATTCTAAAACTGAATCAATTAATTGCATAAAACAGGTGCTTGCTGTGCTTTCCAATAAATATATTTTAAGATAAATAAATCAATAAATCAGTCCTTCAATAGTGCAAAAACGTGCTCCAGTGCGACAATTCATATACAAGGTGCTCCAGTGCGATAATTCACATCAAAGTTCTTGTGCTCCCCTTGGGTGACCCCACTCACCGTAAAGATGTAAATATTGCGCCTTAAAAATGGGTATGTGATGGGCTTGGTGATCCCTCATTGATCATGTATCCACTGGATAGCTTGAAGTTCCAATGGCTATGTGATTCTCATTTAAACAAACAAGAATAGCCCACCATGGTGAAGTATGTACTAACCGTTTATTGTGACATAAAGAAAAACACTTACAGATTTGCAGGTAAAAAAATAGCAGTCCGGTCTGGTGGACGCTGCTCCCGCAGCGTGCGTTCCACCGGCCGGAAGTAGCAGGGGACTGACGTCACACGCTCTCTGCCTCGCTAGACGCGGTGTTTTGCCCTCCTATTGGGCGTTCTCAATAGCTATTTTTTTACCTGCAACTCTGTAAGTGTTTTTTAATGCAATGCATTAAGGTAAAACCTGTTTAGGCATCGATTTTGTCCCCCCTTTATACTTACCTGAGCCCTAATTCAATCCAGCGCTGTGCAGGTCTGCAACACTTCTCTCCCCTAACTTCTCACTGGCTTTGCTGGGGAACCGGGAGCCATTGGCTCCCAGTGCTGTCAGTCAAAGCCAGTGACTAAGGTGCTGGGCAGAGTTCTGCTGTCTGTGTCAATAGACGCCACAGCAAGACTTGGATGTGAGCATGCATGAATGCCCCCATGGGAAGCGACAGAGAGGAGGAGCCAGGAGCAGCGATGGAGGACCCGAGAGGAGGTACAGAGCAGGTAAGGTGTATAGATGTTTGTTGTTAAAAAAAAAAAAAAAAAACTTCCTTTACTGTCACTTCAAGACCGTTAAGCAGGGGGTCTCCATGTGGTTCTTCCCATCCAATTCCCTAAGTTTCTGTGGGATCTTAATTTGGTTCTCTCGCTTCAGAAGCTGCCGTTTGAGCCCATTCCTCTCTCTACTCTTACCTACAAATTTGTATTCCTTTGTAGATGGTTGGCTTTTTTTTTTTTTTTAATACGTTTTTATGGTTTTACATAGGGACAACTTGGTGTTATGGGACAGTACTTTCACCCTGCCTAAGGTACTGTATGCCTTTTATCTTAATAAGGGTATTGTTCTTCCTTCCTTTATTGTCCTGCTACAGTCCATCAAAAATATATTTCCCTTCATTATCTGGATGTGGTTCAGGCTGTGGGAGTCTGTCTCAGCCTATGCTTCTTTTGGACTGATTCAATTTTTTTCATACCTGGTAGACCCCAAAGGGCATCCCAGCTTCTCCTCCACCATTTCTAGATTGCTCTTGTAGACCATTGTTCAAGCTTATGGTCTTGAGGACAGCCACTTCATTTTCCAGTTAAAACCCACTCTAATAGGTCTGTGAGCATCTCTTTTCGGCATCAGGCAACTGTTTCTAAGATTTGTAGGGCTGCCAATTGGTCTTCTATTCAAATGTTTTACCATCTGATGCCAGTCTCATTTGATGCCAGCCTCAGCCATGAGGTCCCTCAGGCAGCTCTTTAAACTACAAACAGCCCCCATTTCCTGTTGTTTGCTTAGCACCAGTTAGCAGTTTTTGCTGTCTTGTTCATCCCTCAGTTTGACTTTTTTTGGACCTCCTGAGGGTTTAAAACTTCCTGTATCTTGCGATGGATAAAAAAATACGTTATTTTTTTACTCACTGTAAAATCCTTTTCTGGGAGTCCACCATTGATGGACACAGGTCCCACTTCTTTCATAGTTACATAGTAGGTGAGGTTGAATAAAGACAACAGTCCATCCAGTTCAACCTGTGTAGGTGTGTGTGGCTGTAATCATCTCACCCCTGAATGTTCTGATCCTTGAGATGTACGTCTAGTAGTCTTTTGAAAGCCACCATACTACCCGCAGAAACCACCTCTTGTGGTAGAGAATTCCACAATCTTGTAACCCTAACAGTAAAGAACCTCCCACGTTGCCTGAGGTTAAAACGCTTCTCCTCTAATCGCATTGTATGACCCCGAGTCCTCATGCAATCCCTTCGACTGAACAGCTTTTTTTCTAAGCTGAGATCCCCATTGAGATATTTAAAAATTGCTATCATGTCCCCCCTCAAGCGTCTCTTCTCCAGGGAGAATAAATCAAGCGATTGCAGACGCTCTTCATAATCAAGGTCCTCCAATCCCCTAATTAGTTTAGTTGCCCTTCTCTGGACTCTCTCCAGCTCCAACACATCCCTCATGAGGACTGGCGACCAGAACTGGACAGAATACTCCAAATGCGGTCGGACCAGAGTTTTATTAAGTGGAAGGATTATAGTCTTATCTCTGGAATACATCCCTTTCTTTATGCATGCTAATATTCTGCTAGCCTTGGCAGCTGCCGCTTGACATTGCATGCTGTTGCCTAGTCTATCATCCACCAAGACTCCCTGATCTTTCTCCATTTTTGATTCCCCCAAGGGTTCCCCTCCTAACGTGTATTGCGCTTTTATGTTTCTAGTCCCCAAGTGCAAAACCTTACACTTCTCCACATTAAACCTCATTTGCCAAGTCGTTGCCCACTCCGTTATTTTGTCCAGGTCATCCTGTAGGATATCTGCTTCATGCTGTGCAGTTATTGCCCTGCCCAATTTTGTGTCATCTGCAAAAACTGATATCGAACTACTGATCCCGTCCTCAATGCTGTTTATGAATAAATTGAACAAGGTTGGTCCCAGGACTTTCGGCTTGTAATACTGCTTTGCTACAAAACTGGTATGCTGGCAGTGGAAGGTGTTACAGTCTAAACTGCCCTACAGTTTTTTGTTTGCCAATGTCCAATCCACATATAGGCAGCAGTATATACCAAAGGTTTAGGTCTTCCTGTGTTCCTCAGTGGACCCCAAGAAAAGGGTTTACTGTAAGTACTAAAATACTATTATTTCCTAGTTACAGTCCAGTTTGAAGAGCAGAGTGCTTACTAAGAAGTATCAGAGCTTGGAGCTGATTATTTGAATGCCCCCTCTCTCTCTCTCTTTCTGTAGGACCCCTACTTGGACAAGTTCTTCACACTGGTCCAGGTCTTGGAGGAACAGAGTTTCCCGTTCCGCCTGAAGGACGTCATCATTTCAGAAAGTAATGTGGAATCCGAACTGAAGAGTAGCATGGGGAACCTACGTTTGGCTGCTCTCGGTCCAGCAGTTTGTTTCTGCCATCAGCTGCTGGATAAGTTGATATTGCTTATTGTCCGACCCCCTGTTATCGCAGGACAGATTGGTGAGTCCAGTTTTGTTGTCTCTTATTTGGTTTCTGCTCTAAAGCGGAAGTAAACCCATCGATTTAACAGTTTTGAATGTAACTGTCACATTGGTTGTGCTCTCAAACAAACTGTCAAACCATCCAATGTCTGGTGTCATAACTGATCACATGTGCATCATCATGGCAATTAAAGACTTAACGGAGGCCAAGATGGCAGCTTCCTTGGCTGAAAACGATATAAGGGTTTATTTCCACTTTAAAGAAGGTTTTTCAACGAGAGCTGTTTGTTTTTAGATGTGCTGTGGATAAAGAAAAGACTCATCTTCGTTGCTCAACTTTTCAAGTTGGCCATAGACGGTTCGAATCTCAGTTGGTTCAGCAGGGAAATAGGAAGCTCAGGACAGCTGTACCTGGGCTATAAACCAGTGATTTGGGGACTAGGGTATAAAGGACTGAACACCAAACAATTCTCCTAAATGAGGAATACATTTTTGATGGAGGTGAAGACCTGACTACCTTATGGCCCACCTCACTGCAACTGTCCTGTGTAACTCTATCTAAATCTTTTTTTTTTTTACATTTACATACAGTTGGAAAAGGTTGGAACCCCTGTTGAATCTTTATAACCTAGTTGTAGAGATTTACCTGTCACCTCATCGTTTGGGGATCCGGGTCACTTGGACGGGAAGTGGGGGTGAATATCCTCAGCAGGGATACGAATAGCAATGAAGCTTGCTTTTTTTTTTTACTGTATTTTTTTGTTTATTATTGCTGTCTGTTTCAGAGGTTTTCCCTTGTTTGCTGTCTATGTAACCACTGTTACAGGAACAGTAAATGAAAGGAAATCCTCCTTAATGGTGGCAATAAAGACCATAAAGAGACTGTAACCCTTGTGCATTCTATCCAAAACTAGATATAAGTTTTGGGTGGAAACTCTTACAAATACCCAGTGAAGAGACTGAAGAGACAGTGAGGAAACAAATTCTCCTACATAGGTTGTTTATCTACAGTTTTCTCTTTTTTCAAAGTGCTGAATTTATAAGCTTTTTTAAAAGTAAAGGAAAAAGGGTGGCGGAGAGCTGAAGTTACACTCTGCAGAGCTCAGTTAGGTGAGCTCTGAGAGCTGATTGGAGGAAAGGAACACACCCTCCACACAGCACACAGGAACAGAGCGGATGGCTGTCAAACTGCTGGAGCTCCCTCCCCTGTCACCATTTTTTTCTTGGTGTCAGAAGTGACTCATGCTGATAGAGGAACAAAGCAGCAAACAGAAATTACACTTGGTGCTTCTAATTGGGACAAGTACACATTATAGAGGGATATGCTTTGTTCATATTTCATATCTGAGGTTTACAACCACTTTAAGCAGACATTGTCACATTGCCCATTCAAGGCAAAGTGACAGTTTCTCTGGAAAGATTCCCATCCACTTACACTCATCTTATCAGTGATCTCTCACTGCTTCTTCCTCCTTTGCAGCCATTCCATTATCATCCCAACGCCTGAAACTTCCAGGTATGAAGGAGCATGTGACCTCCTTCCATGTGACAATACATAGGTCAAGCAGCCAGTTGCAAGGCCTTGGCACTGCCGTGACCAGGGAAGGAATGTTACCACTTCCTTGGTTGCCAATGGCGCTCGTTCTAATGCAGGCAGCAGAAAAAGAAAGTGGCTGCAAGAGATTACTGATAACGTGAGTACATCGGGGTCAGTCTTGGTCTTTTCCCGGACACTGACATTTTGCCCTTCATAGGCAAGGTGACAGTGTCTCCTTACCAGTACTGCTACTTAAAGGGAACCTGAGCTTTTCCGATGAAGTGCAAAGCAACAGGTTCACTTTTATAACCGCTCCAATAGCTGCATATACTTGCCTTTGTTGCGTTCCTCCTGCATTCACCGTGCGGGTGCTTGGTGGGAAGCCCTGTGTAAGCTTCAAGCCAAGACTCATCCTACCCCAAACTGACAGTGCTGTGCGTCTGAGTGACCAATTACCAAGCACTAGTACTTTCACATGAAATCATTGATAGTGAGTCACATGCTCCTCCATACTTGGGAGTACTAGGTATGACACTTTACCTATATAGAGTGATGGTAAGTATTAGCAGCTGTGTGGGCCGACACTAAAGAGAAACTGTCATTATGCACTGCATGGGTAAGTTACAGAATAACTTTGACCTATACAACGTCTTCTTATTTTACCCATTAATTCATTTGTTTCTTCTCTTTCAGTGAATTTGGGCCGGGTAGCTTTTGAAGTGGTGGCTCTTCTGGTAAGCCAGATCCATCGCACTCTGGAGTCCTCTCAGGATCAGCACGGCAGGAATGCCCTCCTGGCATCCTATCTCCACTATGCCTTCCACCTGCCCAGCGACATGCCGGCCCAGCTGCACAGCTGTAAGTGTCAGCAGTAGTGCTGCTTGAAATGGCACATGCCATATGTCACTGCATTCACAGAACTTGGAGGTTACTGATGATGATTATACATGTTTTAGCTTCAGGAATTTTGTTAAAAGGTTATTGCAGCTAATAAACTATGATGGGTGAAGTCATGATCATGGTGAAATCTGATGGGTGAAGTTATGATCATGATGAAATATGATGGGTGACGGACCTTATTTGCCAAACAAATAAAAAACAAAACCTGAAAGCCCTGCAGCACTGTGTATGCAACACTGCCATCTACAGGTTCGAACTTTGTACTGCACTGTAGTCATCGACTTTTAGCTTTGTTTAGCTGAAAACAAATGTTTTTGCTAAATGTGTTTTTAAAAAATCCAATATAACTCTATGGAATATTTATATGTTTTAGCTTTCTGCCGTACAGGTAGAATTGGAAATCAGAATTGGGCGGGTGCAGCAATATGAGCCAATCTAGTCTCTATTGTTTTGCACAGTTTTGTCAGTTTTAAGCTAGCCATACACATTATAATTTGATTATACAATCTCATTTAAATGTACCAACAGAAATTTAGAAAGAGGGCTTACTTAAACATTCTATTGCAATCAGCCCCCCACACTGCATAGTTATTGGTAAGTCAAAAGCAGGTTGTACAGTCAGATTGTAACGTGTTTCTAGCATTAATACAGCAAATTGGTGCAACGCAAATCACATAACTCTAAAATGGTAAATGCAATAAAATTGCACTAAAAATTAGGTAAAAGAAAGTCCATAAATAGTAAAGTCCCATACACCATCAGAAATCCACAAGTAGTGCTGAAAGTGTGTATGGGACTTTACTATTTATGGACTTTCTTTTACCTAATTTTTAGTGCAATTTTATTGCATTTACCATTTTAGAGTTTTGTGATTTGCGCTGCACCAATTTGCTGTATTTATTCTTATCTGGGTTGTTACACTGTGTACCCGGGTCGGTGTTCAGCTTGCATTTTGGTTCTTATTTCATTTTACTGCCAATTTTCTGTCTGCGCTGATTGTTTTCTGTTTATTATTGGTGTTTCTAGCATTAGGGGTTTATTTTTGCCATTTGTGATCTGCGGCTTTCTCATGCACTCATCATTGCACAAGCCTGATCCTTTCCTCTGCTCTAAAGGAAAGAAAAAAAAAAAAAAAAAAGATTGAAGTATTAGGTATACTATACTGCTCTAGTATTTCTCTCAGTGCTCACATTGCTCAGCATTTAGATTTCATTTGATGATGAGTTCATATTCCTCCTGCCCCTTGCCTTTTAAAATACTGCTGGTGTGGCAACCTAAAATCTAGCTTTAAATCTTCCCACAACACCTTGAATGGCCATGAGAGCCAATTATGGGTGTCATGCACTGTACAGTGCAATCTAATATGTTTTCAGGCACTGGGAGCTGAAAGGGCTTTAGGCATCGTACAGAAGGAAAGAAATTGCGTAAGAACCTCAGGAGCATGTTGTTTTGGATCTCATTGAGCTTCTGGCTAAAACCTCTCTGTATCTGGGTTCCCCACTCTGACTACCTATGTGGTTACAGTGATGGTGTCACCCATTTAAATTATTTTTGTATTCTAGAGAATGCTGCACATGTAGTGTGACTCTTTAACCTAATTTCACAGTGACTGAAGCAAAGTCCCAGAAACAAATAACCAGAAGGTGATTGTTCCAGCAGCCTTAACCTGAAACTAAATGATCACTTCTTGATAAAGAAAAAAAATCTTGCTGCTCTGGTATTGATTATTGTAGGTGGATTCCAGATTGATTGTTCTTAGTAGTTGTGTGCAATTTTATTAGTTCTTGATTCTGGGCAGGCTTTCTTATTACTTTTCATTTTTTTTTTTTGTTTTCCTAGCACTGGCTAATACTTCCGCTCCTACTACTGTCCATTCAGCTACTCTCTCCCGTGCCACTGGGCGGCCAAGTAGCCTCAACCTGTCCCGCTGCCGCAGCATTAGTAACAGTAACCCCGATCTGACCAGCACTCCGGGATCAGCGGATGATGAGGAGGTGCTGAAGATCATGGGAGGGAAGGTATGATTTGCTTATTTTAATGCTAGGTGGTTTTCTGTTTGTGTGCTGAATTCTAAGGCTACCCACAGACACACGATAGCGATTTTTGTTCCGTCTTCCCCATTTAATATCTCCAGTGATATGAATTACCATCAACATTTGAAGGTATCTTGTACTCACCTTTGCAGTCTGTATCCTCCAAACAGCAGTCATCCTAAGATGTTGTTCAGCTTATTTCTTCACACAAGGGCACTGGACTTGTATGGAATCCAGGAGTTTTTTTTTTTAATAAGAAATGAGGGCAGAGATTTAATTGGTAAGAAACATTTCCTACCCCAGCAGGTGAAAACAAATGTGAGGGGCTTGGCTGATGGACTGAAATGACAGATAAAGAGGCAGATTTTAATTTTGGTGACATGCCATTAACTGGAAACTTCAAACTAGCATGAGCGCATGTTAGATGCATCGAAATAGTAAACCAGTAATTAGCCCAGATTATATTCTAGTGGGTTCCACCAATACTGGTATTCGTGCCGATATGAAGCATTTGTACTAGTGCAAATGCTTTGATACCTAAAACTGATACCTTTGTAGTGCAATTTGAGCCCATACAAAATGAATGGGCTCAAGTCGCACTGCAAAGAATCGCTTGTGATTTGAACAGGAAGGCAGTGCAGTTCTTGTCCGAATCACATTTGGTTTCTCGCACCGCTCCTGTCTGAACCCAGGCTTTTTTTAGTGACTTCAGCCTGGGTTCAAATCGTACCGCAAAGGTATCGGTACTTGGTAACAGCGAGCAGGGCCGTGAATAAGGGAGAACCACCAATCCTCCTGTGCAGGGCCCGGCCAGCAGGGGGGGCCAGGCAGCAGGGTGAATTGGATGTGGGCAGGGAGGGTGATCGATGTGGCGGGGGGTCAATTATTGGAACCAATTCTCTGTATGGCTCTCTCTGCAGCAGCTGAAAGCTGGGTTCTTCTCTTCTCCCTCCTGTTGGCTTTCTTCTGCTGAAGAGAGGACCATACAGGGGATTGATTCTAGTAATTGCCCCCCCCCCCCACCACATCAATCACCCTCCCCCTGCACCATATGTTTCCCCCTGTTGCCCAGGTCTCCCTGTGTCCTTGATACCCGCAATGCTGCCGGGCTTCCCTAATCTCCTTCCTGCCAGCAGCTGCAAGCACACAATAGGATCCTTCAAGATGGAGATTGGGGGAAGGGTCCGATGTGCATTCATAACTGAATTATTGGCTCTATGGGGCCCTGTGTCAGGTTGTCTGTATGGGGTCCCATGGTTTCTAACAGCAGCCCTGTGGGGGAGTACTTGTGTACAAGTAACGGTACTTTCAGGTAAAAAACGGTATCGGTGCAACCCTAAGAAATGGGTATTGTCTGAGACTGTGGTCGGAGAAAGTTTAGGTTCTAGTTATCAACAATGTATTTTGTTTGATATTAGAACACAAATTAATAAATCATATACAAAAAAAAAAAAAAGTTTTAGATTTTAGGACAAATTTTTATGAAATTAGTTATTTTCTAGAAAAGAAAATGAATGAAAAAGAAAGTCATCAGCAGTCCATAATAATAAGTGGGCATTTTTAAAGTCTACCATCCTGGTGGCAACTCAATAATAAGTCAGGGAAATGATTAAGAGTAAACGGAAGTAAAACCATTGTGGTGTACTACAAAGGGGTAAATTAGATAGTAGAAGAAAATGATCAGCATGAAGGGAGATACAAGGAAACAGAGAGTGTAGTAGATAGTGAAATGTATTAAAAAAAAAAATCTTCATCCACGCTATATAGCGCGTTTGGATGAGTTCCCCTGCTGGGTTATTGTACTGGATGCAGCTGCTGTTCAGTTAACAATTTTCCGCCTGACTCCCTTGATTTTTAGTTGAAAGTATGCTGGACGGGAGGGGGCCAACAGGACCAACCAATAAGCGATTTTCAGCCTGTTTATTAGGAACTGGCCTAAATTTGAACCTCAATCTTTGTTATTGATGTTTGATTATGTGCTTTTTATTGTTTTCCTTGCAATACCAAATTATTCTTGCATACAAATATGTGTTTCTTTTCTGTAGAAATGTATTTTTATATGCCTTTATATCCTGAGCCTCTTTCACTAGCTGAGCTTTGTTTCTTCTGGATTTATGTCCTGGGTTTGTTTTCTCCACTTCCAATGATCATTGTATTGGGTGCTTTGCCAGTCCTCACCCCTTTATTCTCCTGGGCATTCTCTCTCCTGCAGGGAATTGATCGCTCTCATTCTTGGGTGAACTCTGCTTACTGTCCAGGCGGTCCGAAATCGGTGCAGCGCCGGACCCAACCCAGCTCCAACACGGAGCTCAGACAGGTGGCACTCCCCTATACTGTGTTATGCATGTGCCAGCCTCTCTCTGCATGCCCTCTTCACCTGTAGCTGTGTAGCCATCTCCTCCTTTATCTGTAATCCATTGTGACATTTCTAGTCTTCGTCGTTATCCTCAGGTGTACCAAAGCCTTCAGGGCCCCAAAAGTTATATGTTCACAAAGTTCAGTGACCATGTATGATATGGGCTTCACATAGGAAAAACATGACCAACATTGTATTTGTTAGCTCACATATGGATGAAGCTACGCCATTTCTCTTTTGTTAATTGGCAGACACAGCTCCTGGTCTTCATAACCATTGCGTTATACTGCCCCCTACAGCAGTAGGACACTAGGCAGAAAAAGAATCTGGCTATGTTATGGGCAGTCCCAGGGGGTATACTCCCTCTCCCTGCTGTAGGTAGTTTTTTTCTGCCTAGTCAGGAGTAAGGACCTAGTTCTTGCTGGGATCTCTGGACCTGGCAATTTTTTTCTTTTAGATAGAAATTTTTTCTCCTGGATTTTTCCTGTGAGTCCTACAATCAACTGCCGGACTGGGCAATGGGCTGGATAATATAGATCCAGTAGCCTGCAAGTTAAATGCCTCACGAGGTCGCATATGACCAGGTCTTGGCCCGAGTCGCAGCGTTACTTCTGGCCAACAGCCCCCCATTTCGATGGAGAAGGGTTCTGTCTGGAGCGGTGCCAACCCGTTTCCTGGTATGGTGAGTAGCTGTCTCCCCCTGGAGAGTTTTGGGGTGGAGGTGAGCCCCTCCTTGGGACAGTCGGACCCCCGGGTTCCCTTCCTTCCTGTCAGGAAACCCCCCTTTCATCTGTCCCCCATCCTACCCCCCCTCCACTTATGCTGGGGCTGTTTGGGTGGTCTGGTCCACTTCCTGGGGTGGGGGCAGGACTCTATACTGGTGATGGGGGCTAGGGGGGTGCGCCGTCGGCGACCGGACGATTGTCTGTGCTGGGGGGTTGAACCTGGTGGGGGCACCTGCCAGGGCCCTCCGTCCTGCCTGGGTCTGTCCCTGAAAGCCTTGTGGTGCCGCCATTTTTTGTAGCCTGTGTGTTTCTATGCACGGTGGCCATGTTTGTGCAGTCCGGCGGCCATTTTGCAGTGGTTTACCATTGAAAATAGCGGCGGCCATGACAGTGGAGCCCTGTGGGTGGCGATTTTAGTGGTGGGAGCCCCTCCTCATCCCCTGGTGCTGACTCCTGGATCTTTTTACTTCCTGATCGCCGTGCGTGCAGTGCAGATTATCCTGGTGACTGCAGGTGCCTGTTTCTGCTGGGTGGTGAGTCTGGTGGGGTTCTCTCCTGCTCTGCTGAGGATCGCTTGGTGCTTTGTGCCTGGCGACCAGGTGGTGCTGCCACTGCGGTGGGAAATGTCCCTTGCAGTGTTTTACACCTTTTTCTGGGGTCCCCCTGGTGACTCATGGAGTCTTTGGAGCACATCCCCCCACCTGATCCCCTCTCTGAGGCCGCGGGGCCCTCTGCGTCCCAACCATCCATCAATGCACTGGCGGTGGTCCTGAAGTCCTTTGTGTCCCAGCTGGAGAAGACTTTCGGACAACAGGCGAGCAAAAAGCACCCCCGCCTTCCTCTGCCTCACCTGTCTCATCAGATCCTGAATCTGATTCAGCCGCCACGGAAGTGGGTCACGTTGCTGGGTCGGCGACCAAGCGCCCCAAATCCTCAGATAGTGAGGGTGATTCCTCCACATCTGCAACCGCATACAAAAAGGCATTGGTGGATGCACTGATTGTATCTGTGCGCGAGACCCTAAAGATGAAGGACGTAGCTGCGACGGAGGCGCAGGTTCCCTTTGGCACTCACAAGCCATCCAAAGCAGCAAAGGTGTTTCCTTTCCCCGCCTATTTTAACAAAAGTGTCGCTAAAGAGTGGAGACAACCAAAGCGTTCCTTTGTGGTCCCTAAGCGATTTTCTAGGCGTTACCCCTATGAGGAGTCCCTTAAGAAGTGGACTGTTCTACCGGTGGTTGACCCTCCGGTTTCCAGTTTGAACAAGGCAACCATGATTCTGGTTGAAGAGTCCCCGGCCTTTAAGGATCCGGCTGACAAGAAGGCGGAGGCCGTGGCCCGCAATATGTACACTCTGGCTGGTACGCCATGACCTGGAGGGAGAACAGCTCCCCCCCCTGCCTTTGCTGAGCTGGCTGTTCAAGGGGCTGTAGTTTATCTGTAGAGCCTCTCTGGATGTGGCTCTCCGTTTTGGCAGTGGTCCTTCAGCGTGTCTTCTGGCTTAAATTCTGGTCTGCGGACAAGACTTCTAAAAAGACCTTAACTGGTCTACCCTTTCAAGGAGATCTCCTGTTTGGAGCTACCCTGAACGACATCATTAATGGTCTCACAGGTGGAAAGAGTACCTTTCTTCTGCAGGCTACTAAGAGCAAGGAACCTTGTCGTAAACGTGGCCCTCCTTGGCTCATAGGAATTTTTTTCGTCCCTCAGGGTCGACTGACAAGGACTCAAAGCCTTTCATTGCCTCCTCTGGAGGATCCAAATGAACCTTGTCAGGCAAGCTGAGAGCTGGCTTCTCTCCTACCTGTATCGGAGGTTGGGGGATGTCTTCACTGGTTTCCGGATCCGTGGACTCCCCTGGTACAAGACAAGTGGGTCCGCGGCAAGGTTCTTTCCATCCAACTTGCGCCTGTCCCCGGACCACTTACAGGGTCTGTTGGGGCGGTACAAGATCAATGTCTTGGAACTCCGAGCGGTCAGACTGTGTCTGGGCCATTGGACGGATCGTCTTAAGGGATACTTAGTGCGCATTCAATCAAACAATGCCAGAGCCCTGGCTTATGTCAAACACCAGGGGGGCACAAGAAGTGTCCTGGTGGCTCTGGAGGTAGCCGGCATTCTAAGGTGGGCAGAACGGTTCGTTCCAGCCCACTCCACCATACACATTCCCGGGGTGGAAAACTGGAAGGCGGATTTCCTCAGTCGGCAGGGGTTGGACCAAGGGAAATGGTCCCTTCATCTGGAGGTGTTTCATTAGTTGTTTCTCTGGTGGGGCATCCCTGAGGTGGATCTGTTGGCTTCCTGGCTCAACAGAAAGGAGCAGAGGTTTGTGGCTTAGTCACAGGATCCTCTTGCGGACGCCACAGATGCGCTGGTGATCCAGAGGGGTCAGTATCATCTGATTTATGCCTTCCCTCCTATCATTCTTCTGCCAAGACTTCTACATGTCATCGAGGCAGAAGGGATTCCGGTCATCTTAGTGGCACCGGACTGGCCGCGTCAGGCTTGGTATACCAGTCTGGTGCGGCTGGTCGCTGATGCTCCTTGGAAGCTTCCTCTCACTGAGGATCTGCTGTCCCAGGGACCTATCTTCTATCCTGCTTTGAACGCCAGGTGCTAATGGATAGAGGTTTATGTGAGTCGGTGTTTCCAATGCTGTTAAAAGCTAGGAAACCTACTTCTAGGAAGATCTACTATTGTACATGGAAGACGTACATTGCATGGTGTGAGTCTCTTGGGATTCATCCTCGCTTTTGTTTGGTGGCTCGGATCTTGACCTTCCTTCAACGGGGGGGTTGAGCAGATACTGGCCTTGAGTACTATCAATGGTCAGGTGTTGGCCTTAGCGGTCCTTTTTCAAGCGGCCCTTGGCTACATAGTCTCTGGTGCCTACTTTTCTTCAGGGAGTTAAGCACTCAGTCCTCCAGAAGTCTATTTTTGAGAATCTTCGTGAGATTCCCCTGCTTACGCTGTCCCAGAAGGTTGCCTTTTTGGTGGTTATCACCTCTGTGTGCAGGGTGTCGGAACAGGCCGCGTTATCCTGCCAGTCACCTTACCTGGTGATTCACAGAGATAGGGCGGTTCTTTGCCCCCTGTTCGTCATTCCTCCCAAAGGTTGTTTAATTTGAATTAAGATATTGTGTTGCCTTCCCTGTGTCCCAGGCCTAAACATCCGAAGGAAATTGTCTTGCATGCCTTGGATGTGGTCCGGGCAATTAGGGTGTACCTGGCAGCTACCGAGTCTTTCAGGTAGTCAGACTCACTATTTGTGCTCACTGATGGGCCTCGGAAAGGGTTGTCCACTTCTTCTGCGACCAGGCCTATTCCATCAAGGGTCAGGTTCCTCCTTTCTCTGTTAAGGCGCACTCAGGCGCTTAGTGCCTCCTGGGCCTTCAGTGACGCAGATTTGCAAGGCAGCCACCTGGTCGTCGGTGCACACTTTCGCAATGTTTTATAAAGTGGATGTGTTGGCTTCTGCGGATGCTTCCTTTGGCTGCAAGGTTTTTCAGGCTGCTGTTTAGAGGACCTGATCCTTTTCGAGGGTGTATTGTTTTTTTCAGGTGGGCTCCAGTTGTTTTGGTTGAGCTCCTGTTGCCTGGTGGGCTATTGTTTAGCCTTGGGAATTTTTTCACTGTTCCAACCCCTCATGTTTAACATTGCTTTGGGACGTCCCAATGGTTAAGAAGATCAGGAGCTGTTTCCGTCAGTGAACGAAAGAGAAAATGTGATTTTTGACTTACCGTAAAATCCATTTCTCTGATGATCATTGATGGACACTGTACCCACCCCTCTATGGAGTTGTAATTCTTCGGACACTGCTTGTAACTAAACTGAGTACCTGTAGCAGGGAGAGGGAGTATACCCCCTGGGACTGCCCATAGGCGTAGCCAGATTCTTTTTCTGCCTAGTGTCCCACTCCTGTAGGGAGCAGTATAACCCAATGTTTATGAAGATCAGGAGCTATTTCCGTCAATGAACATCAGAGAAATGGATTTTACAGTAAGTCAAAAATCCAATTTTTCATACTTGGCTAAGCAGTCTCCAGGGCCTGCCTACTCCTCTCCATGTTTTTGTATGAAAATGTAAAAGTTTCCATTCATTACTATGGAGATAGGTCCGATGTATGTGCTGCATGGAGCATGTGTAGCACTTTTGTGCGTTATTGCACATTATTCGTATCCATTATATGTGTTTAAAAAAAGTTAGTTGCACTCCAGTGCACATCTATAGTATGTTGTAGCACGCATGCATTCTATCACACAAAGGTACATGGATGCACATGCTCTGTGCATTGCACAGACTGAAATTGCACACTTTTTTTTTCTTGAATTAAGGTGCATTAACAGGCCATTCAGAATAAAAGGACTGCCTAGCACAAAGCACCTCAAATCAGAAAGCTTGCTGCATTACAGAGCATTTTCATTTGGTCTGAGGATCCCTTTTTAAAGCAAGATTCAGTTTTTCTGTAGTTTATTCTGCATGTCATATGGTTGTCATTCATCTGTCTTTCTTGTTTCTAACCCCGCCATATTTCCTACTTCCACCTTCTCTTCCATTTACCATCAAACTCTTCTACGGCCACCTTTTAACTTCTCCATAGAACAATGAACGAAGTCCAAATCGCATGTCCACTTACGTGGAGGGAGAAGTGTCCTCCACCCAGCCTCGCCTCACTGCTAAAAAGGTATTTGCTCTGGCTGTTTGATGCGTGTTATGGTTTACTGTAGCTTAGGTCTTTGTAATGATGCTGAACTAGGACTGGAGGGTTCCAGGAGCCAGGTAGCCAAGGCTGCTAAAAAAAATAAAAATACAGCTGGCAACTAACTCTTTTAAACCTTCCTGTTGAGGAGAATTATATAACACTTATTTTTAAGTAACATCTAACTAGTGATCAATACTGCATGTGAGCTTTACCCATTCACTTGCCTATTTATAAAACTCTATCTGTTACTAATATGATGTGTGTTTTTAGAAAATGTTTCTTGTTTTCATGTTTAACTTGTAAAAGTTCAAATGAATGTTAGCAAGAAATACTGACAAGTAGTAGGATGTATCATTCCTTTTCACCAGAGGGTGGCACAGACAGGAGGAGCTATGGGACATGGAGTCTGCCCCTCCCACTACAGGGTGACACAGACAGAAGGAGCTGTGTGACACGGAGTCTTCCCCTCCCACTATAGGGTGTCACAGACAGGAGGAGCTATGTGACATAGAGTCTTTCCTTCCCACCACAGGATGAGATTACACTGGAGGAGCTATGTGACACAGAGTCTGCCCCCCCCCCCCCCATTAGAGGGTGACACCACACAGGAGGAGTTGTATAACATGTAGTCTGCCCCCACGGGGTGACATGGCATCTGTTCCTCCCACCACAGGGTGACACAGACCGAAGGAGCTATGTGACGTGGAGCCTGTCCCTCTTACCACAGGGTGACACCACGCAGGAGAAGCTATGTGACATGAAGTCTGTCCCTCCCACCACAGTGTGACACAGATGGGAGGAACTATGTGACATGAAGTCTGTCCCTCCCACCACAGGGTGACACAGATGGGAGGATCTATGTGACATGAAGTCTGTCCCTCCCACCACAGGATGACACAGAATGAAGGATCTATGTGACATGGAGTTTGCCCACTCCTACCACAGGGTGACACCACCCAGGAGAAGCTATGTGACATGAAGTCTGTCCCTCCCACCACAGGGTGACACAGATGGGAGGAACTATGTGACATGAAGTCTGTCCCTCCCACCACAGGGTGACACAGACAAGAGGAACTATGTGACATGAAGTCTGTCCCTCCCACCACAGGGTGACACAGAATGAAGTAGCTATGTGACATGCAGTCTGCCCACTCCCACCACAGGGTGACACCACCCAGGAAGAGCTATGTGACATGGAGTCTGCCCCTTCCTCTACAGGGTGACACAGACAGGGGGAGTTATGTTATTTGTAGTAAATAATGTCATTGTGACACAGCTAGGTAAAACATGAGTATTTGGTAGCATATGATGTTGGTAAGTTTATTCTTTATGGCTGACTGTGGCTTGTTGTGTCTAGCTGTTGCATGAAGAACTGGTCCTACAGTGGGTGGTGAGCGCCAGTCCAGTGCGAGAAGCGGCTCTGAGTCAAGCTTGGTTCTTCTTCCAGCTCATGGTAAGTGGAGAGATAATAGAAGAACACAAGGGGCAAGTCAAGAGAGTGTCTGCCAAGTATGTGATGAACAGAAGGAGGTGGATTTGTCTTTGTGTAATATGGTTTCTCATAAAACTTAGCCTTACTACAAACCCGTTCAAACCAAGTCAAAGCCTCTTAAAGCTGAATTTCAATAATTCAGCCACTTTATAAAATGGTCGGATTACTTTGGGTTAAGTCCACCGACGTGTATGCCACTTCGTGGACTTCTCTTTTTTTTTTATTTACATTTTTAGTGAGTGCGGGAGCATAGGTGACTTTATACCGATGCTGCACCTTGTGGTCTCAGCTCCAACATCTGCAGAGTCACATGCAGCCACTCTGCCCGTCCGTCCCTCCATCCTCGCAATCATAGATTGCTTTGTATTTTGGGAACTCAAAGCCTTCTGTGAATGGACAGCAGACAGGAAGGGGCAGGTAGAGCAGCTACTCTGTGAGAAGGAAGTATCTCTCCTGCCAGAGTGCTGTGAGTATAACAATAGCTGTACTCCCAGCACTCAGTATAACTGTCAGTTTTTAATACAAGAGATAAATCAAGAGGTTGTATACACCTCCTTGGACTTAAAGCAGTAATCTCCCCCCCCCCCCCATGTTTTTTTCCCACTTGCTTGTAGTGCTCTTCAAAGCACATAATTACCAGTGCAGTGAATACAGTGTTATTCCACTGCAATATGTTGTCTGGGTGCCACACTACGGGTTCCAAGCTGCCGTCTTGTATCTCTTCAGTTGGCTGCTTCTTCTGGGTGTGGGCAGCCACTTCCAATGACCTGCACCTCTCAGGCCGCTTTGTGTGCTGATTCTGCAGCCTCCTGGGAGATGTTATGGAAGTATCCCAGGAGGCTGCAGGAACATGTACACGTCATTCTGGCCTAGGCTGGAATGGTGGCAGGGTCTGGACTAAAAATACAAACAAAATGTAAAAAACATATCAGGAAAAAAAAAACAAAAAAATGTACCACAATTCTGCTTGCGGTGGGGAGGAAGGGGGTGTATTAAAGTGGAACTAACTCCCTTTTGGGAATATAGTTCTGCTTTAAATCTTAGTAATCAGCAGATTTGAGAAAGTGGCTGGAGTTTAGCTTTATTATCCTATGCGAATACAGACTTTCTGAAAATCTCATTTAATCACAAGTTCCTCCTTTCACTTTATTACAGCAGTCCTCCTGCTTGGCTTTGGGTTGCTCCTCAATGCTGCATTGTGGGAAGGTGCTGATCCTTCTCTTCCCATATCTTAGAAGAGGTGGGACTGCATTGAGAGTTTGCAGCAGTGTTTAGAGACAAATTGTAAAATAAAATCAAACCTATTCAAATAAAACTTTTGTGAAGTTCTTCTTTAGTTTTGGTTGACATTATTATATGTACCAGATTCATAAAGAATGTCTGTTTTCCCCATCCTCAGACAAAAAGCATGTCTCTGCACCTCCATAACTCCGAGCGACTAGACGCCCCCAGAAAGCAACGTTTCCCAGAGAGATTTGTAGATGATATATCCGCCCTCGTGTGCAACGTCTGTACGGAGATCGCCAGCCGATACCTCAAGGTTCCAAACATTCCAATCATTGATCTTTTTTTTTTTTTCTCTCTTTTTTCCCTTTTCTGAAGTATATATTTGCATATAATGTTTTTTTAGTTTCAAGAAGTTTTCATGAAAAGTTTTATTATACAAAACATACAAACAGAATGAATTCAGAGGTATGTATTATTGTGCAATATACAAAGGCAAGATCTGGGTGCATATGCATGGTGCTGTATATTGTCGAGATACAAGCCTCAGGATGATCCTGTAAGTCAAAATATTATAGACCAGATATTGTGTAGCACCCTGTAGTGCATATATTGACTCATGAGTTTGAGGATCCGGTGAGAATTCCATATTTAATGTCATTTGGTAGCCAGCAATGTACAGGAGCAGTGAGTTTCCCACACCTAATAAACATATTCTGAGTCAAAGAGAGGAGGGGGATCCCGAACTTGATAATCATGAAACAAATTTAATTATTGGATAGTGAGAGCTCCATATTGGGATCCAAGGAGTGAGCTCCCAAAACTTGGTGGGGAGGTGTTGAAGGAATTTCTTCCTCCTTTAGGGCAAAATTGGCAACAATTTGGCCCATAGGAATTGTGATAGCCTCTACTTGATGGACTCCAGTCATTTCCCGAGCCTTGTTAATCATGTGTATATATACGTCTTTCTCCCTGGACAGGATACTGAGCTGGCTGAACGCCTAAACAGCAGTCTTGCTTTCTTCCTCAATGATCTTTTGTCCTTGATGGATCGCGGCTTTGTGTTTGCCCTCATACGCTCATATTATAAACAGGTAAATACATAGTAGAATCAATGGCATTTATCACATTTGTTGGTTTTTTCCTATCAAAGAGTTCTTTAATAGAACTTCGTAGAAGTTTTTAGAGATTTATCCATCCCTCGCTTAAAACTATATAGAACATCTCTTAAACTGGTTTAGATGCATTAATGGGTCTTGCAGCGAAAATAGCAGTGTTTTTATTGTCAACGTTTTTCAATAAATCTCAGTTTATCTTTCTCAAAAAAAAGTCTTGAGAAAGATGGACTCAGCTTCATTGAAATGTTGACAATAAAAACACTGCTATTATTGATCTTCCTTCTCTGCAAGACCAGTGAGTTTCTCTAAACCGGTTTTGGATTTTTGGATTTATTTCCTTGTTGGTGAGCACCTGGGCATTTACTTCAAACATAAAGTGCCGTGGCTACCCCATATATACAGTGAGGGAAAAAAGTATTTGATCCCCTGCTGATTTTGTAGGTTTGCTCACTGACAAAGAAATGATTAGTCTATAATTTTAATTGTAGGTTTATTTTAACATTGAGACACACAATAACAACAAAAATATCCAGAAAAACTCATTTCAAAACAGTTATAAATTGATTTGCATTTTAATGAATGAAATAAGTATTTGATCCCTTATTAATCAGCAGGATTTCTTGTAGGGATCGACCGATTATCGGCAAAGACGATATATCGAGGGCCGATATGCACTTTCCCTGATATATCGGAATCGGCCTCGGAGGTGACCGATATTGCCAATATTTTGGTTAAATGCTTGTACCGGAGTGATGCCTGCAGCTAGAGGCATCACCCGGTACCAGCGTTCATAGCCGACGGTCGGCTGTCTTGTAATGACAACCGATGGGGCTGAGAAGCCGCTCGGCTGTCATTACAAGAAGCGGGAGGGGACGTCCTCCCGCCGCCTTCCGCAGCTCGCCCGGGTCTTCCGTCCTACTGGGAGACCCGGGCAACCAGCCTGCACGGCCACCGAAAACCCGATCAAAGTCGCTTCGGGTTCTGTTCGGGTCTCCATGCAAAAACCCGTGAAGTGAAGTGAAGTGATGCCAGATCCCTCTACAAAAGTACCTGTCAAAAAAATAAAAACATTTTTAAATGTACAAAAATATCAGCCCATATCGGCCGATACCGATATGCATTGGCCAAAATATCGATATCGGCCGATTACTAATTTCTTGCTTCCAGGTGTCTTCTATACAGGTAACGAGCTGAGATTAGGAGCACTGTCTTAAAGGCAGTGCTCCTAAACTCAGCTTGTTACCTGTATAAAAGACACCTGTCCACAGAAGCAATCAATCAGATTCCAATCTCTCCACCACAGCCAAGACCAAAGAGCTACCCAAGGATGTCAGGGACAAGATTGTAGACCTACATAAGGCTGGAATGGGCTACAAGACCATCACCAAGCAGCTTGGTGAGAGGGTTACAACAGTTGGTGTGATTATTTCATAAATGGAAGAAACACAAAATAACTCTCAATCTCCCTCAGTCTGGGGCTCCATGCAGGATCTCACCTCGTGAAGTTTCAATAATCATGAGAACGGTGAGGAATCAGCTCAGAACGTCACGGGAGAATCTTGTCAATGATTTCAAGGCAGCTGGGATCATAGTCACCAAGAAATCAATTGGTAACACCCTACGTCATGCACGCAGCACCCGCAAGGTCCCCTGCTCGAAAAGCTCATGTACAGGCCCATCTGAAGTTTGCTAATGAACATCTGAATGATTCAGAGGAGAACTGGGTGAATGTGTTGTGGTCAAATGAGACCAAAATCAAGCTCTTTGGCATCATCTCAACTTGACGTGTTTGGAGGAGGAATTTTACCTATGACCCCAAGAACACCATCCCCACTGTCAAACATGGAGGAGGAACCATTATGCTTTGGGGGTGTTTTTTCTGCCAAGGGGACAGGACAACTTCACTGCATCAAAGGGACTATGGATTGGGCCATGCACCATCAAATCTTAGGTGAGAACGTCCTTCCCTCAGCCAGGGCATTGAAAATGGGTCGTAGATGGGTATTCCAGAATGACAATGACCCAAAACACACTGCCAAGACAACAAAGGAGTGGCTTAAGAAAAAGCACATTAAGGTCCTGGAGTGGCCTAGCCAGTCTCCAGACCTTAATCCCATAGAAACATTGTGGAGGAAGCTGAAGGTTCGAGTTACAAACATCCGCCTAGAAACCTTAATGACTTGGGAAGGATCTGCAAAGAGGAGTGGTACAAAATCCCTCCTGAGATGTGTGTAAACCCTGGTTGCCAACTATAAGAAATGTCTGACCTCTGTGAATGCCAACAAGAATTTTGCTACCAAGTACTAAGTCATGTGTGAAGGGGTCAAATACAGACATCCCAAGTCTCCCGCGAGGTGCGGCTGCGGCTCCCTGACACCTGCAAGTGCCGCGCGATATCCCAGCTGTCTGTGTCAGCTGTCAGTACGGAGCCGATGCTTCCTGTATAGTTCCGGCTCCATCCTGTCACAGGACGAGTGATATCAAATGCATTCCGCCTGTGAGGAGACCAAGGGATACAGGAAGCATCGGCTCTGCATGCTTCCTCCAGCGCTGATCCTCACATTTTCCGCCAGCAGTACCAGTCAGCATTTCCTGCCGGCAGTACCAGCCAGCAGTAAGTCACATGTGCTAGGGGTGCAACTAGCCCCCAGAACATAATTGTAAATATCCCGACATGTGCAGTGTTTCCGACTCCTACCACCATGACCACTTCAAATCACTGAAGTGGTCATGTTGGTTAGAGTGTTCCTTTATTATCTCTCAGTAAACCTCTGTATGATGATTCCATTTCATTTGATCATCCTCTAGTTGTGTTAAATTGGTGTAAGGGGGGGGTGGAATGCCACCTTCCTGAAATGAGTTTGCCACCTCCCTGAAATGTGTTTTTGCAGGTTGGGATGTCTGCAAATACTTATTAAAATGCAAATCAATTCATAGCTTTTTTGAAATGCGTTTTTCTGGATATTTTTGTTGTTTTTCTGTCTCTCACTGTTAAAAATAAACCTATCATTAAAAATATAGACTGATCACTTCTTTGTCAGTGGGCAAATGTACAAAATCAGCAGGAGATCAAACACTTTATATATTCATAATGCACAAACAGGTCAGGACTGCACACACCCAGTATATAGCTTGATTCTTCAGATGCAGAGCAGGCAGTGGAGATCACCCAGACTGACAGTATAAAGAAAAACAAAATGGGTCCAATCTGCAGCACCTTGTATATTTATTAAGAGAGTAAAATATACCGTACTCACGAAGGAGACATCAAAATAACAAAAAATGTTAACATTTCGGATCCATTAAGATCCTCCGTCAGGAATAGCAAGCATGAAAATCAGATTCTAATCCCATTCATTATATAGCAACTTCTCTCATCAGCTGGAAATTAGCATCACCTGGATAGTCTTCACTCAAAGAAAAAAATAGAGACTAATATTACAGCTAATATTCAGGAGACATACAATACAACAGTGTCACTGGATATCCATATACACATCTAAAAAAAGAAACAAAATATTAAACAAATATTTACAAAAAAAGGTGTAAATCATAATCCTTATTCAAACCTCTAGGATAAATAGTATCAAGTTGTGAAATCCAATTTACTTCCCTCTGTTGTAACTTTTAACTCCCTATTTCCCCCTCTCTTCAGTCGTGGTATGTGATCAATTACCATAAATCCTAATTCAGCTACAGTGTGACCACACTGTCTAAAATGCTTAGCAACTGGTAATTCAGACTGCGGGGAAGGAATAGAGGATTTATGTTGAGATATCCTGTCCTTAATTTTTTGGGTGGTCTCCCCAAATAATATAACCCACATGGACATTTAAGGATATAAACCACATATGTACTCTGACGTGTGTAAAATCCTTTAATGTCAATAGTTGTATATTCAATTTCTTTATGAAATCTTCTTTCCACGTTGTAAGCAAAATGAAAATCATGATCAGAATACAGCGGTTGGTTGAGAAATCGTAAGGCATGCTTGCTACATAGAGCTTTATGGGTTAGCATTACAGTATGTGTTACTGTCGCTTGTTATAGCATTCATATTCAGGGCATGGCAGTTACATGGTCAGTTAACCCAAAAGTAATAAAGGGTAAAATCCCAAAATATTTGGGATTTGATATAGCGCTTGCTAATACTACCCAGGAATGGACAATTGCTTGTCGATATTCTAGGTTTAAAAATGGTAGACAAATAAGTGAAATACCCAAAGATAATTGGGCATGTGCGTGATAAAAAGATAAATGTGGATATATAAATAAATAAATATAACAATATATAAATAAATAAACAAATGAGGAATAAATCACAATAAGAGCCGGTTCACACTGGGGCGACCTGTCAGGCGACCTGGTCGCCTGACAGGTCGCCGTAGGTCGCCTGCCATAGAGAAGCTGTGGACCCGTTCTAATAGGAGCCACACAAGTCGCTCCGACTTAGAAAAAGGGTCCGGAGCTTCTTTGGGGCGACCCGGAGCGACCTGCATTGACTTCAATGTTATGAATTCCGTGCCGGCCGCTCCGAGGTCGCGGTGCGAGCAGCGCACCGCGACTTGTGAGGTCGCCCTGGCAAGTCGGATCGCTCTAATGTGAACCGGCTCTAAAGCCATATAAGTGCCTTAATAGTGTCAAGAATTAGTCCAAGTATACAGTTCATAAGTGACTTCGGTAATTATGCAGATAAAACTTGAGTGCCAATAGGGAAAGTGCAGGTGCTTAGTGCTGGGTCCTCCAATAGTCCAAATGCTGGTACTTGTGGTGTCAACCGTGTGAAATAATGGGGGGTATACACTCACCAGAAGTTGTGGGTCTTAGATACCGTATGGTATTAAGACCTAATGAGCCTTAGGGCCACCTAGGCCGGGGAGGTAACTGCTGGGCTTTGTAGTCCCATACGATCCGGAATCCCTCTCCTGGATGGCCTGGATCCTCAGGGTCTGATCAGGGCAAAGAATAAAAAAGCTCCCAATGGTGCAGTACTGTTAAAATAATCTTTAATAAAGTATTGCTGGGTTCACAGTACATAGGTTCATAAAAAATTGGGGGATACGTCAGCCAAACGGGTGCCTGCGAGTGGAGAGCGGTGACTACCGGCTTGCATTCCACCCAGGCT
This sequence comes from Pelophylax lessonae, assembly GCF_965119305.1. Classification (NCBI taxonomy): domain Eukaryota; kingdom Metazoa; phylum Chordata; class Amphibia; order Anura; family Ranidae; genus Pelophylax; species Pelophylax lessonae. The sequence goes on along the minus strand of NC_138771.1, from coordinate 601,327,073 downwards.
CCCTTTTGGGGTATATACTCACTTTTAACCCAAAAGTAATACTTTAGTGGTAGGCAGAATATGGAAAGCTGACTTATCCACTCACTTCTTATATCTCTTGGGAATTTCACCCTGCCTATCTCAAGATGTTCCAACTCCTCCTGTTGTATGCTCCATAATAATCAAACCTAAATGGCATTGCAACCTCCCCTGCAACTCCGGTGATGACCAACTGCTCACTAACTGAAAAGCACGTGACCTGGCTTATGGCCTACCACAGACTCAAAATGTTCTAATTGCCAAAATAAACACATAAACCTAAAGAAATATAAACCTCCGGAGCTTAACCATTTTTGAAAACCTACTGTAAGTTGTTTTATTTAACGAATTACCATGATACATGTGACATACAATAAAATAAATTAAAGATCCAACAAGGAGACTAGCTTGTAGGGGTACATTGAATCACAGGGGTTTTGACAGCCATGTTGCAGTTGACTAATCCCATATTAAAGAACACAGCAAAGATGATCAGAGGGTCTACCAGTAATGTGACTGCCTATTCTGGTGTGGAATTAGTAGACTGAGCTACTTATGCTCTCATATCCTGGTGTCCAAAATCAGAAGGGAAATATAAAGTGGCAGACAAGGTAACACTTTATAGGCACTAAACAGGGTGCAGAGTTAAAACAACAGACCCTTATCAACATTAGATTTTAATGGGATGGACACAGCCTAAGCTTAGCTGTATCCACACATATAGGCTCTTAGTACAGGCCATTTTTTTTCTTTTAACCAACACATAAAATGTAGATTTTTGCCTAAACCTCAACTGAATTTCTAGTTTAAACATGCAAAATTAATTCCAGGTGCATCAGAATAAAAGGTGTGCAGTCTTACAGTTTGCTTTTTTATTTTTTTAGCAAGCAGCCACAGCTGGCAGCATGCTGCAGAGAAGGATTCTGCTCTCTGTAAATAAGCAGTGGTCTGACTTGTCCCCTACTTGAGCTCTCCAATCAGCAGAAAGTATGAGCTTTGCTGATTGCAGAACTATAGGCCTGACTCAACGGGGAGCATTTTGGACCTCTTCAGAGGGACCACTGCTTCCCCACAGAGAGTAAGGGTCCTTCTGCAGCACTGGCAAGAGACAGGCTTTTCTACTCAAGATGTAGCTGCTTAAGAAAGAAAATAAATAGTAAGACTTTGCACGCCTTTTCTGTTTATGTCCCTGAAATGTACGATTTAAGCTGGAAATGTATTTCTCCTTAACAGCATAATTTTTAAACTGACAAACCTTTATGCATTATGTATGACACTACCTATGTCTTCTGTTTTACAGATAAACAGTAAATTGTCAAAGGCCCAGAACCCGAATGTGCTAATCTCTCTGCGTATGGATTTTATCCGCATCGTGTGCTCGCATGAACACTACGTCCCCTTAAACTTGCCCTGCAGCCGCCTGTCACCCCCCAATTCTCCCTCGCCCTCCATCTCTTCCACAACATCTCAGGTAACAATGGTGCTAACTTAAACACTAGTCAGAATGATTTTTTTCTTGTTGGAGGAGGGGCAGGGGGTCCTGAGCTCTAGGGAGGTCTACTTTTATCAACAGCTAGGGAACCTGCTGAGAACTTTGCTAAAAGGCAAGCAGCTACTGTTAGTTGCCTAAATATGTGCTGTATTTTTTTCATATAGGGAATCCCCTAGTGGGCATGCCATGCAGTATTTCTGTGCTGTGCACCATCTAGTGGTTTCTTCATTCTAAGATCAGAAGAACTCAAAGATCCCTATGCCAGTGCCTTGGCTTTCTTTTAAAGAGGGAGTAAACCCTCCTCTGACACTTGTACCTATAGGTAAGCCTATATTAAGGCTTACCTATAGGTACTGTAAATATCTCCTAAACATGTACCGTTTAGGAGATATTTACCTTACATACAGCCAGTGACGTCACTGGCGCATGCGCTCTGAAGGAACGGCCGCTGGTGCCGTTTCTTCAGAGTCCCGTGCCGTGACTGTCGGCTCCTGCGCGCGTGCGCGGGAGTGACGTCACCGCGCCCCCGGCCAATCAGATGGCCGGATGCCGTGATCCCGGAAGACGGGCGACTTGACACGTCGCCCGTCATAGAGGTAAGCGGGCGGGACGGCGGGGCTCATTCTAAGGTAAGTATTGCATAATGAGCTAGTATGCGATGCATACTAGCTCATTATGTGTTTCTCTTACAGGTTGCAAAAAAAAAATGTTGTATGGGTTTACAACCTCTTTAAACCCTCTGCCTGTTGGGGCTATACTAGAACTTGGGGAGATTTCTCCACTGGGGTCCTAAACAACAGGAAGACAGAGACTTAAAAACAGGTCACAGTGATCACAAATTATTTTCTGATACTGGGGTGCTTATAGGCCCTCCACACACCAAGTTAAACCTTTGCAGTGCCATAACACCACATATTTTGAAATTCTTTTTATTAAATTTAAGAAAGGGTAGAGTGTACAAAACAAAGCCTATTTGAGCATACATAGGCTTAAGAGAACAAACACAAAAAGCAAGCACAAAAAAACTTAAATATTTGGCAGCCAAAGCCTAAGACAACCTTACTAGATACTGCTGGCAGGTGCTAAGCAGACATCAGGAGAAGACTATCCCACAGTATACTGACTTAATCAATATCAAATAATGAAAAGCAGGTCAGTGTGAGTCATTGGGGCAGTTATGTTGGGACAACTGTGTCCCTGGACTCCGTCCAAATGTTCCATACCTTAGAGAATTTGTCAGAGTATCCTCTAGATTTATATGTAAATTTGTAAAATAGTAGAATTTTATTAACCACAGACTTCCAAAGGTTCAAGGTAAGGGCATGTGGAGATTTCTGTTTCAGGAGTATGGACTTACGAGAATAAAATAATAACAGGACTATCAAAATCCTCATAGTCCTGAAGGTAACCAGTATGGATGGGCTCAGGTGTCTTTAGATCGTAATCCCAAACCCACCTGAGAAATCCCACCAGTAACCGCTCACTGCACACCGCCAATCATAGGCAGTGAGGCATTTCCCATACTTTCTGTTAAAATACAAATGCCAAACTAGTATGGAAATACCTCAATGACCCTTTTTTGGAAAGTAGACAACCCAAGGTGAATTTATATTTTTGGAAATGAAGAACCATGCCGGTACTGAGGGGGATAACATGTAACTTTGTAACTTGAGAATGGTAAATACATTAATGGTACAGATCATACACAGAGGAAGGAGTCAGTGAAGGGGTTAATGTACTGGTCACATATAGGGCAGGATAGAGATGAAGAGGTTAATGTTTAGTAAGTGCGGGATAAGGTAAATGAAGGGTTAATTTGCTAGTCACTAGGGACAGTATTAGATATAGTATGTGGAAAGGGTTAAAAAATAAGCAGCAGAATGAATGGATAAGTAGCTGCAGCCTCTGATCCGTTCATTCTGTGCCCATTCATGAACAGTCAGTCCCTCTCCTTCCCCTGTTGTAAGGGAAAGGGGAGGGATCAGCATTGTAAATATTACTGTGTGATCGCTGTGATGACCAATCAGTGATCGCATGGTATCCAGCCGCTCAGATTGGCTGGGTACATTGTCTCTGTATACTCATTTAATGGCGGCTGGGTACACATCGATCACTCAGGAGATCAGTGGCCTGGCAGCTATTTCATCCAGTGCCATTCATAAACAACACTGGGTAAATAAACATCCACCTATCTGCCATTGAAAAACATAATGTGGTACATAAGGGGTTAAAAAGCCCTTTAAAGAACTTTACATGCCCGAGATGAGCATTTGGGGAGAATTTATGTCACCAGAACAGGACGGGACTAGAGGGGAGATCTTCCAATGGGGAAACGTGTTCAGGTGACAGCTAACAGTATTTCCCTCACTTTGGAGTGATTCCCTTTCAAAAAGAAAGGTGGGATTCGTGAAAACAAACAAAAAAAAATGATACTTACCTAGGTGGATGCAGCTTCGGAACGATGCTCCATGCTGAGAACTGAGCGATCAAACACTCGCAGAGAGGCTGAGCCAGCTGCCGGTACAGGCATCTGGGGTGGATCCCGACAATATGGTCAGGATCTTTTTCAGAGCCTGGACCAGCTCTGCGACGTTAGCCCGCTGTCAGCTGAAAACAGGTCACAGGAGTGCAGAAACAATTGCACACCTGGGATCCACAGAAGTACAGCCAAAAAAACTTTAGCTATACTTCTTTCACTACCTGTGGTGTCTCCAGAACAAGAAATGAAGGGAAATCTTCCCAATGGGACACAACAAAAATTTGAATGGGAGGTTTATTCTATTCTCACTCTGATTTGAAGCTTACAAAAAATAGTTTTACATAAACGTCATGTTCTAAGGTCTGTGGAAAGCTGTATTAAGAATTCTCTGTAATGGTTCCTCTCTTCTTTTGTCCTTCAGAGCTCCATGCTTTCCAGTCCAGCCCAGGACAAGACCATCACTAATATGTTTGAGCTGTCAGTGCCGTTCAGACAGCAGCACTTCTTGTCAGGCCTGATCCTGACTGAGCTCTCCCTGATACTGGAGCCTGATGTGGAAGGGTGAGTTCCAGTGCCCACTTACTGTCCTGTATCTGCGCTCATCCTAGGATGGTAGCATCAGCCCTTGGGTATCAGTTGTTGATGCCCACCTTTCCTTATCTAATTTCTTACCTACCTGCTGCCCCACCTGAATGGTAGGGCTGCCAATCATTACCGGGATACAGCTAGATTAAGGGAAACCTCACATAGGAGTAATATGAGAGCTGCCATTGTTAATATCTTCTAGTTGACTAGCTGCCATGATGACCCTTTGGCTTCAGTGATCTAAGTCTCTGACCTAAAACAAGTATGCAGATAACTTCAGATTTTCCCAGTTTGTAGTTTTATTCCATTTAATCCATATCAATGGCTCAGAAAGTATGGCAGTCAGAGATAACCAGGAAACTAGAAGATTCAAGAGCCAATTGACATGACTGCCCCATATTGGTTGTGAGAAATTTATGGCGGTTGCCATTATTACCTTAAAGACAGAAGGTTTTTTATCTTAATGCATTTGGGTAAAAAGCCTTCTGTGTGTAGCAGCCCTCATAATACTTACCTGAGTCGGATCTTCCTCCAGGCACGAGTGCCTCGGCCGTCCGGGACTCTCCTGATTGGCTGAGGCACAGTAGCGGCGCCGCCATTGGCTCCCGCTGCTGTCAAAGTCAGTAGAAAGAGGGGTGGGGGGCCGAACCGTGGTTCTGTGTCTGAATGGACAAAGGGAGCTGTGACTTGGCTCGGGTGCCCCATAGCAAGCTGCTTGCTGTATGGGCACTCAATAGGATAGAGGAGCCAGAAGCCCTGAAGAGGGACCCAAGAAGAGGATGATCCAGACTGCTTTGTGCAAAACCAACTGCACAGAGGAGGTAAGTATAACATGTTTTGTTATTTTTAATGAAAAAAAATCGAGAGTTTACAATCACTTTATTTGGAAATGTCTGTCTGGCTGTCATGCTTGACCCTCTTTCTTTAATGCTTTGAGCCACTTACCCAAAACAGGTATGCAGATCAGTACTTCTGATTTTTCCATGCCTCTTATGGTGAGCATATATGACACTTTGGGTCTCTGCTCAGGCTTCTGAAGCTATGTTCGGTGGATCCCACTGTAGGTGCAGACTGGGTCAAGAGTCTGTCCTAACTCTGAACAACTTTGAGCAGAAAAAATATGCCAAATGCAAGCCCATCTGCCCCGCAAGTGACAGCAGCCTTAGTCCAGCTCCGTCTAAGCAACACGCTCCAACGCGTTTCGTTCAGCCCACGGGGCTTAGTCCTGGAGGTTGAAGCAAACAGTGTTGGGGGTGTGGCACAGCTGGACTGTGGCTGCTATCCCTTGTGGTATGGACGGGCTTGCACGGGATTTGGGATATTTTCTTTTGTGGTGAGCATACTTGTTTCAGGTCAGTATTGCAAATATAGGGGGACATAACAGCTCAGCAACTAGCATTTTCATGTCTGCAACTGTAGCCCCCATATTTCTGACATGGCAGATCTTTGCATATAAGATTTAAAATGGTAGTTGAGGTCAGATTTACTTCAACCCAGGCAACAATGGTAAGGTAATAATAAGTAATGGCAGTCATATGCAGTGTTCTACACTGTCATAAATAGACCAGGTTCTCACGTTTTAGACCACACACGGCCGATAGTGGTGGTTTTTTATTACTGCCTCTCTCTATGGCCACACGTCAAGTGTGGTCATTGAGACAGAAAGCATCAGTAACTCTTCCCAGTAGGGCCCTAGACCACATCACAAACCTGACAGGTCCCAGGCCTCTTTATGCTATCGAATCTAAAAGAAAAATGTTTTGGCTGTAGTTCCATTTTTACTGCTCATACTGTAAAGAACCCCTTCTTATAGTATGGAAAAGGAAAACCCACCAAAAGGGTGGGACTATTATAGGCAGTACGGACAAGTGACCACAAGGTGTAATAATAAAAATATACATTTTATTAAAGACATGATAAAAACATCTTAGAAAACAGTATAAGTAGAGCGTAAACACATGTAAACCATAGCAATAAGTGGTCTGAAAAGACCTGAAGAGGCGTTTCGAGAATTCATGTTTTTCACTCTTCTTCAGGGATGCTCACACACTGTATACATACATATATATTCTATAATACAAAAGATAAAAGTGAATTCACAATAATATGTATATTTGAAAAGTAGATACAGCATGCACATCTGCACAAATACTGACCAGGTCAATAGAAGCTGGCGTCACATAGATTTAAGCCCAAAAGAAGTATAAAAACATGAAGTGGTTTGCCGCCTGTGTTCACCCCAGGAGTGGAGTAGGACTAGCGAAACACCTCCCACAGCACACCCAAAAAAGCGATGCCACTGGGGGTAGCAATCTTTCGACTGCTATCTAATGTTGATTGGCTCATTAATAATAATAATAATAATATTATTACAGGTTCTTAAATAGCGCCGTCAATTTATGGAGCGCTTTTGCATATTTATTGTACATTCACATCAGTCTCTGCCCTCAAGGAGCTTACAATCTAAGGTCCCTAACTTACATTCATGCATATACAGTATCTCACAAAGCCAGCGGTTTAGACATTAATGAATGTGTGAGTTATTTTGAGGGGACAGCAAATTTACACTGTTATACAAGCTGTACACTCACTACTTTACATTGTAACAAAGTGTAATTTCTTCGGTGTTATCACATGAAAAGATATAATAAAATATTTACAAAAATGTGAGGGGTGTACTCACTTTTGTGAGATACTGTACATACTAGGGCCAATTTAGACAGGAGCCAATTAACCTACCAGCATGTCTTTGGAGTGTGGGAGGAAACCCACGCAGGCACTGGGAAAACTCCAGGCAGGTAGTGCCATGGTTGGGATTGAAACCAACGGCCCTAGTACTGCCAGGTGGAAATGCTAATCACTCAGCCACTGTGCTGCCCAATATCTCTCAGTTATTAGATCTGTGTTTCCTCCTAATACATGTATTTGTAGTTGTTCTGTAGAGCATGGAGTACACTGCTGGCTCGATATAAATGAACTGTGTAGACCTATTTCTCTTCCTCTCCACACAGGGTGTTTTTCCTTCAGAAGAAAGCTATCAGCACTCTGCACAATCTCCTCTGTAGCCACGACATGGATCCGCGCTACTCTGAGCCCGCGGTCAGGCAGAGCATTTCCCGTCTTTATCTCCCTCTGATTGGCATCGTCATGGAAACTCTCCCTCATCTGTACGACTTCACGGGTGAATATCCATTTAACACACTTTACTGATAAGCTGAGAGGCTGCGATCCAGAGACATGTGTCACCTCCTGGGGCTGCCAAGCCTTTGACAGATGGATTCCTGGAACCAAGACTCTCTGCTCCTTCCAGCTCCCCTCACAGGCCCGATTTCACAGACAAATTGGAACGGTTATGTTTAAAGGGGACATGTGATTTTTGCTGCTGAGGGTGAATTGGCGTCAATTTATGGGATATAGTGGATGTAGCCTTTGGGTTTTCCATTTTTGTGCAACTAGTCTTTGGATTTGTGGTTGTTCTTTATAAAGAATGGTTTAAAGGGTTAGTTCACCTTTTCAAAAAAAAAAAAAAAAGAAAGAAAAGATGAGCGAACACCGTGCACCCTGCAGACCGGGACCATCCCACAAGAGCTGCAGATTTGGAGTTGCTTTGACCCATTTGTCTAGACATTACAAGATTGGCCCTTGTCAAAGAAATGTAATCCTTACACTTTGACTTTTTTTCTGCTTTCAATACATCAACCTCGGGGGACAACATGTTCACTTTCTGCCCAATGTTTCCCACCAATTTTTAGGTGCCATTGTGTTGAGATAATCAATGTTATTCACTTTGCCTGTCAGTGGTCATAATGTTATGGTTGATCGGTGTGTATATACAGTATATTTATAGATATTAATTACCTGATTACACAAAAAAAGAACTTTAAAAGAAAAAAAAAAACTTGTTCAGTGTATTCTAAGCCAAAGTAATTTTTGCAATGCATTTTTTTTATAATGAATGGGGACCTTTCAGATGCCCCTGGCTGGCAGATGGATTCACTTGTTATATAATTGTAATATGAGAGTGTTGTATGGTTGCTGTAAGTACAATGACTAATAGTCCTGTCCTTTATTAGCAGAGCCACATGCCCAGAGGGTGCGTCATGCCTCTGCTATGGCAGACGAAGTGGACTCAGACAGCGGCACCATCAGTCAGACCGTTGCCATGGCAATTGCTGGGTCTCCATTACCGACCCCACAGAAGACGACAAATTTCCCTCTCCCGTCAGCTGTAAGTGAAGAGCTTCGCCCTAACCATTACCTTTCTGCATATTCCTTTTATTGCCAATTTTTCATCTTCATGTGTTTGTTTATAGTTATTTAAAATGTATGTTACAGATGTGGGAAGATCCGTTTTTCTCAACTAGGGTTCCTCCAGAGGATGCTAGGAGGTTCCTTGTGCAATAAGCATTTTCTGCCTTTTAGATTAATACCCGCTGACGCCAGTAATCTTTTTAGCTATCTGTAGGGAAACATTCTTTTCACTTGCCACCAATGTAAGTAGCAATCTTCCCACTTGCCCCCATTAAAAGGGGCATTCTTTTCACTGACCACCAATGTAAGGAGCCTTCTTCCCACTGGCCACCAATGTAAGGAGCATTCTTCTCTCTGACCACCAATGTAAGGAGCATTCTTTTCACTGACCACCAATGTAAGGAGCATTCTTCCCACTGGCCACCAATGTAAGTAGCATTCTTCCCACTGACCACCAATGTAAGGAGCATTCTTCCCACTGGCCACCAATGTAAGTAGCATTCTTCCCACTGGCCACCAATGTAAGGAGCATTCTTCCCACTAGCCACCAATGTAAGGAGCATTCTTCCCACTGATCACCAATGTAAGGAGCATTCTTCCCACTGATCACCAATGTAAGGAGCATTCTTCTCACTGATCACCAATGTAAGTAGCATTCTTCCCACTGACCACCATTGTAAGGAGCATTCTTCCCACTGGCCACCAATGTAAGGAGCATTCTTCCCACTGGCCACCAATGTAAGGAGCATTCTTCCCACTGACCTTTAATGTAAGGAGAATTCTTCCCACTGACCACCAATGTAAGGAGCATTTTTCCCACTGGCCACCAATGTAAGTAGCATTCTTCCCGCTGGCCACCATTGTAAGTAGCATTCTTCCCGCTGGCCACCAATGTAAGGAGCATTCTTCCCACTGGCCCCCATTAAAGGGGCATTCTTCTCAATGACCACCAATGTTAGGAGCATTCTTCCCACTGGCCACCAATGTAAGGAGAATTCTTCCCACTGACCACCAATGTAAGGAGCATTCTTCCCACTGGCCACCAATGTAAGGAGAATTCTTCCCACTGACCACCAATGTAAGGAACATTCTTCTCACTGACCACCAATGTAAGGAGCATTCTTCCCACTGGCCACCAATGTAAGGAGCATTCTTTCCACTGACCACCAATGTAAGGAGCATTCTTCCCACTGGCCACCAATGTAAGGAGCATTCTTTCCACTGACCACCAATGTAAGGAACATTCTTCTCACTGACCACCAATGTAAGGAGCATTCTTCCCACTGGCCACCAATGTAAGGAGCATTCTTCCCACTGATCACCAATGTAAGGAGCATTCTTCCCACTGGCCCCTATTGTAACAAGCATTTTTCCCACTGACCACCAATGTATGAAGCATGTGAAATAGTCATAAGACCCATGCCACGTTTAACCTCACTTGCAGCGCTTACTGAGAAGAAAGGCCTCATCACCTCTATAAAGCCAACTAATGATAAACTATTAGGATATCTCTGTTAGTTCAGGCAGGAGAGGGTGGGAGAAAGACCTGGGTGCTATACCAAACGATGATTGTCAAACAACTTTAGATAGGGTTCCCTCAGTATCCCTATCATCTGCACAGCACCTGTCTCAATTGTTTATTATACACAGGACATATTGGACTCCGGTAAAGTTATTTACGTTAGGCAGGTGGGGCACCCCGGAGTGCCCACACTGCCATCCATCTCTGGCTGACTTCATATGCTGTGAATGTGCCCCAAACTGGTCAGATACTGGCGAGAGTTGATGAACACATTGGTGCTTTTCATACTCACATTGACCTGGATTCTAAGATCTGCTTATTGGGTTACCTTGATGAGGAGCTATTTCCACCATAGATATTAATACCAATTAACAGATTACTGTTTATAGTGCGTAAGATCATTGCTATGAAATGGTTGTCTCCCAGTCCGCCCTCATTTAGGAATGGCATCTCCAGGTAAATGACACCCTTCTGAAGGAACAATGGATTTACTGCAATTGGGGCACACCCAACACATTTTATCAACTGTGGGAGACATGGTTGACAGTGCCAGGCCTGGCTCAATATTCACTGGTCTCTTTCAGACTATTTCAATGTGGGTAATATTGCAATGGAGCTGAAAGTATCCCTTGTTTATGATAACAAGGACTGGCTGGTCTCTAAACGGTTAGTCCGGTTGCTATCTTTATGCACATTGCTTCCAGATACAAAAAGGCAAAAAGGTGGACAGTCATACCTGTGTGCTTATGGGGAATGCTCTGGCTTCTATATTTAGTAGTGCTAATGCTTTCCCATGTCTTACAATTACATATTGACAGTTGAGATATTACCTGGCATATGATACTATGAATCCCTATGCATATCTTCTCTATATATTTGCCTGTATGGCTAAAACATAGCTAGTGTAAGTCTACATGTATGTATAACGTGATAGTATGTGATTATCTGGTTGGTGTTCTACACACCTTTTTTTCTTGTTTGTTGTTTTCATTTTTCCTCAAGGTTTGTTTTGTTGTGTAAATGCAACTTTAATAAAAAATTATTGAAAAAAAAAAAGGAGCATCTTAGCATTCTTCCCACTGACCCCCAGTGTAAGGGACATTCTTCCCACTGACCCCCAGTGTAAGGGACATTCTTCCCACTGACCCCCAGTGTTAGAGACATTCTTCCCACTGACCCCCAGTGTAAGAGACATTCTTCCCACTGACCCCCAGTGTAAGAGACATTCTTCCCACTGACCCCCAGTGTAAGGGACATTCTTCCCACTGACCCCCAGTGTAAGGGACATTCTTCCCACTGACCCCCAGTGTAAGGGACATTCTTCCCACTGACCCCCAGTGTAAGAGACATTCTTCCCACTGACCCCCAGTGTAAGGGACATTCTTCCCACTGACCCCCAGTGTAAGGGACATTCTTCCCACTGACCCCCAGTGTAAGAGACATTCTTTCCACTGACCCCCAGTGTAAGGGACATTCTTCCCACTGACCCCCAGTGTAAGAGACATTCTTCCCACTGACCCCCAGTGTAAGGGACATTCTTCCCACTGACCCCCAGTGTAAGAGACATTCTTCCCACTGACCCCCAGAGTAAGGGACATTCTTCCCACTGACCCCCAGTGTAAGGGACATTCTTCCCACTGACCCCCAGTGTAAGAGACATTCTTCCCACTGACCCCCAGTGTAAGAGACATTCTTCTCACTGACCCCCAGTGTAAGGGACATTCTTCCCACTGACCCCCAGTGTAAGAGACATTCTTCCCACTGACCCCCAGTGTAAGAGACATTCTTCCCACTGACCCCCAGTGTAAGAGACATTCTTCTCACTGACCCCCAGTGTAAGGGACATTCTTCCCACTGACCCCCAGTGTAAGAGACATTCTTCCCACTGACCCCCAGTGTAAGAGACATTCTTCCCACTGACCCCCAGTGTAAGAGACATTTTTCCCACTGACCCCCAGTGTAAGGGACATTCTTCCCACTGACCCCCAGTGTAAGGGACATTCTTCCCACTGACCCCCAGTGTAAGAGACATTCTTCCCACTGACCCCCAGTGTAAGAGACATTCTTCCCACTGACCCCCAGTGTAAGAGACATTCTTCCCACTGACCCCCAGTGTAAGAGACATTCTTCCCACTGACCCCCAGTGTAAGAGACATTCTTCTCACTGACCTCCAGTGTAAGGGACATTCTTCTCACTGACCTCCAGTGTAAGGGACATTCTTCCCACGGACCCCCAGTGTAAGGGACATTCTTCCCACTGACCTCCAGTGTAAGGGACATTCTTCCCACTGACCCCCAGTGTAAGGGACATTCTTCCCGCTGACCCCCAGTGTAAGGGACATTCTTCCCGCTGACCCCCAGTGTAAGGGACATTCTTCCCACTGACCCCCAGTGTAAGGGACATTATTCTCACCGGCCACCAATGTAAGGGACATTCTTCCCTCATAATTTTTCACACTGGCAGGCTGGTGTCACCAAGAGATTTTTAAAATAGTTAATGAAGAAACTGCAGTACTTTTCAGAATGGTATTCCCAAGGTATACTGTATAGTTTATTCACCAATTGTATAGGAACGATCGTCCGAAATCCCTTGGGGAAATACAAACTTAATTCAGTATCCCATCTTCCCGTTTTTTGTTTTTCAATAACTCCAACTTGGAAACGCCCTTTTAGTGCAGGTCAAGAACATGCCCATTAGACGGATCAATACTCCCCTTCTATACCAATTACCTACTACAACTGATAAGAAGGACCTTATATCTTCTCTTTAAGGGTCATTATTGACCCACCTACAAGGTAACAATCACCTTCCAGGCAAGAGAGGATGGTCTACAGATATTTCAACCTTAGAAGGAGAAATATGGCAATCTGTGTCAGACAAAGTTCCTCTGGTATCCGTATCCCCTACCCAAAGATTGTCGCAACTCTTTATTATTTATAGAGTCCGCCGCACATCTCTTACCCTGCGTAAATGGTCTCGTACAGACAGCCTAGATGTGGCTACCCCGCTTCCAATTACCTACACATGTTTTGGAAATGTCCTCAGTTAGTGCGGTATTGGAATAGGACAATCACTACTATTAAACAGACATTTCAATTGGTTCTGAATAATGATCTGTTGACCTGCATATTAGGATATTTGGATGAAGAGTTATACACACCCCTTGTTAGAATGGCTGTATCTAGGCTACTGTTTTTGGCTCGCAAATTTATCTTGCTGAAATGGATTGTCTCTCTGTCTCCCAAATTTGAGGACTGGTGCACACAAAAAAACTCTTCCTTGCTTGAAGAAAAAAAAATATTTAAGCCTTCGGGGCAGTCCATTAAAGTATGGGAACCCTGGTTAGAGGCTCCAGGCCTGGCCCCAATAGCCTTAGTATAACTAAGGCTCCTACAATGGTAAATACAGGTTGGGAGTTCTGGTAGATTGTATGATCGAGGATGTATGTGATAGTGATACACGCCCGACGTAGTATGAAGTAGGTTGACAATTAGTTTGTTTTGTTCAACACCCGCCCCCTCCCCGTTTTTATAACGCTTGTTTTATTTGTAGGGGTAAGTGGTGTACTTCTCACCCTAACATAGATCAATCGGGGTAAAAGCACTATCTGAGCAATGTTATATATACTACACATATCCGTGGAAGTATTATTGTTTTTTCCTACCGATAGCTTTTGCTGTGGATGATAATAAGAAATGGTAGATGGCAACAGATGAATGTGTGAGTACATGTACTATTTACAGTAGTGATCGACCGATTATTGGCAAAGCCGATATATCGAGGGCCGATATGCACTTTGCCTGATATATCAGAATCGGCCTTTTGATTTACTGATATTGCCGATATTTCGGGAAAGTGCTTGTACCGGAGTGATGCCTGCAGCTAGAGGCATCACCCGGTACCGGCGTCCATAGCCGACTGTCGGCTGTCTTGTAATGACAACCGATGAGGCTAAGAAGCCGCTCTGCTGTCATTCCAAGGAGCGGGAGGGGATGTCTCCCGCCGCCTTCTGCGGCTCACCCGGGTCTCCTGTCCCACCGGGAGACCCGGGCATCCTATCTTCGCCGCCGCCTGACCGGGTCTCCATCTGCACCGCCGCTGTCTGACTGGGTCTCCATTTCTTTGAATTCGACGCCGCCGAGTACCCGGAAGTGATGTCATGACATCACTTCCGGGTACTGGCGGCACCAAATTCAAAAAACTTACAGCATTCAAAACAGCCAAACTTGGCATTTTGAATGCTTTTAAGTGCAGAGGAGGGGTTTGGGGTCTTTTAACCCCCAGATCCCTCCACAACTGTACCTGTAGACATTTAAAAAAAAAATGTTTTTTTAATGTCTTTAAATATCGGCCGATACTGATGACCAAAGTATGGGTATCGGCGGTAAAAAAACGATATTGTTCGATCAATAGTTTACGGCATAGCTTTATTTGGTTATTTTATCTTTCTTTTATTTGTTTTCTGTTGGTTTGTATTGTTGTATGTAAAACGACAAAACTTTCAATAAAAAGTTATTTGGGGAAAAAAAAATAGGTAATGAAAATGTGGGTAGAGTGCTAATTCTTTGTCCACACAATGAGGCTAAAACATCCTTTTCTTCTCTTATTAGCCTATGCGTACCATTGGTGTGCTCTCTGCAGAGTCAAGCCGCAATCTCTTGGTATGTGCCCTCTGGGTGCTGAAGAACGCTGAGCAAGATTGTCTTCAGCGCTGGTTTTCCAGCCTGTCTGTACTACAACTGACCCGTCTCCTGGAACTGCTGAGTGTGTGTGTGTCCTGCTTCCAGTACAAGGTGAGCTTCCCATGATTTGTAGAGACACTGTAATTCTAGTAATGCTTGGAGCATCCCTTTACACCAAACCCCTCATTACTCCCCATTCTTCAGGGTAAAAAGGCATTTGAGCGCATCAACAGCTTGACGTTTAAGAAATCCCTCGATATGAAGGCTCGTCTGGAGGAGGCCATTCTCGGCACTATTGGTGCTCGCCAGGATATGGTGAAACGTAGTAGAGGTAGGAATCCATTTGTCATGATCATTACTCTTATCATGTTACTGTAATATATTGGGGGGAGATTTACTAAAACTGGAGTGTGCAAAATCTGGTGCCTCTGTGCATGGTAACTAATCAGCATCTAACGTCAGCTTGTTCAATTAGGCTTTGGCAATAAAACCTGGAAACTGATTGTATATACAGAGCTGCACCAGATTTTGCACGCTCCGGTTTTAGTAAATCTCCCCCATTGCATCAATGTCTTGGTCCAGTCTTGGTTCATTGAAATGTCAAGAGAGGCATCTTAGAACAGCAACCTATATTTTACTGGTGAATCCATCATACTGGGGCATGGCTAAGAATTCTGTAATAATTTAGACTCTTCTCTCTAGGCTATTTTTATATAAAAATGATGCAGCTGATGCATTTTGAATCTAGACTGTTGTGTATGATCTGTTTTACATAGTATGTTACTTTAATCCTATGGTGTGAGCTATCATGGCTAGACTTCCTGGTGGACCCAGCATACCCCAGTCCAACATTTCTCCCAGTAAGATCCATTTATCCATCCGTCTAATGCAGTGGTTCTCAACTCTCACTAACAGGCCAGATTTTAAGTTTTACCTTGGGGAGATGCAGACTAGAATACTGCAATCACTGAGCAGCAAATTATATCACCTGTGATGTATTTCAGTTATCTTGCAAACCTGGCCTGTTAGTGGGCCCTGAGGACCGGAGTTGAGAACCACTGCTCTAATGTTATCTATTCATCTATCTTCTTTGTTCAATCCTGTTTTCTTTCTCTGTGTTTCCTTTTTCTCTGTTCTTATCCCTTTTCTCATCTTTTTTTTTTTTTTTTAATCTTTCTTTTTCTTCTATCTCGTCTTTTTATATATATATATATATATATATATATATATATATATACCTATCTTTTTTTTTTCTCTTTCTCATCTTTTTTTTTTTTTTTTTTTCATATATACATCCCTTTTTTTTCTCTTTCTCTTTCTCTCTTAGCCCTGCTCTCCCTGTAATTTCTTTTTTCTGTCTACTTCATCTTCTGTCTCTTTCTCTTCTCAGCACTCCCTTCCCTCTCTTTTTTATTCCTCATCCCTTATTCTGTCTCCTTCTATCTTTTCCATCCCACCTATTTATTTTTCTTTCTCTCTTGCTCCCCAGCCACCCTATTATTCTTCATTCCTCACAGCTTCTGATATGTGTTCTTTGGTGGAATTACTTAAAATACTGTAGCGCATACCTTAGCCAGTGCCTGGTGCAAGGTTCCGTAAGCCCTCAAATGAAAAGTTTTCCACATCCACACACAGGTTTTTTTTGTTTTTTTTTAGGATTAGCTCTTTCACTTTATTTTAATAGATGCTTCTTTAATGGTAGCTGCTATCATTTAAATTTTATTATATATTAATTATTATGGGTACTTATATAGTGCCAACAATTTACACAGCACTTTACATATAATATTGTACATACACATTAATCCCTGCCATCAAGGAGCTTACAATCCAAGGTCCCTAACTGACATTCATACATCAGGCAGGCTTGCTGGCGTGAACTACACAAAGGATTTATCAGGTTCGGGACATACTGGTCTCCCTGCCTCCTTTAAGTAGGATTATGTGACGTTGTTTGTTCCTGCCTGAAGCCATTCACATACTGCAAAGAGGTTGCAATGACTGCTTATCCCTACCTATATATATATACACCCCAAATAACCATCCTACCTGGTCCGTCTGAGGGAGGAGGAAGCTATAAGTGGATATATGAAGTGCAGCTACTAGTGTGTTGATCATCGTACTCCTAGGATATTTGGATGTATAAAAGAATTTCCAGCTATCAAGCTATAATGAGTTGCTATCTTATTTAGCATAAAAAGCAGTGCCTTTGCAGTGATTGAGGGACTGGACACTCAACCATAGATAAATGTGAGAATATATGTATACTTTGGATGCTATATATAAACACTGAGGAATTTATATCTACTGCCCTATGTGTCACCACAATCTGCCACCTCCTGAGTCATTAAAAAGGAAATACCGGTCTGTCATGGTCTCTCTGGCCCTGAGGAAGCCTTGAGCGAAACGCGTCGCCTTGCTGGGGACCTACATTGACCGCGTACCACCTGAGATCTATCTTCCATCCTATACAGGCTCTTGGTTTTCCCCTTAGGGGATGTATTTCTATTCTAATGACCCTTATTAATTGGTTTTATAGAAATTTTCTCTATGTGTTCTGTCCTTGTGAACATGTGCGTGATCGCCCATGTTTTTTAATTGAAATTTGAAATAAAATGTAATTTGTTTTTTATAAACTGGTTTTGGCATGATCCTTCTACTCCCACTGGCCCGTAAAGCCCCATCTTTTTCTATCCTTTTACTTTGTATATCTATTAGGGGTAAGGGCCTACCTACACGGTACCCTTTTTTTGTGACATTCATACATATATATACCAGGGCCAATTTAGACAGGAGCCATTAACCTACCATCATGTCTTTGGAGTGTTGGAGGAAACCAGAGTACTCGGAGGAAACCCACGCAGGCACAGGGAGAACATGCAAACTCCAGGCAGGTAGTGCTGTGGCTGGGATTTGAACGGACAGCCCAAGTGCTGCCAGGCGGAAGTGCTAATCACTTAGCCATTGTGCTGCCCACATTTAAATGAATGCAATGTTTCAAATCATCCTCAATTCTTTATTAAGCTAGGAACAACTGGCAAGTTTGTTGCTCCTAAGTTGATAAAGAGCTACAAAAGGCTGCAAATACGATTTTTTTTTTTTTTTTTTACACAATCTTTAGTAGAATGGTGTCAAAATGTCACAGAAAATGGTAAAATGGTGTCAAAACGTACCTGTTCTCACCTACTTTGCAGAGCGCAGCCCATACGGGAATCAAGAGAATGTAAGATGGAGGAAGAATGTCACACAGTGGAGGCCAAGCGGCGAGAAGACGGAAAAGTAAGAAGCTTTAGGAGTTTGTAGCGGAGTAATGATGTTCTGCAGATAAGGATTTTCACGTTTGGTTCCCTTGATTTGTATGTTGCCCTGAGCCTGAATAGTTTTAATGTGCCGTGGATTGCCATTACTTTTATATAGTGGTCGCAGGAGAATACCCAATTTCTTCTTATTTCAGGACAAGTGCAGAGCGAGAACTTGAGATCACAGTCGATGGAAACATGGCAACTGAGGCTAACTTGGTGGTACTGGACACACTGGAGATCATTGTCCAGGTAAGATGACAGGACCGCTCACCCAGGTGGCAATGGCACAGCTAATGTTTGACCTCTGATATGTGGTGACTGTATACTTGAATAGAAAGGGGAAGACCTTGCGATTACATGTGTCTTTGCCTTGCAGACAGTCATGCTGTCGGAGATGAAGGAGAGCATTCTAGGAGGCGTCCTGAAGGTTCTGTTACACAGCATGGGTTGCAACCAGAGTGCTCTGTACCTGCAACACTGCTTCACCAGCCAGAGGGCGCTGGTGTGCAAGGTGAGTATGAAGAATGTGTGTATACCCTGAGGTCTGTCTTCTTCCTTCATTTATCCTATTCCTGATATTTTCACTTATTCCACCAACCCCCGTGTCTTGACTCTGCTTAGTTTCCAGAGATGCTTTTTGAAGACGACACGGAAATGTGCTCTGATCTCTGTCTCCGCCTCCTGCGGCATTGCAGCAGCTGTATCAGCAGCGTACGGACACATGCCAGCGCTTCCCTTTACCTCCTTATGAGACAGAACTTTGAGATTGGGAATGTAAGTAGCTCCAACTTTCCTAATCTTAAAAATAACAGATGGTGTATTTTAATATATTTTCATTTTTCTTTTGATATGTTTAGTATTAAAAAAAATTTAAATTATTTTGTTTGTCTTTTGTCAGACATACTTTAAAATATTGCATATGTTTTATTTTTAACTCGTCCAGCCAGCAGGTGGCGAGCTATGTGCAAGACAGGAGCTCTGAACACAACAAACTGCTTTCTTTTCTAGTAGATCAAGATACATTTTATATAATGCCGGTTTACACTGATGCGATCACAGAAATCACATGTGATTCGCAGCGCACTGCTCCTAAAATTACATGTGATGTCTGTGCGGTGCGAGTTCAGCCATACAGTTTGTATGGCTGAATTCGCATCGCAATCACACCCAACTCGCACAGGACCCTTTTTTGGTCCGCAGCAGAATCGGATCGCATGGTGGTTCACACTAGTGCGATCCGATTCCTGTGCGAACTGTCAGATCGCACTGCAATATGCAATCTGATCTGGGGGTGTCGTTAACTTTGAATTGACACCCCCAGCGTATCGCATATGGCAGTGTGAACTGCCTGTGCTGCGGATGCGATACGGGAACACGCAGTATATTCGCAGTGTTCCCGCATCGCAATAGTGTGACCCGGCACTCAGTCAGTTATACATACGCAGGCTATGCCAGCAAACATGTACAAAGAGCAAATGACTCCTGCGCTTGAGGGGTGGCCTTGCGGCTGGTATCCTGAGTATGCAATTCAGGTTGAATTGTAGTAAATTCAGGCTGTGCTGCCACACTCAACGGGTCATGGTAACCCAGAGCAGATGCTGGAAAATAGAAATTTACAGAGGGCGCACCAGCCTAGCGCATTGAGCTCTGATGAAGGGGGAACACCCCGAAACGCGTAAGCGTTTTTTTGGAAGTCTACATCCTTCCACGGCCTGCGGCAGCTGAGGATGCTCAGTGGAGACCCCTGGTGGTCCCTCATTGGTTATTGCCTGTGTTTCATAATCGTTTTGTGAGTATAATGTGTATACATGTCTATTGCAATAAATTGTTTTAAAGATAATGCGCTAGGCTGGTGCGCCTTCTGTCCATTTCTCTTTTCCAGCATGTGCCAGCAAACATGCTGGGCTTTTTGTGTTTGTGCCCTCCTTCATCTCACAAAGTAGGAAAGGTAGCGCTGAATGTTTGTAAACACAGGTAGTGTTTACACTTGTGATGGCTGTGGTTGGTTCACAGTCATCACAAGGTACAGAGCCATTCTGATAGGCTCTTTTCATCTTGCCTGTAATCTGTATTGTCTAATGACACAGGCAAACTTGCTGCCCGTGCTTGTTTTATGCAATTCCATTTATAAACTGCTTTCTAGAAAATGGATTATACTTACCTGCTGTTTTTCTACAATACAGTGGTGGTAAGGTTGTTAAGGATGACCCCAGTTCTTAGGTTTTAGGTGGTAAAAGTTTGTTGTGGATGTTTTTAAAGCATCAGGTGGCCTTAGCTGACCCAGAACACCTGCCTGTCTACAGTGCTTTTTTGGCTTCTACAGTATATCACAGATCTGAAACAATAGCCTACAGGCTGGAGTTATGGTTTTGTAAAAGTTGTGTGATGCTTTCAGGAACATTGGGGCTTTCAATTAAAGGCCTGCCATAAATATTAGAATTTAACCTGAAGTGTATTCCAAGGGAGCATTGTACAACTACTTGCACTTTGTACCTCAATAAAGATCTAGTGTGATCACACAAACCTGGCAATAATCAGTTTGTACCACTAGAGGGCACTATAGACAGATGGAAAAGTTTGGGCATATGAGATTACAGGCTGACCTCTTGTTATTTTCTTTTTTTCAGAACTTTGCGCGTGTGAAGATGCAGGTCACTATGTCTCTGTCTTCATTGGTGGGGACCTCTCAGAAGTTCAGTGAGGAGTACCTACGACGATCTTTGAAGACCATCCTTACCTACTCAGAGGAGGACCTGGATTTAAGAGATACCACCTTCCCAGAGCAAGTAATGCAGCATACATTCATTGCTAACCATGGTTACAGTTTATTATGGGCAGTGCATCTATCTGTAATGGTTGTTCTTTGCAGGTTAAGGATCTGGTATTCAATCTACACATGATTCTCACAGACACTGTGAAAATGAAGGAGCATCAAGAGGACCCAGAGATGTTGATGGATTTGATGTACAGGTGAGAGCGAGCTGCCATGTGTACTCACACTTTGGGCACTGTCCACAGAGAAATATCCTAATGATTAACCTGTTCCTGCACGCGCTATAGCCAAAAGACGGCTACAGTGTGGACATCCTCCAGTGATCACGCTGCCCGTGCGCCCCCTGCTGCCCACATCGGTGGGGATCTGTGATTGCTATGTCCTTAGGACACATCTGATCACACATCAGGGTAAAGAGCCAATCACAACGGCTCTTTACCATATGACTAGCTGTGTCTAATCACAGCTGATCACATTGTAACCAGGATTTGCAGGTTGTCGGCAATTCTATCCTCACGCTGACAGCGCATGAGGAGAGGGGAGCCAATAACTGGGAAATCCACACAGGAGACATCTGCACTGATAATCAGGGCACTGATCAGTGCAG
Organism: Pelophylax lessonae; assembly: GCF_965119305.1. Taxonomy (NCBI): domain Eukaryota; kingdom Metazoa; phylum Chordata; class Amphibia; order Anura; family Ranidae; genus Pelophylax; species Pelophylax lessonae. Next base: position 601,305,361 of record NC_138771.1, on the reverse strand, counting down.
CCCCAACAGTTCCCACAAATGCTGCCAATCTGTACCCATCAATGATGCCTGTCAGTGCCCACTAGCCATGCCTATCAGTTCCACATCAGTGTAACCTCATCAGTGAAGGAGAATAATTACTTATTTAGAAACATTTTTAAGAAAAACTTTTTTCTCTTTCTTAATTTTCGCTTTTTTCGTTTGTATAGCAAAAAATTAAAAACCCAGTGGTGATTAAATACCACCAAAAGAAAGCTCTATCTATCAAAAGAAAAATTTTGTTTAACCACTTTAGCCCCGGAAGATTTGGCTGCTCAAAGACCAGGCCCTATTTTGCGATTCGGCACTGTGTGACTTTAACGGACAATTGCACGGTCCTGCGACGCTGTACCCAAACGAAATTGACGTCCTTTTTTTCCCACAAACAGAGCTTTCTTTTGGTGGTATTTGATCACCTGTGTGATTTTTATTTTTTGCGCTATAAACAAAAAAAGAGCGACAATTTTGAAAAAAATAACCATATTTTTCACATTTTTTTATATGAAATTCTCAAAAAAAAATGTAAAAATCTAAATTTTTTTACATTTCAGGCCAATTTGTTTTCCGCTGCATATTTGTGGTAAGAAAAATCACAATAAGCGTATTTTGGTTGGTTTTGCGCAAAAGTTACTGCGTCTACTAACTACGGGAAAGATTTATGTCATTTTTATTGGTGTTTTTTTTTTTTACTAGTAATGGTGGCAATCTGCGATTTTTTGTGAGACTGCGACATTGCGGTGGGCAGATCGGACACCTAACTGACACTTTTGGGGGGCCAGTGACATTACTGCTGTAATCAGTGCTAAAAAATATGCACTGTTACTGTAATAATGACACTGGCAGGGAAGGGGTTAACACTGTTGGTGATCAAGGGGTTAAATGTGAGCCTAGGGGAGTGATTCTAACTGTGGGGGGGGCGTGGCCCGTGGAATGACTATAGAGACATGTGTTCCTATATAGAAGGATCACAGGTGCTCTATGATCATTCCAGGGAGAAGAACAGTCAGCTGTGTTTACAACAGCCGACCGTTCTTCTCTCTCAGCGGGGAGCGATCGTGGGTGTCAGGCGGCAGTCGGTGCCACCTCCCCGCTGCATCGGCTTCCCCGCTGATGAACGGGGGCAGGAGCGCACCGCCGGTGGTGCATGCTCGACCCCTAGCCTTCTGTTTGCCACTGCCGTATAGTTACGGTAATTTGGGCAGGAGCGGCTGCCTACCGCCGTACATCTGCAGTGGGCAGTCATAAAGAGGTTAAATACCACAAAAAGTAAGCTCTATCTATCAAAAAAAAAAATGTTGTTTCTTTAAACAGTTGGCACAGATAGAGCGGACACTGGCGGAGTTACCCTTAGACTCCATACCGCGGTGCCAATCAGGCCTACCCACCTCGGCTCTCGATCACCCTACTGTGGGTGAGACTTGGCGGACTTTTTCTAAAGTTTTTAGGTCATCCCATATTGCTCCATTGTCCTCACTGCCTATCATTGGAAACTCAACCTTTAGTCCCGGGGTCCTCAACCCTTGTTTCCAAAGACTGAAGTCTGCGGGTGTTCGAGAATGTGCAATTCCTTGCAAAACCAACCCCTGAAATGATGTCCAAAAAAGCAGATGCTCATACATCAGTACCGTGTGCAAGATTCCTTACCAGCCTGGGAGTCGAGTTTTGCCATCACCTGGGTTGGTTCGTTGCTGGTCTTCAAATAACTGGCACTGCCATCTTGGCTAAGGAAAGCTGAGACTTCCTGCTTTTTCACAGTTTGCTCCTCTCTACGCATGCATGAGATGTCCTGCGTTTTCAGACTGATCTTGCAGCTTCTTGGGGCATGTGACTTTTCCCAGAAGATTGCGGTGGTGGGGAGGAGAGACTTCCGCAATCCTTTACTAGGAGAGAATTGCAGAAGTGGGAGCAGGAACATGTTAGAATAAGGTGACCACTCACAAAAAAGAAACGAAAAACAACTTTAAATAATAATTTGGGTGTGCGGGCTTTCACTTTTAAGTGAAGTTCCATTTTAAATTATAGCAAAATCCCCATTTTTTTTTTTTTTTCTCATTTGAAGTAGGAAATGATCATCAAGGGCTTCAGCAGCTCAAATTTTCCTTTTCTATACTTTAAAGCACGCGTGTTGTTTTTATAAATGTCCTGAGCTCAGTGTGTGAAGAGTTACAGTACGTGGAATAAAGCATCTCAGGATCCCTTTAGATGTGCGTACTTCCGAAAGCTTTCTTACATTTTTTTTTTTTTCTTTTTTAACCAGCGATCACATGCGATGAGCTCATTATCTCTAGGAATGCCTTCCTCCTGCAGGTTCCCACCCTTGTGTTTTTATATCTGTACACATGCCCTGGCACTGGAGTGAAGGCACATGATATATAGAAGTCACATTATTAATGCTTCTGGTATTAGAGGCATTGAATCAGTTTGTGTTTATTCTCGTTTTATTACGTTTTTAACACATTCAAGTACATAAAAGCCATGTAAATGATATGTGTACATAGGTACAAAAAAGCCATGTATATTATGTGTATACACAAGTACAGAAAAGCCATGTATATTATATGTATACACAAATACAAAAAAGACATGTATATTATATGTATACACAAATACAAAAAAGCCATGTATATTACATGTATACACAAGTACAAAAAAGCCATGTATATTATATGTATACACAAGTACAGAAAAGCTATGTATATTATATGTATACACAAGTACAGAAAAGCCATGTATATTATATGTATACACAAGTACCAAAAAGCCATATAGATTATATGTATACACAAGTACAGAAAAGCCATGTATATTATATGTATACACAAGTACAAAAAAGCCATATATATTATATGTATATACAAGTACAGAAAAGCCATGTATATTATATGTATACATAAGTACAAAAAAGCCTTGCATATTATATGTATACATAAGTACGTAAAAAGCCGTATGTAGGTCCATGTAAAGTTAACATTCACATATGTACACATGTAGGCCATTCCATCAATTTGGATAGATGAGCCAGCACAACTTTTACAGGCACATTTATTAAGCAGCACGAGTAGCAAAGTTGTGTAGCCAATCAAATTTGAATGTACTGAAGTCAAACCGGTAGACGATGGAATCTAATTGGCTGCTCTGTGTGCTGCCCCTTGCTCTTAGCATGTTGCGTTTTACATTCTTTTGTTGAGTATGCCTTTTCACTTTTATTTATATTGCAGAGATGATTTAAAGTGGAAATAAACTCACTTTTTAAAAAATTGCTGCCAGGTAGGGTTTTTTTTATGACAGAAGAGACCCTGTTGGTGTTGGATGTCGTAAATGCTTCCTTCTGCCAGTCAGCTGTAATGTACACGGAGCCCTGCTTGTGCATCTTAGCATACATTTCCTGCACCCCCTCAATGCCGTGATGATGTGACTCCTGTGCGCATGTGCAAGAGTGATGCCATTGCGGCCCGGCTATTCAGGTGGCGGAACAGACAGAGCACAGAAGGAAGAGGATGGATGCGCCGAGTGCGCTGACAGCATCCTTTGACAAGTGAGTCTGCCAATATGTGCTAATATGTGATGCATATTAGCAGATTATTGCACACCTTGCTTGTCACAGCTGTGATCTGCATGTGATAAAGGCAGACGTTTTGTCAGAATAGCTCAGATGGATGAAGGTACAGCTGCGGAGAACTATAGGGCACTGTACCGTCCCAAGATTGCTTGGTGGCAAAGTTTGCCTAGTAATATGGGATTTGACCGATAGATGGTAGATCCTGTGGACTTGTTCATTTCTTAGTGGTTTTAAACGCTCACATTCTTGACCCTCCATTCTTCTACTGCAGAATTGCCAAGGGTTATCAGAACTCGCCGGATCTTCGTCTGACATGGCTACAAAACATGGCCGCCAAACATAGCGAGCGGGGGAACCATGCAGAGGCAGCGCATTGCCTGGTCCATGGAGCGGCTCTGGTGTCAGAGTATCTCAGCATGCTGGAGGATGCCAGGCACCTGCCAGTGGGATGTGTCAGCTTCCAGGTAATGATATGTGGTTACACCCCACCATGTAAACATCTTCCTCCAAGGTATACCAGTGTATAATATCTACAAAATGCTTTCTCCTCCCTGCAGAGCATCTCCTCCAACGTTCTGGAAGAGTCCGCAGTGTCAGATGATGTTGTTTCCCCAGATGAAGAAGGAATTTGTACTGGGAAGTATTTCACTGAGGCTGGGCTTGTGGGTCTGCTTGAGCAAGCATGTGCAAGCTTCTCTATGGTAAGTATTGTATGGTTTGTTATATGAATATTATATATATATATATTTGGGGCGGCACAGTAGTGTAGTGGTTAGCACTTTTCACTTTCACTTTCCCAACCACGACACTACCTGCCTGGAGTTTGCATGTTCTCCCTGTGTGGGTTTCCTCCGGGTACTCCGGTTTCCTCCCACACTCCAAAGACATGCTGGTAGGTTAATTGGATCCTGTATTAAAAAAATTGGCCCTACTGTGTATGTATGTGAGTTAGGGACCTTAGATTGTAAGCTCCTGTGAATGTGCAATGTATATGTAAAGCACTGCGTAAATTGACAGCTCTATATAAGTACCTGAAATAAATAAATATGCAACCCCAATTGCTATGAAAAAAATCTACATAAAAACAGAATGTATTACTTTGCAAATATCATAAACTCGTATTTTATTCACAGTAGAAAATTAAAAACATATCAAATGCTTAAAGTGAGAAAAATGTACCATTTTAGGAAAAAAAATAAGGTAATTTAGAAATTGATGGCAGAAATGCGTCTCAAAAAATTTGGGACAGAGCAACAAAAAGCTGGCAAAGTACAACCCCAATTCCAAAAAAGTTGGGACAGAGCCATGTTTACCATGGTGTAGCCCCCCTCCCCCTCCTGTAAACATCTGGGAACTGATTGGCTACCATGCACAGCTGCACCAGATTTTGCACTCTCCAGTTTTAGTAAATCAATCCTATAGAGAAGGGATCCTCAAACTACAGCCCTCCAGCTGTTGTGGAACTACACATCCCATGAGGCATTGTAAACCTCTGACATTCACAGACATGACTAGGCATGATGGGAATTGTAGTTCCTGAACAACTGGAGGGCCATAGTTTGAAGACCCCTGCTATAGAGGGCAGCTGTGGGCTTTGTATTGCTGTGGATGGATGGGGCAGGACTAGCTCATTGAGGGACCGAACACCTGGAGCAGAGGAGAGAGAGCTGGTGGGATGGTAGGGAGGAGGCTTTGAGTGGTGCCATATCTGTTGAGTATTCAAAGTGAGTATTCTGAATTAGCCCAGTTGTGGTACTGGAGCTCACAGAATCTTTCACTTATTACTGGAATAGTTCCTAAAGTCTTTTGTTCCAGAAGGTGATATGAACCTTTGCAGTGGATTAATTTGGTGTACATCTTCTTGCAGGGTGGGCTGTTTGAGGCGGTGAATGAAGTCTATAAAGTTCTCATTCCTATTTATGAAGCCAATCGTGATTACAAGAAGCTGGCGGTGGTCCATGGGAAGTTACAGGAAGCATTCAACAAGATCACCAATCAGGTGTGTGTCTACTCTCTTCTTTTCGAACTGCACCTAGTGAGCATATACTATATACTTAACGTGAGTCCACCCCGACTCCAGCAGTAATGTGCCCATCCACATAGGACGATAGTCATCCCATCCAGAAGATGATATAGTTCTATAGAGCAGCATCAAACAGTCCAACATAATCTCCTAGGACAGAAAGTGAAATCTCTCTTTTTTAGTAAAAAGAGAAATGTGTCAAAGTTTTGTTGCTATTTTTGTCCATATTGGGGAGATTTACCCCCCGCTGTTCTGGTGACTACTATTACAGGGACAGGAAGTGGGAACACGGACAACAATAAATTCATAAACGATCCGTCTCCATCCAAAATGAAGAAAAAACTGTTCTCTGGAGTTATTCTTTAGGATTTAAATGATATTGGGCCGGGTGGCCCCTGCATTATGCAGTTTTTTCAAGCCCTTAACATTACAGCAGCCAGGAAGCATTCAATGTAATGCTTAGAAGCTACCCATTTACAATTTATTTTTTACAAATTATTTTTAAATGCATATCTTTCTTAAACAATCCTAATAAACAGGAATTTAGTGACCATTCTTCCAGCTTGCTCACCCAACAGTGATCCAGCATTCCATGATTATGTGCCAAGGATTAGTTTAGGGATTAAATGGAGACTGTTACTGTGTATTAATGTGTGTTCTTTTTCTCATCTTTTATTCCTCTTCCTCTTCTACCTTCTCTGTTGTATGTTCTTATTTTCTCCATTATGCTGATCTGCTGTATGTTCTATGCGCATATACCTTAAAATCCCCATAACACACTGTCATGCCATCAAAATTCAATTACCTCCTGCTTTTCTGTTCTGAATTCCTCTTTTTCTTACCCTTTTTTTATCCTGCTCGCTTACTTTCCTTACCTTCCCATTTTGTGTATCTTTCCTGTCCTCGATTCAATACCTCTACCCCCCCCCCCCCCATCTTCCCTGTCCTCTATTCCATGCCCTCCTTCTGTCTTCCCTGTCCTCTATTCCACACCCTCCCTCTTTTTCCATTGTCCTCTATTCAATGCCCTCCCTATGTCTCCATTGTCCTCTATTCCATGCCTTTGCACTGTCCCCCCTATTCTCTATTAAATGCCCTCCTTCTGTCTCCCTTGTCCTCTATCCCATGCCCTCCCTCTGTCTCCATTGTCCTCTATTCCATGCCCTCCCTATGTCTCCATTGTCCTCTATCACATGCCCTCCCTATGTCTCCATTGTCCTCTATTCCATGCCTTCCCTGTCTCCCTTGTCCTCTATTCCATGCCTTCCCTATGTCTCCCTTGTCCTCTATTCCATGCCTTCCCTGTCTCCCTTGTCCTCTATTCCATGCCTTCCCTATGTCTCCCTTGTCCTCTATTCCATGCCTTCCCTGTCTCCCTTGTCCTCTATTCCATGCCCTCCCTATGTCTCCCTTGTCCTCTATTCCATGCCCTCCCTATGTCTCCCTTGTCCTCTATTCCATGCCTTCCCTATGTCTCCCTTGTCCTCTATTCCATGCCTTCCCTGTCTCCCTTGTCCTCTATTCCATGCCTTCCCTGTCTCCCTTGTCCTCTATTCCATGCCTTACCTATGTCTCCCTTGTCTTTAATCCATGCCCTCCCTATGTCTCCCTTGTCCCCTATTCCATGCCTTTCCTATTTCTCCCTTGTCCTCTATTCCATGCCTTCCCTGTGTCTCCCTTGCTCTCTATTCCATGCCTTCCCTATGTCTCCCGTGTCCTCTATTCCATGCCTTCCCTGTCTCCCTTGTCCTCTATTCCATGCCTTACCTATGTCTCCCTTGTCCTCTATTCCTTCCCTCTTTCTGCCTTGTCCTCTATTCCATCCCTTGCCCTCTATTCCATGCCATCCCTATGTCTCCCTTGCCCTCTATTCCATGCCCTCCCTATGTCTCCCTTGTCCTTTATTCCATGCCTTCCCTATGTCTCCCTTGTCCTCTATTCCATGTCTTCCCTGTCTCCATTGTCCTCTATTCCATGCCTTCCCTATGTCTCCATTGTCCTCTATTCCATGCCTTCCCTGTCTGCCTTGTCCTCTATTCCATGCCTTCCCTGTCTCCCTTGCCCTCTATTCCATGCCCTCCCTATGTCTCCCTTGTCCTTTATTCCATGCCTTCCCTATGTCTCCATTGTCCTCTATTCCATGCCTTCCCTATGTCTCCCTTGTCCTCTATTCCATGCCTTCCCTCTGTCTCCCTTGTCCTCTATTCCATGCCCTCCTTTGTACTCTATTCCATGCCTTCCCTATGTCTACCTTGTCCTCTATTCCTTCCCTCTTTCTGCCTTGTCCTCTATTCCATGCCTTCCCTCTGTCTCCATTCCATGCCTTCCCTTTTTCTCCCTTGTCCTCTATTCCTTCCCTCTTTCTGCCTTGTCCTCTATTCCATACCCTCCCTTTGTCTCCCTTGTCCTCTGTTCCATACCCTCCCTTTGTCTCCCTTGTCCTCTGTTCCATACCCTTCCTCTGTCTCCCTTGTCCTCTATTCCATTCCTTGTCTGCATTTTCTGTCATTGTTTTCTCTACCTACTTTTCCTTCCATTTACTTTTCCATGACATCTCTCCTGATATGTCATTCCCTCTTGCCGTGTATTGTTTCCTATGCTTTTGCTGATCACTCTTCTCTCCCTTTCTTTTTCTTGCTGTCTACCTTTACGTCCCTCTCTTTCATTTGTCTCAATTCTTATTTCTCGCTTCCCCTCATCTCTCTTTTTCTCTCTCGTGGTTTCTCCTTTTGCTCCCGAGCAGATCACAGGCTGGGAGGTAGGCGGTGTGTCAATAAACTGATTCTTTTGGTTTTCTTTTGTGTTCACCTTGCTTCTCTCACTCACAATAATGTGCTAAACAGCATCTAACTCTCACCCTGACATGCTACGCCAGGGACATTATCTACTTATGCAGTAGGAAAAATGACTGAAAGCATTCTTCCGATTGTCAAATATTTGAACTATGCCCCATACACTAAGAAGTCCGTTCTAAATTTTAAAGGGAAAATTTAAATCCCTAAATGATAAATGCTAGAGGGAGACAGTTTTCTCAATCTGCTGACAGTGGAAAGAGAATAAATGAATCATCTCTATGATCCTATTGCATAATTAGAATGTGTACATGTGAATGATATTTGCACAGTCCTGACCCCTGTGTTTACATATATGTGAACAGATCCATATATGTTTGTTGCAGCATGGTTATTACAGTGTTTATCATGTTTGCCTATTGTGCATGTGAGCACTTTTATTTTCACAAACGTAAACTTGTCACAGCACCACATACACTTTAACCGCACCCATATAAAGTCATTCTCACTTGCTTTAAAGGCTGTTTTTTGTTGCACATTGTGGAGACGGCCATCTTGCAGGCAGGGTCGGTATATACAGCCTTCTAGACCAATCATTGACATTGGTGAGGCCTTGGCCCTGCCTATTGTCACCAGCTCACAGTGGATCAATAAGCTGTGTCTATTTTATGGGCATAAAATGGCTGTTTCCAGTATGTGTACATGAATGACCAGTAATAAATTACCACTGTTTGTTGTGTCTTCTTTTTTTAATTTTTTTTTTCCATTTTCTTTCCTCTGATTTGACGGGATCCTCTGAATATGATGTGATGGTGAGTTTAAAGAAAATGTTTTTTTCTATGCGCTTTATCTAATTTACCTTCTGTAATTCCACCTTATTTTGGATCATTGTCTTTAAGGCTGGGGCAAGCATTTAAGACAATTATTTTTATTACAGCTAATAATGTTTTGCCTGTAATAATTCCCTCTACCTCTTAAAGGATCAGTTCACCTTTCAAAAAAAAAAAAATTAAATGCACATCCTTTTTGCAGGTAAAAAAAATGTATATTTTTTTTAGGAGCCTGCAGAGCATTGCACCCACAATCAGCAGATCACAGGTGCAATCTCAGGCCCCTGCAGACTGTCCCTGTAGCTGTCTGCCTGTACCTCGTATGGACGGGCAGCTACTGAATGACAGGAAGCATCAATGAACTACCTTGAGCGCTCATCAGTGCCCTGGTAGTTCATTGAGAACTACAAGCCCTCAGCCAAAATGGCTGTCAGTACTTGTAGTTCATTCACAGAATTCTGTAAATGAGTGGCTGCGTCTTCAAGTTGGGACAACAGGTGCAGGAGAAAGATCCACGGCCCGCTGTCACAATTGGAAGGGGGATCGGGGAGAGGCTGCAGGAATGGGAATGTGTTACATGTTCCCAAAGGCGGACTTATCCTTAAAGCGGAGTTCCGACCCCCCCCTTTCCAAAAATTAAAAGTCAGTAGCTACACATACTGTAGCTGCTGACTTTTAATATTAGGACACTTACCTGTCCTGGAGTCCAGAGTCCAGAGATGTTGGCACCGCTGCCGATGTTTCCATCGGCTGTCGGGTTCTCCCGCCGCCATTGCCGGTCAGGGAACCTGGCCGTGAAGCCTTGCGGGTCACTACTGCGCATGCGCGAAGCTTGCTGCGCATTTGGATTGGCTCGGCGGCGGAGGGCGCCGCGACGCCGTTCCCGGAAGTGAGGAAGTGTACCTGTCAAAAACAGGTACCCGTTCCCCCCCCCCCTCCCCCCCAGAAAGGTGCCAAATGTGGCACCGGAGGGGGGGAGGAAGCAAGTGAGTGGAAGTTCCACATTTGGGTGGAACTCCGCTTTAAGGTTCTTTTCACACTGGCCAGTACACCAGTGGATCTGCCTGCTCAGCAGGGATCTCGCTACTGATCCCTGCTGAGCAGGCAGATGACAGATTCATGTGTACTCCGCTGATGCAGAACGGGCACAGCCCTCTTTCCTCTGTGGAAGGGTCAGATGTAAACAGACGCCTGTCTGTTTACATCCAACTGCCAACCCATCTGATCCACCAGATGGATCGGAAACGGATCCCCCATCCTTTGTTTTTGCAGAACGGATGTCGGTGGATATCAACAGACGCGTCCATTGACATTCGCCACTCCATAGAAGGCAATGGATAGTCTGATCAGGTCCGCCTAATAAGAAACTGACGCCACTAAGGGTGGTCTGTCATTGCCCTGAATTGGTACAGTTATTGTGTCCCAGATCAAAAAGGAGCAAATGAGATAAGTTCGGTATAGGACTGCACTATAGGCTGGAGTTCAGTGTAAGTAAATATTACTGCCTTTAATAAAAACGTCAGTTGTGATTACTGAATTAGAAGAAATGACTGCTGTCATTTTAGGGTCCTGGCCATTTCTTTTAATTAAGATTTATGCAGTGTCTCCATTGGTTGTGCACACCCTCCTCATGGCATGAAAGTTGAAGGTGCGGGAATTGGAATTTATTTCAGTTCTAATTACTTTGGCAGATACAAACCTTTACATTATACCTGCTGTCAGAGTCACACCTTTCTTATGACCAGCCTTAGTAACATTTCCTGTCTATGTACTGTTTATGTCCTTCCACTTTTTATCTCTTCTAATAACCTCTCCATACAGGGCTGCAGAGAATGTTTGGGACGTATTTCCGCGTTGGATTTTATGGTTCTAAATTTGGAGACTTGGACGAGCAAGAATTTGTTTACAAAGAGCCATCTATTACCAAACTGGCCGAGATCTCCCACCGCTTAGAGGTACGTTGGCATCTCCCCAACTGGTTGTACTGTGTAAGGTAGTGGATTCATCAGATGGTGTACATCATAAACTATTAGGATGACTTACAAGCTGGCTTTGGCTCTACTTCTATGGATCACAGAAGTGCAGTTCATTCTGCACTCCTGTGACCCGTTTTCACATCACTCAGCCGGTGTAGGCTTTACAGTCAGGATCCACCCAGATGCCTGTACCGTGCCGGTATCCTATTAACTACGCCGCTGGGAGACTGAGCCAGCCACTCCCTCCCCTGCCCAATGCTCCAGTGGGCGCTGAAGAGGCAGAGCAGACAGCCGGTGACTGACAGTCACCCCTCTCTGCTCAGAGCGGAGGGGAGAGCTGAGTGATCAGTGGTCTTTGATCGCTCAGTTCTCAGTGCAGAGGCAGCGGGGACAGATGTAACGTTGGATCGATGCTGCATCCTCCTAGTATAAGGTTTTTTTTTTTTTTTGTAAACCCCATACTTCTCTTATTAGGGTAGACTTGTTAACTCAAAGCTATGTTCATAGTTTAAATAAAGTTACATAAAGTCAAATTTAAATTTAGCAATGTACTTTCCCTTGAGAAAATGCTTGTCCATGCTGCTACCAGTGCTGACCATATATCTGAAGGTCACTTGGTCACATCATCTCTGTTGACGTGGAGAATCAGCTGGTTCAAACTCAGAAGAGATCACTTGACCAAATACTAAAGCTAGCCATAGATGAATAGAATTACTAAGTAAAATTCTTGGGAAATTAAGGTTACAAGAACCTCCTTCATTTTTCTAATCATTAGTGGGTCAAATCGACGTTTGTTTTTGACCGCAGTGGTGAGAAAATTCAATGGAGCAGGATGAAACATTTTTCTCAACGGAACTGATTTCTAACAGTGCTATGTGGTTTTTCTGTAAAGACCATTAATTCCTAAATCAAATGTTACAAGCAAGTTAAATCTTTTGAACAGCAAATGAATGTTCTGAGAAATTTCATACAAATTTTCCTAAAGGCGCAATGGATCAAAATGCATATATCTATCCATGCATGAGCAGACTGGTTGTTCAGAAACTGATCTACCAATTGACTTCTGTACCATCAATCTGCCGTTTTTTCCCTAAATGATCAGCAGCGCCGACTATAGCCGGCATCACTGATCAGTGTGTTAACAGCACAGCGGGCGTGGTTCTCCCATCCACGAATGTGTGGATGGGAGGATCGGGTCCTTTTTTTCAACCCATTGAGTGAACTAAAAAAGAAAAAATTGTTGTATGGCCAACTTTGCCTAAGAATTTTCGTTCTAAATTCTATCCATCTATCAGCTTTAGACATAGCCAACACTTGGTGCAGCCCAAGGCAGCATTTACTCCAGCCATTTTATCAGTCTTAATCTATTCTAGGAAGAGTGCAAACGTTGTTATGCTTGACATTGGGTCTGCCTTCATTTAACAGGAGTTTTACATTGAGCAGTTTGGTGAAGGGACGGTTCAGGTCGTAAAGGATTCAAACCATGTGGACAAGACCAAACTGGACCCAAATAAGGTGGGTGAATCCTGAGTGCATTTCCTAAACAGGCACACTTGTAGTTTTTGATTCTACATTGGGAATGTAACATTGGGTCATGGAGTATGTAATAAAGAGGACACAAAGCGACATAATTCAGTTAATGTGTGAAACCTGGGTGTAGTAATCAATGGGTTTTAAAGGGATTGTAAAGTCTCAAAGTTTTTCACTTTAATGCGTTCTATGCATTAAGATATAAAACCTACTTTGCTGCAGCCCCCCCCCCCCCCTTTTCTTACCTGAGCCCATTTGTTGCAGCGCCATGCACAAGCCCAGCGGCTCCTATCTCATTGAACAGATTGATAGCAGCAGTGGCCATTGGCTCCCACTGCTGTCAATCAAATCCAGTGACACAGGGGGCAGGGCTGAGTCCTGCTGTCTGTGTCAATGGGCGCAGCAGCAGGACTCAGGAGCACGCCTGCACGGGTGCCCCCCAGGGAAAGCCGCATTTTGTTGGTGCACCCGATAAAAAGGGAGGAGCGGAAGATCCGCCGGCGCACCGCAGAAGAAGATAATCGGGGTTGCTCTGTGCAAAACCCTTGCACAGAGGGGGTGAGTGTAACATGTTTGTTATTTTTATTTAAAAAAATCTGAGCCTCTACAACCCCTTTAATCCTTAAAGCGGAGTTCCACCCTAACATTATACTTACCTCCATCTTCTTGCTCCGGGTCACCTGAAAAACAAATGGATAATCACAATTTTTTTTTTTTTTTTTACTTACCTTGTTTAGAAGAAAATATACTTACCTTACTTCCTCTTCCGCCGCATGGCCCGGTCGTCACTTCTTGGCTTGCAATGATTCCTGGGAGCTGAACGTCATCGCTCCCAGGAATCAATGCGCCTGCATAGGCCCCGACGTCAGTTCCGGTGCAGGCGCCGTCATACCTTGCTAAACCGCTTCTGGTCATGCCCAGAAGCTGTGCAGGGATGACGTGGCACCGGAAGTGACGGCGGCGCCGGCGCAGTGCATCGTGGGACCGAAGAAGACGGAAGAGGACGCAGAAGAGGATCGCGCTAGCTTCAAGCTTCCCACACCTGAGATGGCAGCGCTGGACAATACATTTTCAAGGTAAGTATTTCTTCTAAAAGGTAAGTGCAACCTGGGACAGTTCAGAGGCTAGCCATTGTGGAATGCACTAGCCCTGACTGTCCTGGGGGGATTTTCATTAGAAAAAACTTTCCCAGGGTGGAACTCCGCTTTAAGAATCTTATAGAAAAATGAAATAACCCTTTCGCGCTCCACCCTATCTCTAAATTTTGTGAGCAGACCTTCAAAGTAAGAACAAAAACAAGTGAAAAAATAAAAAAATGTTAGTTCTAAATTGGTGGTAAATATATACACAAAAAATTACCATATCCAATTGTGAAAATAAATTGCATACAATTGAAGTATCCACAAAAAAAACTAAATGAAAATAAAGTCCCTCTCAAATCAATTCTATTATTGTCAGTGAGAAAAAAAATCAGAATTAAGGTGGAAATCCTACCTAACACTCTGTTTAGAAATGTCCCCTCCCCCCTCCTACTACCTATCCTGCCTAAAGCCTCAAACACATAATGAGAGTATCGGACAAATGATTGCCTGTCTTTTTTTTTTTTTTGCATGCTAGTCTCATATAAAAAATAAAGAGGTTGCTAAACTTATGAAAATTCTCGTATGATAGAATACAACTTTGGAAGTGATGTAATGTGTTGTATTGTAATGTATTCTTATGTTTCTGAGCTTGCGTGGTCTTGCTCTTCTGATTTTTTTTTTTTCGGATGAATACTGTACTGATTCGTACGATCAGATAATTTTGGATGAACTGTCCTAAATAATGTAACTGTCCTGTAATAATGATCAGAATCTTCCCCATTGTGCTATTTTATTCTGATAGCAGGGACTCTTCCGCTGGCAGAATACTCTGATTGGCTGCAGGTGCTGATCAAAGAATACTTTTCCAAGAGAAGTCGATTAGATCAACATTAGATCAACTTCTGTCGAACCAGGACAGGCATAGGTGGATTGAAATTTGGCTGGTCCCTGCTGAACTGGCCGAATTTGGAATCATTTATGGCCAGCTTTAGGCTGGAATTCTACTTTAACTGTTCACACTGGGGTTGATTTACTAAAAATGATGAGTGCAGAATCTGGTGCAGCTTTGCATAGAAACCAATCAACTTCCAGGTTTTTTTTTTTTTTTTAATCTTAAAGCGGAGTTCCGGGCACAAAATCGACCTAATCGATTTTGTGGCGATCCGCTTGCTCTTCAGCTGAAACAGAAATGGGTAGTTAGGATTTTTTTTTTTACTTTGTAATTGAAGAAAGAAAATACTCACCTCACTTCCTCCCTCGGCCGCACGGCCCGCGCCGTCTCTTCCGCTTTGCAATGATTCCTGGGAGCTGAACGTCATCGCTCCCAGGAATCAATGCGACAGCACCAGCCCCGCTCGTCACTTCCGGTGCGACACCGCATTCCCTGCTAAACAGCTTCTGGGCATGCCCAGAAGCTGTGTAGGAATGTGGCGCCGCACGGAAGTGACGAGAGGGGCCGGTGCAGGCGCATTCTGGGAGAAGAAGACACGGAAGAGGATGCAGAAGAGGATCGCGCTGGCTTCAGCTGCCCACAACAGAGATGGCAACTCTGGAGAAGAAATTTTAAAAGTGAGTATTTCTTCTTGTAGGTAAGTGCGAACCGGGACAGATCAGAGGCTAGCCATTGTGGAATGTACTAGCCCTGACTGTCCCGGGGGTATGTTCATTGAAAAAATGTTTTTGTGCCCGGAATTCAGCTTTAATTGAAAAGTCTGAAGTTAGAAGCTGATTGGCTACCATGCACAGCTGCACCAGATTATGCATTCTCCAGTTTTAGTAAATCAACCCCCACAGTGTCCCCAATACGGTGCACTAGATCTTCATAAACAGTGTCCATTCACACACTTCATCTAAGTGTAAAAACACACCCTTTGTAGTCCTGCTCCATTGGACCAGCACTCATCTTTTATACATGACCTAAGCTAACATACAGTATATTAGAAAGGTCATACATTAATTTTTCCTTCAGGGTAGGTCACTGTCATACCTACCTCTGCTTGCTGAGACTTTTCATGGTACATTCCACCAAGGCTCAGGAAAATGAAACTGAAACACAAAGCATGAAATCCCTAAAGTGATTGTAAAGTCTTTTTTTTTTTTTTAATAACATGTTATACTTATCTGCTCTATGCAGTTGGTTTTGCACAGGGCAGCCTGGATCGTCCACTTCTCAGGTCCCTCTTCATTGCTCCTGGCCCATCCCTCCTGTTGAGTGCCCCCAAGGCAAGCAGCTTGCTATGGGGGCACCTGAGCTAAGCTGCAGCTCCCTGTGTCCATTCAGACACGGAGTTGCAGTTTGGCCCTACCCCCTCTCTCTCCTGATTGGCTAACTGACTTTGATTGACAGCCACGGGAGCCAATGGCACGGTGGCTGTGTCTTTGACACACAGGCTTCTGATGGAGGTTATGGACAGATGTTTCAACAGAAGTGCCTTAACAAAGACCTGCTACTTTCTTGGCTGTCTTGCTAAGAATAATTTGCAGTGCACTTTTAATATCATTTGTAAAATGAATTGTACGCAGGAGTGGTACTGGGCAGGGCACCAGGAGGCTTTCTCACTCTTACTTTGACATCAAATTATACAGCACACAGGACACATGGGAAAACTGGCCCAGTAATTCTTAGTGGTTCTCTGCTCTGGATAACCTGACCAGCATCTTTTTGCTCGGATGGCTTTGTGCCAGACCCCTCCTGACCATGGGCCTCGTAGCAGTAGTAACTCCTGCGCCCCCTAGTTCCTTTTCCAGTAAATATTCTTCTACACTCCACTACACTCCACATAAAGAAAGGGAAGTTTACACGTTCCTGTTCTCCCTCTGTTCTTCCAGTCCTGGTTTGGCATATTTGGACTACTGGTAAGGAGCTGTAGGCTACCATTGCCTGGCTTCCTAGAACTCTGCTAGTTCCAGTAGAGGCACTTTACTGTGCAACTTACAGTAGAGGTTCCCACCATCCTGGAAAAAGCCCTGATGGAACATACCGGGCAGTGAGAGTCTCCAATGCTGGCTGGGAGGCTCAGCTATGACAGATCAAAGCCATTCTTTTTCATATGTAGGTGCTAACAGGTGCAGTCAGCATAAAGAGATCTTTTCAACAATTTCACTTTTTAATAAACTCACTAGAGTCACTCACCCTTTCTCCTCTCATTTCTCCTAGGCCTTCATCCAGATCACCTATGTGGAGCCATATTTCGACACTTATGAGCTGAAGGATCGCGTCACTTACTTTGATAAAAACTACAACCTACGGACATTCCTGTTCTGTACTCCGTTCACCCTGGATGGCCGGGCACATGGGGATCTCCACGAACAGTACAAGCGCAAGACTGTGCTCACTACATCACATGCTTTTCCATACATTAAGACCCGGGTGAATGTGGTGCATCGAGATGAGGTGAATTGGGTAGAGGGACACATCTGGGCAGAGAACAGAAGATGCTGTAAAAAGCTAGAAAAGACTAAGAATCTTATGCAGATTATTTTAATGTCATGTTTGTGTAGATGTTTGAAAAGGCTGGACTTTTTATGGTCTTTATCTCTGCCAGGTGGTATTAATACCAGTTGAGGTTGCCATTGAAGACATGCAGAAGAAAACACAGGAGCTGGCATTTGCCACCCATCAGGAGCCAGCGGATGCCAAGATGCTGCAGATGGTGCTCCAGGGTTGTGTGGGGACGACAGTTAACCAGGTAATTGTGGAAGGTTGTGGAGTGGAAGGTTACAGGACAAGGCTGAACAAACTTTAGGTGGATAAGAATGAAGCAGCTGGGGGATGACCCTACCATGCAGAAGATCATGTATGTCCATGTTTTTTTTTACACTTTATAAATAGGTGACAGTTTAAATCAGAACTCATGATGGAATTCAAAGCTTCCTGAATGTCACATGACCTACAGGAAGTGATGAAAGCAGAAAGGGTTTTTTTTTAACTGAAATAGATGAAATGTCAAAGCTGCTATAGATGGGGTACGTGAGAGATACACACATTGGGATGGCTGGGGCAGAAATTACATTACAAAAGGCTTCTATTTATTATGAAAAGTGAAATTCTGCTTGAAAAGGTGAACTTAGCCTTTGAGTTTCCCAGTACTTTGGCTACTATGCACATCAGAGTATAGTTACTGGCCCTTGGTTATCTATATGTGTTAGTAACAGACAGAGTTGTATAAAGTACTCGAAACCCATACTTGAGTAAAAGTACAAGTGCTCGATCAAAAAGTGACTTGAGTAGAAGTGGAAGTGCTCGATCAAAAAGTGACTTGAGTAGAAGTACTAAAGTATTCAACATTTTTTGTACTTAAGTATCGCAAGTAGTTTTTTTTTAAATTTTGCTACTCAAGTACTGAAAGTAAAAGTACCAGTAGTTTTGAAAAAAAAATTGCTACTCAAGTACTGAAAGTAAAAGTACAAGTACTGTGTTATGTAGTTATTAAAGAAAGAAGTCAAAAGTTTGAACATCATATTGTTTTTTATTATTTCAAATGCAGCTTTTATTTATACATACAGTAGCATTTATTTTCGTATGCGCTGATAATACACATGTTTTGAGCTTCATGAAACCTGCCATCTACTGTTCTGGCAGTGGTAATTTTTTATAATTTTAACGAGTAACTATGCAGCACAAAAAAAAAATATTGGAGTAGAAGTATTGAAATCATCGAAAAAATGTAGTGAAGTAAAAATGGAAGTAGGAGAAATAAATTCTACTCTAGGAAAGTACAGATACCGCCTTTCTGTACTTAAGTACAGTAGTGAAGTAGTTCTACTTAGTTACTATACATCTCTGGTAACAGAGTAA
This sequence comes from Pelophylax lessonae, assembly GCF_965119305.1. Classification (NCBI taxonomy): domain Eukaryota; kingdom Metazoa; phylum Chordata; class Amphibia; order Anura; family Ranidae; genus Pelophylax; species Pelophylax lessonae. The sequence goes on along the minus strand of NC_138771.1, from coordinate 601,286,753 downwards.
CATGAAGGGTTTGGTTTGAGGATTTTGTGAATAACATGTATATATGTTAGGGTCCTCTGGAGGTGGCCCAAGTGTTTCTGTCGGAGATTCCTGAAGACCCTCGTCTGTACAGACTACACAACAAACTGAGACTCTGCTTCAGAGACTTCACCAAGAGGTGGGTACAACTTGGGCACAGTGTTTGTGGGGGGGCAGCTCAAGGGCACCTAAATTAGAGGTTATGATGGGAAAACAGGAGTGCAGGGGCAGGATAGTGTGAAGAGCAGAGCACAGACCATGGACATGGAGAGAATTTTAGAATAGAGAGAGGAGAGCAGCACAAGGACAAGGATGGGGATAGAGGGAGAGGACGGTGTGAAGCAGGGAGCTCAAAGAGAGCAGAAACATGAATGGGCAAAGATTCTCTTGAGAGGGCACCACCCCACCCACTTATGCTCACCTTCCTTGTGCAGAGCCATTCATCTGTTGGAGACATACCCTGTACTTCCAAGTATGTGGGAATATGTGTCCTTCTCCCCTTCCTGCCATGATGCAGCTAGTTCTGGGCCTAAACACTGTCATGTGGGAGTGCGGCCAGGTCATTACCCTGTGTAAACCCAGAGCAACATGGAGTAAACTGCAGGAAAACCTTTGCTCCAGCCTTACATCCAGCTCACGCTCCACTCTGTTGGTTCATGGCAACAGTCCTCTCTCCAGATTGGATTCAAGCCAAACTGGCATGTGAATAGGTTGGGGGGGGAGCGCCCTATCAATAGAACCAGTGCCCATTCAGGATTCGCTTTGATCCCCTTTATTTTCACTATTCTGTTCCTGTTCTCTTCTTGGTATCACCTACTTGAGTTCCTTACTTCACAATGTCCTCTCCCTGTACTGTTTCCCACTCTCTATTTCCATCTTTTTTCACCGTTGTCTGCGCTCTACACTATCCTGTCCCTTTCCCAATATTTTCCAATTGAGAGTAATAGAGAAAATGACTACAAGGAGTTGGGAGTGCAAGCAGAAAATGGTAAACCGAGAGCAGCACAAGGAGGTGATAGTGAGAGGAGAAAAGGACAATATAGTGAACAGCAAGGGGACAAACAGGTGATAGTGAACAGAGGGGCGCACAAGCAAAATATAGTGAAAAAAGGGGCGCACAAGCAGGAGATAGTGAACAGAAGGGCTCACAAGAAGCAAGAGATAGTGAACAGAGGGGCGCACAAGCAAAAGACAGTGAAAAGAGGGGCGCACAAGCAGAAGGTAGTGAACAGAGAATGCACAGGCAGAAGATGGTGAACAGAGGGACGTATGCGCAGAAGATAGTGAACAGAGGGGCTCACAAGCAGGAGATAGTGAACAGAGGGGCTCTCAAGAAGCAAGAGATAGTGAACAGAGGGACGCCCAAGCAAGAGGGAGTGAACAGAGGGGCGCACAAGCAAGAGATAGTGAACAGAGGGGCGCACAAGCAAAAGACAGTGAAAAGAGGGGCGCACAAGCAGAAGGTAGTGAACAGAGAATGCACAGGCAGAAGATGGTGAACAGAGGGACGTATGCGCAGAAGATAGTGAACAGAGGGGCTCACAAGCAGGAGATAGTGAACAGAGGGGCTCTCAAGAAGCAAGAGATAGTGAACAGAGGGACGCCCAAGCAAGAGGGAGTGAACAGAGGGGCGCACAAGCAAGAGATAGTGAACAGAGGGGCGCACAAGCAAGAGATAGTGAACAGAGGGGCGCACAAGCAAAAGATAGTGAAAAGAGGAGCGCACAAGCAGAAGGTAGTGAACAGAGAATGCACAGGCAGAAGATAGTGAACAGAGGGACGCACGCGCAGAAGATGGTGAACAGAGGGTCGCACAAGCAGAGGATAGTGATCAGAGGGACACACGCAAAAGATAGTGAACAGAGGGGCCCACAAGCAGGAGATAGTGAACAGAGGGTCGCACAAGCAGAGGATAGTGATCAGAGGGACACACGCAAAAGATAGTGAACAGAGGGGCCCACAAGCAGGAGATAGTGAACAGAGGGGCGCACACACAGAAGATAGTGAACAGAGGGGCGCACACACAGAAGATAGTGAACAGAGGGGCGCACACACAGAAGATAGTGAACAGAGGGGCGCACAAGCAGGAGATAGTGAACAGAGGGGCACACAAGCAGGGCATAGTGAACAGAGGGGCACACAAGCAGGGCATAGTGAACAGAGGGGCACACAAGCAGGGCATAGTGAACAGAGGGGCCCACAAGCAGGAGATAGTGAACAGAGGGACGCACAAGCAGGGCATAGTGAACAGAGGGACACACAAGCAGGGGATAGTGAACAGAGGGGCGCACAAGCAGGAGATAGTGAACAGAGGGGCGCACAAGCAGGAGATAGTGAACAGAGGGGCTCACAAGCAGGAGATAGTGAACAGAGGGGCACACAAGCAGGAGATGGTGAACAGAGGGGCACACAAGCAGGGCATAGGGAACAGAGGGGCACCCAAGCAGGGCATAGTGAACAGAGGGACGCACAAGCAGGGCATAGTGAACAGATGGGCGCACAAGCAGGAGATAGTGAACAGAGGGACACACAAGCAGGAGATAGTGAACAGAGGGACGCACAAGCTGGAGATAGTAAACAGAGGGGCCAACAAGCAGGGCATAGTGAACAGAGGGGCGCACAAGTAGGAGACAGTGAACAGAGGGGCACACAAGCAGGGCATAGTGAACAGAGGGGCACACAAGCAGGGCATAGTGAACAGAGGGACGCACAAGCAGGGGATAGTGAACAGAGGGGCACACAAGCAGGGGGCATAGTGAACAGAGGGGCGCACAAGCAGGAGATAGTGAACAGAGGGGCACACAAGCAGGAGATAGTGAACAGAGGGGCTCACAAGCAGGACATAGTGAACAGAGAGACGCACAAGCTGGAGATAGTAAACAGAGGGGCAAACAAGCAGGGCATAGTGAACAGAGGGGCGCACAAGTAGGAGACAGTGAACAGAGGGACGCACAAGCAGGGCATAGTGAACAGAGGGGCGCACAAGCAGGAGATAGTGAACAGAGGGACACACAAGCAGGAGATAGTGAACAGAGGGACGCACAAGCTGGAGATAGTAAACAGAGGGGCAAACAAGCAGGGCATAGTGAACAGAGGGGCGCACAAGTAGGAGACAGTGAACAGAGCAACGCACAAGCAGGGGATAGTGAACAGAGGGGCACACAAGCAGGGCATAGTGAACAGAGGGACGCACAAGCAGGGCATAGTGAACAGAGGGGCACACAAGCAGGGGGCATAGTGAACAGAGGGGAACACAAGCAAGAGATAGTGAACAGAGGGGCACACAAGCAGGAAATGGTGAACAGAGGGGCACACAAGCAGGGCATAGGGAACAGAGGGGCACACAAGCAGGGCATAGTGAACAGAGGGACGCACAAGCAGGGCATAGTGAACAGAGGGACACAAGCGGGATAGTGAACAGAGGGGCGCACAAGCAGGAGATAGTGAACAGAGGGGCACACAAGCAGGAGATAGTGAACAGAGGGGCTCACAAGCAGGAGATAGTGAACAGAGGGGCACACAAGCAGGAGATGGTGAACAGAGGGGCACACAAGCAGGGCATAGGGAACAGAGGGGCACACAAGCAGGAGATGGTGAACAGAGGGGCACACAAGCAGGGCATAGGGAACAGAGTGGCACCCAAGCAGGGCATAGTGAACAGAGGGACGCACAAGCAGGGCATAGTGAACAGAGGGGCGCACAAGCAGGAGATAGTAAACAGAGGGGCGCACAAGTAGGAGACAGTGAACAGAGGGACGCACAAGCAGGGCATAGTGAACAGAGGGGCGCACAAGCAGGAGATAGTAAACAGAGGGGCAAACAAGCAGGGCATAGTGAACAGAGGGGCACACAAGCAGGAGACAGTGAACAGAGGGACGCATCAAGCAGGAGATAGTGAACAGAGGGGCACACAAGCAGGGCATAGTGAACAGAGGGGCACACAAGCAGGGCATAGTGAACAGAGGGGCCCACAAGCAGGAGATAGTGAACAGAGGGACGCACAAGCAGGGCATAGTGAACAGAGGGGCACACAAGCAGGGCATAGTGAACAGAGGGGCACACAAGCAGGGCATAGTGAACAGAGGGGCACACAAGCAGGAGATAGTGAACAGAGGGGCACACTAGCAGGAGATAGTGAACAGAGGGGCAAACAAGCAGGAGATAGTTAAAACAGAACAAGGAGGTAAATAAAGTGAGAATAATAAATGGTTTAGTAAATCTCCCCTTTTCTTTATCTAGGTGTGAGGATGCTTTGCGGAAAAACAAAACTCTGATTGGTCCAGACCAGAGGGAGTATCACCGCGAGCTGGATAGAAATTTCCATCGTCTCAAAGAAGCTCTGAGCCCTTTAACATCTCGTCGGATCCCCCAGCTGTACACAGATCTGGTCCCACACACCAGCACAAGGTATACACAAGTCTGTGTGATCAATGTACTTTACACTGACTGACTGAATTATAAGACACCCATCCACATTCAAAAACATCAAACACATATACATACACAAATCCTATACGGTATGAAGCATTTCTATTCATCTCTTGTTTCAGGGACTCCCTGACCCGAACCAGCCTACGGAGAGTTGAAGCTTGAGTGCCTCGAGAGCTCATGAATTCACCACCTTCCAGACACTCCACTAGGGGGCACCAACATTGCCACTGCCTTTTACAGCTCAGTGTTCCAGTGACTGCAGGCCACAATTTAGTCAATTTGAAATGTCTGTTTCTGCTGTCACCTACATATACATCTTTCTGTGGAGCCAGGAGCTAGAGAAGACTTATGGAAGAAAGGGTCAGGGATGAAAAAAGGGAAAAACGACTAATCTGAATGGAGAACGTGGGATGATATATGTGGACCACACTAGGACTAGGATCTATTTAGGAAGAGAGTCTCTACCAGTTCTCCAGAAAGTCTCCCCCTGTGTTGAGTGAACATTTGGTGGATTGTCATTCCAAAAACTTTTTTTGTGTTTTTTTTTTAATATATTATGGTTGGTCAATAGTAAAAGAGAGGTGAAATCGAAGAGGACACATCCAAGAAAGTAATGAGTTGAGCTCACAGGGGAGTTTGACAAACAATCCAAAGAAGAAATACAGTTGCCCATCACAAGCAGATGTGATTACGCCCACACTATAATGAAAGCTTAAAGTTGTTATAAATCCTTCCATATACCCAGTAAAGTGACTGGCCTCAGGTTATACACAAAGATAAAGCAAATCCTTCTACATTAGTTGTACCTTTTTATCTGCAGCCCTCTGTCCTCTACATCCACGAAGTCCAGAATATACACAGCACTTCTGATCATCATAAGGCATCTGACATTGCATAGTGCACAACAGAGAGCTGAGTGTAATCTGAGACCTGAGTCACACACCCCTCTACACACTTCCCTAGGGAAACATGCACAGCTGAGGTTGTCATTTACCTACTCTGTGTTGGGAGGGGGGTTGGTGTCTCCTGGGATTGCCTAGTATTGACAGAAATCACACTGGTGCTTTGGAAAGAGGCAAGTAGACACTGTAGAAAGATATGCTTTGTTAATTTTTCATTTAAGAGGTTTACAACCACTTTAAATGGGAGTTTGTGATTGGACGCAACAAGGATTGTGCTATATTTTAAGAAATGGGGTCCCTAAAAAGATGACCAGTCAGGTAAGGTGCTCCCATGCACCAAGCTTCACACTCTGTGACACTAATGTTTTTTTTTTTGTAAAGGGACTCATGTTTTTTAAAGGGAACCTGTCAGGAAAAAAAAAATAACACTGCTCTTCTGAATGGTTTGTTTAGGTGCAAGCTCCAAGGGTACATTCCTCATTCTTGCCTCACTGCATGAATCACGGCCCCAGAACAAATATGCAGTTCGGAGAAATTCCCTGGTTCCATACTAACCTGAAAATAAGACCTAGCGTGATATTCGGGGAGGACTGCAATATAAGTCCTACCCCAAAAATAAGCCCTAGTAAAGTCCTTGCAGAAATATATAATAAGTTTTGTAAAACGACTATATAATGCCCAGTGTGTCTCCTTTTGTAACTTTATAAAAATATTATATAATGTCCAGTGTGTCTCCTTTTGTAACTTTATAAAAATATTATATAATGTCCAGTGTGTCTCCTTTGGAACTTTATTGTCGAAAATACCTTATTTACAGTGCAGCTGGGCGCTCACGTGACCCCCTGGAGATGTATTATTTTCCTCCCGGCTGACGTCAGCGGCTCCTCCAGCTATAGTGCTCAGAGCGGGGAAGAAGAGAACCGGCGATCATGTGAGCGCTCAGCAGGGCTGTAAGAAAGGTATTTTCTACAATAAAGTTACAAAAGGAGACACACTGGACATTATATAATATTTTTATAAAGTTACAAAAGGAGACACACTGGGCATTATATATTCTTTTTACAAAACAAACTCCTGAGCTGACAGGGGAAGAGGGGAATAGAAGACAGGGGGGACATAGCTAAGGCATCCCCTGAAAATAAGACCTAGCGTGATATTCGGGGAGGACTGCAATATAAGCCCTACCAAAATATAAGCCCTAGTAAAGTCCTTGTAAAAATATATAATCAGTTTTGTAAAAAGATTATATAATGTCCAGTGTGTCTTCTTTGGAACTTTATTGTCGAAAACACCTTATTTACAGTGCAGCTGGGCGCTCACGTGACCCCCTGGAGATGTATTATTTTCCTCCCGGCTGACGTCAGCGGCTCCTCCAGCTATAGTGCTCAGAGCGGGGAAGAAGAGAACCCGCGGATCATGTGAGCGCTCAGCGGCGCTGTAAGAAAGGTATTTTCTACAATAAAGTTACAAATGGAGACACACTAGGCATTATATAATCTTTTTATAAAGTTACAAAAAGGAGACACACTGGGCATTATATATTCTTTTTACAAAACTAACTCCTGAGCTGACAGGAAGAGGGGGGTAGAAGACAGGGGACATAGCTAAGACATCCCCTGAAAATAAGCCCTAACCCGAAAATAAGACCTAGCGTGATATTCGGGGAAGACTGCAATATAAGCCGTACCCAAAAATAAGCTCTAGTAAAGTCCTTGTAAAAATATATAATCAGTTTTGTAAAAAGATTATATAATGTCCAGTGTGTCTTCTTTGGAACTTTATTGTCAAAAATACCTTATTTACAGTGCAGCTGGGTGCTCACGTGACCCGCTGGAGATGTATTCTTTTCCTCCCGGCTGATGTCAGCGGCTCTTCCAGCTATAGTGCGCAGAGCGGGGAAGAAGAGAACCCGCGGATCATGTGAGCGCTCTGCGGCGCTGTAAGAAAGGTATTTTCTACAATTAAGTTACAAACGGAGACACACTGGACAGTATATAATATTTTTCTAAAGTTACAAAAGGAGACACACTTGGCATTATTATATAATCTTTTTATAAAGTTGCAAAAGGATACACACTGGGCATTATATATTCTTTTTACAAAACTAACTCCTGAGCTGACAGGGGGAGAGAAGACGGGGGACATATCTAAGATATCCCCTGAAAATAAGCTCTAGTGTGTATGTTGTAGCCAAAATTAATATAAGGCCCAGTCTTATTTTTGGGGAAACATGGTATTTTCTTAACACGAATGAGGAAACCATCCTAGAACAGACACCTATAAGACCAAGTCAGCAAAGGCTCACAGATTCAGTTAAAATGAATTAGGAAGCGGAGTCTCTTGTGTGCCTTGGCATGCAGAGGAATACTGGGCAGAGACTGGCAGTGCAGTAATGAAGCCCTCGTTGGGAGCTGGCCATTTGATGCATGTGACTTTGGTTTCTTCACATTCCGTGCTGCCATATTTAAAGTGGAGAGATCAGCTACATACACTAGAGGCAGCCATATAAACTGACAGGCCACTTCTCTATAAATATTGCTTCAGCCTTACAAACTGCTGTGCCAGGTGTCTAGAAGACATTGGCGTGTTAAAGTGTACCATCACCCATATACTGTAGATGCCGCCATTCTGCCAAGATCCACCATTATTCAGTTCATGAACCCTCTGGCTACTGGTAACGTTACTGGGACACGTGCCGCCCTGTTTCTTGACAAATGATTGGCAGATTTTTTTAACACAACTGGCCTAGCTTGCTTGGCTGCCTTCCTTTTTTGGTGACAAGTGCTGGATATATTGAATAAGTAGAAATATTAACAGAAAACAATGAACTTGCTCTGAATTGAGTTGATAATTATATTATGGCCTTAATACAACTCAGGGAAATGCTGGCGGCCTATGGAAAGGCACTGATAATGGCAAGGCCCTGTCCTGCAATGCTGTACATTTATTTATGGGCATTTTAAATGTCTGCTGCTCTTCTCTCCCTGCCTTTTACAAGTCTTTGTAGCTGAACAATGACATGATTGTATTTTATATAGAACATTGAATGCACTGAGCAGAACCAAAAAAAATATTTAAACGCTGGTTAAGTGAAAAAATTAGGAAGCCCAACCACAGCATAGGCTTTTTCAAGTTTGTCGAGATTTTGTTAATCTCTGTGTCCCCAGTGGAGAGCTTTTCTCCTCACTTCCTGTCCCAGTGACACCAAGACACAACATCAGAGCGTTTGATTATCGCTGGGAAAAGAAACCTGATCTCTCCCCACTCTACTGAATAAATGTGCTTTTGTTGCTGCTTCTATCCTTATCAGAGAGAGCTTTTATCACTTCCCGTCCTTGGGACATTCATTCACCAGGACAGGAAGTGAGAGTAAATTTTCCTAGTGGGGACACTGACAGCAGTACATATATTACCGTGTCATCATATCTGATGCAGGTTCTTCAATGCTAACCCCAAACATTTCCAGTTAAATATTGGATTGAATCAGCAGGATTGGTTAATACCATGCAAAACGTCTGGGTCTTGTCGCAGACCATAAAATGGCGACTGTCCCATATTGATGGTTGTAGTCAAAGTGTCTGAAAGGAAAGTGTTGTCTAAAGCAATCAGTGAACTGCTTTTGTTTTATTTTCTGTTCTGCAGTAGCTGACTACTGGAATCTGGTTGCTTCAGGCAATAGTCGCTGATATTTTACCTGTTCAGAAAAAGGTGAACGAACACGTTACGTCCTGTGGCTGCCGAGCTGTCAGTGCCCATGCAGCCCTTGTAGTGGTTTAGGGGTTTGAAATCCCCGCTCCTCTCCCTCTTCACTGTGCAGAATTTCAGAACGGATCAGAGCGATGCTTTGTGTCAGAGCTGACCAATCAGAATTGCTCTGATCAATCCTAGAAGCCCTACAGAAAGAAGAGTGGAGAATTCAAATCCCTTGGCCGGCTGCATGGGCAGTGACGGCTTATTACCTACGGAGGTAAGTACAGCAGGGAGGGGGGTGTGGAAAGGAGGTTGTACAGTGTTAGTTCAGCTTTTTATTTTCTCTGAAAAGGTGAACTCACACTTGAACACATTGTGCTCATTATCCCTGAACCATGTTGTTTAGCAGGGCCGGTTATCCCTGAACCATGTTGTTTGGCAGTGCCCATTATCCCTGAACCATGTTGTTGGGCAGGGCCCATTATCCCTGAACCATGTTGTTGGGCAGGGCCTGTTATCCCTGAACCATGTTGTTGGGCAGGGCTCGTTATCCCTGAACCATGTTGTTGGGCAGGGCTCGTTATCCCTAAACCATGTTGTTCGGCAGGGCCCGTTATCCCTGAACCATGTTGTTGGGCAGGGCCCGTTATCCCTGAACCATGTTGTTGGGCAGGGCTCGTTATCCCTGAACCATGTTGTTGGGCAGGGCTCGCTATCCCTGAACCATGTTGTTGGGCAGGGCTCGTTATCCCTGAACCATGTTGTTGGGCAGGGCTCGTTATCCCTGAACCATGTTGTTGGGCAGGGCCCGTTATCCCTGAACCATGTTGTTGGGCAGGGCCCGTAATCCCTGAAACATGTTGTTGGGCAAGGGCCCATTATCCCTAAACCATGTTGTTAGGCAGGGCCTGTTATCCCTGAACCATGTTTTTGGGCAGGGCCCGTTATCCCTGAACCATGTTGTTGGGTAGGGCCCGTTATCCCTGAACCATGTTGTTGGGCAGGGCCTCAGTTTTGAGCACCTTTAATGCAATGTTGTAGCATTCATTCAGTCTTTCTTCCAGCGTGGGGTAGAGCTGTTGGAGTTGGCTGAAGCCCACTCACCACTGGTTGCATTCGTGGAATGCCAATCATGAGTCAGAGTGACCTTCAATCAGTTGCTCTTAGGGCCAACTGAACCCCAAAGGCAGTGCTCCTTAAGTCTACATTTGCTTGCTGAGCTGCATGGAGAGCAAGCACTTTCAGATGTTTTCCACTGCAAAACTTTCGAACTCTATGCCGCTTGGAAGCACTGTCTGTAGGGTTCAATAAACCTTTAAGGCAGACGAATGGAAAGCTTCTCTGGCTCCCATTCAGGCTGTTCTGCTCTCAGGGGAGATGGATGGTCTCCCAACAGCCAATGCACAAGTACTCTGAAGCTGTCTTTGTAGGTATAATTTTGATTGTATGGTCTTTATGCCATCTCCTTTGGATTTACCAAAAGGGTCTACTTAAAAAATACAATAAATCCATATCCAGTTACGCTTTTGCACTACCTTGTTGTTTGTGGATCTAAGGCCTCTTTCACATGGGCTTCAGCTTGTGTAAGAGCAATGTGAACAGCAAGGTTTGACAAAGCATTTGCAGAACTTTCAGCAAGCTTTGTAGAAGCTTTTAAAGTACTATTCAGCTCCAGTTTGTAAATGTGAACATAGATCCTTATGGGAGGGCTGATTGCCACTTTAAAAAAGCTGCTAGCAAGCTTCAGGACTTGAAGCCTGCTAGCAGCTTGCCTTAAATGGCAGTCAGCACTCCCATTAGGATCTGTGTTCAATATTTACAAACTGATGCTGAATGGTGCTTTAAAAGCTTCTACAAAGTTTTCTTTAAGCTCTGCAAATGCTTTTTCGAAGCCTGTTGGTCACACTGCTCTTATATAAGCGGAAGTCCATGTAAAACAGGCCTAAAGGAGATTGTACAATCTGATTGTAAAAATGTATGGACCGCTTTGGAATGCAGACATCTGATTAGTTACTAGAGGTAAAAACACTATGGTGGAGATTTACTAAAACCAGAGCACACAGAATCTGGTGCAGCTGTGCATAGTAACCAATCAGCTTCCGACTTTAGCTTGTTTAATTATGGTTTGACAATAAGCCCCTGTTCACATCGGCACAATTTGACATGCGATTTGACAGGTCAATAACGCATGTCAAATCGCAGCCTATTGCTGGCAATGGCACGGCCCCAATCGGTGCGACGCCAACTTTGCTGTGCCGCACCGATTTTCAATAGAAGTTCCTGCACTACTTTTGGCGACTTCGGGTGCGACTTAATAGACATCTGTGCATGAACCCCAACAGATGTCATTCAAGTCGCCCCCAAAAGTCGGAATGAAATGTGGCTTTGAAATCGTGTCAGTTCAGATGAAGTCGCACACCTCTAAAGCCACGTTCAATGGGCGAAAACATGGAAGCTGATTGGTTTCTATGCACAGCTGCACCAGATTCTGTGTGCTCTGGTTTTAGAAAATCCCCCCTTATATTTCCGTCGCTCCAGGCTCATCTATTAAAGCAGCAAAAAGATGATATGATAAGTGCAGTAACCTGGCAAACAGTCAGGTTTCAAATAAATTAACAAGACCTGTAAAGGTGAAATCTGATTGGCTGTTATGGTTTCCAGTACTTAGCAGGATGCTGTTTGCCCGATGATTAAGCCTGCATTTATCCGCACACCGAGTGTTCTCCGTCTCCGTACAAGTCACTACATTGCTTAATACATACGACTCCTGCTTGTCTGTCCTGCTGTTGTATAGTTTCACTACCAGTTAGTCTGTACTGCTGTCACATGATAATCTGTGGTATCGCAGTCACACCGTGTGGCGCCTTCTCTGTTTTGCTGTATATATTGTCTTTGCCGGTGTGTATGCACTATTTTTTTATAATAAAATAATTGTAATTTTGGGAGTTTACTAAGTTACTATGGAGACTGTTTTTTATTTAAAAAAAAAAATTGAGAAATCAGAAATCGTTCCTTTACTTATCTGTAAAAGCAAAAAAAAGGAGAGCATACCAGCCTAGAGCATTATCTTTTATAAACCTTTTTATTGAAGAAATAAAATAGATATATACTCACAAACGGCTTTATATGACAAGCTCATTAAATAATGATCCAAAGTCAATATTGCCAGATCTGCTGCAAATGCTCCTGATCTAGGGAAGAAGCCACCGAGATCTGTACAGCTGACAGGTTTCAAGGGGGGTTCCCTCTTTATCAGCCTTCATCAGAGTTTTACTGATCTGTGCAACTAGTATGTGTTATTACACTTTCTACACGTTACATTTTTTATACTTTTTTTTTTTTTACACTGTATTTGTTGTTCTGCCATTCACATGCAGCTCATTGCAATAGTGCACTTTGGCAGTTCAGTGCCATTGTGTACTATCTTAAAGCGGAGTTCCATCCCCCCTCCAAAAATGTAAAGTCAGCAGCTATGCATGAGACATGAGAGAGGGGGGGGGGGGGTGAGGTAAATGGCACTGCCTCTATGTTTGTGTTTAGATTGGGTCACTTAAATCAAGAATTATAAACAGAAAAAAGCCTTATATAGTGGTATTATCACTTATATCATCACATTACATCTGATCAATATGCATGGACATAAAACAGTAAAAGTGGCAAGGGTGCAACAAAGTGCTATAATATAGTGCAGGGATTAAAATTAATTTGAATATAAAGTGCTCTGTGGATGTATATTACATGTTATTTGGGTGTGCTAACATAAATAACCATATACATAATAAATATAAAAAAATATATTTATGCCCAAAGTGCAGTATCAAGTGATCAAATAAATATCCCACTGGGGATATATAAACAAAATGAATATGGAATAAAGGTATAAAGTGATTGGTGCAGCTTGACCCAATGTATATCGAAAAGCTTGCACTTATTGGGCAGCCAAAATTAATCGGTGATAGATGCAATTGACTACTAAATGGGTAGGTGACTAGGGTAATAGAGTGTTTGGTTTGTGTAAAGTCCAAAAAAGTTGATTGAGTGAGTCTTGAGGTGATCCAATCTGGATGTGCAGGTGAGGAAACAAGTGCTCCCCTCTCAGTAATGCCAGCACTCACCGGAGCTATGTACCCCTACAGGGGTAAAAGGTGTCAGGCAGAGCCCTGGTACCGGTGGCTTCGGTCGTCCAATTATATCATCTCTCAGGGGTGTATGGTATACTCAATGGGATCGGTATAGCATCAGATAACATCAACATCCAATAATATATTTAAGGGAGGATCCGGACCATGTATAAGGAGAAGAGCCTCATATAGTGAAGTATTGTAATAAATTATTGCTTTATTTAGGAGAAAACGGTACTCACATAACAGAATGGTAAACGTGCATGAATGGAATAGGGACTGCACCTTCCTCGTTCACGGTGAACTTCTGGAACGCGATGCGTTCCACCACCAGATGTGCGTTCCAACAGTAGCAGAAATGACGTGATTATGCTCTACGCATTTCGTCAGAGTGACGTCAGGACGCTGCTCCTGATGTCACTCTGACGAAACGCGCAGAGTGTTATCACGTAATTTCCACTACTGTTGGAACGCACATCCAACAGTAGCGGAACGCTCAGCCTAATTATATTCTTTAGTGTGGATTCCTTCACTTCTTAACAGCAGCTACACATACTGTAGCTGCTGACTTTTAATATTAGGACACTTACCTGTCCTGGAGTGCAACGATGTCGGCACCGCAGCCGATGTTTCCGTCAGCTGTCGGGAGCTGCCACCGCTATTGCCAGTAAGGGAACCCGGCTTGCGGCTTCACGGTCGGTCGGGTCCCTACTGCGCATGCGCGAAGTGCGCTGCGCATTCCTATTGGCTCGGCGGCAGGGGAGGGGACCAAACATCCGAGGAACGGCGCCGTATCCCAGAAGTGGGGAAGGGTACCTGTCAAAAACAGGTACCCGTCCCCTCCTCCCCCCTGAAAGGTGCCAAATGTGGCATCGGAGGGGGGGAGGAAACAAATGAGCGGAAGTTCCACTTTTGGGTGAAACTCTGCTTTAAGTGTGCTACAGAGATGAACTGAACTTTAATGACAGATTGATTGAACATACAAACAAATAGAGACTATGATTCACGTACTTAAATGTCTCTCCTCCGGTTGGCTTACCACCCATCTGTAAGCGGCCTGAAGAGAAATGACTGCTGTAGGATGTCAGGTGACCTATCACTGAATTTATCTAATAGGCAAACACTCCACACATTTATATATTACAGCACAGTTCATTATAGCACACATTTCACTTATTACTGCACCTGATTGCGATATTAATTCTAAACTTATTTATTGATACTCTCCACTTGTTGCATAAAACTAGATATACTGCGGCCATAGCTCATCATAAAACACCTTTAACTTGCCACTGCCCTTCTTAATTACAATATATTTGGAAGGATTGGGAAACAGAGATTTCGGGCACAAAAATTTTGTTAAAAAGATTTCTTTTATTCAATACAAAACTAAATATTTTAAAATCATAGAAAAATACAGGCAAATGATTGTGTATTAAGGACACAGTGAGACCACATGACAATGGTCTATGTTATACAATGTCTCAGTGCATAGAACTTATAAAAGTCGGTTTATATACAGTTCAAAGTACAGGATCATTAGTAGTCATATAATCCTTGGAAACGTATTACTTGATATCAGAAGAACCGCCGACGGACACCCAAATAGTATGGTGCCGGTCAGCAGGGTCGACTGAAAATATAAGTTAACATTCACCATGTAGTATATGACCTTTGCTCGACATGTTTCGCTTTCTTAGACAAAAAAGCTTCATCTGGAGCATATCATTTCTTTGTCTGTGTGAGAAATAACAATATTTAGATGGATTACATATAATCGTCTTACACATCTCAGATAAGTCCTTTTATTTTTGCAATATCAACACAATATAACATTGGGTCTTGAGTTGCATTCAGATACTAGGGGAGTTTAGGGGAAAAGAACGGAGGTTGCCAATAGTGAGTATATGTATCTCTGAGCTTCCCAAAACGCACAGTCCTCCTCGTTAAAGAATTCTCTATGGAGATTAAGATATGTGCCTGATGACTATATGTACAGGTATGTATACATTTTTCTGTCCATTTACCAGGTATATAAATAGGATATACATGCTTATACCATAACTACAGCATGGATCCCCACATATACTCACTATTGGCAACCTCCGTTCTTTTCCCCTAAACTCCCCTAGTATCTGAATGCAACTCAAGACCCAATGTTATATTGTGTTGATATTGCAAAAATAAAAGGACTTATCTGAGATGTGTAAGACGATTATATGTAATTAAAAGGAAAGATAAACTATATGTAATTGTAATTATAACATACTGAAAATGAGGTAACATATATATGTAATCCATCTAAATATTGTTATTTCTCACACAGACAAAGAAATGATATGCTCCAGATGAAGCTTTTTTGTCTAAGAAAGCGAAACATGTCGAGCAAAGGTCATATACTACATGGTGAATGTTAACTTATATTTTCAGTCGACCCTGCTGACCGGCACCATACTATTTGGGTGTCCGTCGGCGGTTCTTCTGATAACAAGCAATACGTTTCCAAGGATTATATGACTACTAATGATCCTGTACTTTGAACTGTATATAAACCGACTTTTATAAGTTCTATGCACTGAGACATTGTATAACATAGACCATTGTCATGTGGTCTCACTGTGTCCTTAATACACAATCATTTGCCTGTATTTTTCTATGATTTTAAAATATTTAGTTTTGTATTGAATAAAAGAAATCTTTTTAACAAAATTTTTGTGCCCGAAATCTCTGTTTCCCAATCCTTCCAAATGTAATTGATCAATTGAGGATAGGGGCACACCCTAAATTGGATACGTCATGGCCAAGATGGCTGCTATCTGTGGACACATGACTTATAAAATAATTTTAATTACAATATAATATTTCATTTATTTTAGTTTCATTTTTTTTATCATTCGTTTATCAAAACCAAATCATTTCAGCAGCCTTAACAGCAAATGGATATAAAATTCAACAAATATTGCATTGCATACTAGCACATTATGAAAGACTCACCTGGAAATAAAGTCCTCCAGCAGTGCGCTGTGACCACGGAAAGGGCTTCTATCTTCACCCGATTTTCCTTCTGGGTTTGCTGGCTCTGTTCGCTTGAATGGCTGAGCCACGATGACGTCACTGGCCGCAGCACAGAACTCTGAAAGAACAGCACGAGTAAGGTGTTCCTTCACAGCGCATGCGCCTTGAGATTGCTGGCTGCCAAACAAGTGAATATCTCATAAAAAGTGCATGTTTAGTAGATATTCAATTCACGCACAGGTAAACTTTATTTTAGGCTTACCTGTAGGTGAAAGTCACAAAGCAGAGTTTATTACTGCCTAAAACCTTCCACCTTACAAGGACCAATAAAAACTGTAGGCTAGCTCTGAGATAATTCTTGCTACCAGCATGCCTCAGTTTTTTGCCACTGTCCTAGAAGTATGGATGCCTTTCTCTCGGTCCCCCAGGTTTAAGACTTAACCTACTTTTTTCTAGCACATTTTTTTTCCCTTATGAATCAAGATATATATCCATGTAGCTGCAGGAAGTCTCTGCTTTATTTCATCTACCCGGCATGTGTCCTCAGTTTTGACTTATAGTTTTACTGTTACTGGTCCCTGCATATTACTATACCTGAGATGTCTAGTTGAAAGCTTTCGCTTAATGTCATTGGTTTTGTGGTCAATGTCTCCTTGGGTCTGCATTGAATGCTATCATCCAACAACTACAACAGCAGCTTCCCTGAGCCGCTCTGTGTGTGAAGGAAACCAAGACTGTAATGTACCCTGCTGTGCCCCCATGTAATGTGCCCTCCTGACCCCCTGTGTTCTGCCCTGCTCTTCCCTGTCCCCCCATCCCCCCAGTGCTCTGACCTGCTGACCTTGAGCATCTGAGCAAGAAAAAGCAAGCACAAGTTCCACATTAAATAGGTAAGTTTTAATATTGATTCTATTAATGCTATTAAATATTACAAATTCTAGGATGGACCGGATAGATTCTGTTTTGTCAGCTCTGTCACATGGATGGTGCTGACCAATCGGAATCTAGTCTGTCCTTGCAGCACTGGATGGAGGGGAGATCCAACCTAACATCCAGGAAACTAGCAGTTTTAGGAGTAAACAATGTACAGTGGGTACGGAAAGTATTCAGACCCCCTTAAATGTTTCACTCTTTGTTATATTGCAGCCATTTGCTAAAATCATTTAAGTTCATTCTTCTTCCTCATGAATGTACACATAGCACCCCATACTGACAGAAAAACACAGAATTGTTGACATTGTTGCAGATTTATTAAAAAAAAAAAACTGAAATATCACATGGTCCTAAGTATTCAGACCCTTTGCTCAGTATTTAGTAGAAGCCCCCTTTTGATCTAATACAGCCAGGAGTCTTTTTGGGAAAGATGCAACAAGTCTTTCACACCTGGATTTGGGGATCCTCTGCCATTCCTCCTTGCAGATCCTCTCCAGTTCTGTCAGGTTGGATGGTAAACGTTGGTGGATAGCCATTTTTAGGTCTCTCCAGAGATGCTCAATTGGGTTTAAGTCAGGGCTCTGGCTGGGCCATTCAAGAACAGTCACGGAGTTGTTGTGAAGCCACTCCTTCGTTATTTTAGCTGTGTGCTTAGGGTCATTGTCTTGTTGGAAGGTAAACCTTCGGCCCAGTCTGAGGTCCAGAGCATTCTGGAGAAGGTTTTTGTCCAGGATATCCCTGTACTTGGCCGCATTCATCTTTCCCTCGATTGCAACCAGTCGTCCTGTCCCTTCAGCTGAAAAACACCCCCACAGCATGATGCTGCCACCACCATGCTTCACTGTTGGGACTGTATTGGACAGGTGATGAGCAGTGCCTGGTTTTCTCCACACATACCGCTTAGAATTAAGGCCAAAAAGTTCTATTTTGGTCTCATCAGACCAGAGAATCTCATTTCTCACCATCTTGGAGTCCTTCAGGTGTTTTTTTAGCAAACTCCATGCGGGCTTTCATGTGTCTTACACTGAGGAGAGGCTTCCGTCGGGCCACTCTGCCATAAAGCCCCGACTGGTGGAGGGCTGCAGTGATGGTTGACTTTCTACAACTTTCTCCCATCTCCTGACTGCATCTCTGGAGCTCAGCCACAGTGATCTTTGGGTTCTTCTTTACCTCTCTCACCAAGGCTCTTCTCCCCCGATAGCTCAGTTTGGCCGGACGGCCAGCTCTAGGAAGGGTTCTGGTCGTCCCAAACGTCTTCCATTTGAGGATTATGGAGGTCACTGTGCTCTTAGGAACCTTAAGTGCAGCAGAAATCTTTTTGTAACCTTGGCCAGATCTGTGCCTTGCCCCAGTTCTGTCTCTGAGCTCTTCAGGCAGTTCCTTTGACCTCATGATTCTCATTTGCTCTGACATGCATTGTGATGTGGAAGGTCTTATATAGACAGGTGTGTGGCTTTCCTAATCAAGTCCAATCAGTATAATCAAACACAGCTGGACTCAAATGAAGGTGTAGAACCATCTCAAGGATGATCAGAAGAAATGGAAAGCACCTGAGTTAAATATATGAGTGTCACAGCAAAGGGTCTGAATACTTAGGACCATGTGATATTTCAGTTTTTCCTTTTTAATAAATCTGCAACAATGTCAACAATTCTGTGTTTTTCTGTCAGTATGGGGTGCTATGTGTACATTCATGAGGAAGAAGAATGAACTTAAATGATTTTAGCAAATGGCTGCAATATAACAAAGAGTGAAAAATGTAAGGGGGTCTGAATACTTTCTGTACCCACTGTATGTCTTATTACAGGTTCCCTGCAGTGCCAATCACAACCCAGGATCCAGAACTTACTTTAAATGGGCTCACACTGTCTAGGCTCACACTGAATGAGGCTTTGAAATCATGCAACTTCACTTGAAATCACACGATTTCAAAGCCGCGTGTCAGTTTGACTTGGCTGACATCTGTGTGACATTCACAGATGTCTATGCAAGTTGCACCCGAAATTGCCAAAAATCGTGCAGGAACTACTTTTTCAAATCGGTGCAGCACAGCAAAGTTGGCGTCGCACCTATTTGAACAGTTTGCACTGGTGTGAAAGGGGGTTAAACCCACATACCCACCCAGGATGGGGCAGTTCAAGCTATTATGTAGATCTGCAGTTTCCATGATGCTGCAAACAAAACCAACATTACACCAACCATTGAGAGCTGACATAAGCAGCTGTGACAGTTGTCTACAGAATTATGTCTTGGATGTAGCACCTGCATTAGGGGGCATCGTAGTAACACTGCAGAAAACTACATTGGTATGTTTGAGTCATTTAATTATTCAATTGGTGCTTTTAGTTGAGTTTTTGCTCATGTTTCAGGTATGGAAGTCTCATATCTGGGGTTTGGTGGGCCATTGCAGAGGGAATAGGTTTTTGTAGCTGCTGCCACCTCAACAAGTCAGCTGTCCTCATACCACCTAGGGCAGTAATGGTGAACCTTGGCACCCCAGATGTTTTGGAACTACATTTCCCATGATACTACACTGCATAGTGCATGAGCATCATGGGAAATGTAGTTCCAAAACATCTGGGGTGCCAAAGTTTACCATCACTGTCCTAGGCCAAGAACTGTCTCCGTATTTGCTGGAGTTCGGCTTTAAATGAAGTCATCCTGATTTCTCTCTAAAATTTCCGGATAAATGAGTTCAGGTGTGCAGGCCTATAATTTGGAGTACCATTCTGCATTGTTTTAAGGGAAAGTTCTTCTTGGGGATGTTACTCTCCCTATGCATTGTAGAGCTGATACAGATAACGGTTCGTGAGGCCTTTTTATAGCAATAATTACTGTGCCCGTCACCCCCTGACAGTTTGCTTTGTTTAACATGATAATTACATTCTCGGGTTTGTCGATGTGTGACGGTGAAGTCTGTTTCCGCTGTCTGTGCAGAGTAATGTGAGTAATATGTGAATCACAGGCCTTTCACTATATGGATCAGAGGGAGATTCTTGGAAGTGTGTTATTGAATCCTCACAACTCTCAGCTGACCTTGTTTATTCATAAGAACGTTTATAACCGTTACTGGCCTTCATTGGAGACCACAAAGGCTGACTTGTCCCAATCGCATGAAACCTGCTCCATCTATTTACAGGGTCTGCAGAGCAAACGAAGAGGACCTGTTACTAATGAACTAATCTAGAAATTGCACTTCTCCTAATAAACTGATAACATAGGTAATCAGTTGCAGCAATGCATGCCAGGACAACCAAATTCTATATGAACACACTAATCGTTCCTGTTCACAATGGTCTGTACCACACAAACAGAGAATATTAAAAGTTCAGTTATAATCCATGACCAAATACCAAGATAAACAACATGTGTTGAAACTTGCGTTTTGTCCACACGTTACTACAACACATGGTCATTTATGATATGTGGTGCCATTCATTTTAATTGGCACCTTAAGCCACAGGTGTAAAACACAAGGCCCCCGGGTCAAATGCGGCCCCCCAGGCCATTTCATGCGGCCCTCGCACCTTTTCTGCAGCACCAGAGAGGACAGAACTCCTTTGCCAGATCCTGCACTCCTCTGTGCAACTGCAGAAAGGCTTGTCTTTGCCCCCCCCCCCCCCGTCTCAGCAGTCTGCATCAGAGAGGAGGACAGAACTGCCTTAAAGCTGAGTTCCGGGCACAAAAACAGTTTTTCAATAAAAATACCCCCGGGACAGTCAGGGCTAGTACATTCCACAATGGCTAGCCTCTGATCTGTCCCGGTTCGCACTTACCTGCAAGAAGAAATACTTACTTATAAAATTTCTTCTACAGCGTTGCCATCTCTGTTGTGGGCAGCTGAAGCCAGCGCAATCCTCTTCTGCGTCCTCTTCCGTGTCTTCTTCTCCCAGACTGCGCCTGCACCGGCCCCTCTCGTCACTTCCGGGGCGGCGAAGCATTCCTCCACAGCTTCTGGGCATGCGGCGTCGCCCCGGAAGTGACGAGCGGGGCCGGTGCCGTCGCATTGATTCCTGGGAGCGATGACGTTCAGCTCCCAGGAATCATCGCAAAGAGGAAGTGACGGCGCGGCCGCGGCCACAGAGGGAGGAAGTGGAGAATAGGTGAGTATTTCTATCTACAATTACAAGGTCAGTAAAAAAAAAATATATACCTAACTATCCAATTCCTTTTCAGGTGAAGAAGAGCCAGCGGATGGGCACAAAATCGATTAGGTCGATTTTGTGCCCGGAACTCCGCTTTAAGCTGAATTTTTAGCTGAATCTTTAGCTGAATTTTAGCTGGATCAGCAGAAACCAGACACATTTCAGTCAATGTATGGGCACTGAGGTTGTACAGACTTGAACTACCACTGTACTTCCCACAATTCTGAGCTGTCAGGGCTCCCACAAGCTGCACCATCAGCCCAGGAATTTAAAATCCCCACTGCTTTCTTTCCTCTCTGTCCAGCACTGCCCGGATGGACCAGATGGATTCTAATTGGGCAGCACTGTCACATGGCCAGCACTGACCAATCAGAATCTGTCTGGTCTGTCCTTGCAGTACTCGATGGAGAGGATAGAATGCAGTGGGGATTTCAAATCCCTGGATTGATGGCACGCCTTGCCCTGGATAGCTCAGGATCATGGAAGTACAGCCGTAGCCGGGAGGGGGTCCATCCAGTGTTAGGTTACCTTTATAGATTTTCTCTAAAGGTGAACTAACCCTTTAAATAGTTACTCATAAGCTATCTTCATAACAATGCTTGTCACATAAAAATAATCCAGAGGTAAGATCCAACTCAAATATCAACTGCCCTGTAAAAAAAAGGTGTAGCCCCTAGCTCCAACATACTCTCTATCTGAAGCGTTTCAGAGCTCTAAATATATTATTGGTAATTACATTTGAAAGTTGGTATGTCACAATGCCGACACACTTCATTTTATAGTGTATCACAAAGATTCCCAGTCTGAAGAAGAAAGCTGCCATTTTTCATGGTAGGGGAACCAAATCAGTCTCATCCCCATCCTCCCCTTAGTTTAATTTGTGTGGCATCAGTGAACTGGTGCTAGTGTGGCATTGTTGGGAGGAGGACAAACTTTTTCTTCTCAGGTTTTATGTGCTTGGAGGCTTTCAATAAACTCTATGTATTTTCTGTGCTCCGGTTGAGCCTTATGGGCTTTGGTGGGCTCCTGAAAATGCCAAGCTGAGAACAGGATGAAGACTTGGAAAAGGATGAAGGAGGAGATGGTAAGGAGTGGTTGGAAAAAGTTGTGGGGAACAAGGTCCCCTTCATCGCAATTGGCTATTAAATTTGATTATCCACTAGGCCAGGAGAATTTAAGGGGACCAATGGCAGGTACATTATATTAAGTCTTCAGCAAAATAAAGGCATTGCAAAGGGTCTGGAAAGTGGTTGGTATTTATGGTTACTGCATTTTTTCTTCAGTAATAGTCTCCACATTATTGTCATCATTTATGTTCATGTAAACAAGTGCATTTCTCTATCGCTCATTGACAGACGTAGTCTTCTTGATTCTCAAGAGCTGGGTTATGTTGTCTCCGCAGGAGTAGGACTAGGCAGAATGACAAAACGTTCTGGCTCCACCCTAGGGGGCAGTCCCTGAGGGTATATCCTCCCTTTTGGTCCTGGCAAGACTTTTTTTCTTTAAGAAAAAGACATTTTTTAGGTAGTTTTCTCCAGTGTTTTTTTCCTGTGAGATCTTCAAGCAAAAATGCCGGACTGGGCGACACTTGTGGTCACCCCAGCCGGCCTACGAGCGCGTGCAGACCATGGCATTGCGTTTGGTCGGCCGCGACATATTCAAGTATGTATGCGGGGCCGGGCGACGGGCTGGATGTGAGATCCAGTGGTCACCCCGGTTTCTGCCTAAAAGCGCGTGCAGACCAGTGCGCTGAGTCGGCCGCGACGGAGTCCCAGTAAAGGGACTGACTTTGCGAGTTAAAAACTCGCTTGGACGCCAGGACCAGAGAGTCGAGGCGTCCACAAACCCCCACCCCGGTGGAGAGGGTATTGTGAAGAGAGGGTGCCTGTCGGTTCGGTATGGTGAGTAAAACGTTCCCTTTTTTCCTCATTATGAGGCAGTATATTTTATGGGCCCCTCCATATATGGTCAGTATATATCTGACACTTACAAGTCCCCCTTGTAATACAGCATGTGTTTGTGGGAAGTGGACTTGGTTCAAGAGCTAACACTCTACCCAGCAGACTGTAACATTACAGCAGACATAGGAGGTATAATCCTACCTTATGTGCAGTGTATCTCTGTAGATCCATATGTCACCTCTCAGCAGAGTGCAGGTGGATGTGCTGGGAAGACGATATCGGCGGTCCGCCGCCATTTTGCCGTAGACCGAATGCATATATGTCCTCAGGTCACGCCGGCCGCCATGTTTTTGGAGTCTTATGTCTCTTCTATGGGGGCGGCCATGTTTTGTGAGCCCAGCTTCCTCGTGGAGGGCTGGGAACGCCGGAAGGCGTACACAGGGGGCGGAGCCACGCCTTCTGCCCGGGAAAAAGCAAACAGCTCCTTCCAGTCTGTGTAAGACAGACGCTGGCTGCAGTTTGTTGGAAACTGCACTGCATCGGTTGGTGAGCCTTGGGGGTCCCTCTCTCTCTCTCTCTGGGATCGAGAAGCAGGTACTCTGAGGGGCGCTATTGCGCTAGGGGGAGACACACAAAAAAAAAAAAAAAAAGTTTTTTTGTTTATTGCTGGCAAAAGTGTCCTGTATTAACATGGACCCTGCCACTCATGTATCTCCTCCGGATCCCCTCGAGGGGTCTGCGGGATCCTCCAGCACCCCATTGACAATTGAATCTTTGTCAGCTATTATGGAAACTTTTGTGTCCCGGGTGGAAGTGGCTTGTCAGGGACAGGGCGCAAGAAAGCGACCCCCGCCTAACCCCTTATTATCTGAAACCTCGGATTCAGACTCTGAGCCTATTTCTGCAGTTGCAGGTACTTCATCTGGTATTGGTGTCTCGGGTCCTGTCTCTTCAGACAGTGAGGAGGATGTTTCGGCATCCGCCATAGCCCGAGAGGAAGCGTTGGTAAACGCACTCATTGTATCTGTTCAAGAGACTTTAAGGTTACAGGGTATTCCATCAGAAATAGCTGAAACTGAGATCCCTTTTGGGACTAAAAAGCGCATCAAAGTGGCAAAGGTTTTTCCATTGCCCAAATGTTTTGGCAATCCAATCGATGAAGAATGGCGTCTGCCAAAACGCACTTTTAATATTTCCAAACGCATTGACAGGCGTTATCCGTTTGAGGAAACCCTTATTAAGAAATGGACAGAACCACCTGTGGTGGATTCACCTATTGCTAGATTGAATAAAGCCACGGTTATTCCTTTAGAAGACGCTCCGTCTTTTAAAGATCCAGTGGATCGCAAGATAGAAGCTATGTCTCGCACCATGTTTTCCTTGATTGGATCAGCTTTCAGGCCAATAATTGCTATTGGTCTGGTTTCGCAGGCTGTAACTGAATGGACCAAGTGGTTACGCCGGGACTTAGAAGAAGTCCCTCAGGCGGTATCAGATTTGTTGGAACAAATGATACAGGGGTTACAGTTTGTATGTGATGCGGCGTTAGACGCCACTCCATTAATGGCGCGAGCATCAGTCTCAGCAGTGGTTCTCAGGCGTACACTGTGGCTAAAAGGTTGGATAGCCGACCAAGGTTCCAAAAAAGCATTGGCTAATATCCCCTTTTCAGGAGAGCGTCTATTTGGAGCCAACTTAGATGAGATCATTAGGATCTCACCGGTGGAAAAAGCACCTTTTTACCGCAAAATTTTAAAGGTAGAGGAACTCGTCAAAGACGAGGGCCTTCTTTTTCTGCTCACAAGAGGTTTTTTCGTCCAGCGGGTGAAAAAACTAAGTCCTCCAAAGCTCCTGCAGGAGGCGTCAGGGGTCGTTGGTCGGGCAAGCAAAAGCCCGCCCCCTCCAGACCTGAAGATAAACCATCCAAAGCCTGAAGGTGCGCCCCCACCCATAACTGGGGTGGGGGGACGTCTTCGCCGGTTCCCGGATCCATGGCTTTCCAGAATCCCGGACAAATGGGTTTGCGAAGTCATAAAGTCAGGGTACAAGATCGAGTTTCGATCTCTCCCACCGGCGCGATTCTTCCCTTCCAATATCCGACTATCTCCGGATCGTCTAGAAGATCTGCGGAGAGCAGTCACAGATCTACTACAACAAGGAGTGGTAGTCCACGTTCCTTGGACAGAACGGTTTCAAGGGTTTTATTCAAACCTGTTTACAATACCCAGGAAAGAGGGCAAAGTGCGTCCAATTCTGGACTTAAGAGCGCTCAATTCTTTCGTCAACATAAGAAGATTCAGAATGGAGTCCATTCGCACGGTAGCAGCCTTCCTGCATCCAGGGGATGTCCTAGCGTCCATAGACATCAAGGACGCCTATCTTCACATTCCCATTTTCGCAGGACATCAGCGTTTTCTACGCTTTTCCGTAGAGGAGAACCACTATCAGTTTGTGGCGTTACCTTTCGGTCTCGCCACGGCTCCGCGGGTCTTCACAAAGGTGTTGGCCCCTATGTTGGCACTTCTGCGCCAAAGAGGTATATCGATTCTAGGTTACCTAGACGATCTTCTGCTTCATGCAGAGTCTCCTCAGACCTTGCTACAAAACATAGAAATTACTATGATTTCTTTACAGGAATTCGGGTGGCTGGTGAACCAGCAAAAGTCTTTTCTGGTTCCCACCCAGAGGCTCGAATATCTGGGTCTAATTCTAGACACAGTCAGGACGAGAGTTTTCCTTCCGGTAGGGAAACTTCGAAAGATTCAATCAGCAGTCCAGTTGTTACTGTCCAACAGCTGGTCTTCCCTTCGGACGTGCATGAGGGTTCTGGGGTTGATGGTGGCTTCATTCGAAGCAGTCCCATTTGCCCAGTCCCATACCCGAATTCTTCAGCAAGAGATTCTTCTCAGATGGAATCGGAATCCGGAATCCCTGGACAATCAGATAGGATTGAGCAAACAGACCAGAGAGTCTCTGGTTTGGTGGCTTCGGTCTCCAATGCTCAGCCAGGGAAAGTCATTTCTGCCAATATATTGGACGATAGTGACCACGGATGCCAGTCTATCCGGATGGGGAGGAATTCTTGGTCAGTTATCTGTCCAGGGACTTTGGTCCCCGGAAGAATCCAGATTACCGATAAATGTATTGGAACTGAGAGCGATCAGACTTTGTCTGATTCACTGGACCGAGCAGCTTCAGGGCAGCCCGGTTCGGTTCCAGTCGGACAATGCCACGGCCGTGGCTTATGTCAATCATCAGGGGGGCACCAAGAGTGTCCGAGCGGCCAAAGAAGTGGCTTGCATTCTTCGCTGGGCGGAACGATTTGTTCCAGCAATCTCTTCGGTGTTCATTCCGGGGGTGGAGAATTGGCAGGCAGATTATCTCAGCCGTCAGACCCTGGATCAGGGGGAATGGTCCCTCCATCCAGACGTTTTCCACCAGTTGTGCCTACGGTGGGGCACCCCGGATGTGGATCTGTTGGCATCACGATTCAACAGGAAAGTTCAGAGATTCGTGGCTCGCTCCCGCGATCCTCTAGCAGAAACCGCAGACGCACTGATCGCCCCGTGGGGGCAATACCAGCTAATATATGCCTTCCCTCCTCTCGCGTTACTGCCAAGACTTCTTCGCAGGGTAGAGGAGGAAGGAATCCCAGTAATCCTGGTAGCTCCGGACTGGCCTCGTCGAGCTTGGTACGCCGACATGGTCAGACTGGTGGCGGACGTCCCATGGAGACTTCCTCTCAGAGAGGATCTACTGTCTCAGGGACCGATCTTCCATCCTGCTTTACGATCGCTGGCTTTAACGGCCTGGCTATTGAGACCCAGGTGCTGAAGGACAAAGGTTTGTCAGCTTCAGTTATTCCTACTCTAGTTGAAGCAAGGAAAGCGACTTCCAGAAAGATTTATCATCGCACATGGAAGTCCTACATTGCATGGTGTGAACCTTTGGGGTTCCGTCCTCGGTCTTATTCGATTAGTCGAATATTGGCTTTTCTGCAACAAGGGGTTGAGCAGAAACTGGCCTTGAGTACTATCAAGGGTCAGGTCTCAGCATTAGCCATCTTCTTTCAGAAGCCTTTGGCTACTCATTCCTTGGTGCGGAATTTCATCCAGGGGGTGCGACATCTGGCTCCGCCAGTGCACGCGCCGTTACCCCCCTGGGATCTTAATTTAGTGTTGTCGGTTCTTCAGAAACCTCCCTTTGAAGATATTAGGGAGATTCCTCTACCCACGTTGTCCCAGAAGGTGGCCTTCTTGGTGGCTATTACTTCTGCACGCAGGGTGTCAGAACTGGCCGCATTATCTTGTCGTTCACCATATCTGGTGGTTCATAGAGATAAGGTGGTTCTTCGTCCGAATCCATCCTTCCTACCAAAAGTAGTTTCAGAATTTCATCTGAATGAAGAAATTGTATTACCTTCCCTGTGTCCTAAGCCCAGTCATCCTCGGGAATTTGCTTTGCACTCCTTGGATGTGGTCCGGGCGATCAGGGTATACTTGAAAACGACAGACTCGTTTCGCAAGACGGATTCACTTTTTGTGATCCCAGATGGACCCAAAAAGGCAAACAATTTTATAGTCACCATGCCATATATCCCTTTTTTATTATTTATTAATAATTATTTATATTAATAATTTAATGCCCACCTCACCCACTGTTATAGAATCATCCTATGTTACTAGTTCCCTTCATAATATCTTGTTACCAGAAATACACATATATTACAAATCTGAGATGCCATAATTTAAATAAATTTATTCACCACTTTCACCGCACTCCAATTTATAAATACCTTGTCCTTGACGATTCAAATACTATTACCTTTGTCCATTTTTTCCACCAATTTCCAAATAATGGCTACTTCCCTCTCTAGCCTTTTACATCACGTGTATTCTCATTATATACCACTAGATGGCCTTCCAAATTTTCTCCCTTTTTACATAAAATTATCCACTTCTTTTTATAATAAACATTCACCCTTTTTTATATAGACTTTTTTATACACACCTTTTTATTGTTTGATTAGAGTTTACATAGGGTTAATATGTTTTAGATATATATTTTGTCTAGTATTTACGATGTATGTCACTTCCCAGACTACCTACATGCGATTAGCAGTGGAATAATATAACAAAACAAATTACCCAGGTTCGGTATATATTACATATATTTGGCCAGTACACATAACCGATTGGCGATACTAAAAAAGTTTATTCTGTTATAGCCTTCCTTGATCGCCATATTACTGTAGCCGATGCCCTGGAGCTTCCTTCCGGGTTCTTTCCAGGGTTCACCGACCTGTGTTTAATCTGTTGCCTAGCTACCGCATGTAGTTATAAGGGACCATGGCGGAAGTGTACCGACGCTGCTGAGGACGTATTGATTACGAAACGCGTACGGCGTGTCGCGTCACTTCCGGTTCCTGCACGCAGAGAACGAGGCTTGGACCACACCGCGCTCCACACTCGTACCTGTGCCTGTTTACTTTTTTCTGATTGTGAGTACCTTTCTGTTTTACATTGAATAAACCTCCTAGACAGTATTACGCTATGTGCCTTGTCTATCTATCATCCCTTGGTATACGGCTATGAGCTATATCTGGCGGACCTCTCGGACCATCCCCAGCCTATAGGAGAATAGTAGGATCCACTAATACCCCAGGGATACCTCCAGCTAGAACCCCAGGGACCACTTCAGGGACCCATCGACCCAGGAGGAGGGGAGACACCGAGACCCTTGATCCTTATACACCCGCCTTATACCCCTGTGTGGGGTGGGTGCTTCTGGTAAGCGAGCTTTGTTCACCAGAAAGGACCACGCAGCACCCTACCACACGGCACGGGGTCACCCTTTTGAATACAGTGATTGTCACCTACCACCCATATATAAAAAATTTTTTTCCTGCACAATATACTCAGTCACTGGACTACAAAAATTCCATCATTGGGACTATTCACATATTGGTTGCACACCAGCACTATTTGGATTGTGTTGGGACTATTCACAGATTGGTTGCACACCAGCACCATTCGGATTGTGTTTCCTTTTAGTATATTCTATTTGTACACCAACACCATTCTGATTGTGTTTTTATTTTATTATATTTCTTTGGTATTTGTATACCTATTCTTTGTATATTAGTTCTTTCTCCAGCTCTTTACAGCACTTTCCATATACTATATGATATAGTTGGGATTTCTTTGCATGTGCACTACAACACTTTATTTGATAAGCACTTTATCTGCTAAGCATTTTTATTTAGATTAGCACTCATTTGTATTGAGTTATGTTTTAGCATGCAATATTTACGCTAAATTATTTGTCACTGTCACTTTATTGCATTTACAGTTTGTACATTTCTACTGTTTTTTAAATAGGCAGCGCCAACACCCTATCTTTTATCCAAAAAGGGGTTGCCTGCATCTGCCGCGACCATTTCCAGATGGATCAGACAGACGGTAGTACAGGCTTATTCTATTAAGGGTCGGGAGCCCCCGTTCCCTGTTAAGGCGCACTCCACTCGGGCACTTAGTGCGTCATGGGCCTTTCGCCATCAGGCGTCAGTGGTCCAGGTGTGCAAGGCGGCTACCTGGTCGTCGGTGCATACCTTCTCTAAACATTATAAAGTTGATGTAATGGCATCGTCTGATGCCTCATTTGGCCGCAAGGTTTTGCAGGCCGCAATTTGAGGAGACCAGTGGTCTACCTCGAGGGTTTTTTTCCGTTGGAAAATTTTTTCTTTTAGTCTCATTCTTTGTTTATAATGAGCCTTTAAAACTTCTAGTTTGGCACCGGTTGGGCCTACTAGATTGGATTTGATTTTGTCAATCCCACCCCTCATTTGTGGCACTGCTTCTGGATGTCCCAGCTCTTGAGAATCAAGAAGACTACGTCTGTCAATGAGCGATAGAGAAAAATGGATTTTTGTAAGATCTTACCGTAAAATCCTTTTCTCTTAAGCTCATTGACAGACGTAGTACCCGCCCCTCTATCATTGAGTTGGGTTGGGTTAAATTCTCTGTACTGCTTTAAACAGAACTGATTCCCTGTAGCAGAGAGAGGGAGGATATACCCTCAGGGACTGCCCCCTAGGGTGGAGCCAGAACGTTTTGTCATTCTGCCTAGTCCTACTCCTGCGGAGACAACATAACCCAGCTCTTGAGAATCAAGAAGACTACGTCTGTCAATGAGCTTAAGAGAAAAGGATTTTACGGTAAGATCTTACAAAAATCCATTTTTTACCTTTTTACTCCAAAGAAACACTTCCAATAATTTTCAGGTCTCAGGGATCCCCTGCTAAGATTAGTACATTGGTGGTCATTGGGAAAATGCCACTTACATTGGTGGTGGTCAGTGGGAAGAAACCTTCCCTTACAGTGGTGGTCAGAAAGCCCCCCCCTTACAGTCATCCCTATGGCTCTGCCAGTTATTGTTGGACTTGTAATTATGCAGGCACCATCACATGGGAGGACAGTTAACCACATCTTAACAACTTGCCGACCGCTCACATGGAGCGTACTGCGGCAAAGTGGTTCGTTATCGGCCAGCGACGTAGGTATACGTCGCTGGACTCCTCCCCTTGTGGGTGGCGCGTGCGCACCGCCGGAGGCTCGCTCCCGCTGTATTCAGTCACAGCGGGAGTCGGGCCAGGGGAGGAGCGGCGGTGATCACCGTCGCTCTTCCCCGATCGTCGGGGATCGAGTGAGGAGATCCGCCTGCTTTGTTTATGCAATATATCTCCTAAGTGACAGGCAGGGACAGATTTCAGGATTCAGCATAGCTGAACCTGCGATCTGTGCCTGTGTCACTCAGTCCCCTCCCCCCACACACGTCAGTAAGCACCAGGCATACATTAACCCCTTGATCACCAATGAAAGTTAACCCCTTCCCTGCCAGTGTAATTTTTACAGTAACAGTGCATATTTATAGCACTGATTACTGTAGTAATTTCACTGGTACCCCCAAAAGTGTCAAAAATGTCAGTCAAGGGTCCGATCTGTCTGCTGCATGTCGCAGTCCCACAAAAAAATCGCAGATCACTGCCAGATCGCCGCCATTACTAGTTAAAAAAAAGAAACTATACAAATGACATAAATTTCCCGTAGTTAGTAGCTGCAATAACTTTGGCGCAAACCAATCAAAATACGCTTATTGTGATATTTTTTTACCAATAATATGAAGCAGAAAACAAATTGGCCTTAAATGTTAAAAAATTTTGATTTTTACATTTTTTTTGGGGGGGGGGGGATTTCATATAAAAAAATGTGAAAAATATTGTTATTTTTTCAAAATTGTTGCTCTTTTTTTGTTTATAGCGCAAAAAGTAAAAATCACACTGGTGATCAAATACCAACAAAAGAAAGCTCTATTTGTGGAGAGAAAAAAGGGCATAAATTTAATTTGGGTACAGCGTGGCACCACCGCGCAATTGTCCGTTAAATTAACGCAGTGCGAATCGCAAAATATGGCCTGGTCAGGAATGGGGTAAAATCTTTCGGGCTTAAAGCGGAAAAATACGCTCATTGAGAATTTTTTTGTCAAAGACATGTAGCTAAAGACATTTTCTCCTAAATATATGACAAATTTGAATATATTGGATATTTTTTAACTGTCAAAGTAGAAAAATATTGTTATTTTTTCAAAATTGTCACTTATTTTTTTTATTAATATCGCAAAAAATGAAAAGCGCAGAGATGATCAAATACCACCAAAAGAAAGCTCTGATTGTGGGAAAAAAAGGACGTAAATTACGTTTGGGTACGGCGTTGCATGACCGCGCAATTGTCAGTTGAAGTCGCACAGTGCCGAATCGCAAAAAGTGGCCTGGACAGCAAAATCCTCCGGTGGTAAAGTGGTTAAGGAACTGCTTGCCACCAATGGTGGAACCCTTGGTTTCCACAGAATCCTGGTTGATAATGGCTTAGGTAAACTGTTCTTATACAATGTGGCCTTCTTCATTCAGATATTACCTTAAAATGTTAAGACAAAAAGAAGTCCTAGCACAGTGTGTCTATGTTAGTGTAGCAGGTTTGGGTCCCTACCCCAAGTCAAGCTGCAAAGACATAGAGAACTTTTACAGTGATCCTTTGAATCTATTTAGGAAGATTAAACTCTTCATTGGTTGTTGTGGCCTGAAGTGTCTATGTGTTGGGGGTCTGCTGTTATCTGCT
Source organism: Pelophylax lessonae (assembly GCF_965119305.1). Taxonomy (NCBI): domain Eukaryota; kingdom Metazoa; phylum Chordata; class Amphibia; order Anura; family Ranidae; genus Pelophylax; species Pelophylax lessonae. The sequence goes on along the minus strand of NC_138771.1, from coordinate 601,254,424 downwards.
GTTATCTCTGATGGGGGTCTTCGCACAGTAAGTCTAATAATGATTGAAGATACCTAATGCCTTCTGCAGTGTGAATTCTGTCAGTCACTGACACATTCAAGTGTCCCTGTCTTTCACGCTCAGCAGGAGCGACTATTTAATTTGCTGAGTTAATATTTAATGTCTGTCACCGATGGTGTGGCTGCTCAGCACTTTATCTACATTGGAGCCCCTTCGATGTTTGGACACCGGAAAGTCAAAAAATGTCAGCATAGAAATCTTTGCCGCCAATAAATTTTGTCTCCAACATATAAATTATAATATTGTTAGCATGGAAAAAATCAGACTCTTACCCTAAAATGAATTTATTTACCCTACCTGCTCCTATACTGCTGGACCTCAACAAAAGACAACCAGTCACAGTGGGGTTTCTGCAATAATTGTATTCCATTGGGAGCTCAATAAGTGTACAGGGTCAGCTCTGGCATCCTAGGAAGTTTATGTCAATGGGGAGGGGAGGTGAAGAGTGGATCAAGCGGACTGATTGAGCAAACAAATCAACACTCCCTGAGAGCTATCAGACAGAGGACAATTGCTGTTACTATACATAATATAATTGTCTCGTGACCAGTTCAATGGCGGCAACTCCAGAGGTGGTTCTGGTCAGCTCAGTAGATTGCTTTAAAAATGGCCTGGATTCTTTCCTAGGTGTACATAATATAACTGGATACAGAGGCGTAACTAGAAGCTTCAGGGCCCCGTTGCAGGAAACCATGAAGGGCCCCCCCGGACCCCTGGTCGGGGCCCTTCTCTTCAAGCCTGGGGCTCTTCCCACTGATCCTGGGGGCCCTTTACTTTCCTTGCGGGGCCCTTTATTACGGTCCCACAGTGGGACCCTTCCACAAGTTCTGCAGTGGGCCCCCTTCCTGCCATCTTGGGGCCTCCCCACAGTGGTGGAATGCCAGGGCCCGGTCTCAAGTGTGACCTTTGCGATCGGGGTAGTTCACCCACTGGTGTCAGTAGTTTTTATTTTTTGGTATTTTAATCGTATTATTTTTTATCATTTTATTTTATTTTTTTACAATGTCACTGACTATGACTCTGTCCATTCAGAAAAGGAAGGAGCTGGTAAATTACATGTTTACTGACCCCTTCCTGGTTCTCCATTGTGACACATCCCCTGCAGCAGCCAGCAGGAGAGGGAAGGGAGCACAATGGGGGGGGGGGGGGCAGCACAGTAGGGGGGGGGACCAGGGGAGCACACAGGGGCCCAGAGACAGCAGAACACAAGTGAACTGGATAGGAGGAGGGGCGGGGGCAGCATACAGAGGAACCAATCTCCTCCATTTTCCTCCTGCAGCTACAGGAGGAAAAATGAGGACAGTAATTTCTCTACATGCTGCCCCTGCCGCCCCTCCTATCCAGGTGTACAGGGGGAGCCGCACTGGCCCCCTGGAGCATGGGGCCCGGTTGCAATTGCAACCCCTGTAGTTATGCCCCTAACTGGATACGAACATATAGGTAAAGTTGATCCAGTGAATATCCGATTGCCTCTCGGGGGGATCAGGAAGGAATTTTTTCCCCCTGCTGGAGCAAATTCGATCATGCTTTGCTGGGGTTTTTCACCTTCCTCTGGATCAACTTTGGGTATGGGATTGTATATACAGTATCTCACAAAAGTGAGAACACCCTTCACAATTTTGTAAATATTTTATTATATCTTTTCATGTGACAACACTGAAGAAATGACACTTTGCTACAATGTAAAGTAGTGAGTGTACAGCTTGTATAACAGTGTAAACTTGCTGTCCCCTCAAAATAACTCAACACACAGCCAGTAATGTCTAAACCGCTGGCAACAAAAGTGAGTACACCCCTAAATCAAAATGTCCAAAATGGGCCCAATTAGCCATTTCCCCCCCCCTGGTGTCATGTGACTCGTTAGTGTTAGAAGGTCTCAGGTGTGAATGGGGAGCAGGTGTATTAAATTTGGCGTTATCGCTCTCACTCTCTCATACTGGTCACTAGAAGTTCAACATGGCACCTCAAGGCAAATAACTCTCTGAGGATCTGAAAAAAAGAATTGTTGCTCTACAAAATGATGGCCTAGGCTATAAGAAGATTGCCAAGACCCTGAAACTGATCTGCAGCATGGTGGCCAAGAGCATACAACGGTTTTACAGGACAGGTTCCACTCAGAACAGGACTCGCCATGGTCATCAAAGGAAGTTAAGTGCACGTGCTCAGCGTCATATCCACAGGTTGTCTTTGGGAAATAGACGCATGAGTGCTGCCAGCATTGCTGCAGAGGTGGAAGGGGTGGGGGGTCAGCCTGTCAGGGGTGGGGGGTCAGCCTGTCAGTGCTCAGACCATACGCCGCACACTGCATCAAATTGGTCTGCATGGCTGTCGTCCCAGAAGGAAGCCTCTTCTAAAGATGATGCACAAGAAAGCATGTAAACCATTTGCTGAAGACAAGCAGACTAAGGACATGGATTACTGGAACCATGTCTTGTGGTCTCATGAGACCAAGATAAACTTATGCATGTGCATGCATGTGTGGTGGCAACCAGGTGAAGAGTACAAAGACAAGTGTGTCTTGCCTACAGTCAAGCATGGTGTTGGGAGTGTCCTTGTCTGGGGCTGCATGAGTGCAGCCAGCACTGGGGAGCTACAGTTCATTGAGGGAACCACGAATGCCAACATTTACTGTGACATAATGAAGCAGAGCATGATAACCCACCTTTGGAGACTGGGTCGTAGGACAGTATTCCAACATGATAATGACCCCAAACACACCTCCAAGATGACCACTGCCTTGCTAAAGAAGCTGAGGGTAAAGGTGATGGACCGGCCAAGCATTTCTCCAGACCTAAACCCTATTGAGCATTTGTGGGGCATCCTCAAACAGAAGGTGGAGGAGCACAAGGTCTCTAACATCCAGGAGAGGAGAGGAGAACAGGGGGTCAGGAGGAGAGAAGAGAGGAGAACAGGGGGTCAGGAGGAGAGGAGAACAGGAGAGGAGAACAGCGGGTCAGGAGGAAAGGAGAGAACAAGGGGTCAGGAGAATAGGAGAACAGGGGGTCAGGAGGCGAGAAGAGGAGAACGGGGTCAGGAGGAGAGGAGAAAAGGGGGTCAGGAGGAGAGGAGAGGAGAACAGGGGGTCAGGAGGAGAGGAGAACAGGGGGCCGAGAGGAGAGGAGAACAGGGGGTCAGGAGGAGAGGAGAACAGAGGGGGTCAGGAGAAGAGGAGAGGAGAACGGGGGGTCAGGAGGAGAGGAGAACAGGGGGCCAGGAGGAGAACAGGTGGCAAGGAGGAGAGGAGAGCAAGGGGTCAGGAGGAGAGGAGAACAGGGGGTCAGGAGAAGAGGAGAGGAGAACGGGGTCAGGAGGAGAGGAGAACAGGTGGTCAGGAGGAGAGAAGAGGAGAGGAGAACAGGGGGCCAGGAGGAGAGGAGAACGGGGCCAGGAGGAGAGGAGAATAGGGGGTGAGGAGGAGAGGGGAACAGGGGGTCAGAAACAGAGGAGGGGAAAGAACAAAGGAGAGGAGAGAACAGAGGAGAACGGGGTCAGGAGAGGACAGAGGAGAGGAGAACAGGGGTTGGGAGGAGAGAAGAGGAGCACAAGGGGTCAGGAGGAGAGAAGAGGAGCACAGGGGGTCAAGAGGAGAGAAGAGGAGCACAGGGGGTCAGGAGGAGAGGAGAGGAGCACAGGGGGTCAGGAGGAGAGGAGCACAGGGGGTCAGGATGAGAGGAGAGGAGAGGAGAACATGGGGGTCGAGAGGAGAGGGAGGTCAGAAATGGGGTGGTACACCGACCCCTCCCAGTTTGACCCAAAAAAGCAAAAAAGGGGCTTGATAAAAAGGTAGGAAAAGAAATAAGTAGAAGGGTGGGACCTGTCTATGGGGATCTGAACCTCATTCACTGACACCTACACTGATCCCCTCTACACTGACCCCCCTACAGTGACACATACACTGGCCCCCCTATAGTGACCCTCCTTCACTGACCCCCCTTCACTGACACCTTCACTGACCTCTACATTGACCCCTAGACTGCCCCCCCTACACTGACACTTACACTGACACACTGATCCCCCCTACACATTGACTCCTAAAATGACCCCCCCTACACTGACCCCCCTACATTGACCTCTTCACTGACCCCCCACACACATTGACTCATACACTGACCCCCTTTCACTGAACCCTTACACTGACCCCCCTACATTGACACCTACACTGACCTCTCCCCCCCACATTGACACCTACACTGACCCCCCCCCCACACTGACACCTACACTGACCCCCCCTTCACTGACACCTACACTGACCCCTCCTACACTGGCCCCTTTACTGACACCTACACTGACCCCCCCACACGGCCCCCCCTTTACTGATCCCCTCCTACACTGACACCTACACTGATCCCTCCTACACTGACACCTACACTGACCCCTTAACTGACACCTACACTGACCCCTCCTACACTGACACCTACACTGCCCCCCCCCCCCCACACTGACACCTACAATGACCCAGATTACACTAACCCCTCCTACACTGACCCCTTCACTGACACCTACACTGACCCCCCCCTTCATTGACACCTACACTGACCCCCCCTACACTGCCCCCCCTTTACTGACCCCCCCTACACTGACCCCTCCTTCACTGACACCTACACTGACCCCTTCTCTGACACCTACACTGACCCCTCCTACACTGACATTGACCCCCCTACACTGAAACCTACACTGCCCCCTCCCCACACTGACACCTACACTGACCCTCCTACATTGACCCCCCCCCCTCAATGACACCTACACTAACCCCCGCCACACTGACCCACCTACACTGACACCTACACTGACCCCCCCTACACTGACATCTACACTGACCCCTCCTTCACTGACCCCCCTTCACTGACACCTTCACTGACCTCTACATTGACCCCTAGACTGCCCCCCCTACACTGACACTTACACTGACACACTGATCCCCCCTACACATTGACTCCTAAAATGACCCCCCCTACACTGACCCCCCTACATTGACCTCTTCACTGACCCCCCACACACATTGACTCATACACTGACCCCCTTTCACTGAACCCTTACACTGACCCCCCTACATTGACACCTACACTGACCTCTCCCCCCCACATTGACACCTACACTGACCCCCCCCCCACACTGACACCTACACTGACCCCCCCTTCACTGACACCTACACTGACCCCTCCTACACTGGCCCCTTTACTGACACCTACACTGACCCCCCCACACGGCCCCCCCTTTACTGATCCCCTCCTACACTGACACCTACACTGATCCCTCCTACACTGACACCTACACTGACCCCTTAACTGACACCTACACTGACCCCTCCTACACTGACACCTACACTGCCCCCCCCCCCACACTGACACCTACAATGACCCAGATTACACTAACCCCTCCTACACTGACCCCTTCACTGACACCTACACTGACACCTACACTGACCCCCCCCTTCATTGACACCTACACTGACCCCCCCTACACTGCCCCCCCTTTACTGACCCCCCCTACACTGACCCCCCCTACACTGACCCCTCCTTCACTGACACCTACACTGACCCCTTCTCTGACACCTACACTGACCCCTCCTACACTGACATTGACCCCCCTACACTGAAACCTACACTGCCCCCTCCCCACACTGACACCTACACTGACCCTCCTACATTGACCCCCCCCCCTCAATGACACCTACACTAACCCCCGCCACACTGACCCACCTACACTGACACCTACACTGACCCCCCTACACTGACATCTACACTGACCCCCCCTACACTGACCCCCCCACGCTGACACATACACTGACACCTACACTGTTCCCCCCCCACACTGACCCCCCCCCACACTGACACCTACACTGACCCCCCCCCACTGACACCTAAACTGACCCCCCACACTGACCCCCCCCCCTACACTGACCCCTCCTACACTGACCCCCCCCTTCATTGACAACTACACTGCCCCCCTACACTGACACCTACACTGACCCCCCTTCATTGACACCTACACTGACCCCCCTACACTGACACCTACACTGCCCCCCCTTTACTGACCCCCTCCTACACTGACCCCCCCCTACACTGACCCCTCCTACATTGACACTGACCCCCCTACACTGACACCTACACTGACCACCCTAGAATCAGTGCAATGAGCCGCCTACCTACCTGGTCCTGGTCCTGTGGTGACTGAGCACATGTCCTGTCCAGAAGAGGGAGGTGGCCGGTGGGTGGAGTCTGGGTTCTAGGCGCGGAGGCGGAACAGGGACTGTGTGATTGGGGGGCTTGGTGATGGGGTGACTCTGATATGATAGGGAGACTCTGACTTGAAGGGCTGACTCTGATGGGATGGGGGTGCTCTAACTTGATATGATGGAGGGGCTCTGATTTTCAGGAGTGATTCTGGTGTGATGGAGGAACTCTGATATGATTGGGGCTCTGATATGATGGGGGATTTGATGGAGGGATTCTGGTGTTAAGGGGTGACTCTGATGTAAAGGGGTGACTCTGACTTGATAAGGGGACTCTGGTGTGAAGGGTGGACTTTGACATGATGATGTGACTCAGAATTTCAGGGGTGATTCTGATGTAATGGAAGAACTCTGATGTGGTTGGGGGCTGAGATGTGATGGGGGACTAAGAGTGGTGGTAGAGTAGTTATAGAGTGGTGGTAGAGTAGTTGTAGAACGGTGGTAGAGTAGTTGTAGAGCCGTGGTAGAGTGGTTGTAGAGCGGTGATGGATGAAAGTTCTGGGGAGAGATGTGCAATGGTGGATGATGTAGTCGGCGGTGGATGATGTAGTCGGCGGTGGACGTTGGATGATGTAGTCGGCGGTAGATGATGTAGTCGGCGGTGGATGATGTAGTCGGTGGTGGTGGATGATGTAGTCGGTGGTGGTGGATGATGTAGTCGGTGGTGGTGGATGATGTAGTCGGTGGTGGTGGATGATGTAGTCGGCGGTGGTGGATGATGTAGTCGGCGGTGGATGATGTAGTCGGCGGTGGTGGATGATGTAGTCGGTGGTGGTGGATGATGTAGTCGGTGGTGGTGGATGATGTAGTCGGCGGTGGTGGATGATGTAGTCGGCGGTGGATGAGGTAGTCGGCGGTGGATGATGTAGTCGGCGGTGGATGATGTAGTCGGCGGTGGTGGATGATGTAGTCGGCGGTGGTGGATGATGTAGTCGGCGGTGGATGAGGTAGTCGGTGGTGGATGAGGTAGTCGGCGGTAGATGAGGTAGTCGGCGGTGGATGAGGTAGTCGGCGGTGGATGAGGTAGTCGACGGTGGATGATGTAGTCGGCGATGGATGATGTAGTTGGTGATGGATGATGTAGTCGGCGGTGGTGGATGATGTAGTCGGCGGTGGATGAGGTAGTCGGTGGTGGATGAGGTAGTCGGCGGTAGATGAGGTAGTCGGCGGTGGATGAGGTAGTCGGCGGTGGATGAGGTAGTCGATGGTGGATGATGTAGTCGGCGATGGATGATGTAGTTGGTGATGGATGATGTAGTCGGCAGTGGATGATGTAGTCGGCAGTGGATGATGTAGTCGGCAGTGGATGATGTAGTCGGCGGTGGTGGATGATGTAGTCGGTGGTGGATGATGTAGTCGGTGATGGATGATGTAGTCGGTGATGGATGATGTATTCGGTGATGGATGATGTAGTCGGTGATGGATGATGTAGTCGGTGATGGATGATGTAGTTGGTGGTGGATGATGTAGTTGGTGATGGAAGATGTAGTCGGCGGTGGTGGATGATGTAGTCGGTGATGGATGATGCAGGCGGCGATGGATGATGTAGTCGGCGGTGGAAGATGTAGTCGGCGGTGGATGATGTAGTCGGAGGTGGAAGATGTAGTCGGTGGTGGAAGATGTAGTCGGTGGTGGATGAATGTAGTCGGTGGTGGATGAATGTAGTTGGTGGTGGATGATATAGTCGGTGGTGGATGATGTAGTCGGTGGTGGATGATGTAGTCGGTGATGGATGATGTAGTCGGTGGTGGATGATGTAGTCGGTGGTGAATGATGTAGTCGGTGGTGGTGGATGATGTAGTCGGTGGTGGATGATGTAGTCGGTGATGGATGATGTAGTCGGTGATGGATGATGTAGTCGGTGGTGGATGATGTAGTCGGTGGTGGATGATGTAGTCGGTGATGGATGATGTAGTCGGTGGTGGTGGATGATGTAGTCGGCGGTGGTGGATGATGTAGTCGGCGGTGATGGATGATGTAGTCGGCGGTGATGGATGATGTAGTCGGCGGTGGGGGATGATGTAGTCGGCGGTGGTGGATGATGTAGTCGGTGATGGATGATGTAGTCGGTGGTGGATGATGTAGTCGGTGGTGGATGATGTAGTCGGCGGTGGTGGATGATGTAGTCGGTGATGGATGATGTAGTCGGTGGTGGATGATGTAGTCGGCGGTGGTGGATGATGTAGTCGGCGGTGGATGAGGTAGTCGGCGGTGGATGAGGTAGTCGACGGTGGATGATGTAGTCGGCGATGGATGATGTAGTTGGTGATGGATGATGTAGTCGGCAGTGGATGATGTAGTCGGCAGTGGATGATGTAGTCGGCGGTGGTGGATGATGTAGTCGGTGGTGGATGATGTAGTCGGTGATGGATGATGTAGTCGGTGATGGATGATGTATTCGGTGATGGATGATGTAGTCGGTGATGGATGATGTAGTCGGTGGTGGATGATGTAGTCGGTGATGGATGATGTAGTCGGTGATGGATGATGTAGTCGGTGATGGATGATGTAGTCGGTGGTGGATGATGTAGTCGGTGGTGGATGATGTAGTCGGTGATGGATGATGTAGTCGGTGGTGGTGGATGATGTAGTCGGCGGTGGTGGATGATGTAGTAAGTGATAGATGATGTAGTCGGCGGTGGGGGATGATGTAGTCGGCGGTGGTGGATGATGTAGTCGGTGATGGATGATGTAGTCGGTGGTGGATGATGTAGTCGGTGGTGGATGATGTAGTCGGCGGTGGTGGATGATGTAGTCGGTGATGGATGATGTAGTCGGTGGTGGATGATGTAGTCGGCGGTGGTGGATGATGTAGTCGGCGGTGGATGAGGTAGTCGGCGGTGGATGAGGTAGTCGACGGTGGATGATGTAGTCGGCGATGGATGATGTAGTTGGCGATGGATGATGTAGTCGGCAGTGGATGATGTAGTCGGCAGTGGATGATGTAGTCGGCAGTGGATGATGTAGTCGGCAGTGGATGATGTAGTCGGCGGTGGTGGATGATGTAGTCGGCGGTGGTGGATGATGTAGTCGGTGGTGGATGATGTAGTCGGTGATGGATGATGTAGTCGGTGATGGATGATGTATTCGGTGATGGATGATGTAGTCGGTGATGGATGATGTAGTCGGTGATGGATGATGTAGTCGGTGATGGATGATGTAGTTGGTGGTGGATGATGTAGTCGGTGGTGGTGGATGATGTAGTCGGTGATGGATGATGTAGTTGGTGGTGGATGATGTAGTCGGTGGTGGTGGATGATGTAGTCGGCGGTGGGGGATGATGTAGTCGGTGGTGGTGGATGATGTAGTCAGTGATGGATGATGTAGTCGGTGGTGGATGATGTAGTCAGTGATGGATGATGTAGTCGGTGATGGATGATGTAGTTGGTGGTGGATGATGTAGTCGGCGGTGGTGGATGATGTAGTTGGTGGTGGATGATGTAGTCGGCGGTGGTGGATGATGTAGTCGGTGGTGGTGGATGATGTAGTCGGTGGTGGTGGATGATGTAGTTGGTGGTGGATGATGTAGTCGGTGGTGGATGATGTAGTTGGTGGTGGTGGATGATGTAGTCGGCGGTGGTGGATGATGTAGTCGGCGGTGGGGGATGATGTAGTCGGCGGTGGGGGATGATGTAGTCGGCGGTGGTGGATGATGTAGTCGGCGGTGGTGGATGATGTAGTTGGTGGTGGATGATGTAGTTGGTGGTGGATGATGTAGTCGGCGGTGGGGGATGATGTAGTCGGCGGTGGATGATGTAGTCGGTGGTGGTGGATGATGTAGTCGGTGGTGGATGATGTAGTCGGTGGTGGATGATGTAGTCGGTGGTGGATGATGTAGTCGGTGGTGGTGGATGATGTAGTCGGTGGTGGTGGATGATGTAGTCGGTGGTGGATGATGTAGTCGGCGGTGGTGGATGATGTAGTCGGTGGTGGTGGATGATGTAGTCGGTGGTGGTGGATGATGTAGTCGGTGGTGGTGGATGATGTAGTCGGTGGTGGATGATGTAGTCGGTGGTGGATGATGTAGTCGGTGGTGGATGATGTAGTCGGTGGTGGTGGATGATGTAGTCGGTGGTGGTGGATGATGTAGTCGGTGGTGGATGATGTAGTCGGCGGTGGTGGATGATGTAGTCGGTGGTGGTGGATGATGTAGTCGGTGGTGGTGGATGATGTAGTCGGCGGTGGTGGATGATGTAGTTGGTGGTGGATGATGTAGTCGGTGGTGGATGATGTAGTCGGCGGTGGTGGATGATGTAGTCGGTGGTGGTGGATGATGTAGTCGGTGGTGGTGGATGATGTAGTCGGTGGTGGATGATGTAGTTGGTGGTGGATGATGTAGTCGGTGATGGATGATGTAGTCGGTTTTGTAGTCAGTGGTTTGGTTTCTCTCCTCCATACATCATATGACTTGTGGCTCAGAGTCTCTCATCCTGTGATAAGCAATCCTCTCATCTCTCATACAATCTATCATTACATAACATTGTACACAGCGCACCCCCACCATACAGATCCTCTTCCTCTATGCAGGAATAATATTCTCTCTTTTTTTCCTATACGGTCCAGGCAGCTGTGTGACTTTAAGAGGGGGAGGGGGTGGGATTGGTAGAGGGGGGGGGGGGGGTCTCAGGCAGAGTCTGACTTTTAGAAGAGGCTGAGAGAGGAGACAGACTGATACTGTGCTGGAATGCAGAGCTGACACTTTGGGGTGAGTCTCCAATGATGGGGGGTGAGCTTTTGATGATGGGGGTGAAGGGGTGGCATTGGCACCCATGGGGGTGGGGTGGGGGGGTATTTGCCAGCGTGGCTTTTCTTGCTCCCCACACCCCAGGATTGGATGGATACTCTGTACAACCGCTAACCAGATCCAGATGTGCAATAAGATCCCTGTGTACTGCTGCCTGCCACTACATAGCACTGAGATCTCTGTATATAAATCTCATAGGATCCTTTTATATAAAGTGTCCCCCATACTGTGCCATCACCCCATACCACCCCCCCCCCCCAATACCCCACATTTATATGCTGGGGGGATCACAACCCAAATCTCTATCAAAATGACAACTAGGGGGATGATGACTGAATACAAGTCATTCAAAAGTAGGATGAGAATGGCAAAGGATTGCAAAAAGTTCACATAACTTTTTACTGTAGACTTCTCACAATGCTACATAGTATCTGTCTGTGTGTATCTAGATCTGTATATATATATATTTGTATATCTGTGTGTATATAGTCCTATAATACAGCTGATGCACTGAATTTGAAATCCCTAAGTAAAACGAATTCTAAATCTTTGAATTTTATAATTTTATGTGTGTGTGTGTATAGAATATATAATATACGCACTCAGTATTATTAAAAATATTATATAAAAATTCTGAATCGTATTTAAAAAAAATCAGAATCTTGTTTTTGTGTGTGTGTGTATGTATGTATATATATATATATATATATATATATATATATAATATGTGTATATTAGTACAGCTAATGCATTGAAAAAACTCCAGAAATCCAGAGTCTTATGCTGCATTTTTTAATTTTTATTTATTTTGTTTTATTTATTTTTGCGTTTTTATACATATATAGTGCATGTATATGTGTCTGTGTGTGTATATATATATATATATGTGTGTGTGTGTGTGTGAATATGTGAGGAGCATTATAAAAATTCTGATTTTTTATATATATATATATATATATATATATATATATGCACACACATTTTAATGCATCATCTGTTTTATTGATGATAAAAATTATATTTATACTCTGAATTTTTATAATGATAAATATTATGTATATATATATATATATATATATATATAGACAGTTGATACATTGCAAGTTTATATATATATATATATATATATATATATATATATAATATTATTATTATTAGTAGTAATAATACAGGTAATGCATTGAATTATTAAGTAGCCTAAAAATGTAGAAGTGTGTATGTGTGTGTATATATATATATATATATATATATATATATATATATTTTTTTTTTTTTTTAATATACACTTTTTATATACCTAATACAACAGATGTTTTAAATTATTAGCTAGTGTGTGTGTGTGTGTATATATATATTTATATAAAACATTTGTTATTATTAACATTTTGCTATATATGTTTTTATATACTTAATACATGTGAACAACTGATGCATTCCTAATATTGATACATTGAATAATGAGGTTTGCAACATGAAAAATTCTGAATCTTCTGCATTAATTTGCTATCATTATTATATTGCCTATATAGAAGGTTGTTTTCTATTTGGCTGGAAACTTCCGCTGTTGGGTAACGGAGGAATTGTACGTTTAAATGGCAGTTGGCTGAAAGCATGTTTCCATCGGATGACTGTCAGTGTTGATGAGATGTGTAATTCTGGATGAAAAGGGCGTTTTTCCTGCTTTTGGGATGTTCTCTGGTGATCAGCAATCGATGAGTAAATATTGGGTGGTATGTGGCTTTAGCTGGTCACTTTCCAGCCATGTACAGAGACTACCTATATGAGCCAGTGTAGCCCTAGGAGCTGACAATTGATTGGCGGCGAGGCAAGAGGGGGGCGGTTGAAGGAGTGTAGCTGGAATTCTCATTTAGGGAAAAGCTGCATTAGGGATTATGAATTCCAGATTTCAGCGATGGGCTCAGACGGACCCACCCATCCGGGGGTTACATGGACACGCCGACTTCGAGGGACATCTTGTGTATTCCGCTATGGAGCACCCTGCCAATGGCTTGTGATGGGGAGTGCTGGGAGGGAACTTGGGAAGCGTCCAGGTGAAGTTTGGGTGTGCGTACAGATGGACACCAATTATATAATGATATCAGATAAAGCGCGGTTGGCCAACGTCACACCCTCCAGCTGTTGTGGAACTAGAAGTCCCAGCATAAGGTGTAAGATTCCGGATGAAATATATGAAAAATAGAGACCGAGAGTTCTGTCAACAAGTTTCAAAAACTGTCTCTCATGTAAAGTCCCAACCTCTTTTTCTTTGCAACAAGTTCCAAAAACTGATTTTTGGTAACACCTTAAGCTGACCATACACTATACAATCTGATTGTACAATCTTCAGATTTACCAGCAATTGTGTAATGTTCGGGCCCCCTGATTGGACAGAAAATGATTGGATTGTGTTGGTTTGTCCCCATATAATTTTGGTTGTACAGGGATTGTAGTATGTATAGCCACTCTTACATCGATTACTTCCAGTGCCGGGACAAGGTCATCCAGCGCCCAGGGAAAAGATGCCAAACTACGCCCCCCCTCCCCTTAGGGTTAGGGTCAGGGCGCCCCCATCCCTGCAATAAACCATTTCGCCCAGGGCAACCATCCTTCCTGCCCACCCCTTGTCCTGTCCCTGATTACTTCCAGGACATGATGGGTATTAGAGCGTATTTTTTTTTTACTTCCAAAACTTTTCCCCATTCGGCTCCCTAGGCTTGTCTCACATGGCCAGATATCGGTGATCAATGTCACCAGATCAAATATTATTTACAATACAGAGGGATGTGTGAGCGCCGTTCAGTGCAGGAATACTCTGAGCCCAGGCCGGCGTGATGACTCACCTCTAGGGGGCAGGTCCATGACAACCTGGGCTCACAGGAAGTGGGCTGAATAAAGCTGATTGACATCTAATGGCAGTGATAGAACCAGGTTGAAGGTATTTCATAGTGGCGGTGATAGAGCCAGGTTGAAGATATTTCAGCAAAAACTGCATTTTTTATTCTGCTGTTTTTTTCCTTTCTTTTTGTTTTATTTATAAAGCTGGACTTCCCTCTCCAGCACTTTCCCTTTGCCGGCCGTCACTCCGCTCAGCCACTAAGAGCAATGAGGGGGATTATCTGCACACTTAAAGTTTCTAAAAATTAAAGGAGACCTGGGACCGGCTTATGTGGATTTTGAGTGTGGGGGGGGGGGGGGGGGGACTGACATTAAGCCCTAGTTCACACTGCCCCGACTTGTCATGTGACTTAAGAGAGTTTAAAGTCGCATGACAAGTTGTGCCTTATTATCTGCATTTGCACCGTTCTAATTGGTGCGATTCAAGTTGCTCCGGCTTAGAAAGAGGTTCCTGCACTACTTTTGGTGCGACTTCTTGCATTGACTTCTGTTAAATGGTATGCAAGCCACGGTGAAGGCACGCTGGGATGTCTGATTCAAAGTTGCACGACTGTGAAGCTGTGGCAGTGTGAACCGGGGCTTTAAGGAGTTGTAAAGTCAGGAAGGTTATTTTTATCTTAATGCATTCTATGTACTAAGGAGGTTGTAAACCTTGTGAAAAAAAAAAAAAAACCTGTAAGACAAAGGCATAATGAGCTAGTATGCGTCGCATACTATTATAATTATTATATAGGATTTATACAGCGCCGACGGTTTACGCAGCGATTTACAACTTGAGGGTAGACGGTACAAATACAATACACTTTAATACAGTAGGAATCAGAGGGCCCTGCTCGTTAGAGCTTACAATCTAAGAATAGCTCATTATGAAACACTTACCTTAGAATGAAGCTGTCTCAGCGGCGCCCGCACATCACTGAGATGGTGGACATCTTTTTTCTTCCAGGTTCGCAGGCTCCGGCGCTGTGCGTGGCCAGATCCGCAATGACATCCCTCCTGAGCATACGCACTGAAGCCGCCATTTGTGGTACGGGCCCTGAAGGTCGCGGCACAGTAAGCTGGACCTTCAGAGCGCATGCGCTGATGACGTCATCGGCTGAATGCACTCTGAATATCTCCTAAACGGTGCAAGGAGATGTTTACAGCACCTATAGGTAAGATTTATTATAGGCTAACCTGGAGGTACAATCAAAGCGGTTGTAAACCTGGAAAGAAAAAAAAAAACCTGCAAGACAAAGGCATAATGAGCTAGTATGCATCGCATACTAGCTCATTATGTATTACTTACCTTAGAACGAAGCCCAGACACGGACCCCCAGACATCGCTGTGGGAGCGGACATGATCCCACGGCATCTCTTCCGGGTTCGGCGGCTCCGGCGCTGTGATTGGCCCGGAGCCGCGATGACGTCACTCCCGTGCATGTGCGCGGGAGTCATTTTCCGGCAAGCTCCCGGCAAGGGAAGCTGAAGGTCCCCCCCGGACCTTCAGAGTGCATGCGCCGCTCGCGTGAGTGGCTGCAGGCAGTGCAAATATCTCCTAAACCGGGCCGGTTTAGGTGATATTAATTGTACCTACAGGTAAGCCTTATTATAGGCTTACCTGTAGTTAAAAGTGTCAAAAAGCGGGATACTACCGCTTTAAAGAAGACTTTACTTCCTCTTTAAGATAAAAAGCCTTCTGTGTATGCAGCAGCACCTCTAATACTTACCTGAGCCCCATCTCTGTCCAGCGATGTCCTTGAGTCCCTCGGCTGTCTGAGACTCTCTCCTGATTGGATGAGACACAGCCATGCGCCTTTGGCTACTGCAGCTGTCAACCAAAGCCAGTTAGCCAATCAGGAGAGAGAGGGGCGGGGCAGCAGCTCCATGTCTGAATGTGCTGCATCTCGGCTTGATGCCCCCATAGCAAGCTGGTTACTGGGGGGGGGTGGGGGGGGGGGCGCAGCACTGGATAAGAGGGACCCGAGAAGAGGAGGATTGGGGCTGCTTTGTGAAAAACCAACTGCACAGAGGAGGGAAGTATAACATGTTTGTTATTTAAAAAAACAAAACAAAAAAAAAGAGACTTTACGATCACTTTAAGCTGAAATCTGAGATAAGTAAATATTGTCTAAATCCATTCGTCATGTATAATATTCTTTGAATCTCTGCGTGCTTTGTGTAATTCTTCCAGATCTGTGCAGTAATCCAGTGTGAGACTTTCCTTCTGTAATAAAGACCTGCCACTGTTGCTCTCTCTATGGGCAGGGTGACTGGTCCTGTCTCCGCCCCCTCCTGTAGTTTTCTGCAGGCAGCCTGTAGTGGGTGGGGCCTGTTGGGCCCCTCCCACAACTCTGTTCTCTGCACAGCACAGTGATGATGTCACTGCTACTTTTACTAGCCAATATCTGGGTTTGGAAAGGAGTTGGCCAACCCAAAGTGGATTTATATCCTTTGTGGCTATTGAGAAATTATTGAGGATTTTTTTAAATGAAAGTTCTTGTGCCCTGAGATCAGCTTTAAAACGACATTATACTGTAAAATAAAGTAGAAGTAGTGATTCACGCTCGCCCCAGATCCCCCCAATATAACCATATCTGCGTAGTGAGAGAATCATTACTTCTGGTCCATTATGTTATTATGTATTATCTACAAACTTGCTCCACAGCCATAAAACCCTCCAGGCTATCACAGGTATGGCGCACATCCTATATCTGTGTCTGCCAATCAGAAGTGTGATTCTGAGTCAATCTCTGTTCCAGTGGTTTCACCCGTAGTTTTGTCTCAGCTGTTTAACCCCTGGCCCTTTAACAATGTACCAAGTTGAGGGGCTGCAGCAGGGGCTGATCTGTGTTAGGCATTTGTGAACACAGCCTTAAGCTGCATAGGCACCAGTATTTACATGAAGATGTCCTCTCTGAGCCAGCCTCTCCGTCCAGGAAGTAGATAGTGACTCTAGATCAGGGGTCTTTACATTTTCTAAGTAAAGGGCCAGTTTACTGGTCTTCAGACTCAAGAGGAGCCCAGACTGTGGCCATTGGGAGTTAAAAAAGTGGGAATAAACAATGCTTCATCTCTGGTGTCAGTGGGAGGAATAGTGTCTCATCATTAGTGTCAATGGGAGGAATTGTTCCCCTATACTTGGTGTCACTGAGCCCCATCATTGGTGTCATTGGAAGGAATTGTGCCCTATCATTGGGCTCCATCATTGGTGTCATTGGGCCCCATCATTGGTGTCTTAGGGAGGAATGATGCCCTATAATTGGTGTCATTGGGAGGAATGGTGCCCTATAATTGGTGTCATTGGGAGGAATGGTGCCCTATAATTGGTGTCATTGGGAGGAATGGTGCCCTATAATTGGTGACATTGGGCCCCATCATTGTTGTCATTAGGATAAATGGTGCCCTATAATTGGTGTCATTGGGCCCCAACATTGGTGTCATTGGGAGAAATGGTGCCCTATAATTGGTGTCATTGGGAGTAATAGTGCCCCATCATTGGTGTCATTGGGAGGAATTGTTCCCTATAATTGGTGTCATTGGGAGGAATTGTGCCCTATAATTGGTGTCATTGGGAGGAATGGTGCCCTATAATTGGTGTCATTGGGAGGAATGGTGCCCTATAATTGGTGTCATTGGGAGGAATTGTGCCCTATAATTGGTGACATTTGGCCCCATCATTGGTGTCATTGGGAGGAATGGTGCCCTATAATTGGTGTCACTTGGCCCCATCATTGGTGTCATTGGGAGAAATGGTGCCCTATAATTGATGTCATTAGGCCCCATCATTGGTGTCATTAGGAGGAATTGTGCCCTATAATTGGTGTCATTGGGCCCTATCATTGGTGTCATTGGGAGGAATTGGGCCCTATAATTGGTGTCATTAGGCCCCATCATTGGTGTCATTGGGAGGAATTGTGCCCTATAATTGGTGTCATTAGGCCCCATCATTGGTGTCATTAGGAGGAATTGTGCCCTATAATTGGTGTCATTGGGCCCCATCATTGGTGTCATTAGGAGGAATTGTGCCCTATAATTGGTGTCATTGGGCCCCATCATTGGTGTCATTGGGAGGAATTGTGCCCTATAATTGGTGTCATTGGGAGGAATTGTGCCCTATAATTGGTGTCATTGGGCCCCATCATTGGTGTCATTGGGAGGAATGGTGCCCTATAATTGGTGTCATTGGGAGGAATTGTGCCCTATAATTGGTGTCATTTGGCCCCATCATTGGTGTCATAGGGAGGAATTGTGCCCCATTGTGGTTGTCATAGGGAGGAATTGTGCCCCATTGTGGTTGTCATAGGGAGGAACTGTGCCCCATTGTGGTTGTCATAGGGAGGAATTGTGCCCCATTGTGGTTGTCATAGGGAGGAACTGTGCCCCATTGTGGTTGTCATAGGGAAGAATTGTGCCCCTTCATTGGTGTCAGTGGGGGAAATTATGTCCCATTGTTGGTATCAGTGTATCATGTATCATGCCCCAAGTGCCATATAAAAGCTAGTAAAGGGCGGCGGTTTGGAGACCACTGCCCTAGATGATAGCTGAACAAAGATGGCGTCGTCCTTCTGGAGAGGAAAGCAGGAAAAGGATTTGTCAGGGCAGTATTGTGATCTCTGTGAGATGTAAGAAATACCTACTGTATATACAATACACATACAGTATATGCACTGTTGTAAGGCAGGCATGGTAAAAAGATGCCTTTACCTGCATGTTACCCCAAACAAAAAACAAAAAGACACAAAGGCCTAGTGCATTACCAAACATACATTTATTGATAAATACACAGAGGAGTAAATGCAGTAGCCATAGGCTAAAACACCAGTAAAAGAGCAACCTGAGTGTCAGGGTGCTCCTGTTAGAGACAACAATCACACAACCCTGACTTGCCAGCTGACACGTTTCAAGGGACGTACCCTCTTCATCAGAGCATGTAGCCCCAAAGCACAGTAATGCACAAACCATCTGCAATGCCATTGATGTTGTGGACCCGCCTTTTAGCACAGCACAACGTATAGATCAGAGACATCTGTACATTGTGGTTCACTGAAAAAAAGAAGGCCCAGAGACTGCGGCTGGCTGCTACCATGTTGGATGTGATGTCAGCAGACTCTGAGCTGTCAGTCAGGTGACATTATAGAGTATTCCTCCTAAGAAGTGCTAAGAGGGAGGCGAGGGGAGGAGCTGGCCCAGCACTGACAGTAATTAGGCACTCCTAGAACAGAGGGCTATGATGTGCAAGTAAGAAGGGAAGTCAATATTTCTAGCATTTTCTGGGCTCATTGCAAGTGAAGAAGAAAAACACTTAGAAAACACTGCAAGTAAGCATTTAAAATACTTCAATATTCTATGCTTTTGTCTGCAACTATTCAAGTTGTTTTTTTTCCATTTTGGATAGAACAAGAGAGGATTTTAACCCATCAGGTGCTTTGCTGTGTGTCCCATTGGGGAGATTTCCCTTCACATCCTGTCCCTTTGCCAAAACAGGAAGTGAGAGGAGATTCCCCCAAAGTGAGGGAATCCCTAGTTGTCACCAGAACTTGTGTCCCCAGTTGGAAGATTTCCCCTCTATTCCTGTCCTGGTGACAATGCAAAATTTGTGATTTTCTTTCACTCTCTGTAAAAAGAGTCACCAGGGGCGCGAATCTCCCTAATGGGGACACAGACAGCAATAAAAACCTGACAGGTGTTTTAATCCCTCTCCATGCCATCCAAAATGAACCAAAACACCAACAAGTGCAGGAATAAAGCCAGGTACTTTGACAGAGAATTCTGCCACTAGAGACTCTTAGAGCGCTTGAGTCATTTCCTCCGACCTCTAGAGAAGAGGAACGGTCATCACCAGCTAGTAGTACTACCACAAAGCAGCGCTTCTAACTCACTTTGTGCTCAGGAACAACCACAACAGCTTCTCATGATTGCACTGCCTTAAAGCGGAGTTCCGGGCACAAAATCGACCTTTTTTTTTGTGCCCATCCACTTGGTCTCCTTCACCTGAAAAGGAATTGGATAGTTAGGTATATTTTTTTTTTTTACTCACCTTGTAATTGTAGATAGAAAATACTCACCTATTCTTCTCTTCCTCCCTCTGTGCCGCGGCTCCTCCGTCACTTCCTGGCTTGCAATGATTCCTGGGAGCTGAACGTCATCGCTCCCAGGAATCAATGCGACGGCACCGGCCCCGCTCGTCACTTCCGGGGCGACGCCGCATTCCCTGCTAAACAGCTTCTGGGCATGCCCAGAAGCTGTGGAGGAATGCGGCGCCGCACCGGAAGTGACGAGAGGGGCCGGTGCAGGCGCATTCTGGGAGAAGAAGACACGGAAGAGGACGCAGAAGAGGATCGCGCCGGCTTCAGCTGCCCACAACAGAGATGGCAACGCTGGAGAAGAAATTTTATAAGTGAGTATTTCTTCTTGCAGGTAAGTGCGACCCGGGACAGATCAGAGGCTAGCCATTGTGGAATGTACTAGCCCTGACTGTCCCGGGGGTATGTTTATTGAAAAAAAGTTTTCGTGCCCGGAACTCCGCTTTAACCCTCTTGGGCATGGAGTTCACCAGAACGCATTGGAGGAGTCAGTGATGTCACTCCCATCTGATCGATCACGATCGCAACACCAGGAAGCCGTGAAGACGGGGAACCGGAACACGGTGTGAGATTTGTTTTCAGCCTGTCTTTGCCTACCAAATGTGAGTGTATTATCTTGGATTACTTTTATGTTTAATACATTTTTTTTAATCTACTACACAATGAGGCATTTTCTTTTATATTGCCATGGAGCCACACTTATTGATGTACCTTAAAGGATGTTTAACCACTTAAGCCCCGGAGGATTTGGCTGCTCAAAGACCAGGGCCTATTTTGCGATTCGGCACTGCGTGACTTTAACGGACAATTGCACGGTCGTGCGACGCTGTACCCAAATGAAATTGACGTCCTTTTTTTCACCACAAACAGAGCTTTCTTTTGGTGGTATTTGATCACCTGTGCAATTTTATTTTTTGCGCTATAAACAAAAAGAGCGACAATTTTGAAAAAATTACAATATTTTTCACATTTTTTATATGAAATTCTCAAAAAAAAATGTAAAAATCAAAATTTTTTAACATTTTAGGTCCATTTGTTTTCTGCTACATATTTTTGGTAAAAAAAAATTGCAATAAACGTATTTTGATTGGTTTGCGCAAAAGGTATTGCGTTTACTAACTAGATTTATGTAATTTTTATTGTTTTTTTTTTTTTACTAGTAATGGCGGCAATCAGTGATTTTTTTTTTTTTGCGGGACTGCGACATTGTGGCGGACAGATCGGACCCCTGACTGACATTTTTTTACACTTTTGGGAGTACCAGTGACATTACTACAGTAATCAGTGCTATAAATATGCACTGTTACTGTAAAAATGACACTGGCAGGGAAGGGTTAACTTTATTGGTGATCAGTGGGTTAAATGTATCCCTAGGGGCGTGATTCTAACTGTGGGGGGCGTGGCTTGTGATGTAACCACAGAGACATATACGATCCTACATAGCAGGATCGTATGATCTCTGCAGTTCAGAGAGAATGAGAGGCGGCTGTGTTTACGTCAGCCGCTTGCCTTTCTCCCTTGCGAGTAGCCGGCGGACATCAGAGCCGCCGGTCACTCGCACGGGGATGTCAGGGAACGAGCGGGGGCGGGAGCGCCCCTCCGGCGGCGCGCAATCGCCCCTTAGAGGCTCATGGGTGAGCGACATAGTCCTACGTCTGTTTGCCCAGGAGCGGCTGACCGCCGCAGTAAATAGTCGTGCGGCGGTCGGCAAGTGGTTAAGGAGCCCTAGGTGGATCATCTTATTGTTTATTGGCTGCACATTCCCTGTGTGCTGGAGGTGAGCGGCCATTGCACACAGAGGTGTTTTTTTTCTTTGGCGAAAGGATTTCGGCACTTCTTCACCATTTGCATCTAGCAACTCTGCACTTTATTTGCTACACTTCACTGTCATCGGTTGAAGATCATTTGAGAATTGTTCACCTCAATGTGCACAATTATAGACTTTATTTCACCTATTGATCCCATCTCTCTACATTTTTTTTATTTTGTTTGATTCAATCACTTGATGCTATTTTTTCACTTGCTATTATTTATCATGTATCCTTTTTATCTTTGCATTGAGATACAAGGAGCGCAGGCTGTCATTATCCTTCGCCGAGCCGGTTCTGTCGGCCGCAGAGTCGGTAAATTGTTGTGCAACGTTTGTCTTGTGTTTTGGAAGAACCACACTGTCACAGGCTGTAGAACAGAATGGAACACAAATGTCTAGTACTCTCAATATGTTCCGTTTGAACTGCCTTCCAGCATTCCGCGAGCTGTTTGTGACCACCTAAAACGAGGCTCCCAGTGGCCCCTAAAACTTCAGAGGTTAGATTTGGCTCGGCATGAAAGTTATTTAGACTGGGCCGGGCGAGTCCTCCTTATGACAATAAACACACAACGGCTGCTGCAGGGTCCTCGGCCATTTCCGCCGCAGGAGGGAGAAAACTGAAATCTCTCCTTATTTTCCACAAGGCTTGGAGAATGCCTTTTTTTCACACTTGGGCATATTTTTAACCATCGCTTGTTATTAAAAATCTCAGTAACAACGGCGGTGGATGTCTGCTCTTCTGATCGTAACTGTGCACGAGCAGATTTACGCCAGCTTTGGATCCTGGCATGGGTGATGCTACGTCCTGGTGGACATTCAGATTGCTCCTTTTGGAAATATAGAATTCTCAGATGTCTCTGGGAGATTAGGATTTGTGTGGAGCATGTGGCCAGGGTTTGAGGCCTTCAGACAAAATGAAGAGTTTTACTGTAAAGTATTCAGCCAGATGTCATTTAGATACGTCCCCTCTCCTCTCGTAGACCCTCTCCTCTCGTAGGTATCTAAACACATGCTTTGACCAGCATGTGTTTAGATACCTACGCATTTTGTTTCTTTGGTTATTGGATGGGTGGGATTTACTGTAAAAAATAAAAACAAAACTTTCAGACATTTATCCCTAGGCTGCTGTGAGCTGCAGCATGCGACCATCAGTTACAATCATGACGGGAAGATTTCAGCATTCATTTAGTTTTGTGATTTGTGAAGCTAGGGATTCACATGAGTTCCATTTTCTTCTCCCAGCGATTCCTCACTCACGTGTTTTTGTATCCTGACAATACATATACTGGTATGGATAAGATCTGGCATGCAGCTATGTTGTTTAGAATCTCCCATATCTGGATAATGTTGCTGTTTGAGTTAATGTACCAATAATATATTGTTTTCCTTTATGATGCGACTTCTATGCGCTATATAAGGACTTTTCAGAGATGGGATTTGTAGCTGGCACAAGCAGGAAGATTCCTTTAGATATGTAATTTCATAGCACATATCGTAGTGCTGTACACATTTCTACTATACGTTATAACTGCAAAGTCTCAGCAGCACATACCATAGTACTGTACATATTTCCATTATACTATGGTTCTACTCACTGTGGCCTTTGTGTAGGCCTGAAGGTGTGGGCAAGCTACGTAGGCCTAAGCCTAGGGCGGCAGACGCTTAGCCTGTGCTGGTGAGGGCCCAGAATGTCTGAGTTTAACCCCAAAGTCACATGTGTCTAATATGGACACTGGTCCAGCATGCTAAAGACTACACAGTGTACTGGAGCTCAGCCTGCAGCCCTGGGGCTACATGCAGCCATATGGTACCTGTTGATCGACCCTCAGACACCAGGAGTTAGTAGTGGGATTGGAGTTTGTAAAGGGCATGTAATGTCAATGATGTCTTGCATTCTCATGTTACATGTCCTCAGTCTCTGACTGTCTCTGACAACATGCCTGCGGTCCCCAACCACCCCTATGTCACAGGACACAGTTAATAAAAGTCAAAATCTTGAAGGTTGAGGCCTCTTGTACATCATGACATCATAAGTTCAGGCCCCTTATACCTTATAACCCCATAGGTTGAGACCCCTTATACCTCATAACCCCATAGGTTGAGACCCCTTATACTTCAGAACTTTATAAACTAGAGGCTCCCTATACTTTATAACCTCATAAATTTAGCCCCCCCCCCCTGTACCTCTTAAGCTCATAAATTGAGACCCCTTATTCTTAATTACCTCATAAATTGAGGCCCTCTATACTTCATAATCTCATGAATAAAGGCTTCCTATATTTCATTACCTCATAAGATAAGGTCCTCTATATCTCATATCCTTATAGTTTGAGGCCCCTTATATCTAATAACCTCATAAATTGAGGCCCCCTATATCTCATAACCTCATAAATTGAGGCCCCCCATATCTCATAACCTCAAAAATTGAGGCCCGGCCAACTATACCTTATGACCTCATAATTTGAGGCTCCTATACTTTACAACCTCATAAGATGTGGCCCCCCTATACTTTATAACCTCATAAGCTGAACCCCCTTATACTTCATAACCTCATAAATTGACGCCCCCCTATACCTCTTTACCTCAAAAAATGAGGCCCCTATACTGCATGAAATTATAAATTGAGGTCCCCTATAGTTCATTACCTCCTAAGATAAGACCCTCTATACCTCATAAAGGTCCTCTATTTTTTTTATAAATTGACTACCTCTGATAAAGAGTTTTTGTAAATATAAAGTGATGCTGACTAAAGTGGGGTACACACTAGTAGAAAATCTGCCGAAAATTCCCGTCCGAGGTAAAATCGTACGATTTTTGCCTAGTGTGTACACAACTTTCAGCAGCCGATGCCGACATTTTCAACGAAAAAAAAAACGGAGGGACAAACACCAAAATTTTTATCGGCCGTCCCCAGACGACCAATTTACGTTTAATGTGTATGCAGTACGTCCGTGAAAAAACGCATACGAAAGACCGCGCATGATCTGAAGTTGCTGACGACCCGGAAGTCTAGGAACAAATGTCCCAAAAAAAATAAAAAATCGGACGAGAAATTTCGTGAACATTTAAGCACTGTCAACTAGAAACGGTTATGAACGCTGAGCATGAGAGAGAAAAATCGGAGGATATTTCGTCTGATTTTCATCAAGTGTGTATGGCCCTTTACACACTTTGTTAAAGGGAGTTTATCGGAATTAAAATATTGCAGCTTTCATTACTGACTTGTTTTTTATGTGCCGATTACAGACCTGCCCTGGCTGTGTTACCTCAAGCCTAACACCAGCCAAACTGTTTTTGTATTTTATTTTTATATCTTGGGGAACATTAACATTTCTATCTGGTTTTATGTGTCTGTATCCACCATTTCGGAGAATTGGAGTCACCAAAATGGAAGTACATACTGTAGACAGCAATGAAACATTGTTAGAAGTCCCCAGCCTTACTTTAGCTGTCCATATACTAGTAGATTTCTATGAAAATTCTCAGTACATTCAAAGACTTGACAAATGTTGAAAAGTACTTCAAATTTTTGCTTACTTTTAACCTTCGATTTTGGAATAAATGTAATTTCCCAAATAAAAACCACGTAGATTGTTAGAAATGTGATCGAATAAGGCTGGCCATACACTATACAATTTTCTTATTCAATTTCCTTTAGATTTACCTTAAACTATGTAGTGCAAGGGCCTGCCTGACTGCATACAAATTGAAAGTGTTTAGGTTTGACCCTATATTACATGGTTTTGGTAAATCTAAAGGAAAGTTGAACAAGAACATTGTATAGTGTATGGCCAGCCTTAGTAAAATTTTTAATCCTGCTCCTAATTTTTTCATCACTTGGATCGAAAATTAAGGTCAAATTTATTCCATTAACCATTAGAAAATCGAACAAACATTCTCGAAACTTGAAATTTTGATTGAAATCCTATTAGTGTATGATTAGCTTTACTCTACCAATATTGGGTTTCAGTTTTTGTGTGTTGGGGAAATTTCCTTCCTTCCCTGAAAGTGAAATCTGCCCACAGATAGTAATACAAATATAAAAAAGAGGTTTGGGTGGAATTGGACTTTTTGAGGGCAGTAGAATGGTTGGTTCCTTTCTGACAGCCCTCGGGCACTAGGTTTGGGTAGGCCAGTCATAGCAACAAATGTTCATTTTAGCCAGATTTTTGCATTTATATGAAAAGAGAAGAGGGGTGGGGGCAGGGGAAGCAGATTGGGCAGCAGCCATGTCAATGGGCAGCTCTGATGAGCTTCTGCCCTGGAGCAGATGTTACAGGTCAGGAATTCCATCTGGCTGTATATGTGTTAGTGAAAAAGAATAAAGACCATGGCTCCGGATCATGTATCTTCACAACCATGTAGGCCTTTGTCCCTTCATTTTTTGCAACTTTCCCGTCTGAAAACTCGAATACCAGGATAAACATTAGGGCCTTTCAGCAGGTAGGTGATGGAGGAGGACACTGGAGGACCGAATTATGCGCCACTCTGGCTTGAATTCTTCCCCCACACCTGAAGTCTCACTATTGACCATTAATTCCACCTATCACAGTGATGGGCCAGTAGTACGACTAATAAGGTAGGGGGCATGGCCATTCACTCACCCAGGAAATCTGGTCTGAGATTTACACACCAGAGCACCCTTGGATTTGACTTTTCTGGGATGTTAACCGCTTAAGCCCGGGAAGATTTTACCCCCTTCCTGACCAGGCCCTATTTTGCGATTCGGCACTGCGTGATTTTAAAGGACAATTGCGCGGTTGTGCGATGCTGTACCTAAACGAATTTGACGTCCTTTTTTTCCCCACAAACAGAGCTTTCTTTTGGTGGTATTTGATCACCTGTGCGATTTTTTGATCATGCGCTATAAACAAAAAAAGAGCGTAAATTTAAAAAAAAATAATATTTTTCACATTTTTTTTTATGAAATTCCCCCCAAAAAAATGTAAAAATCTAAATTTTTTAACATTTTTGGCCAATTTGTTTTCTGCTACATATGTGTGGTAAAAAAAAAAACCGCAATAAGCGTATTTTGATTGGTTTGCACAAAAGTTATTGCGTTTACTAACTAAGGGAAAGATATTTGTAATTTTTGTTGTTTTTTTTTTTTAACGAGTAATGGCGGCGATCTGCGATTTTTTTGCGGGACTGCGACATTGCGGCGGACAGATCTTGACTGACATTTTTGACACTTTTGGGGCTACCAGTGACATTACTACAGTAATCAGTGCTATAAATATGCACTGTTACTGTAAAAATGACACTGGCAGGGAAGGGGTTAACTTTATTGGAGAGGGAGCGGTTAAGTGTGTCCCTAGGGGCGTGTTTCTAACTGTGCAGGGATGTGACTGTTCATGTAACAGCAGAGATCTACGGTCCTACATAGCAGGACCATTTGATCTCTGCTGTTACACAAGAGAGAATGACAGGCAGCTGTGTTTACATTAGCCGCCTGCCTTTCTCCCTCTGTAACTGACAATCGCGAGTAACCGGCGGACATCGGGTCCGCCGGTCACTCGCGCGGAGGTGTCCGTGAACGAGCGGGGACGGGAGCGCGCCTCCGGCGGCGCGTGCTCGCCCCCTATTGGCTCACAGGCTAGTGACGTACCGGTACGTCACTTTGCCTGCACGGGGCTGACCGACGCAGTATATGTGCTTGTGGCGGTCGGCAAGTGGTTAAACAAATCAATTGACTGGTGTGAAGGCACCTAGAGGTTTTCTCTATGTGGTGCCACTGGCAGGTTTGGGACATTCACTTATTGCCCTAGACTGACAATGCTCTTACTGTATTTCTGGAAGACCAGCTTTACGTTCCTAGGCTGCTCTCCTGTTCTGGAATACAGATACCTACTCTTCTTTACCTTTCCACTACTCTGTAGTTCACAGGAGAAAGCTGATATTATTGGGTTTAGATATCAGTTCAGTGCACAGGACATTATGAAATACATTGGAGTTCTGGCAAGATTGACACGTATTCTTCTATACTTGCAGAGAATGTTCTTATTCTGAAAAAACTAAAACTAATGCAATCACCACATCTAAGGAATAGAAAGCTACATTATACTACATTTTTGTTCTTGGATTTAGAGGTACTTTAACCACTTTACGACTGCTCACAGTAATATTACTGCGGCAGAGTGGCTCGTTATCGTCTGACGACGTAGTACTACGTCGTCAGACACTCCCCCTTCTGGGCGGCGCTTGCGCGCCGCCGGAGGCTCGCTCCCGCTGTTTTCATTCACAGCGGGAGTCGGGCCAGGGGAGGAGCAGCGGCGATCGCCGCTGCTCTTACCCGATCGTCAGGGATCGAGTCTGGAGATCCGCCCGCTGTGTGTAAACACAGCGGGCGGATCTCCATAGTGACAGGGAGCATAGCTGGACATCCGATCTGTCCATGACTCACTCAGTCACCTCCCCCCCCTACACGTCAGTAAGCACCAGGCATACATTAACCCCTCCCTCTCCAATAAAATTAACCCCTTCCCTGCCAGTGTCATTTTTACAGTAACAGTGCATATATATAGCACTGATTACTGCAGTAATGTCACTGGTACCCCCAAAAGTGTCAAAAATGTCAGTCAAGGGTCCGATCTGTCCGCCGCAATGTCGCAGTCCCGCAAAAAAAATCGCAGATCGCCGCCATTACGCGTTAAAAAAAAAAACACCAAAAATGACAGAAATCTTTCCCTTTGTTAGTAAACGCAATAACTTTTGCGCAAACCAATCAAAATACGCTTATTGCGATTTTTTTTTTACCAAACATAGGTAGCAGAAAACAAATTGGCCAAAAATTTTTAAAAAAATTGGTTTTTACATCTTTTTTGGGGGGAATTTCATATAAAAAAAATGTTAAAAATATTGTTATTTTTTCAAAATAAACGCTCTTTTTTTGTTTAAAGCGCAAAAAGTAAAAATCGCACAGGTGATCAAATACCACCAAAAGAAAGCTCTGTTTGTGGGAAAAAAATGACGTAAATTTCGTTTGGGTACAGCATCGCACGACCGCGCAATTGTCCGTTGAAGTCGCACAGCGCCGAATCGCAAAAAGTGGCCTGGACGGAAGACAGCAAAATCCTCCAGTGGTAAAGTGGTTAAAAGGCAAGTCCACACAAATTGTTTAGCTTTCGAGTGATTCACCACACTTACTGCACAAATGTTTTCCCCAACTAAAATGTCTGTTTTGTGAGGAGCAAACTGATCATTTATATATATTGTCTACACACTGCACAGTGCAAATATGGAATCTTCATTTGTTCATCTCAGTCTTTGGACAGCTGTGAGTCATTTTCAAGTGCGAAGCTTGTTGTTCTTGGCAGCGTTTAATACAGAATACCCTTTAAAATTGAGTCTCCCTTTATACTTTAGTCTTATTCTGCGGTAGACCAGACAGAATTAAAATATATACAGTTGTTTTCAAAATGGGGTGTACAATTAAACATAAAAGTAGTTCAAGCCTAACAAAAGATGCATAATGGTATATGACACATTATTAGTTTGCGTGCGAACAGTATTTCATATACAGTAAAACCTTGGATTGCGAGCAAAATTTGTTCCGGAAACATGCTTGTAATCCAAAGCACTCTTATATCAAAATTAATTTCCCCATAAGAAATAATGAAAACTCAGATGATTCGTCCTACAAACATATATTCATAAATCCTTCCTGGCAATATAAAAAGATTTTAGCAATTGTGTAACCATAAAATGTCCATCCACAAATGGCGCCTCCACAAGGGGATTTGAAGCAAAATACAGCAGGAGTATAAAAGAGAAGAGAGGCGCCTCTAATTGTAGCAATATGGTTACATTTAATAAAGGTTCAGATGCCTGCATACTTAGATGTGCCTGTTTTAATCATCAACCATGTGGGTGGCTAAATGTTGTGCCTTCATTAAATGTAACTATATTGCTACAAGATGCGCCTCTCTTATCTTTTATACTCAGTTGTGACGTGACACTGCTTGTATATCAAGACATCGCTTGTTTATCAAGTCAAAAATTATAAAACATTTTTGCGTGTCTTGCAAAATGCTCTCAGACCAAGTTACTCTCAAAGTAGTCATTCGGAATTGGGAGAATATTACAGGGGTGATAAGACACTCAGGAGCTGGGTTACTGTAATAAGATATTACAGGGGTAATAAGACACTCAGGAGCTGGGTTACTGTAATAAGATATTACAGGAGTAATAAGACACTCAGGGGCTGGGTTACTGTAATAAGATATTACAGGGGTAATAAGACACTCAGGAGCCGGGTTACTGTAATAAGATATTACAGGGGTAATAAGACACTCAGGAGCTGGGTTACTGTAATAAGATATTACAGGGATAATAGAACACTCAGGAGCTGGGTTACTGTAATAAGATATTACAGGGGTAATAAGACACTCAGGAGCTGGGTTACTGTAATAAGATACTACAGGGGTAATAGGACACTCAGGAGTTGGGTTACTGTAATAAGATATTACAGGGGTAATAGGACACTCAGGAGCTGGGTTACTGTAATAAGATATTACAGGGGTAATAGGACACTCAGGAGCTGGGTTACTGTAATAAGATATTACAGGGGTAATAAGACACTCAGGAGCCGGGTTACTGTAATAAGATATTACAGGGGTAATAGAACACTCAGGAGCCAGGTTACTGTAATAAGATATTACAGGGGTAATAGGACACTCAGGCGCTGGATTACTGTAATAAGATATTACAGGGGTAATAAGACACCCAGGAGCTGGGTTACTGTAATAAGATATTAAGGGGGTAATAGGACACTCAGGAGCTGGGTTACTGTAATAAGATATTACAGGGGTAATAAGACACTCAGGAGCTGGGTTACTGTAATAAGATATTACAGGGGTAATAGGACACTCAGGAGCTGGGTTACTGTAATAAGATATTACAGGGGTAATAAGACACTCAGGAGCCAGGTTACTGTAATAAGATATTACAGGGGTAATAAGACACTCAGGAGCCGCGTTACTGTAATAAGATATTACAGGGGTAATAAGACACTCAGGAGCTGGGTTACTGTAATAAGATACTACAGGGGTAATAGGACACTCAGGAGTTGGGTTACTGTAATAAGATATTACAGGGGTAATAGGACACTCAGGAGCTGGGTTACTGTAATAAGATATTACAGGGGTAATAGGACACTCAGGAGCTGGGTTACTGTAATAAGATATTACAGGGGTAATAAGACACTCAGGAGCCGGGTTACTGTAATAAGATATTACAGGGGTAATAGAACACTCAGGAGCCAGGTTACTGTAATAAGATATTACAGGGGTAATAGGACACTCAGGCGCTGGATTACTGTAATAAGATATTACAGGGGTAATAAGACACCCAGGAGCTGGGTTACTGTAATAAGATATTAAGGGGGTAATAGGACACTCAGGAGCTGGGTTACTGTAATAAGATATTACAGGGGTAATAAGACACTCAGGAGCTGGGTTACTGTAATAAGATATTACAGGGGTAATAGGACACTCAGGAGCTGGGTTACTGTAATAAGATATTACAGGGGTAATAGGACACTCAGGAGCTGGGTTACTGTAATAAGATATTACAGGGGTAATAGGACACTCAGGAGCTGGGTTACTGTAATAAGATATTACAGGGGTAATAAGACACTCAGGAGCCGGGTTACTGTAATAAGATATTACAGGGGTAATAGAACACTCAGGAGCCAGGTTACTGTAATAAGATATTACAGGGGTAATAGGACACTCAGGCGCTGGATTACTGTAATAAGATATTACAGGGGTAATAAGACACCCAGGAGCTGGGTTACTGTAATAAGATATTAAGGGGGTAATAGGACACTCAGGAGCTGGGTTACTGTAATAAGATATTACAGGGGTAATAAGACACTCAGGAGCTGGGTTACTGTAATAAGATATTACAGGGGTAATAGGACACTCAGGAGCTGGGTTACTGTAATAAGATATTACAGGGGTAATAAGACACTCAGGAGCCAGGTTACTGTAATAAGATATTACAGGGGTAATAAGACACTCAGGAGCCGCGTTACTGTAATAAGATATTACAGGGGTAATAAGACACTCAGGAGCTGGGTTACTGTAATAAGATACTACAGGGGTAATAGGACACTCAGGAGTTGGGTTACTGTAATAAGATATTACAGGGGTAATAGGACACTCAGGAGCTGGGTTACTGTAATAAGATATTACAGGGGTAATAGGACACTCAGGAGCTGGGTTACTGTAATAAGATATTACAGGGGTAATAAGACACTCAGGAGCCGGGTTACTGTAATAAGATATTACAGGGGTAATAGAACACTCAGGAGCCAGGTTACTGTAATAAGATATTACAGGGGTAATAGGACACTCAGGCGCTGGATTACTGTAATAAGATATTACAGGGGTAATAAGACACCCAGGAGCTGGGTTACTGTAATAAGATATTAAGGGGGTAATAGGACACTCAGGAGCTGGGTTACTGTAATAAGATATTACAGGGGTAATAAGACACTCAGGAGCTGGGTTACTGTAATAAGATATTACAGGGGTAATAGGACACTCAGGAGCTGGGTTACTGTAATAAGATATTACAGGGGTAATAAGACACTCAGGAGCCAGGTTACTGTAATAAGATATTACAGGGGTAATAAGACACTCAGGAGCCGGGTTACTGTAATAAGATATTACAGGGGTAATAGAACACTCAGGAGCCGGGTTACTGTAATAAGATATTACAGGGGTAATAGGACACTCAGGAGCTGGATTACTGTAATAAGATATTAGGGGGGTAATAAGACACTCAGGAGCTGGGTTACTGTAATAAGATATTACAGGGGTAATAGAACACTCAGGAGCCGGGTTACTGTAATAAGATATTACAGGGGTAATAAGACACTCAGGAGCTGGGTTACTGTAATAAGATATTACAGGGGTAATAGGACTCTCAGGAGCCGGGTTACTGTAATAAGATATTACAGGGGTAATAAGAAACTCAGGAGCTGGGTTACTGTAATAAGATATTACAGGGGTAATAAGACACTCAGGAGCTGGGTT
Organism: Pelophylax lessonae; assembly: GCF_965119305.1. Taxonomy (NCBI): domain Eukaryota; kingdom Metazoa; phylum Chordata; class Amphibia; order Anura; family Ranidae; genus Pelophylax; species Pelophylax lessonae. Next base: position 601,221,576 of record NC_138771.1, on the reverse strand, counting down.
ACTGTAATAAGATATTACAGGGGTAATAGGACTCTCAGGAGCCGGGTTACTGTAATAAGATATTACAGGGGTAATAAGACACTCAGGAGCCGGGTTACTGTAATAAGATATTACAGGGGTAATAGAACACTCAGGAGCCGGGTTACTGTAATAAGATATTACAGGGGTAATAAGACACTCAGGAGCTGGGTTACTGTAATAAGATATTACAGGGGTAATAAGACACTCAGGAGCTGTGTTACTGTAATAAGATATTACAGGGGTAATAGGACTCTAAGGAGCCGGGTTACTGTAATAAGATATTACAGGGGTAATAGGACTCTAAGGAGCCGGGTTACTGTAATAAGATATTACAGGGGTAATAAGACACTCAGGAGCCGGGTTACTGTAATAAGATATTACAGGGGTAATAGAACACTCAGGAGCCGGGTTACTGTAATAAGATATTACAGGGGTAATAAGACACTCAGGAGCCGGGTTACTGTAATAAGATATTACAGGGGTAATAGGACACTCAGGAGCTGGGTTACTGTAATAAGATATTACAGGGGTAATAGGACACTCAGGAGCTGGGTTACTGTAATAAGATATTACAGGGGTAATAAGACACTCAGGAGCTGGGTTACTGTAATAAGATATTACAGGGGTAATAAGACACTCAGGAGCTGGGTTACTGTAATAAGATATTACAGGGGTAATAAGACACTCAGGAGCCGGGTTACTGTAATAAGATATTACAGGGGTAATAAGACACTCAGGAGCTGGGTTACTGTAATAAGATATTACAGAGGTAATAGGACACTCAGGAGCTGGGTTACTGTAATTGGATGTTATGGGGGTAGATAGGATGTTCTGGGTTATGGATTGAGCAGAGAAGGTGGATGGGTGATCTATCTCTGAGTATTACTCCAGCGGTAATTGGACACTGGAGGCGGATACACTGCCATTCCAGGGAAGTGGGATGATGGAGCACAGTCTGGCAGGTAGGGGGGCACAGCTGGGTGTTGGTACATCTGGAAAACAGATGTGGATTCTCTAATGCAGCCAGAACTCTTTAGTTGCTCTCCACCCTGTCCTGGTGTGAGATCTGAGGAGGGAGAGGGAAGTCTGGGAACCAAGGAAAGGCAGATTAGAAGAAACTGGCTGCAATCAGAAAAGAAAACAGAGAGAGGAAAAGGAAATATGATAGAAAGAAAGTGAGAAAGGAATTCAGAAAGAGAAGAAGGGAATGGATCTGGAGAGAATGGATTCATCTAGTTTTTTATTATTTAAAAATCATGAATTTGTTTTTATTTTTTCATTCAATAATCAATTGCATTAGAATCTGTAATGAGATCAGCTTCCTTTGTTTTCCTGTACTCTAGGATTACTGGGACTTTAAGGAGGAGTGACTGCACAAAGCCCATAGGACTACGAATAGTGGGCCTGCAATAGATCCTATCGTCCTTTTCTATGGCCAAATGCTAGACTGCTCTGACTGGAGAAACAAAGCAGCTTATCATAGTGATGGGCCAAAATAAATGTGTCTGCAAAAAAGAGAATCCATACTTACCTGTACCTCTACCCATAAAGACGATCTTCACTCTCTTGAAGAGATAGGCTTGCTGCAAAATGTTTAGTATCTGACACTTCCAGGAGTGTCAGATATCTGGTCCCCCCTCTGCTCTCTGTGGTTCCTTCTGCCAACCCCTACGTCCCCATTGTGTCCTCCTATTGATGTAGTAGTGTGTGGATGGAACCACAGCAAGCAGAGGGTCACTAGGGATCTGATACCTGTATATTTTTTCATAGACCGCCTAGAGCGGGGGTCTTCAAACTATGGCCCTCCAGTTGTTCAAGAACTACAATTCCCATCATGCCTAGGCCTGTCTGTGAATTTCAGAGTTTTACAATGCCTCATGGGATGTGTAGTTCTGCAAGAGCTGGAGGGCCGTAGATTGAGGATCCCTGGCCTAGAGCATAGGGTCAGTTGGCATTCTACATGCTAAGATTGATAGGGGGGGGCAGGGGAGGACTGGGCCAGGGGGCAGGGGGACATTTGCCCCCTGGGCCACTCTGATGCCCCGTAAAAAGGCTGCACTGCTTCTGCCGTAGGCATGCCTAAAGTATACCTGGTGAAGAGAAGTAAAGAGTCCCTGCCACTGACCTACTGAGCGAGGGTTGAAGACAAGGCAGCCTCCCCCCAACCCCCCCAGCATGGATGGTGTAAACTGTGTCTGAGCAGAGGCCGGTTCCATGTCCCACTGGAGACTCTCCTTACCCCCGACCAGCCCCAACCAAGCTGTCCCATCTCCCCCTAACCACCCCCTGCTGGCCAGGTCGGGAACCCAGATTCAGCCAGTAAGTAGAGAATATCTGGAGCAAGGCTTGGAATGGGGGTCAGGAGGAGAATGGGGAGAGTGGGAGGGGGGGCAGAGTCGCTGCACCATGGGCCTCTGGTTTGGACTTGCCCCCTGGGCCAAAAGTTGCCAGTCTGCCCCTGGGGGGGGGGGGGTCGTCTACCTTTCTGGCTGCTTTCCACTTTTCGACTGGTTTATCCAAAATCCAGTCAGTTGGTGGCCATCCCAGCCACCCTCTGCCTGACTTTCCTTGACTAAAAAATTGATGGAATGTGCAAAATCTAGTCAGGTGCTGGGATGAATTAAAGTGAAATTAGCCACAAACGGAAAAACTTGTGATCAGGAAGGATTTCTTTTATCGCATAAGAGAAATATTTGGCTTAATTGATGGTGCTAAAAATAAACACTGATTTATGGAAGATAAAACTACTGCGCCCAATGTTAAACGATTCCGAACTGTGACATATCGCACAATAGGCTCAAGTACTATGCCAGAAAATTTTTTTAAAAAATTTGCCAAGCGAATGATGGCACAAGGCAGTCAAGCCCTCATGGGTATACGCGCTGTGACAGAATAATTGATGTGAAATGCAATGTGCCACAATTGAATGTTACCTACCTCTACAAATGCCAATCATGGCTTATTAGGCCCACTGAGTCTCTTCTGCAATAAGGGCTTATTATCTTCCTCCTTGCAAGATGCTTTACTATGTACATTGAGTTGTACGTTTGCACCTCGGTGTACACTCTCAGGCACTCCTCAGCGCCGGGATAAATGAACTCTCCATGCACAGGAATTATGTCATACCAAACCAGCAAATCAAGATGACCAAAACACCTAGAACAGGGGTGTCAAACTCAATTTCTTCTCGGGCCGCGTCAGCATTATGATTGCCCTCAAAGGGCCGGTTGAATCTGTAAGATTAGATGTTCAGGGCACCCTGCCCCCCCACCATCAGAAGTCAAGAGTTCCCCACCCTCCCTTACCTTGTGCTGGGGCATTGCTGGGAAGCAGAAAGTTCAGCGTCTAGAGGAGGACCAAAGGAGGGCTGGAACTCTCCTACAGCTGCAGGATAGATGCGGGGGCCACATGAAATGGCCTGGAGGGCCGGATTCGGCCCGCGGGCCTTGTGTTTGACACCTGTGACCTATAAGAAGCTGGGGAGAAGATGATGGTGCTGGAGGGGATGTAAGTGATAAAAGATTTCGTTTGCTTTAACTCGGGAGTTATGTCTTCCTGGCCTGGCCAGTCAAGATGGCTTAAGATCCCAAACCAGGAAAAAGCTGGTGATGATGGTGTCAATGGGGGAGATCACAGATGTTACATAGTTGGAGTGAAGGTAAGTATAGTTCAGCTTTAAAAAGCCACAAGAGCAGCAAAATAGGACAAGAAATAGTATCTTTAAAGTTAGTAAGTACAATCTGAGATATTAGTGGGTACCTATAAGATCCTCCTTTATTTCTTCCATGTATGACTGAAATTGCAAAGTTCTGTAAGATTTAGTCTAACCTCCATCCCACGTCCTTTCCTTGTTATGTTTTTTTTTTCTTTGTGTATATACATATATATATATATATATATATATTTTTAGCATTAACCACTTAAGCCCCGGAAGATTTTACCCCCTTCCTGACCAGGGGGTTTTTTGCGTTTTTTTTACTGCGCGGATTTAACGGACAATTGCGCGGTCGTGCGACGCTGTACCTAAACGAATTTGACGTCCTTTTTTTCCCACAAACAGAGCTTTCTTTTGGTGGTATTTGATCACCTGAGCGATTTTTTGATCATGCGCTATAAACAAAAAAAGAGCGTCAATTTTGCAAAAATAGCAATTTTTTTCACATTTTTTTTATATGAAATTCCCCCCAAAAAAAATGTAAAAATCGAAATTTTTTAACATTTTCGGCCAATTAGTTTTCTGCTACATATGTTTGGTAAAAAAATTGCAAAAAGCGTATTTTGATTGGTTTGCGCAAAAGTTATCGCGTTTACTATCAAAGGGAAAGATTTTTGTCATTTTTGGTGTTTTTTTTTTTTAACGAGTAATGGCGGCGATCTGCGATTTTTTTTGTGGGACTGCGACATTGCGGCGGACAGATCGGACCCTTGACTGACATTTTTGACACTTTTGGGGTTACCAGTGACATTACTGTAGTAATCAGTGCTATACATATGCACTGTTACTGTAAAAATTACACTGGCAGGGAAGGGGTTAACTGTATTGGAGAGGGAGGGGTTAAGTTTGTCCTAGGGGCGTGTTTCTAACTGTGATTGGACATGGCTACTAGTGTAAAAACAGAGATCAACGGTCCTACATAGTAGAACCGTCTGATCTCCATTTTTACACAGGGGAGAATGACAGGCGGCTTGTTTACATTAGCCGCCTGCCTTTCTCCCTTCCCGCCAAACGATCGCGAGTGACCGGCGGACATCGGGTCCGCCGGTCACACGCACTGACTTGTTAGGGAACGAGCCGGGGCGGGCGGGCGCGCGCTCGCCTGCTATTGGCTCACAAGGGGGTGATAGGCTAGTGACGTACCGGTATCTCACTTTGCCTGGCCGGGGCTGACTGCCGCAGTTAAAATGAGTACGTTTATGAAAAGACGTTTTTTCTCTATCGCTCATTGACAGACGTAGTCCTCGGTGATACAGCACCTTCGGGTTATGTTGCCTCCACAGGAGCAGGACTAGACAGGAAATTAAAATGCTCTGGCCACACCCTAGGGGCAGTCCCAGAGGGTATATCCTCTCTCTCTCTGCCTCAGCAAATCAGTTATTTTCTGTCTAGTTAGGAGTAAGGACCTAGATACCTTGCTGGGATCTTCGGTCCTGGCAAGATTTTTTTCTTAAAAAGATTTTTTAGACAGCTTTTTTCTCCAGTGTTCCTGTGAGATCTTCAAGCAAGAAAGCTGAACTGGGCGACGGGCTGGATGTTGAGATCCGGTGGTCACCCCAGTTCAGCCTACGAGCGCGTGCAGGCCATAGCTCCGCGCTGGGTCGGCCGCGACAAAGTCCCATTAAGGGACTGACCCCGCGAGTTAAACGTCTCGCTGAAACGCCAAAGACCATGAGTCACGGCGTCCGTATTGGTCGACAGCCCTCCCGCCCCGTTGGAGAGGGGTACTGTCAGGAGTTGGTGCCCGCCTGGTTCCGGTATGGTGAGTAGTATGTTCCCCCTTTTCCCCCTGACGGGTCTTGTGGTGAACGCGGGCCCCTCTCTGTATGGTAAGATAGAGTCCCCCTCTATCCTATAACATGGCACAGATCCCCCTACTTTGAGTGTGATTTTATGTGCAAAAAGCCAGGAGGCTTGGTTTGGGAGCTAACAATCTAATTGTATACATGTTTAAAAGATTGTAATCAGTGGCAGTCTGGGAATCTTACTGTGATAAGAATAAGGTACCTACCAGTCAGAAGCCACGGACATGTAGACTGCCTTCCTAGTCAAATCTCCAGCTATAGCAGGCCTTCCGAACGGCCATGAGGTCCGCCAGGGCCGGTACCGCCAACCACGCCAAAAATCCCCATGCAGAGATAGTGTTGTGTGCCCTGCAGCACACCGCTATTCGGTACAGGCCGCCGCCATTTTTTTTGCTGGATTGCACGAGCCGCCATTTTGGCGTAGCCTCGTGTCTCCAGCATGGGGGCGGCCATGTTTGAGGTGATCCAAACACCTCGTGGAGCTAGGGGAGGCGCCGGAAGGCGTGCAGAGGGGCGGAGCCGCCTCCTTTCTTCCTGGGCAGCCAGCCAAAAGACTTCCTGTTTGTCAAGACAGCGCTGTAACCTGTTGCAGTTAAACTCTGACAACAAGTGGTGAGCCTGGGGGTCTATCTCTCTCTCTCTCTCTCGATCGATAGGGATCCCTAGCAGGTAACACTAAAGGGCTTTTGTGGCGCTGGGGGTCTGTGAAAAAAAAAAAAAAAAAAAAGTTTTTTATTTTTGAATTATATTATCCGGGAAGTTACTGGAATAATCATGGACCCTGCCACACAAATTCCCCCACCTGTTTCCCTCGAGGGGGCCACGGGACCCGCCGGTGCACAGAGTGTAGAGGCATTTACAGCAATTTTGGAGTCTATGGTGGCTCGGGTGGAGGCGGCCTGTCAGGGACGAGGGTCAAGGAAGCGACCCCCGCCTACCCCTATATTATCTGACACCTCTGACTCCGATTCAGAGATGGTCACTGCAGTTGCAGGTCCCTCTGCAAGGGCTGTTACCTCAGGTAAAGCTCCCTCAGACAGTGAGGAGGACGCTTCTTCTCCTGCTATAATTCAGGAAGAAGCATTGGTGGACACACTAGTTGTGGCAGTGCAGGAAACCTTAAAACTTGAGGTTTTACCGGCAGAAGCAACTGATACAGAGATTCCTTTTGGTACTAACAAGCCCATCAAAACGGTGAAGGTTTTTCCTGTACCCAAGTGTTTTGGTAATAAGATTAAAGGAGAATGGGAGCATTCTAAACGTACCTTTACTATTTCCAAGCGTATTGCTAGACGCTATCCGTTTGAGGAATCCATCATTAAGAAATGGACGGTACCACCAGTGGTGGATCCACCTATTTCCAGGCTGAATAAAGCCATGGTTATCCCAGTGGAGGACACTTCGTCCTTTAAGGATCCGGTGGATCGAAAGATGGAAGCAGAGTCCCGCACTATCTTCTCTCTGATAGGGTCAGCATTTAGACCAGTAATTGTTATTGGTCTAGTTTCCCAGACACTTACGGAATGGGCGAGATTGGTACGCCAAGACCTTAGGGGAAAAGATATTCCCCAGGAAACATCTGATTTGATGGAACAGATTATACAAGGGCTACAGTTTATCTGTGACGCAGCCTTGGACACTACTCCCCTATTAGGGCATGCATCTATGTCAGCGGTAATCCTCAGATGTGTGCTGTGGTTAAAATGCTGGTCAGCTGACCTAGGTTCCAAAAAGACCTTGACGAATCTCCCCTTTCAGGGGAATCGTCTATTTGGTGCCACCCTAGATGAAATCATTAAGGATGCCACTGGGGGCAAGAGCACTTTTTTTGCCACAGGCTGCTAAAGCTAAGGGACCTCGCAACAAGCGAGGACCTTTCTTTACCGCCCATAAAGGGTTTGCACGCCCGGCTGGAACAAGCGGGAAAGGCAAGACTCCTCCAGGAGGGTTCAAGAAAGGCTGGTCGGACAAACAGAGGACCAACTCAGCCAAACCCGAAGCAAAGGAGTACACAGCCTGAAGGTGCGCCCCCACCCGGTTTGAGGGTGGGGGGACGTTTTCACCGGTATTCAGGACATTAGATCGAGCATCAACTACTACTACCGGTGCGATTCTTCCCTTCCAACATTTAAGTACTACAGGGAGCGGTAGTCACCGTTCCCTGAATAGATCTTTTCCTTTACCTTTTCCTAAGAATAGTCTCTATTCCCCACAGGAATCGGATCTGGTTGACCAGACAGGCCAAGAAGCCTCTAGCCGGGTGACTTCGGTCCCTGAGGTTCAACCAGAAAAGATCACCCTTCCTGATAGCAATCAGGTATCTGATAAATGTGTGGGAACAGAAAACGACCAGACTTTCTCGGATGGTCGGGGCCAGATAGCTCTAGGGACGCCTGGTTCAGATCCAGTCAGCGCCAGTGGTCCTAGAAATTCTAGGCTGGCCTCGTCAAGCCGGCCTGGCCGACTTGGACAGGCTAGTCGCAGACGTTCCGTGGGAACTTCGTCTCAGGGAGTGTCTGTGGTCTCAAGAACCAATTTACCATCGTGCTTTACAGTCGCTGGTTTTAATGGCCTGGCCATTGAGACCCAAGTACTGAAGGACAGAGGTTTGTCAGCTTCAGTCATTCCTACCCTTATTAAAGCAAGGAAAGCGACTTCCAGCAAGGTCTATTATCACACATGGAAGACTTATATTGCGTGGTGCGAATCTTTAGGATTTCCTCCACGTACCTATTCGGTGACTCGAATATTGGCTTTTTTGCAACAAGGGGTTGAGCAGAAGCTAGCCTTGAGCACCATCAAGGGTCAAGTTTCAGCATTAGCAATCTTCTTTCAGAAACCTTTAGCTACCAAGTCCTTGGTGCGGAATTTCATCCAGGGGGTGCGGCACCTGGCTCCACCAGTCCGCGCGCCCTTACCGCCCTGGGATCTTAATTTAGTTTTGTCGGTTCTACAGAAACCTCCCTTTGAAAACATCAGGGAGATTCCCTTGTTTATTTTATCCCAGAAGGTGGCCTTCTTGGTGGCTATCACTTCTGCTCGCAGGGTGTCAGAACTGGCTGCATTATCATGCCAGTCCCCATACCTAGTGATTCATAGGGATAAGGTAGTACTTCATCCTAAGCCATCCTTTCTTCCTAAGGTGGTTTCAGATTTTCATCTGAATGAAGATATTGTACTACCTTCCTTGTGTCCTCAGCCCAAGCATCATCGGGAACATGCGTTGCATTCCTTGGATGTGGTTCGGGCAATCAGAGTATACCTGAAAGCTACGGAATCATTCCGTAAGACGGATTCACTTTTTGTGATCACGGATGGCCCCAGAAAGGGTTTGCCTGCATCTGCCGCGACCATTGCCAAATGGATTAGACAGACGGTGGTACAGGCTTATTCTATTAAGGGTCAGAGTCCTCCGTTCCCTGTTAGGGCGCACTCCACTCGAGCGCTCAGTACTTCCTGGGCCTTTCGCCATCAGGCGTCAGTGATCCAGGTATGTAAGGCGGCCACCTGGTCGTCGGTACATACCTTTACAAAATTCTATAAAATTGATGTGACGGCATCGGCGGATGCCTCATTTGGCCGCAAGGTTTTGCAGGCCGCAATTTGAGGAGACCGGTGGTCTACCTCGAGAGTTTTTTTTTTTTCTGTTTGAAAAATTTCTTTTTTGTTGAGTCTCATCATTTAGGATGAGCATTGTAAACTGCTAGTTGGCACCGGTTGGGCCTTCTAGATTGGGATTTGATTTCCATTTTCCCACCCCTCATTTGTGATACTGCTCTGGGACGTCCCGAAGGTGCTGTATCACCGAGGACTACGTCTGTCAATGAGCGATAGAGAAAAATGGATTTTTGTAAAATCTTACCGTAAAATCCTTTTCTCTTAGCTCATTGACAGACGTAGTCCCCGCCCCTCTGTTTTGGAGTTGGGTTGGGTTAAAATCTCTAAAGACTGCTTTTTGACATAACTGATTTGCTGAGGCAGAGAGAGAGAGGATATACCCTCTGGGACTGCCCCTAGGGTGTGGCCAGAGCATTTTAATTTCCTGTCTAGTCCTGCTCCTGTGGAGGCAACATAACCCGAAGGTGCTGTATCACCGAGGACTACGTCTGTCAGTGAGCTAAGAGAAAAGGATTTTACGGTAAGATTTTACAAAAATCCATTTATTAGAAAAAAAAAAGACAATTGGAGTTCTTTGAGGCCACAGCCTCCCTGAGCATCTTATACAGTTGCTAGAATGGAGAACATGACTACGAAGAATTCATGTATGGCTCAGCATGACATAATGCAGGCCATGGACAGCGGTCCAGGATGACATAACGCAGGCCATAGACAGCGGTCCAGGATGAGACAATGCAGCCCCGGAGATCACAGTCCTGCTTGAGAGTCTGCAGAGACAGGTGTATAGCACACCACTGTTTACTCTCATTATCACACTCTGCAAGATAATTAGTAGAAGGCAGAAATGTGACACTTCCTCCCATGTGCGGAGGTGATGAGACCTCCTTGTCACATTCTAATTACTTGTAACAGCTCCAAATACCTCTCAGACTAGAGAAAGCACATGCCTGGAATTGTAAAGGAGATCTACTTTATCATTTCTGCTTTTTTTAGTCTGAACTCTAGGCAACCATCTAAATATACTGGCCTTTTTCAACTTCTTTTTTTTTTTTTTTTTTTACCAAGGAGGAACCCTTGACATCATTTTACATTTTTAGGGAACCCCTGCTACAAATGATGTTAACTCTATGGTATGCTACAAATGGTAAATATATTGTTTTTTTTTTTTTTTAAAGGGAATAGTAATGTGGTGTACACATTTGTATTTGATGCCCAGGGAGGATTTTTAACGACCATCCACGTTATAAGCCAAATAAACCGCAATTATCTCAACATAATAGAACATCTTACATTTTTGATCAGTGTAGAAGTGCCACCTTTTACTTTGGGGTCGGTGGAAAAGTACCATCTTACACTGTTTGGCAGTGTAGAAGTGCCACCTTTTACTTTGGGGTCAGTGGAAAAGTACCATCTTACACTGTTTGGCAGTGTAGAAGTGCCACCTTTTACTTTGGGGTCAGTGGAAAAGTACCATCTTACATTGTTTGGCAGTGTAGAAGTGCCACCTTTACTTTGGGATCAGAGGAAAAGTACCATCTTACATTGTTTGGCAGTGTACACATGCCATCTTTACTTTGGGATCAGAGACAAAAGTACCATCTTACATTGTTTGGCAGTGTAGAAGTGCCACCTTTACTTTGGGATCAGAGAGAAAAGTACCATCTTACATTGCTAGGCAGTGTAGAAGTGCCACCTTTACTTTGGGATCAGAGGAAAAGTACCGCCCTTGTTGGTCAGTATAGAAGTGCCACCCTTACTTTGGGGTCAGTGAAAACATATCAGCTTACACTGTTGGCCATTGTAGAAGTACTACCCTTACCGGTCGGTAAAAGAGTACCATCTTAGTTTTTTGGGGGTTTTTGTCAGTGTAATAGTGCCATCCTATTTTGAGAGTCCATTGAAAAGTACTATCTTACATTGTTAGTCATTTTGGAAGTACTACCCTTACTTTGGGGTTGGTAGAAAAGTTCCACCTTACATTGTTGGTTAGTTTAGCAGTGCCACCCTTATTTTGGGGTCCATGAAAAAGTACCATCTTACATTGATGGTCAGTTAAAAGTGCCCATTATGCAGAGGTAGTGACTGCTGATTACGCAAGGAACCCCAAACAACCTCTGAAGGAACCCTAGGGTTCCACAAAACCCTGGTTGAGAAAAGCTAGGAAACATATATATATATATATATACAGTATATAAACAGTTGTAACAGCAAATCTTTTGCAATTCCATCCAGCCATTTTTTTTTCTCTCCAGAACTAAAAAAAAAGTTTTGGCTGGGGATGCATGTTTTTATTTCTTTGTATTTTAAAAAGAAAACGGTAAAAACAAAAAACACCTAGCCTAGTGGGGCATGAGATATTAACAGAAAGTTCAACCAGAGTTGGAGAGCATGGGGCATAAACCAGAAAAGCACCATAGACCCCCCTAGACTAGAGCATGGTATAGGTGGCATTGTGCCTACATGCTAAGATGTGTCAGGGGGTCTATAACCCAGACCTGGAAAGGATCCTGCATGAAGGATACTATGTTTCCATCAACACCCCATAAATCCAGCACTTTATTTTCAACAGGTTCAATCAGATGGTGGCCCTGTCGGCTACCTGTGGCATTCCTTGAGTGAGAAATTGTTGGCTGCTCCTATGTGGATGGAAGAATCAGATTTTTTTTATTCTGCCAGTAGGCTGGGGATTGCTACCTTAAAGTATAACTAAACCCAATGATTAAATTGTTTTTCAAAACCGTTACATTCAAGGCATGCTGTGAATGATAGCTGTCACAGTTACCTTGTGTTTTCAACCACCCTGTCAAACCATCAAATGGCTGGTGCCATAACTGATCACATGTGCAGCACCAGGGCAGCTACTGATTAGTCAGAGGCTTAGATGGTAGTGTCATTGGCTGTAGACAATAGTAGGGTTTAGTTCCACTTTAAAGAAAGGGTGGAAACCCAAGGGTCAAAGGGAAGCAATTCAACCAATACAGGTATAAATGTATTGTAGGAGGTACAATAAATGGTTAGAGGTGGATTTTAATGTAAGTAATACTATCATTTGTATTTGTATTGTTTGAAAAACCTTGCTTCTCTGTAGAATTTGTACATATAAGCAGCCACGTTTATATATATATATATATATATATACACATACAGGTTCCTCACTGGCATATTAAAGCCTTCCACTCCAGCTCAACCCAAAGGCGCTCCATTAGACTAATGCCTCGTACTCACGCAACGATTATCGGCCGACCGATCGGGCGTCTTTTGTCCAGTGTTGTTGTGTTGGTTGAAATGTGCTCTAGACTGCACACAAATTTTCTCGGCCAACAAAAACCAACTTCAGAAGTGATGTCATGTGCTGGTTTACTTTCCGTGTGTTTTTTTCTTCTCTGAGCATGCCCAGACTTGCTCATCAGATTTTTGTCTGCCGAAATCTGTACTGACTGCACGAAAATTGGCCGTTATGTTGACGGCCAACAAAAATTTTATAGCATGCACACCAGATTTTTTTCGGCCGAAAAGTCGGAGTCGGTTGTCGAAAGCATCATACTAACAAGCCGCAAATCGGCCGGTCGGACGTTGGCTGAAAATTCACGGCCAACTATCGATGCGTGTGTACGAGGCATAAGACATTACTACCCTGTGTATATCATAACTGAGATTCATTGCGTCATCCTATCTTTAACTGTCCAGTTTTATTGGTCTTGTGTCCTCTGTAGAGCTCATCAAACATTTTGCAATTCATTTTTCTATCCCCCCTTTGGATCTACCAACAATTATGTAGTACAAAGGCTTGAGTGACTGGATACAAAGTGATTGGATAATAAGTAGATACTAATATTAAATTGTTTTGGTAAATCCAAAGTTGATTGTGCAAAGATTTTTTTGAAGTTTTAAGGAAACCTGTCATTGCAGAATGGAAGCTGCCATTTGTGACCTCTCCTCTTGAAATTTGCTATATTCTAGCACTCTTAATTCCAGTTACTAACTCAAAACAAGTATGCAGATGTCTCCAGATACTTGTTCCATTACAGAAGTTTATGGAGATATGAAGTAAGCATAGAAGACAGGTAGCTAGCATTTTCAGGAGATAATCAATGGCTGCCTCCCATGACAGATTTACTTTAATAAGGTCTGACTTTCCTTCTTTGACATGACGCATCCTCCCTCATTACAAGGTTTTGCCCAAAGACCGGCCTCTCAATGCCGTTTCTGAACTCCAGAGAGTTGACTCCATTCATACGGACATTCGTATTTTTATCACTTCTTGTTGTGCTATCTCATGATCATTTCCCCCTTGAAAATTAAAAAAATACGTATTGCATTAGTCAGGAATCATTTATTTTTCCCACATGAACAAACTTTTATTTGTTAAAAACTCTATTATCTCCCAAAAGTGTTATTTTATCACCTCCTCATCCAGATCCTTATCCTGCCGTTCTAAAAGGACACCTCAAAGAAACTCACAGCCTTAACAATGTGTATGCAGTCCATTAATTAGATGCTCACAGTAATGCCTGCAGTGAATTGAGCAACAAAATTTGAACATTACAATTAGCAATTAACGAATAGGAATGTGTTATGCTTTGGCTATTGTGGTGCTTGAGCATCCCAAGAGGACATCAGATACTGAGATGCTGTCACCACACCTGACACCAACAATCATTCTACCAATAAAGTCACTTAGATCACACATCCGTCCCATTTTAGAGCTTGGGTGAGCAACAGCGGAACCTCCTGACCTTGTCTAAATGATTTATGTATTGAGGTGACTTCGTCTGGGATGATTGGCACAGATATAACCAGCTCTAACCAATAAAAAAAAGCTTTAATTTTCTTACGCCGTGCAGAAAACGCAGTGTGACAGCATGCGTGTATCCATCAAAAGCTAAGTTATTGGTGGAGTCCTGTGGGCTGAATTGGACGCTAACTGTTTTTATCACTTGGTTACTTTAATAAAGTGCTACCCCTGCCATAATTCCTCAATTCTCACCCACTATGGGGTAATGTGCTACCCCTGCCATAATTCCTCAATTCTCACCCACTATGGGGTAATGTGCTACCCCTGCCATAATTCCTCAATTCTCACCCACTATGGGGTGTACCGGCTCCCTCTTCTGCACTCATCATAATATAAAACAAAGTAAAGCTTCAGAAGGGGGATCCTTGAGTTAATTCCAATAGAGATGCATTCGAAGAGGTAAAAGAAATGTAGATTTACTTAAAGATGAACTCCGGGATAAGAAAATGTGGTACAAATCCAAGAGTCATAAGTAGTCTTACATGAATGTGCGCTTTGTCTATATTTTTTAGATTTGTGCAGTAATCCGGTGTGAGACTTTTCCTGTAGTAAAGACAGCTCTCTGCTGCTCTCCCTCCTTGTGCAGGGGACTGGTCTTGTCTCCGCCCCCCCATCCCCATAGTTTTCTTCAAGCAGCCTGTTGTGGGTGGAGCCTGAATGGTCCCTCCCACAGCTCTGCTGTCTGCTCGGACTATGTATAGCATAGTGATGATGCCACTGCTATTTCTACAAGGTAATAACTGAGCTTTTAAAGGCATTTGGTACACACAAAGTGAATCTATATCTTTTATTGCCATTAACCCCTTCCCGCCACCTGCCTCCTGACCTTTTAAGGGTTCTGAAAGCCAGGAGGGGGAGGCAGGCATTCGGGTCATTTGACTGCTGTGATTGGCTGTCACAGCAGTCACATAATCGGAAAGCTCCCGATTGATTTCCGGTAACCGCTCTCAGCACGGTAAGTGGTTTACACAGGGCCACATATATGCGGCCGCTCGGCGTAAAGGCTCGCACGCCGAGAGTCCACATATATGCATTCGGGTGGCGTGAAGAGGTTAAAGAATATATTTAAATGGAAGTTTTGTGCATGGAGTTCAGCTTTAAAGAGCCTACCTTACCTTTATAGGACAGAGGGACAGGTTCTCTTCAAAACCCAGACCCAGTTATACCAACCTTTTATTAAAGTGGAGTTCCGGCCTATTTAGTGATTTAGTGACCCCTTTAGTGATTCCTGGAGTGCTCGCTATGCTGATCAACAATTAGGCATTTTCAATTTTTTTCGGGGGTCCCTTACCTTATTTTCAGGGCATTTTTGATTATACTTCCTCCTTCTCCCCCCTCTGTTGCCACGACCACCGACATCACTTCCGCCTTTGCATTGCATCCTGGGAGCTGTTTGTCATCACTCCCAGGAGCCTGGAATAAGGAAGAAGGACACAGCAGATTACACTGTGGCTTCAGATGCCCACGTCTAAGATGGCCGCGCCCATACAGCGTTTTTAAAAGTAAGATTTTGACTAAAATCCAATACTTGTAAGTATGAGAATAGCGGTTCTGGTTAGGGGGCAATGGATTAGTATTTTAGGGGTCATTTTAGTTAAAAAAGGTATTTGAGGCCGGAACTCCGCTTTAAGCTTCCCTGTGGCTCCTTACATTGCTGTGACTTTTGCTAAATACTTGGAGCTGCTAGGTATGGTTGGGTATGAGAGCTCCTGCTGTGATGCAGTGCACAGGCCTACTGGACAATTACTAGGCCTGAGCACACTGTCACATGACAAAGGGGGTGACGTTATTACTCATTATAACACCTGGTATATAGCTGGAAGAGGGAGAAGTGCCTGGGTGAGTATAAGTGGGTCAGGGAGGTGACCCTGTCACTTGGCCATGAATGGAAAGGTGATAGGGTCTTTTTAACTCAATTTGTCTGCTGGGCGGACTGACTCTTTAATCATGCCAGTGGTAAAATCCACCATAAAGTCTGTGCTAAGGCAATGCATAAAGCCATCTTCCAGAGCAAAGATCATTCTAGCATACCCTTGTACTGACATCTTTATGTTTTAGAAAAAAAATGAGGTTATCAAAAATGTCAGATGTTTTGGTGGAAATATCTCAGCTTTTGAGGATTGGTCATTTCCTGTGAGTTCTGGGGTGAGACTGGACAGATCAGGGTTAAACATTGTACAGTGTGTACTGCATAATTTAATCTGATCAAAGATATTTAAGAACACATTGAGCTCATAAATGAAAAAAAAAAAAAAAAGATTCTCCTCCTAAAGCTGTTAAATGAGCAGATACAATATAGGCTCCCTTATTCCAAACCCCATTACTTTCTAGTCTAATGGTGGTCTCCTGGGCTGGTGAGCCTTGGACAATTGTTTTTTTATTTTAAATACCTCAACTTTTGTATAAACCAGTCAGTTTAAAAACATGAAATCTGAATGCCCCTTTGCCATATATACAGGATATGATGCTCTTTTAGTCTAGGGCGGCTAAGGATTACTAGCCTTACTATAGGGCCTCCCCCCCATCACGTCCAGCAATGGCAACTGATCCAACAAAGCCATTCCTCTTTGTTGCGTGTCACCACACATAGAAACATAGAAACATAGAATGTGTCGGCAGATAAGATCCATTTGGCCCATCTAGTCTGCCCAATATATCTGAATCCTATGAATAGTCCCTGGCCCTATCTTATATGAAGGATAGCCTTATGCCTATCCCATGCATGTTTAAACTCCTTCACTGTATTTGCAGCTACCACTTCTGCAGGAAGGTTATTCCATGCATCCACTACTCTCTCAGTAAAGTAATACTTCCTCATATTACTTTTAAACCTTTGCCCCTCTAATTTAAAACTGTGTCCTCTTGTGGTAGTTTTTCTTCTTTTAAATATGTTCTCCTCCTTTACCGAGTTGATTCCCTTTATGTATTTAAAAGTTTCTATCATATCCCCTCTGTCTCTTCTTTCTTCCAAGCTATACATGTTAAGGTCCTTTAACCTTTCCTGGTAAGTTTTTTCCTGCAATCCATGTACTAGTTTAGTAGCTCTTCTCTGAACTCTCTCTAGAGTATCTATATCCTTCTGGAGATATGGCCTCCAGTACTGCGCACAATACTCCAAGTGAGGTCTCACCAGTGTTCTGTACAGCGGCATAAGCACTTCTCTCTTTCTACTGCTTATACCTCTCCCTATACATCCAAGCATTTGTATTCCTCTCTATTATAGACCGGTGGTTGTCAATCTTGAGACAAATGCCCAATTAATTCTCACAAAACCTTCCATTCCTCAACAGTAAAGAAAAATGTTATACTCTTACAATAAAAGTATGAGAGTTCAAAACAATTGATGAAATGCTGGAAGGCTCTGCATGGGGTTGGGTGTCACTGTGAGTGGTATGGGGGTTGTGAAGTGGGTTAGGGGACTCTGCAGAAGACTTAGTAGCCTTGTAGGCTAGGGGGTGGGAGCGGGGGAGCACTGTAGGAGGTTGCCAGACACTGTGGCATATGATTGAAAGCTGGGGGGCACAATGGAGGGCACTGTGGGAGGCTAGGCGGCACTTTAAAAGCCTGGAGGCACTGTAAGCCACTATGGGAGGTTAGGGGGTACTGTAAGAGCTGGGAGGCACTGTGGGATGTTAGGGGTTTGGAGCTGGCTGGAGGTCACAACCCAGTGCATGAGAACCCCTGCCATAGACCTAAAAACTTTTTTTATGGGGTGGGGGATTGCCACTCTTGACTTCCTTTTGAAAATGCTAGTTTCCTGGCTGTCTCTTGCTTTAATTATTGACCTAAAACAAGTATGGAGATACAAACCAGATTCCAAAAAAGTTGTGAATAAAAACTGAAAGCAATGATGTGGAAGTTTCAAATTTCAATATTTTATTCAGAATACAACATAGATGACATATCAAATGTTTAAACTGAGAAAATGTATAATTTTAAGGGAAAAATAAGTTGATTTTAAATTTCATGGCAACAACACATCTCAGAAAAGTTGGGACCAGGCCATGTTTACCACTGTGTGGCATCCCCTCTTCATTTTATAACAGTCTGCAAACGTCTGGGGACTGAGGAGACAAGTTGCTGAAGTTTAGGAATAGAAATGTTGTCCCATTCTTGTCTAATTCAGGCTTCTAGTTGCTCAACTGTCTTAGGTCTTCTTTGTCGCATCTTCCTCTTTATGATGCGCCAAATGTTTTCTATGGGTGAAAGATCTGGACTGCAGGCTGACCATTTCAGTACCTGAATCCTTCCTCTACGCAGCCATGATGTAGTAATTGATGCAGTATGTGGTCTGGCATTGTCATGTTGGAAAATGCAAGGTCTTCCCTGAAAGAGACGACGTCTGGAAGGGAGCATATGTTGTTCTAGAACTTGGATATACCTTTCAGCATTGATGGTGCCCTTCCAGATGTGTAAGCTGCCCATGCCACACGCACTCCTGCAACCCCATACCATCAGAGATGCAGGCTTCTGAACTGAGCGTTGATAACAACTTGGGTTGTCCTTGTCCTCTTTAGTCTGGATGACATGGCGTCCCAGTTTTCCAAAAAGAACTTCCAATTTTGATTTCGTCTGACCACAGAACGGTTTTCCACTTTGCCACAGTCCATTTTAAATGAGCCTTGGCCCAGAGAAAACGCCTGCGCTTCTGGATCTGTAACGCTCCTGCGTTTTTGTTATAGTGAGCTGGATTTGCAGCTGCAGAATCTCCACTCAGTAGTCATGTAGAGATGTGTTGAATTACCAGATCCAACTCTCCAGACTCATCACTGTGGACCCGCCTGCTTTCAGCATACAAATACACATACACTCTATAAGATGTTCCTGGAGTGATAGGATGTATATGACAGTATAGAGGTGATGTGCTGAAGGGACAGGCGTGAGCAGTGATAGCAATGATAAGCACTTGATAGTAATATTCAGGAGAGTGGTAGATGGTAATAGGTAGAATGCAGATAGGTTAGTAATCATGTATAGTAACAGGTGGTAAGGACAGCAGATGACATATACAGGAGAGACTAACCCAGTGCAAGGATAGATGGTAATAGACTCAAGAGCTAGCAATCTATGTAACAGTGTAGATGATAGGATTAGTAATGCATAGATAGTAACAGTCCTTAATGTGCAGAAGTAGATAGTGTAAGTTTGTTATGAAGGAATCCCCTGTGGGGTACTTATCACTAGTGAGGTTAGTAAGTAGAAGGGTCCGGTAGTAAGGGAGTGATCCGGTAGCGAGATACGGGATCGGTAGCGAGGTTCCGGTCTGTTCCAGGTATAGAGAATAGCTGGAGGCTCCGGCAGCATAAGACAAGGCTGTTAAGCATGCGGTTTGAACGAACAACCTGTGAGAGAAAGCCGGCGATTGAAATAGCCGCTCAGAGCGGCGCTCAGTGATGATGTCATGCGGCTTAAAGGTATATGCGTTCCACCTAACTGAAAAGGTGGGACGCAATATGCAATGAAAAATGGGCAATAAGGGTACCAAGGTACCAGAATCTTACAGGATCATGTTTAGATATGGCTTCTTTTTTGGCCTGTGGAGTTTTAGTCAGCAACGGCGAATGGCACGGTGGATTGTGTTCACTGACAATGTTTTCTGGAAGTATTCCTGAGCCCATGTTGTGATTTCCATTACAGTAGCATTCCTGTATGTGATGCAGTGCCGTCTAAGGGACCGAAGATCACGGGCATCCAGTATGGTTTTCCGCCCTTGACCCTTACGCACAGAGATTGTTCCAGATTCTCTGAATCTTTGGATGATATTATGCACTGTAGATGATGATAACTTCAAACTCTGCAATTTTTCTCTGGGAAACTCCTTTCTGATATTGCTCCACTATTTTTCGCCGCAGCATTGGCGGAATTGGTGATCCTCTGCCCATGTTGACTTCTGAGAGACACTGCCTCTCTGAGAGGCTCTTTTTATACCCAATCATGTTGCCACTTGACCTAATAAGTTTCAAATTGGTCCTCCAGCTGTTCCTTATATGTACATTTAACTTTTTTGGCCTCTTATTGCTACCTGTCCCAACTATTTCGGAATGTGTAACTCTCATGAAATCTAAAATGAGCCAATATTTGGCATGACATTTCAAAATGTCTCACTTTCTTTTTTTTTTTCAAATATTATCTTTTTATTTAGGAGTTTGTCAGGTTATACATAACATTTCTGATATCATATACATTTTCATCTTAATATATAATCTACCATCTCTTCCTGCTATTTCATTAAATTCCCTCCTTTTTCTTTTTTCCTTTCTCTTCTTCCCCTTTCTTTTCCCTCCCCGCCTTCCCGCCCCTCCTACCCTTCCCGTCCTCCCTTCCCAAAAAAAGAGATTTTTAAATTATAATTTTGCGGTCAGAGATGGGGGAGTCGCCTCTCTCTCCCTATCTTACTTTCCCCTTATTTTATTTTACTATATATTGTTTCCCTTCTTCAGAGCATATAAAATGATTCCATAGTTCCCAAATTTTACTATATTTTTCTTGCCTGTTTTGTGCCGTGGCGATTAATTCTTCCAGTCTCCTGTTATCCTCTATCCTATGTATCCAATCGGATACCGAAGGTGGTTGTGTTTTTTTCCAGAAACCTGGGATGCATGCCTTTGCCGCATTTATCAAGTGGGTAATTATCGATCTTTCATGTTTATTTGCTGAAATGACCGATAAGTTTAACAAAAAAAAGCTCGGATTCTCCTCTATTTCGTATTCCACGAATTTCTGAACTATAAACTTCACTCCTGCCCTGTATGTTTTTATCTTAGGACAGGTCCAGAAGATATGGTATAGTGTGCCCACCTCTTTTCCACACCTCCAGCACAGATTAGATTCATTTGGATACCAACTATGTAGCTTCTTGGGCGTAACGTACCATCTCGTTATAAGCTTATAGTTCATCTCCTGTATTCTGGTACATCTAGATGGCCCAAAGGCAAACCTCAATATCTTCTAGATCTGTTCATTTGACAAGTCACAATTCAAATCCCTCTCCCATTTTCTCACCCAAGGTAATTCTGGTTGTTCTTCTGGGTTCGTCAGTAGACCATATGCGATTGATAGAGTGCATAATAGGTTTCCTGGTTTTATGCAGATTTGCTTAAATCTTGTTAATGTTCTACAAAAGTCCTCTGGATTCGATATGGAGACTAGGTAGTGATGTAATTGAATTGCTTGCCAGAATGGCATATTATATGGTCCATCCCCATCAATCAATCTGGTCACTGAGGGCCACTTTTTTTGTATTAGGAATGATGAGGCCTGTTCCTGTTCTTTTTCCCTTAATATTGTAAACTGTCTATTATCTAGTCCCGGGGGAACTGGGGATTACCTAGTATTGGGAATAAGGGGGATCTATCCGTTGTCAATTTAGAGTATATGCTTGGTCTTGTACAGATACGTAGTGTGTTTCCAATTATTAGATGATGTTTTAACTTTTTAGGTATATCTTGGTAGCACCATATAGCTCTTTTCAAGTTTACCTCTGTTTGTCTCACTTTCAACATTTGATATGTTATCTATATTATGTTGTGAATAAAATATATGTTTATGAGATTTGTAAATGAGTCCATTCCTTTTTTACTCACAATTTGTACAGTGTCCCAACTTTTTTGGAATTGGGTTTGTAAATAGTAAAAGTGAAGTCACAATTTCGTTCTGCAGACTTGTTCAATGTCAGTGGGGTTGATCTAGTAAAGATGCAGAGGCCGTGGCTAAGGGAAAAAAGTGTTTACTTTGAATACTCATTCCGGTGATATAAAAACCCTGTTTTTTTAACTTGTGCATGATTGGGTACTTCATGTAAAAACAGGTTCACATTTTTTACTAACATTCGCTTTTCTAGATGAACAGCCTGTATTTCTTTCGTAAATCATTGGACCTGCATGATCGCCAGGCAAAAAGCATTTTCAGAAGTCAGTAGCAGTAATCTATATACTGTACTTGCTCAATGCTGGTTCACTTTAAGAACTTGTTCACACTGGGCCCATTCGCACGTTTTGCAACTTTTTGCAACAATAGCAAATTAAACAGGCAAACAAAAAGCCATTGTTTTCTGCACAGCTCATTCCCACTACCGTGTTGTGCTGCAGTATGTTGGGAGACAAATTTACATGCTGCATTGCCAGCTAAGGTCCATCTCAAGCCTGCACCATGCCTGAGTGTGTTACAGTGTGCAGAAATACTTAAAGCGGTAGTAAACGTTTGAGAAGATTTCTGCCCATCCAAGGCTAGGTTTATGTATCAAAGCATCTGATAACAGTCTCAGACAGTCCATCTAATAGTAACTGATCACATATAGGTCTTTATTGAGTGGTTAGCATGAAAGAACAGGCCGCTTTTTCTTTTTTTTTTAAATGGAGAAGTGTAAGCATTTGAATAAAAAGGGTCAAATCGTAATGGCTAGACGAATGGGTCAGAGCAACTCCAAAACTGCAGCTCTTGTGTAATGTCCCTGGTCTGCAGTGGTCAGGACCTACCAAAAGTGGTCCAAGGAAGGGAAATCAGTAAACCTGCGACAGGGTAATGGGTGGTCAAGGCTCACTGATGCAAGTGAGGAGTGAAGGCTGTTCCATGAAGAAAGCTACTACTAGATTGTAAGCTCTAATGAGAAGGTCCCTCTGATTCCTCCTGTATTGAATTGTATTGTAACTTTACTGTCTCCCCTCATTTTGTAAAGCACTGTGCAAACTGTTGGCGCTATATAAATCCTTTATAATAATAGCTCAAATTGCAGAAAAAGCTAATGCTGGTTCTAATATTAAAGTGTAAGAACACACAATGCAGTGCGGTTTGTTGCGTATGGGGTTGTGTAGCCGCAGAACGGTCAGGGTGCCCATGCTGACCCGTATTCACAGCCAAAAGTGTTTACATTGAGCATCAGAACTGAACCCCAGAGCAATGGATGAAGGTGGCAGGTCTGTAGAATTCAAGGATGGTTTGAGGAACACAACAATGAGTTTGAGATGTTGACATGCCCTCCAAAGTTTCCAAATCTCAATCCAATCGAGTATCTGTGGGATGATCAGTGTATATCACATGATATGGACATTTGGCTGTTACTTTTACATCTAGCTACATTCCTGAATGCTGATTTAATTAAATTGTTTCATCCTAGCTACACTAGTAAAAAAAAATAATACTACTAATAATAATGGGCTTAGTGGGGTTCTTTTCAATTTGACGGGGGGGGTCTAAATTTTGGGGAGGAGGATACGGTAAATGGCGATCGCAGGTTTTCGGGAAATAAGTTGAAATAGATAAGGTTACATGTGGTAAAATGTTTTTTCTCTGAATTTCCCATGAGGGGTATGATATGGGGAAAACATGAGTCATCTCAGGAGGAGTTTTCTGGATGGGGAAAGTGCACAGAAGAGAGCTGGAGAGATTTGGTGAAGGAATGGGGAGGGAGATGGGAAGAAATAGGAAACAGAAGGGATCTAATGAGTACATTCCGCCCATCTCTGTGAGTTGCTGCAGATCAGGAATGTAAACTGAAATGAAACAGGGCGCCAATCTAAGTATAATAGCTCTCCGGAAGGCTGCTTTATATATACTGAGCCTGATTCCAAACAATGCTATTACACTTAATTGTTGCTTAACATAATAATATCATGACAATGGTTCCAGTAAACATTCTCAGGTGTATTTAAAATCGCTTTAAGTTTACACTTTGAAATCAATTTGATTCATAAAAGCCCAAAATTAAAGTCATGCCATGTACACAGGTATGTTTTTGGGCTACACGTCGCCTTCTTATTACTTTTATGAGATCCATCCATCCATAAAAGTAATAAGAAGGCCCAAAAATATACCCGTGCACATGGCACATTTCAGTACATGGGCAAACATTAAAAATGGTCAACATCATGTAAAAGATACCTTTTGAAAGCCAGTTTGGCATGGAAAGGATGCTGTTGGATCCTAAGAAAAGTAATGGAGGGCAATTGGGCCACAGCAGTGTTCTTTATTTTTAGACTAAGCTGCTGTCCTCACTGGACGTCTCTCCTAAAGGTTTACAAATCTTCAGGAAGCTAGAGCACCCTGCTCTACAGGGAGACGTCCAATGTTGGCAGCTTTGGCAAGTAAGAGCTACTGTTTTAGGCTCCATTCACACTAGAGCGACTTGTCAGGCGACTTGTCAGCCTGACAAGTCGCGGTCCATTGACTGCTACAGGACCCGTTCTAATAGGAGCGACACAAGTCGCTCCGACTTAGAAAAAGGGTCCTGTACTACTTCGGTGCAACCTCGGAACAACTTGCATAGACATTCATTATATGAAGTCCATGCAAGTCGTGCCGAAGTCGCGGTGCACGGGACTTCACAAGTCGCCCCCGAAGTAGTACAGAGTCGTGCTGCTGCAGTGTGAATGGGCTCTATCCGGATACAAGGTCCATTCTCATTGCTAGAGCTTGACAAGCCAGGATTTATTTTTTATGTGTTATGTTTTCTGAGTTTGAAAACGTAAAATTATTTATTGTTGTATTAATTGAATATGTTTTTTTGATACTGGAAATGTAATAAAGCCAGTGTGACACTTGGGAAGACTGTCTGCCCTAAGATGGAAGCAAGTTTTCTCCCATCACAATTAACACGAAAACAAAATCCATAATCACCAGTCGTCTAGACCTCAAACACCAAAGGTGTTAGAAGGGGAAGCTCAAGGCATATTTCCAAAGAGTATCCAAAAGTTAAGCCCTTGAAATAACCTTGTATAACCACATACATAGCACATATGTGCCGCATACATAATGCATATGTAGGCTTTAATGCCTACGCGCCATACATATCCATCCAAGGATAGACTAGGTTTCAGCACTGAAAGTGCACTCGACAGCTCCCAGCCTCTAGTAATGATTGGGAGCCAGTGGGTTCGGCTGTGTGAATATGTGATCACTGTGAGCGAATCCCAATGGTCATGTAATCAGGCAGTCCCTTCCACCCCCTGGGCTTAAAAACCCAGTTTAATGGAATTTTGGGACTAGACGGGAAGGGATAAATGAATGCACGCAGTCATCAATGGTTTGCTTTGCACTGTGTTGCTTTTACTGGACACTGCAAGACCATGTGCACAGATGTATGACCCTTACCCAAGGCATTTGAACATGTGTATTTGACCATACCTGTGAAAATATGTCAACTTCTATGGCAGCTGTGCACAGCACCTGTGACTCCAAGATGGCAAAACATGCACATATTTAAGTAATGCGACCCCAGGAACTCATGTGCTTGAGTTCTAAATATGATTGTGCAGTCCAATAGGCACCAGAGTTAAGCCCGGCCATAGATGGTTGGAATCTCGACCGGTTCATCAGGGACCGGCCGAGATTCGAATCATGTATGGGCAGCTGAATGAACACAAGTCAATCGATCAACTTGGGTACAGCCAGCCTGTCGGATTTTACTTGTGATTGATGCTAGCGGCTATTATAGCCCCTAGCAGGAATCACTGTGTTCTCCTGACGAGGACCGCTCCCCCTTCCCCTCCTAAAGAACACAATGGCTCAGTGAGAGGGATTTCCCCATCAGCACTGGCTGTGGTTGCAGGAAAGAAAATCGCTCTGACTATGGCCAGCTTTAGACCCATTGCACTCAGTATTAGACCTTGTCAGGCACTCCCCCCAATATTTCTCTACAATATAGAGCACTTGTGCAGAAGGGTGTGGCTGTTACTAAGCTCTGCCAGCAAAGAGCACTGTAGGGTCGGGTATTATCACTGAGAAGAAAAAAGCATTTTAAGGTATTTTAAAGCAAAATCAGTCACACAAGTTACAAATATAACAAGGCGGGGGGTAGAGATGATCACAAAGAGATCAAAAGACTTCCATTGGTCTATAAATCATCCTTAGCATAATGGTTTCCTACCAATATAAATACATGTAACATGTACTGTAGATGACAACAATATGTGTAGAAAACGAATCTGTGATTGTATTCCCTGAAGAGGAGGCAAGTCTGACAATAAAGAAATGTGATAACTGAACATTCTGAGAATGTAATAAAACATGAATACAAGGCTGGACTCCATATAGGGTCAACATTGTAAGCTGAAAAACCTCATTGAAGAGCTTCCAAATGGTATTAGGTCTTTAAACAATCAGCGTCACCTTCCACCCCGGCTGGTGGCCTCAATGTTTGTGGAATGGCAGACTTCAGTCACGGACAATTTAAAGGGGTTTATAAGCTTGTGTTTTCCCATTAGCCATTTGTACAGCACAAATATTTGGGTTAGTGTTTAGAAAGGAAAAGTTATTGGATTTTAATTTATTTCTAAAAAGACTTGAGGGTTTTAAGTTGTGACTTCACTTCATGGCTACGTTGTGAGGACTCAGCCCCTTGGACCCCCACCCATCAGATTAGCTGAAAGGCCACCCAAGAACTCAAGTTCTACTGACCCCCTGTAGCTTCTTTGCAGTCACTTCCTGTCTATATATACTCCAGCAATGGCGGCATGGCATTTTTGAGGGCTGGTTTTCTGACGGGGACAACAGTGGGCCATGCCTGCATAAAGCGTGTTGAAATGGCTGCTGGTTGTCTCCATTGTAAGCTTGTGTGTTAGGGTGAGCACAACTGGGAGGCAGAGACAAAGTTTTGTCACGCTAAAACAGAAAGTGCCTGACAAAAACTTTCATGGCAGGATCACCAGATATTATTTTAGTGAAAGCTGTAAGCTGTGATTAAAAAATATTGTAAATTACGTTTTTAACACACATTGTTACATACATACATACATACATACATACAGTCAGGGCCAGAGTGGGACTCATTTTCAGCCCTGGAGTTTCATGCCTTAGACCGGCCCACTTTAGTTCACGACTGACTATATTAAAATAATGTAATTAAAACCTCAGAATATAAGTTTGCAATGGCTGCGGACATGGTACAGGAGAATGCAGTGCTGCGGACATGGTACAGGAGAATGCGGGGCTGCGGACATGGTACAGGAGAATGCGGGGCTGTGGACATGGTACAGGAGATGCAGTGCTGCGGACATGGTACAGGAGAATGCAGGGCTGTGGACATGGTACAGGAGATGCAGTGCTGCGAACATGGTACAGGAGAATGCAGGACTGCGGACATGGTACAGGAGAATGCAGTGCTGCGGACATGGTACAGGAGAATGCAGGGCTGCGGACATGGTACAGGAGAATGCGGGGCTGCGGACATGGTACAGGAGAATGCGGGGCTGTGGACATGGTACAGGAGATGCAGTGCTGCGGACATGGTACAGGAGAATGCAGGGCTGTGGACATGGTACAGGAGATGCAGTGCTGCGAACATGGTACAGGAGAATGCAGGACTGCGGACATGGTACAGGAGAATGCAGTGCTGCGGACATGGTACAGGAGAATGCAGGGCTGCGGGCATGGTACAGGAGAATGCAGGGCTGCGGGCATGGTACAGGAGATGCAGTGCTGCGAGCATGGTACAGGAGATGCAGTGCTGCGGGCATGGTACAGTTGTACCATGCCCGCAGCACTGCATCTCTTGTAGTATGCCTGCAGCCCCGCATAATGGCAGGCAGTGGAGGAGTCTCACCTTTTCCTGATTTAAAATCGATTTAAAATTGGCGCCGCCCGGCGCCAACACGTCATTGCGCATGCGCCTCCGCCACCACTCTGGAAAGTTCGTATACATTCGGCTATTCTTGGGAATAGCCAAACGTGTTCGGCCTTTTCCGAGCGGCAGCGGCGCATGCGCCGTGACATGTTGGCGCTGTGCGGCGCCATTTTTAAATCAGGCAACCCAGTGGAACGGCCCCCGGACCAACCGGCCCACCGGGAGAAGTCCCGGTGCTCCCGATTGGCCAATCCGGGCCTGCATACAGTACATGCATACATACATACATGTTAAAGCTTATATGTAATTTTAGTGGTTGGGTTTCTCTATCCTTTCAATTCATTGGAAATTCCAGGGTTGGCGCAATCAAGAAAAGCAGCCTTTGGAGCTGTCTTGAGTCTTCAGTGAAACAGTTGTTTGGCGTCGCAGTGCTCTAATAATAACCATTCTCACCACTTAGCATAAGTCGTCCACCGATGGAGGGTCTCGCAGCCTTCATAGAAGTGGAAAATCCATTTAACAATAATTACTTGTATTTATTTTTTCTATTCTTCAGACCATTTTCCTAGAACAGTAATGGCATGACACGAGCAACCACACTTATGGAAGACAGCAAAGGAAAATGCGCAGGGCTCTGGAATTTTTTAGGAAGGCTAAAGCTGCCCATAGATGGTTTAAAATTTGACTGGTTCAGCAAGACCAGATTGCAAAATCCACCTATAGCCCATCCCGCTCAACAGAAGTGGATCTAACGATCAGCGTACTTTGACATCGGAGGAGTCCCACTGTTGGAATACAATGACACAGCGGGGAGGATTCCTCCATCCACCTCGCTTGTGTGTTGATGGGGGAATTTGTTTGTGGTGTTCTGATTAAATTAATTATCTATGCCCAGCCTAATATAAAACTGTAAGGGCTCATGGGTGGCAGGCTCTACCACCGCACAAAAAAGTAGGTCCGTGGTGGAAGTTTTCTTCAGAGGTGGTTTAGAGCTGGTTTCAGAAGGTGATACTGCCATCTCCTGCACATCTCTTTTTTCAATCCTAGGTGGGGATTATACATTGGCTTACTGGACCACAACCACCATAGCCTTGTTTGCCACACAGTTGCTGCGTGGCCAGTTTGGCTGCAATGGAAGAGTTTGACAGGCACTGATGCCTGTCAAACTTAGCATGCTGAGTTAAAATGTCTGCACTGCGAAGTGAAGCAGACTCAAGCTACTGCCGTGTTATGTGGGTGATCTAGAATCGGTAAAAACATGGATCAAGACAACCCCCCCAACGCCTGTGTGAACTTAGCCTTAATGACTTGACGCTGGTTTATAAAGGAAAATTATATTCAAGTATATAATCTTAACTTAGAATAGTACCATCTATTTTTTCCTCCCTCCAGTGCCACCTCAACAGCATCATGGGCCCCTGGGCAAAGTAATGCATTGGGGCCCCTACCAGGAAGATGATGACCTGCGGCGCGCATAGCGTACCACGGGCAAACAGTGGATGTGGCTAAATTACGATACATATTGGGCTTTTATGGTCCAATTAGAAATTTCAGTCTGATTTTGTACAATGCTTTATTTATTTTTTTTAATTTACATTTTAAATTAATTTTAATTTAAAAATTTTTTACATTTTTTTCACAACCCTAGTGGTTGTGGGGGTCTTTGGTGAGATTTCAGCGCCCTAAACAGACCCTTGAAGTCTCACATTTTAGGCAGAGAAAGGGACTGAGGAAACACATTCACCAGTTCCCTTCTGCAGCCTCAGCTGCACTACAGATGAATGAACAGGAGACAGAGGCTCCTGTTCATTCATAAACTGAAGCATAGTAAACACACTTCACTGTGCTTCATTTATGAATGAACACAGTGAATGATCTGTACCGATCACTCACTGTGTTCACTTAGAAAAGGAAGGGGCAGGTAAATTACATATTTACTGGCTCCTTCCCAGCGTTCCATCCTGAAGATCCTGAAGATGATAATTCAATTGAGCGACATATCAGTATGGATGTCACACCACTTCCTCAAATTTAATCTTTCTAAAACTGAGCTTGTAATATTACCTCCTCCCCTATCCCCCATCCATGACCTTACCATTGAGATTAACGACACAACCATTGGTCCTTCCACACACACCAAGGTGCTGGGTGTAATCCTAGACTCTGACCTCTCCTTCATCCCCCACATCCAACCACTGGCTACATCTTGCCGCCTTAACCCCCGCAACATTTCCAGAATTCACCCCCTCCTACCCAACAACATCACAAAACGTATTCTTTCCTTGGTTATTTCCCGTCTTGACTACTGCAACTCTCTTCTCACCGGCCTACCCCTACACAGGCTATCCCTTGTTCAGTCTATTATGAATGCTGCTGCTAGATTTAAATACCTTACTAACCAATCTGGGACTGCTGTTCCTCTCTGCCAATCTCTTCCCCTACCCACCATATAAAATTCAAAATACTAACCACAACATACAAGACCATTTACATCGCCCCCAGCTACATCACCAACCGCATCTGCAGATTTCACCCAAATCATCCTCTCCACTCCTCCCAGGACCTCCTGATGTCTCCCTTGTTACCTCCTACCACACTTGCCTCCAGGACTTCTCCAGAGCCTATCCCATCCTCTGGAACTCCCTGCCCCAATATGTCCTGTCAGCTCCTACCCTGTCCACCTTTAAGCACTCTTTGAAAGCTCACTTATTCAGGGAAGCCTACCCCACCTCCACCTAAGAAATATACTTCTGCCATCTCCATCAGATCATCCCCTGTAGCTATTACCTTTTGTTCCACCTCCCCCTCCCTTTAGATTGTAAGCTCCTTGAGCAGGGCCCCCCTATTCCTTTTGTATTGAACTGTATTGTAATTGTACTCTCCCCCTTTTTATTGTAAAGCACTGTGCTAACTGTTGGCACTATATAAACCTTTATAATAATAATGAAGCGTGTATGTTTACTGTGTAGGCAGAACGTTGTCTCAAAATGGACTGTCCCTTTAAGAGAATCATTGATGGCTTATTACTAATGATTATTCACCATTTGTCATACACGCTCCATAAACACCACATTCCCGCTCCATGACGGAAGTTCGGGTTATTTTAAGGACATCTGACGTCAGACTTTGTTTTTGTTTTGAGTGACCCAGTGGGGACAGCCTGTGTTGATGGTGGCACACAGTGGGGAATTTCCCTTTGTTTGCACAGTGTTTTCAGCTTAGGGACATCCATGCTGGGATCCTGTGACACATTTATTCTACATGAGACACCCAGGTCACTGCTTCGGTCTATGTTACTTATAATTGTTGTTCATATTTGGGCACAACATCATTTCAGGCATAATTTTTGGATATAATTACAGTTCGGATGGAGTCAGGGAAGGAATGATGGAACTGGGTTCTATGCCAAATGGGAGATCTAATAAGAAACATTTTGCCGCTCTTCCTAGCAAAGTTGTCATAAAAACAGAGGAGGCATGAGATAGAGCAATACTGAAGGCAATGTGTGGCCCTTAGGGAAGGTGGTATGGTGAGTGCAGCAGGCAATGATCCATAGCTCCCAACTGTCCCTGATTTCGAGGGACTGTCCCTGATTTGGAACAAAGTCCCTCTGTCCCTCTTTCCTCCTCATTTGTCCCTCATTTTAGTCTGATCTATAAAGTTTATCTTTCAAATATTGTTTCCCAGTGCTAAACCCTTAATCCAATTTCTGAATTGCTGCATTTGTAAATTTCAAAATCCAATATAAAGGAATAGTAGTGATACAAAGAAAAAAGCACTTGTGGGTTTAACTAATCATTTTTTTTTTTGTTTAATTCTCCTTTAACCACTTACCGCAAAGTGAACGTAGGACTACGTCGGCAAACTTTGCGGTAGTATACCGGGATGATGCCTCGGCTTTCCGTTAGTAACGACCGATGCGGCTCGGGAGCCGCTCGATCGTTACCCGGGTGAGCGGGAGGGGACATCCCCCCCCTCCCGCCGCCTTCCGTGACTTCCGCCGGCTGGATGGAGTCCCGATCAAAGCCGGAAACGGCTTTGATTGGGTCCCCGATGACGTAACCCGGAGGCGGCGTCCATGACGTCACTTCCGGGTTACTGTGCTGCAAAAGGCGGAAAATTTAAAAAACGGCTGTATGCAAAAATGCAGTTTTCGGCGTTTTGCATACATGAAGTGTAGTGGAGGGGTCTAGGGTCTTTTAGACCCTCGATCCCTCCATAAAGAGTACCTGTCACTACATATTGGTGTCACATGGGATGTTTACATTGCTTGTGACA
Organism: Pelophylax lessonae; assembly: GCF_965119305.1. Lineage (NCBI taxonomy): Eukaryota > Metazoa > Chordata > Amphibia > Anura > Ranidae > Pelophylax > Pelophylax lessonae. The sequence continues at coordinate 601,189,789 of NC_138771.1, read as the reverse complement.
GCAATAAAAGTGATCTATTTTTTTTTTTTTAAAAAACCTGTAATAAAGTTAAAAAAAAATAAAATAAATAGGAAAAAAAAAAAATAATTTTAGCCGCCTCCGTCACCGTTAGCTTGTGCAGAAAAAAAAACATATACGGAAGTCGAGCCACGAATGAAATCGCTGTTCAAACCACACATGTGAGGTATCACCACGATCGCCAGGGGGGGGGGGGGCGCAATTTTAAACTGTAACATGTTGGGTATCTATTTACTCGGTGTGACATCATCTTTCACAATATACGAAACAAAATGGGCTAACTTTACTGTTTAGTATTTTTTAAATGCAGTGAAATGTGATTTTTCAAAATTTTTCCCAAAAAATGGCGTTTTAAAGACCACTGCGCAAATACTGCGTGACAAAAAATATTGCAATGACCGACATTTTATTCTCCAGAGTCTTTGCTAAAAAATATATATAATGTTTGGGGGTTCTAAGTAGTTTTCTAGGAAAAAATACTGCTTTTAACTTGTAAACAAAAAGTGTCCGAAATAGGGCTGGGGCTTAAGTGGTTAAGAGGTGTGGCAGGGGGTGTGTCCTAAGCCTACATACTTTTGCTAATAGGTGTCCCTTGTTCCCATCTCAAAAAGTTGGGAGGTATGAATGATGTTATGGCATTCCATATGGCCACATAGAGGAGAACTACTTCTGTTAGTTACAACATCTACAACAGCCATTATCAACAAGGGTTCCTCCAGGAATTGGTGGGGGTTCCTTGAGCTGTGGCTGATGGACCTCCCATTAATGGGTGTCTGCTTAGTTCTAGATCCAACACCATTTGGCAGAACCAGCTGCATGACACCAATGTTTTTTTTAGCTGCCTGTGAGGGTGGCATTCTCACCACCACTGGAAAGGAGGCATTCTTCCAACTGGCCACTAATGTAATGGGCATTTTTCTCCATTGACCTTAATCCATTTGGTTTTAGCAAGAGCTCCACGAGACCTGAAAATTATTTGAAGGGTTCCTCTGGAGGAAAATGTATGAGAGAGATCTACAGGGACATTAATTACTTGCCGCCCACCCACAGGAGTTTTACTGCGGGCGAGCATCAGAGGCAGGCCCGATAAAGTATCTGGACGCCACCGCCTTCTTGCTGGCATGAGCAGTCCCCTGCCGACCTGTGCTGGGTCCAATCACAGCACAGGATGGCAGGGGATTGTGCATGTATGCCTTGAACCTGGAAAGCAGGTAGGAGGAGGCAGGTGTTTGGCAGCAGATTTCAGCCAATCGGCTGTGTCCAATCACAGCACAGGATGGCAGGGGATTGTGCATGCATGCCTTGAACCCGGAAAGCAGGCGGGAGGAGGCAGGTGTTTGGCAGCAGATTTCAGCCAATCGGCTGTGTCCAATCACAGACTGAGTTCTGGGTTTACAAAAACACAGAACTCTATGTGCATAGGAACAGCAATCTGGCTGTTTCTTCTCTCTGCAAAGCAGGGAGAAAAAACAACCAGATCAGAAATGAAAAGCAGCACATATTACACACATTACACATTGTTAGGCACACAGGTAACCCCTTGATTGCCCCTAGATGTTAACCCTGTACAGTATTATCAATGATCACTGTATTAGTGTCACTAGTGATGTCAGTGTCAATTAGTGACCCTACCAGCTAGTATCTGTTAGTGTCATATTGCTCACCACCCTATCACAGAAACACTGTAAGTCACTGATCACCACCATTAAAGTATAGCCTCTATAGCTGCATAACATATTATTAATATTATACAGGATTTATATAGCGCCAACAGTTTGCGCAGCGCTTTACAACATGAGGGCAGATAGTACAGTTACAATACAATAGGAACCAGAGGGCCCTGCTCATTAGAGCTTAGAATCGAAGAGTATATTCCAATATATATACCATAGTTTATATACACTCTAACTTTCACACAAACCAATTAATATACACTTATTGGTATTTTTTTTTTTTTTTTTTTATCAAAGACCTGTAGCAGAATACATTTTGGCCTAGATTAAGGAAGAAATTTGATTTTTAAAATAATTTTATTGGATATGTTTATAACAGAAAATAGAAAATATTGTTTGTTTTTCAAAATGTTCATTTTTTTTCCCTTTATGTAACAAAAAATAAAAAACCCAGTGGTGATCCAATACCACCAAAAGAAAACCCTATTTGTGGAAAAAAATGAATAAATCAGTTTTGCATGACCGTGCCATTACCAGTTAAAGTAGTGCAGTGCTGAATAGCAAAAAATCCCCTGGTCATGAAGGGGGTAGAACCTTTCCGGAGGTCAAGTGGTTAATGGAGTTCCATCAGGAGCAGGACAAGGGTAGGCAGATGAAGCGGCTGCTTTGAGTGCTTCAGCAAAAGGGGGACACAAAAAGGGCAGGACCTGCAACCCAACCTGTGGTAGTTTACAGCTCATAATGGGGGAGGGGGCACACTTTGGCCTTTTTTGTCTTTGATGTTGTAGCACCCTCCTAGGTAGGTCCTAGGGAAAAGCATGTAATGGCCCTGTCTGCTTGTCAGGGGGGCTGGATCTGTTAGCTGTACTGTCACATGCCTCCAGGTGTGGCCTGTTGAGTCTGGGGAGTCTTCCCACTGTATCAAATGAGGGATCTTGTTGGACAGTGGAGGAAACCTAGCCAATAGCACACCAGGGCTTATGACTGTCCCAGTGGGCGGGGTTTGCCGCAATGCACCCTGGGATTGGGAATAAATCTGTGGGGAGCATGTGACAGAGCGTCTTATGGCGGGAGCATCAGTCCCAGGAGGAGGTGACAGCTGTCTCTCCTCCTGTAAATGTGAGAAGGTGGTCCAGGCAGTCGGCCTAGGGACCGGAGGTTGAGCTGGGCTGCAAGGGATCCAGAGTTGCTGACCGAATGGAGCTGCTGGGCAGAGATCTTCAGGAAAAACAGTGTCGTGAGTACTCAAGATCTGCCCAGGGGTCTGCCTAAGAGAGGGGACCACTCCAGAGAGGTCAAAGGGGATCCAGGAGCCAGCTAACCAAGAGTGCACAGTAAAGGGGGTGTCAAGTAGTAAAGCCCTGAAGTTTGGAAAGTAAAAGGGGTCTGCAGTAAGGGCCCTGAAGCGTTCAGCAGTACAGTCTGCACTACAAGTCAGCTAGCAAAAAATTAGGGGAGGAAACCCTGAACATGTATATCTAAAGCCGGTGCAGCTATGGACCAAGCAACATGTATATTAAAAAAGAATAGCGCAACCATGCAAAAGAATGATGATGGGGTACTTTGACGCAGTGGTGGGCTTGAGCACGATATGGCCATATGGTGGAACTACAAGTCAGCTACCTCAGGAAAGAATACCTTAGGGAGCTTAAAGGACTTTTCCACAGTCAGAGGTGAAGTTCTAATAACTGGCCTAGCCGAGGCCAGCATCTGTCAGTGTTAACCAGCGTCAGTGAAGAGTTAACCAGCGTCAGTCAAACGCTAGTCAGCGTCAAGCAGCATTATTCAGTGTCCCTGCCTAATTGTGCATAGTTCAGTTGTTGGAGTATCCCACTTCTCCCTTCTCCCATCCAAGTTCTCTAATAAATCCTAAAAACCAAAGAAATTGGACTGGTTCTTGTCTGAGGTGTTCACACTTGAAAACCCCCTCAAAGGTACTGTTGTTGCTAGCGTTAACCCAGGGGGACCCACACTCAGCAGCTCCATTGGGAGTAGTGCTACAATGCTAAATGACGATGTCCCTACACTGAGTTCCATATACCTTTATATAAGATTACGCCAGGGGCGTAACTACAGGGGTTGCAGGGGTTGCAATTGCAACCGGGCCCCATGCTCCAGGGGCCTGTGTGGCTCCCCTGTACACCTGGATAGGAGGGGCGGCGGGGGCAGCATGTAGAGAAATCACTGTCCTCCTTTTTCCTCCTGTAGCTGCAGGAGGAACATGGAGGAGATTGGTTCCTCTGTATGCTGCCCCCGCTGCTCTTCCTATCCAGTTCACTTGTGTTCTGCTGTCTCTGGGCCCCTGTGTGCTCCCCTGGTCTCCCCCCCCCCCCACTGTGCTCCCTCCTTTCTCCTGCCGGCTGCTGCAGGGGATGTGTCACAGCTCCTTCCTTTTCTGAATGGGCAGAGTCATAGTCAGTGACATTGTAAAAAAATAAAATAAAATGATAAAAAATAATACAATTAAAATACCAAAAAATAAAAACTACTGACACCAGTGGGTGAACTTCCAGGATCGCAAAGGTCACACTTGCGACCGAGCCCTGGCATTCCACCACCGTGGGGAAGCCTTAAGATGGCAGGAAGGGGGCCCACTGCAGAACTTGTGAAAGGGTCCCGCAGCGGGACCATAATAAAGGGCCCCCGGGATCAGTAGGAAAAGCCCCAGGCTTGAAGGGAAGGGCCCCAGCCAAGAGTCCGGGGGGCCCTTCATGGTTTCTTGCACCGGGGCCCTGAAGGTTCTAGTTACGCCTCTGGATTACGCTACATGGATGTGGGGATACACTTTCTCATACTTATCTCCCCTTAGTTATCCTAATACAGCTCTGATGGTCTTTCTATAGCAGGCATTGTCAACCAGTTGTGGTACCCTAGGATTCCTCCAGAACTTGCTAGGGGTTCCTTGAGCTTCTAGAAAATGACCTCCAATCTAATGCAAAGTTTTGGGTCCAATGCCAGAACAGCATTCTGACCACTACTTTACGGGGGAGATTTTTTCCACTGACTACCAAGGGGCATTCATCCCTCTGAAACCTGAAGAATTCATTTTTACAATGGTTCCCTGAGACCTGAGAATTATTTAATGGGTTCCTCTGGGGGTAAAAGGGCTGTACTCTCCAGGGCCATCTAGTGACATCAATTGAGAATGCAGCAGGGGGATTCATATTTTGCTCCAGTGCTTCCTATATGGCATTCAGGTGTAGAAACTCTACTGCCACTTCTGTTCTGGACTCTGTGAGTTCCTTGCCCAGATTTTACCGATTTACGCAGCACTTTGTAATTGTTCTTCTCTGTCATTGGAAGGTGTTTGATCCTGCATGGAGCATTATACAATGAAACCTTCCTGTGAGCTTCTCTAATAAAGACAAAAAGCTCATAGAGCTTGTCATAGACATAGATGGCAAAACTGTTAACACAAGCATATTAAAATACATGCTTGATCTATGGAGCATAAATGCTAAAGTGGAACTCCAGCAAAACATTTCTTCTAGTTTTTAGTAGAACGTGTAAGGGTTAGAATCACTGTAAGGTATTTATTGCAGGCAGCAATAAAAGGCGGACAGGGGTCCTTACCCTTCCTCATGTTATACAAAAACAGAAAATAAAAATACAAAGTTTGGCTTTAGGTACATTTTTAATCTCCCCAACCTAAATCAGCCATTCAGAGAACAGACAAACCTTGCTAGTGAAAATAATAAAGAGACCAAAAAAGTTGCTGAGTTTTATTAAACTTTTGGCATGATTTAAAGTTCCTTTGTATTTTCCCTGCCCAATTTCACTGGGCCATTTGCCTGGGGTTTGTCTCATAGCAGGCTCAGCCTTGAGGAATGAGACCCAGAATGCTTAGAATTGGCAGTTTGCAACTGATTTCCATCATTTTTAAGTGTACCTGTCATATAAATTCAATGGGGGCAAACCAATTTTTTTTTAACAATTTCTAAAATAATGCAAAAGAATGTAAACTGTTTTCTTTTTTTCTGATCTAGATGGTAACTGGATGTAAATAGACACGTCTGTTTACATCCATCTTCCCATAGAATAACATAGGAGTCCAATCAGATCTGCCTGAAAAACTGACAGACTGATCTAATCAGAAGTCCCGTGTTAAAGGGGCCTCGCTGCAACATCAATACTTCTCCGCTGGAGCTCCTGTCTCCCCTAACCCCTCTGATTTGCCCCATAGCAAGTCGCTTGCTGTGGGATCACTCGTGCAGGAGTGCTGCATTGTGACACACAGAGTGCAGCTCGGCCCTGCCCCCTGTTCTCTCTTCACTGACTGTGATTGACAGCGGCATTAGCCAGTGGCTCCCCCTGCTGCCTTAAGCTTCAATGAGGAGAGAGAAAGACGCTGCTCTCAGCCATAGCGCTGAATCGAGATAGGGCTTTGGGGGGAAGCTGCATGCAGAAAGTATTAAGGTAAAAAAAAAAAAAAAAAAAAAAGAACTACCTTTAAAACAACTTTAAGAATTATTACTTTTGAATCTATTTATTTTCCTTTTTGACACACGTTTACTGTATGCCAAAGGAAGGGTCCAAGGTTTGAAGTGCACACTGATGCCTGCATAGTTCCAGAGCCAACACCATTTGGCAGAGCCAGCTGCATGACACCAATGGTCTTTATAGCTGTCTCTAAGGGTGGCATTCCCACCTCCACTGCAGTGGGGGGCGATCTTCCCACTGCCACCAGTGTAAGAAGCATTTTTCCCATTGACCTTAAATACATTGGTTTTAGCTAGGGTTCCAAAGGTTGAAGTGCACCGAAGACCACAACTCAGTCATAGTAGTGGGAAGGGATGGGAACAGTATAGCAAATTATAAAACAATATAAAAAATTAATGTTGCCCCCCGCCCCTCCCATGAAGCACCCCTCACTGCATTTATTATTCTTTTATTTGCACACATTCTTTTCTTTCTTCCTTCCTCGGTCTGGTCATGGTATGTCCTCTTCTTTCTGGGGGGGTCCTGAATGCTCTGATCCATGCAGAATTTTCCTGAAAGCCCAGGTTGCTTTGATACCATGCCCCAAGGGGACACGTCATTGACACACTGGACTCACAGGAGGTATGTTGAATGTTGAATGATGCTAGGCATCGTCCAACCAGGAAGAGGAGCAACACTGAAAGACTGGATTGGTGACTATTAGGGACAGTGCCGGAGAGGAGATGAGTATCACACCCACAGTTCCTATTTTATTTTATCTCCTGTGGGTCAATACATTGTTTATATTTATTTTTAAGCTAGGGAGTTGGACCTTAAGACCCGGTTCACACTGCCACGACTTGTCAGGCGAGTCTGTGCAATGGAACCATTCTAATCAGAGCGACTCAAGTCGCTCTGACTTAGAAAAAAGTTCCTGCACTACTTCAGGGCGACATCAGAGCGGCTTGCATTGACTTCTATTATATAAGTCATGTGCAAGCCGCGATGAAGTCGTGCTGCACGGGGCGGCTCAAAGTCGGGGAGACTTTGAGTCGCCCCAGTGTGAACCGGCTGTAAATGTTTCCCCTACTACACCTACTTCTGCTACTCTTTCCATACCTGATGTGATTATTGCTGGCAACCCCTGGCTTTCATAAAAGAAACCTGTGGTGAGGGAAACATGTAAGCTGCCATTGGTAATCACCTTCTGAAATGTTATTTGCTTTGCTCTCTCTGGCTTTCGTAGCCAATGGCCTTGAACTGTGGTCTCCATACTGCCGCCCAGGGGACAGATGAGGCCTTTGGTGCACTGTTTCATCCACTGATACCAACAAATGGGTATTATCCCCCCCATCCCCCCCACCACTGAAACCAGTATAGGGCACAATTTCTCTCAATGGCATCAATGATGGGACACAATTCCTTCAAATGACACCAATGATGGAACACAATTCCTCCCAATGACACCAATGAGGGGGCACAATTTCTCCCAATGACACCAATCACAGGGCACATTTTTCCCAATGACACCAATGATGGGACACATTTTCTCCCAAAGACACGAGTGATTGGACACAAATCCTCCCAATGACACCAATAATGATTCACAATTCCTTCCAGTGACACTAACGATGGGACAATGATTGATGATGATTTCTGCCAATGTCATCAATGATGATTCACAATTCCTTCCAGTGACACTAACAATGGGACACAATTCCTCCAAATGACATCAATGATGGGGCACATTTTCTTCCAAAGACACCAGTGATGGGATACAATTCCTCCCAAGGACACCAATGATGGGGCACAATTTTTCCCACTGACACCAACAATTGGGCACAATTCCTCCAACTGAAACCAAAGATGAGGCATTGTTTTTTTCCCACTGACATTGGGACCTTTTTTACTCCCAATGGCCACAGTCCGGCCCTCCTCAATTCTGAAGAACTGTAAACTGGCCCTTTGTTTAGAAAGTTTGGAGACCCCTGTCCTAGAAGAAGCATGCAACCATTGAGGTCAGATCTACATTCATGCCAGTTTATTCGCCTTTTCTGGAACAGTTAAACATGTCAGACCATAGAGCCCCATCATTATGCTATATGCTACCTATAGAAAAGCCCTGTGGCCATAGGATATCACTGCTGACCCAGCCGTGCCATAAAATGTTCGCAATGTCACATGTTCTTCCAGGATAAATTATGTGTGATGGGCCTTGATTCACAGACTTGCGTATATCTCCCTAAAAAAACAAAATTACTGGAAACTCTGGAATGTCCTTGTCTTCATTTGCTACGTTCCCTCTGGCCCTTCTCTCCTGTAACCTCTCGGCCCCCAGAAATCTTTTCCTGTTTCTGTCTGGCTGTAGTAGGCTCCTCCACCCCCTAACTCTGGGTACCAGACTCCCTCCAGCTGTTTGTCTGAAGGTCTCAAGTTACCGAATGGCCTCTACTCCTTCCTCATCCCAGCCTCAGAAAGCTCTGCTCTTCCTTTACTACACATGTGCTCAGCTTCCCAACTCTTCCCAAGGAAGGACGAAAAGTGCTCACTGTTCTCGGATAAGTAGCCCAAGAGTACTGAAGCCATTGGATCAGCGTAACAGAAAGGCAAGGAGCATTTACAGATCTTTCAGCTCAGGTTTCCTTTTGGTTGGACTCACAACTTTGCTTTTTTGCTTGATAAGAATTCCATTGAAATCATTGGGGGTCTCTGATGTGATGGGGTTGCTCATGTATAGGAGGTCTAAGATTTACAAGGGTGATTCTACAGCCATGGCCAAAAGTTACAAATCTAAACTTTCACAAACTCTGCTACTTTAGTGTTTTTAGATCTTTTGTCAGATGTTACAATGGTATACTGAAGTATAATTAAAAGCATTTCATAAGTGCCAAAGGCTTTTATTGACAATTAAGCCTAATACACACGCAACGATTATCGGCCGACCGATCGTTCGTCTTTTGTCCAGAGTGGTGTTTTGTTGGTTGGAATGTGCCTAGACTGCACACAAATTTTCTCGCCCCCAACAAAATTCTACTTCAGAAGTGATGTCATGTGCTGGGTTGCTTTCTTTGTGTTCTTTCTTCTCTGAGCATGCCCAGACTTGCTCATAAGATTTTCCCCTGTTGAAATCTGTACTGACTGCACGAAAATCGGCCGTGTTTAGATGGCGGACAAAAATTTTATAGCCTGCACACCAGATTTTTTTCGGCCGAAAAGTCGGAGTCGGTTGTCGGAAGCATCATACTAACAAGCCGAAAATAGGCAGATCGGACGTTGGACGAAAATTCCCTGCCAATTTTCGACGCGTGTGTACGGGGCTTTCCATTAAGTTTTTGCATAGAATCAATATTTAGAGTGTTGACCCTTCTTTTTCAAGACCTCTGCAATTCACCCTGGCATGCTGTCAATCAACCTAATTGGCCCCATCCTGACTGATGGCAGCCCATTCTTGCATAATCAATGCTCAAAGTTTGTCAGAATTTGTGGATTTTTTTGTTCACCAGCCTCTTGAGGATTGACCACAAGTTCTCAATGGGATTAAGGTCTGGGGTGTTGCCTGGCCATGGACCCAAAATGTTGTAAGTTTTGTTCCTCAAGCCACTTAGTTATCACTTTTCCCTTATGACAAGGTGCTCCATCATGCTGGAAAAGGCATTGTTCCTCACCAAACCTTTCTTGGATGGTTGGGAGAAGTTGCTCTTGGAGGATGTTTTTGTACCATTCTTTATTCATGGCTGTGTTATTAGGCAAAATTGTGAGTGAGCCCTCTCCCTTGGCTGAGAAGCAACCCCACACATGAATGGTCTCAGGGTCCTTTTGGCATGACACAGGACTGATGGTAGTGCTCACCTTTTCTTCTCCGGACAAGTTATATTCCGAATGCTCCAAACAATTGGAAAGGGGATTCATCTGAGAAAATGACTTTACCCCAGTCCTCAACAATCCAATCCCTGTACCTTTTGCAGAATATCAGTCTGTCCCTGATGTTTTTCCTGGGGAGAAGTGGCTTCTTTGCTGTCCTTCTTGACACCAGGCCATTCTCCAAAAGTCTTTGCATCACTGTGTGTGCAGATGGACTCACACCTACCTGCTGCCATTCCTGAGCAAGCTCCGCACTGGCGGTGCCCCGATCCTGCAGCTGAACCAACTGTAGGAGACGGTCCTGACGCTTGCTGGACTCTCTTGGGTGCCCTGAAGCCTTCATTAAAAATGCAGTGGAAATATTTTTTATGGGATTAAGTTCATTTTCATGGCAAAGAGGGACTTTGCAATTAATTGCAATTCATCTGATCGCTCTTCATAACATTCTGGAGTGCCATCATAAAAACTCAGGCAGCAGACTTTGTGAAAATTAATATTTGTGTCATTCTTAAAACTTTTAACCACGGCTGTAATGTGATGGGGGGCTCTCATGTAAAGGGGGGGTCTTCTGAATCAATAAATGGAAATGCATCAAAACACATCTCATCATATGCATTAAGATGCATGTCAGTGCTTCATAATGCACCTAAACGCACTGTAACATTGATGTGTGCTATGATGTGCATTGAAAAACACATGACAATGCATGATGTGTGTTGACATGCGTTAACCCAAATGCGATAAAAATCTGGGTTTAAATCTAAAAAGTTCATTAAAATAACACCTGGTGATTCTGCCAGAAACATCCTTGTATGGACATTTCCTATTAGAGGCTCTGTCCCTGTCTCTCAATTGCTCTCCATCGTTGTCACCCTGTCATGCCAATGCACATTACTAATACATGGTTCATTGTTGTCACCATCAGGAAGCCTACCTTGAGAAATACCATGCAGCCAATACTGGAGTGCACATAGAAACAAAGAGGCTGCAGAAGATCCACAGCACTGACATGCAACAAAGGGTGAGAAAAGGGTGACAGTATTTTATTAAAAAAAAAAAAAAGGCCCCCTGCATTTAATGTTTTAATTCAGTGACCTGGAACACGTTCTATGGCCACATTCACACCTACGAATTGGGTTGACAGTGCATTCTTACGAAAACCTCATTGGGGGGTCCTGGCAATTAGCTGTGGGAAGCAGCCCCATTGAAAGCAATGGGAGGCTGACAGCTCCTGCAGCTAACTGTGACCACTCACATCTAACCGCTATGCAGTGATCACCTGCAAGTGATCAGCGCTGGACGCAGACAGTCTGAGTCCAGGGCCAGTCACGCAAAAGTGATCGCTGCATGAGCGATCCCATGCAAGCGGCCAGGACAGCCCCACTGGGGTTTTTTCGCAAGAAAACGCAGTCAGCCCAATTCACAGGTGTGAATGGTGCCTATATCAGAAAAGTCAATATATAGCGGGAAGGGATCCTAGAATTAGCTCAACACACATCTAGTACAAATGGGCCCCTATATTCCAGAGGGTCCCTGTGCAGTTGCCCAGTCTGCTGCAATGCTAGGTCGCATCTGGTTCTGATCTTCATACAAGTTCTAGTTTGGTATTTGTAGAATGAGATGTCAGCATTGGTGGCTTTCATGTTTCTCTTGAGAAAGGTTTCCTTTAGGGTCTTGAAAATTCAAAGGCATTGAAATGAGGCCAGAGATTAACATTTTCATACTAAGGGTTTTGTTACTATCTATAACAGCAACCTGGGGTGACACAAGCTTGGGACCCAGTTTGGCCTGGATCAGCATTATGAGTTGCCATGGTGCAGGCAGGCTGGCCTCCAGCACCATTACAGCCAATGGCGCTCTAGGGCAAAAACACTCGGTCACATCCGCTGCTATGTTGATGGCACTCAGCTCGCCCCCATCATGGCAAAGCATAAGTCCAAAATGTATGATTGGGGGGGCTTTGTGAGGGGAGGACTGTGTGACTGGAGGGGCTTTGTGACTCCGATGTTATGGGGAGGCCCTGATGTAATGGGGGGACTCCTGTATTAGGGGACTGATTTATAGGAATGACTCTGTTGTGATGGGGGCTTCTGAGTTGAATGGGTGACTGACTTGAAGGAGGTTCTGATTAGATTATCAGACTCTGATGTGATAGAGAGACTCTGATTGATAGGGGGGATTCTGATGTGAAGGGTGGGGGGTTTTGATGGGATTCTGGGACTCTGATGTGATAGGAGGACCTCTGATATGAAGGGAGAATCTGATGTGATAGGGGGACCTCTGATATGAATGGAGGGGGTGCTGCTGATGTGATGGCAGACTTCTGATCTGAGGGGGAGGGGGGGCTTCTGATGTGATGGGGGACCTCTGATGTAAAGGGGTATTCTGATGCGAAGGGGGGGGGAATCATATGATGGGGGACGTCTGATGTAAAGGGGTACTCTGATGCGAATGGGGGGGGGGGGGTCTTCTGATGTATTGGCGGAACTCCAAAGTGACGAGGGATCTCTGATGTGATGGGGGAGACCTCTGATGTAAGGGGGAATTTGGATGTGATAGGGGGACCTCTGATCTGATAGATAATTCTCTGATGTGAAGAGGGGACCTCTGATCTGATAGAGGGATCTCTGATGTGAAGAGGGGACCTCTGATCTGATAGAGGGATCTCTGATGTGAAGGGGGGACTTTGGATGTGGTAGGGGGACCTCTGATCTGATAGATTAATCTCTGATGTGAAGAGGGGACCTCTGATCTGATAGAGGGATCTCTGATGTGATAGGGGGACCTGTGATCTAATAGAGGGATCTCTGATGTGATAGGAGGACCTTTGATCTGATAGATGAATCTCTGATATGAAGGGGGCTTCTGGTGTGATGAGGGAACTCCGATGTGAAGGGAAGGGGGAGGGGGCTTCTGATGTGATGGAGGGACCTCTGATGTAAAGGGGGACTCTGATGTAGTAGGGGACCTCTGATGTGAAGGGGACTTCCAATGTGATGGGAGAGACCTCTTACGTAAAGGGGGACTTCTGATGGGGTTGGGGGGACCTCTGATTTGATAAAGGACTAATGATGTGAAGGGGACTTCCAATGTGATGGGGGGACCTCTTATGTGAAGGGGGACTTCTGATGTGGTTGGGGGGACCTCTGATTTGATAAAAGACTAATGATGTGAAGTTATTTTCAACAAGGTGGATGTGTACATTGTCCAAAACTCTGGTTTCCATTGATAAGTACCATTTGCATTTTTTTACATTTTAGTCTAGGGGGCCTGGAGATTTTACATACATATAAAGGGTGCCACAGCTGAAAAAAGGTTGAGAAGCGTTGATCTAAAAAATGAGCATATTTGAATAGCAATGTCCCATCCTATGATGAGCCCGGAGGTTGGACTGTATGTGATCCCCAGGATTATCCGTGTCATTGGTGGAATTCTGACATTTTCCTCTGTACAGGGTGTTAGTGTTACTCTGGCAGTCTCCAGGGCTGCAGATTCCAGGCACTTGTTGATACCAGCTCTCAGATCCCAAATAAGGAGAGTCAGGCCCCTGACATTCTCTGCGAGACCCTGCTGCTTCTTATCTGTGCCGTCACTGCATTAACCCTGCGTGTGCGCAACAAGCAGGCCTCAACTGCAAGTCCCGGCATAGGGATAGGATACAAATCTGTCCTCCACCAAGGATTGGTCATACATGGCGCCATCTGCACACCGGACTTACACTACGCCATCCACAACCCAGGCATACACGGCGCCATACGCACACCAGACATACATGGGGCCATCCGCACACTGGACATACATGGCGCTATCCGCACACCGGACTTACACCACGCCATCCACACCCCAGGCATACAGGGCGCCATACGCACACCAGACATACATGGAGCCATCCGCACACTGGACATATACGGTGCCATCTGCACACTGGGCATACATGGCCCTATCCGCACACCGGACATACGCACACTGGACATACACTGGTCCACCCGCACACTGGACATACACGGCGCCACTCGCACCCCAGGCATACACGGTGCCATATGAACCTTGGGCGTACAGGGCACCAAAAGTGCACCAAACATACACGGTTCCACCCGCACACTGGACATACAATAGCGCTATCCGCACACTGGACATACACGGTGCCATACGCACCCAGGGAATACAGGGCGCCATATGCACACCGGACATACATGGCGCCATCCGCACACTGGACATATTCGGTTTCATACGCACACCGGACATACATGGCGCCATCTGCACACTGGACATATATGGTACCATTCACACACTGGACATACATGGTGCCATCCGCACACTGGACATATATGGTGCCATCTGCACACTGGAGATATAAGGCGCCATCTGCACACTGGGTATACACCGCGCCATCGGCACACTGAACATACACGGCACCATCCGCACACTGGACATATACGGCGCCATACGCACACTGGACATACACGGCGCCATCCGCACACCGGCATATACGGCGCCATCTGCCCACTTGACATACACGGCGCCATCCGCACACTGGACATATTCGGTTCCATACGCACACCGGACATACATGGCGCCATCTGCACACTGGACATATATACGGTGCCATGCGCACACCGGACATACATGGTGGCATCCGCACACTGGACATATATGGCCCCATCTGGACACTGGACATATACAGTGCCATCTGCACACTGGGCATACATGGCGCCATCCGCACACTGGACATACACGGCGCCATCCACACAACGGGCGTACATAACGCCATCATCATCACGCCATTACTACTGCTTTCTCTCTATGTACAGGGTGACTGGTCTTGTCTTTGCCCCTCCTGTAGTTTTCTGCCGGCAGCCTGTAGTGGGTGGAGCCTGAAGTGCCCCTCCCACAGCTCTGCCCTCTCTCTATGTGCAGGGTAACTGGTCTTGTCTCCGCCCCCTCCTGTATTTTTCTGCAGGCAGCTTGTGGTGGTTGGAACCTGCTGGCCCCTCCCACAGCTCTGCTCTCCCTCTATGTGCAGAGTGACTGGTCTTGTCTCCGCCCCCTCCTGTAGTTCTCTGCAGGCAGCCTGTAGTGGGTGGAGCAGCTGGCCCCTCCCACAGCTCTGCTCTCCCTCTATGTGCAGAGTGACTGGTCTTGTCTCCGCCCCCTCCTGTAATTCTCTGCAGGCAGCCTGTAGTGGGTTAACATAAATAGAAAAGACAGAGCGCCCCGACTCCCAGTGCAATGCGCTTTGTTGTTTAAAATGAATTGATAACAAAGTAACACTAAACACTCACATTGTGTTCTTCAGCAGCCCAGCACATCATACACCACACCGAGTTAACCCCTTCCTTGGTGAATGTTTTAAGACTCGGTTAAGCACAATTCTGATCGTTTAGGATCAACTCATTATGTTGGGGTTTTACTTTTCTCTTACATACTCATTGGATTCTAGCGCTTTGTTGGTATTTTTTGTTTAAATGTATTTCAGCCTGTAGTGGGTGGAGCCTGAAGTGCCCCCCCCCCCCCCACAGCTTTGCTCTCTGCTCAGGATATGAACAGCACAGTAATGATGTCACTGCTAAATTTACAATGTAATATCTGGGTTTGTAAAGGAATTTGGTGATATCTTTTGTGGCTATTGAGGACTATAATTGAATTAAAGTTCGCCACCGGCCTCCCACGATCTTCACAGAAACTGACATGAGAGCTGCCTGCCTATGTAAACAAAGCAGGCGGTTCTACTGTCAGACAGGCACAATGAGATTGTGTGTCTCAGCCAAGCTGAAACACTGATCTGTGTGTGCCTGTCACAGAGCCCCCCCCCCTCCCCCCCCACAGTTAGTAAGCACAAATAGGCATACATTTAACCCCTTGATCACCCCCAGTATTAACCCCTTCCCTGCCAGTGTCATTTATACAGTAACAGTGCATATTATTTAGCACTGATACCGGTATTAATGTCACTGGTCCCCAAAACGTGTCAAAAATGTCAGTTAGGGGTCCGAGCTGTCCGCCGCAATGTCACAGCCCCGCTAAAAATCGCTGATCGCCGCCATTACTACTAAAAAAAAGAAAAAAGTCCAAAAATCGATCCCATAGTTTGTAAACGCTATAACTTTTGCACAAACCAATCAAAATATGCTTTTTGGGATTTTTTTTTTACCAAAAATATTTAGCAGAATACAAATTGGTCTAAACTAAACTAAAAAAAAATAATTTTTTACATTTTTTTATTGGGAATGTTTTATAGCAGAAAGTAAAAAATATTGTGTTTTTTCAGAATTGTCGCTCTTTTTTTGTTTATAGCGCAAAATCTAAAAACCGCACAGGTGATCAAATACCACCAAAATAAAGCTCTATTTGTGGGAAAAAAGAACATCAATTTTATTTGGGTACAGTGTTGCATGACCGTGCAATTGTTAGTTAAATTTAAACGCAGTGCCGATTCGTAAAAAATGGTCTAGTCATTAAGGGGGTAAAACCTTCCGCAGCTGAAGTAGTTAACCTCCGAACACGTCACTTACATTCATTGATCCAAGGCACCTTCATCCCAGTAGAGTGGAATTTTTTAAAGGAATAATGAAAAAGGGATTCTAATGGTGCCAGAACACATAGATTATCGTAAAAACATTTTTATTTGTATCAAAACTTAAAAAGATATGGGGCATACAGTTACTCCCCAATAGGACATTTCATAAAAGAGTTTTTTCCTACAAAACATGCATAAATCTAGATATTATGTCAATCACAATGGTTGGTGCTCAACGAATACAAATTTTGATTAACTGTTTGTCTTATTATATTGATTGGATTTGTTTCCTTGTAGTTACACATGCTTTATGGCTCCTGAAGAAGCAGAAAAACGAAACATGTCGAGCAACAAGCATTGTGATTATAGTATCTAGATGTAATGCATGTTTGTGTAGGAAAAAACTCTTTTATGTGTAGCACCCCCCTAGAGAGGTGCTAGATAGTGTAAATAGTTTGCTCTACCTGCTTACAGTGGCGGCTGGTGCTCAAATTTTTTTTGGGGGGGGGGGGCGCAAACAGAAAAATGTAATAGGCACTGCTTTGAGGCAAAAAACGATGTAAAAAATTGCGTGACTTTGAGGTCGCAAAAGTGAGAAACGGGCCTTCAGTAATTAAGGTATAGTGTGCCCCCTTTCAATGCAGAGAGACCAGCGTGCCCCCTTTCAATGCAGAGAGACCAGCCTGCCCCCTTTCAATGCAGAGTGACCAGCGTGCCCCCTTTTAATGCAGAGAGACCAGCGTGCCCCCTTTCAATGCAGAGAGACCAGCGTTCCCCCTTTCAATGCACAGTGACCAGCGTGCCCCTTTTCAAAGCACAGTGACCAGCGTGCCCCCTTTCAATGCACAGTGACCAGTGTGCCCCCTTCAAAACAGTGACCAGCGTATATGCCCCCTTCAATGCAGTGACCAGCGTACATGCCCCCTTCAATGCAGTGACCAGCGTACATGCCCCCTTTAATGCAGTGACCAGCGTACATGCCCCCTTCAATGCAGAGACCAGCGTACATGCCCCCTTCAATGCAGTGACCAGCGTACATGCCCTCTTCAAAGACGTGACCAGCGTACATGCCCCCTTCAATGCAGAGATCAGCGTACATGCCCCCTTCAGTGCAGTGACCAGCGTACTTGCCCCCTTCAATGCAGTGACCAGCATACATGCCCCCTTCAATGCAGTGACCAGCGTACATGCCCCCTTCAATGCAGAGACCAGCGTGCGTGCCCCCTTCAATGCAGTGACCAGCGTACATGCCCCCTTCAATGCAGTGTGGCCCAGAGACCAGTGCACTTACCTGGAGCAGCGGCAGTGGCTTCTCTTCAGTCCCCGGCGCGTCTCCTCGAGTCCTCCTGCTCCCGCCTCCTCCTCGGCCAATGGCATGGGGTTTGCCTTGCGGCCAATCAGGAATTAGGTATTAGACGCGCTTCCTGATTGGCCAGGAGGAGGATCCGTGTGACAATAGCGAATTTTCATTCGCTATTGTCACACAATGGGTGGGCTCGGGGCGCACTGCTCTGCGCCCCGGGACCACCCTTTGCATCACCCTATTAGAGCCTCTGACTCTAATCAGGTGATTTAAAAAAAAACCCATTGAGCTCTATGCGTCCGGCGCCCTGCATGCAGATTAGGGGGCCGGACGCATGGATTGGGGGGCGGCGCTCCTGCACACCAACGCACCGGCCGCCACTGCCTGTTTATCAGGGGAGCAGCAGGTAAACCATAGTCTGCTTCATCTGCTTATCAGGGGAGCCTGATCAGTAGTTAGGCCTGTTGCATGTGTCCATGTGGGATTCATCTGGTCTGAGGGAGTGTCCCCACTGTATCCGATAGGGGAAGCCTGTTGGACAGTGGAGGAAACCTAGCCAGTGACACACAGGCTTTTATGACTATCCCAGTGGGTTGGCACAGCAGTGGTGCATCCTGGGATATGTTATAAAAGCCACGGGCACATGTGACAGGGTGTCTTTGGGCGAGAAGCCTGGTCCCAGGAGGAGGGTGACATCTGTCTCTCCTCCTGTCTGTGTGGAAGGTGGTCACAGGCGGTCAGCCTAGTGAGCCAGAAGTGTGGTGCTGATCCAGGAGGTCCAGTGGATACTGGCAAGTGGAGCTGAAGGCAGAGCAACCTTGGGAAAAACAGTGTCCGTGAGTACCGGGAAGCTTGCCAGGGGTCTGCCCAGGAAGGGGGACCACTCCAGTGGAGAGTCAGTGGACAGGGGCTAGCAAGCACAGCAAGTGAGAAAGGGGGTGCCAAGTTAGGACCCTGAAGAGTAACTAATTCAGGATCATATTCATTATCTTCATTCATTGTCACTTCAGTGGCAAGGTGAAGTAGTGACCTTGCCGCATACACTACAGTCAGTTGTCCTCAAGCTTTGTGCATAGTTCATAGTTGGAGTATCCCACTCATCCCTTCTCCCATCCCAGTTCCAAAATAAAACACAAAAACCATTATCCCCTGGACTGTTCATTGTCTGAGCCAAGTGTCTAAAGCAGGCATGTCCAAAGTCTGGCCCGCGGGCCATTTGCGGCCCCCAGGCCCCTTTAATATGGCCCCACAGATAATTTGGAAAAATCTATTGTTGTGGCCCCTGTGAATCGCAGAGCGCTGCTCAGGACCACTGGGATCTCTGGATCTTTCAACACCCATGTTACTTGTGAATACACAAAATGTTAACATCCACCGCCCATCCCCACCAGCTTTATATTCCTTGCTCAATATGGCCTCAGACTTAAGGCCTGTACACACAATACGAAAATCGGAAGTAAAATTTCATCCGACGAACGATCTGCCGATTTTCAGATTGTTAGTATAGTGCTTTCAACAGCCGATAACGAATTTTCGGACGACAAAATCTGGATGTGCAGGCTATAAAATTTTTATCGTACGTCAACACAACGTCCGATTTTCCTTTATTAAGACAGTTATCGTCCGAAAAAAATCATAATAGCAAGACTAGGCATGCTCAGAAACGAAAGAACGCATACAAAACAATTCAACACATGACAACACTTCTGAAGTTGAATTCTGTCGTACGGGAATTTTCGTATGAAAGTAACCTCTTCACTTTCGATATGAGACAAACATGCAACAAAAATCAGACGCAAGATCGTTCGATAATCTGATCATGTGTACGAGGCTTTAGCCTGATAAGGGAGCACTAAAAAACACAAATAAATGTGGCGCTAGTATGACAAGACCAGCGCTCTCTCCATGATAACTGGCATAAAACCTGTTTAGCTTTGTCATCCATGTGACGAAATGAAAAGTATGCCGTTTGCAATATACTTTGTATAAAATAGTTAATTTGCATTTAATTTTAATGGTCCAAAGAATGTCATGCAAAATGGTCGGCCCTCACGCATGTTCACTTCATCAAATCTGGCCCTCTTTGAAAAAAGTTTGGACACCCCTGGTCTAAAGTGATAAGTACTACAGACTGTTGCTAGAAGTAACCCAGGGGAATCCAGAAAGTGCACTTCTCAGCGGCTCCTTTGGGGGGCAGTGCTACATATGAAATGTCCTATTGGGGAGTAACTGTATGCCCCATATCTTTTTTTAAATTGAATCCAAATAAAAAATGTTTTTTACGATAATCTATGTGTTGTGCCACCATTAAAATCCCTTTTTCAATATTCCTTCTCCTGACATTTGTTCTACGTGGGCTCATTACACCACCCATACAATGCAGTGTGAAGTGTGTACACACCCCACGCCCCATACATCTCCCATCTGTGTGATGATATTATCTGCCATGGCCGGGGATGTTTGTGTGTTTGCTGTATCTCCTCTATTATGACGTGCGTCTTTCCGTTCTTTTGTACAGATCTGCTGAGTTATGTGGATGGATGAATAGAGATATTGTAGCCATAAATATTACTCTATACAGCGCGCACAGCAGTGTATTCATGCGAGCGCTGATAATGTGGCCGCTAAGCGTGGTGTATTTATAGGGCATTGGGGATTGGGGGGGGGGGGGCTGTCACATTGTATCCAGCATTGTATATAATATGTTTAGTACAGTATAGACAGTGTGCGTGCTGACGGCGTACCTGTGCTGAGCGTTATCATCCCATCTCTCCCCTATAATACCTGAGACTGCTCCAACAGGTTTATGTACCTTCCCTACCAGCACAGCCTGTTATAGGTGGAAGGGGGAAACGCACACGTTACCATGCGTGTCACTGCAAAGTAATGCAAGACTTTTTTTGCGCACTGCGGTGCCTTTATTTTTTGAATGGCAGACCGGAGTTACAGCACAGCAAGAGTGTGTGCTGCAATACAGAAAAAAAAAAAAAATTTGGGTCTATTGTGGTGTGTTAAAAAACAAAAAAGCAAGTTCCCCAATGGGTGGGACTGTAACGACCTACAGTAAAAGTTTGAAAATAGGTATGTAAGGGTAATATAAAAAATACATATTTATTGAGTAAATCATTTAAAATGTAAAAAAAAAAACATGGTAGCAAAGCAACACAAAGAAAAAGAACAATCTGGTTGTTGACATGGCAAAGTTATGATACACATACATAATCCATGTATAGAATACAGTGACTCACAAATGGATAAATGTAAAAAAAAGGCGAAGAAAAACCCAACGCGTCTCGGAATGAATGGTATTCCTTCTTCAGGGGTAGCACACGTCTTGTAATCACATAATAGAAGCCAATGGAAATATATTCAACAGACAGATATTAAAACCAAGGACCGGAGAGTAGGCAGAAGAGAGAAATGAGCATACAGGAAGAGATTATCCCAGGGTTCCTCCCAAAAACAGCAGTTCCTCCAACAAGATCCAAAAGAGGGCCCAAAACAGGATCAGCATATGGGGATGGGTAAGACTAGATTTAAAAGTCTATATTAGGTCCAAAACTTAGATGGAGTCCATAATATAGGGGTATAAAGTCTTCATATTATATGTTTGCAGCCACAGCCCTCTGACCCAACCGCATCCCTCACTGTGGTGTGTTACACCGCATCCAAAACGCATCTGAATGCAGCAAACCATAATTCCAGGTTCACACTAATGTGCATGCGCACAGAGACAAGCTGCACTTTAGCAGATATATATAAAAAAAAAAAAAAAAAACAGTGCTGTGCTGCTGCGTACTTGTGAACGTATTCAAAAGTGAATATAAAAAATATAGATAAAAAGTTTATAAATCATAAATGTGTTATGATAAAGTAAATCAACAAAATAATCCACCATCAGTCCATTTAGACTGAATGCTCAGTGCTTCTCCTCCACCTGCGCAATCAAGCCGCTCACCTTACAATCTGACCCCTGTTTCACCAGTGGGTCAGAATCAGCAGTTCCCCTCTGGGGATAAATAAGGTCTGGTGATGTCTATTGTTGTGCTCCCTATGGCCAGCTTCTAAAACCTTGATCCCGATCAGCAATGTGTCAGGGGACATCTAGTGCTCTCCGTTTAGAGTGGATATTTATTATAAAACGTAGTAAAACAACTTACTGCAGCAGTGTGGACTGTTCCGGCGTACAATAAAGGTAACTCTACCGTTTCTGATACAATGGCCGCGATGTGATGTCAAAACGCGTTACGTCAGGCGTTGACTCCCTCGATAAGGGTGCTAATTCCTAATGGCACTCCCATGCATCAGCATCTGCGGTGTGACTTTGCATGCACTAAACTTCAGGCTGCCACAGCACCATGCGGTTAAGTGTGATTCGATTAACCCCTAGTTTTGGGGTCAGGAGAGGGTCTTTCATAAGCTCATTAGGCCTCATGCACACGGGGCGTTAGAAAAAAACGAGCTGCAACTTCAGGTGCTACTTGCATAGACCAGAGGCGTAATTAGAACCTTCAGGGCCCGTTGCAAGAAACCATGAAGGGCTCCCCGGACCTCTGGCTGGGGCCCTTCCCTTCAAGCCTGGGGCTCTTTCCACTGATCCTGGGGCCCTTTACTCTCGTTGCGGGGCCCTTTATTATAGTCATGCAGCGGGACCCTTTCACAAGTTCTTCAGTGGGTCCCCTTCCTGCCATCTTGGGGCCTCCCCACGGTGGTGGAATGCCAGGGCCCAGTAGCAAGTGTGACCTTTGCGATCCTAGAAGTTCACCCATTGGTGTCAGTAGTTTTTATTTTTTGATATTTTAATTGTATTATTTTTTATCATTTTATTTTATTTTTTTACAATGTCACTGACTATGACTCTGTCCATTCAGAAAAGGAAGGAGCTGGTAAATTACATATTTACCGACCCCTTCTTGGTTCTCTATTGTGACACATCCCTTGCAGCAGCTGGCTGGAGAGGGAAGGGAGGAAGCCAGCAGCACTGTGGGGTGGAGGGGACCAGGGGAGCACACAGGGGCCCAGAGACAGCAGAACACAAGTGAACTGGATAGGAGGAGTGGCGGGGGCAGCATACAGAGGAACCAATCTCCTCCATTTTCCTCCTGCAGCTACAGGAGGAAAAAGGAGGACAGTGAGTTCTCTACATGCTGCCCCCGCCGCCCCTCCTATCCAAGTGTACAGAGAAGCTGCACAGGCCCCCTGGAGCATGGGGCCCGGTTGCAATTGCACCCCCTGCAACCCCTGAAGTTACGCCCCTGGCATAGACATCTGTGTATAATGTCGCACAGATGTCAGCAAAGTTGTACCTGAAGTCGCACTGACATGCGGCTTTGAAATTGTGTGATTTCAAGTGCAAGTTGCAGGATATCAATACCTCATTCAGTGTGAACCTAGACCAACCTTTTTCAACCAGTGTGCCCAGGCTCCCTGGGGTGTCTTGGGGCTTCTTCAGGGGTGCCTTGGCTAAATGCCTAAAAATGTTTCAAAAATTGTATACAAGCCAGCAGGTGGATGAAGCCTGCCTATTACTTACACAAAGCCACATATTTTCATTATGCACCATTACAACTTTCTAGACATTGGTATCCTAACAACAAATAATGTCATCAGTTGATAAGGAGGATGTCTGTCGCCTCCACAGCATCTTTGTTTGACCCTCTTCTGCCTCTCTCCCTCAGCACTGGGGTCACATTAGAAGACTGATGGAGAGACATTGAGGGAGAAGAGAAACATTAGAATACTAGGCAGTACCAGTGTGAAAAAGTGTATTTGCTTTGGAAGACAAAATCACCTCTAATGCTGGGTGGATGCTGCTACATTATGTAAAACTGTTAGAATAGCTTTTTCCATTTTAGAATGGGGTGCCTTGAGACTGTCCATAATTTTAAAGGGTGCCTCGAGATGGTCTATAATTTTAAAGGATGCCTTGAGTGAAATGAGGTTGAGAAACACTGACCTAGACTAAAGAGGACCTCAATTTCGCAATACTTACCTCTTACCGCTTCGAAGGATCAACCCCCACAGGGCACCTCTGGGTACCAGACTACCATATTATTTGGCAGATATGGGATGATGTCACTCCCACACCTGTAGGGGAGTTCAGTCATCCCAGCACACAGGCACTGTACTGGAGTGTAAACTGAGCTACGCATGCTCAGCTCAGTGTACATTTTGAAGAAAACTTTGAGCAGGCAGGTACGTTTATTTTATTGCAGAAGAGACATTGCATATCTCCTATGCAATGAAGAACCTCCTGCTCACATTTTTAAGTTTCAGACTGTACTTCTGCTTTAAGTCAAGTGTGTGAATCTAAATTAAGTCAAAGTGAATCTAAATTCTGTTTTTTTAAAAATACAATTCCATTCAGGTGTGAATTCTTTACTAAAAAAAAAAAAAAGCCAGGATCCACCCCAACGACTCACAGGCCGTGCACTGCAGAGGGCCTGGGTCAGCTGATCCCACTCCTTCTCCTGCCCGGTGCTCTGGTGCCTGCTGGAGGGTCGAAGCACAGAGCAGTGACTGACAGAGGAACAAGAATTTAGCGATCAGCAGCCATGTGATTGCTCAGTTCTTGGGCTTAGAACCAGTGGGGGACAGCTGCAGCATCAGAGCGATAAGGTAGGTAGGTAGGTAAGTAGTATGTATGTATATTTATTTTTTATTTTCCTGCACTTTTCCTTTAATGGTATAGTTTGCCTGAACCCCTAGTAGATGGAGGGGAGGGAGGGGTTCAATGAAATGCAGCATAATTGTCTCACAGTGTAAAAGTTCCCCTTTATTCTGACAGTTCACTTTATTGCCGCTCTCTTACAAGTACAGTCTGTCTGTCCCGGTCTTCTTCCCTGACTTTCTTGCTCCGTCTTCTTTTATTCATTAGGTCCCCCCCCCCCCCCCCATCATCACCCCTCCTCTGTTCTCTGCAACATCCAGCTGCATGGGGTCCTTATGATATAAATGTGTCTTTGTGTTCTGGGACACATCCAGCCTGGAAACGGCTCTACACATGTGTCTAATAATAGTGCCGGGGTGGGGGCTGGAAGTAGGCTGAGACCGTCCACATCTGTCTCACCATGAACTGGAACTGATCCGAATCTGTATACTGAGGCTTACCAAAATTGTCTACCTTTGTGTCTAAGCCTAGATCGGACAAAATGCGTACTGACAGAGTTCCATGTATTCAGAAATAGACTGATAGGTGGGTGGGGGCAAACTGGGGACAAAAATTTAAAGGGATCAGGCGAGAGGTCTTCTATGAACTTTCTGGTTTCTGGAATGCATAAAAAACAAGGAAAGGCAAGAGTAAGCAGGGCCCTGATTCATCGCCAGGATCTCCCATGCTGACCAAGGGCCACTCACACCGCCATCCTTCTCAGGGGTGAGATAGGGTACACACACCTGTAACACGAAGAACTCCACCATCTTTGGTCACTTCTCCAGACCTGAGGCCCTACTCCAGAAATAAGAAATAAGGAATGTTAATTCTGCACAGTGCAAGTCCAATGTAAACACATGATGGCCACCCAACTCTTCTATTGTCCTCACTGTAGGTCCCCTATTAGTGGGTTCTCCAATCGAGCCTGTTTCAGGCTGACCCCAAAGGGCTCACTTCCTAAGGCTGCAAGCTTACAAGACAGTATTCTAGTGGTAACTTCTTCCCATCGGCCTCTTCTCAATGCTCTTCTGACTAAAAATGATACAGGACTAACCTCACCCACCATACCCACCCAGGGGAGGCATTTCATTAAAGGGGGTACTAACCCCTGCTTGCACGGCAGTAACCCCAAAGTGTCCACATGGACAGTATGGCACAATTCCATAACAAGATAGTTCAATATGCACTATGAATTTACAGGAGCAGTGTGCTTGAAGATCACTCCTTTAAAGAGGTCCCCTAGTCTTTCAATGGGCCTCCTGGATAAAGGCCTGTGCTGACAATATACAACACAAGGATGTGTCAATCCAGATGCAGGGTGGTGAAAGGGTCCTTCACCAAACCAAGGATTTTCTAGGGGTTACATTACCAACCCTAAGCTGACCCTCCTGCACAGGAACCTTTCCCTATGCATAGCCTGGCAGTCTCTAGCCAGCAGGTTTCTGTCCCTATCTCATACTACAGGGCATACCACAATGACCCAGTAGGGATATACTGTATATAGCCTTTCCGGGTCCAATTTGGCTGTGCACATCTCTGTAGAGCTCTGTGTTCAAGCAGACACAGGTTCCCCCAAGATGGCCACCATGAGCCCAGTACAGAGGACTAATCAGTCCTCTCTAGGGTTCCCCTAGCATCGAAGGTATGCAGTGATCATGTGATTGCTGTGTTTTCTTCTGGCAGCTAACCAGGAATTCAGTGGGCGATCTTTGGATCGCTGCCTCTACCACCCGCTCCAGTGGTGGTTCCACTCATCGGGTATAGCAGTGGCTATCAGCACACCTCCCCCTTACAGGATTGTACTGCTGTGTATTCAGAAATAGATTGATATGCCTGTTCTGTATTGAGGTAGGTGGCTGGGTTCTGTAGCAGTACATCCCAAATGACAGTTCTGCAATATGATTGGTTATCTGTGAATTTGGGAACTGATTACTGTGTATCAAGAATCAGAGATGACAACAGTCATCTAATAAGTGTAACGCTACCCCCGTAGGAGCCACTGAGAGGATGCCCAGGGTTCTTTTTCTAATATTTGTCCTGTAGCCAAGCACACAATTCCGATCACTCTTCAGACTCATTAACCAGTCTAGAGGTATGCTTTTGAATTCTTTAATGAAAACTTGAACTTGGATAGGTTAGGTAGTGGGTAATTGTAGGATACTCCAGTAACCTTTAGTAGCAATTGGAGGACACTAAACTTTCTCCTTTAGAACTGTGAGCCCTGCACAAGTAAATCATAGACTAAGCTATGTAGTAGCAACCTGTGGAGATTAATCTTCCTCTTGGACATCCAAACAAAGTCCTTACAGTAGGAATCAAATATACTGAGCTCTCAGGACACCAGGCACACTGTCACCTTTAAATACACTGACTCTAGCATAAGAGGAAAGGCAGCAGCAGCACAAAGTCTCTAGGATCACTCATACCAGTCTGTACTCACTAATGTCCTTGGATAATTGAGTGCCTCCTTCCAATATCTTCCAGACACCTGACTAAATCTTGCTTTGACACTCCGTGATACCAGACCTGATCCTCAGAGGACAACTCCTCAGCCAGCTTCAGCAAAGTAGGCCTCTGGCTAGCCCAACTGAGGCCTCAATAAACTTCAGGCACATGGCAAACAGCACCCCAAGGCTCTGATCTCTTCCTTAGGGGAGAAAAAACCTCTGCTCCCAATCTTAGAGTATTTATACAGACTCCCAGCCATCATCTGGGCACCTCTCCC
Source organism: Pelophylax lessonae (assembly GCF_965119305.1). Classification (NCBI taxonomy): domain Eukaryota; kingdom Metazoa; phylum Chordata; class Amphibia; order Anura; family Ranidae; genus Pelophylax; species Pelophylax lessonae. The sequence continues at coordinate 601,162,621 of NC_138771.1, read as the reverse complement.
CAGTGATTGACCAGGGCTGCACAAATATTTAGCTGCTGATTCGACTCTCCCTCCCCACTATCTTCCAGAACATTTCTCGACAAAAGGGGAAGCAGTTAATCTTGCAGCTACTGAAACATAGAGCAGACCAGAAAAATCAAACACAGCTACACTGATTGCAGTATGCCAGAAATAAATCTGCCTAGCTATGAAATGCAGCTCCATTGAATACAGTGAGCCAGAACTAAATTTACCCAACCTAGTACCTATCTAAGAGGGAGCTACATGGACAATTGCTGGAAATTGGAATAAAATATGCATTCAAACCTCAGTTCTCTTTCCAGGGATTGCCAGTGGACACTAATGGACACAGCATGAAGCTAAGCATTTTGTTTGCCTCTTTCAAATTAAAAATAGAGAGGACCACACAGAGAGAATGGAATGGGGTCATGTGTGTTCTATCAGAGCCATTATGAAAGGCATTTACTACCTTCTATATATCACGTATGGGGCCAAGTCTTCTGAATTTCCTTTAGCCATAGTCCGCCAAGAGATAACAACATCTGTTGTTTTATATACAGCAGCGAGATGAAATTTAAGATCACAACTCCCAACTGGAGATTTCATGCCTCTGGTGTGTTCCTTGAAATGATGCATAAAAAATGGGGATCTGATTTGTGAACAGCAACATAAGACTTCCGTAACTAAATGCAGTAGGAGTTTTTCGCCCTAAAAATCGGCAGGTGCACTATAGTCTGCAAGGGCACAGCCAATGTGAGAGTGACAATGCTATCCTCTAGTCTGGGGAGCAATAGGTAAAGCGTTGTCACCCATCACAGGAATTCTGAAATTATGCACCTGAGTGATAAAACCAACTGAGAAAAAATGACGTGGCACATAACTATTGGTTAAAGCGGAGTTCCACCCTGGGAATACTTTTTTTAATAAAAGTACCCCCGGACAGTCAGGGCTAGTACATTCCACAATGGCTAGCCTCTGATCTGTCCTGGGTTGCACTTACCTTTTAGAAGAAATACTTACCTTGAAAAAGTATTGTCCAGTGCTGCCATCTCAGGTGTGGGCAGCTTGAAGCCAGCGCGATCCTCTTCTGTGTCCTCTTCCGTCTTCTTCGGTCCCACGATGCACTGCACCGGCCCCGCCGTCACTTCCGGTGCCGCAGCGTCATCCCAGCACAGCTTCTGGGCATGCCCAGGAGCTGTTTAGCAAGGTATGACGGTGGCTGCACCGGAACTGACGTCGGGGCCGGTGCAGGCGCATTAATTCCTGGGAGCGATGACGTTCAGCTCCCAGGAATCATTGCAAGCCAGGAAGTGACGAATCGCCATGGCCGCCGAGGCGAGGAAGAGGAAGTAAGGTAAGTATATTTTATTCTAAACCAGGTAAGTGAAAAAAAAAATTGCGATTATCCATTTGTTTTTCAGGTGAACCCGGGCATGAAGATGGAGGTAAGTTTAATTTTAGGGTGGAACTCCGCTTTAATATATTATATATATAAAATTTCGTATTTTTTACTTTAATTTTTTACTTTATTTAAGATTTTTCAGGCATGCCCAAGAGTTAATTGCCATACCTCCCCCTCTATCTCTGGAGCATGTCCAGGTTTTCCTAATTTTTTTCTTTTAGCTTGTGCCTGTAGAGTGAAACAACTTTTATTATTCCATATGACATCATCACCAGTTTTGTAAAATTCGTAAAGGCGCAGCTGGAGGGACATCAATTCCTACTGATGTAGTCACACCCTCAGAACTACATCACCCAAGAGTCCTTTCAATTTGTGACCAGACAATTGGAAGGCAGCAGCATTGTTTTATTGGAATAGCAGCTATCTGAAGTCAAGCATTTTTGAAGTCAAGAAGTTTGAAGCACACTGGATTTTTGGCAGATCAATAGATAATTTTTCTCAGTTTTGTAATGATAATACATGAGAAAATATATTGCAGAGATGTAATGAGTATGTTTATTTTTTATATTTCTTAGACATACAGTACATTTTAAGATGTCAGTTTAAAAACTTATAAACTGAAAAGTAATACAAAATTGACAAAAATAAATTTTTTTGTTTTTTTTCAAGTATTTAAAAGTATTACAAACTGATCATGTTTTTTTTTTTTTCCCTTAGGAGACTGAAAGATGACAACGTGATCACCACAGAGATACAAAGGAAGTTGAATACATACATCTGTCAGGTCAGTCTTACTTTGTGATAAAAATTCTGGGTGAATAAGTCATTTTTACATTGCCACCTGTACGTCAAGGCCTATTTATATAAGCATTGCTCCACCTTTTTCTGACTCTGAACACCTGCCTATTATACATTTTTTTTTGGCTGCCTCATAAGCCAGGACTTGGTTGCTCCGCCTGGCCTGAAAACCGTTCCAAAATGTCCTGCAAATTACGCTATACAGCATAATACTCCCATGTGCATTGAGATTTAAGGACTCGTTCACACCTGCAGGTTTTTGCAGCGTTGCCCAACGCATTCCCAAAGCAAAAAACAAGGCAATTTGTCTTATGTAGCACTACTCCCTTAGGAGCTGCTTGAAGCGGGTTTTCCTGGGTTACCCATAGCAACAACATGCAAATCCTAAGTACTTTAGGTTCTTGGCTCAGTCAGAAAACAGTCCAGGGGATTTGGTTTTTGTTCTTTTTACTGTAGAACTTGGGATGGGAGAAGGGATGAGTAGGATACTCCAACTAGATGAACTATGCACAACTTGAGGACTTCTAGCTATGTTGAGTGCGGCAAGGCCGCTGCTTCACCTTGCCACTGTGGTGAAGTATTAGATAAATAAATTGTATAGTGAATTACTCTTCAGGGTTATACTTGGCACCCCCTTTACTCTTGCTAACTGTATGAGCTGCTCTTCTATCCTCTGACTTCTCTGGAGTGGTCCCTCTTCCTGGGCAGACCCCTTGGCAAGCCCCCTGGTACTCACAGACACTGTTTTTCCCAGGTGACTCTGCCCGCAGCTCCACCGTCAGCTTTCCAGGATCCTTCAGGCTCAGCTCCACACCTGGCTCACTAGGCCAACTGCCAGTGACCACCTTCCTCATACAGCAGGAGGAGAGACAGCCGCCACCCTCCTCCTGGGTCTCTGCTTCCCGCCAAAGACGCCCTGTCACATGTCCCCCCGTCTTTTATGGTCAATCCCAGGATGCACTGCAGTTTTGCCCTCCCACTGGGACTGCCACAAAAGCTTGTTCGCCACTGGCCAGGTTTCCTCCACTGTCCAACAGGCTCCCCTATTGGATACAGTGAGGACACTCCCTCAGACCAAGTGAATCACACCTGGACACATGTAACAGGCATAACTAACAGATCAGGCTCCCCTGATAAGCAGATGGAGCATAACAATGCTTTTAACCTAGCACCTATCTAGGAGGGTGCTACACTTATATCCTATGGCTTCAGTGCAAACGAATGCGCTGTCTTGGTGCACGCTGAATAAAATGAGGACATGTTGCTTTTTTGCACAGCGCGTTCATTTCTGATGTGCTGTAATGCATCGCAACATGCTGCAGCCCATAAAAATTGCAAACTTGTTGGGAAAAAATCAAGTACTCTGATGCATTTTAACCGGTTGCCGACCGCCGCAAGTACAAATACTGCGGCGGTCAGCCCCGGCCAGGCAAAGTGACGTACCAGTACATCACCAGCCTGGGAGCCAAGAGCTGGCGAACGCGCGCCGCCGGAGGTGCGCTCCCGCCTCGGCTCATTCACGGACACCTTCGTGCGTGTGACCGGCGGACCCGATGCTACCTGTTATCTCTAATATGATAGGGGCTTATTCAGCCAACCATCATCTAGGAACCCTGTTTCCTCCTAGTAACTATAATCTTCCTATCTAAGCCCGCCAAAACTAACTCCTGTCATGTCTAATTTACCTGTCACTGTCCCATATAGAAAAGGGGGGCCATAGAGACCCCCTTTTCTTTCTATTTTTGCTAAATTGTCGCTCTTTTTTTGTTTATAGCGCATGATCAAAAAATTGCACAGGTGATCAAATACCACCAAAAGAAAGCTCTATTTGTGGGAAAAAAAGGACGTCAAATTCGTTTAGGTACAGCGTCGCACGACCGTGCAATTGTCCATTAAAGTCACGCAGTGCCGAATCGCAAAATACCCCCTGGTCAGGAAGGGGGTAAAAGTGGTTAAAAAGTGGTTAATAACATAGTGCAGGGATATGGCAGCTTTCATTCACAACGCACACGTTAATGTGCACTGTGTGATGTGATTGAGCCCCAAAACACACAAATATATCTGTAGTTACTGATTATTAGTAAATGTTATAGTGGGGTATTGAGGTCGTTCTATGCTCTTATAAGAGTGTTTTGCCTTGCCAAGCTTAACAAAACCAGCTCAGCAGTAAAGTGTACTTTGATATGAATTTAAAATGTTGGCAGTGAGCAGATGAGGTGTCCCAGAAAAAGACTTTGCTGGAATCCTAAGTAGACAGAGGCATCACTTACAAGGAAATATGTGTATATAAAAGGATAATGCCGCTTTCACGAAGGAAGGCAAGCTTGTAAAAAAAAAAAAAAATGCCATGTGTTTTTTATTTGCTGGGGAGCGTTACATTATCACCCTACTTGCACCTGAAGTGACTCTGTCATTAACCACTTCTGGACCAGGCCTTTTTCTGACACTTGTTGTTTACAAGTTCAAATCGGTTTCTTTGCTAGAAAATTACTTAGAACCCCCAAACATATATTTTTTTTTTAGCAGAGACCCTAGAGAATAAAATGGAGATCGTTGCAATATTTTTATCACACCATATTTGCGCAGTGGTCTTACAAACGCAATTTTTTGGGAAAAAAATACACTTTTTTTAAATTAAAAAATAGGAAAACAGTAGTTAGCCCAATTCTTTTCTATAATGTGTGAAAGGTAATATTACGCTGAGTAAATAGATACCCAACACATCATGCTTCAAAATTGCGCACGCTCGTGGAATGGCGACAAACATTGTTACTTAAAAATTCCCATAAGAGACACTTTAAAATGTTTTATGGTTACCAGTTTAGAGTTACAGTGGAGTTCTAGGGCTCCAATGATTGCATTCGTTCTAACGATCGCAGCGATACCTCACACCTGTGGTTTGAACACCGTTTACATATGGGGGTGCGACTTGCGTATGCATTCGCTTCTGCGTGCGAGCTAACAGAAAAGGGGCGCTTTCATTTTTTCTATTTATTTTATCTTTTATTTTTTATTTTTACACAGTTTTTTTTTATTTTTTTTATTACTTTTATTCCTATTACAAGGAATGTAAACATCCCTTGTAATATAAATAAGCATCACAGGACCTCTTTAATGTGAGATCTGCGGTCAAAAAGACCTCAGATCTCGCACCTACACAAAAAAAAAAAGAAAAGTCCTTTTTTTATGATGAAAACAAATGGGCTCTTTAAATCTGTTGCTAGGAAGTGACGTATGATGTAGCTCCGGTCCTCCAAGGCCATAGAGTCGAGTGAGGGCCATCTTGCCCTCAATCAGCTTCCTGCCTGAGGGGACAGCAGACCAAATCGTTTTCCCATGGGTTTGGTAAGCAGGGAAAAATGAGCGGGAAGTTGCGGGAGGGGAGGGGCACCTCTCCCGCCGCCCATAAAGGTGATCCCGCAGCGAATCCACCGCTGGGCCACCCTTATGTTAAAGCGGACCGCCCACTGTTTGCAAAAAATAACTGGGTTATGGCAGCTATCTGCTGCCATAACCCCGGTATTTAATGTCAAAGTACCGATGTAAATACAAGGTGGGCGGTCCGTAAGTGGTTAAAAATAAAAACCTATAAAAAGGTATAAAGTCAAGGAATCTAAAGGTACATATCATCAGCAGTGTGCAAGTCCCCACCATTATACCACAATGACTCACTGATCTCATGTCCAAAACATGTCTGTGAAGGTTCAGGTTGCCATTTATCCAGGTCTTGGTGTAGCTAGTAGTATTAAGTCACATTCAAGTGAACTAGTTGTGTAATGGAGAAGACATTTCGTAGCTTATCCAAGCCACATATTGAGTTCTAATTTAGACTTGGAGAAACATCTTCAATATTACAGAACAAGTCCAATTGAATGTCACCAGGGCTTTTTTTCAGCGGTAATGCGGGGGAACGCGGTTTCCGGCATCTCCAGCACTGAATTTATGTAATAGGAAGGGGTTCTGGGGTGTGCTGCAGGGTCTATTGATTGAGGGATCTATTCTAGCTGGAGGGGATCTAGTTTTGCAGGGGGGGTCTATTGTTGCTGGTAGGGGACCTACTGTTGCTGGGGGTCAGTTGTTGCTGGGAGAGTTCTACTGTTGAGGGAGGGGTCTATTGTTGGCTGACAGAGAATCTATTGATGCTGGCTGTGGGGGGATCTGTTGTTGCTGCCGGGAGTCTATTGTTTCTAGGGGAGAAATTTTGCTGCGGGTGGTCCATTGTTGTTAGGGGGATCTGTTGTTGCAAGCGGGGGGGGGGGGGTATTATTACTGGCTGCAGGGGATCTATTTTAATCTTTTTCTTGTTATCAATACCCAATTCCATACAAATTACTCAGCATCACAAAATGATGTGTGGTTCTGTATTCTCCTCTAAAAGGGCAGTACTGGGAGGTGGGTAGGGGGTGGAACCAAGGAATGGTGCTCGGAGGAGGATGGGGGCGGTAAAAGGGGTGACCCGGAAAGGGGGAGTTCCTGCACCCATTTTCTGAGAAAAAAAGTCCTGAATGTCACGAACTACTTCCAACTTCACTTTCTGATAGTGCTTCCTGTTCCCTATGGCCTTACTATTTACTATTGTCCCAATCATGTGATGGGCTTCCTCACTGGGCCATTCCGATCACTTCCTGCTAATGTTGAAGCTTGTCATTTCACCATACACACTTTACTTTTGGCTCCTTAGAGTGATGTAATGAGGAATCATAAAGCGTGGAGATAAAAGCACTAGGGCTGTTTGGTTCATATTTCAACCACGGCACTACCTGCTTGGAGTTTGCATGTTTTCTCTCTGTCTGCGTGGGTTTCATCTGAGTCCTCTGGTTTCCTCCAACACTCCAAAGACACAGTGGTAGGTTCATTGGCTCCTGTCGAATTTGGCCCTAGTATGGGTATGTATGAATTTGAGACTTTAGATTGTAAGCTCCTTGGGGGCAGAGACTGATACAATGTACAATATATTCAGTCTATTATGAATGCTGCTGCTAGATTAATACACCTTCCTAACCAATCGGTGACTACTGGTCCTCTTTGCCAATCCCTTCACTGGCTACCCCACTGTAAAAAAAAAAAAATTCAAAATACTAACCACAACATGAAAGGCCATCCATAACATCGTCCCCAGCTACATCAAGAACTTCATCTGCAGATATTGCCCCAAATCTTCCTCTCCGCTCCTCCCAAGACCTCCTGCTCTCTAGCTCCCTTGTTACCTCCTCCGACACTCGCCTCCAGGACTTCTCCAGAGCCTCTCCCATCCTCTAAATCTCCCTGCCTGAGTATGTCCGGTCAGCCCTACCCTGTCCACTTTTAGGTGATCCCGGAAAACTCACTGATTCAAGGAAGCCTATCCCACCTCCACCCAAGAACTGTACCCGAGTCACCTCCATCAGATCATCCCTACAGCTATTACCTTTTGTACCAACTCCCTCTCTCTTTAGATTGTAAGCTCCATGAGCAGGGACCTCTTATTCCTACTGTATTGAACCGTATTGTAATTGTATTGTCCCCCCTCTACATTGAAAACGCTGCGCAAACTGTTGGCGATATATAAATCCTGTATAATAATAATTATATATATCTAAAGCACTGCGTAAATTGATGGTGCTATATAAGTATATGTAATCTATAAATAATAATGGCCAGGTAACAGCACATACATTTGCTGCTATAGGCAGCATATGAAGCACACCTCCATTTTTTTTTGTCACAGGAAAGTGTCCTTCCAATTTTTGGGGGGATTTGTATCCATCCTAAGGAAAGAGGTTGGGGGAATAGCCCCTCTACTGTTTGGGCTGCATGGCCTGAATACTGTATAAAAATAGGTGTACACAACTCTTAGGGTCCATTCACACTAGCGCGACTTGTCAGGGGACTTGGTCGCCTGACAAGTCGCGGTGGGTTGCTCGCCATTGAATAGTACAGGACTCGTTCTAATAGGAGCGACACAAGTCGCTCCGACTTAGAAAAAGGGTCCTGTACTACTTTGGGGCGACTTGGAGGCGACTTGCAAGTCGCGCCGAGGTCGCGGTGCACCGCGACTTCACAGGTCGCCCCACCAAGTTGTGTCGCCGCAGTCTGAACGGGGTCTAAGACGACCTTCTTAAACGAGCATTGGTTTTGCATTTTTTAGTTTCTGTCTGTGCTAGTAACAATGATATTGAGAAGATGATTGGTTAATATGCGTAGCACTGGCAGTTCTTTTTCAGGCACTTTCAGTCCCCACACTACTTGACTTGTATAAATTGGCTTTTAACGTGTCTTTTTCCATGTCTCCCTGGCTTTGGCCTTTGTCTGGTGACCTGGAATCATGCCCTGTCTCTCCTGTGACTTTATGGTGTGGAAGAAGTCCTCCTCTGCTACTCTCTGTGTATAGGGATTACAAGGAATCTGGCCAGGTCTGGAATGTGTCGGAGGGTAAGGGGCACTGGGAGAGAGGTCTGGCTGCTCTTCGTTGTTGAAATAACCCATTTTGTGTCATTCCTCCCCAACCCCTGGCTTCCTCTTTAATCTCCAGCCAGGGGGAGGAGGATGTTGGGAGTCTGCATTCTGTCACTGGGGAAGGGGAGGGGGGGGGGTACATTCTTAACCCATTAACCCCCATCACATCCTTATGTATACATTTCTTCCTATATATTCATTCCAAAGTCCATGAATATCTCCAAGATAACATTTTAACTTAAAAAGACACTTTTTGGTCATTGTGTACTCTACAATTACACATTTTAGAACTAATTTAAAAAGGTGTTCTGAGATTCCGCGATAAAACATAATTTGCGGCAATTGATTGTGTGCATTTACTTTTATGGATTGTTAGATGTGTAGTCACAATTGTCTGCAGTAAAACCCATACAACATACAAGTTTAGTCAGATTTGTCCAAAGATTGGCAGTAATCAATCAGTGGAGATTTTGGTGTTACATTAGTCCAGACTATTGGTAATTGCTTGCGTAGTTTGGCCAAAGGCAACAGGGTAACCCCTGTTAATGGTTGTTTATATATGTTTGATGGACGAGGAGCTCATATGCATATTTAAAAACTTGTGCTTCACTTCTTGTTTGCATACATTTTTCTTCCTTTTTGCACAGATGTTTTGGTTTTATTCTGGTTTGGTGGGTGTTAAGGGTTCTGAGTAGACTTCCTGTGGTTTACTGCCAATGACCATTCAGTCCAGGCCCCCAGTTACAGTCAGCCACAGTACCTCAAATCTCTTTGGTCAACAATCACAGCCAGCCACAGCCTTCTGAGTGATTCCCTTTTCCAATCGTATCTGACCACAGTGTCCAAGATCCCCCTCAGTCTCTGTCAGGAGCGTCTAGTGCTCCTTCTCCATCACAGATGCCTGGCCACCTGCAAGGTGATTGATGTGGCCAGTCCCTGGGTGGAGACCAAACCTGATTTAAGCCAGCCAAGCCTGCAGTCCCATGCTTGTGATATTATGTTTGTTAAATGTGCTCCAAGCTCCTTGCTTGCCTTCCCTGCTTTGCTAGATTAGATTCCCTCGTTGACAACCTTAGATCAGATAAAGACTACTCTCTGAACTCTGCCTACCTTTTGACTACGGACTTGACCCTGACTACTCTAAACCTTGCCTGCCTTGTACCTGGACTGTCATTGAACTAACCTCCCTGTTTGCCAACCGCAAGGACCTGTTTGCTGTGCTCAGTTCGCCTCAACCCTGACGTGGTGCCCAGGCACTATAGCTGGCTTCTGTGTTCTTCACCTATAGCAGCCCCCTTTCCTATAAGGCAAGCAGGCCTACCAGTACTCGGTTGAACCCAAGACTTATGCACAATGCTATAGATCCTGGCCACCATGCCGGCCAGACGTGAACAGAGCACAGCAAACAGATACTTACAGTTGGCAGACAGGCAGAGTTGTTCAATAGCAGTCCAGGTACAAGGCAGGCAAGGTTCAGAGTAGTCAGGGTCAAATCAGAATTTAAAAAGCAGGCAGAGTTTAGAGGGTAGTCAATATCTGATCGAAGGTCGTCAACGAAGGAAATAATCTAGCAGAGCAGGGAAGACAAACAGGGAGTTTGGAGCATATGTAACAAACGCAATATCACAAACATGGGAATGCAGGCTTGGCTGGCCTAAATCTGGTTTGGTCTCCTCCCAGAGGCTGGCCACATCAATTACCATGCAGGTGGACAGACAGACAGGGAGAATGTAACAGAACCAAAACCAGGATGCTGGAATGAGACCGGTATTTGTGATGGCCTCCAATCAATGTCTGTCACAGTTCCCGGATCACCTCAGACTCTAATCGTAGCTGACCACAGTGTCCAAGATCTCCTCAGTCTCCATTAACAGCCTGCCACAATACCCCGGATCTCCTTGCGTTTCCAGTTACAGTCAGAAACAGTGCCCCTAATCTTCTCAGTCTTCAATCAAAGCCTGTCACAGTGTCCCTAATCTCCTCGGTCTCCAGTCACAACCAGCCACAGTGCCCAAGATCTCCTCAGTCTCCAGTAACAGCCTGCCACTAAACCCCGGATCTCCTCTAGTCTCCAATAACAGTCAGAAACATTGCCCCAATTCTTCTTGGTCTCTAGTCATAGCCTGCCATAATATCTCTTTTGTATTTAATCACAGACAGCCACAGTGCCCCCAAATCTCTTCAGTCTCCAATCTTTAGCCAGAAAAAGTGCCCCCGATCTCTTTGGTCCTAAATTATTTCCATTCATAATGCCCTTGATCTCTTTGTTCTTGAATCACAGCCAACTACAGTGCCCCCAATGTCTTCTGTCTTTAAACAAAGCAAGCCATAGTACCCAAATCTCGTTACTCTCCAATCATACACAACCACAGTGTTTCGAAATTCTCTGGTCTCTAATCAAAACTGGCCAAAGTGTCCTCAATCTCTTAAATCTCATATTGAAGCAGCCATATCGCCACCAATCTCTTCGACCTCCAACTAAAGCCATATTGCTCCCAAGCTCTTTGATCTCCATTCATAGCTGGCATTACAGTAAAACAAACACCCAGAAAAAATGGACCGCAGGGAGGCTGAGTTTATTAAAAGATGAAGCTAACGAAGAGGGCTAGACTGAATTGAAGAAGAAGCTTTAATACATCCCTTTTCCAAGATACATTTGAATAGCAGTAAACTGCCAATGCTGCTACTGACGAGGAAATGCTATAAGATCCCATTGGTTTATATTTATGCCACAATGTAAAGTCTTCTAATCACCTATGTTATGTTATGTTACTATCCCTTGCTGTCCTACCATGTAATAAGTCTCTGGGTTGTCTTTGGAGCACTGACCAAGATGCCGGATATCTGCCTTCTGTGAACGGGCACATAATGTTAAGGCAAAGGTTTTACTTGGCTGCCTGAGCCCCGCCTGCAGCCACCGGTGTGCTCTAGTGCTGGAAAGCATACAAAAATAAGTACAAACTGTCAGCACTTGAGTGATATGAGGATACAATCCTGCTGTAGAGGACACCTATTTAAATCTATTCAAATCTCTCTTTATAGTCAGCCCTGATATCCACGGCTTTGCAGCTCTCTCTGGACTGGGAAACTTTTCACTTTTCTAAGGAAAAAATAGAACATGCTCCAGCATCATGTTGTATCGTCAATGCAACTTTATTAAATAGCAATCTATGAGGGTTGTATTGAAAGTAATGCAAAAGCAGGAATAACTTTTTCATTAACTTACATTGGTTGTTCAAATTTCACGTTGCTAGAGTCATTCTTCCTCTATGGTAACTCTTCTTCTTCTGCAGATAAATAATGGATCCCGGGCAGAAGCAACATGCCGTCATTGAGTTTTTGATGAAGGAGGAGAGTGCGCAGGTTGTCTGACATCCACAGAACGCTACACAATGTTTACAGAGATTACACCATTTACAAGAGTCACCAATACCATTGCTCTTGTCAATAGTGTCATTTCCAAAAACATTTTGTAGTCTTCTCTGGATGTCGGATAGCCTGCACCCCTCCTTCGATAAGAACTCAATGATGGCACGTTGCTTCTGCTCAGAATGCATTATTTAGCTACAATGAAAAAGAAGAAGAGTTAGTATAAAGAAAGAGTTACTCTACCAACCTTTACTTTTGAAAGTTTTTTTTAAGAAAAAAGGTATGCTCACTTTTGCATTACTTTTAGCTCAACCCTCGTATTATACTCAAGGAAGCTTCACAAATCAGTATATCACATAAATCAGTCCAAGGTGAGTTCTGCTCAGCCAACTAGATACAGGAGATCTTTAACCATTCATTTCATTAGGCAGCATGTAATCACTGCTTGGAATGTGCATCCTAGCTGACACGTTTCAAGGGCAAACTGTCTTCCTCAGGGCTCTCTACCTCTGAGGAAGACAGTTCACCCTTGAAACATGTCAAGTAAGGACACACACTTCAAGCAGTGACTATATGCTGCTTAATGGAATCAACGGTTGATGTTCTTCTGTATCCAGTTGGTTGGGCATGACTCACCTTGGTCGGAATTATGCAATATGCTGATTTGTGAAGTTCCAATATTACTTTTATTATTTTATATTATATATATATATATAAAAAATTGATTGAAGATATCACATGATGCTGGTGCACTTTATGTTTCTTCCTTAGTGTTCCAGTGCTGGAGTTTAAAGTGGAGAGGGATCAGATTATCTGTCAGGTTTGTATTGCTATACAAAAAAGAGGGGATTTCTGCGCTAAAAATAATATTATACGTGAAAATTGTTAAAGAATAAAGCTGCTGACACTGATCTATAGACAATGATCCAATACCTATATAAACAAAATGTGCAGCGCTAAAACAACAAGTGACATAAATTGCAAAGGTGACAGCAATACAAATGTGATAATAATGTGATGACAATGTGATGAAAATATAATCAAAAAAATTCAGGTTTATAAAATAGAAGTCCATACAGGAAGAAAAAAATGAACTGATATTAGAGTGCTGAACCCAGGAGAGCACCACAAGTCCCAGCAAGTATAGGATGTTCCAAAGATTCCTTCTCTCATGAAAGCAGCAGGAAACAAGAGGGGACACCCATGTGCAAAGGGGTAAGAAGGCTGCTTACCAGAAATCCATGGCCATTCAAACTAATGAAGTGGCCCCAAGAACACAAAGCATATCACTTAGACCAGGGTCTCGGGTTAGCGTGGATCACCTCCCAGATAAATAATCCTTCAGGCAGGTGGATCTATCCTGACTGGCCCAGTGGCGGCAGGGTTGATACGTCGGGAAGCGGCACTGTGGTAGAAGAACCTCACCCGTACGCCGCCGCAGAGCGAGTGAACGAGCGCGTCACCTGATCCTCCAGTTACAGCCCGACCTTTTGTTGCTGCCTGTGCCCCCGTTATAGGGGGATTCACCTTCTCTATGGGGTTGATTTGCTAAAACTGGAGAGTACAAATTTGGTGTAGCTGTGCATGATAGCCAATCAGCTTCTAACTTCAGGTTGTTTAATTAAGCTTTGAGAAAAAAACATAAAAGCTTATTGATTTCTATGCAGAGCTGCACTAGATTTTGCAATCTTCAGTTTTAGTAAATCTCCCCCTATTTGTCCTACCAATGTCACAATAAAAGTGAAATAAAATCCCAAATTTTGGGTTGTCCCCAGAAATCTTCCAATGGGGATACTAGTTCTGGTAACAAAAAGGGATTACCGCAGTTTGGAGGGATTTCCTATCACTTCCTATTTTGTCTACGGGACAGGAAATGAAGGAAAATATCCCCAATGGGGCACAGATGGCAAAAATATGCCAATTGCAATTGCACCATATGGGGTGATGGTGCAGGACCTGATTGACTGGACGTACATTTCTTGTTTATGGCAAAAATATGACTGACAGGGGTTACAACTCTGCCCTAATCTATCCAAAATGAAAAAAAAAAAATGTTTTGCCTTTAGTGATAATTAATGATTGTGAAGCAGAGAGGTTGTAAAATAGCTTTTAGGTTTTCTAGAAGCATTAACTTCACTTTCAATACTGTCTTAAATGACGGCATAACACCTGATATATGATTTTCAAATTGACGTTGATTGAAAATGTGACTTGTTCAAAATCTAATCTAGTTTCTCATCAAGTTTCTATTTAACTAAACATTTCATGAGCTTTATTGCCCAGCAACATCTTCTTAAAAATCCTAAACTTTGTCAGCTTTAATAAGACAACAAAGACACCATTGACTTCCAAAATCGTATTCGTTACAGTCCAAATTTTTCTCTTGTGATTACAAGTAAAGCCTTGAATATTTTGTTGTTGAGGAGAATGTCAGCCATCCAGGAGATGTCCATGGTCCCTCCTGACCTTGGTTCCTCCCTCGGGGCTGGAAGGAGGGGAACCGCTCTTCTGGAAGGAGGTGCAGCGCTAACCAGAGTGGGTTACAAATGTTTATTTATAGAGAAAATGAATTCCATATATGGGGAAGGGATGTACAGGAGAGGGGTGTAGAGGGAGAAGATGACAGCGAGACTTGGAAAGAGTGAGTCAAGTGTCACTCGTACAGGAGGAAATGTGGATTTTGGAATAAGTGCGTAGAGTTGGAGTAAACTGTAATCATGCTGCAATGGACAACATGTATTTCTTAGCATAACACATGTTCTGACCATAAAACTTAAAGTGGACCTTTCATTTTAAAAATCCGGACATGTAACAATATGCAGCAACAGAATCATTTGTTTGGAAAAGCTGTTTTTATCATTAATACCTACGTTTTATTTTTTAAATGAGCACAAGGGATGGTACGTAACTACATTCAATGTGAAGTGTCCCTTGTGCTGCTCAGTGGTTTCCTGAAATCTGAAGTCCTTTGCTCCTCTTCCAGAAGCTGCGGGGATTAATACAGCCGCTGGACCTGGACCTGTCTTAGGCCGACTATGCTTGCCCTTTCCGCCCCCTCCTCTATTCATATATAGCGCTACCCCTGAAGGAGCGGCTTGGTAATTTTGGGTTCTCTGTTCTGCTACTCAACTCAATAATGTAAACAAACGTTGAATGCCATATGAGTAATACTACTACTACTTTGGTTCAGAGTGCTCTGAGGGATTAACTGGGGTATGGGTAACTCCTAACTAAGCAAAGTGGGGGGAAGGTCTCTGGGTATCTAACATTAAGGGGCAGTCTTTAGTCCTGACTTTTCAGAAGTTGGGGCCCAATTACAGCTGGCGTGCTTAAGTGTAGTCAACAAGGCCTGCAGGCAGTAATATGGTTATAGGGATGTTGGCTGTGTAGTTCCTAAAGGCTCAGTCTCATGGGGAGGTATCAAGCAATGGCTGCAAGGCTTTCTCACCGAACCCAGCAACACGGCAGCAGTGATCCTTCTGACTAGACATCCACTTGTAAAGCAGTTGGGGCCCAATTACAGCTGGCATGCTTAAGTGTAGTCAACAAGGCCTGCAGGCAGTAATATGGTTATAGGGATGTTGGCTGTGTAGTTCCTAAAGGCTCAGTCTCTAGGGGAGGTATCAAGGAGTGGCTGCAATGCTTTCTCACCCAGTGCCATCTTAAGAGCCCTTATAGGCCCCTGGGCAATTCAGTGCACTGGGGCCCCCTGCCTACACAATCAGCCACAATATTTTTATTGGTACCTCAAACAAAATCAGTGTTTAGATATACCTTACTATATACATATTACAGGGACTAATATATACTACAAGAGAGTACAACTACCTGGAGTATATACCTTACTATATACATATTACAGGGACCAATATATACTACAAGAGAGTACAACTACCTGGAGTATATACCTTACTATATACATATTACAGGGACCAATATATACTACATGAGAGTACAACTACCTGGAGTATATACCTTACTATATACATATTACAGGGACCAATATATACTACAAGAGAGTACAACTACCTGGAGTATATACCTTACTATATACATACAGGGACCAATATATACTATAGGGCAGGAAAAGGATGGCACAGTCTGACAGTCGATGATCGACTGTCAGACTGTGCCATCCTTTTCCTGCCCTATAGTATATATTGGTCTCTGTAGTATGTATATAGTAAGGTATATACTCCAGGTAGTTGTACTCTCTTGTAGTATATAGTGTTCCCTATAATATGTATATAGTAAGGTATATCCTCCAGGTAGTTGTACTCTCTTGTAGTATATAGTGGTCCCTGACCCTTTAATATGTATATAGTAAGGTATATACTCCAGGTGTTGTACTCTCTTGTAGTATATATTGGTCCCTGTAATATGTATATAGTAAGGTATATCCAACCTCACGGTAGTTGTACTCTCTTGTGTCGATGGAGAGAGAGTGAAAAAAAAAAAAAAGAAAATCAAGCAGCCTGGCAGCTGGGCTGGCTGCCTTACCTTTCACAACGGATCCTCCTCCGCTGTGCATGATGGGTCTGCTCTCCAACGTCACTGGTTGCTAGATGCCAATCGGCTGGCCTTCCTAGCAGTGGCGACACTAGGGGGGGACCAGAGGGGGCCATGGCCCCTCCAAAATTGGTCTGTGCCCCCCATGGGCCCCCCCCATTAATTATGTGCACACATTTAACATTAGAATGGATTCATGATCATCTTCTGAAACCGAGAGACGCCTCGCGCTGTGCATTGGGCATGCCCAATGGAAAAGACGGCACTGTTCTCACCAGACCCAGCAACACGGCAGCAGTGATCCTTCTGACTAGACATCCACTTGTTCTGGGTTACTTATTGCCTGGTAGGCAGCACATGAATAGTGATCTATAAATGGAGAAGGATGACCTTTCATTCATCTGCCCATCCTCCATTCATAGAAACTATACTATACCTTCCATCAATGAAAGATGCTCTATTAATAGAGGAAGGGCAGATTAATGAAAGTTTTATCTCTTCCATTCATAGATTATTTTTGATCGATGGAAGCTATAGTACAGCTGCTATTAATGGAGGGGGAATGGAAAAGACGGGCCTAGTCAGCACTCTTGGTGAGTGGTTATGAAAGGTCCAGCCGCAGCACCAGAAGCTTACTGCTGCAGGGGTATGGGGGATGGGGGGCAGCAGAGGACTTTGCATTTCCGCTAAGAATGCAGCCAGCAGCACAAGGGACACTTCTCATTGATTGTAATTTTCGTCCTTTGTAAGAGCTCATTTTTACAAAAAATCTATTTTTTCAGCATGATTTCTTAAAGCGGTAGTAAGGCCCACTTTGTTATTTTTACCTACAGGTAAGCCCATAATAAAGCTATAAACGTGCACCATTTAGGAGATATTCCCCCTTAATGCAGCCACTGACATCAGCAGTGTATGCCCTCTGAAGGTCTGGCATACCGTACTGGATCTTCAGAGTTTCTTGCCGGAACCGAGGGCTCCCACGTCACGAACCTGAAAAAAAGGCCGGGGGAAGATGTCAGCACTTTCAGCAGTGACCGGGCGCCGCTAGGAGGGCTTCACTCTAAGGTAAGTATTTAATATTGTACTAGTATGCGATGCATACTAGCACATTATGCCATTGTCTTGCAGGTTTTTTTTCCCACCGCTTTAAAAAAGAAGTATGGACTTTTTGCACATTTATACTTCCCTAGGTGGATGCAGTATCGGTCCCATGCTGCATCTGTCCCCCCGCCGGCTCTAAGACTGCTGATCACTCGGTTCTCAGAGCTCCCTGAGCTGAGAGCTGCTGACTGTCAGTTAGGAGCTCTCTGCTCTGCTTACTCCTCGCTCACTGGAGCGCTGGGCTGTGGAGGGGACGTGAGCGGCCAGCTCAGGCTCTCAGCGGCTCACTGAGAGGCTGAGCCAGGCGCCACGTCAGACATGTGGACAGATCCCGACTTCATTGTCGCGATTTTGCCTGAGCCTGGACCAGCTCTGTGACGTCAGCCGACAGCAGTCTTCAGCCCGGCGTCTGCTGAAAATGGGTCACAGGTGTACAGAACCGTCTGCACTCCTGTGATCCACAGGAGAAGTACAACCAAATGAGCTTTGGCTGTACTTCTCCTTTAATCTTGTTCCAACTGGAAGCTTGCCAGGGGTGTCTCCTTTCCCCACTTAGTTTTTCTAAAAACTATCCCCTCTTTCCAATCTCATAATGTAGAGTGGGCATAATGTGTCAGCTGGCTAACCATAACACTTCGATGACCCAGAAGAAGTTGCAGATAGGTTCTGGCATTCCTCTGACTTTAGTTGTTGCATTTTTCTTCCAGTTCAGTAACTCAGAAAGTCAGTAAAGTCAGCCAGGCAATTAGCATTTTCAGAAGGAGCTGAGCAATAGCAGCCTAAAACATAACATTTTTCTGCAAATATGGGAACCCTGCATTGTTCTGTGGACAGGTCACATGACATGGGCCTTGGCAATGGGAATTAGGAGAATGTTCAGCTAGAGCGGCTCATAGGACAGTTCTGCCTTTACAGTCTCATGACATCATTTCCCCTGGACCCAGGACTGGCTACCTGACAACTGTGATCTAGCAAAAGATTGCTAAGGGGAAGCAAGCTGATTGGTGGGCCATCAAGGTTTTCCCAAGAAGGGACCCAATAAATAAGTACAAATAGTCTGCAGGCGCCATCTGGTGTACCAACCATGGTAATGCGCCCTTTATTAAAACGACTTCACATATTGAACTGTCTGCTTGGAGTTCAGCATTACCAGCACAATTCATCCAGCTTGTATATAGCTCTGTGTATAAGGCTGTGTCTGTGCCATAAACCAGCCATTCCCTCTTATCTAATGAGACATAATGGAAAGATTTGCGTGGAACCAACATTTTCCCTAAATGAATAAGTCCCTTGATTTTTGGATTTGTGTTGGAAGTGACAAAATATAAATTCTATCTGTTTAACCACTTCTGGACCGGAAGGATTTGCCCCCTTAACTCCTTTACGACCGCCTGCTGCATATATACTGCGGCAGGCAGTTGCTCCTGGGCGATTTGCCGTACATGTACGGCGCTCGCTCTCGGAAGTTCTAGGGGGCGAGCGCACGCTGCTGGTGGCGTGTGCCCACCCCTCAGCGGGAAAGCCAATGCCTGTGTCAGGCGGCTCCGATTGCCGTCTGACACCCACGATCGTTCCCCCGCTGAGAGAGAAGGATGGTCAGCTGTTGTAAACACAGCCGACCGTTCTTCTCCCTGAAATGATCACAGAGCTCATGTGATCCTTCTATATAGGCTCACAGGTCTCTATGGTCATTTCATAAGCTCAACCCCCATACAGTTAGAATCACTCCCCTAGGGTCACATATAACCCCTTGATCACCTATACTGTTAACCCCTTCCCTGCCAGTGTCATTACTACAGTAACCAGTGCATATTTTTAGCACTGATTACTGTAGTAATGTCACTGGTCCCCCCAAAAGTGTCAAAAATGTCAGTTAGGGGTCTGATCTGTCCACCGCAATATCGCAGTCCCGCTAAAAATCGCAGATCGCCGCCATTACTAGTAAAAAAAAAAAAAACAATAAAAATAACATAAATCTTTCCCGTAGTTAGTAGACGCGATAACTTTTGCGCAAACCAATCAAAATACGCTTATTGCGATTTTTTTTTTACCAAAAATATGTAGCAGAAAACAAATTGGCCTAAAATGTTAAAAAACTTTGATTTTTAAATTTTATTTTTGGGTATAAAAAGAAGGACGTAAATTTTGTTTGGGTACAGCGTTGCACGACCGTGCAATTGTCCGTTAAAGTAACACAGTGCCGAATCTCAAAATAGGGCCTCGTCAGGAAGGGGGTAAAATCTTCCGGGGCTGAAGTGGTTAATGACCAGGTAATTTTTTTGTGATTCAGCACTGAGTTACTTTAACGGAAGATTGCGCAGTCGTGCGACACTGTACCGAAATAAAATTGATGTCCTTTTTTTCCCACAAATAGAGCTTTCTTTTGGTGGTATTTGATCACCTCTGCGATTTTTTGCGCTATAAACAAAAAAAGAGCGACAATTCTGAAAAAAAAAACAACAACAATATTTTTCACATTCTGCTATATAACATTCCCCCCCCAAAAAAAAAAAAATTTAAAAATCTAAATTTTTCATCCTATCATATCATATTGGTCACTGGAAGAACAACATGGCACCTCATGGCAAAGAACTCTCTGAGGATCTGAAAAAAAAGAATTGTTGCTCTACTTTACATTGTAGCAAAGTGTCATTTCTTCAGTGTTGTCACATGAAAAGATATAATAAAATAATTACAAAAATGTGAGGGGTGTACTCACTTTTGTGAGATACTGTGTATATATTAGGGATCGACCAATTATTGGCAATGCCAATATATCAGGGGCTGATATGCACTTTCCCCGATATATCGGAATCGGCCCCAGACGTTACCAATATTGCCGATATTTTGGGAAAGTGCTGTACTGGAGTGATACCTGCAGCTAGAGGCATCACCCGGTACCGGCATCCATAGCCGATGGTCGGCTGTCTTGTAATGACAACCAATGTGGCTGAGAAGCCGCTCGGCTGTCATTACAAGGAGCGGGAGGGGACGTCCCCCCCCCCTCCCACCGCCTTCCGCGGCTCGCCCAGGTCTCCTGTCCCACCGGGAGACCCGGAAACCAGCCTGCATGGCCGCCGAAGAGAAGACCCAATCAAAGTCGCATTCGGCTCTGATTGGGTCTCCATGTAAAAAACCTGGAAGTGATGTCATGACATCACTTCCGGGTACTCTGTGCCAAATTAAAAAAAATGTGAGCATTCAAAACAGCCAAACTTGGCGTTTTGAATGCTTTTAAGTGCAGAGGAGGGGTTTGGGGTCTTTTAGACCCCCAGATCCCTCCACAACAGTGCCTGTGAAAAATAAAAAAATAAAACATTTTTTTTAAATGTCCGAAAATATCAGCCAATATTGGCTGATACCGATATCCGATCACCATAATACGGTATCGGCACTAAAAAAACAATATTGGTCGATCACTAATATATATATATATATATATATATATATATATATACTTTTAAATATCATCCGCTATGCAGCACCCCCTATATTCAGACACAACTGAATTTGCACATCACTGTGTCCATTATGATTCCAATATATGAAATGAGTGACATGATTTTATTCCTCCCCGCTGACACATTGGAATGTGTAAATAAAGGGGGATTTACAGTGTGGTCTTCTCTTTGTATATATGACACGGTGGTTACAGAGATAAGGAGAGTATATGGTGCCTAATAATAGCATTGCATTCTGTATATGGTGCCTAATAATAGCATTGCATTCTGTATATGGTGCCTAATAATAGCATTGCATTCTGTATATGGTGCCTAATAATAGCATTGCATTCTGTATATGGTGCCTAATAATAGCATTGCATTCTGTATATGGTGCCTAATAATAGCATTGCATTCTGTATATGGTGCCTAATAATAGCATTGCATTCTGTATATGGTGCCTAATAATAGCATTGCGTTCTGTATATGGTGCCTAATAATAGCATTGCATTCTGTATATGTTGCCTAATAATAGCATTGCATTCTGTATATGGTGCCTAATAATAGCATTGCATTCTGTATATGGTGCCTAATAATAGCATTGCGTTCTGTATATGGTGCCTAATAATAGCATTGCGTTCTGTATATGGTGCCTAATAATAGCATTGCATTCTGTATATGGTGCCTAATAATAGCATTGCGTTCTATACACTGTGCAGACAACAGAAGAGACTGTTTGCAGAAGATATAGAGTATAATTCAGAATAAAAATGATAAATGATGACATATAGAATATATGCAAGCCACAGAATTCTCCTCTTTATGTTCACGTATGTTCAATATGGAGAAAGGCACCCATAAAGGCGCTGTCCTCATCTGCCATACCCAACTCAAGAGAACAAATAAACCACAATGGTGCCGCGCTGCTAATACAAAGAAACACACTTACCGGCCACTTTATTAGGTACACCACCTGTTCAATTGCTTGGTAACATAAATTGCTAATCAGCCAATCACATGGCAGCAACTCAATACATTTAGGCACCCAGACGTGGTGAAGATGACTTGCTGAAGTTCAAACTGAGCATCAGAATGGGGAACAAAGGGGATTTATGTAAGTGACATTGAATGGTTGTCGGTGCCGGAAGTGCTGGTCTGATCTACTGGGATTTTCACGCACAACCATCTCTCGGGTTTACAAAGAATGATCAGAAAAAGAGAAAATATCCAATGAGCGGCGGTTGTGTGAACGAAAATGCCTTGTTGGTGTCAGAGGAGAATGGGCAGACGATGATAGAAAGGCAACAGTAACTCAAACAAACACTCATTACAACCAAGGTATGCAGAATACCACCTCTGAACGCACAACACATCGAACCTTGAAGCAGATGGGCTAGAGCAGCAGAAGATCACACCGGGTGCCACTCCTGTCAGCTAAGGACAGGAAACTGAGACTACAATTGGCACAGGCTCATCAACATTGGACAATAGAAGATTCAAAAAATGTTTCCTGGTCTGATAAGTTTCGATTTCAGCTGAAACATTCAGATGGTAGGGTTAGAACTTGCCGTAAACAACATGAAAGCATGGATCCATCCTGCCTTGTATCCAAGGTTCAGGCTGGTGGTGGTGAATTGGTGTGGTGGATATTTTCTTGGCATACTTTGGGTCCCTTAATACCAATTAAGCATTGTTTAAATGCCACGGCCTACCTGAGTATCGTTGCTGACTATGTCCATCCCTTTATGACTACAGTGTACCCATCTTCTGATGGCTCCTTCCAGCAGGATAATGTACCATGTCACAAAGCTCCAATCATCTCACCACTGGTTTCTTCACCATGACAATGAGGTCACTGTACTCCAATGGCCTCCACACTCACCACATCTCATCCAATAGAGCACCTTTGGGATGTGGTGGAATGGGAGAATCGCTTCATGGATGTGCAGCCGACAAATCTGCAGCAACTGCGTGATGCTATCATGTCACTATGGACCACAATCTCTGAGGAATGTTTCCAACACCTTGTTGAATCTATGCCACAAAGAATGAAAGCAGTTCTGAAGGCAAAAGGGGGTCCAACCCGAGGTGTACCTAATAAAGTGGCCGGTGAGGATATATCTCAACCTTCATTGTATTAAAACATATTATAATATAACTAATATCACACAGATAAATAATATCCTTATGTGAAAGTAGCCCCTCAATTACAGTGCTACAGCAATCAGCAATCACTAAACATAAATGGTGAACCCTCCCCTCCAGTGCTCAAATAGAGTCCAAAAATTGTGATTATAATCTTGGATTATTCCCTTCTTTGTCAGCTGTGTAACCACAACTCCAGTGCTGCACTCCAATCAGGGCCATCTTACCCAATGGGCACGCTGGGCAGTTACCTGGGGGCCCCACTTGCCCGGGGGGGTGGGGGGGCCACACCTGCTCAGCGACCCAGCCAAGCATTAGTCCCCGATTCCTGTGTTCATCCCGCCCCCGAACACTAACTATTGCGCAGTCATGCGACGCTGTAGCCAAATACAATTGAAGTCCTTTTTTCCCCACAAATAGCGCTTTCTTTTGGTGGTATTTGATCACCTGTGCGATTTTTAGATTTTGCGCTATCAACAAAAAAAAGAGCAACAATTTTGAAAAAAAACTATATTTTTTACTTTCTGCTATAAAACATTCCCAATTAAACTTTTTAAAAAAAATCAATTTTTTTTATCAGTTTAGGCCAATTTGTATTCTGCTACATGTTTTTGGTTAAAAAAATCCCAAAAAGCGTATAATAATTGGTTTGCGCAAACGTTATAGCGTTTGCAAACTACGGGATACATTTGTGGGCTTTTTACTTTTTTTGTTGTTTTTATTAGTATTGGCAGCGATCAGCGATTTTTAGTGGGACTGCGACATTGCGGCGGACAAATCTGACACTCAGTGACACTTTTTGGGGACCAGTGACACCAATACAGTAATCGGTGTTAAATAATATGCACTGTTACTGTATAAATGACACTGGCAAGGAAGGGGTTAATTCTGGGGGTGATCAAGGGTTTAAGTGTGAGCCTATTTGTGCTTACTAACTGTGGGGGGGGAGGGCTCTGTGACAGGCACACAGAGATCGGTGTTTCAGCTTAGCTGAGACACACGATCTCAGTGTGCCTGTGTGACAGGAGAGCCGTCTGCTTTGTTTACACAGGCAGGCGGCTCTCCTGTCAGTTTCCCTGAAGATTGCGGAAGGCCGGCGCCCGCTCCTCCCACGGTCTGGCTCCCGCTGTATCTAATCACAGTGGTGGCTCTGGCGGCGCGTGCCGCTGAGACCACGTGCACATAGATCTACTTGATTATGCGCAGCCGAGCCGCCCTGCCGCAGTAAATCTGCGTGGGGGGGGGGGGGGGGGTCGGCATGTGGTTAGAAAAACTTTCACACTCCAGTTATAGTTTTGAGTGTAAATTTGATAGCAGTGTTTGACCACCCTGCCCAGTACGCTCTCTAATCTAACAGACCTGGTCAGACACACGCCCCCTTCTTTTCCTCAACACTACAAGTCTGCGGCAGGCATGTACTAAGGCAGGGGTGTCAAATACTATTTCATTGTGGGCCGAATCAGCATTATGGTCGCCCTCAAAGGGACGCTTGTATCTGTAAGACTACATGTCCAGAGCAGGGCCGGGACAAGGGGCGCAATGGTTTATTGCAAGGATGGGGGGGGGAGCATTGACCCTAACCCTAAGGGAAGGGGGGGAGCAGTTTGACATCCTTACCCTGGGCGCTGGATGACCTTGTCCTGGCACTGGTCCAGAGCACCCCCCTTTACATCAGATGTCAAATGCCCCCTCACCCTTCCTTACATCACAGTGCGCCCCCTTACCTTGTCCTGCCTCTGGGAAGAAGATGGGGGCGGAGCTGGGAAGCAGAAAGTGCAGGGTCTGGAGGAGAAGTTCTGACCTCCCCATGGGCCCTGACACATTTGTACTAAGGGGTGTGACTGTTACTCAGCTATACCAGCATAGAGCACTGGAGTGTGTAGGCAGGAATCACATTTATATTATAAGAAAAAGCTATTTTCAGGGATTTCCAAACAAAATGAGTTCTTTACTTTAAAGTAGTAGAGTACAATGAAGACTAAAATCATATGGAAAACATCAATTGAGTGTTAACTTATTTTTTTCTTCTTCTTTGAGTTTGGCGTTTACTACTTGTAGGTTCTGCCAGTGGGTCAGATATTTTTCCACTCCTAGTAACAGATTAAGCTGCCCAGCAAAAGTGGCAATTAGAGGCTTAGGAAAAACTATAAAATGCTGCTTACAATGGTCAGCTTTTATTCATATGGCTTAAATGTTTTTTTTTCCCGAAAGAAAATAAAAAAATGTTGCTGTAATTGCTTAAAAAGTGTTAGCTGGAGTTGAGCTTTAATTTGTTTGTCTTTTAATTAAAGTGTATGTTTAGCTTTACAATAAGGCACACTATGCTACCCCATATGTGTATATCAGTATAGTGTGCTAAACCTACCTACAAGCCAGGGCTCCCTTCCTTTAAAATGTAGTCCACAACCCTAGAAGCTTCTTCAAATGAAACCTGTAATGGCACCATTTCGAGGTATTGTAGGGATAGAGCAGCTGTTTAGGCTAGTGCCCCCTAGTGCCATAGGAGGGAGTGGCATCCTGTTCTTTTGGGCCACACATGTGTAAT
Organism: Pelophylax lessonae; assembly: GCF_965119305.1. Lineage (NCBI taxonomy): Eukaryota > Metazoa > Chordata > Amphibia > Anura > Ranidae > Pelophylax > Pelophylax lessonae. Next base: position 601,136,877 of record NC_138771.1, on the reverse strand, counting down.
GTGTACACTCTCCTGTCGCCTATGATGTGCTCAGTGGCTGCATCAGGAGAGAGTACGCACTGCGCATGTGTGGCCTGACAGAACAGGATGGCACTCCCTCCTGTGGTTTTTAATTTTTGTGGGTTAGGGGTGAAGTGTAACTTAATGTTTAGGGTTTACACTGGAAGTTAAGTTGTGGTATAGGATCATATGTTAGGAAAAATACTTTTTAGGGGTATGAATATTGCTGCAGCCAAAAGCATCAATGCAAGTTACACAATATTACCAAAAGTATTGGGACGCCTGCCTTTACACGCACATGAACTTCAATGGCATCTCAGTCTCAGTCCGTAGGGTTTAATATTGAGTTGGCCCACCATTTGCAGCTATAACAGCTTCAGCTCTTCTGGGAAGGCTGTCCACAAGGTTTAGTAGTGAGTCTATGGGAATGTTTGACCATTCTTCCAGAAGCGCATTTGTGAGGTCAGGCACTGATGTTGGATGAGAGGACCTGGCTCGCAGTCTCCGCTTGAATTCATCCCAAAGGTGTTCTATTGGGTTGAGGTCAGGACTCTGTGCAGTGCAGTCAAGTTCCCCCCCCCCCCAAACTCGCTCATTCATGTCTTTATGGACCTTGCTTTGTGCACTGGTGCGCAGTCATGTTGGAACAGGAAGGGAGTCATCCCCTAACTGTTCCCACAAAGTTGGGAACATGAAATTGTCCAAAACATCTTAGTATGCTGACGCCTTCAGAGTTCCCTTCACTGGAACTAAGGGGCCAACCCCAACCCCTGAAAAACAACCCCACACCATAATCCCCCCTCCACCAAATGATTTGGACTAGTGCACAAAGCAAGGTCCATAAAGACACGGATGAGAGAGTTCAACTCAATCTTTAACCCTACGGACTAATGCCTCGTTTCCACTGAGTGGTACGGTACGGTTCGGTTCAGTACGGTACGGTTCGGAACGGTACACATTGCGTTTCCACTGCCAATAGTACCCTTTTATGATAGGCGTGGTGTAGCAGGAAAGCTGTGATAGACGATTCTCTGTCAACCAATCAAAGTTCTGCAGAGTGTAGCTCCACTCTGTTGGTACGGTACTAATGTGCTTGGTACCCCAACAAAAGGGTACCAAAAAGTGGTACGGTACGGTTCGGAATTAGGGTACCATTCATAATGGAAACGGCATAAATAGCGTACCGTACCGAACCGAACCGTACCAGAAAGCTCAGTGGAAACGAGCCATAAAACTGGAATGTCATTGAAGTTCATGTGCGTGTAAAGGCAGGTGTCCCGAAACCTTTGACAATATAGTGAAGATATTAGCAACAAATACTTATTGGTGTGCAGTTTATTGGTCCCATCATTTGTGACAAATTTTGAAGCCAATAATCAACCTTTGACCCACCAGATGTATACGGGGGTGCCACATTGGTGCCAGGCAGTGATAATGAAAGTAGATCCACTGCTGATCTCTGGAGTCTCTCAAAAGTAGAACTAGACCTCAACAGAGAAACAGGCAAATCCCCAATGGGATCACAGATGGGGTTTTAACAGTAAATTACACTATCCAAAAAAATAAATAAAAGTTAGGATATACCGTAATACAAATCTGCAAAGTCACAGTGCCATCATTTAGCTCTGTAATGGTTATGGTGGTGCTAGTGGAAAACTGGGAGCTAGTGAGAGAAATGTATTTGACTTGCCGGTAACCATCCAAAACCTAAACTCCAGGAAAATAGCTGAATATACATTTGGACAAAGTGGAGTTAGTATAGCTTTCAAATGATGTTTAATTCTGCCCACCCAGCCCTGAGATTTGTAAATACCTGTCTGACAACACAGCAAAGCTGGTGACCTGACTTTTCTATGCTGCAATTAGGCAATTTAGTCTGGTCACCTCCCTACCGCCACCTTGTGACTAGAAAGTGAAAGAGCAGCGGAATACTGATGAGCCTTCCCTCTGCTCTCTCCTTCTGTGGGCTTTTTTTTTGTCTGCAAATATGTCTCTTTTACGTCTGATTGGCTCAAAGCGCTGCCCTTCCCTCCCCCCAGTCTGAGTGCAGCTGTACCAAGATAAATACCAGCGCTAATAAGGACAAATGCTAACTTACACTTGCTGCATTTAAATATGCATTTTGTTTAAAAAAATACATTACAGCACTGGATGGTGTTTCTTTATGTCTGCCTATATCTGTCTGGAAGAATCAGTTGTAACTTTTTGATTTCTGTGGCACCGATGCTGACCGGCACAATAATGTTGAAGTACTTTGTGAGAATTAGCACACGTAGTTCATGGAGTAACTGTGAGGGGTCACAAAGTGTTCTGTACATGGTGGTGGGGGGATTGCTAATTCTTCTTCACAACTGACTGATTGTATAATATGGAGCAAAAAACTTTTTTAAAAGCACATTTTCTTATAATATTTCCGATGTATGCAGAAATAAATGTGGAAATTATGGTAAGTGTGCCATGCCCTAGAAATCTGCAGAGGAGATAATGAAGACTGGGAGAGGGGAAAGAAGGCGACGGTCTGTGCGGGAGATGTTCCAGTTTGCAGCAGTTCAGGCAGAAAAATTCCATCCATTTTGTTTGTGAAATAACCGGAGATGAGAAAGAGCAGTCAGGCAGAGTGTGTGAGAAAAGGGCACTTTCTATAAATAAATTCCTCATTCTATCTCAGATGAGCTGTGCTGCAAGATACTCCATCGTGGAATAGCAAGGCGGTGTAGAGGATGGAGGACAGATACATAGTAATGTCTGTGGAGGTATTGCAGGAGTAGTAGTGGGGTGCAGAGTGTGGAGGATAGAGGACAGATACATAGTAATGTCTGTGGAGGTATTGCAGGAGTAGTAGAGGGGTGCAGAGTGTAGAGGATGGAGGACAGATACATAGTAATGTCTGTGGAGGTATTGCAGGAGTAGTAGAGGGGTGCAGAGTGTAGAGGATGGAGGACAGCCATATAGTAATGAATTATGGAGATATTACTGGAATAGTAGAGGAGAAGAGGATGGAGGACAGTCATATAGTAATGAATATGGAGATATTACTGGAATAGTAGAGGATGGAGGATGGAGGATGGTTATATAGTAGTGAATATAATAGAGATATTACTGGAATAGTAGAGGGGTGCATAGTGTAGAAAATGGAGGACAGCCATATAGTAATGAATATGGAGATATTACTGGAATAGTAGAGGAGTAGAGGATGGAGGATGGTTATATAGTAGTGAATATAATAGAGATATTACTGGAATAGTAGAGGAGTAGAGGATGGAGGATGGTCATATAGTAGGGAATATAATAGAGATATTACTGGAATAGTAGAGGGGTGCATAGTGTAGAAAATGGAGGACAGCAATATAGTAATGAATATGGAGATATTACTGGGATAGTAGAGGAGTAGAGGATGGAGGATGGTCATATAGTAGTGAATATAATAGAGATATTACTGGAATAGTAGAGGAGTAGAGGATGGAGGATGGTCATATAGTAGTGAATATAATAGAGATATTACTGGAATAGTAGAGTGGTGCATAGTGTAGAGAATGGAGGACAGCCATATAGTAATGAATATGGCGACATTACTGGAACTCTAGAGGAGTAGAGGATGGAGGACGTTCATAAAGTAGTGAATATGGAGTTATTACTGGAATAGTAGAGGGGTACAGAGTGTAGAGGATGGAGGACAGTTATATAGTATTAAATATAAAGATATTACTGGAATAGTGGAGGGGTGCAGAGTGTAAAGGGTGGAGGACAGCCATGTAGTAGTATTTATGGAGGTATTATGAGAAATGTAGAGGGGTGTAGAGTGTAGAGGATGGAGGACAGTCATTTGGTAGTGCATACGGAGATATTACTGTAATAGTAGAGGGGTGCAGAGTGTAGAGGATGGAGGACAATCATATAGTAGTGAATATAATAGAGATATTACTGTAATAGTAGAGGGGTGCATAGTGTAGAGAATGGAGGACAGCCATATAGTAATGAATATGGCGATATTACTGGAATTCTAGAGGAGTAGAGGATGGAGGACATTCATATAGTAGTGAATATAAAGATATTACTGGAATAGTGGAGGGGTGCAGAGTGTAGAGGATGGAGGACAGCCATGTAGTAGTATTTATGGGTGTATTATGGGAAATGTAGAGGGGTGCAGAGTGTAGAGGATGGATGACAGACATATAGTATTATTTATGGAGGTATTATGGGAAATGTAGAGGGGTGCAGGGTTGAGAGAATGGAGGACAGCCATATAGTAGTGAATTTAATAGAGATATTACAGGAATAGTAGAGTGGTGCATAGTGTAGAGCAGGGATCCTTAAACTATGGCCCTCCAGCTGTTGTGAAACTACACATACCATGAGGCATTGTAAAACTCTTGACATTCACAGACATAACTATGCATGGTGGGAATTGTAGTTCTTGAACAACTGGAGGGCCATAGTTTGAAGACCTCTGGTGCAGAGAATGGAGGACAGTTAAATAGTAGTGAATATAAAGATATTATGGGAATAGTGGAGAGGTGCACTATGTAGAGGATGGAAGACAGTCATATGGTAGTATTTACAGGGGTAATATGGGAATAGTAGAGGAGTGCAAATTGTAGAGAAGGTAGAACAGACATACAGTAATGTATATGGATGCTTTATATTAGTATGTAGAGGATAGAGGAAAGATATAAAGTAATCAGCCATAACTTTATGATCACCCACCTAATATTGGGTAGGTCCCCTTTTTGCCACCAAACCAGCTCTGACCTGTTGGCTAGCTGAAGATGCTTTCACATGTTTACTACTGGCTTTGCTATGAGTGCAGTGTCTGGTACCTTTCTGTATGCATATCCCACAGATTTGATGAAAATCTGGAGAATTTGGAGGCCAAACACCTCAAACTCATTGTTGTGTTCCTCAAACCATCCTTGAACCATTTTTGCAGTGTGGCAGGGTGCATTATCCTACTGAAAGGGGCCACTGCCATCAGGGAATACCGTACATAGTGACCAACACTGTTTAGGTAGGTGGTACCTGCCAAAGTAACATCTGCATTAATGGCAGGTCCCAAGGTTTCCCAGCAGAACATTACCCAAAGCATCTTAATGCCACTGCCAGGAGGAAAGTAAAATGGTATTATATATGTAGATAGTAGTGGAATAGTAGAGGTGTGCAGAGTGAAGAGGATGGAGGGCAGTCATATAATAGTTTAAATAGAAATACAGTGCATCCGGAAAGTATTCACAGCGCTTCACTTTTTCCACATTTTGTTATGTTACAGCCTTATTCTAAAATGGATTAAATTCATTATTTTCCTCAAAATTCTACAAACAATACCCCATAATGACAACGTAAAAGAAGTTCGTTCTGAAATATTTGCAAATTTATTAAAAATAAAAAACAAAAACAATACTATGTACACAAGTATTCACAGCCTTTGCTCAATACTTTTAAGTATGAGGCTACAAGCTTGGCACACCTATTTTTGGGCAGTTTCCCCCATTTTCCTTTGCAGGACCTCTCAAGCTCCATCAGGGTGGATGGGGGAGCATCAATGCACAGCAATTTTCAGATAATCTGGTTCAAGTCTGGGCTTTGGCTGGGCCACTCATGGACATTCACAGAGTTGTCCCGTAACCCTTCCTTTGATATCTTCGCTGTGTGCTTAGGGTCATTGATCTATTGAAAGATGAACCTTTGCCCCAGTCTGAGCTCCAGAGTGCTCTGGAGCAGGTTTTCATCAAGGATGTCTCTGTACATTGCTGCATTTATCTTTCACTCGATCCTGACTAGTCTCCCATCAATTCCTGATGGTATTGGCCAGGTGATGAGCGGTGCCTGGTTTCCTTCAGACATAACGCTTGCCATTCAGGCCAATAATGTCAATCTTTGTTTTATCAGACCAGAGAATTTTGTTTCTCATGGTCTGAGAGTCCTTCAGGTGTCTTTTGGCAAACTCCAGGTGGGCTGTCATGTGCCTTTTACTAAGTAGTGGCTTCCGTCTGGCCACTCTACCATACAGGCCTGATTGGTGGATTGCTGCAGAGATGGTTGTTCTTCTGGAAGGTTCTCCTCTCTCCACAGAGAAATGCTGGAGCTCTGTCAGAGTGGCAATCGGGTTCTTGGTCACCTGCCTGACTAAGGCCCTTCTCTCCCGATCACTCAGTGTGGCTGGGCAGCCTGCTCCTAGGAAGAGTCCCGGTGGTTCCAAACTTCTTCTATTATGGATGACGGAGGCCATTGTGCTCATTGGGACCTTCAATGCTACAGAATTGTTTCTGTACCCTTCCCCGGATTTGTGCCTCGATACAATCCAGTCTCGGAGGTCTACAGACAATTCCTTGGACTTCATGGCTTGGTTTGTGCTCTGACATGCACTATTAACTGTGGGAGCTTATATAGAGAGTTGTGTGCTTTTCCAGATCATGTCCAATCAATTGATTTTAATACAGGTGGACTCCAGTTGTAGAAACATCTCAAGGATGATCAGTGGTAACAGGATGCACCTGAACTCAATTTTGAGTGTCATGGCAAAGGCTGTGAATACCTTTGTACACATGATTTTTTTCGTTTTTAATAAATTTGCAAAGATTTCAAACAAACTTCTTTCACGTTGTCATAATGGGGTATTGTTTGTAGAATTTTAAAGAAAATAATGAATTTATTCCATTTTGGAATAAGGCTGTAACATAGCAAAATGTGAAAAAAGTGAAGTGCTGTGAATACTTTCCGGATGCACTGTATTATGGAAATAGTAGAGGGGTGCAAAGTGAGGCCCTACAGAATGGAGGACAATCATAAAAAAGTGCAACCACTTCACGTAAAATCACGTACCTGTATGTCATTTTGTTGAAGTGGTTTTACCGGAGTGATGTCTGCAGCTAGAGGCATCACCCCAGTACCGATTTTTAGAGTCAGCGGACGGCTTTTATCTTATAACAACCAATGCAGCTAAATATCCGCTCGGCCGTTATCACAAGCAGCAGGAGGGTACGTTCCCCCCTCCCGCTGCCCTCCGCCGCTCCATTCGTGTCTCCCGTCCCACCGGGAGACCCGAGCAACCAGCCGGCATGTCCGCCGGTTGGTCGGAGACCCAAACAAAGCTGGAATCAGCTTTGATCGGGTCTCTGATGTAGTAACGCTAAAGCTACGTCATTTCCGGTTTACTTAGCAGCCAAAGCCGCCAATTTTAAAAAATCCTCAGTATTCAAAAATGCAGATTTTGTCATTTTGAATACTTTGTAGTGCATTGGAGGGGGTTGAGGTCTTTTAGACCCCAGATTCCTCCATATAAAGTACCTGTCACTGCCTATTATTGTTACAAGGGATGTTTACATTCCTTGTGACAGCAATAAAAGTGATCAGAATTTTTTTTTTTTAAAGGAACAGTGTAAAAAAAAAAAAGTAAAACAATAAAATAAATAAGGAAAAAAAATGTTTTTAAAGCAACCCCCATCCCCACGCGCTCGTGCACCAAAGAAAATGCATACGTAAGTTGCGGTTGCAAATGTAAACAGTGTTCAAATCACACATGTGAGGTATCGCCTTGATTGTTAGAGCAAGAGAAAAAATTCTAGCAAAAGACATTCTCTGTAACTCTAAACTGGTAACAATGAAAATTTTTTAAAACGTCGCCTATGGAGATTTTTAAGTACCGTAGTTTGTCGCCATTCCCTGAGTGCGTGCAATTTTAAAGCGTAACATGTTAGGTATCTTTTTACTCGGCATAACATTCTCTTTAACAATATACAAAAAATTGGGGTAACTTTATTGGTTAGCTTTTTAATTCAGTGAAGTGTATTTTGTCCAAAAAAATTGTGTTTGAAAAACTGCTGCGCAATAACCGTGTAAAATAAAATATTGCAACGACCCGCATTTTATTCTCTAGGGTCTTTGCTAAAAAATTATAAATAATGTTTAGGGGTTCTAGGTATTTTTCTAGCAAAAAAATACTGATTTTAACTTGATAAAAACAAGTGTCAGAAATAGGCTTTGCCTTGAAGTGGGTATATGGAGATATTACTAGAATAGCAGAGGATGGAGGACAGATATCTATGGAGGAATTATGGGAAAAGAAAAAGGAAGCAAAATGTGTAGAGGATGGAAAACAGTCATTTCATAGTGTATATGGAAACAGTAGAGGGGGTAGAGTGTGGGCTCTAGAGAATGGAGGACAATCACATAGCACTGCATATGGAGATATTACTAGAATAGCAGAGGATGGAGGACAGATATATAGTAGTATCTATGGAAGTATTATGGGAATAGTACAGGGGTGAGGAGTGTAGAGGATGGAGGAAAGTCATATAGTATTGAAAATGTAGATATAAGTGGAACAGTAGAGGTGTTAAGAGGACGGAGGACAGACATATAGTAGCATAAATGGAAATATTATGGAAATAGTAGAGGGGTGCAAAGTGTTGGCCCTAGAGAATGGAGAACAGTCAATTACATAGCAGTGTATATGGAAATATTACTAGAAAAACAGAGGATGGAGGACACATATGTAGTAATATCTATGGAGGTATTAGGGTAATAGTACAGGGATGAGGAGGGTAAAGAATGGAGGACAGATACAGTATGTAGTAGTGTCTATGGGGGTATTATGGAGCAGTCATTTAATAGTGTATATGGACACATTATGGGAATAGTAGAGGGGTGTAGGGTGTGGGCTCTAGAGAATGGAGGACGATCGCATAGAAGTGTATATGAAGATATTACTAGAATAGCAGAGGATGGAGTACAGATATATAGTAGTATCTATGGAAGTATAATGGGAATAGCACAGGGGTGAGGAGTGTAGACGATGGAGGACAGGTCTATAGTATTATCTATGGAGGTATTATGGGAATAGTAGAAGGGAGCAGGGTGTGTAGAGGAAAGAGAACTGTCATTTAGTAATGTATATGGACACATTATGAGAATAGTAGAGGGGTGCAGAGTGTAAACTCTAGAGCGAGGATTCCCAAACTACGGCCCTGCAGTTGTTCAGGAACTACAATTCCCATCATGCCTAGTCATGTCTGTTAATGTCAGAGTTTTACAATGCCTCATGGGATGTGTAGTTCTGCAACAGCTGGAGGGCCGTAGTTTGGGAATCCCTGCTCTAGAGGATGGAGGACAATAATACAGTAGTGTACAGGGGGATATTCCTGGAAAGGTAGGGGATGAAGGACCAATGAATAGTAGTATCTACAGAGGTATTGTGGGAATAATGGAGAGGTGAAAAATGTAGAGAACGGAGGACAGTCATATAGAAGTGTAAAGTATTTCTAGAATTGAAGAGGGATGTAGAGCATAGGGATGCACCGACCCGGCTTTTTTGGAGCCGATACCGATATCTGGCGAGGTGAAATCGCCGATACCGATACGGAACCGATCCGGAGCTACACACAAAGCAAGCGGCTGCAAAGCCGCTGCTTCATGTGTGTGGCTCCTCCATTCACAGGGGGAGTGCATCTGATATCACTCCGCCTGTGAGCCGGACCTATACAGGAAGTAGCGGCTCCCATCCCATACTACTACTGCACCTAGTAAGGGATGGCTGAGCCATTACTCAGCAAAAACCGGATCGGCCCGTGGGGCGGCTGAACTTTACTGATCTCCGATCCAGCTGTTTTGTCCGGATCGGGGCCGATTTCCGATCCGAATATCGGTGCATCCCTAGTAGAGCATGAAGGAGAGATATACAATAGTGTATATGGAGATATTATGGGAAGTGTATAGGGTTGTACAATGCAAAAGGTGGAGGACAGCCATGCAGTAGTGTTTGTGTATTCATGATTTAACTACAATTGCATTATCAGTAGATGATGTGTAGAATGGGTGAGCAAAGAGCATTATAATATTAGAAAATGCTATTCATATAATTTACAAGTCAGAGCTTGTTGTGTTCTCACTTATAGTCTCACCACGGTTATATTTAGGAGCCGAGTCTGAAGATGCATTCGAAAATAAGCTCCAGCACACTTTCATCCATATTATGCATATAATTAAGTTCTAAGTGATAATCTGCATATCTTCTACAGCATTGAAACTCTAAATATATATTTTTTGGGTTTTCTGGTTTTATGAGCATTGATTATATTGCAGTTTGTCTGAATATGACAATGGTGTGATGTTAGGGTGCTATTTTCTCTATAAATGGCGTCTTGTAAAGTTATTGTTTTTTAGACAACAATAATGTGCATTATACAGTTACAAAGAGCAGGAAAATTCCATCTTTAGTCTCAGAGTAGTTTTGAATAACACTGAATGTTGTTTTCTAACAGCTTGTATTAGGTTTCTTGGATCTGCATACGGATCTGTTGCTTTATTAAATAGGGGTCATGAAGGAAGTCATACAGCGGTCCCAGAGAACCTACCCCGGTCTGTTTCGAGGGTGGTAGGGGGGCCCTTGGTTCCAGCTGTACATGGAGGGGAATGTTGTGGCTCGGAGCTAGTAAACAGAGAGCCTGCTGTCATTGCGATCTGGAAAACCTCTGTGACAGGGACAGGCAAGACACAATAAGTGTGTGTCTCAGGGAGCAGAACAGCATGAAGAACGCCTGGGGGTGAACGAGGGATAGGGGGGAGAGAGGAGGACAGCAAAGAAATAAAAATGAAGGATAAAAGAGAAAGAAGGAAGAATAGCAAAAAACAGTAGAGAATAAGACATGGGAGCTGCAGAGAGGAACGAGAAAGAAGGAAAGAGAATAGAGGAACATGGAACAATAAATATAAAAAAAAAAGGATGAAGTGAAAAGAGACAAGATGAGAAAAGTATGTAATGATATAAAACAGGAGTGGAAGAGGTTCAAGAGAAAGCTAAATAGTGACCAAGGGGGGCCAGGACAAAAAAGATTAATGGGAATAGAGAGAGCTAGGGATAGGAGAAGGACTGGAGGACACAGGAGGACAGCAAAGCAAAAAGAGAGGAAGAGACATGAGTATAGAGAGTGAAGGGTGCAGGCAGAAGAGAGAAAGAGGGTGCCAGGAATCAACAGCAAGGATGGCCAGATCTGCGTGGCTACACTTAGAAACTGAGACCAGACTATCTATAGTAAATTTATTAATAGTAAAACAAAATACATCCACACACCAGCATCAGGAAACAAGAAAACATGAAGACACAAGTGAACAACAACCAAATAACCAAAATACCTAACTAAGTAACTGGAAGCCTAACTATAATACGATATGTACATATATAGAAAATGATCCAACATCCACTAGTGAAAAACAAATCCAACGCTTATAAATAAAGCAATATTGTGACAAATATCTTATAAACTATCATACATAAAATAATAAAGCAATGCCCATGACTTCTTCAGGGATTCTTCTTGGGTTACCCTGAAGAAGTCACATGACGTAACGTGTGGGGCATCCTGCAACACGGCACAGACCGGGAGTCATGTGAGAGGTCTTTTTTTACTGTGTTTCCTGACAGTATTTTGGTGAGTTTTAAAATATTTGATGTACGCACAATTTTAATATGAATAAAGAAGGTATTTCTGTATAATACACCATGAGAGGCACTTTATATGTTACTTTTTATCAACAGCAAGGATAGCCAGATCTGTGTGGCTACACTTATAGTAAATTTATTAATAGTGAAACAAAATACATCCACACACCAGCATCAGGAAACAAGAAAACATGAAGACACAAGTGAACATCAACCATATAACCAAAATACCTAACTAAGTAACTGGAAGCCTAACTATAATACGATATGTACATACTGTATATAGAAAATGATGTTGCACATCCACTAGTGAAAAACAAATCCAACGCTTATAAATAAACCAATATTGTGACAAATATCTTATAAACTATCATACATAAAATAATAAAGCAGTGCCCATGACTTCTTCAGGGGATCTTCTTGGGTTTCCCTGAAGAAGTCACATGACGTAACGTGTGGGGCATCCTGCAACACGGCACAGACCGGAAGTCATGTGAGAGGTCTTTTTTTACTGTGTTTCCTGACAGTATTTTGGTGAGTTTTAAAATATTTGATGTACGCACAATTTTAATATGAATAAAGAAGGTATTTCTGTATAATACACCATGAGAGGCACTTTATATGTTACTTTTTATCATGTCTCATGAAATACTTTAATCACCTTAAGGGACCAGTACCCTATTTTTGTAATAACATCTGTGATGACATCTAGCAGAGTTGGAAGGAAATAGGAGACCTGGATATCTGCTTTGACTGCTAATAATGTGCATATAGATATAGCAAGGTGAGAATTCTGGGAGCACAGTGGTGTCACATGGAGGTTGGATTCACAGCACTGTTTGATATGCCGTGAGGTGTGGGATTTTGAAGATTATTTGGAAGCACTTCAGATCACTTATTGTGAACTATTTGTTTTATATATTGCACATTTACAGGACACTGCTTTGTTATTTTATGTGTGTTATTTTATAAGATATTTGTCACAATATTGGTTTCTTTATAAGCGTTGGGTTTGTTTTTCACTAGTGGATATGCAACACCATTTTCTATATATATTCATTTTGCACGGTGGGAACACTGTTAGGTGTTGCAGCAACCACACAATTGCACAGATTTAAGTATTTACAGTATCATTTATTGACTAGCAACACACAGTATATATAGAGTGTATTACACAGGTAACGCAGGGGTTTCTATTCACATTATCATCCAGTTTACAATACGTATAGTATAAACAAGATGAAGAACACAGGTCACAAGAAATATTCGACATGAAAGGAAGGGGGGAACCAAGACTGGGATCTGGAACAAGGGGAGCAGATATAAGGCAGCAGGTGCAGGTTACATGATGCAGGGAAAGGTCAAGAGCAAGAGCTTGATAGCTGGCAGCAGTATCTGACTTAGCACAGCAACGCAAAACACTGACGCAAGGTTCATCAGCAGAAGAGGGACATAAGTAACCTCCCAGCAGCCAGCATCAGGTGGAAACTGATTACTAGCTGGGAGACACCCGCTGGTGGACACTGGAACTACAATTTTCCACTATGGGAAGCACAGTGCCACCAGCAGATGAACCAGGTCCTGACAGAGGGACAGGAGTATAGATAGAGGAAGACAGTTATGGAGACCGAGGAAAGCAAGAATATGAAGAGAGATAGAGGCAGGAGCACAAGAAGGGAAAGGGAGGAAGCAGTAAAGGTAAAGGGAAGAAAGGAATAAATAGAAAGATAGAGGCAGAAGTAGTGAGAGGAGGTGTAAGCAGGAGTAGAGAGAAAGGAGGCAGTAGTACTGAGAGAAAGGGAGGCGGCAGTAGAAGCAGAGGAAGGCATGAGTATTTTTACAGAGGTAAACAATGAGCACCTTAGTATTTATTGAAAACTGTTTCCCTAATGCCCATCTCCAGGACATTTTAATAATAATCTATTAGATTGTAAGCTCTAACGAGCAGGGCCCACTAGTTCCTCTTGTATTAAATTGTATTGGAACTGTACTGTCTGCCCTTGTAAAGGGCTGCACAAACTGTTGGTGCTATAAAAATCCTGTATAATAATTATAATAATAATATTTGCAGTGGGGCTGTGTACTGCAAGGATTAACTGTTTGTTTAGATTAGGGAAAAAGAGAAGCACTTATACTTACCTGGTTCTCCCCTGGCAGATGGCGCCCCCCCCCCCCCCACGCTTCGGCATCATCATCCATTCTAGGGCTATGGAACCCACATTGGTCATGATGACGTCAGTAAGTTAGACCAGTGGTCCTCAACTCCAGTCCTCAGGGCCCACTAATAGGCCAGATTTTAAGTATCACCTTGAGGAGATGCAGACTAGAGTACTGCAATCACTGAGCAGCAAATGATATCACCTGGGATGTATTTCAGTTATCTTGCAAATCTGGCCTGTTAGTGGGCCCTGTAGGCCAGGGTTGAGGACCACTGCGTTAGACCACTCGGCATGGGGTGGGGACGCTGCGGGGACTGGTCTAGCAGCATGGAAGATTGGGTAAGTAAATCTTCTGTTAGATTTTCCTTAGACCTAAACGATTAATTAACCATGGAACTGCAGATCAAGCCGCACTGCAGTGGATAAATTAAACATTTCCTGGAGCTGGACTTCAAATATAAAAATAGGGTTTTTATTGAAATTATGTTTTTGTGTTTATTTACAGGGAAATTGTAGACATGATGATGTAGATGACATATAGACAACCCCAACAATGTTGCAGCTACCTCAGATACCTCTGTATCTATAAATGTATTATGGCAATATTTACATAATCACCATGAAAAAAGTGTCTGATTTCTAATATATCTCTTTACTTTCTTTTCAGACCTATTAATACAGTAAACATTTCCTGTTTGGATTTGGCCCAGATAGTTGGAGACATGATGGCACAGGTCCTTCATATGGAATCACATTTTCCAGGTATAGTGAGAGTACGATAATATGCATTATGGAGAAGCTATAAATAGTGCTGGCAATGGTATATTTACTGTCCCTATACACGGTAATGAAGCTCTGTGCTTAGAATTGTCATTATATAGAATAGCTGTAATACATGACCACTTTTAGTTGAAATATTGTTCCTTTGTGTGGCTACTTCAGGACATAGCTGAATTGGCCTTAGCTAGACAAATGGCGCTTTTCCACTGCATGGAACCGAACGGTTCGGCTCGCTTTTGTGCTTTTCCACTGCTGGTACCGCATGGTATGGTGTAGGAACGGTTCGGTACGGAACGGCGGCGCTTTTCCACTGCATGGAACCGAATGGTACGGCTCTCAAAAACAGTACCACCTCGATTGTGGTTCCAAGAGGTACCATACCCGGTAACATATCCCACAATCCTTTGCATGCAGTCACTTCTAGCCACTGATTGGTCAGAGAATCCCACCCACCACGTTGTTATCCCACCCACTTAACTTTAGTACTACTTTAGTGGAAAAGCAAACCATACCGTACCGTTCCGAACCGTTCCAACACCGTACCATGCGGTACCAGCAGTGGAAAAGCAAACCGGGCCAAGCAGGGCCAAGCAGGGCCGAGTAGAGCCGAGCCAGTACTTGCAGTGGAAAAGTGCCAAAAGAAAGGTCATCTTTCATGGATTGATTCACCCTCCATGCTAATAAAGCGGATGTGGTGGAGAGATCTCCACTGCCGGCTATTGTATTCAAGCAGCTGCAGCACCAACTGAACAGTCACTGCAGCTGATTGGATGCAGTCACTGTTCAGGTGATAACACTGTTCAGGTGATAACAACAAACAAAATAAAAAAATGAATCTTGCACGGACCCAGAAGATAGACAACTGGTTCTTTTCATGCTTACCAACAAAGGTCACCTTACTTTTATAAATAGATTTTCGTTTTTTTTTTTCAATAATACCGAGCCTATTAATGGTTGTCTTTATTTTCTGGTGCTGACTATTTCAATGAGACAGAATTCATATTTGCTTGCCATTTGTCTGTCCAGGAAAATCCATCCCGCCTTCTTTATCTGCTATAAAAGACCCTGATGCGTCCTATTCTGTGGAGACACCTTATGGTTATCGGCTGGATTTGGACTTCCTGAAATACGTTGATGATATAGAGAAAGGACATACCATTAAACGAGTGCCTGTCAGCCGCAGGCCTCGATTTGGATCATTACCCCGAGGCCCTGGATACACTGGATCTTGGTGGACATCTACAGAGTCTCTCTGCTCCAATGCAAGCAATGACAGGTAATGATAATGAGCACAATGAGCAAGCGTCTGCAATCACTTGATTTATTCTCCCTGGAGAAGAGACGCCTGAGGGGGGACATGATAGCAATTTTTAAATATCTCAATGGGGAATTCAGCTTAGAAAAAAAGCTGTTCAGTCGAAGGGATTGCATGAGGACTCGAGGGCATACAATGCGATTAGAGGAGAAGCGTTTTAACCTCAGGCAACGTGGGGGGTTCTTTACTGTTAGGGCTACAAGATTGTGGAATTCTCTACCACAAGAGGTGGTTTCTGCGGGTAGTATGTTTGGCTTTCAAAAGACTCTTAGACGTACATCTCAAGGATCAGAACATTCAGGGCTATGTGAGATGATTACAGCCACACACACCTACACAGGTTGAACTGGATGGACTATAGTCTTTATTCAACCTCACCTACTATGTAACTATGTAACATAAAGCCTTAATGGTAAATATCAATGAACTCAAACCTTTGATGTGCAACTACTACATATCCATAAAAGTTGTAAATATAATGGAAAATCATATCTCAGCAATGCATAACATTTCTTCTATTTAATATTGCATGGTAAAGCCATTATAGTATACCTATATAGAGTCATTAGAAAATAGCTAGTAACTATCCACACTAATTATTAAACCAATAAATGGACTTCCAATAAATATATGGATACATTTAGAATTATAGAAGGGAAAACAGAAAAGAGATTATCATTTTGGTTCCTCTTGTTTGGTCCCTGTTGCCCTACTCCTTTATCCATGAGTGATATGTCCCAAAAGTCTAACTTACTTTCTTTTATTTCAGTCGCCATTCATCCTACTCATATTGTGGAAGAGGCTTTTACCCAGCGTATGAGGTCAGGAGTGGTTCTCAAGCCTCGAACAGCTTCAATCCCAGGGTGGAGAGAACACTGCTGGATGCCAGCAAGAAGCTGGAGGCTGGACAGTCTCGCCCACTTAGCCTGGGATGCAGGTCCACCACCTCTATCTCTACACCATCCCTATCTCGTCTTCCATCCTCATCTTCATGTCAACAACTCTCTTCTTTCACTCCGCTAAGTTCTGGGATGTCCACTCCAGTATCTCCGACCCCAGTCCATCTTCAGCATGTAAGGGAGCAGATGGCTGTGGCACTAAAGAGGTTACGCCAACTGGAAGAGCAAGTGAAAATGATCCCTGTTCTTCAGGTAAAGATTTCGGTGCTCCAAGAAGAAAAACGTCAACTTAGCGTCCAGCTTAAGAGCCAAAAATATTTAGGACACCCTGGGGTCAACACAAAAAGCAAGACTAGAGGAGAACTTTACATAGAAATTCCAGAAGAAGAGATAAAAGATGGTAGAGTAGGAGGAAAACATGCATTTGATGGAATGGAAGTAGAAGAAAGGAAAGAAAAAGAAGACGCCAGAGAAGATGTCAAGAAAGGAAGTTTGTTGTCTATTGAAAAACCGGCTAAAAAGTTATGCAGTGTTGGTGTTTGGGTGAGAGAAGTGGACTTCCTTCCGGTTCCAGGCAAACAGCTAGAGGCCGACAAACAGAAGTTTCTGATTCAGGCACTCTCCGCCAAAATAGCAGTACTGGAGAGGCAGCTTGCCCGAGCCTTAACCGAGGTACAGAATGCTAACCTAAAACTAGAGGAAGCTGAGAAAATGGCAAGAGGAGAGGATACATTGAAGAAGGAAAAGAAGGAGGAACTGAGAGCAGATGCAGTGAAGGTTGCTAGGGTGGAGAGAGGAAGTGAAGTGGTCTCCAGCACTGAAGTAGGGCCTACGCTTCAGCCACAAAGGGCACGGAACTTGGAAACTAGAGGCGGAGGAACAGTTAAAGTAAGAGATGGAGATGCAGATAGAGTCTTCAAAAGCAGAGAAGTGATGGAGAAACCACTCCTTACTACACCTGGGCCTGCTGTCCATGTACATTTGGTCAAGAAAATCAGCATTACTGGACAAAGCACCAAGGACACAGAAAGCAAAGGTAAAATATGAGAAACCACAATTCCAGTTATATGAAAACATTAATAATGTTAAAAACTGAGCAGGATGAAAGATAGGCTGTCTTCTTATATCTCTTGGGGACTCCATTGGCAAGAGATCCCACCAGAATTCCAATGTCAGACTAACCTCCATGACTATTACTAAGCCAAATGATGTTGCCATGTTCTTTTGATGGCTTCTCCAAAATCTAAAATAAATTACTAATTGGAAATATCCAGCTTAAAAAGTTACACCTTTATTACACCACTGGAGACTTGGAGAGATATGAAAAGTCGACCAATGGTTCAACCCACTTTTTGTTGATCACTACAATGAGCAATCTATTGCTTTCTATTTTATATTACTATGTGCTACTACTAATCTGTATTGTACT
Organism: Pelophylax lessonae; assembly: GCF_965119305.1. Lineage (NCBI taxonomy): Eukaryota > Metazoa > Chordata > Amphibia > Anura > Ranidae > Pelophylax > Pelophylax lessonae. The sequence continues at coordinate 601,118,864 of NC_138771.1, read as the reverse complement.
GCTGTGTGCTAATACTTCTCTATGTGTTATACTACTGTGTGCTGCTCCTTATCTATTGCTGTTTGTTTTATACCACTATGAATTGCCACTGCTCTCTGTGTTGTACAATTATATGCAACTATACAATTATATGCAACTACAGTTTTCTCTGTTGTACTATTGTGTGCTACTGCTGTTTTTTGTTTTGTACTACTGTTTACCTCTACCACCCTCTATGTTGCTCTACTATGGGCTACTACTGTTCAGTGTTGTTCTTCTATGTGCTACTACTGCTCTGTGAGGGACTACTGTATGCCATTACTAGTCTCTGTGTTGTGCTGCTATGCATTATCACTGCTCTTTGTGTTGTACTATTATGCTTTACCACTGCTCTCTGTGTTGTACTGCTATGCATTACCACTGCTCTCTGCGTTGTACTACTATGCATTACCACTGCTCTCTGTGTTGTACTACTATGCATTACCACTGCTCTCTGTGTTGTACTACTATGTATTACCACTGCTCTCTGTGTTGTACTACTATGCATTACCACTGCTCTCTGTGTTGTACTATTACGCATTACCACTGCTCTATGTGTTGTACTACTATGCATTACCACTGCTCTCTGCGTTGTACTACTATGCATTACCACTGCTCTATGTGTTGTACTATTATGCATTACCACTGCTCTATGTGTTGTACTATTATTCATTACCACTGTTCTCTGTGTTGTACTATTATTCATTACCACTGTTCTCTGTGTTGTACTACTATGCATTACCACTGCTCTCTGTGTTGTACTTCTATGTGTTACTACTGTTCTTTCCGTTGTACTACTGTGTGCTACTATTGTTTTTGTAGTACTTTGTGCTTCTACTGTTAAATTATATATATGCCATTTTTGCTACAAGAAGAATGGACGCTTTTAGGCTGCAACAATAGATTATAAGTAATGGTTTATTTTTTATCTCTAGGGCCTGATACCAACAGTAAAACTGATGAGCAGCCACAAAACATTCCAAGGGAAGAAACCAACATGGAACATGGCAGTGCAAGGAGAGAAGAAGACGACACAGGTAAGAACTGCATGGTAAGGAAGCACTGTCGATCTGTGGACAGCATTCAAGCCAATGCATATATTGTTAGCACACCATGGATCGTCAAGACAATGTCCAAAGATTTATTATTGATACATGGGAAACACGACCTCCATTAAATGGCACTATTTAGGCAAATTTAACTGTATAAAAAGTTACAAAATATTCTTTATTGTAATTATATCATAGAGGTAATAAAATTGTTAAAAAATATAAATTTTAATATACCAATACAAAATGTTACAATAGTGACTACAGTACAAATTTGTTGTAATACAATAACAGTTAATTTGCAGAGGCTCTGTATGAGTAAAATACATGTTTCAGAGACAGTGGCTCCTTCCTCAAGGGTAACTCTGCAGGCAATACAATATAATCTGTAGTGAGATTGAAAATAAATATTTTAGAACATACAAAGCATAGCATATATGTAAAGATATTGGAAGTTTAAGGTCATGTGGTACTCACACAACAGACAAATAACAGGAGTTGGACTATGCTCGAAATCCATAACTACGGTGCCACCATATCTGTGTGACCCTCCAACATAGAGGGAATAAGGGACAAACAAATGGCCACTGCCCCCAACTTTAACTGGCCTTCATGGCAAGGAGCACATGGAAGGGCAACGCATGCAAAGCAAAACCAAAGAAAATTCCCAGCTCAACCAACTGAATTGTCCTGTCTAACAGTTAGCATTAAAAAAGGGGTTTAGTTTGCACACATTTGCAAATAAATGCGTAAGCTGCAGAGGCCACAACAAGGCACCCCATTATTATCCACAGTCCTAACTCTATACATTTTGGAGAGCCTCCGTAGTAGAAGCAATAAGAGGGAATAGAGGGGACACAGGGTCTCCACAATCCACAACAGGCAGACACTGGGACAGCCTAACGCCAACAGAAAAAGAGGGGGAGAGTGATGTATGCATATCACAGTCAGTGAATGTGTATGATAAACACCACATTAATATCTATATTAAGGCAAGAAAAATGAGCCACCTAAAAACGAGGTAGAGGAATAACTTGTTTTCCAAAACTACAGCAACCCTCATAAAGCATCAGTTATTCATATATTCCAGAAATAGGGAAAACTGTAATAAATAAAAAAAAGTAGCAGTTTTTAACCATTTATTATTGTGTCCTTGGTGGTGGGACCATGTATAATATTCCATCGCACAAGTTCCTGGAAAGAAGTAAGCAGGTGCTGCGGCAACTACCAGCTTGGGAGTGGTAACATCATAAGCCAAAGCATTTATCGGCAGCACATCACCAATCTTCCAGATAACCTCCAAACATTTATTAAACACTTGCCAACCACGTAACGTATATTTAATGCGCCTGGTCGGCTCTATTGCGGGAAATCCTGTACCTGTACGTCATTTTGTGCAAAAGGCTCTAGGTGGCATGTGCGCGCCGCCGGAGACCCGATTGTGTGCTGATTGGAGAGAGGGGGAGTCAATTAGCAGGTCCAGTGGACCCAATGTCCGCCTCCCACCCGCCATCATTCCCAAGAGAGGCAGAACGCCGTTCTGCCAGGGGAGGAGATGGGGATTTTGTGTTTCTGCTAAGCAGGAACACGGATCTCTGTCTTCCCCCAGTCAGAGCAACCCTACCATAGTTGGCAAGCACCCCTTAGGGGCACATTTAACCCTTTGATCGCCCCCTAATGTTAACCCTTTCCCTGCCAGTGTCATTAGTACAGTAACAGTGCATATTTATAGCACTGATTACTGTATTGGTGTCACTGGTCCCCAAAAAGTGTCAGTTAGGTGTCTGATTTGTCCACTGCAATGTCGCAGTCCCGCTAGAAGTCGCTGATCGCCACCATTACTAGTAAAAAAATAAATAAAAATTCCACAAAAATATCCCATCGTTTGTAGATGCTATAAATTTTGTGCAAACCAATCAATATACACTTATTGGGATTTTTTTTTTACCAAAAATATGTAGCAGAATACATATTAGCTTAAATTGATGAGGAAATTAGATTTTTTTTTACATTTTTTATATTGAATGTGTTTTATAGCAGAAAGCAAAATATATTGGTTTTTTTTTTCAAAATTGTTGCTTTTTTTTTGTTTATAGCGCAAAAATAAAAACCGCAGAGGTGATGAAATACCATTAAAAGAAAGCTCTATTTGTGAGAAAAAAAAGAACATCAATTTTATTTGGGCGCAATTGTCAGTTAAAGTAACGCAGTGCCGTATCGTAAAAATTAGCCTGGTCATTAAGGGAGGTAAAACCTTTCCGGGGTTGAAGTGGTAAAAGTGAACGCATCAAAGCAGTAAAGGTGCAACATTTCAGGGCCACACATGACCCCTTCATCAGGTATGTGATGTCATCACAAACGCCTGCACATTATCCTGAAGATCCCTGGTGTTCTGCTAATATATATTCCTTGGCTTATGATGTTACCGGTCTTCAGCTTGATAGTTGCTGCAGCAACTGCTTTCTTCTTTCCAGAAACATGTGCAATGGAAATACTGTATGTGGTCAACACTCAGGTCCCACCACAAGGGAAGCAAAACTTGCGTGGTGTTTGCTGCTCTGTTGGTTGGAGCTTCCCACCGTTGAACTGTTTTCCACCCATAATCCCAAACCTGACTTGTAGGGTAATTGGCTTCCACCAAGCTGGCAATAGAGTTTATCTGAGTGTGGCTGTATCAGGTACATTAGCAGTGGCGGCTGGTGCTCCATGGGCCGAGGGGCAGTGGTGTATTTAGGTTTTGTGCTGCCCTAGGCCTGACAAAACTTGTGCACCCCCTAATTTAAATATGACCCACCCCTTCCTGTAAAGGTCACACCCCTTCCTGTTTAGGACCCACCTTGTCATCTGTAAACCACAGACCACAACCACAGTCTATCAGTGCCCATCAGCATAGCTTCATCAGTTCCCATACGTTCAGCCTCATCAGTGCCACCTCTTTACTGCCCGTCAGTGCAGCATATCAGTGTGGCCTCATCAGTGTGGCCTCATCAGCCTTATGTCACGGGTTTAGTAAGATTACTCTTTTAAAATATTTGACTTGTGTTTGCTGCCACTAATTGTAATTATAGGATTATTTCACTTATTTGTATAATAAATAGGAAGTCCATAGTCATTATACAAATAATGAAATATTTTTTTGCTGCCCCCCTGCAAAGTGCCGCCCTAGGCCTGGGCCTTGTTGGCCTAGGCCAGGATACAGCACTGCCGAGGGGGTGGCAGACGGATCACACCATACCCTCCCCGAAACCACACCAGCTTCAGCCCGCACACCTAAACCCCCCCCCGGGACGCCGGCTCATTCAGGGCAGGCTGCGGCTTCCCCCTCAGTCTCCTCCGTGGGCTTCCCCTGCGTTTCCTCCCTCCTCCTCCTCAGCCAATAGCATGGCCTCTCCTTTCGGCCAATCGGGAAAGGGGTCTCCCTCTTCCTGATTGGCCAGGAAGTGAATCAGTGTGGCAATAGCAAATATTCATTCGCTATTGTCACAAAACTGGGTGGGCTCAGGGTGCAGTGCTCTGCGCCCCAAGCCCACCCTTTCTTTGAAGCCTATTAGAGCCTCTGGTTCTAATCGCGTGCATCAAAAAAAAAAACAAAAAAAAACATTGGAATCCATGCGTCCGGCGCCCTGCATGTAGATTAGGGGGCCGGATGCATGGATATGGGGGCGGCTCCCCTGCGCCCCCAATGGACGGGCCGCCACTGGACATTAGATAGTTAGAGTCTGATAGAAACGGTTCTCTGTGATCTGTAAAGTTATGATGTTGCTATGTAAACACAGGAAACAATAGATGAGTAAAAATAGGAAAGTACAAGAATTTCACTTTTTCATGACATTTTTAGGCTCATCTACTGGAATGCCAGAGAGATTATTAAAGTGTTGCTATTTTTAGGCTAGTACATTTGTTTTTGTCATTTAAAACCCGGCTTGACAAAAAAGCTTTTTATTTCATGCACCCAATACTTGCACCCAATGCATTAAAGCTGTACTCCATCCTTGCTTTCAGTCTTGCACAGCTGTAGTGAAATTGCTTATTCTGATTTCCCTGCACACTGCAAGCTTATCACAGTGTGCATTAGAAGCTACAGAAAGTCAGAAAGAGCCTGCTCCAGCACAGTCGGCATCATCTAACTCTTTCCTCCCTAGCTAAAATGTCCCTGGCTTTCCTCTTTAATTCATTAGATTTCTATTCTGTCAATCATTGAGGCACAACATCATGAGGGTGTTCCCTAAAGCAGTCTGCCTAGAAATGCCCACTCCTCCAGACCAACATCCACTCATCAACGCATTTTTATATTTGCATAAATCCTCCCAAAAAACAGCCCATTGCTTGCATCAGAGCAGAGGACTCTTGAGAACAGGACTGAGGCAAGGTGTTGTGATGGTTTCAGCACCCTGCTGCCCTTCCACCAGCCATGATCTGCCTGCATTGCATAGAAAAGCTCAGAAACCCATTAATGACATTCCTGGGACTAAAAATAGGGAAGGAAATTGAAACAGGTTTTATTTAAAAATGTAATTTGCATATTCATGGGAGGGACCAAGCAGGTTAAAGTGTAACTAAACCCTCCTATTGTTTTCAACCAAGGAAGCTGCCATCTTGGCCTCTGTTTGACACCAGCCATTGGATGGTTTGGCAGTTTGGTTGAGAGCACAACCAATGTGACAGTTACATTTCCAGCACATCCCAGAAATGTAACTGTCTTTCTAAACTGTTAAATCAGTGGGTTTACTTCTGCTTTAAATGTCAATCTTAAAGAGGTTGTAAACCGATAATTTTTTTTTTTATTTTCTTTACATCCTGAAAGATAAAGACATAATGAGCTAGTATGCATCGCATACTAGCTCATTATCAAATGCTTACCTTAGAACGAGCCCTCGCCGCGCCGCGTCTTACCTCTATGACGGGCGACATGTACATGTCGCCCGTCTTCCGGGATCGCGGCATCCGGCCATCTGATTGGCTGGAGCCGCGGTGACGTCACTCCCGCGCACGCGCGCGGGAGCCGACGGTCACGGCACAGGGCTCTGAAGGAACGGCACGATCTGCCGTTCCTTCAGAGCGCATGCGCCAGTGACGTCACTGGCTGCATCAAATGTAAATATCTCCTAAACGGTACATGTTTAGGAGATATTTACAGTACCTATAGGTAAGCCTTAACATAGGCTTACCTATAGGTACAACTTCCTGAGGAGGGTTTACTTCCTCTTTAAAGCGGAGTTCCACCCAAAAGTGGAAATTCCACTCCTGACATGCCACATTTTGAATGTCATTTTTTTTTGGGGGGGGGGAGCGGGTACCTAGTTTTGACAGGTACCCGCTCCCACTTCCACTCGGAGTGCGGCGGCACCCTGAGCGGAAGTTCTCCTCTCCCCCACCCTCCCTGCAATCTTCTGGGACATGTCAGAGGTCCCAGAAGATTGCCTGCCAATCAAGACACGCAGCGTAACTCGCGCATGCGCAGTGCGTACCCAGCTGTGAAGCCGCAAGTTGTCACACCCGGGTGCCCACACCAGTGATGCCGGCGCCGCCGAGACCCGAGGGAGAGGATGGAGGCTTCGGACGGCCGCATCGCTGGACCGTGGGACAGGGACAGAGCGCCTGTGATCCTTCTATATAGGATCACATGTCTCTGTGATCATTTCACAAGTCCCTCCCCCCACAGTTAGAATCACTCCCCTAGGCTCACACTTAACCCTTTGATCACCCCCTAGGTTAACCCCTTCCCTGCCAGTGTCATTATTACAGTAACAGTGCATATTTTTAGCACTGATTACTGTAAAAATGTCACTGGTCCCCCAAAAAGTTTAAGCTAGGGGTCCGATCTGTCTGCCACAATGTTGCAGTCCTGCTAAGAGCCGGTTCACACTGGGGCGACTTGTCAGGTGACCTGGTCGCCTGACAGGTCGCCTGCCATAGATTAGCACAGGACTCGTTCTAATAGGAGCGACACAAGTCGCTCCGACTTAGAAAAAGGGTCCTGTACTACTTTGGGGCGACCTGCATTGACTTCAATGATATGAAGTCCGTGCATGTCGCTCCGAAGTCGCGGTGCGCGCTGTGCACCGCGACTTCACAGGTCGCCCCGGCAAGTTGGGTCGCCCCTATGTGAACCGGCTCTAAAAATCACGGATTGCCGCCATTGCTAGTACAAAAATAAATAAATAAATAGAAATGACATAAATCTTTCCTGTAGTTAGTAGACGCGATAACTTTTGCGCAAACCAATCAAAATACGCTTATTGCGATTTTTTTTTTTACCAGAAAATATGTAGCAGAAAACAAATTGGCCTAAAAGGAAGAAAAATTTTGATTTTTACATTTTTTTTTAATTTTTTGGGAATGTTATATAGTAGAATGTGAAAAATATTTTTCAGAATTGTCGCTCTTTCTTTGTTTATAGTGCAAAAAAGTAAAAGCGCAGAGGTGATCAAATACCAACAAAAGAAAGCTCTGTTTGTGGGAAAAAAAGGACATCGATTTTATTTATGTACATTGTCGCACGACCGTGCAATTGTCCATTAAATTAAGGCAGTGCCAAATCGCAAAAAATGGCCTGGTCATTAAGGGGGCAAATCCTTCCGGTCCAAAACTGGTTAAAGTCCAACTTCAGTGGAGCGGTGGCTGCCTTAGTTTTTATTTTTAGGTTCAAAACCCCAAATACAGAAAATACTTTTTAAGGCAGAACTCCATTTTTTATAGTTGTAATCCATAGTTGCAATCCTACCTTCTGTATTAAATTTTTTTTTTTGGCAAGTTCTACTAACCCTCATCATGCTCCAGTGATGACTCTGGTTTTCTGCCTCATCCAGCACTGCTGGTCCTCCTTGGGCACAGTGACACCCATGTCTTTCTGCCCACTTCTTTTGACCCCAGCCTTTCATTTATACACGCCCTGGGGAAGGTGGGGAGGGGCGGGGAGTCCTCATCAAGTAGGTTTAGCTAACAGTACTCAAGGACATTTTGATAGATCAACTTCTGATGAGCAGGGTCGACCACACACGGATCAAAACTCGTCTGGTCTCTGCCAAATTAATCTATGGCAAGCTTAAATTGGAACTTCACTCTCCCGATCAGCATTGATTATTTGTAATCCTCATTCTGCTAGCATTGGTAAATTGATAGGAAAGTATATCATATTTATTTATTTAAAACTTTTTTTTTTACATTTCTTCGGCTACTTCCTGGTTTCTTGCCTAGGCAAATGATGTAATACATCCCAGGAGTCTTCAGGAGGAGAGGAGGAGGGGTTTTCTCAGCTAAGCACACCTTCCTGCATGCATGCCTGAGCTGAGGGCAGGTGGATTCCAGGAATTATATGCTACATGAATCATCTGCCCTTACTCAGGATGGCCAGAAATGCTAGGGGGTTGTTTTCAAAGTGATTTCTTAACCAAATAAAGCATGGAGACAAGAATGGAAGGGGGAGTTTGCTTTGAATATTAAAATGCATGAAATAGTGTTTTTGGTATGTTGGCCTGAGATGCAGTGAAGATCCGCTTTAGGCAATGCTATTGCTTACATGTCATTATGAGAGTGCTGTGCAGTCCACGAGGAATACCATTTATGAAAGATAGCTGTGCTTCCCCCAGTGGTCCTAAGTGGTACTGCAGCGTTTATCCTTTTTTGCTGCTTTTGGATTTTTTGTGCTTTAGGAACATTTGACTCATGAGTACTTTGCGATTTTGCTATCCGTACTAATTTTCTGGTTTGCGTTGCTTTTACAGACTTGGCCAGGCATCTCAGTCATAGGCTGACACAGGATGAACAAGAAGCTAAATCATCACCGTTTTCTGGCGTAAATGGAGAGTGAGTTTCTCTTCAATGAATGCACATTTTTTGTGTTTCCATTTATACACCAGTTACCTTATTTCTGACATGACTGTCTACTATAACATGGCTACCTTTCTTTACTGTGTAGAATGGACGCTGGCTCTTCAGAGGATTCCGGGACTATGGAGAACCCTTCAGATAGCGAGAGCACTGAGAGTGAATACCATGAGGCCAGCGAGGGCCTGGCAATCAGCCCAACGGATCCCAAGCCTGGAAGTAGCAGCCAACCGAGGGAGGCAGAGAGACAAAAAACTCCAGAGGCCGCTACTGTCAGCTCACCCCCTACCAGCCCGACCCCCAGGTATGACCCACTGCCTACCTAAGACCCAAAACGTAGGGTATATCATTCATATATATATATATAAACTGGGAATAACTTGGTCGTCAAGACAAAAAAAAAAATCAAAATCCCTCCACAACCCCACCATACAGTATATTGGCCTGTTATCCTTTCCTACCATACCTTCCTAATTTCTGACCTACCTGCTGTTGCAAGGTGTTTTTTATTTAGACACCATGATTAGTAAGGTTCTAAAAACATTAACACACGCCGATAACATTACTTACACTAGTTCGACCCCAATGCTGCGGCCATCTAGGTGAACATGTATGTTTTTTTTATTTACTTTTTTATTCACGCACTCTTTTAAGTTCCACTTTAGGTACTGACAAAGTTAGGGTCCAAAAAACAGGCCCATGGTGGAAATTGCTCTGGTCCAAAAGCTGTATACAAGTATGAGAACTGATGTGGTTAAAGACTGATGTTGTGTCACTGACTAGTCTCATTTGATCCACACGTGGTGATTGCTTTAGGTGGTCAGATATGGGGGTATAGATTGTGATATAGAGGTTAAGGCCTCATAATTCAATCCCTGAAGAACACAATGACCATGCAGTTGAACAGCAAACCCCCTTGTCAGTATCAGTGAGTGAGTCAGTGAGTGTCTCTGTATGGTAGCCACAAGCAAGAAAAGGACCCATGCTGCTATTAGGTGTAACATTTTTGTAGTCCGACACTGCTGCTCTTTATATATATATATATATATATATATATATATATACATACATACATATACATATACACACACACACACACACACACAATATTTTACCAAAATGATTGGGACCCCTGCCTTTACACGCTCATGAACTTTAATGGCATCCCAGTCTTAGTCCATAGGGTTCAATATTAAGTTGGCCCACTCTTTGCATCTATAACAGCTTCAACTCTTCTGGGAAGGCTGTCCACAAGGTTTAGGAGTGTCTATGGGAATGTTTCACCATTCTTCTAGAAGCGCATTTGTGAGGTCAGACACTAATATGGACAAGAAGGCCTGGCTCGCAGTCTCTGCTCTAATTCCTATCGGGTTGAGGTCAGGACTCTGTGCAGGCCAGTCAAGTTCCTCCAGCCCAAATGCGCCCATCCATGTCTTTATAGACCTTGCTTTGTGCACATCATTTGGTGGAGGGGGGTTATGGTGTGGGGTTGTTTTTCAGGGTTTGGGCTTAGCCTCTTAGTTCCAGTGAAGGGAACTCTTAAGGCGTCAGCATACCAAGATATTTTGGACAATTTTATGCTCCCAACTTTGGGGGAACAGTTTGGGGATGGCCTCTTCCCATTCCAATATGACTGCACACCAGTGCACAAAGCAAGGTCCATAAAGACATGGATGAGCGAGTTTGGGGTGGAGGAACTTGACTGGCCTGCACAGAGTCCTGACCTCAACCCGATAGAACACCTTAGGGATGATTTCGAGCAGAGACTGCAAGCCAGGCCTTTTCATCCACATCAGTGCCTGGCATCACAAATGTGCTTCTGGAATAATTGTCATACATTCCCATAGACACTCCTAAACCTTGTGGACAGCCTTCCCAGAATAATTGAAGGCGTTATAGCTACAAAGGGTGGGCCTACTCAATATTGAACCCTATGGACTAAGATTGGAATGTCATTAAGGTTCATGTGCGTGTAAAGAGACTTTACAATACTTTTGGTAATATAGTGTATATATATATATAAAATATGATGATGATTCTGTACTCTGATAGGTACTGTTCTTGTTCTATGTTTACAGGGTTGAGCTCAGTAACATTCTGATCTCTGGCTGCGTGGCTCTGCAGAAGTCCCTTGATGACCCCACTGCTCTCAATGAGGCGGAGAAGGTAAGGGGAGCTTTTCAAGTAAAAGGCCAATTTACCTGTGACTGTGAAGCTGCTGGAGGACCACAAGCCCCAGCATTCAATTCCATCTGGACATGCCCATAGCTAATCAAACTCATCACAATATTGATTTAGTGTTCAAAATGGCTGCCTGTCTTGTTTGAGGGCAACAGATTCCCAGTGCTTTCTGTAAGGGCTCGTTCATATGTGCTTTGGTCTCTGAAGAGCGTTCAGATCGCATTTTTTTTTCTGTTTGGATAAAGTGGGGAAGGTTTAGGCCCCTCATTGCAGTCTGTGTTCCCACTGGGAAAATTCAACCCTCACTCTGTCCTAGTGATCATTGTCACCAAAAAAATAAATGGAGAGAAAAATCCAAAATTTTAGGACTGTCCCTAAAACAAGAGATAAGAGAAAATCTTTCAGTGGGGTCACCTGGGGACAGCTGTCTAAAAGGGGGATTCCTCTATCTGTGTGTGGGATTTCCTCTGACTTCCTGTTTTGTCTCTGGGACAGGAAGTGAAGAGAATTTTCCCTAATGGTACACAGACAGCAAAAAAAAAAACAACAAAAAAGAAAACTGACAGGGGTTTACTCTTCCCTACTTCCTCCAGAACTACAAGAAAATGTTTGGCTGTACATATACTTTAAGGCCCCGTGCACACTGGGTGTTTAGCCCCAATGCATGGGGCTCCGGTGTTTAGCTGTGGCCGAAAGGGCATGAATTCACTGTCCAGCTCCACTGCCAGCAGCCTGTAAAACTGTATGAGAGTCTGTCAGCTGCTGCAGGAGGGGTGGGCAAGAGGGACGGCTGCCCTGGGTGCAATGAGTTATTGCAGGGATGGGGACGCCCTAACTCTAAGGTAAGGAGGGGGGGTTGCAATTTGGCATATTTGCCCTGGGCTCTGGATGACCTTGTCCCGGCACTGCCTAGCAGTATGAACATATAGGGCAGTATGCGCCCTGGGATGGCCAGAACAGAAGAACTCTTAGGCCTAGTTCACACCTATGCATTTTTTTGTGCATTTTCAGTTTTGCAGTAGCACATTACAGTCTGTTTAGCATGGTTTCATATTGGCCACGTTGATATTTCTGCATTTTATGGAAAGAGCCAGTGACATTTTTCTGGTTTTTGGTTCCATAGACTTCAATGGATCAAAAACGAGTATTGAAAAACCCAAAATGCACCCAGAATTTGCAACCTGCATAGGTATGAACCAGGCCTTATAGAGTTGACAGGCTGCCCGCAGAAGGGATGTACAGTACACTTGCCTGCACTTTTGTGACATTTGTATCCATTTAGTCTTTTTCCCCCATCACAAAGTACGAAGCTGAACGGACCCATGTTAGGTTTTTGGGGAGACAGATGTACACAGACATTCAACTGTTTACCTCCTTTTTTCCTCTAAGCCATCAGATTTAGGGCCACAAATAAGTGGAAAAGGATGCAAACTTTTTCCATTTTTTTTTTTGTTTGGACCTAGATGAACTCGGTGGTAATCGGATGTAAACAGACACTGCCTTTTACATCCGCCTGCCCATAGAATAACATTAAAGTCATTTTAATTTTTTTTTTTTTTCAATAAAAATAACAAATATGGTAAACTTGCCTCCTCTGTGCAGTTGGTTTTGCACAGGGCAGCCTGGATCCTCCTCTTCTCGGGTCCCTCTTCGGCTCTCCTGGCCCCTCCCTCTCTTTGAGTGCCCCCACAGCAAGCAGCTTGCTATGGGGGCACCCGAGCTGAGTCACAGCTCCGTGTATCCATTCAGACACGGAGCTGCTGTTCGGCCCCGCCCTCTCTCTTTCCTCATTGGCTGACTGATTTTGATTGACAGCAGAAGGAGCCAATGGCACCACTGCTGTGTCTTAGCCAATGAGGAGGGGAGTCCAAGATGGCCGAGACAGTCGCGGACATCACTGGATCTAGAGGGGGTTCAGGTAAGTATTAGGATGTGCTAGGGAGGCTGCTGCACACAGAAGGATTTTTTTTATCTTAATGCATAGAATGCATTAAGCTAAAAAAAACCTTCTGACTTTACAACCGCTTTAAGCTTCCACTCAGACCCGCCTGGCAGATCTGATCAGAATGACCATGTGAAAGGGACCTTAACATCATTGAAACGCAGAGACATTTACCTATGGTGACAGGCATGTTGTATTTAGGCAGCAGCACACACGGCGGTTATGCAGGAATGGATGAAGATCCTGCGGCAGAAGGAGGTGGATCCAGCCATCATTCGTCATCATCTAAACGTTTTCCGCGCAATGTCACTGCGGCTACTTGAAGTCATCGTCAACATGGCCGACCCCAAGGGAAACACAGCTGTGCACTACGCAGTGTCCCAGTCCAATTTTACTGTGGTCAGGCAGCTCCTGGAGACTGGTAAGATGGAAATAATAATATATATAAATTTATAATAATATATTTAAAATACATTTATATATATATATACACACACACACAAACATTTACTGTACACACACATACAGGTGCATCTCATAAAATTAGAATATCATCAAAAAGTTAATTTATTTCAGTAATTCAATGCAAAAAGTGAAACTCATATTTTATATAGATCCATTGCAGAGTGACACATTTCAAGCATTTCTTTTTTTTTTAAATTTTGATGATTATGGCTTACAGCTAGTGAAAACCCCAAATTTCAGTATTTCTGAAAATTAGAATATTACATAAGACCAATAAAAAAAAAAAAAAAAAGGTTTTTAATACAGAAATGTTGGCTAACTGCAAAGTATGTCCATGTACAGTATAGTATGCACTCAGTACTTGGTCAGGGCTCTTTTTGCATGAATTACTGTAACAATGCTGCGTGGCATGGAGGCACCAAGCTCTGCTGGAAAAGGAAATCAGCATCTCCATCTCTGACTGGGGAAAAATTTTGCATTTCATTTGGAAATCAAGGTTCCAGAGTCTGGAGGAAGAGTGGAGGGGCACAGAATCCAAGTTGTATGAGGTCCAGTGTGAAGTTTCCACAGTCAGTGATGATTTGGGGAGCCGTGTCATCTGCTGGTATTGGTCCACTGTGTTTTATCAAATCCAAAGTCAGCACAGCCCTCTACCAGGAAATTCTAGAGCACTTCATGCTTTCCTCTGCTGACCAACTTTATGGAGATGCTGATTTCATTTTCCAGCAGGACTTGGCACCCCCACACTGCCAAACGTACCAATACCTGGTTTAATGATCATGGTATCACTGTGCTTGTTTGGCCAGCAAACTTGCCTGACCTAAACCCAATAGAAAATCTGTGGGGTATTGTCAAGAGGAAGATGAGAGACACCAGACCGAACTATGCAGATGAACTGAAGGCCGCTATCAAAGCAACCTGGGCTTCCATAACACCTCAGCAGTGCCACAGGCTGATCACCTCCATGCCACACCGCATTGATGCCGTAATTCATGCAAAAGGACCCCCGACCAAGAATTGAGTGCATTCTATACTGTACATGGACATACTTTTCAGTAAGCCAACATTTCTGTATTTAAAATCCTTTTTTTTATTGGTCTTATGTGATATTCTAATTTTCTTAGATACTGAATTTTGAGTTTTCACTAGCTGTAAGCCATAATCATTAAAATTAAAAGAAAGAAATACTTGAAATATATCACTCTGTGTGTAACGCATCTATATAAAATATGAGTTTCACTTTTTGAATTGAATTACTGAAATACATTTACTTTTTGATGATATTCTAATTTTTTTAGATGTACCTGTATACACACTTCTTGTCTCCACCCCTACTCACCTCCAAGCATCATCCATTGGTTACTTCCCCAACCCACCTCCCAGCACCTCCTCATTTAGAGAATACAGAACCAAGTATAATTTTGTAGTGCTAAGAAATTTGTGTAGAAATGTGTTAATGATAGCAAGAAAAACAGTAATATAGATCTCCCCGCAGCCAGCAACAATATGCCCCTCCCCAGCAACAATAGATTCCCCAGCAACAATTGACCATTGCAACAAAATATTGACCCAGAAACAATAGACCCTGTGCAGCAACAACAGATCTCCCAGCAGCCAACATCAATATACTATCCAGCAGCCAGGAACAACAGACCCCACCCTCAAAAGTAGATCCCTTATAGCAACAATTGACCTCCCCAACAACACAAGGCACCCCTAGTAACAATATATCCTCCACCAGTAACAATAGACCTCCCCAGCAACAATAGACCGCCGTGAAAAAAATAGGTTTTTCTCCAGCAACAATAGATCCCCCAATAGCCAGCATCATTAGACCCTCCAGGAGACCCCAGCATTCCTTGCCATTACATACATTTAGTGCTGGAGGTGCAGGAACTGCGTTCCCCCATGTTCTTGCTATATATATTAGTAAAGTGGGGACCCAGGGGGTAGGGTGTTA
Source organism: Pelophylax lessonae (assembly GCF_965119305.1). Classification (NCBI taxonomy): domain Eukaryota; kingdom Metazoa; phylum Chordata; class Amphibia; order Anura; family Ranidae; genus Pelophylax; species Pelophylax lessonae. Next base: position 601,103,422 of record NC_138771.1, on the reverse strand, counting down.
GTTCATCTTTTAATTGTTTGTAAAAATGTGAACTTAAACTTTATGGAAGGCCTTAGCTCTACGTATTGTTTCCAGTCACAGAGAGGAGTTTTAAGTAATTCCTAAACATAATCTTTTTTACTCACTAGGGAATCGACCGATTATTGGCAATGCCGATATATTGGAGGCCGATATGCACTTTCCCCGATATATCGGAATCGGCCCCTGAGGTTACTGATATTACTGATATTTCAGGAAAGTGCTGTACTGGAGTGATGCTTGCAGGTAGAGGCATCACCCGGTATCGGCGTCCATAGCCAACGGTCAGCTGTCTTGTAAAGATAATCGATGTGGCTGAGAAGCCGCTCGGCTGTCATTACAAGGAGCGGGAGGGGACGTCTCCCCCCTCCCGCCACCTTCTGCGGCTCGCCTGGGTCTCCTGTCCCACCGGGAGACCCGGGCATCCTACCTGCACGGCCGCCGAAGAGAAGACACGATCAAAGCCTCATTCGGCTCTGATCGGGTCTCCATGTAAAAAACCCGGAAGTGGTGCCATGACATCACTTCCGGATACTCGGCAGCAAATTCAAAAAAATGCGAGCATTCAAAACAGCCAAACTTGCCATTTTGAATGCTTTTAAGTGCAGAGGAGGGGTTTGGGGTATTTTAGACCCCCAGATCCCTCCTCCAGAGTACCTGTGAAATTTTTTTTTTTTTTAAATGTCCGAAAATATCAGCCGATACCGATATCCGATAACCAAAATATCGGTATCAGTATCGGCACTAAAAAAATGATATCGGTCGATAACTACTACTCACCTAGAAAAATGTTGTCTCCACCCCACTTTGAAACCAGGAGGAGTCAACAGGGGTCATGCTGCCCCTATGTCTGCCCCCTACTGTAAACAGCTCCTCGGGGGAGTGGCCACATACAGCTCCTAATTTTTTTGTATTCTTCCTCATCATGCCTGACTGTTAAAGCCATTAAACAGTGTTAGGTTTTTTTTTGTACTGTAATTATTTTTTTTTACAGAAAGTTAAAGTTTGTTTCTGAATATAAACTGGAATTATGTTACATGTTTAGCTGTAAATATTTCTTTACAGTTTTTGTCATTGAAATGATTCAGCGCACAGGAATCTTCCTCTGGTTTATTAGCGGGGCCAGACCCAAAAACTATTTTCCAAAACAGCAGAAAATACAGATGTTATTTTATTCCGCTGCCTGGAAAATGTGATGACATTAGTCACTACACAGGGCCCTCTGGTGTTGTCTTTTACATACGCTGGTATATAACATTTTAAACGGAGCCGGATTAAGGCCAATTGGGGCCTGCGGCAGAATGAAATTGTTTAAGTTCCCTCCATCATCTCCATTTATCGTCATTAAAGTTCATCTGTGGTCTCCACATCTCATCTACTATTTTAGCCATCTCGGCCCTCTCCAGGTAATCCACTTTTTTAAAATGCCATAAAAATCTGTTATTTACCTATTTGACTTTTTTTCGTGGTGAGAACGGTGGATTGGCCTTAAAACTCCGGGCTGCCACATATTTGCATCCATTGGGCTTGGCTGTTCTGTGCTGAGAACGCACTCACTGCACGCTCCCAGCACACTGATCAAACTGTCACCAGCAGCTCCCGCTCACCATGGACTCTCAATCACGTGACTGCTTTGACAGCCAATCTCTGTGATCACATGATCAGTGACACTGCCTCCCAACATTAGGATCCATTTAAAGGGCCAGGAACAAGGGGTTAAAGTGATTGTAAAGTCTTTTTTTTTTTTTTTTTTAAATAAACATGTTATACACACCTGCTCTGTGTAATGTTTTTTCACAGAGTGACCCGGATCCTCCTCTTCTTAGGTCCCCCTTTGGTGCTCCTTGCCCGTCCCTCCTTTTGAGTGCCCCCCACAGCAAGTAGTTTGCTATGGGGGCACCTGAGCCAAGTCACAGCTCCCTGTCTCCATTCAGACATGGGGCCACGACCTGGCCCCGCCCCTCTCTCTCCTGATTGGCTGACTGACTTTGATTGACAGCAGCAAGAGCCAATCGCGCCACACTGCTGTCTCAGCTAATGAGTCCCGGGCAGCTGAGACACTCCTACAACATCGCTGGATCAAGATGGGCTCAAGTAAGTATGAGGGGGGCTACTGTACACAGAAGGTTTTTTTTTTATCTTAATGCAAAGAATGCATTTGGATAAAAAAAACTTCTGCCTTTACAACCCCTTTAACCATTTGCCGACCGCTCACAGTAATACTACTGCGGCAGATCGGCTCCCCTGGGTCCAGCGACGTAGACCTACGTCGCTGGACTCCTAGTGATCTCGGCGGCGCGCGCACGCCGCCGGAGGCTTGCTCCCACTGTGTTTAGACACAGCGGGAGTCGGGCCGGAAGAGGAGAGGCGGCGAATGTGAGAAGATCCGCCCACTTGTGTAAACAAAGCAGGCGGATCTTCTCTGTGACAGACAGGGAGAGATCACAGGATTCAGCTTAGCTGAACCTGCGATCTGTGTCTGTGTCACACAACCCCCCCTCCCCCCATACACATCAGTAAGCATGAGGCATACATTTAACCCCTTGATCACCTACAATGTTAATCCCTTCCCTGCCAGTGTCATTATTACAGTAACAGTGCATATTTATAGCACTGATTACTGTAGTAATGTCACTGGTCCCCCCAAAAGTGTCAAAAATGTCAGTTAGGGGTCCGATCTGTCCGCCGCAATGTCGCAGTTCTGCAAAAAATCGCAAATCGCCGCCATTACTAGTAAAAAAAAAAACCAAACAATAAAAATGACATAAATCTTTCCCGTAGTTAGTAGACGCGATAACTTTTGCGCAAACCAATCAAAATACACTTATTGCGATTTTTTTTACCAAAAATATGTAGCAGAAAACAAATTGGCCTAAAATGTTAAAAAATGTTAAAAAAATTTGATTTTTAAATTTTTTTGGGAATGTTATATAGCAGAATGTAAAAAATATTGTTTTTTTTTTTTTTTTTTTTCAAAATTGTCGCTATTTTTTTGTTTATAGCGCAAAAAGTAAAAATCGCACAGGTGATCAAATAACACCAAAAGAAAGCTCTATTTGTGGGGAAAAAAGGACATCAATTTCATTTGGGTACAGCGTCGCAGGACCGCACAATTGTCAGTTAACATAACACAGTGCCGAACCGCAAAATAGGGCCTGCTCATTAAGGGGGAAAATCTTCCGCTCCAGAAGTGGTTAAAGTGTTACTAAACCCAGGAGCCTGCATGCACTATATCTGGTCTCCCACAGTACACAGAACATGGAAATGTTTTAGTAAATGTAAACTGCTAAATACCTTTTCTCATCAGCAGTATCAGTGCCTGGTTAAAGCTTGTAGGAGGAGTTTTCGTTCTCCTCTGACTGTCCCATGAGGCTGCATGATCCCTGACCCTCTGTCTGGACAGTGCTGATTGGCCCTGTGCTGATCACACGCACCCTCCCAAAAAAAAAAAAAACTCTCTAGCAATACACTCCAAACTGAGCATGTCTCCACGTCTCTGAGCATGTCCCCACGTCTCTGTACTATCAGGAGGTGGTTTGGGGACTGTGAAAAAAGGGGAGGAGGGGACTCCTAGAGCTCTGTTCTAGCAGGAGATGGATTGGGGACAGTGTACGAAAGCGAGGATCAGAGAAGAAAGGTTAAAGCAGCCTTTTTACACAATGCAGAGGATTGATCTCTTAGGTTCCACAGTGAGTATAACAAGCATGTGCTCCTGCATATACAGACTGATTTTACTGTTGTAAAATTAGTCTGTATATCTTCTTCCTCTTCCTGGAAGGTTGGCTGTATTGCTAAGCCTGGGGAATCCGCTGAGCTGGAGCCACCCCTGAAGTGCCTGATACCTCTCTGGCTAGAGAGGGTTGAATAGTTAGGCTTAGAGCTGGTGCAGGGCCCTCATTCTGTACATCCGCCTCTGTCCCTGGTTGTCCGAGACGACCAGAAAATTCCACCAGGGAGTCGTGAACTATTTTTTTGAGCAGGGTTGACACCTGCTGACTCTCATACTCCTGGTCTCTGGCAAGCTGCCTGAAGCAGTGGCTGCAAACTAGCTTTCCTGGCATTGGGTCATCTCCACATGACCAACCAGTGGTGTATTTAGGTTTTGTGCTGCCCTAGGCCTGACTAAACTTGTGCACCCCCTAATTTAAACACGACCCACCCCTTCCTGTAAAGGCCACACCCCTTCCTGTTTATGACAAGTCCTGTCATCTGTAAACCACAGACCATAACCACAGTCTATCAGAGCCCACCGGGCCAGCCTCATCAGTTCCCATAAGTTCAGGCTCATTAGTGCCCATCAGTGCAGCATATCAGTGCTGCCTTATCAGTGCAGCCTCATTAGTGCCCATCAGTGCAGTTTATCAGTACCCACCATTGCTGCCTCATCAGTGGCCATCAGAGCAGCATATTAGCGCCCATTAGTGCAGCCTATTAGCGCCCATCACTGCAGCATATCAGTGCCCATCAGTGCAGCCTATTAGCACCCATCAGTGCAGCATATCAGTGCAGCCTTATGTCACTGGATTAGTAAGATTACTCCTTTCTTTCAAGATATTTGGACTTGTGTTTGCTGTCACTGATTGTAATCATAGGATTATTTTACGTATTTGTATAATGAATAGGAAGTCCAGAGTCATTATACAAATAAGTGAAATAATCAGTGGTAGCAAACACAAATCCAAATATCTTATAAGATTGGAGTAATCCTACTAATCCAGTGACATATTATGATAGCACGTATGAGGTGAACAAGTCCAAAATATTATTGAAATTGTATACAATTAAAAGTGTTCATTGTATATGATGCAATTCAGTATGCTCGTTCAAGGACAAGGATGTTTAAAGAAATGAAATTATATTTTCTCTTACGTCCTCTGACAGATGCAGCTCTGGAAGGTTTCTTCACTAATGGGTTATGTGCGCCCTCTTCAGGAGTAGCTGGGCAGTGAAAGCTTTCACTAGGCACGCCTTTAGGGGCCATCCTATCCACATGACCCCAGACACACCTGCTCATAGAATCAGTTTCTTGCTGCCTAGCTTAGGAGTAGGACCTAGAAATGAAATTATTGACATGATGCCTGCCATACCTGGGGGCGGTGGAGGGTAGGTGGAGCATTAGGATGCAGTGTCACACTTATTAGCATTGGCGGCCGTCGGGCCAGTTGTATTAAGTGTGGTCGGCGGCCTGGGGTCTGCCTGAATGTCCTCACCGGACGGTAATATCATACTGACAGGTAGCAGTGTGACCGCTTTATGGGGATGCCAGACTAATTTGCCTCCTGGACCCTGCCCTCCAGCCCAATTCGCCCCATAAGTCTGGCACTATACTAAAAGTGTAGCGCAAGCCGGCGGGGACCCTTTTCGTGAGGGAGGCGGGAGGAGGCTGTTTTTTTTTTCCTGCCCCCCCCTGCAAAGTGCTGCCCTAGGCCTGGGCCTTGTTGGCCTAGGCCAAGATACAGCATTGTCTCCAGGTAGCCATATTGTATTGCAATTTCAGGAAATTACAGCAGCTGCAGATTGAAAAGGAAAGGTCATTTTTAATAACACTCAATTACAATATGACTTGTGTCGCAATTGTATAATATATATTATTTTTGCTTTTTTTTTTTCTCCACAAAAGTGGAATTATCCTATAATAAATTTAATAATTTGAGTGTTGATGAAGCGGGGAAGAGGAAAAACCAGGGAAGCTAAAACATAAGCGGATTAAACTTTCGCATAATTTTTGCCCTCTATACCGATTCTGAAGCATTTTGCTAAAATGGCAAAACTTCTGTAAAATTTCCTGATTTTCACCTACACCTCATCCCTACAATTCCCATATTGCACAATCGGGATAAACAGGTAAAAGGTATTTGTCATCAGGTTTAGTATTTCCTTATATAAGACATCTGTCTCTGTATTTGTGTGTGTGTGTATATATTGTATATATATATATATATACTGTATATATATGGTATACAGTATACTGTATATTGTCCTGTGTTCCTTCTGCTTATATTTCTTTTTGATTTTCTGTTCCTGACTTGTGCGGTGCATCTTCTATATATAACATGCTGGTATTTTAGGTTCTTCTTTCAGGCTCCATCTGTGTTCACTTTCCTTTATTCCTGAAGACAAGCCCCATCGGCCCCCCTCTTCTCCTCTGCACACCCTCCTGACTGACCAGCTCCTCTTCTTCTCCCCCCCCAGGCCTGTGTGATGTGAACAGACAGAATAAGGCCGGATTTACTCCGCTCATGCTCACGGCACTCGCAGCCTTCCGCTCCCACGAAGACATCGAAACTGTCACACAGATGCTGCGCCTAGGAGACGTCAACTGCCGGGCCAGCCAGGTGCTCAGCTCCCTTCTGTAACTTTATACGCAGGGGTTAAAGTACATTATGAACCCTAACATAATCATCCATGTGCATAAAAGTCCATTGCATTTAAAAAAAAAAAAAAAATAATATTTTTTGTTTTTGTTGTATCTTAGTGATGCTGATCGCCTGCAAGCTCCTTGCAGCCACTTCTGCCTACAGGCACCCAAAGAATGGCTGCATGGCATTTCTTCTAACTGGTGCAACAGTGCATCACCATGGCCATATCTAGTCTTCATTAGGAGAGCATGTGATAGGGTGACAATGCAGCTTTATAATTGGGAGATTGGGGAAAAGTGTTGTCACCCTATAACAGGAAGTGCCTAAGTAAGGGCATTCATTGCAGGATCGCCAGGGATTCATTTTAAATAAAAGCTGCAGAGTTAAAAAAATTAAATTTAAAATTAATTGAATGAGTTAAAGCGGACTTTGCCAGCAAATATAAGGTCTGTTTATCATGTCCTCCTTCTGTAAAAAATATAAGGTTATAATATGTTCAAAAATGTACCTGTAAAAAAAAAAAAACATGTTTAAAAGAGTGATCTCCTGCTCTATCCGGGCAGTCCAAATCTTGCATCTTCTGATGAGATTTTGTCTGCTCTGCATTCCTGGGAATCTCACCAGAAAATGGCGATGTAATACCCAGCGACATGGAAGCCAGGATCCTAAACATTATTTATTAATATTTTGTTGTTGTTTAAATTAGTATTTATTTTCATTATTTTTTTTAAATAATAATTATTATTACTGTCATAATTATTATTTTTATTCAATAATATTAACAACAACAATAATTATTATTATTATTTTTAAATAAGTATTGATTATCACTATTTTTTGATGAGGATTATTATTATTTTAAAACAGTTTTGCAGTTTAGCATCCATGATGATGAAAAATATTATCATCATTATTTTATTCTATTATAATCTAATAATTTATTTATTATTATTTATTTTATGATTTGTATTATGTATTATTTGTAAAGCAATTATTGTTTATTATTATTAGTATTATTATTATCGTTATTATTAATATTGTACTGCTTTTTCTACTTTAAAGCTGAGCTCTGGGAATTACACAAAAAACATCCTTGCAGTGGGCTCACCAGCACTGCAAAGGTTAAACGCTAGTTACATCTAGGAGTATAAGGTTTAATACACGTTAGTGACAAAAAACCCCCTTTAGGAATGGTTGGGACTTTAAAGGTAACTATATTTGACTCTCATGACAGAAATTATGAATAAAACGTGTCTTTTATTTAGAGGAAGTGAAATATTTGAAAAACCATCAAAACAAAAAGAACATATGTTGGACAGTATGAATGGACATTCTTATACAATACAGTCACAGGTTACAGCAGAATCCAACGCGTTTCAAAATGTAGTATAATACATGAATCTTCCTCAGGGAATCTGCATATATTCCTGAAAAAGTAACCACATACAAAATAAGTCCCAAAAGAGGGGCATAATTCAATATATACAGTTCACAAATATATGAATAATCTTGCAGTTGCGACCATGTATTCTCAAGATAACCACAAAAAAAAAAAAAAAAGGGGGGGGGGAGAAGAAGAACTTCCAGTTGGAATACCACTGATTAGGAGGTCACGTACCTGCAAAAAATGGGAGCCCAGCAACCCTGTCCCAATAGGGATATGTTCAATTACCACAAGGTGAGAGCTAGAGTCAGGTGTGTGTATTGTTGGCCTTAACCTAGAAACAATGGTAAATGATCAGAAAACCATAAATGTAGAGTGCAAAAACTGCCCTATACAAAAAAGTATTCCAAACAATTCACCTGGTTCGATGATTTATCACAAGTGAATGTATGAAGATGTGAAAAAAGGGGTAAAAAGTTTTTCCATGAGATAAAAAGGGATAATGTTCCTGGAAAGTTCCAATTGGTTATCCTATAATATAAGTATCTCCAGAATTTGATAGATCCTATATTAGGAAAAGAAAAAGGAAGACTGAGCCATACATAGATATTAATGACCGTCATATAAGACATGGCGGACATATTTCATTTGGGGTACCTTACCTCAGTGGCGGTGAATCATTTATGGTGTCTCCAGCAGTTCAATACATATACAGTCCCTCGGGATATATATAAAAATATATTCCAAAATCCTTGGTGAGAAATGCACCATTACTTGCCTAAGATGAATGTAAAGAAAATACATACATCTATAACAATGTATATAGAGATATAAACTGGAATAAATAATAAATGTCTCCAGTAAGGTAGAAGAAAATACCATTAAATGTAGGGAAGGCAGTAAACCATGGAGTCACGCTATCCACCCGGGCTGACAGAATCCAATTCTATGGTGACTTGATAGAGCCGCAATGGCGTCCACCACGTGTATCCTAATAAACTGGAGGGAGGGAAGAAAGAACCTCCTTAACTAGGATCGGGTATAAATGTAACAATAAAGGTCCTTAGAAAGGTACTTACTATCGTGTAAAAGGCTTCGAGGAACACCAGTCCTGAGGTGACTTCGGAGAGATAACTCTCCGGACTGACTCTCGGCGTGTCCTTAAATAACCCAAGAGGGGCCCGTGATTTCGCGGTAAACATCGCGAGATCTGCATATTGTGATGTCGTCATTTCCGTCTGTTTCTACCGCGGGATATCCTGCGGGTTTTTGTGGATGACATCACTTCCGTTCTAGATGTCCAAGTTGCGGAGCGTTGTATGAAGCCAACGCTAGTGACTACTTCCGCCCTTACTTGGTGTTGGACATTATTGTCCCACTCTGCTCGTGGATCCACCTAGTGGATCCATTTCTCTTCCCTCCACTAGGTGGATCCACGAGCAGAGTGGGATCGCTATATCCTGATCCCTGTGGGGGGATCATCCACAAGTGAGAGCCCGGCATGGGTGAGACATCTCCAAGGGTGTCCTCAACTTCGGTTGTGGCCCCTGAACATCTGGAGAAAGAAGCGTTTTTCGGAATGGTAAATCCCTGGAGACATTTGTTTCCGGAGATTCCAGGCCTGAACACCTGGTAATTTCCAGGGGTCCAACGCCACTACCCGTGCCGGGGCTATATCTGATAATGATTGTCCTATTTCCCCAAATGGTGCCTTTCCAAAGTTTTCTCTACTTAGTTGAACCTGTATAACAATTGGATTCTATGTGGGATATAACTATTGATTTATATCTCTATATTTTTATAATTCCCTCTTCAACTCAATCAGGTTTCACATTTGTGATAAACTTATCCTTTTGCTCATCTTGCTGTGCCTATGAACCGCCGGGATCTCGGGTGGACATACAATAATGTCCAACACCAAGTAAGGGCGGAAGTAGTCACTAGCGTTGGCTTCATACAACGCTCCGCAACTTGGGCATCTAGAACGGAAGTGATGTCATCCACAAAAACCCGCAGGATATCCCGCGGTAGAAACAGACGGAAATGACGACATCACAATATGCAGATCTCGCAATGTTTACCGCGAAATCACGGGCCCCTCTTGGGTTATTTAAGGACACGCCGAGAGTCAGTCCGGAGAGTTATCTCTCCGAAGTCACCTCAGGACTGGTGTTCCTCGAAGCCTTTTACACGATAGTAAGTACCTTTCTAAGGACCTTTATTGTTACATTTATACCCGATCCTAGTTAAGGAGGTTCTTTCTTCCCTCCCTCCAGTTTATTAGGATACACGTGGTGGACGCCATTGCGGCTCTATCAAGTCACCATAGAATTGGATTCTGTCAGCCCAGGTGGATAGCGTGACTCCATGGTTTACTGCCTTCCCTACATTTAATGGTATTTTCTTCTACCTTACTGGAGACATTTATTTATATATTGCAGTTTATATCTCTATATACATTGTTATAGATGTATGTATTTTCTTTACATTCATCTTAGGCAAGTAATGGTGCATTTCTCACCAAGGATTTTGGAATATATTTTTATATATATCCCAAGGGACTGTATATGTATTGAACTGCTGGAGACACCATAAATGATTCACCGCCACTGAGGTAAGGTACCCCAAATGAAATATGTCCGCCATGTCTTATATGACGGTCATTAATATCTATGTATGGCTCAGTCTTCCTTTTTCTTTTCCTAATATAGGATCTATCAAATTCTGGAGATACTTATATTATAGGATAACCAAGTGGAACTTTCCAGGAACATTATCCCTTTTTATCTCATGGAAAAACTTTTTACCCCTTTTTTCACATCTTCATACATTCACTTGTGATAAATCATCGAACCAGGTGAATTGTTTGGAATACTTTTTTGTATAGGGCAGTTTTTGCACTCTACATTTATGGTTTTCTGATCATTTACCATTGTTTCTAGGTTAAGGCCAACAATACACACACCTGACTCTAGCTCTCACCTTGTGGTAATTGAACATATCCCTATTGGGACAGGGTTGCTGGGCTCCCATTTTTTGCAGGTACGTGACCTCCTAATCAGTGGTATTCCAACTGGAAGTTCTTCTTCTCCCCCCCCCCCTTTTTTTTTTTTTTTTTGTGGTTATCTTGAGAATACATGGTCGCAACTGCAAGATTATTCATATATTTGTGAACTGTATATATTGAATTATGCCCCTCTTTTGGGACTTATTTTGTATGTGCAATATATGCAGATTCCCTGAGGAAGATTCATGTATTATACTACATTTTGAAACGCGTTGGATTCTGCTGTAACCTGTGACTGTATTGTATAAGAATGTCCATTCATACTGTCCAACATATGTTCTTTTTGTTTTGATGGTTTTTCAAATATTTCACTTCCTCTAAATAAAAGACACGTTTTATTCATAATTTCTGTCATGAGAGTCAAATATAGTTACCTTTAAAGTCCCAACCATTCCTAAAGGGGGTTTTTTGTCACTAACTCTATAGGGATTATGGTAAAACAGTACTTGGAAACTACCTACATATATTTACAGTTAAGGTTTAATACACTGCTCAAAAAAAATTAAAGGAGCACTTTAAAAATGCATCAGATCTCAATGCGGAAAAATATCATGCTGGATATCTATACTGGTATGGACTGGGTAATGTGTTAGGATCTATACTGATATGGAGTGGGTAATGTGTTAGGATCTATACTGATATGGACTGGGTAATGTGTTAGGATCTATACTGGTATGGACTGGGTAATGTGTTAGGATCTATACTGGTATGGACTGGGTAATGTGTTAGGATCTATACTGGTATGGACTGGGTAATGTGTTAGGATCTATACTGGTATGGACTGGGTAATGTGTTAGGACGCAAAGGATGCCACATCGTTTGATGGAAATAAAAATGATCACCCTACAGAGGGCTGGATTCAAAGACACCCCGAAAATCAAAGTGAAAAAATGATGCAGCAGGTTAATCCATTTTGCTGAAATTTCATTGCAGCAACTCAAAATGGTCCTCAGAAGTTTGTATGGCCCCCACGTGCTTGTATGCATGCCTGACAACAACGAATGAGACGACGGATGGTGTCCTGGGGTATTTTCTCCCAGATCTGGACCAGGGCATTTCTGAGCTTCTCAACAGACTGAGGTACAACATGACGGCGTCGGATGGACCAAAACATAATGTCCCAGAGGTGTTCTATTGGATTTAGGTCAGGCCAGCGTGGGGGCCATTCAATGGTATCAATTCCTTCATCCTCCAGGAACTGGCTCCATACTCTCACCCCATGAGGCCAGGCATTATCATGCACCAGGAGGAACCCAGGACCCACTGCACCAGCATAGGGTCTGACAATGGGTCCAAGGATTTCATCCCGATATCTAATGGCAGTCAGGGTGCCATTGTCTAGCCTGTAGAGGTCTGTGTGTCCCTCCATGGATATGCCTCCCCAGACCATCACTGACCCACCACCAAACCGGTCATGCTGAACGATGTTACAGGCAGCATAACGTTCTCCATGGCTTCTCCAGACCCTTTCACGTCTGTCACATGTGCTCAGGGTGAACCTGCTCTCATCTGTGAAAAGCACAGGGTGCCAGGGGTGGACCTGCCAATTCTGGTGTTCAATGGCAAATGGCAATCAAGCTTCCCAATGTCGGACACTGGGCACAGGGCCCACTAGAGGACGTCGGGCCCTCAGGCCACCCTCATGAAATCTGTTTCTGATTGTTTGGTCAGAGACATTCACACCAGTGGCCTGCTGAAGGTCATTTTGTAGGGCTCTGGCAGGGCTCATCCTGTTCCCCCTCGCACAAAGGAGCAGATACCGGTCCTGCTGATGGGTTAAGGACCTTCTACAGCCCTGTCTAGTTCTTCTAGAGTAACTGCCTGTCTCCTGCAATCTCCTCCATGCTCTTGAGAAAATGGCACATATCGATGTGCCATCCTGGAGGAGTTGGACTGCCTGTGCAACCTCTATAGGGTCCAGGTATCTCCTCATGCTACCAGTAGTGACACTGACCCTAGCCAAATGCAAAATAAGTGAAAAACAGTCTGCAAAGATGAGTAGGGAAAAAAATGTCAGTGGCCTCCACCTGCAAAACCATTCCTGTTTTTGGAGGTCATCTCATTGTTGCCCATCTAGTGCACCTGTTAATTTCATTAACACCAAAGCAGCTGAAACTGAATAACAACCCCCTCTGCTACTTAACTGACCAGATCAATATCTCAGGAGTTTGATTGACTTGATGCTATAATCTGATTAATAAGCGTTCCTTTAATTTTTTTGAGCAGTGTATTTACCTTTTTCATCTCTTGGTAGGCTTCGAATGCTCACTTTTGCTCTCTGATGCTTTAGGTTGTGGGCAAGTCCTTGGCTTCCTCACGTACATACAAAGGCTGTCCATACAAAAGAAAAATTAAAGGACTCCTGTGATGAAAGGAATATGATGGCTGATCCTTTTAAAAGTTCCAGTTGCTTGGTTGTCTCTGGTTTCAGTTCACTGAAGAATTAAAATAATAATAATATTAAATATTGATTGAAAATAATGATGATAATAATCATGATAAAATATAATGATAATAAACAATAATTAAAAAAATAATAACAATAAATAATGTTTAGGATCCTTCCCATGCTTGCTCGGAAAGCTTGCAGCAAGCAGAGTATAAGTAGTCAGAACTCCTGGTTTGTATACTTCTTCCAGGTAAATAATTCAGAAAGTATCAAAGCCACTAGATTTTTGTGACAGCCAGGCAACTGGCATTTTCAAAGTGTGGAGTCAGTGGTGACTGTGTATTTCACATGGCAGGACTTCTTTAACGGCATTAACCACTTACCGCATACTAACGTATATTTATGTCGGCAGACTTTGCGGTAGTATACCGGGATGATGCCTCTAGTTAGAGGCACCATCCCGGTACCGTGGTTTAGTGCCAACGGTCGGCTTTCCGTCGATAACGACCGATGCGGCTGCTCGATCGTTACCCGGGTGAGCGGGAGGGGACGCCCCCCCCCTCCCGCCGCCTTCCGTGACTTTGCTCGGGGCTCCCGTCCCACTGGGAGCCCCGAGCACCCAGCCGGCACGTCCGCCGGCTGGATGGAGTCCCGATCAAAGCCGGAAACGGCTTCGATCGGGTCTCCGATGACGTAACACGGAGGTGGCGTCCATGACGTCACTTCCGGGTTACTGTGCTGCAAAAGGCGGCAAATTTAAAAAACGGCTGTATGCAAAAACGCCGTTTTCGGCGTTTTGCATACATGGAAGTGTAGTGGAGGAGTCTGGGGTCTTTTAGACCCTCGATCCCTCCATAAAGAGTACCTGTCACTGCATATTGGTGTCACAAGGGATGTTTACATTGCTTGTGACAGCAATAAAAGTGATCAGATTTTTTTTTTTAAAAAACCTGTAATAAAGTTAACCACTTTACGACCGCTCACTGTGCCTCTACTGCGGCATAGTGGCTCGTTATCGTCCAGCGACGTAGACCTACGTCACTGGACTCCTCCCCCTGTAGGTGGCGCTCGCGCCGCCGGAGGCGCGCTCCCGCTGTGAATCTCCCGATCGTCGGGGAATCTAGTTTGGAGATCCACCCGCCTGTGTAAACAGAGCGGGCGGATCTCCTAAGTGACAGGGAGTGACAAATCGGAGTGTTCAGCATAGCTGAACATCCGATCTGTCCCTAACTCACTCAGTCACCTCCCCCCCCCACACGTCAGTAAGCACCAGGCATACATTAACCCCTCCCTCTCCAATAAAATTAACCCCTTCCCTGCCAGTGTCATTTTTACAGTAACAGTGCATATATATAGCACTGATTACTGCAGTAATGTCACTGGTACCCCCAAAAGTGTCAAAAATGTCAATCAAGGGTCCGATCTGTCCGCCGCAATGTCGCAGTCCCACAAAAAAAATCGCAGATTGCCGCCATTACTCGTTAAAAAAAAACACCAAAAATGACAGAAATCTTTCCCTTAGTTAGTAAACGCAATAACTTTTGCGCAAACCAATCAAAATACGTGTATTGTGATTTTTTTTTTACCAAACATAGGTAGCAGAAAACAAATTGGCCAAAAATTTAAAAAAAATTAGATTTTTACATATTTTTTGGGGGGAATTTCATATAAAAAAATGTTAAAAATATTGTTATTTTTTCAAAATAAACGCTCTTTTTTTGTTTATAGCGCAAAAAGTAAAAATCGCACAGGTGATCAAATACCACCAAAAGAAAGCTCTGTTTGTGGGGAAAAAAGGACGTACATTTCGTTTGGGTACGGCGTCGCGCGACAGCGCCGAATTGCAAAAAGTGGCCTGGACGTAAGACAGCAAAATCCTCCGGGGGTAAAGTGGTTAAAAAAAAATAAAAAATAAATAGGAAAAAAAAATAAAAAATTTTAGCCGCCCCCGTCACCGTTAGCTCGCGCACAAAAAAAAAACGTATACGGAAGTCGAGCCGCGAATGAAATCGCTGTTCAAACCACACATGTGAGGAATCGCCAGAGCGTGGGCAATAATTAAAAAAAAAGAGCTACACTCTAACTCTAAACTGGTAACCGTTAAAAAAATTTAAAGCGTCACCTATTGAGATCTCTATTGAACGTAGTTTGTCGCCATCCCACGGGGGGGCGCAAGTTTAAACCGTAACATGTTGGGTATCTATTTACTCGGCGTGACATCATCTTTCACAATATACAAAAAAAAATGGGCTAACTTTACTGTTTAGTATTTTTTAAATGCAGTGAAATGTGATTTTTCAAAATTTTTCCAAAAAAAGACCGCTGCGCAAATACCGCTTGACAAAAAAATATTGCAATGACCGACATTTTATTCTCCAGAGTCTTTGATAAAAAAAAATATATAATGTTTGGGGGTTCTAAGTAGTTTTCTAGGAAAAAATACTGGTTTTATCTTGTAAACAAAAAGTGTCCGAAATAGGGCTGGGGCTTAAGTGGTTAAAAAAAAATAATGATAATTTTTTCTGCATTTACAGCTGAGCTCCAGGCACATGATAATTGGATAATTTGATGCATTCTTGCATATTTATGTTTTAGTTTGGCCTGAAGATAGGAGCGCTTTCAGTGTGCAGTGCAGAGGATTGTGGGAGATCATTTAATGGCAGAATTCAGGCCGTTCTGCTAGCAATATTTTAAAATAGATTTCATTACTTTTCAACAGAATACATAACAATTAAAGGGTCAATCCAACCAATCCTGATAGTTTAGTTATAGGTGGAGCCTGGTGGTCTGAGTCAGATCCTGGCTTCATATAAGTCTTGGCTGTTCCAACAGCGAGACCTCCCGTCCCTACAATAGTTCCCAACTCTGTTCCTGTTGACGGGGGCTTGTGGGTGCTCCAAATCATGTCTCAGTGTTTCAGCTCTACCTGGTAAATTCTCAATAATATTAAAGAGATAGTGGGTATGGCTGTGCTCTTTCATGTGGTGGGTGTGTGTTTCAAAGTGCTTAGTACTTTTTTGCTATTCCATATACCAATACGTCAAGTAATGACTTCTCGGCCTTTTGGCTAAGATCAAGTGTAGTATCTGTTCTTATCAGTGTTGGAATGGAGCCTGAAGGTTAGTATCGGTGGTGGCCGAAGTTAACCGGGGCGCTCTGGGCGTAACTGGAGGACCGGAGTAGGCCAAACCAGAGAAAGCCGGATGGTTCCAATGCCTTCCTGATTTGAATGGGTCCGCCCCTGTCAGTTTGAAGGGAGTGGGAAAGCCGGGCGACCATGGTTAGTACTGCTCCTGGATGTAATTGGTGGGAGTGCGGATGGTGAGGGGAAGGGCCTTTCCTCTTGGGTGAATTTGGCTAGAAGGGGGCCATTTTCTATACCCTCGAGGTTGGGCTCTCCCTGAGCTGTCTGCATTCCTGGCCTCCTGACAGGAAGGGCTACACTGGGTCTGGCCAGGGGCTGAGACCGAAAGAGCCCGTGGTGTACGTGCCCCTGGGGTGGCAGCCCAGGGGTGCCTCAATCTCACTGGTGAGGGGCAGCTCACCTGAGTTTTTGTGGCACCTTGGTCACTGCACCATCACACTTTTTCAAGCACCTGCCTCTTGTGGTGGGCCTTTTGGCCAACACCAGAGGAATTTTTTATTCCTGGCCGGGGGGCCTGCCGAGGTCTTGCACTTAGGCACTACCCAGCACTTCTCCACTTCCCTTTTCCCCACTCTGTTTTTCTTTGTTGTGTGTCACGTTTGTCCCTTTTGGTTGAGCACTTTTGCACGACTTTGATGGCGTAGGTCCTCGGGCCTGCCCTGTAAGTCTTGGGAGGAGGTGGATATGGCCTTTTGGCTTAGTTCGCCCTCTCCCATGGGGTCTCCCTTCGGGGGAGCCCCACCTAGTACTCGGGGTGGGCTGTTTCGGCAGTCCCCCTGAAGAATGGGGTCTGCCCGGCTTCGGCTGGGTGGACCTAAGTGAGTACCTCAGTCCCTGTCAGGAGCTTCGCGCCCCGGGGGATCAGGGTCAGGGCCCTTCCTCTTCGGAGGAGGGCCATGTGTACGCCTTGTGCACTTTTTGTGTGTCCACGTTTGCGTGTGTGCACTTTTTTATGCACCGGGTGTAAGTCTTTTGAGTGTGTTTCACACACCACGGGCTTTAAAAAAAAAAAAAAAAAATACGTCAAGTAAAATAAATAATAAGTTGATGTGGCGACTATTAAACCAAAAAAATGAGCAAACACTGGCTTCATAATACACTGCACAAAAAAAAAAAAAGAACATTTTTTTTTTTTTTTTTGAAAATTCGTATTATTACAAAACAGAGCCGCTGGGCATTCCCTGGCTCAACAACAAAAAATAAAAGAAAACACACAATAACAAAAAAAATAGAAAAAACAACCCCAAACAAGGCTGCACCCAGCTGCTACAAAAATATTTGCATCACTCTCAAGGATCGTGCGAACAGTAACAATCCATTCACCGTGGGACAGTCCAGGGAGGATGGCAAAAGTCCTGACTCCACTGCACATAGAGGGAACAGATATCAATACCAATCAAGGTCCCGAGGTCATCCCATCAGAGCCCTCAGCATCATTAGTTGTTTCACAAGATTCCAACCAGATGTCCCAAACCTTCGCAAACTTCTGTGGGCAGCCTCTGTTGACATAAGTTGCCTTGTGAAGCGGAATCACCGAGTTCACCAGGGATTTCCGCGAGGAAAGGGTGGGCGCATCAGGCTTCCGCCATCTGAGAACCACCAATTTCCTTGCGTAAAACAGCAAAAGGCCCAGAAGAGTGCGAGTCGCCACAGAATGAGCTAAATCATTCACAAGTCCCAGAATACAATATTCAAGCTTGAGAGGCACGCGGATGGTGGTCACTCGAGCCACAAAGTCCAGAATCTTGGTCCAGTATGCAACCAAGGGCACACAATGGCAGAGCATGTGTGTATAGGCAGGGTCCACTGCACTACAGCGCCAGCAGGATAATCAGAGTATAGCATCAAGTCAATTAAACTCCTGGGATATTGATCTGGTCAGTTAAGTAGCAGAGGGGGTTGTTAATCAGTTTCAGCTGCTTTGGTGTTCATGAAATTAACAACAGGTGCACTAGATAGGCAACAGAGATGACTTCCAAAACAGGAATGGTTTTATAGGTAAAGGCAACTGATATTTTTTCCCTACTCATGTATTCTGACTGTTTTCCACTAGTTTTGTATTTGGCTAGGGTCAGTGTCACTACTGGTAACATGAGGTGATACCTGGACCCTATAGAGGTTGCACAGGCATTCCAACTCCTCCAGGATGGCACATCAACAGGTGCCATTTCCAGAAGGTTTGCTGTGTCTCCCAGCACAGTTTCAAAAGCATGGAGGAGATTCCAGGAGACAGGTAGTGACTCTAGGAGAGCTGGACAGGGCCGTAGAAGATCCTTAACCCATCAGCAGGACCAGGATCTGCTCCTTTGTGCAAGGAGGAACAGGATGAGCCCTGCCAGAGCCCTACAAAATGACCTCCAGCAGGCCACTGGTGTGAATGTCTCTGACCAAACAATCAGAAACAGACTTCATGAGGGTGGTCTGAGGGCCCAATGCCCTCTAGTGGACCCTGTGCTCACTGCCCAGCACCTTGGAGCTCAATTGACATTTGCCATTGAACACCAGAATTGGCAGGCCCGTCACTGGCACCCTGTGCTTTTCACAGATGAGAGCAGGTTCACCCTGAGCACATGTGACTGACATGAAAGGGTCTGGAGAATCCATGGAGAACGTTATGCTGCCTGTAACATTGTTCAGCATGACCGGTTTGGTGGTGGGTCAGTGATGGTCTGGGGAGGCATCTCCATGGAGGGACGCACAGAACTCTACAGGCTAGACAATGGCACCCTGACTGGCATTAGGTATCGGGATGAAATCCTTGGACCCATTGTCAGATTCTACGCAGGTGCAGTGGGTGCTGAGTTCCTCCTGGTGCACAACAATGCCGGCCTCATGTGGCGAGAGTATGCAGTCAGTTCCTGGAGGATGAAGGAATTGATACCAATGAATGACCCCCACGCTCACCTAACCTAAATCCAATAAAACACCTCTGGGACATTATGCTTCGGTACATCCGACGCTGACAGGTTGCACCTCAGTCTGTTCAGGAGCTCAGTGATGCCCTGGTCCAGATCTGGGAGGAAATACCCCAGGACACCATCTGTCATCTTATTAAGGAGCATGCCCCAACATTGTCAGGTATGCATACAAGCACGTGGGGGCCATACAAATTACTGAGTACCATTTTGAGTTGCTACAATGAAATTTCAGCAAAATGGACTAACCTGCTGCATTATTTTTTTCACTTTGATTTTCGGGGTGTGCCTTTGTATTCAGTCCTCTGTAGATTGTTTTATTTTCATTTCCATTAAATGATGTGGCATCCTTTTGTTTCTAACACATTACCCAGTCCATATCAGTATAGATATCTAGCATGATATTTTTCCCCATTGAGATCTGATGTGTTTCAAAGTGTTCCTTTAACTAATGTGCCACCTGGCACACCCCCTGCGCACGCCTATGACTTGATTGCTTATAGATTTGTCACCTATAGATCAATGTTTACTATATTTAGTCCAAACAAGTTCAGGGCTTGGTGCAGGTCGGATCCATCATCCAAACGCAGAAAAAGTCCAAAAATTGAGACCGCACTCAAGGTAGTAAGATGAAAGCAAATGAACTCCTTTATTCCTCATAAATGAAGCAAACAGACAGTGCACAAACAGACGTGTCGGGTTGACGCGTTTCACGATGCTGTAGATCGCTTACTCATAACCACACACACCTATATTTAGTCCACAAAAGCACGTCACTTTATTAACTTTATTATTAATATATAATACATTTTTTGCACATATTATGAAGCCAATGTTTGCTAATTTTTTTTTTTTAATTAGCCACCACATCAACCTATTATTTATTTTATTTGTCGTATTGGTATATGGAATAGCACTAAGCACTTTGAAACACACACCCACCACATAAAGAGAGCAGCACCATACCCAGTATCTCTTTAGTATTTTTTACATAGACTCTACCTAAGTAGTTGTCTTAGTGGAGGCAGCAGCTCTCACTACGGCACACAATTAAATATCTGCGTGGAACACCCCCAAATTTTTCTATAAATTCTTAATAATAGTGGTCACAACAGAGGTTGAGGGGTGATAAAACCCAGTGGTTGAGCCAAATATTTACTGGCCCCCAATGGCTCCCACTTTAGCTGCACAGGCAGTGGCCACAGGAACAATAACCCCATGTCGCTTTTGACGGACGTTACCCATGTGGCTGCTCTGCAAGCTTCCTGAAGCCATGTGCAATGCTTGCAGTGGCGGTGTGTTAGTGTGGGGTTTCAGGGGGGTTAAAGCAGTAAAGCAGACAGTGAGGAGATGATACAATGCCTAGTCACTGCCTGTCAAATGCTCTCTGAAGAGCGATCCACATTTGATCAAAGCATGTGTGAACAAGCCCGTAAATACCGATCAACCAGGCCAAGTGGTGGACACTGACTCAGGAACCCACCAATAGCGTTGGGGGCATATGTATGTGCGGCTACAGAGCGAGGAATGCCTACGTTGCTTATAATTGGCTGTCTGCTGTGACAGCTTTTTGGCAGGGTAGCTCAGGTGGATTTGGACAGTGGATCACACTTCAGAGGGCGATTGCTGTGAAGAAGCATTACGTTGCCTCCTTACTGCCTGTTTTAATCGCTAAAAGCCTAAACCACCGTGCCACAACCACTTACATTGCACAGGGTTGCAGGGCAGTTGTAGTCTGGCCCCATTCAGGTTATTGGGCCACTTTCAGATGGCAGTACTGTTACCGACAGCAAGTATTGACAAGGGTGGAAACCCTTATCCACTGTCTTTACAACTTAAGGCTCAGTTTTTACCAACTCTAGTGTAAATGAGGCCTAAAGTTTTTTTTATGTTTTCCTGCAGTTTTGCTTTATTTTATATAGAGGTAGCACACTTAATGTCTTATATGTAGCATATCTGCTGACCAAGGGCAGCTTTACACTTGAGGGTGTATTCATAAAAAAGCCTCTGGACAAATGACAAAAGCATTCACCCAGCTGTAATTTTTACCCTATATTTTGTCTATTAGGTTTATTTTTCAATGATCATCAGCTCCATCTAGAGGCCATAATGGCATACCTCAATAAGTAAAATACCACCTTATGAACACTAGATGGAGCTGATGATCAGAGGAAGTAATCCTATTAGGCAAAATACAGTAAACATTTGTTACAGTGTTCTGTCAGAATACTGCTACCTATCAGATTCTGCAACCGGAAGTGACGTACGGACTAGAACAACTTACTGCGCATGCGCCATGCGTTCCAACATGGCCGCTATGCGTTCCAATAGGTTTCCTAATGTGATAGAACACGAAGCAGAGGCGGACATCTTCTTACACCCACTCAAGTCTTGAATTTTACATTTATTTTAGCAGTAAACTCACTTTATAGACTGAAATAGACTATTTCATCGTGACCGAGGGAAATAGTCTATTTCACTAGATAATCAGTTTGTCGATGAGCAGTGCGGGGTGTACCAAGATGGCCGTCGCCACCTTCTGCCTGCAGGTTACTCGCTATACTTACTAGAATACAATAATAATACAAATGTTATACTGTGATTCAGTATATAAGGTGAGTTTACTGGTTAAATACATGTAAAATTCAGGACTTGCGTGGATGTAAGATGTCCGCCTCTGCTTTGTGTTCTATCACATTAGGAAACCTATTGGAACGCATAGTGGCCATGTTGGAACTATGTCCGTACGTCACGTCCGGTTGCAGAATCTGATAGGTAGCAGTATTCTGATAGAAAACCAAATTTTTACTGTTTTTTGCCTAATAGGATTACTCCCTCTGATCATCAGCTCCATCTAGTGGTCATAAGGTGGTATTTAACTTATTAAAGTATTCCTGGAAAATATCACATTAGAAAACCTATTGGAACGCATAGCGGCCATGTTGTTCTAGTCCGTACGTCACTTCCGGTTGCAGAATCTGATAGGTAGAGGTATTCTAATAGAACAACGGCTGGGGAAATGCTTGTGACATTTTGTATAAACAGGCCTGTTACTAAAAAATGTTGCACTGTAATGAATACACATATAGAATGCATCATCTAGTAGTAGTTAGTCACATTCAACTGGACTTCTGTAACGCTAGAGATGTTTCATAGCAAAGCCAAGCCACTTCTTCAGTTCTATTGATTGTCCACCTGTAAACTTTGGGATTTATTCCTGACACGCATTGGAACTGAAAAAGTGCCTTGGATGAACTATGAAACGTCTTCAACATTCCAGAACAAGTCCAGCTGACAGTGATCACTATGAGATATACCATGACATGGATCAATGAGAACCTTCACCGACATAGAATGCATCAGAACTAATTCCCCTCTCTTTCTCTTTCATCCCAGGCTGGGCAGACCGCTCTTATGTTGGCAGTAAGTCATGGACGTCTGGATGTGGTACGGGCTTTGCTGCAGTGTGGGGCAGATATCAACGTGCAGGATCATGATGGGTCTACTGCGCTCATGTGTGCGTGTGAACATGGCCATGCTGATATAGTCAGCCTGCTTCTGACAGAACCAGCTTGTGATGTGTCTCTTACAGACAATGTAAGTCATGACATAACACTACTACCTATTCAATTCACAAGAGGAGTCTGTAGTAATAGAGGAGCTGTATAATACAAAGATATTGTAAGTGTAGCGCTCACCTCGCAAGGGCCGCTGATTTGTGTCCCAGGTTATTTTTTCCACAAGTGCAGCGGCAGCCAGGCAAACAGCAATGCTCACTCCTCTATCTCAGCAAACAGTCTAGGGCAGGGATGCCCAACTGCTGGCCCACAGGCCATATGAGCCCTCTGATGTGGCCTGCGACCTCTAGCTCTTGGATGGCGGATCGGCAAGCCCAGATCGCGGGTTCCCGATCCACCATCCTAGAGCATACATGTTGAGAATGAAGCCAGGGGCAGAGGTAGAGAAAGCGCCCACTCCTATAGCGCTGGCTTCTGTCACAGGCGAAGTGATACCAAATGCACTCTGCCTGGGACAACAACAGCCATCGATACCCGCAGGGTGATTCCTGAACTGAAGATTCTGTTTAAAGGTGAGTTTTTTTAACAATAAAATCACATAGCAATGGGCTATGGTTACTCTGGGCTGCTTTAAAATTGATCTGTAGGTGAAGAGCAGTGCACCTGCGGGTTACCTGCACTGAGGCATAGACATCTGTTATTACCTGTAGGTTTGGTGCCCTTTCTGAAAGTGCGCCAAAACTCCTGAATGCACTTTCAGAAACTGATAATAATGATAATGATAATAAGGAAGACAGTCTATAGCTTAAAGTGATGCAAGAGAGAAAGGTAAAGTCCACTTGTGGTCTGGTGAAAAAAACAATTAGTGTGACTTCCGTGCTCGCAGTTTCCCACCACCAAGCATTATCTGCCTCTCACCTTAATAATGCGACCCTGCAGGGTCAAATCGCATAAATCTCTCAACTATTCAAGGAACACAGCTCCAAGCACTCAACCATCAGATATTGCAAAGCAGTCCTTCACCGCAGAATATATGTCTGTTATAAGCGAAACTCCAGGATACATCCCCCAGGATATGAAATGAAAGAAAAGGGGATCTAGTGCTCTCTGTATGTATTGCCAAATTTATTAGCCTAAAGATAAGAATCACTCTTACATGGTATCCAAAGAGTAAAAGCATATAAAAGTTTGCAGAGCCTGCAGCGTGCTGTGCCGTGCTTTGTTACTTCCTGATTGTGGCCGTGGATCAATGGACCAATCCCCCGTACGCGTTACGTCCGTGGTGGGCGTGGACTTCTTCAGCGGGGATAACGATGTGTCTCTAATCCGGCTCTTTATAGTTATAAACTCCGCCCTCGTCCTACCTCCGGCGTTCACCGTCGCCATGGGGACTCAAGCCTCCTCTAACAGGAAGTGGACAGGCAGGGACAGAGTGTATGGTGCCTCCTCATCCTTCTAAGTACAACCTCCGGTTTCAGCCATCACTATGAGAACTTGCATTCGACCCGGAAGTGGATGGATATTATTTAGTGAGAATGAGGAAGCATTGCCTAAGCAATAAAGATTTTAAAATAACCTTTTTGCGAATTCAATTTGAATCAGGGCAATTTAAACTGTATTTGACTTTATAATAAATAATGCAATATAAATGCAAAATTCTAATATATGAATCAATCAACGATTCTTGCTGTTGATCCCATAAGACCCTGGTCATATCAGCAATTGAACACAAGATGGCAGCACACTGCTCACTCTGTTAAAATCACATTAAACACAATAGGATACATAACAATAAAAATGTACATGCTAAACATAAAAACACATTGTGTACACATAAATACAAGTTTGTTTTAAAAATCACTAAAATATATATATAATTATATAAACATTTATATATAAAAGATATAGAAGAATATATTAAATGACCGTAAATTAACCTTTTATCTATCAGATATAAAACAATTGAGGTCAAAGTCGACGTTAAGTCCTAAAGGTGTTAAAACTTTGGCCTCATAAATCCAGAAAGATTTACGACGGCTAAGTTGTCGGATAAAGTTACCGCCTCTCCAATGGTAACTAACTTTTTCAATCTCCCAGAATTTCAGACCACTGGGATTTCTCTGATGGTGGTTTCTAAAATGCCTTGATACGTTATAAGTTATTAGACCTTTGCGGATGTTATTAACATGCTCTCCAACCCGTACATGCAAAGCTCTCGATGTGCGTCCAATATATTGCAACCCACAGTCACACTCTAACATGTAAACCACACCCTTGTGTGGTACATGTTATCAAGTTCTTAATTTTGTAATTATTTTGTGTGACTGTGGATGTAAAATCTTTCCGCCTTTTTAAATTTCCCTTACAACTCTTGCAAGTGGCACACTTGCCACATGCATAAAAGCCTGCTAAAAAGGGGAATAACCCATTGTTTTTCATATGAGGAGGATCTACAACTCCTGGGGCAACTTTATCTCTGAGGGATGGGGCTTTTCTATAAACAAATTTGGGTTGTTCAGACAAAACTGGACCCAAAACCCTATCCTCTTTCGAAATGGCCCAATGTTTGCAGATAATTTGTTCGACTTTTTATGTTGAATATTAAAATCCAAGACCATCCTAAAATCATTATCCAACTCTTTGGATCTGGAATTATCCAATAAACTTTCCCTACTTGTATTTTTAACCCATTCCAATTCTTTTTTCACATCTTTTTGTGCATATCCCTTCTCTAAAAACCTTTCTGCTAAAACATCAGAAACATCATGTGAAATAAAATCCTCCTCAGTGGTACAATTCCGCCTTAAACGTGTGAATTGTCCACGGGGGATGTTGCACAGCCACTGTCTGTGATGGCAGCTATCTAAAGGAATAAAAGAATTTAGATCCGTAGGTTTAAAATAGTTGCATGTTTTAACCACTTAAGCCCCGGAAGATTTTTCCCCCTTCCTGACCAGGGGGTATTTTGCGATTCGGCACTGCGTGATTTTAACGGACAATTGCGCGGTCGTGCGACGCTGTATCCAAATGAATTTGGCGTCCTTTTTTTCCCACAAACAGAGCTTTCTTTTGGTGGTATTTGATCACCTGTGCGATTTTTTGATCATGCGCTATAAACAAAAAAAAAGCGTAAATTTTGCAAAAATAGCAATATTTTTCACATTTTTTTTATATGAAATTCCCCCCCAAAAAAATGTAAAAATCTAAATTTTTTAACATTTTCGGCCAATTTGTTTTATGCTACCTATGTTTGGTAAAAAAAAATCGCAAAAAGCGTATTTTGATTGGTTTGCGCAAAAGTTATCGCGTTTACTAACAAAGGGAAAGATTTTTGTCATTTTTGTTGTTTTTTTTTAACGCGTAATGGCGG
This sequence comes from Pelophylax lessonae, assembly GCF_965119305.1. NCBI lineage: Eukaryota > Metazoa > Chordata > Amphibia > Anura > Ranidae > Pelophylax > Pelophylax lessonae. The sequence continues at coordinate 601,077,257 of NC_138771.1, read as the reverse complement.
CGATCTGCGATTTTTTTTGCGGCACTGCGACATTGCGGCGGACAGATCGGACCCTTGACTGACATTTTTGACACTTTTGGGGTTACCAGTGACATTTCTACAGTAATCAGTGCTATACATATGCACTGTTACTGTAAAAATACACTGGCAGTGAAGGGGTTAACTTTTTTTGAAAGGGAGGGGCTATGTGTGTCCCTAGGGGCGTGCTTTCTACTGTGATTGGCTGTGGCTTCAGATGTATGAGGAGTGATCAACGGTTCTACATAGTAGAACCGTATGATCATCCTTCATACACAGGGGAGAATGACAGGCAGCTTGTTTACACAAGCTGCCTGACTTTCTCCCTCTCCCCCGCCGATCGCAGAGTGACCGGCGGACATCGGGTCCGCCGGTCACACGCGCGGGGGGGTCCGTGACCACGTGGGAGCGGGAGTGCGCCTCCGGGGGCGCGCGCTCGCTCCCTAGGCCCTCACAAGCTAGTGACGTAGCCCTACGTCACTTTGCCTGTGAGGGGCTGACTGCCGACGTAGATCGGCGTTAGGCAGTCGGCAAGTGGTTAAATACACCATCAGCCTTATACACTTCTAAATCTAGAAAAATAATATGTTCATTTTGTAAATTCCAAGTTAAGATGATATTTTTATCATTACTACTTAATTTGTTCATGAAAATTTCAAGGCTGTCCCTGTCACCTTCCCATATCATGAACACATCATCTATGTAACGTCGATAGCATTTGAGTTGTGGGAGTGGATTCTCAAAAACTACGTCCTCCTCCCAGTGGGCCATGAACAAGTTGGCCACACTGGGAGCGAACTTAGCCCTCATCGCAACTCCTTTAACTTGTAAATAAAAGCAATGGTCGTACCAGAAATAGTTTTTCTTAAGGCAAAATTTCAAACTCCTCTGGAGAAACTTTCTTTGTTTTCTAGATAACTCTAAGTTGGACAAAGCCCATTTTACTGCACTTAACACGTCTGAGTGATCTATAATGGTATACAATGATCCCACATCAGCTGTTATCATTATACACTCTAGAAACTAGACAGCGTGTTCAGTATTTGTATAATTTGCTTTGTATCTTTGTATGAGAAAAGATTTTGTCTTTTGCACAACAGGCTGGAGAAAGAAATCTATATACTCTCCCAGCCTGGCCGTAATGGAATCAATCCCATTCACTATGGGACGGCCAGGGGGATTTTCTAATTGTTTGTGAATTTTTGGCAAACAGTAGATTATAGGCGTCCTGCAGAAAAGGGGAACCAAGTAAAGGGCCTCTTTATGGCTAAGTACACCACTTGATTCACCCTTAGTGACCAACCAACGTAGTTCTTTCTTGAACTCAAACATAGGGTCTTTAGATAGAATCTGGTAAGTAGAGCCGTCACTTAGGAGTCTCAACATTTCGTTCTTATAATAACTATAAAGAGCCGGATCAGAGACACATCGTTATCCCCGCTGAAGAAGTCCACGCCCACCATGGACGTAACGTGTACGGGGGATTGGTCCATTGATCCACGGCCACAATCAAGAAGTAACACAGCACGGCACAGCACGCTGCAGGCTCTGCAAACTTTTATATGCTTTTACTCTTCGGATACCATGTAAGTGTGATTCTTATCTTTGGGCTAATAAATTTGGCAATACATACAGAGAGCACTAGATCCCCTTTTCTTTCATTTCATATCCTGGGGGATTTATCCTGGAGTGTCGCTTATAACAGACATATATTCTGCGGTGAAGGACTGCTTTGCAATATCTGATGGTTGAGTGCTTGGAGCTGTGTTCCTTGAATAGTTGAGAGATTTATGCGATTTGACCCTGCAGGGTCGCGTTATTAAGGGGAGAGGTAGATAATGCTTGGTGGTGGGAAGCTGCGAGCACAGAAGTCACACTAATTGTTTTTTTCACCAGACCACAAGTGGACTTTACCTTTCTCTTGCATCACTTCAAGCTATGGACTGTCTCCCTTATTATCATTATCATTATTATCAATTTCATTGTTGACTCTGCATTTTGGGTAATTTAATTTATTATAAGAGGGTTTTTTTATGACTGCGCTGAACTATGTTTTACGTATTATGTTGAAGGTGTTCAGATTGCCCTTGAAGTGTTAGCTGCTGGTTTATATATTGTTCAAAAATTCAGCGCTGAATCTTTATTACATATAACTTTCAGAAACTGCACCACACCTGCAGGATATAATAGAATTCTATGGCAAAGTGTAGCTAACCCGCAGGAAGCCACAGGTGTACTGTGCTGCACCCGTGATGCAGGTAAACTGCAGGGCTTCAGTGTGAAAGCAGTCATTGTGGCCCACGACCGGTTACCAAGTCACTTAAGTGGCCCTTCCCTTTTTACAAAAGGTTGGGCACCCCTGGTCTAGAGGTTGCCTTTTTAAAGTTTATTGCAGAATAACTTGGATGGGGCTTAGGGAAGCTGTGGGCTATTCCAAACACTGAACAAGAATGTGAGGACACTCTTCAGTTTGCAGCTACTTCTTAGAACAGCCACTTTAACAATAGAACAATAGGACATAGAATGGACAGCACTGGGACACCACAAGGAATGGTCCAGGCCAGGCAAGCCTTAATGTTAGAGCACCAGGGGTTAACATTAGAATTTTCAGCTGAGCTACCTAGAAGGACAGCAGCCCTTTTGGTTGGGAACCTTTCCTCTAGGAAAAGAACCCCGCTGCCTCAGGCTCTAAACTATTTATGCACTCTCCTGGCCACCTTTTGGGCATTCTCCCCTAGGGATTAGCTGGAACTACTGTACATAAATATTAAAGCTGCTCATCTGAAGCTCCCACCCACTCCATTTTGGAAACCTCAAGAAGACAGGGGGAAGCAATGAAACATGAAGAGCCCAGAGCAGCTCAAAGCAATCACAAGCTGCTCTACTGATTACAGGAGAGCAACAAGAACTACATTTGCCTCACCTAACTAGCAGCCTATCTAGGCGGGAGCTACATAAGGAACATATGCTGTCTGTATAATGCAATAAAGGAACCGTATAATATACATAAATGACCAAGATCTCTTAGAGGAGATGCATACACCAATCTGCCATAATATTAAGAATACTGACAGGTTAAGCGAACAACATTGATTATCCTATTACATTGGCATCTGAAAGTTGGTGGAATACGTATATTAGGAAGCAAGTAAACATGTTGTTCATGTATTTGATGTATTGAAAGCATAAAAAAGGAACATTGCAGTTTTCTGTGTATGGGACTGTGTAGTCGCCGACTGGTCATAGTGCCCATGCTAATCTGTGTCTACAGTTAAAAGTGCCTACAATGGGCATGTGAGTGTCAGAACTGGAGCATGGATAATAGAAGAAGGTGGCCTGCTCTGATGATTCACACGTTCTTTTACATCATGTAGATGGCCGGGTGTGTGTATTGCTTACCTGGGGAAGAGATGGCACCAGGATGCAGTATGGGAAGAAGACGAGCTGGTGGAGGCAGTGTAATTCTTTGGGCAATGTTTTGCTAGGAAACCTTGGCTCCTGCCATTCATGTGGATGTTACTTGACACGTACCACCTACCTAAACATTGTTGGTGACCAAGTACACCCCTTCATGGAAACGGTATTCCCTGATGGCAGTGGCCTCTTTCAGCAGAATAATGCACCTTGCCACACCGCAAAAAGGGTTCAAGATTGGTTTGAGGAGCACAACAAAGAGTTTGATTTGCTGACTTGGCTTCCACATTCTCCAGATCTCAATCCAATTGAGCTTCTGTGGTATGTGCTGGAAAAACAAGCCAGATCCATGGAGGCCTCACCTCATAACTTACAGGACTTAAAGGATCTGCTACTGATGACTTGGTGCCAGATATCACAGCATACCTTCAGAGGTCTAGTGGAGTCCATGCCGCGATGGGTCAGGGCGGTTTTGCTGGCAAAAGATGTACATACCCAATATTAAGTGGTCCAGTCATCAGAATGTTATGGCTGATCAGTCTATATAACTAGAAACTCTCTCCAGAGGGGTCTGCCCTGTGTATAAGGTAATAAAGAAGCTGTATAATACACAGATATGACTGGGATCTTTCTCCAAAAGAGTCTTCACTGTATATTATATAAAAAAGGAGCTGAATAATACACAGATATTACTAGGATTTTACCTCAGAAATGTGTGTGCTGTGTATATACTACATTGTGTATAAGAGATTAAACTGCTATATTTAATTGTATTTATCTTTCTAATAGGATGGGAGTACTGCTCTGTCTATTGCGCTGGAAGCTGGGCAGAATGATATAGCAATGCTTCTATATGCTTATAATGCCAAAACATCTAGTTCAGTAAGTACATTCTCTCTCATCACCGGGTGACACAGATAAGGGAAACTCTGGGACATGAAGTCTGTCCCTCCCACCACAGGGTGACACTGATAGTAGGAGTTATATGACATGGAGTCTGTCCCTCCCACTATAGGGAGACATAGACAGAGGGAACTATGTGACATGGGGTCTGCCCCTATTATCACAGGGACTGACTAAAGGAGTTATATGACATGAAGTCTGTCCTTCCCACCACACGGTGACACATAAAGAAAAATAGGTGATATGGATTTAGTCCCTCCCACTACAGGGTGAAACCACCCAAGAGAAGCTATATGACATTATGTCCATCCATCCATCCCCTGGGTGATACCACCCAGGAGGAGCTATATGACATGAAGTCTGTCCCTCCCACCACAGGGTGACACCACCCAGGAGGAGCTTTAAGACATGAAGTCCGTCCCTCCCTCCACAGGGTGACACCGCCCAGGAGGAGCTTTTTGACAGGGAGTCCGTCCCTCCCATCACAGGGTGACACCACCCAGGAGGAGCTATATGACATGAAGTCTGTCCCTCCCTCCACAGGGTGACACCACCCAGGAGGAGCTATATGACATGAAGTCTGTCCCTCCCTCCACAGGGTGACACCACCCAGGAGGAGCTATATGACATGAAGTCTGTCCCTCCCTCCACAGGGTGACACCACCCAGGGGGAGCTTCGTGAAATGGTGTCTGTCCCTCCCACCACAGGATGATACAGACAGGATCATACTGGTAGATATTGTTTTTTTTTTTTTCCTCCCATCACATTATTATTAGGTATTATTTTTATTATAGGTATTATTTAGGACAGTCCTGTCCATAGCACCACAGCTCTTACTACTGTGTAACATTACTTATAGTAGCCCATGTGATACTGTTGTTTGATTTAGTTTGAAATACTATATCAGGATAGTTGGGAAAACCTTTGACCAAGTATTGATAACACATTATGTATATTTTCTTTCAGAGTGGTGGTGAACAAGCAAACACGCAGCATGTGAACCCAACAGATGAATCCCAATAAGAGGAGGATTTTGGGTTTGGAGGTTCCACCCATCATCATCTACGTCCTGTGTCTACCCAATCAGGGGGCTGAGGTGGATGGGTACCAATGTCTGCCGTCCAGAGACACTGCACTGCAAGAACCACTATGCACCCAGCTTCAGCACCATGGAGAGAGGGAAACCAGGGGGTGGGACAGGTGGATGGGGTTGTCTACCAGAGGTGAGCAGTGAAGGACAGGACAGGAGTCGGAGGTTTAGGGAGAGTTGAGGAAGAATGTGTATCTTTGAGACACCCGAAGGAGAGGAACTGAAGATAAAAACATACAGACAGAGGGAGCAGAAGAAACATCGACCAATCAGATTCCAGCTTTAATTTTTTGCTGCAGGCCAGAAAATGACAACAGACTTCTGATTGACTGCTATAGGCAAGATTTCCTATTTTCAATGCTCATGACATAAAAGAAACGATGTACTGAAAAAAAACTTAGACTGCCGTAGCTGAACTCTTCTTTTCGAAATCCTGGTTGAGGAGTACAATGTGGATCTAAAGGCTCCATTACTGTCTGAGTCACTAACCAGCAACAAGTATGCAGATCAGGTCAGCGATCCGGAAAGTATTGGAGCCAGAGACAGTCAAGCAAGTAGCATTTTCAGATATTCACCAATAGCAGCCTTCGTGTTTCCCTCAAGACAGTTTTCTTTTAACCACTTCAGCTCTGGGGGGGTTTTACCCCCTTCCTGACCAGGCCATTTTTTGCGATACGGCACCGCGTTGCTTTAGCTGACAATTGCGCGGTCTTGCGACTCTGTCTGCTAAAAAACATTCCCAATAAAAAAATGTAAAAAATCGAATTTCTTAATCAATTTTGGCCAATATGTATTCTGCTACATATTTTTGGTAAAAAAAAAAAAAAATGAGTGTATATCGATTGGTTTGTGCAAATATCATCTAAAACTATGGGATAGATTTATTGACTTTTTATTTTTTTATTGTTTTTACTAGTAATGGCGGGGATCAGCGATTTTTAGCGGGACTGTGACATTGCGGTGGACAAATCTGACAATAAGTGACACATTATTGGGGACCAGCCACACCAATACAGTGATCAGTACAAAAAAAAAAAAAAAAAGCACTGTTACTGTATAAATGACACTGGCAGTGAATGGGTTAACACCAGGGGCGATCAAGGGGTTAGGTATGCTCCTAGGGAGTGCTTTCTAACTGTGGGAGGAGTGGATGCACTAGAGGAAAAGAGAGATCTGTGTTTCAGCTTAGCTGAAGCACAATATCTCTCTTTTACTCCCTGACAGAACAGCGGTCTGCCTTGTTTACATAGGGCAGACCGCCATTTTGCCTTTCCTCTGAACGACCAGCGGGTCCGGGCGCCCATCACAGCCGCCGGACCCGCTAATTGGCTCCTGCTGTGTCCAATCACAGCAGAAGCATCGCTCTGGTGGGGCGCGCGTGCACCCCCTACATCGCGTGCACATAATCACATACATCTACGTCATTTTGCGCAGCCAGGCCGCCCTGTCGCAGCATAAATGCGGTAGGCGGTCTGGAACTGGTTAAGGACTGACCTCTTAAAATATCTGAAATAAGACCTGTCTGGATTTGCTCTCAACAGCCAAATCCAGACTTGTAGCTTCCAGATGTCTTTTTCAGGTGCAGTTTTGAAAATGAAGGGCCCATTCACACTATTGCGTTGGTACAATGCGGTGCCATCCTAAATGGCTCCCCAGTGCAGCAAGCCAACAAATGTACATTACGGTGCAACACAACACTTGACAACGCTTGTGCAGTACAGTGCACTGCTGAAAATGTTGCATGCAGTTTTTTTGGTCCATTGTGGTGCATTGGGTATCCTGTTAAAACGAATAGGCTCTCCCAACACAATGCATGGTAATTCACATGCACCTAATGCACCACAGTGGATCCTGCTGGTGTGAATAGGTCCAGATTGTCCTGGGATAGCACAGATCTCATTACAAACACATGGAGGAATGGAGGCACATGTGTTCTTTTTTGGCCTTAGCAACCAACATTCAACAACCAAATAGTCACATTGGTTGTTGAATGCAACCAAGACAGTTTTAGGGTACTTTGATTAATAAGGGAACTTCAGGGGGACCTCCTATTTAATCAGTTAGTTGGAAGCAAGAACTTACCAAGGATAATAATAAAAAAATGATTAATCAATGAAGTGATATCAGACAGGGCAAGAGCCGAACAGCAATTTACTATACTGAACTACTCAAGGCAGGCACTGCTTGCAGGTTATTATTGCTATACCTATATCTCCAAATTTAGTGAACATCCCTCAAAATCTTTGAATTCATTTGCACAAAGCCAGGTCCATGAAGACATGGTTTAAGAAATTTGGTGTTGAGGAACTGGAGTGGCCTGCACCTGACCTCAACCTTAAGCCCCGTACACACGTACCGATCGTCGGCCGAACGATCGGCCGTCTTTTGTCCAGGGCTGTCCTGTCTGTTGAAAACTGCAAAAGACTGCACACGAATTTTGTCGGCCAACAACAGCCGACTGCAGAATTGATGTCATGTGATGGTTAACTTTCCTTGCCTTTTTGCTTTTCTGAGCATGCCCAGTCTTGCTAATCTGCTGTCTGTCGGCCGAAATCTGTACTGACTGGCGAACAATCGGCCGTTCTGGTGTTGGCCAACAAAAATTTTAATGCCTGCACAACAGATTCTGTTCGGCCGAAAATGCGCTGTCGACTGTCGGCAGCATCATACTAACAAGCCTACAATCGGCCGATCGGTCGTCGGCCGAATATTTACGGCCGACAATCGGTACGTGTACGGGGCTTTACTGAACACCTTTGGGTTAAAATATGAGCCAGTCTGCCAGCCAACATCAGCATCTCACCTTAAAAAATGCTCTTTTGGCCAAATAGGCAAAAGTTCCCACGATACATTCCAGATTATTGTGGAAAGCCTTCCTAGAAAAGTGGAGGCTGATATACAGGGAAGATTTGACTCCATCTTAATGTCCATTAAGATATATCCAACAAATTCATACAGGTGTGGTTGTCAAGTGTCCAGAAACTATGACCTGATGGTGCAAAATGGCCTGGTGGTGCCCAGAGAGCCTCAAAACTTGGCTCAAGCTTCTAGTAATCTTACTTCAGAGCTCTGTCTTTGCAATGTGGGCATCTTGGTGACCAACAGAGAAACACCAGTGGTGCCAGGTGTCCTCACGAGCTCCATGTAGCAGCAAAGTTAAGGGTTACAGGAAGCATGAGGTCTATACAGATCTATACTGTATGTACAATCTACCGTATTTTCCGGCGTGTAAGACGACTGGGCATATAAGACGACCCCCTTAATTTTCAAGTTAAAACATAGGTTTTGGGCTATACTTGCGGTATAAGACTACCCCCCTTCCGAAGCAAGGCAACACCATTGAAAAACATCAGATTTTTCATAGATCTCCAAGGTACCCCAAGTACTGTTATACATGTAATCTCTCATAATATCTCCAAGGTACCCTAAGTATAAGTATTACCAGTAGATGTAATCTCTCAAGACGCTGGCTGTGCGGGAATCCTGTACCGGTATACCGTATGTACCGTAGCTTCGGCTACATACAGTATACCGCGCTGAGCAAATCACAGTGAGCGATGTATTCTATTATCGAATGCAAACCCTGCTCGGATTGGCAGAGTCAGAGAGGCGGGCTGATGTTACTCCGCCAATCCGAGCAGGCTTTGCATTCAATAATAGAATACATCGCTCTCCCTGGCTCAGCGTGGTATACTGTATGTAGCCTGAGCTACGGTACATACGGTATACCGGTACAGGATTCCCGCACAGCCAGCGTCTTGAGAGATTACATCTACCGGTAATACTTATACTTAGGGAACCTTGGAGATATTATACTCGGCGTATAAGATGACCCCCCATTTTTATACGCCAGAAAATACAGTATGTGGTGCCCGCTTTTCTGGGATTGGGTTAGTTCAGTATGATTTTGTAACATCTTCACTTTCAAGCCTGTAAAAAATGTCTTTGCTAGGAGGAAATGATGGAAGTTATAAAAATGTAGTTGTAGAACTGAGGTATGTTGGAGAGATGTGGAAATGAGGACAACATAGGCCTGATTCGCTTTCCTGTAGGAGGAGGTTGCTCCGAAATAATTTCTGGCAAATAATTTATATAAAAATGCCATAACCTTGATTTAGTTGACTGCCAAATGGCCTATTTTAGGAAAAAAGGGACTTATTTAAAGTGATCATCTACAGACTATGCAAAGACCAGAGGAAGAAGCAGGTGATAAAATGGAAACAGGAAGATGTAGGAAGAATAAAGAAAATCTGTCAATTTTTTCTATTTAGGGCAAGGTGAAAGGTTCACTTGATAGGTCATGCCCCTATCAGCTACCCCCTTTCTCTTAGTTCACCCATTACTCCTTCCACCTATTGGATGCCTTGGAAATATATGGTGCTTTAAAATCTGGGGGGTTTCCCGACCTTCTCGCCTTCCCCCCTAGAATGGAGCCAATCAAGCTTATGTAAGGATTGGTTTCAGCACTGCAGGCAAATAGGGCAGCAGGGAAGTGTGGGGAAGATAGGTATCGGTTGTGTGGAGGGTGGTAAATCAAGAGAACCCTATTACTTTGCCCCAAATGGACAAAGTCACATATTTTCTTTGATGCAAGGATTAGACCTTTAGACCCGGTTCACACTAGCGCGACTTGTCAGGCGACTTGGTCGCCTGACAAGTCGCGGTGGGTCGTCTGCCATAGATTAGCACAGGACCCGTTCTAATAGGAGCGACACAAGTCGCTCGCACTTAGAAAAAGAGTCCTGTACTACTTTGTGGTTGGGGCAACCTGGAGGCGACCTGCATAGACTTCAATGATATGAAGTCCGTGCATGTCGCGCCGAGGTGGCGGTGCACGCTGTGCACCGCGACGTCGCCCCAGCAAGTAGCGTCGCCCCTATGTGAACGGGGTCTTAGATGGATACAACACGGGTTTTTAACAGGGTGGCTGGAAAGTGGTAGGTTATGGACACAACTGGACAAAGGGAATGTACAGTTTCAGTTTAAGTAGGGCGTATGGTATGTTAAAAAGTAGGTCTGCTCAAAGATGACATTTCAAGATATGAAGTCACTCACTGGCTTTTTAAAATCTCTAAAGGACACTATACTGAGATCCCATGCTTGTTACCAATAGTGTTTTCATTTTTGCTACAATATTGATAATGCAGGGGAAGAATTGCTGCACCAGGAGCATTCAGACTCCCTGCTGTCATGAGTCAAGTGTCATGGATCTTTCTGCTGGAAATCCCAAAAAGTAGACGCCAATTGGAGATATAACCCAGCTGCATTTACACATTACTGGAATATCAGTTATTGGTGGACTGGCCTGTTGATTAAACAATAAAAATGATGGAAATAATGAATTCAGATACAAGATGGGCCCTCTCCCACAATGCTCCTCTCTCGTTTGCTTCCGTACACCACACCAGCCAGTTAAGCTCATTCCATACAATTCAGCAATAATATTTCTGTGTATTGGTTGTAATAGAGGCACTGCAATATATATATTTTTGTTATCCATACTTATATGTGAAATGGTTTCTTCGACTACCTGTATTTTATGAAGTGTATCACTATATAAATATATGTATATAATCAACAGATTAAGTGTGTCTTGTGGGAAAAGCTCCAGTAAAAACTTCCACTATTTCCCCATCAAGGGGTATACCAACATGCCTGAAGCATACAAAAAATTCTAAATGGTACAAATAATGTTAACACAAATTTTGTTGTTAAAACATTACATCATTTTATTAAAGAATTGTTTAAAACTATAAGAATTGATTTAATTTTGATTTGTTTCAAATTTTTATACATAAGAAGATCCTCTGTGTCTACCCATCCCATAGCTAATTTAAAATATTTTAAATACTTAATACAATACATGGTAATCAATCACATTGATGGGGACATGATGACTTTTCAACACGTTTCATGAATCGAGGGTCACTTCCTCAGCAGGATAAAGGAGGTAAGTATTTGCATTAAACACATCATACCAGCCAATAGATTATAGAGAAACTTCACCTCTTCCCCTTTGTTATTTATCCTCTCCTAAGTCTAATACACATGGGCTGAACGTCAGCTGTCATCAGCCGGTTCAATAGAAACCGGCCGACGTTTGGCCCATGTCTATGGTAGCCGTTCGGACAGCATCTGTCCAAGGCTCATGACGAAAAAAGGTCTGCCGACTGACTCCCGATCAGCGCTCCCAGCCAATGGCTGAGAGTGCTGAACGGAGTGTGGCGGGGGGGCAATCCCCCTGTCAGAACACGATAGAAAAACAGGGGAAATCACTGTACTAACATCAGATTGTTAGTACAGCAGTACCCACCTGAGCTGTCAACCTGCTGGGTTGAATGAAAAAAAGCTAGTGGTGTGTACGAGGCGTTACTATTTTTTGGCTGGGTTTTCCACAAAAGACATCAGCGCAAGACAATCAGAGCTCAAAATTTCAAGTCCTGAGCTACTGGCCAGGCCTTAAGAGTTACTCACCACTAGTTGCCCCACCCAGCCCCTACCCTGCCCTGCCTCTAATTCCACACCTAAGCACGCCCATGTAAATTATCTCATGAAATGACACTGTTAAATGTTTTATGCAGAATTAGGTTACAAAAATAAATATTAACAACAACAACAACTTTAACAATATTAACATAAAGCATATCATTACCTATCAGTGCAGCCTCATTAGTGCCCATCAATGCAGCCTATCACTGCTTGGGGATCACGGGGAGGAATCGGGGGAGAGCCGGCCAGATTACACAGAGAGAGGATCTCCCACTGTGACACAGCTTGGATCTGAAATGCTGGCATCTGTCAAACAAAGGCCTGCCTCCTGGACCGGCTCCTATGATAGAAAGCATACTGATTCAATTTCCCGGCATTGGACCAATGTGCTGTCTATCATAAGAGCTGGCCCAGGAGGCGGGACTTTGTTTGACAGCCATCGGCGTTTCACATCCAAGCTGTGTCACAGTGGGAGATCCTCTCTCTGTGTGATCCAGCCGGTTCTCCTCCCAACAGTTTCCTGGCTCACTGCTTCTGGCAGAAGCAATAACGCCTTTTTTACAAGACATCAGAGTGGCCTCCCTGCCCCCCGACCCAATCCACCCCTGCTCCACACTCGCCCTTAGCATATTTCCCCTCGGCTAATGCGAGCAGGTGAGTGGAAATTTTGAATGCTGACATAATCATAAAGAACACATACTCAGCAAATCCAGTGGTGTTCTGTAGTGACTATACAAGAAAGTGGCAATCAACCCCCGCTTAAAACTAGCCTTTGTAGTAAGGTGCACATAGATGGGTAACGCACATAACAAACAAACAAAAGATTTCCCAGCACACTTACCAGCTACAAAACAACCAAATTGACCCTGTCTAACAATTCACGTTAAAAAAACAGAAGGTTTTGATTGCACACATTTGTAAATAAATGCATAAGCCGCAGTTCCTACATCAGGCTCCTCTGTGTGCTGTGATTCTAAAGCCCCGTACACACGATCAGATTATCGAACGATCTGTCGTCCGTTTTTTGTGGCATGCTATTCTGATGTGGAAAGTGAAGAGGTTATTTTCATACGAATTTTCCCGTACGACAGAATTCTACTTCAGAAGTGATGTCATGTGTTGGATTGTTTTGTATGTGTTCTTTCATCTCTGAGCATGCCTAGTCTTGCTCTTAAGATTTTTTTCCGTCGAAATCTGTACTAATGAGACGAAAATCGGACGTTGTTTTGACGGACGACAAAAATTATAGCCTACACATCAGGATTTAGTCGGCCGAAAAGTCGGCTGTCGAAAGCACCATACTAACAATCCGAAAATCGGCAGATCGGTCGTCGGACGAATTTTCCCTACAGATTTTCTTATCGTGTGTACGGGCCTTAACTCTATAATTTTCAGGGTGTCCCAAGTTGGAACACAGATGCAGTGGACATTTAAGGATAAGTTCACCTTTTGCAACATGTTACACTCATGTTCAGGGTGTAACATGTTAACAATGTACCAGCCCCCACCCCTCGATCCCCTGTTTTGGCAGCTAGCGGGGGAGGACACGCTCGGCCGTGTCATTCATTCACAGTTCTCGATGAATGAATGGACTACATCTACCAATAGTCTTTACGCAGGGCCGATCCTGGGGTCACAGACACCTAGGTGCAGAAATATTTATGGCGCCCCCCACATGGGCATGGTCATCATACTAACTCCTCCCCTTTACAAATGTTTCTATGGTTAGGACTCAACCTCTCCATCTATAAGCCCCACCACTTTTTATAATCTGAATGCTTTGCCAAAAACGTAATCAACAGCTTTGACAAGTCAAAATAAAATGTTTTATTTATTGACAATTCAGTAAAGTGCATGTAAGGCCCCGTTCACATTGGGGCGATCCGACTTCCCGGGGGGCGACCTCCGAGGTCACGGTGCGAGCAGCGCGCCGCGACCTCGGAGCGGCCGGCACGGACTTCATAACATTGAAGTCTATGACGGTCGCTCCGGGTCGCCCCAAAGAAGCTCCGGACCCTTTTTCTAAGTCGGAGCGACTTGTGTCGCTCCTATTAGAACGGGTCCGCAGCTTCCCTATGGAAGGCGACCTGTGAGGCGACCAGGTCGCCTCACAGGTCGCCCCAGTGTGAACGGGGACTTAATCAAATAGTTGTAGCAGAAAACAAATCTTGGAATATAAATATGAACTGAACAATATTAAACTTTTGAACAGAAAATGAGGTAGCAAAAAATCTATAAGATAGATCAATAAGAAAGATAGATTGATTCTGGACTTTTTGCAATTTCAATAAAAACAATCACTAAAGTGCAAATAACAGATTTCCATAATAAATACAATCACAAAACAGTGCAAATATCAGTTAACCACTTCTGGACCAGAAGATTTTCCCTCTTAATGACCAGGCCATATTTTGCCTTTCGGCACTGCATTATTTTAAAGGACAATTGCGCAGTCGTGCGACGCTGTACCCAAATAAAATTGATGTCCTTTTTTCCCACAAATAGAGCTTTCTTTTGGTGGTATTTGATCACCTCTGCGGTATTTATTTTTTGCTCTATAAACAAAAAAATAACTGAAAAAAAAAAAAAACAATATTTTTTACTTTTTGCTATATAACATTCACAAAAAAAATTAAAATCAAAATTTTTTAACATTCTAAGCCAATTTGTTTTCTGCTACATATTCTTGGTAAAAAAAATCACAATAAGCGTATTTTGATTGGTTTGCACAAAATTTATCGCGTCTACTAGCAACGGGAAAGATTTATGTCATTTTTATTGGTTTTTTTTTTGTTTTTTTCACTAGTAATGGCGGTGATCTGCGATTTTTAGCGAGATTGTGACATTGCGGTAGACAGATCGGACCCCTAACTTACATTTTTGACACTTTTTGGGAGACCAGTGATATTACTACAGTAATCAGTGCTCAAAATATGCACTGTTACTGTAATATTGACACTGGCAGGGAAGGGGTTAACATTGTGGGTGATCGAGGGGTTAAATGTGTACCTAGGGGCGTGTTTCTAACTGTATGGGGGCAGGGGTTATGAAATTACCATAGAGACCTGTGTTCCTATATAGAAGGATCACATGGGGCTCTGTAATCATTCCAGGGAGAAGAATGGTCAGCTGTGTTTACAACAGCTGACTGTTCTTCTCTCTCAAAGGGGAACGATCGCGGGTGTCAGGCGACAATCGGAGCCGCCTGCCCCGTGCATGGGAGTCCCCACTGCCAAAAGGGGAGGGAGCGCGCCGCTGGTGGTCCGCGTGCGCCCTTTAGCTGCAGGCGCACGACCGACGACCGACGTAGCCCTAGTTTGAGTAGGAGGGCCGCCCTGCCACAGTATATATCCGGTGGGTGGTCAGGAACCGGTTAAACTTTTAAACAGAAAATGAGGTAGCAGAAAATCTATAGGATAGATCAATAAGAAAGATACATTTTTTTTATTGAAATTGTAAAAAATCTAGAATCAATCAATAAAGTGCAAATTTCATAATAAATACAATCACAAAACAGTGCAGATATCAATTAAACAAAGTGAGAAACATGTAAACGTATGGTGTGCATCAGTAGCCTATACCGCACATTTTTTTTTTTTTATCTTATATGAAGTTATATTCTATCAGGGATAGACCCATAGATGAAAATGGCAAAATAAAAAAAGAAAAGTGTCTGCTTTATTGAACAGAGTGTTGTTGTTATTTTTAATGAGTGCTCCTCTTAACTTTCCTGTTTTTGGTCCATTATCTTCCAGTTGTGAGACACCAGGGAAGGATGCGGTGTGCACACATTGATTATTAAATCAAACAAAACAAACTTTTCAAGCCTTGGAAACAGCAACATTTCTTATCACGTCATGTATATTCGAATCTTCGTAGAAGGATTTTTCAATGGATGTTATGGGACATTGTGGAACAGAGATCATTTTTTATCAACTTTAGTTTTGAAAAGGAACGTTCCCCAGCAGCTACTCAGGAAGTGTCATCAATATTCTGAGTAAAATAGAAATGTTTGGGAATGTGTTGGTCAAGTTATTCTCCACTAGATACTGCAAGATGTTGGTGACTGCCATCTCCTAAATTAGAAAATGTCTAATGGTGACCAGTTCATCACAAAGATCCATCCCATCAATGTCAGAGTGGGATAACTGGCTGTCAGTTCACTTATTTTGCAGATCCATGCAACACTTCAATATATAATTTCTGTCCATTTCAACTTTTGGAATTTTATATAAAAACGCAAATGTGTCACAATGGCTCTCCAGTAACGTGAATCTCTCATTTATAAACGGGATGAATGTGTCCGAAACGGCAAAGAAAAATTGCCTTTAAAATTTTGTGTTGGGTTTGCAAGAGACTCATCTTCATGTCCATAGTCAAAAATCCTCTTTCTCCACCGAGGTCTGATTCTAACGACATCAGGAAATTGCGCTTCACAATCAAGCTTTTCAGCTATTTCTTTGGGATCAGCTAGTACAGGGGTGGGAAACCTATGGCCCGCGGCATGCAAAAATAATTTGGTCCGTCCCCCCGTGCCGCTGAGTCTGTGTCTCTCAGCTGAGCTTTCAGAACGGAGCCGATATTTCCTGTATAGTTCCGATTCCGTTCTGACAGCCTGAGTGATTCACAGACAGAGTGATATCAAATGCACTCCGCCTGTGACCAATACAGGAAGCATTGCCTCTAACTTCCTCCAGCGTGGCGCCGCTCCTAGCCAGCATATCCCGCCAGCAGTACTCACAGCAGTACCCAAAGCAATACCAGCCTGAGCCAGCAGTACCCACAGCAGTACCAGCCTGAGCCAGCAGTTCCCATCAGCCTGAGCCAGTAGTACCCACAGCAGTACCAGCCTGAGCCAGCAGTTCCATCCAGTAGTACCCACAGCAGTACAAGCCAGCAGTACCAACCTGAGCCAACAGTAGCAGCCAGCAGTATCCACAGCAGTACCAGTCTGCAGTACTCACAGCAGGACCAGCCAGCAGTACCAGCCTGAGCCAGCGGTACCAGCCAGCAGTACCCACAGCAGTACCAGCCAGCATTTCTCACCAGCAGTACCAGCCAGCATTTCCCACCAGCAGTACCCACCAGAATTGTACAATAAAAAAAACTGGTTAAACCCACAAGTTCTTTTTTATCACTATTCCTTTAAATTGGCTTTTAGAATTTACAAATACAGTAATTTAGAGATTGGATGAAAGGTTTAGCACTGTAAAACACTTTTTGATAGATAAGTAGTGCAGCCCTCAAATTTTCCACTCGCCTGCTCGCATTTTGCGAGTGGAAAATGATTGAAGGCGGAAGAGGAGAGGAAGAGACAGAACGCTGTCAGTACGTGCAGGGGTGGGCAGTGTCCATATCTGTGATGGGGGGGCGCACTAGGAGCTTCTGCCTTCCAGGTAAAACGCACATACAAGCACACTGTTGTTATTAATATTTATTTGTGCAACTTCTGCATTCATGCAAAAACATTTAACAGTGTCATTTTATAAAATCATTTCTTGAGGGCGCATTTAAGGGCGGGGCAGGGTAGGGGTTGGGTGGGGCAACTGGTGGTGAGTAACCCTTAAGGCCTTGCTAGTAGCTCAGGACTTTAAATTTTGAGCCCTGAAGTAATGCATTTTATATACAACCATAAACCGCATATACTCGAGTATAAGCCGAGTTTTTCAGTACATTTTTGTGTGCTGAAAACGTCCCCCTCAGCTTATACTCGAGTCATAAAAAAAAAAGAATGTCGCTGGCCGGCCCGACATGCTTCTGAGGCGCCTTAGATTTAAAAGTGGCACTGCCCGGCGCCAACATGTCACCGCACATGCGCCGCTGCCGTTCGGGAAAGGCTGTACACGTTTGGCTATTCCCGGGAATAGCCGAACGTATACAAGCTTTCCCGAGCGGCAGCGGCGCATGCGCGGTGACGTGATGGTGTCGGGCTGCGCCATTTTTAAATATAACGCGCCTCAGGAACAGGTGAGACTTCACAGCCGCACTACCTGCAATAATGGGGGGATGCAGGCATACTACAAGAGATGCAGTGCTGCGGGCATGGTATACCTGTACTATGCCCGCAGCACTGCATCTACTGTAGTATGCCCGCAGCCCTGCATTCTCCTGTACAATTACCATGCCCACAGCCCTGCATTCTCCTGTACTATTACCATGCCCACAGCCCTGCATTCTCCTGTACCTTTACTATGCCCACAGCCCTGCATTCTCCTGTACCATGCCCACAGCCCTGTATTGTCCTGTACCATGCCCGCAGCCCTGCATTCCCCTGTACCACACCTGCAGTCCTGCATTCTCCTGTACCATGCCCACAGCCCTGCATTCCCCTGTACCATGTCCGCAGCCCTGCATTCTCCAATACAATGCCCACAGCCCTGCATTGTCCTGTACCATGCCCGCAGCCCTGCATTCTCCTGTACCATGTCCACAGCCCTGCATTCTCCCCTGTACCATGCCCGCAGCACTGCATTCTCCTGTACCATGCCCACAGCCCTGCTTCTCCTGTTCCTATGCCCACAGCCCTGCATTCTCCTGTACCATGCCCGCAGCCCTTCATTCTCTTGTTCCATGTCCATAGCCCTGCATTCTCCTGTACCATGCCCACAGCCCTGCATTCTCCTGTACCATGTCCACAGCCGTGCATTCTCCTGTACCATGTCCGCAGCCCTGCATTCTCCCCTGTACCATGCCCGCAGCACTGCATTCTCCTGTACCATGCCCACAGCCCTGCATCTCCTGTACCATGCCCACAGCCCTGCATCTCCTGTACCATGCCCATAGCCCTGCATTCTCCTGTACCATGCCCACAGCCCTGCATTCTCCTGTACCATGCCCACAGCCCTGCATTCTCCTGTACCATGCCCACAGCCCTGCATTCTTCTGTACCATGCTCGAGTCAATAATTTTTCCTATTTTTTTGTGGTAAAATAAGGTGCCTCGGCTTATATTCAGGTCGGCTTATATTCGAGTATATACGGTAGATAAGACCGGGGACAGAGGGGCATTGTTATAAATGAGGGACAGTCCCTTAAAATCAGGGACAGTTGGAAGTTATGTTCTTCCTTTGCCATGAAAGTATTTTGTTTGGTTTAACTTTTTGGCTGAAAGATAATATCAGCAATCACAGGATGGGGCTCTGCAGGCGATGGACAGACTAGATAGACAGACAGACAGAATGGATAGACAGAATAGACAGACAGAATCTGCGCCACCCCGAGTGATTAGGGTGTGCCCAGGCACACCTGGCACACCCTGTGCGCACGCCTATGAAATAGACAGACAGACAGAATAGATAGACAGATATATAGAATAGATAGATAGATAGACAGACAGACAGACAGAATAGACAGGCAGACAGAACGAATAGACAGACAGACAGAATAAATAGACAGACAGACAGAATAGACAGGCAGACAGAACGAATAGATAGACAGACAGAATAAATAGACAGACAGACAGAGACAGTTCTATAATGTGATGAAAATCTAGCTTGCCGTGGGCCGTGGCAATTGCCCTTTGTTCCCTGTGAACAAGACATCTCTGATAGTCCCTACATGTGTGTGTTTTACAGATATATCTTTTAGGCTTTGGAACAAGAAAACATGCCTAAACCAATATTGTTTATTATTTAAAGAAACTTGAAACTCCTTTTCTAAGTGTATGTTAAGAAGTAAAAGTACCTCTTGAAGTTGTCAGAAGTGCTTGGTAAGGTACATGTGATACAGGTTGAGGGCCTCTCCTCCTGGCAGACATATTACACACCTTGTTTTTAATCACTTTGCAACTTTCTATCCAGAACATTCAAGTGGTTTTGGATGATGCAGAGAGTGGATTACACAGCAGAGGTTTCCATCCTGTACGGAGGTTCAGGAGTGGAGTGCCTGGAGCTCAGGCAAGGTGCACAGCAGGACCCACTCCACTCCTGGGGAAAAGTTGTGGAAAAGCTGGACAGGTGGTTGTGGACAAGGCTCAGCATGTCCCTCCTAAATACAGGTTACTGAGAAAGTGTACATTGTCACAGGGACCCGAGAGGTAACTGAAGAACCATTATGGTGCAAGTGTACATGGTGTCTGTTCCCCCATGGTGGATAAAAATAAGACAAAGAAAAGGTACCCCATGTGTAGTAAAGTGACCCTGTACAAGGTGCCTAGTGTGGCCTGAAAAACCCACCCTGGGGTAGGCCTCTAATGTGACCCTGGCTTAGCACCCAACGAGGAGGAAAACATGGAGGACAAAATGACATCTCTGTCACCTGGAATCGCTCCTATTCTACACACTGCTGTACATTTATTTGTACAAAAAAAATGTCTAAAGTGTAAATGCTGCAGTTTCTCATAACACCCAGAGGGGGGCAGTGTCTACATTGGGAAGAAAAAGTAAATGACTATTTCAGAATGGATTCAACTGCAATATGGTATACAATGTTTATCCTTCACAGACTTGTGTTCTGAAATCTATGTTATTATATTGAATTATATACTACCAGTATAATAAAATGATACCGAGTATACTGTATATACACCGATAATGATCACACCGTATAATGATACGGAATATATATACACCGATAATGATCACACTGTATAATAATACCGAATATATATACACCGATAATGATCACACCGTATAATGATACCGAGTATATATACACCGATAATGATCACACCGTATAATGATACCGAGTATATATACACCGATAATGATCACACCATATAATGATACCGAGTATATATACACCGATAATGATCACACCGTATAATGATACAGAGTATATATACACCGGTAATGATTACACCGTATAATGATACCGAGTATATATACACCGATAATGATCACACCGTATAATGATATCGAGTATATATACACTGATAATGATCACATCGTATAATGATACCGAGTATATATACACCGATAATGATCACACCGTATAATGATACCGAGTATATATACACCGATAATGATTACACCGTATAATGATACCGAGTATATATACACTGATAATTATCACACTGTATAATGATACCGAGTATATACACCGATAATGATCACACCATATAATGATACCGAGTATATGTACACCGATAATGATCACACCGTATAATGATACCGAGTATATATACACCGATAATGATCACACCGTATAATGATACCGAGTATATATACACCGATAATGATCACACTGTATAATGATACCGAGTATATATACACCGATAATGATCACATCGTATAATGATACAGAGTATATATACACCGATAATGATCACACCGTATAATGATACCGAGTATATATACACCGATAATGATCACACCGTATAATGATACCGAGTATATATACACTGATAATGATCACACCATATAATGATACAGAGTATATATACACCGATAATGATCACACCGTATAATGATACCGAGTATATATACACTGATAATGATCACACCGTATAATGATACCGGGTATATATACACCGATAATGATCACACCGTATAATGATACCGAGTATATATACACCGATAATGATCACACTGTATAATGATACCGAGTATATATACACCGATAATGATCACATCGTATAATGATACAGAGTATATATACACCGATAATGATCACACCGTATAATGATACCGAGTATATATACACCGATAATGATTACACCGTATAATGATACCGAGTATATATACACTGATAATTATCACACTGTATAATGATACCGAGTATATATACACCGATAATGATCACATCGTATAATGATACCGAGTATATATACACCGATAATGATCACACCGTATAATGATACCGAGTATATATACACCGATAATGATTACACCATATAATGATACCGAGTATATATACACCGATAATGATTACACCATATAATGATACAGAGTATATATACACCGATAATGATCACACCGTATAATGATACTGAGTATATATACACCGATAATGATCACACCATATAATGATACAGAGTATATATACACCGATAATGATCACACCGTATAATGATACCGAGTATATATACACCGATAATGATCACACTGTATAATGATACCGAGTATATATACACCGATAATGATCACACTGTATAATGATACCGAGTATATATACACCGATAATGATCACACTGTATAATGATACCGAGTATATATACACTGATAATGATCACACTGTATAATGATACCGAGTATATATACACCGATAATGATCACACCGTATAATGATACCGAGTATATATACACCGATAATGATCACACCGTATAATGATACTGAGTATATATACACCGATAATGATCACACTGTATAATGATACCGAGTATATATACACCGATAATGATCACACCATATAATGATACAGAGTATATATACACCGATAATGATCACACTGTATAATGATACCAAGTATATATACACCGATAATGATCACACCGTATAATGATACCGAGTATATATACACCGATAATGATCACACTGTATAATGATACTGAGTATATATACACCGATAATGATCACACCGTATAATGATACAAAGTATATATACACCGATAATGATCACACTGTATAATGATACAGAGTATATATACACCGATAATGATTACACCGTATAATGATACCGAGTATATATACACCGATAATGATCACACTGTATAATGATACTGAGTATATATACACCGATAATGATCACACCGTATAATGATACCGAGTATACATACACCGATAATGATCACACCGTATAATGATACCGAGTATATATACACTGATAATTATCACACCGTATAATGATACCGAGTATATATACACCGATAATGATCACACCGTATAATGATACCGAGTATACATACACCGATAATGATCACACCGTATAATGATACCGAGTATATATACACTGATAATTATCACACCGTATAATGATACCGAGTATATATACACCGATAATGATCACACCGTATAATGATACCGAGTATATATACACCGATAATGATCACACTGTATAATGATACCGAGTATATATACACCGATAATGATCACACCGTATAATGATACCGAGTATATATACACCGATAATGATCACACTGTATAATGATACCGAGTATATATACACCGATAATGATCACACCGTATAATGATACCGAGTATATATACACTGATAATTATCACACCGTATAATGATACCGAGTATATATACACCGATAATGATCACACCGTATAATGATACCGAGTATATATACACCGATAATGATCACACCGTATAATGATACCGAGTATATATACACCGATAATGATCACACCGTATAATGATACCGAGTATATATACACCGATAATGATCACACTGTATAATGATACCGAGTATATATACACCGATAATGATCACACCGTATAATGATACCGAGTATATATACACCGATAATGATCACACTGTATAATGATACCGAGTATATATACACCGATAATGATCACACCGTATAATGATACCGAGTATATATACACTGATAATGATCACACCGTATAATGATACAGAGTATATATACACCGATAATGATCACACAGTTTAATGACACTGAGTATATATACACCGATAATGATTACACCGTATAATGATACCGAGTATATATACACCGATAATGATCACACTGTATAATGATACCGAGTATATATACACCGATAATGATCACACAGTTTAATGACACTGAGTATATATACACCGATAATGATTACACCGTATAATGATACCGAGTATATATACACCGATAATGATCACACCGTATAATGATACCGAGTATATATACACCGATAATGATCACACCGTATAATGATACCGAGTATATATACACCGATAATGATCACACCGTATAATGATACCGAGTATATATACACCGATAATGATCACACTGTATAATGATACCGAGTATATATACACCGATAATGATCACACCGTATAATGATACCGAGTATATATACACCGATAATGATCACACTGTATAATGATACCAAGTATATATACACCGATAATGATCACACCGTATAATGATACCGAGTATATATACACCGATAATGATCACACTGTATAATGATACTGAGTATATATACACCGATAATGATCACACCGTATAATGATACAGAGTATATATACACCGATAATGATCACACTGTATAATGATACAGAGTATATATACACCGATAATGATTACACCGTATAATGATACCGAGTATATATACACCGATAATGATCACACTGTATAATGATACTGAGTATATATACACCGATAATGATCACACCGTATAATGATACCGAGTATACATACACCGATAATGATCACACCGTATAATGATACCGAGTATATATACACTGATAATTATCACACCGTATAATGATACCGAGTATATATACACCGATAATGATCACACCGTATAATGATACCGAGTATATATACACCGATAATAATCACACCGTATAATGATACCGAGTATATATACACCGATAATGATCACACCATATAATGATACCGAGTATATATACACCGATAATGATCACACTGTATAATGATACCGAGTATATATACACCGATAATGATCACACCGTATAATGATACCGAGTATATATACACCGATAATGATCACACTGTATAATGATACCGAGTATATATACACCGATAATGATCACACCGTATAATGATACCGAGTATATATACACCGATAATGATCACACTGTATAATGATACCGAGTATATATACACCGATAATGATCACACCGTATAATGATACCGAGTATATATACACTGATAAAGATCACACCGTATAATGATACAGAGTATATATACACCGATAATGATCACACAGTTTAATGACACTGAGTATATATACACCGATAATGATCACACCGTATAATGATACCGAGTATACATACACCGATAATGATCACACCGTATAATGATACCGAGTATATATACACTGATAATTATCACACCGTATAATGATACCGAGTATATATACACCGATAATGATCACACCGTATAATGATACCGAGTATATATACACCGATAATAATCACACCGTATAATGATACCGAGTATATATACACCGATAATGATCACACCGTATAATGATACCGAGTATATATACACCGATAATGATCACACTGTATAATGATACCGAGTATATATACACCGATAATGATCACACCGTATAATGATACCGAGTATATATACACCGATAATGATCACACTGTATAATGATACCGAGTATATATACACCGATAATGATCACACCGTATAATGATACCGAGTATATATACACCGATAATGATCACACTGTATAATGATACCGAGTATATATACACCGATAATGATCACACCGTATAATGATACCGAGTATATATACACTGATAAAGATCACACCGTATAATGATACAGAGTATATATACACCGATAATGATCACACAGTTTAATGACACTGAGTATATATACACCGATAATGATTACACCGTATAATGATACCGAGTATATATACACCGATAATGATCACACTGTATAATGATACCGAGTATATATACACCGATAATGATCACACAGTTTAATGACACTGAGTATATATACACCGATAATGATTACACCGTATAATGATACCGAGTATATATACACCGATAATGATCACACCGTATAATGATACCGAGTATATATACACCGATAATGATCACACAGTTTAATGACACTGAGTATATATACACCGATAATGATCACACCGTATAATGATACCGAGTATATATACACTGATAATGATCACACCGTATAATGATACCGAGTATATATACACCGATAATGATCACACAGTTTAATGACACTGAGTATATATACACCGATAATGATCACACCGTATAATGATACCGAGTATATATACACCGATAATGATCACACTGTATAATGATACCGAGTATATATACACCGATAATGATCACACAGTTTAATGACACTGAGTATATATACACCGATAATGATCACACCGTATAATGATACCGAGTATATATACACCGATAATGATCACACCGTATAATGATACCGAGTATATATACACCGATAATGATCACACTGTATAATGATACCGAGTATATATACACTGATAATGATCACACAGTTTAATGACACTGAGTATATATACACTGATAATGATCACACAGTTTAATGACACTGAGTATATATACACCGATAATGATAAATATGAAGTGTATAGTTAAATGCAAACTCTGTGGGGGTCATCGACAAATTTCAGAGCAAAAGAAATCTAGAGCAAATGTGGATCATCAGCTTATAGATCCCACTCATGTTTAATGTCGTATTGATTGCTTTAGGTAATCTGTATTTTCTCTGGTGTGTGGGATTCGTATTGCATTCCTATGGTGTGAGGACATGACGTCCTGGGGCTGGCACACCTCTGCCAGGTAACATAGGTGTCTATGGGGTGGTGTCTCCTCCTCTCCTCAGTGGTGTGATATGGAACCCTCCTCCTGGCCTGTATCTCTCCCAGGTGACTCCCAGCATGGGGCAGGCGTGGATGTTGTGAGTCGTTGCCAGCTGGCACCGGTGTATGATAGTACACAACCTGTGTTTGCTGTATCAGGGCCACCAAGACTGAACTCGTTCTACTCTGCACAGGGGAGAGCCGGCTAAGGAGCAAGTACACACACCTTGTCTAACCTGATCCCATAATGAGCTCTGCAGCCAGGAACAACACTAGAATTATGCAGAGTTCAGTAATAATACACACAATCCTATTTATCAGAGATTTGTAGACCAGTAACCGAAAACCCTTCATCATTGTAGTAAAGAGTCAGTCCACCCAGGACGTCATATTTTAATTATAGGTGGACTGAGCCAACTCCTAGCTTATGACAAGGCCTCCTCCATAGGTGATTACTCTTTCCTTGCCCACCTTGGTTTCTCACTCCAAGGGCAAAATCAAAGGCAAAACCACTTCTTTAACCACTTAAGCCCCGGAGGATTTGGCTGCTAAAGGACCAGGGGTTTTTTTGCGTTTTTTTACTGCGTGACTTTAACGGACAATTGCGCGGTCGTGCGACGCTGTACCTAAACGAATTTGACGTCCTTTTTTTCCCACAAACAGAGCTTTCTTTTGGTGGTATTTGATCACCTGTGCGATTTTTTTGATCACGCGCTATAAACAAAAAAAGAGCGTAAATTTTGCAAAAATAACAATATTTTTCACATTTTTTTATATGAAATTCCCCAAAAAAAAATGTAAAAATCAAAATTTTTTAACATTTTTCAGCCAATTTGTTTTATGCTACCTATGTTTGGTAAAAAAAATCGCAAAAAGCGTATTTTGATTGGTTTGCGCAAAAGTTATCACGTTTACTAACAAAGGGAAAGATTTTTGTCATTTTTGGTGTTTTTTTTTTTAACGCGTAATGGCGGCGATCTGCGATTTTTTTTTCAGTACTGCGACATTGCGGCGGACAGATCGGACCCTTGACTGACATTTTTGACACTTTTGGGGGTACCAGTGACATTACTGCAGTAATCAGTGCTATACATATGCACTGTTACTGTAAAAATGACACTGGCAGGGAAGGGGTTAACTTTATTGGACAGGGAGGGGTTAAGTGTGTCCTAGGGGCGTGATTCTAACTGTGCAGGGACATTCCTATTGGTGTAAAAGCAAAGATCAACCGTTCTACATAGTAGAACGGACAGATCTTCACTTTTACACAGGGAGAACTGACAGGCAGCTTGTTTACACAAGCCCCTCTGTCTTTCTCCCTTCACAGGAGCGATCGCAGTGTGACTGGCGGACATCGAGTCCGCCGCTCACACGCACTGACTTGTCTGTGAACGAGCCGCGGCGGGCGCGCGCCCGCCCGCAATAGGCTCGCAAGTCAGTGACAGGCGAGTGACGTACCGATACGTCACTCTGCCTGGCCGGGGCTGACCGCCGCAGTATATAGTCGTGCGGCGGTCGGCAACCGGTTAAAGTCTTACTTGGCTTTACTAAAAAAAAAAAAATGCCTATGCAAGATGTAGCACTACTCCCATGGGAGCTGCTGGTTACGGATTCCCCTGGGTTACCCATAGCAACAACTTGACAAAATAGCATATTTTAAGTGCTTGGCTCAGTGAGAAATCAGTCCAGGGGTTTTGGGTTTTTGTCGAGATTTGAGAACTGGGATAGGAGAAGGGATGAGTGGGATTCTCCAACTGAACAAACTATGCACAATTGCTGGGACTTTCTGATTAGCTGAATGCGGCAAGGTCGTTGGTTCCCCTTGCCAATATAGTGAATAAGAATTAAATGAACTGCACTGTATTGTGAATCACTCTTCAGGGTCCTACTTGGCACCCCCTTTGTCCCTATTCTTCAGGGTTCTACACAGCACCCCCTTTACTCTGACACTCTGTGTGAGCTAGCCCCTTGATCCTCTGACTTCACTGGAGTGGTCCCCCTTCCTGGGCAGACCCTTTGGCAAGTCTCCTGGTACTCACGGACACTGTTTTTCCCAGAAGACTCTGCCAGCAGCTCCACTGTCAGCTCTACTGGATCTTCTGCTCTACACCTGGTTCACTAGGCCGACTGCCTAAGACCTTTACATACAGCAGGAGGTGAGAAAGCCGTCAGCCTCCTCCTGGGACTCTGCTTACCACAAAAGACGCCTTGTCACATGTCCCCCCGGCTTTTATGGGCAATCCCAGGATGCACTGCAAGAGTGCCCTTGCACTGGGACTCTCGCAAAAGCCAATGTGTCAATGGCTAGGTTTCCTCCACTTTCCAACAGGCTCCCCTATTGGATGCAGTAGTGACACTCCCTTAGATCCAGTGAATCACATTTGGAAACATGCAACAGGCAACCTAATAGATCAGTCTCCCCTGATAAGCAGAAGGAGCATAAATGGTTTTACCTAGCACCTACCTAGGAGGGTGCTACACAGATAAGGGGCTTCTGTAGAGAAAATCAAACTGTGCAGCTTTGACTAAAGCTGAATGATGCCCTTGCTGTAGATGTAGGCCATATACGTACCTTATACGCCACTGTTCACCCCTACCATCACAGGAGTGAGTTCTCGATCCCCACTACTATTTTCAGCATTGCTGAGCTCAGAGCTGCTGCGACAGGGGAGTGAGAACACGTGGAAGCGGTTTGTAATGGGGATAGCTGGGAGTGTCTTAGCAACGTCCTAGCAACAAGGCAGGATAGGATGATGCCATCTCTGGGAGTTCTCTGGCCAGGCTTCGGCATACTTCCCAACTGTCCCGTATTCGCCTGGGACTGTCCCAGGACTTGATGCAAGTCCCGGCGAATGAAGGCTTTGTCCCAGAGTGGAGCCAAGTGCTGGAACAAGTTCCAGCACTTTGCTCCAGTGGCTTGCCCGCAAGCATCCACTAGCGCAGGCACCAGTAACACCTGAAGACAAACAAATCGGTTAAATCCAAGGGGAAGTAAAGCTCCCCCAGGGATAACCAAACAGTTACTAAGCAGTTACTAGACTTACTGGTGGTGTATAAAACATATATTTATTAACAAAATATAATAAAAGTGTCAAGCACTCATAATTGTCATATTCAGTTCAATCAACTTCCCTGGGGCTAAAAATATTGCATAATGACCGATCGCCAAGCACTATAGAGTCCACCAATGGATGAGATGCCTAAATCTGAGGTTTTCACTTCATGTAGAATATCAAGAAGCGGAGTCAACTATTGATAAATAAATTCTTAGTAATAGGTAGAAGCGTCCCCCGTCCCCGGAAGGTGCAGTGGAATCACCTCAATGATAAATAGAGATGAGCTGGGTCTTGGGGGTTCATTTCTACTCTAGCTTCCGTCCACAGTATGTCAAATAAGCGTCTATATATGCTAGGTGTTCACTTGTGCTGCACTTATGCGTGACTACAAGCCGTGCTCGTGGGCCGCTTATCCGGCTAATCAACCCGCGTACAGCGGGAATTCCAAAGCTCCACTGAAAACAGTGCGTCGTTAGCGTTGTTCTTCTGGGTACCCGGCTTGGGTGGTTCTCCAAGGGGCTTGTCTGTTCAGCATGTCTGATGACAAAACTGTGACGTCAACGCGTTTCACTACGTCATGCGTAGCTTTGTCAGGAAAGAGTGCTAGACAGTCTTACCCAGGAGAGGGCCGTCCTTGTTATCATTTGACAGTGTACTAATCCATAATTATTTTTCAAAAGCGTCCATCTTTTGCAAAGAGGTCGGCCACCTATCCTCACTATCACCTCTCATTGGTATAAATTAAAACAAAACAAATACACCTTTTGCCCCTCACCATAACTTTTACTCATCGTTAGGAATTTTTCCCATGATAGGTAAAATAGTGCTAGTAAATAAAAATAAGTATAAAATAAAAAACACAAAATGGGAAACAAAATAGGGGACACAATTAAGTAAGGAACAAAACAGATCGGGAGACACAGAACCTCACCACGTATTTAAATGCAGCAAGTTAACTATACAGACCCCTTATTTCACTAGAACATCATGTACGTATATTCTAAATTAATACTGTAGAAAAATCTGGCAACTTAATTCTGTGTTTAACCCTAGGGGCACCAAAGCCCAAAGCTTATAGATCGACGATTTTTCTTTTTTAATGATCAAATTATCAAAGTTGCATCTTCTAGATGGCAATTTAGGGCAAAAAATTCCCTTAATCCTCATCCCCTCCAGGCTCCCACCATGAACATGTTGAAAATATTTTGCTAGGGGGTTTTCCGAGTCCTTTTCTTTGATGCCCCTCATATGCTCACCTATCCTTATCCGCAACTGTCTTTTGTTCTTACCAATATAGAATTTGTTGCATGAACAAGTGAACATATAGATGACCCTTGCCGTAGAACAGTTTATCAAATCCTTAAAGCGGTGTTCCAGCCTCCCCCTCCAAAAATTAAAAGTCAGCAGCTACACATACTGTAGCTGCTGACTTTTAATATTAGGACACTTACCTGTCCTTTGCCGGTAAGGGAACCCAGCAGTGAAGCCTTGCGGCTACACGGGCGGGTTACTACTGCTCATGCGGATTGGCTCGGCGGCGGGGGAAGGAGGAGGGGGCCAAACATCCGAGGGACAGTGCCGCGGTGTCGTCTCCCAGAAGTGGGGAAGGGTACCTGTCAAAAACAGGTACCCGTTCCCCCTTTCCCCCTGAAAAGTGCCAAATGTAGCACCAGAGGGGGGGGGGAGCAAATGAGCGGAAGTTCCACTTTTGGATGGAACTCCGCTTTACTGACGTACTCTTTTTTTTATTTTCTGAATCCATAAATTTGGTAGTACGGTCAACAAATGGACACATTGGAAGTCTACCTTAACAGGAACATCCCTTTGGTCCTTGGGTACGTTGGGAGCCAATGTTCAGTCTGGGTTTTCACAAATTCTGATCCAATCAACTTATCACCCAAATTTGATGCTCTAGGGGGCTGTCATCTTGGGAGTGGACAAGCTTGTGGTCTTGCTGCCCCTTCAGGATCAAGGGTATCCGAAACCAACTAGGAAACAACAACAAAAAAGAAAAGGGGCGCACCGACCTAGTGCATTACCACTAAAAATGTATTAAAAATATTAAAAAGTATACATTATACTCACAAAGCAGGTGTGTATACACACATCAACATAATACACATATAGTCTCCAAGGTAGCCAAGGAACCGCACTGTGCTGAATGGTATGCAGTGTGCCGCATGAGGCTGCTGTGTCTAGGCTGACGCGTTTCAGGGGCGAACCCCCTTCCTCAGAGCCAAAAAGAGTTGCTGCTGAACCACACTCTGGAGAGTCATACTAATTTTTGTCTGGATGTAATAATTTGTGACATTGTATTTTATGGGTGGGGAAGGGAAGTTGTTTGAACTAAATATGGCAATTATGAGTGCTTGACACTTTTACTATATTTTGTTAAAAAATATATGTTTTATACACAACCAGTAAGTCTAGAGTCTGCTTAGTAAACGCTTGGTTATCCCTGGGGGAGCTTTACTTCCCCTTGGATTTAACCAATTTTTTTGTCTTTTGGAATTTTTGGGTTGAATGAGCAGAACAGAAGGGCAGAATATAGAATATTTGACACAGTCCTGACCTCAGTATCTGAGGAAAGGGATTTAGGAGTAATTATTTCAGAAGACTTAAAGGTGGGAAGGCAATGTAATAGAGCAGCACGAAATGCCAGCAGAATGCTTGGATGTATAGGGAGAGGTATAAGCAGTAGAAAGAGAGAAGTGCTTATGCCGCTGTACAGAACACTGGTGAGACCTCACTTGGAGTATTGTGCGCAGTACTGGAGGCCATATCTCCAGAAGGATATAGATACTCTAGAGAGAGTTCAGAGAAGAGCTACTAAACTAGTACATGGATTGCAGGAAAAAACTTACCAGGAAAGGTTAAAGGACCTTAACATGTATAGCTTGGAAGAAAGAAGAGACAGAGGGGATATGATAGAAACTTTTAAAATACATAAAGGGAATCAACTCGGTAAAGGAGGAGAGCATATTTAAAAGAAGAAAAACTACCACAAGAGGACACAGTTTTAAATTAGAGGGGCAAAGGTTTAAAAGTAATATGAGGAAGTATTACTTTAATGAGAGAGTAGTGGATGCATGGAATAACCTTCCTGCAGAAGTGGTAGCTGCAAATACAGTGAAGGAGTTTAAGCATGCATGGGATAGGCATAAGGCTATCCTTCATATAAGATAGGGCCAGGGACTATTCATAGGATTCAGATATATTGGGCAGACTAGATGGGCCAAATGGTTCTTATCTGCCGACACATTCTATGTTTCTATGTTTCTATGTTTAACACCAACACGGTGCTATAGACCATGGTTTTGGGATTAATAAGGTGAATCCCCAATTTTTTGTTCACCAGTAACACCCGCCCTGTGGCTTGTGCGGGGTATCTGGTGTTCCGCATGCCGCAAGCATAGCTGTGTAAATTGCTGCCGGCTGCCTCACACATACACAGCTCACAGCGGCTTGCGGCTTAACCTGCCTCCTCCTCCTCCTTGGCTGTGATGCTTTCCTGAACACAGACAGGAGGGTAAGGTGGGGAGCAGTCATGGCAGGGGAGGACTGGACCAGGGTGGCAATTGGCCCCTGGCCACTCTGATGCCCGAAAGAGGCTGCAGATATGCCCCCATACACCTGTGTAGTTATGGCCGGGCTCATGTGATCAGCCAGCTCCCTTGTTCTCTTTCCTCTCACCTCCATGTCCATGAGCCCCACCCGTTAATCACTGGAGCTACCTGCTATCAGGCTAACGGTACCTGGATGGGGGGGGGGTCTCATGTGACGGGGGAGGGAGGCAGTCATTGGGGAGCGTACAGAGTAAAGGGGGGAAAGATTGGGGGGGGGTGTAAGAGTAAAGGGGGAATTTTTTGCTAGGAGGAGGATTGGAGGGGAGGGGGGATTTGTGCTAGGAGGGGGGTGGAGGGATTTTAGTTAAGAGGAGGAATGGGGGGCTGATTTGACCCCCTGTACCCTGCCCAGTCTTCTGTCCTGCTAAACCCTGTGCCCTGCCCTACTGACCCCATCTTCCATCCTGCTGACCCCTGTACTATGCCCTACTGACTCCTGTCCTCTGTCCTGCTGACCCCTGTACCCTGCCCTACTGACCCCCTGTCATCCACCCTCTTGACTCCTTTACACTGCCCTACTGACCCCCTATCCTCTGCCCTTGTGACCCCCGTAAAATGCCCTGCAGACTCTTCTCCTCTGCGATGCTGATTCCTGTCCTCCACCCTGCTGACCCCTGTCTTCCGCCCTGATGGTAACCCCTGCTCTCCACCCAGCTGACCCCTCTCCGGGTTTTGTTAAACCACACTACTTAATCCCCTACCACTGTTAAGAGTTTGGCCACACCAACATTTTGCTGTGCCACAAATCACTTCCTCCCTCAAGTGTCCCTCATTCTGAAGTTCAAAGGTCGGGAGCTACAGTGCACCCAGAAAGTATTCACAGCGCTTCTCTTTTTGCACATTTTATGTTACAGCCTTATTCCAAAATTGATTAAATTCATTATTTTCCTAAAAATTCTACAAACAATACCCCATAATGATGTGAAAAAGTTTTTTTTTAATTTTTTGCAAATTTATTAAAAATAAAAAAACAAGAAAAATCACATGTACATAAGTATTCACAGCCTTTGCCATGAAATTCAAAATTGAGTTCATGTGCATCCTGTTTCCACTGATCATCCTTGAGATGTTTCTACAACTTGATTGGTGTCCACCTGTGGTAAATGCAGTTGATTGGACATAATTTGGAAAGGTGCACACCTTTCTATATAAGGCCCCACAGTTAACACTGCATGTCAGAGCACAAACCAAGTCCTGAAGTCCAAAGAATTGTCTGTAGACCTCCAAGACAGGATTGCATGGAGGCACAGATTTGAGGAAAAGTACAGAACAATTATTGCAGCATTGAAGGTCCCAATGGGCACAGTGGCCTTCATCATCTTGGAAGAAGTTTGGGGGAGAAGGGTCTTAGTCAGGGAGGTGACCAAGAACCCGATGGTCACTCTGACAGAGCTCCAGCATTTCTCTGTGGAGAGAGGAGAACCTTCCAGAAGAACAATCATCTCTGCAGCACTCCACCAATTAGGCCTGAATTGTAGAGTGGCCAGACAAAAGCCACTCCTTAGTAAAAGGCACATGGCAGCCCACCTGGAATTTGCCAAAAGACACCTGAAGGCCTCTCAGACCATGAGAAACGAAATTCTCTGGTCTGATGAAACAAAGATTGAACTCTTTGGCCTGAATGGCAAGGGTCATGTCTGGAGGAAACCAGGCACCGCTCATCACCTTGCCAATACCATCCCTACAGTGAAGCATGGTGGTGGTAGTATCATGTTGTGGGGATATTTTTCAGCGACAGGAACTGGGAGACTAGTCAGAATCGATGGAAAGATGAATGCAGCAATGTTCAGAGACATCCTTGATGAAAATCTGCTCCAGAGTGCTCTAGATTTCAGACTGGGGCCAAGGTTCATCTTCCAACAGGACAACAACCCTAAGCACACAGCCAAGATAACAAAGGAACGGCTACAGGACAACTCTGTGAATGTCCTAGAGTGGCCCAGCCAGAGCCCAAAGTTGAACCTGACTGAACATATCTGGAGAGATCTGAAAATGGCTGTGCACTGACGCCCCCCATCCAATCTGATGGAGCTTTAGAGGTCCTGCAAAGAAGAATGGGAGAAACTGCCCAAAAATAGGTGTGCCAAGCTTGTAGCATCATACTCAAAAAGACTGGAGGCTGTAATTGGTGCCAAAGGTACTTCACCAAAGTATTGAGCAAAGGCTGTGAATACTTATGGGATTTTTGTTTTATTTTTTATAAATTTGCAAAGATTTCAAACAAACTTCTTTCACATTGTCATCATGGGGTATTATTTGTAGAATTTAGAAGAAAATAATGAATTTAGTCCATTTTGGAATAAGGCTGTAACAAAACAGAATGTGGAAAAGTGAAGCGCTGTGAATACTTTCCTGATGCACTGTCAGAAGGTACGTAAGTGACCTGAATTTAAAGGAATGCATAAAAAGGGCATCATGTAAGTTTGGTCAAAGCTGCACGTTTTTTTTTTTTTTTTCTTATCACAGGGCACACCTTATCTGCAGATGGAACACCAGAAGTCGTATGTCCTAAAGACACACCCACTTTTTGGCAATGCTGCATTTTTTGTTTGCATACTTGACATGTTCTACCTCTTAATTATTTTCTAATGTTGGCAAATATGCACACACAGCACTGATATGGTGAGGCTAATAGCAGCCAATCATATGCTAACTTTCCACAATTTAGTACAGTCAAAATAAAGAAAGCTAATTTTTTTATTGATTGTTGCCAGTGTTCATTTCATCGACTAAAATATTTTTGTTGACTAAATTAACACTATTTTAGTCGACTAAAATACTACTAAAACAATTCAGATGACTAAAATAAACTAAAAATGTCATTTTAGTCATAAGACTATGACTAAAACTAAATAGACATTTTCTGCCAAAGTTAACACTGGTTGTTGCTGAAGATGAGGCCCTGTAGTTGTGACAAACAAGAAAAAAAAGGGAAGAGAAGTTGGTTTATGAACCATCATATCAGAAACTTCATGGTCCTCCACATTGTTTTCCTGTTATATATTCTGGTCACTGGGGAGATATGTGAATGTTGACTTGTACCATGGTGCTCAATGACACGGCAGATCTTATGTAATGGAGTTACCGGTTACCTGGTATTCTTCTGGCAATAACACTGGTTAACTATTTCACTACTGGCTAAGACCAAGGCTGCATGAAGCCAGTTTAAGGTCCACTATCTATAAAAAAATCTACAAATTTAATATAAGCAAAAAAATAAATTTGTATGTATTTACCATACAGCTTAAACACTAGCTCCGTTCTTATAGACAGATAGTTGTGCAAAGAGCCCATGTTTTAAAAGTTTGGTTCTCTTTACTTGTAGTCTCCCTAGGACTCCTGGAATTAACGTAGAATCCAGCTGCTGTACTCACCGAAATCTGCAATCCCCAACCTGCTCCCAGCTGGAGGGTTTGAGGCATCACAAACGGATCTCTGTCCCTGTCCGCAACACACTTCCCACTACAGGGTGCCTTCTGTGACACAGGTCAAGGTATTTATAGCAGCTTGCACCCCGAAAAGGCCACCAAAATCTCTTGGTAACGCCCACATCATTATGCAACA
The DNA here is from genome assembly GCF_965119305.1 of Pelophylax lessonae. Classification (NCBI taxonomy): domain Eukaryota; kingdom Metazoa; phylum Chordata; class Amphibia; order Anura; family Ranidae; genus Pelophylax; species Pelophylax lessonae. The sequence continues at coordinate 601,040,642 of NC_138771.1, read as the reverse complement.
CAGGCTTCCCCAAGATGGTGCCTAAAGCCCATGATAGAGGACAGATAAGTCTCTCTGGACCCAGCACCTGTAGTAAACAACAGTCATGTAACCACTTTGTTAACAACTGTGTAGCACCCTGTCCAAAGTTAGGCTAAATGACAGTGATAGACTACTCGAATTGTGAGCAAATGTGCATCAACTACCCTCATGGACTAGAACGACAGACCCGTATGAGTAAAAAATATATTTAATTTAAGAAATATTCTTGATAAAAAATAGATAAAAATGTAGAGACATACAAGATTTGATTAATCCAAAACATGTAATGATAAGTACTCGTTAGATCAATGAACAATAATATTAGCATGTGACCACTTCAGCCCTGGCAGGTTTTATTCCCTTAATGACCCGGCCATTTTTAGCGACGCTGTAACGCAAATAAAATTGATGTCCTTTTTTCCCCACAAATAGCGCTTTCTTTTGGTGTCATAAAACATTCCAAATAAAAAAATTTAGGAAATCAAATTTTTTTTTATCAGTTTAGGCCAATTTGTATTCTGCTACATATTTTTGGTAAGGGCTCTTTCACACGGTCCGCCTCCGTAGGCGGATCCGTGCTGCTCAGCGGGGATCGATCCGCCGATCCCCGCTGAGCCGGCGGATGACAGCTCCGTCTCCGCTTGCATTGCGGAGAGGGAGGTGTCACAGCTCCCGCTGCTCTCTATGGGGGATCGGATGAGAGCAGACCGCCTGTCCTCTCTCATCCGATCCGATCCCTGGACGGATGGAAAAATAGGGTTTCCATCAGTCCGGATTTCACGGACAGGATCGGATACGGATGGCAGCGGGTGTCAGCGGAGGTGTGCTTTCAATATTAAAAATGAATGTAATAGTGTTTTTGGTTTGTGGTGCTTAGATGCAGTGAAGATCCAAAAAAACAAAAATCACTGCGCCACACCCAATTTAATACCAGCACCAAAAGAATCAATAAATTAATAAATGACATCTGAAAATTTGTGAAAGGTTGCCGCCAATCACTGATGTGTTCTCACAGTATTATGTGCTAAATTCAATGACGCAAGTGCATCATGCGCACGTTTGATGAACTTTTATCATCAAATTTAGCACATAATACTGGTGGACTTTTTTATGATTTGCAAAATATTAATAACAGAGTTTAATTACACATTAGTGGTGTTTGTGTATATATATATATTATTGATCGACCAATATCGTTTTTTTAACGCCGAAACCGATATTTTGGTCATCGGATATCAGCTGATATTTTCAGACATCAAAAATGTATTTTTTTTTTTCTTAATGTCTACAGGTACTGTGGTGGAGGAATCTGGAGGTCTAAAATACCCCAAACCCCTCCTCTGCACTTAAAAGCATTCAAAACGCCAAGTTTGGCTGTTTTGAATGCAGTAAGTTTTTTGAATTCGGCGCCGCCAGTACTCGGTAGTGATGTCATGTCATGACATCACTTCCGGGTACTCAGCACCAAATTTAAAAAATGGAGACCTGGTCAGAGCCGAATGCGGCTCTGATCGGGTCTTCTCTTCGGTGGCCTTGCAGGTAGGATGCCCGGGTCTCCAGGTGGGACGGGAGACCCAGGCAAGCTGCGGAAGGCGGCAGGAGGGGGGGACGCCCCCTCCCGCTCCTTTGAATGACAGCCGAGCGGCTTCTCAGCCGCATCAGTTGTCATTACAAGACAGCCGACCATCGGCTATGGTACGCGGGTGATGCCTCTAGCTGCAGGCATCACTCCAGTACAGCACTTTCCCGAAATATCGGCAATATTGGTAAATCAAAAGGCCGATTCCGATATATCGGGGAAAGTGCATATCGGCCACCGATATATCGGCGTTGCCAATAATCGGTTGATCACTAATATACAGTATATATATATATATATATATATATATATATATACACACAGTATCTCACAAAAGTGAGTACACCCCTCACATTTTTGTAAATATTTTATTATATCTTTTCATGTGACAACACTGAAGAAATAAGTGTACAGCTTGTATAACAGTGCATATTTGCTGTCCCCTCAAAATAACTCAACACACAGCTATTAATGTCTAAACCGCTGGCAACAAAAATGAATACACCCCTAATACACCCCAAATTGGGCCCAATTAGCCATTTTCACTCCTCGGTGTCATGTGACCTGTTAATGTTACAAGGTCTCAGGTGTGAATGGGAAGCAGGTGTGTTCAATTTGGTGTTATCGCTCTCACTCTCTCATACTAGTCACTGGAAGTTCAACATGGCACCCCATGGCAAAGAACTCTCTGAGGATCTGAAAAAAATAATTGTTACTCTACATATCGATGGCCTAGGCTATAAGAAGATTGCCAAGACCCTGAAACTGAGCTGAAGCACGGTGGCCAAGACCACACAGCGGTTAAGCAGGACAGGTTCAACTCTGAACAGGCCTTCTTTGGTCGACCAAAGAAGTTGAGGGCACGTGCTCAGCGTCATATCCAGAGGTTGTCTTTGGGAAATAGACGTATGAGTGCTGCCAGCATTGCTGCAGAGGTTGAAGGGGTGGGGGGGGGTCAGCCTGTCACTGCTCAGATCGCTGCATCGAATTGGTCTACATGGCTGTCGTCCCAAAAGGAAGACTCTTATAAAGATGATGCACAAGAAAGCCCGCAAACAGTTTGATGAAGACAAGCAGACTAAAGACATGGATTACTGGAACCATGTTCTGTATATTTATATATTCTTCTTTAAACACCATTCATCTGGACTCCTTATACTAGGTGAGCCTCTTTTGCTCAGTTGGCTGGTTCTTTCCCTTAGTCAATGTAATGCCTCTCTTGACCCCCTTTAGAGGATCACTGTATTAGTTTTCTGATATGCTCACTGTTTTAGGAAAAGGAAACAAGAACCATTCATACTTGGCTCTAGCTTTCGATCTGAGAATATAGGATACATTCCAAAGGAGGAATATAGCGGGGTGTCAGGTATGTGGTGGGATGAGGGGGGTTGGGGTGGTGAGTGGGTGGGGGAGGGATTTCCTGACTACACCCAGGGGAGAAGTAGTCGCAGGCGCATATTGAATATATGTATTATATGCATATCCTTTGATTTGTATGAAACTTACATCATGTTGTACTCTTTCAGGAGTGGAATCAAAATCCCTGATGAAGATTCATATGCTATTAGTCACATTATCGAAACGCGTTGGATTATGTACCACTCCCTAAGTAGCACCACGTTTGCTTTGTTTTTATGTATCTGATGGACCAATTTGTGTATGGCCAAAAATGTTGTACTATCATATTGAATTTTGGAAAATGAATTATTGATTCATAAGGATTAGAATTTACCTTCAATAAACTATTTTAGAGAAATATATCTTCTATATGTAATTAATTGTTACCTTTAAAGTCCCATTCTAAGAAGGGGGGTTTTTCCTCAAAACAGGGTAAGGGGCCTGTCCCCAGCATAGCAAACAACCCTTCCTGCATGGGTAACAATCATCCAATAATCAGGATGAAATAAAGGGAATCCACTGGCTCCTTGCAGATATTTATTGAATCGAATTATTGAATGCAAATATCCTGTGGGATTCCTAAGTGCTAGGTTGAATCCTTCTGGTCTTCATTCTGTTCCCCCTATGGCTGATAAATACCAATGGGGTTGGCTCCTTGCATTTTGGATTGTTATTCATTAATTTTAAAAGTCTGTCTAATTACTTCTTGGAATATTGATATTGTGAAAATATATATATAATGCTTTGCTAGCTCCTGAAAAAGCTGATCAGGCGAAACATGTCGATATTTCACTTTAATATGTAATTACAATAACATTTTAATATTGGTTTATAATAAAATTTGTGTTTTTACAAATATTCGTGTTTTGACACCTTTAAACTTAAGCATTGCTGTTGTCTCTAAAAATGATCTATTCCTGGGATATAGGTTAAGTGGTACCCTTAAAATGTGGTTATATTAAAGTTTATATATGCAGTGAAGATCTGCTTTAAGTTGGCCATACACTGAAACGAACAGATCCTTCCATCCATGCTATATAGCGGAGTGGACAAACATCCTGCTGGGACCCCGCTGAATGTCAAAATGCCTCAACAGTGGCTGCATCTAAATGAATGCAGCCACAATTTGGCTAAAAAAATTCCAGCAGGCTCCTTTGAAAAAAGTCTGTTGAAAGATTGACTTTAGTCGAACAGGCCAGAAGAGCCATCCACTGAGCACATTTCAGCAGGTTCCTCAAGAACTAGCCGAAATTTACACAATATATCACCAGCTTTGGGCCTCATTCACACAGGCCCATACATCATAAATTTCATGTTTGTTTATGCGTCTGGAGCCACCAGGTGCCCATGTAAGTATATAGAGACATGGCCACTGGTCCTAATTTGACAGGCATCCAGATATGAGTGAGTGGTCCTGAACACAGCCATCCACATTTGGCACGACTGTCAAATTAGGACGAAAACTTGTGTTCGCATGGGCTGGCCATACAATATACTATTTTCTTGTATAATTTTCCTTTAAATTTACCAAAACCATATAATATGAAGTCAAACCTAAACACATTTTAAATTTGTATGCAGGTAGGCAGGCCCTTGCACTACATAGTTGAAGGCAAATCTAAAGGAAATTGAACAAGAAAATTGAATAATGTATGGCCAGCTTGACATGAACTGCCTGCACATAGCACCTAGCAGCTCCAGCCACAGAGACTTAAGGTCTATTCCTGGTGTATAGGCCTCAGCACCCACTGCATAAACTGAGCGGACATGGATATGTCATCCACCCAGAGGCGTAACTTAAACCTTCAGGGCTCCGGTGCAAGAAACCATGAAGGGCCCCCCGGACCCCTGACTGGGGCCCTTCCCTTCAAGCCTGGGGCTCTTCCCACTGATCCTGGGGCCTTTTTACTCTCGTTGCGGGGCCCTTTATTAGGGTCGCGCAGTGGGACCCTTTCACAAGTTCTTCAGTGGGACCCCTTCCTGCCATCTTGGGGCCTCCCCACGGTGGTGGAATGCCAGGGCCCGGTCGCAAGTATGACCTTTGCGATCCTGGAAGTTTCTCCCACTGGTGTCAGTAGTTTTTATTTTTTTGGTATTTTAATTGTATCATTTTTTATCATTTTATTTGATTTTTTTTTTGCAATGTCACTGACTATGACTCTGTCCATTCAGAAAAGGAAGGAGCTGGTAAATTATATATTTACCGACCCCCTTTCTGGTTCTCTATTGTGACACATCCCCTGCAGCAGCCGGCAGGAGAGGGAAGGGAGCACAGTTGGGGGGGGGGGGGGCAGCACAGTAGGGGGGGAGGGACCAGGGGAGCACAAAGGGGCCCAGAGACAGCAGAACACAAGTAAACTGGATAGGAGGAGTAGTGGGGGCAGCATACAGAGGAACCAATCTCCTCCATTTTCCTGCTACACCTACAGGAGGAAAAAGGAGCACAGTGATTTCTCTACATGCTGCCCCCACCTCCCCTCCTATCCAGATGTACAGGGAAGCCACACAGGCCCCCTGGAGCATGGGGCACGGTTGCAATTGCAACCCCTGTAGTTACGCCCCTGCATCCACCCACTCTGCTCCAATCATCAGGGGATTTGTGAATGGATCCTCTACTGATCGGGACTGAGTCTGCCCCATTTGAAATGGGCCTAATACTGCATAAAACAGGATGCCCACCAAGCTCATATAGGTGTGATGGTTGGGGGTCCACAAACTTTTGGCCATATAGTGTCTTTTGTTGCATATGAAGGCTTCCAAACCTACCCATAAAATAAAAACACAAGACTCAAAGGATTTGAAGAAATAAATAAATTATATATTAAACTTTTCCCAGTTGTGACATAATCAGTACAGCTATATACAGCAAAACTGTAAGCAATATGACAATATGTACATATATTAATATTTACACCCTTCACAAAAAAAAAAAAAAAATCTCTTTACAGGTTCAGGCAGAAAGTTTTGATTTCAATACTGTAATAAAAGATTGGCTAATTTCTACAGACAGAGAAATAGAGAGAGGTAAGCAAAGATAAGATAAGGCCTTGGTGTGGTGGCAATATCGCGTGCAGCCATGAAAGCGATTTCAAGTATAGAAGAGAAATATTTTTGCGCCACTTGCAAATTAAGGCAGATTGGTTGCCAAAGAGCAGGCTGAACGTCTTGTTTCACAGTTCTCTTATAGGTAGCACCACTTTCAACAGTTTCTGTTTTCATGTAACCGATACAAACAAAATGATTTTTAAAGCTTAAGAAACAGCCAAACTTTTCCAGGTTCCATACTTCAAAACTTTTTTGTTTTCTTCGTCTGCCATCATACCCCGTTGGATACAGGCAGTTGGCCAAGCGTGACGTTTGAACAATATAAAGCTGTGCAAATAAAAGCCACAATATAAAATAAAATAAAAAAATGCTTCAAAATAATATACAGAACACTTGAGACGAAGAACAAAGAAAGTGCAAATGGAGGTACGTGGATTTTTTTTTTTTTTAGAGAAATGGGATCAAAAGCAAAGGGTGGTGGTAGATGAGGCACTTTTGGGTGATTGGCGGCCTGTTGCGATTTGCTACATTGTAGCGGGAATGCTGAGCCTGGATAAAAATGGCTTTACTCCGACCCCGAGAGTTAAACCTCAAGGCAGTAAACACATCGACGCCCTGAGGAGATCTCCATATAAACTATTCTCTACAAAGCTTTGTGCATTATTCCTCTTTTTCCCTCCAGTTTGAATATTTTTTTCCACGTTTTAGTGTTTTTTTTTTTTAAGAACGGTTTTGTGCTTTTAAAACAAAACAAACAAAAATATACCCCAGCAGGTAGGTCACATTCAGTCCTTCATAGTCCCCCAGTGCTTTTATTATTATTTTTTAATGTAACTTCCAGTCTCGTCCCGTCCCTTCAGACACCTCGTCAAGTTTTCTCCTTTCCTGACTCGAAGAACTCTTCACATCGCAGAAAGAGGCACCAGGGTGGGACATAGTTGGCACAACTTCATAAATAACCCAAAAATATGTAACTAAGGTTTATGTACATAGTGAACCGTTTGGTTTGTAAAAAAAAAAAAAATAATAATAATAGTTCTGGAAAATCTCTGGGCTGTGCCAGCTGGCGCAGTGGTTTGGACGGGTATCATTTGGTTGCTTAGCAGTCATTGCCCCTGATACATATTTGAGCAGCAGAGTTTTGGTGTTAGGCACAGTGGTCAAGGGTTGTTCAAGCAGCGTCGTCTTCCAAACTCACCATCTGTCTCTAAAAAAGTAACAGGAATCACTGAATTAGCAGTTGGCAAAATACTCAGCATAGAATAAGTAAAACATTATAGGAGGAAAAACAATCGATACTCGACTTTGCTTAGGGAGCTGAGCTCAAGCAACCTCAACTGGCATAAACAGGGGCCCTAAAAGCGGACCTGTCATTTCAGAAAAACAAAATTCTACAAAGAATGGGGTATGAAAGCTAAGCCAATTTTGGAAGTAACAGGAATCACTGAATTAGCAGTTGGCAAAATACTCAGCATAGTTACATAGTAGGTGAGGTTGAATAAAGACAATAGTCCATCCAGTTCAACCTGTGTAGGTGTGTGTGGCTGTAATCATCTCACATACCCCTGAATGTTCTGATCCTTGAGATGTACGTCTAAGAGTCTTTTGAAAGCCACCATACTACCCGCAGAAACCACCTCTTGTGGTAGAGAATTCCACAATCTTGTAGCCCTAACAGTAAAGAACCCCCCACGTTGCCTGAGGTTAAAACGCTTCTCCTCTAATCGCATTGTATGCCCTCAAGTCCTCATGCAATCCCTTCGACTGAACAGCTTTTTTTCTAAGCTGAGATCCCCATTGAGATATTTAAAAATTGCTATCATGTCCCCCCTCAGGCGTCTCTTCTCCAGGGAGAATAAATCAAGTGATTGCAGACGCTCTTCATAATTAAGGTCCTCCAATCCCCTAATTAGTTTAGTTGCCCTTCTCTGGACTCTCTCCAGCTCCAACACATCCCATCCCTCCAGCATAGAATAAGTAAAACATTATAGGAAGAAAAACAATCGATAATCGACTTTGCTTAGGGAGCTGAGCTCAAGCAACCTCAACTGGCATAAACAGGGGCCCTAAAAGTGGACCTGTCATTTGAGAAAAACTAAATTCTACAAAGAATGGGGTATGAAAGCTAAGCCAATTTTGGAAGGGTGATCAAAAGCACAAGCTCCAATATTTTTAATACCTGTCTGTCATGTCACGTTATTCCACCCTGTTGTATATGGATGATATTAGCACTAGCACAGCTTTTATCAACTTTTTTACCCCTGCTAAAATTCTCAAGGAACCCCAGATAAAATGAATTTGTCATTCAAGGGGGAAGAATATCCTCTCTACAATGGTGGTCAGAATGCTGACCTTATAAACAGCTAAAAAGAGATTTGATGTCATGCTGCTGGCTCTGCCAAATGGCATAGGAGCCAGGATTATGCAGGCTCCATCAGATGGGAAGTCAATCGGACACAGCTCAGGAAACCCCTACCAACCTTTGGAGGAACCTAATGGGCCGTACACACTATAAGATTTTCTGAAGACTTTTTCCTTTAGATTTACCAAAACCATATAATATGAGGTCAAACCTAAACACTTTCAATTTGTATGCAATCTGGCAGGCCCTTGCACTACATAGAAAGGTAAATCTGAAGGAAAAGGTCTTCAGAAAATCTTATAGTGTGTATGGCCCTTTAGTTAAAGCGTTACTAAACCCAGGAGCCTGCAGTCACTATATCTGGTCTCCCACAGTACACAGAACATGGAAGTGCAATTATTTTAGTAAATATAAACTGCTAAATATCTTTTCCTATCAGCAGTATATAGCAGTCTTATAACTTCTATCAGTTCCTGGTGAAGCTTGTAGGAAGAGTTTTCATACTGCACTGAGCCGTTCTATCTGGATGCAGGACCCCTGACCCTCTGACCCCTGACCAAACTGAGCATGTGCAGCCTGACTCCAAAGGCTCTGTCTTATGTTCTGGAGTCAGTGGAATAAGGGGAGGATCTGTGCATACAGGATCAAGCAGCCTTTTTACACAATGCAGAATATTAACCCCTTAGGTTCCACAGTGAGTATAACAAGCATACTTTACTGCATATACAGACTGATTTTAGTGTGGTGGGTTTAGTAACACTTTAAGAATGGATACTCTAGGACAGTCATTCTCCACCAGGGTTCCTCCAGAAGTTGCTAGAGGCTCCTTGAGCTGTGGTTGAATGACCTCCTATTTGATGATGCATATTTTCTTGAACAAGACCACTTAGCAAAGCAAGCAGCAGGACACCAATGATTGTTTCTAGTTGTCTGTAAGGGTGTCATTCTGACCACCACTGTAAGGGTTGCATTCTTCCTACTTTCGACCAATGTGATGGGGATTTTCCATTGACCCCAGATTATTTGGTTTTGATAAGGGTTCCCCAAGGCTTGAAAATTATTTTAGGGATTCTTCTGGGGTAGACAGATTGAGAAAGGCTGCTCTAGAATGTTAAGTTGTAGGATAATAGTTCTCAAGAGCAAACTCCATACAGAAGACAGTAAGGAGAAACCAAAATCCAAAATCTTACCGATGGGTATGTGTATCCACCATCCTGACTTCTGCATATATGGATCTCATCATCTTCTGTGGTTTTCTGGTACACAGGATTGTCAAAGTGGATAGTGTTGGTGTTCTTTAACCTCCAGTTTCTCCATACCAGGAAGCCTCCAAAAGCGAGCAGGCAGACTATGACTGGAAATAAAGAAGGAGGTGTTAGCTTGTTACAGACAGTAAGAACTCTATTTTCTAAAATACCAACAAACCAGAAAGCTCTATATAGGAAATACTCTAAGAGGAATGCATTGTTAATAGATTACCATACATAACATAAGGACAATTGTAGAAGATGGGGCGATATTTGACACTAAGGCCCCTTTCACACAGGCGGACCGTTCAGATCCGCCTGTTAGTTTTTTGGCGGATCTGAACGATCCCCCCATGCATTCCTATGGGGCATCGGATGGCAGCGGAGACATGTCCGCTGACATCCGACCCGATCCGATACGTCAAATCTGGACAGATGGAAACCCTATTTTCCATCCGTCCAGCGGATCGGATCGGATGGCATCGGATGAGAACGGTCAGACGGTCCGTTCCCATCCGATTTACCCCATAGAGATGCATGGGGAACTGACAGCTGTGTCTCTGCACACAGCGCGGAGACACAGCTGTCCTCCTGCTGCTCAGCGGGGGATCGGCGGCTCGATCCCCCGCTGAGAAAAACGGACTCCATCCAACGGACGGAGTGTGTGAAAGGAGCCTTAGACTAAATGAACACTAATTAACACCTGGTCTAACTTGGGCTCCAACACAGATAAGCAAACGTTTTCCATACGTGGATGTTTTCTATGCAAGCCATACATTCAGTCTGTGCAGGAAAAAATTAATGCAGTCAAACGTTGACCACATACATGACACCCCTGGTCATGATATGATCATGTATCCAGTCTGGATTGTTCTATAACCGATAATGAAGAAATATTTATCATTGGCCAACATGCTGCCAGATTATAATCTTAAATCAGCCTAATCTTGCTGATAATCAATCCACAAAATGGCGCATTAGGAAATCCAATGTCTTGGCTGATGATAAACAAATTATTTTCACCACAGCTGCTGCTAACTAAGCTACAACGCAGGTATTAGAAAAGACCGGAGACTTTGGCTGAGAATGTACACAGATAAATTATGAACACCCAGCAGGCAGGGCGGATCAGCTTTTTAGAGATGGTGTGTTGCCCATCTGTTGGGTTAGTTTAATAAAGCTCCACTAATACAAACATGATCGTGCTGCTCTATAGTATAGAGTATATTGAACCAAAAAAGTAGAGGGGAAACTTACCAACAGGAATGACAGCGTAAATAGCGTTGGACTGGGAATGGGAATTTGTAGTCTCCATCTTAACCTCATTGTTCTTTTCAGCTGCAAGTAAAGACATGGCAGAGGTCAGTGGTATGTCATACATTTGCCTTCAGTGATTTGCAGCTTAGTGTCTGTAATGTTTCATGTACCACCCATTGTTGGCTTTCATATGGTGTTCGCACAACCTGTCCCTAAAATCCACTATCATTCCCAGCACATAACTCAGGTTCTTAAAAAGGTGACTTTTTTAGGAGTTCTTTTGAGAATGATTCAGAACTGTAGTGGCCTTATTTACAACTAGTCAAAGGTATGAAATGTCATCGCAACCTCCTGTGAGTTTAATAAATTGATTAATACACTTTTCCCAGATTTGAACTGAAGAAAAAGGGGTAGCGATTAGTTGGAACAGACTACTACTACTAGTACTACTAGTCCTGCAGATCTATGAGATATTGCTCAATATACTATGTGCCGTCAGTAGCATGGATCTAAAATACAGCCAGTGGCTACTAAAGCGAAGTTACAAAGAAAAACTGAAATCAAGTTATTCTTATCTTTCAGGTCAGGCCGAAACATTTAAAGTCCAAGTCAAAAGACCCAACTTTTTCACAGATGAGGGCCTACAACCTGGATTTCATCTGCTACTAAATTAACAAGTTCTGATTTGTACCACACAAGAGATACAGGAGGAGTCTGGTACCTGGATGTGACACTGTAGAAAGTTCTGGTGTAGAGAGTTCAGGATTTGCTTTAGCATTCTGAGGCCTTTCTGTTTTAGTGACTGGTCGGCTTGTGGTAGATGAAGCAGTGGTCTTAGGCCTTGTTGTTGGCTGTTCAGGCTTGACAGTAATGGACTTCCTTGGTGTAGAGGTGATCTTGGCAAGGAGAGTACTTCTGGGTGTGGTGATCAGAGAAGGCGTAGTCGTAACCGGAGGGGAGGTGACCTTAGTGGCATGTGGAGTAACGGGTTCTGAAGGGACAACCAATACACTTGTTACAATCCTACACACGCCTACACAAGCATTCACAGAGAAGGCTTTCGCTAACTTATGTGCACACATCATATTAATGACTTACCTTTCACACAGCTCCTCATATCTGGTCCGAGGTGTTCTCCGTCAGGGCAAGCACATGTGTACTTAGGTGGGTGTTTGCCGATTTGTGGAGCGGGCAGACACAAGTATTCGCAGCCTCCATTGCCAAGGTGGTGAGAAGCACACCAGTTATCACCTGAAGGTCACAGAAGAAAGAAAAAAAAAAGGCAATTTAATATAATTATTCTTTGCAAAGCACTACACCAGTTTCTTGGGGCATTCCCTATAATGTGCTTCTAAAGTCATAACTATTTTATTTTAAGGTTTAGATAGGGGGGTTAGAGATTAGACCCACTGCTGAGTTTTGATTGCTGTCTGTGTCTTTGCTAAGGAGATTCCCGGGAGTAAAAGTTAGGAAAAATCCAAATTTTAAGCTCTCAGCAGAAAGGGAACAGATGGAAATTTGTTCCAGTAACAATTGTCTAATAGTGGGGTTCCCTCACTATTTCCTGTTGTGTCTATAGGACAAGGGAAAGAACATTTCCCCAACGGAACTCACAAAAAAAGATGACAGTGGTTTTCACCATTCTATAATTTTAGCTTTAGATACACTTTAACATTAGGATCTTGTCATACATTACAACATGTGCTATGTTTTTGGCAACCCAGTCAGGACAACCAATACTCCCCAGAAGGATATGCCACCTTTTTTTCATATGGTGCAATGTAAGTTCTGCAAAATGATGTGTTTTTGTTTGCCTTTTCCAACTTAAGCCAGCCATAGATGGATCGAATGTTGGCTGGTTCAGCAGGGACCGGCTGCAATTTGATCAATCTATGAGCAGGCTAATTGTACCCAAGTCAATTCATTGATCTACCAGGGTACAACCAGCATGTTCGATTTGTTAGCATGTAATTATTGCCAGCGGCTATAGCTGTGTTCTCCTGGCAGGGGGGGACTCCCTGTGCCCCCCCCGCTAAGAGAAAACAATAGCTCCACGACAGAGATCCGCAACAGGAATCGCTTGATCCCCCTCATCAACACAGTCAATCAACCCTAGGTTGCAAGAAAATACATTTACATAATTTATGGTCAGCTTTATAGTCACAATGCAGAAGCTAAATTTCTTCTTACCATCAGGTTGTCCATGGTTGTGATACAGGACAATGTCTTCTGGGGATAAAAGGTCTTTAGCCACCTTTGTTATATGCTCTCCAGTCAGCCTGTTGGCACTGAATATAGCTTCATTGTCAGTATCAGTCCAGAACACAAGATCCTATAGGAAATAAAAACGAAGCAAGTTATTGAGAAGTCAAATCAAAGAAAATGACCAAAAATAGCTAAAATCTGTTTGAGAACAGTGCAACCTGTGACCCAGGGTGATACCAGACAAAGATAAACATGCAAATATTGACAGAGACAGGAAAATGCTGAATAGGTATTTAGATTGGCTACAACTGTTCACTAATGTGATAAGACTTCGATGTGGGATGCTTTTTTTATATCTAGCGGTAGGCTGCTGATGCTCCTGTAGACCCATCTGCCTGAGACTTTACCTTTACAACATTTAACTGCCCAGGTATGACTGCCCATACCTCAACAAAGGTTAAGGCATAGAAAGCCCACCAAACAAGTAGTCTTGAAAAAGGACAAGTGCGGTATAGCCCAAAAACTCACTCAATAACAAATTTAATGATACAAAAATAACTGAAAAAGAATAACTTACACCAATAAAAAATGAAAACGTTGTCATTTCAAATACTGTATGTAGTCCGGGCTCCCAGCCACTGTCCACACCTGGATAACCAAATCTGATTTGTGGTCCAGGCAAGTGGGGAGACAATACAAAAGGTTTCAACCTTTGAACGCTAGAACCTTTCAACCAGACCAAAAAGCCTGATAGCTTTTTGGCTTATGTCTGTTCCCATCTAACCAATTTGTTAGAGAAAAAAAAAACGAAAAACTTCCTGGATCTGACGGGACAAGAAGCAAAATATCAATAGGGATTTAAACTCACTCACCTCAAAGATTGTGAGACCGAATGGATGAGCTAAGTGTTCTTCATTGCATATGACTATCCTCCTGTTTCCACCAGCAACATCGATGCTAGATAGCGTATGCAGCTTGGAATCCACCCAGTACAACCGCTGATTAATCATATCTAAAATGAAAACAGAAATATTGACATATATTTAAGTATCGGGGCACTATAAAGCACCCATTAAACATCCATGTACTATGAAAAACAGGTAGCTAAAGACATATAGCTTACTCACCCAGAGTAATGCCATTGGGCCACTCAATGCTTTCGCTAACAAGAGTCTGCCTGGCAGCACCGTTAAGGCCTCCCTTCTCAATCTTTGCAGGAAAACCCCAGTCAGTCCAGTACATGAAGCTGAAATACATAAATACAAGAAGGATTAGTGCTACAGCCAATGTGCACAACAAAAGTATTACAGTTAGATGTGGCGGCACTTGTGTCAGGGTAGTGAGTGTATTAAACCTTCAAGTGCCCTTAAAGCGGAGTTCCACCCAAAAGTGGAACTTCTGCTTTAGGTAGTTCTAACCCCCTGACATGGCACATTTGGCATGTCATTTTTTTTGGGGGGGGAGCGGGTACCAAGTTTTGACATGTACCCGCTCCTACTTCTGCTCGGAAGCGCCGCGGCGCCCTGAGCGGAAGTTCTCCTCTCCCCCTCCCTCCCTGCAATCTTCTGGGACATGTCAGAGGTCCCAGAAGATTGCCGGCCAATCACGACGCGTAGCGCAACTCGCAGATGCGCAGTGCGTACCCGGCTGTGAATCCGCAAACTGTCACAGCCAGGTGCCCACACCCAGAAAATAAAAGCAATGTACTATGGAAACTAGAAGCTGAGCTTTTCTACAGAAAAAAGGTGAAAAAAAAAACTCACCCTTTGGTAGGATCCACGACAATGTCACGTGGCTTAGCCAGACCTTCCCTCAGGAGAGTTTTACGCTTAGTTCCAAGTGTGTTGGCCACAGAAATGGTGCCATAGGTAGAGTCTGTCCAGTAGATGTTGGCATGGATCCAATCCACAGCAATACCGTCCGGGGATTGGATCTCGTTTTCAACCACAGTCTCATGGTGAGAATAGTTATGAGCTTTGTCCATAAAAGCACTACAGAGGAAGAGAAAGAGGAAATAAATTATTTATAGTCTTTGTTGTACAACGCTTTTTTTTAGTTAAATGTATATTGGTCTCTCCTGCCTTACCTGTAAATTTTCCTCTGTGTTGCGTCAGACCAATAGATTCTTTTGTTGGCTATCTCCATATCTAAAGCCACCACATTCTTCAGACGAGGGATGAAACTGGTGTACTCGCTTCTGTCCAGCGTCATCTTCCTCACTTCATGACGGTTGGTAAAGAACAGGTATGCCACTGTACCTAGAAAAGAAACAATACGGCATCCTCAGAAAGACATCTTCACAATCTCATGTCTGTGCAGTCAGAGATACAACAGCTCAGCATCTAAAAACAATGAATTGTGTCCTTTAAGAGTACTTACCGATGCCCTTGCAGGAGCCGGTTGCTGGATCTATTTGGTAGCCTTCATTGCATTCACATTTGTAACTTCCTTCAAGGTTAGTGCAAATCTGACTACAAATGTCAGGATGTTCACATTCATTGATATCTATATGAAACAAAGCAAAATTATCTTTTAGAAATGTACAAAATGTAAGTACTATGCACAATAAATAGCCCAACTTCAGCCTGTTTTTGCTAAGTCTCCATCACTTCCAATCCTGATGGCACCTTGGATACTCTAACACCAGAACAAGGGAGGGAAGATCTCCCCAGACAAGAATTTAGGCAATATCTCTAGAAAAAGCAAGATATTTCCAAAGCCAAGCTAACTAGAACAATATGTAAGTGCTACAAATATAACTAGGAAGACTAGAAGGGCAGAGAGTAGGTATATGAGGACAGATTGTAATAACTCGTTAACCACATAACGTCTGCTCATGTTGCTGCTACTGCAGCAGTGTGGCTCGTTATCGTCCAGCGATGTAGTACTACGTCGCTAGACTCCTCCCCCTGTAGGCGGCACTCGCTGGAGGCGCGCTCCCGCTGTCTTCAGTCACAGCGGAGTCGAGCCAGGGGAGGAGCGGCGGCCATCGCCGCTGCTCTTCCCCGATTGTCGGGAAATCTAGTTTGGAGATCCGCCCGCTTGTGTAAACAGAGCGGGCGGATCTCCTAAGTGACAGGGAGTGACAGATCGGAGTGTTCAGCATAGCTGAACATCCGATCTGTCCCTGACTCACTCAGTCACCTCCCCCCACACACGTCAGTAAGCACCAGGCATACATTAACCCCTCCCTCTCCAATAAAATTAACCCCTTCCCTGCTAGTGTCATTTTTACAGTAACAGTGCATATGTATAGCACTGATTACTGCAGTAATGTCACTGGTAGCCCCAAAAGTGTCAAAAATGTCAGTCAAGGGTCCGATCTGTCCGCCGCAATGTCGCAGTCCCGCAAAAAAAAAAACGCAGATCGCTGCCATTACTCGTTAAAAAAAAAACCACCAAAAATGACAAAAATCTTTCCCTTAGTTAGTAAACGCAATATCTTTTGCGCAAACCAATCAAAATACACTTATTGTGATTTTTTTTTTACCAAACATAGGTAGCAGAAAACAAATTGGCCAAAAATTTAAAAAAATTTTGATTTTTACATTTTTTTTGGGGGGAATTTCATATAAAAAATGTTAAAAATATTTTTATTTTTTCAAAATAAACGCTCTTTTTTTGTTTATAGCGCAAAAAGTAAAAATCGCACAGGTGATCAAATACCACCAAAAGAAAGCTCTGTTTGTGGGAAAAAAAGGACGTAAATTTTGTTTGTGTACAGCGTCGTACGACCGCGCAATTGTCCGTTAAATTCGCACAGTGCCGAATCGCAAAAAGTGGCCCAGACGTAAGACAGCAAAATCCTCCAGTGGTAAAGTGGTTAAGGAGCTGAATTTCCTGGATCCCAATTATGGGATAAAGTATCTATAAAATCAGATGAACAGAGCTCCACTTTAACAAGTCACGCCTCTTTAGGTTCAGCTTAAAAAAAAACTGCTATTTTGAGTACAGGTGTAATGGAATGATGACAACTAATGATCACAGAAAGCTTTAATTACCTTCACATTTCTTTCCATCCAGGAGTTGATAGCCCTCTGGACATAAGCACTCATAACCGATCTTAAGGTCTTTGCAGGTATGAGAACACCCCCCATTGTTTTTCAAACACTCGTTTTCACCTTCAGAAGAAAATTATGATATTTGTGTCAGTAGGTCCAAATGAAAGTTTCTTAAGAAACTACAAAGGTGTTAAAATACTGATCTACTGTACAAATCAGAGACTCACCACATTCCTTCAGGGGCTCATCACTCCAGTCTTTGCAGTCTCGCCTACTATTACAAACTTGGTCCATGCTGATACACTCTCCGCTGAGACACTTAAACTTGTTTGGACCCTCACATTTTGTCTCTTTAAGAATAAAGAAAACAGTTTATAGCCATATAGAATAGGTAGGTTAAAATCAGATGAGCATAATGGATGCTATGAAGTCCTAGGGCTATGGTGAAGTCAACATTCACTGAAGAAGAACCTCCCTGGTGTATGTGATTTAAATGAGAGTGATTGATTCACGAACAGTGAATGTTTAGTAAAAGTTATATTCATTGCTTTATAAATAGGCCCCTATGTTTGTGGCATTTGTATGTGGCCTGCATATGTGACTGTGTATTCTGGGAGCTATGGTCTTCTCTAAAAATCCTGAACCATACAACTGGCCCACACCTTCTATTGGCACTAATATGTGTCTGTATGTCCCCTGTTACACTGAAGGACTGATCGGGTCCTCCTGTCAGTTTTTTAGGCGGACCCGATTGGACCATCTATTGCTCTCTTTGAAGCAGCAGACACCCGCCGATATCCGATCCGATCCACTAAAGACAGACGGATGGTTCCCCATCCGTCCAGCGGATTGGATGACAGTCGGGTGGAGACGAACAGGCGGTCCGTTTCCATTCGAAAGCCCATAGAGGACAGGCTGTGTCAGTGTCTGCTCTGCATCAGCAGAGCGGACACAGACCTGTTATCTGCCTGCTTAGCGGGGTCAGCAGAAAGGCTGGCTGACCCCGCCAGTGTTAAAGAGGCCTAAAACCGTGGTAGGGACCCTATACTGAGAACTCATTAAGTGTGTTTATGTGGTAGGAATTCTCTTTCAGAAGCACTGTGGAATATGCAAGCACTTTAAAAATGATTTAGGTAAAGTCAAAAACAGATTGGATGCTTACCATTTATACATTCTAATTCGTCACTATGATCATCACAGTCATATTCTCGGTTGCACTGCAGACTGCCATGAATACACTTGCCGTCATTGCATTGAAACTGATCTGGGCTGCAGGTTGGCTTTTCTGTAGGTACATAGGATGCATAAAATTAGTTAACCACATATTACTTTTTTGTCCCTCAGCAGCATGCTGGCCAAAGTAGTTGCATTGACCTCCAGTACATACCACAGTCCTTTTCATCTGACTTGTCCCTGCAGTCAAACCCTCCATCGCACTTCCATCTCATGTGTATGCATTCTCCGCTGCCGCAGTGGAACTCCAGGTTGGAGCAGGGTTTGTCAGTCTTAATCGGTTCTTTCCCTTCACAGTTCTCTTCATCTGAGCCATCTTTACAGTCTGGATCTCCATCACAGGTCCACAGCTTAGGGATACATTCGGTGGAGTTCTTGCAATTGAAGAAGTTTGGGCTACAGGTTGGGGCTGGGCAATCTTCTTCATCACTACCATCATCACAGTCATGGTCATCATCACATACGTATTCCAGAGAGATACACATTCCGCTCTTGCACTGAAATTGCTCATCTGAGGCACATGGCTTGACAGCTACAATAAATGAGACAGGCCAATTAGACACACCGCACATAAACCATCACAAGACCTTGATTACTAGGTTGAACTTGGTTAAAGGACCTAACATAGTCAGTGCTACTCTTTAACATGTTACACATGTTTAACAGTTGGCAATGTATTTTTTCAGTTATTTAGAAAGCAGATGTTATTAAAGCTGAACTCCAGGCAGGTATAGGAGACACAAATGAATGCCACCCTGTTAATACTTCCTTTTTTTTAAATGCAAGCAGTGTGCATGCATGAATTTGACCCTCTATCAGCCTTTTGACCTCCCCTGTACAGCCAAGGACAGAGTGAGAAGTAGCCAGCCAATTGTGCTGTAGTACTCATGTACAAAAAAGGAGCACGCTGATAGCATAAGAGCGCAGAGCGACAGAGAGATTAGCTCATCAGACTGCTGCTTCTGTTTTCACTGTCCAGTCACAGGCTGGGGAAAAGACAAGACCTGTAAGTGGTATATAACTTTAGCAGAGAAAAATCAGGTCTCCTGCTGTGCTAGATGGGGGCAGTGCTGTGTGTCAGAGCTTTGTGAATCTCAAGACAGAAAAACAAATCGTTTGCTAGGTAAATCAATTCCCATATAAGTATTGCAACTGTTTTATTAAACTCTCTGCAATTCTATGGGCCTCAATTATCAATACTTATGTGGCGCTCTCTAAAATATATGACCTATGTCTATATTGAGACATTGTTAGGAAATCACATTATATATTTATCATTTATTATATTTATATATTATATTTATATTATATTATATGTATTCATTTTATAAATAGGTAGCACGGACGTTTCACTGGTTTTCATAATTCTTTGGGCCAGCTTTCTGGGTACCATGTCGGATATGCTTGAAAAACATTTTTTTTATGAGGTAGGTCATCAGGTCCATCTCCAACGCTCCCCAATAGCTCAAGCTTGGGACGGGCATGCAGAATGTTATAACACATGTGCATAGTCAATATGTACACACATACTATACTAGGGCCAATTCAGACACGAGCCAATTAGCCTACCAGCATGTGTTTTGAGTTTGGGAGAAAACTTGAGTACCAAGAAAACCAATGAGAATACTGGAAGAACATGCAAACTCCATGCAGTAGCAGAGGTTTACTATGCTTTTTCATCACAAGACCTACATACCGCAGTCCCTCTCATCTGAGCCATTCTCACAGTCTTCTTGATGATCGCATTTCCATGATAGGGGAATACATCGGTTCATCCTCCCGCCGCAGCTGAACTGTTCAGGGCTGCAAGTTACAGGTCCTGAGAAGAGACCCACAAGGTATAAAAAGTCAATTCGTAATTATTTAAAAAAAATTATTGTCATCTTTCCCTATTGCCTTTATCCCACCCTGCATCGTAGTGTCCCAGAACTTACGACATGTCTCGGAGGACTCATCAGATCCGTCCCTGCACTCCTCATTGCCATCACAGATCCACTTGTATGGAATGCATTTGCCATCTCCACACTGGAACTCGTTTCTTTCACATTTTGAAACCCCTAGAATGAAAAAATAAAATAAAATAATAAGGAATGAAGAGCTACAAATGAACGTTAAGAAGGCAAAAATGACTATCGACCAAATCTACAAAAGCTTTCTCTGCAATACAAAAGAAAAAAAAAAAAAGATGACAGGTGATTAAAACTGGTATTATCTACCCAAAACAAAACCTTGCACTCAATTCAGTTTATCATGCAATAATTCTTTCGTTTTTTTTTTGGATATGGCTTGTCATTCTGGATCTACAGCAATTTTTCTACAAGGAAGTTAGAAAGATAATCAGAGAGGTGAAACGAGTTGTAAAAAAAACAGCACATGCCTAAACGCAATACAGAAGCACAACTACCAGGAAGCCAGTGATGTTATATATCTTAGATACGAACTGTCCCTGATTACAAGGGGAAGTCCAAGGCTTTGAAGACCCGTCTTAGCAAACGTTTGATCATCTATTTAAGTGAGCCCGTATTGAAAGAAATGTCTGGACGTCTGGTGTTGCCTTCATTCTAAAATCCTATTTTCCTGACTTTTATGCTGACCCTCCGGCTTCAATGCCGCATGAATTAATGACCAGGAACAAATATGCATGCCTGTAAAGTCCACACAACAATAAGTCCAATTGATGTCTCACACCTTCTGTAGGCCCTTTTTACCAAGGCACCATCCATTCTGTCTCAGCAGGGGTTACTAGACTGAACCCCTGGCAAGTTTTATCTGAATGGAGACATATGTGACATCCATGTCCGTTCCAATTTTTCTTTTATCTTGTGATGGAGCTAAAACAGACTCATCTGTTCCTCTAATGGGAAAAAGATGAGTCTGATATAGGCAAACTGGTGTCCGCCTATAGACACCCACAGCCATTCAGGTCCGTAAAAGCAGACCTGGCCATAAACAATTTTGCATTTGGTCCAACATGCCCAAATGCATACAGATGTGGAGAGATATAGGTGGACGCAAGTTCCCTCACATCTGGCCAGCCAAAAGGATGCTCAGTGTAATCACAGATCAAAATGGACTGAACATCCATGTGAAAATGGCTTTATAGTCCTGTTATGACATGTGACTGATTTTTGGTTGGAAATACTTTAAAATACCCTTTTCACCCAGAGATAATGCCGATTTCTGTTCTCACCCTGCGGTGGCCTGTGCTGGCAGAGCTGAGTAACAGCCACACCCATCAGCACAAGTGTCCACAAACAGACAAGCATTGCAGAGGAGGGGAGAGAGTGTATCCAACTAGGTCTGTGTGAGTTATTGAGATCACAGAGTCTAAGCCCCCGTTCACACTGGGGCGACCTGTCAGGCGACCTGGTCGCCTGACAGGTCGCCGTAGGTCGCCTTCCATTGAGAAGCTGTGGACCTGTTCTAATAGGAGCGACACAAGTCGCTCCGACTTAGAAAAAGGGTCCGGAGCTTCTTTGGGGCGACCCAGAGCGACCTGCATAGACTTCAATGTTATGAAGTCCGTGCCGGCCGCTCCGAGGTCGTGGTACGAGCAGCGCGCCCTGACCTGTGAAGTCTGAAACAGCCCTGGTCACATAAGTCTGAAACAGCCCTTCCAAAATCACCTTACTAAGCAAACTTTGATTAGGAAGTGGAAGGAGGGGGGCATTAAAAAAGTCAGCCAAATAATGACTGCAGCCAATCAGCTATAGTCATTGTTTAGGTATTCCGATAGCCATGGGTGCAGGCTGTCATAATACAATAGCCAGAAGCAGTAGATTTGTTCATCTGCACTATTTAGCGCAAGTGAGGAAACCTATGGATTCGTCCAATTTGGCTTTACTGTATCGATGCAAGAGGATCAGCATGAAAGCAAGGCAATTGCCATGTTTAAAAGGAAAAGTTAGCAGTGACCGTCTGGTAAAAGATTTCTTATAATGTTCATTGTGTTTGTTGTAGTAAGGGATCATGTCAAGGAGGCAAATAAAAAGGAAACTGCAACCAAGCCTAGGTTCACTTCACACCTTCGCATTTTTGCGGCCTGCGTTTGCGCGGGCTCGGCAGCTTATTCATTTTCAAAACGCAGCCCGCAGGGAAATTGCATCTTTTAGCGGGGCTGGACTGTGGCCGGTAGGAGTAAATAATACTTCATTTTTGCTAGAAAGAAATGGTGCCCCAGGAACAGTGCCTCAAGCGTCGGGCCGCACACAGCCCCTGGGCTCCAGTTTAGAGACCACTGCTCTTATCCATGACTATAAGACCCCGATACCTAAACATATAACATATGCTCACTAAACAGACACGTTTGTCTTTCCACAGGTCAATGAAATATGTTTCATGTCAGGACGTCAAGTGTAGATTATATTTCCTGAACATGAAACTGCCTGCTGGGTGTAGTTATGTGTTATTTCTGTACAGTTCATTCACAGGAAGGGCAGATGTAGTTTTCCAGTAACATATACAATAATAAAAAAATAAATTTTTGTAGGCAAATTTCCTGTATGTCACTCACTACATTTATCAGACCATGGAGGCGGGGAGTGCACTGAAAGGAACAGGATGAATCATACTGATTACCTATTAAAAGCTTCAGAATACTTTACCGGCAAAACTGAACACCTTTACAGTTGTGATCCAGGTGTTTTCGGCCAAAATCAGTACCTGATCTCACAAATGTTCTTTTAGCTCAATAGGCACAGTTACCTCAGACACACCCTAAAACATTTCCTAGGTGTACATAATATAATGGGTACTAATATTTATAGGTAAAGTTGAACCAGGGAATATCCGATTGCCTCTCGGGGGATCAGGAAGGAATTTTTTCCCCTGCTGTAGCAAATTGGATCATGCTTTGCTGGGGTTTTTTCGCCTTCCTCTGGATCAACTGCGGGTATAGGATTGTATATATGGGATTGTATGGTTGGGTTCTCTTTACTGTTTTTTGTTTTTTATTGGTTGAGCCAGATGGACTTGTGTCTTTTTTCAACCTGACTAACTATGTAACCTTGTAGAAAACCTTGTTAGAAGAATGGAGGCCAATATAGCCACAAAGAATTGGGGACAGCTCCATCTTAATGCCCACGTGCACCAAGTCAGGTTCATATATGGCTCGTTTCCACTGAGCTTTCTGGTACGGTTCGGTTCGGTGCGGTGCGCTATTAATGCCGTTTCCATTGTGAATGGTACCCTAATTCTGAACCATACCGTACCACTTTTTGGTACCCTTTCGTTGGGGTACCAAGCACATTAGTACCGTACCAACAGGGTGGAGCTACACTCTGCAGAACTTTGATTGGTTTACAGAGAATCGTCTATCACAGCTTTCCTGCTACACCACGCCTATCATGAAAGGGTACTATTGGCAGTGGAAATGCAATGTGTACCGTTCCGAACCGTACCCTACTGAACCGAACCGTACCACTCAGTGGAAACGAGGCAATAATAGCTATGCTTTGATGGGTTTGGCATAGAGGAGCCTCAGTGGTCTGCTAAGAAGCCTGACCTCACCGCTACGGAACAACTTTTTGGATGAGTTGAAACACTGATTAAAAGTGGGAATTAATGGTTTATTAAAAAACGAAACTTCTTTACGATTGTGAGCCAGGTCTTCCTAGCCAACATCAGTACCGGATCTCACAAATGTTCTTTTAGCTGAATAGGCACAGTTCCCTCAGACACACCCCAAAATCTTGTAGAAAGCCTTGTCAGAAGAGTGGCGGCCAATATAACAAAAAAGAATTAGGGACGTCTTCATCTTAATGCCCCTGTGCACCAAGCCAAGTTCATATAGATTTGCTTTGATGAGTTTGTCATAGAGAAGCCTCAGTGGTCTGCCAAGAGGCCTGACCTCACCGCTACTGAACAACTTTTTGGATGAGTTGGAACACCGATCATGAGCCAGGTCTTGTGGTCTGTCATCAGTACCTGGCCTGACAAATGCATGTTTGGCTGAATGGGCACAAACTCCCACAAACACACTTCAAGCTGTTGTGGCAAATCTTTCCAAAAGAGTGGAAGCTCTTTAAGCCACAAAGAGAGGAGGGATGCCACCTCATATTAGTGGCCTTGGATTTGGAATGGGATGTCCAAAAGCTCATATAGGAGTGATGATCGGGCAATATAGTGCATTTAGCATAGGGAATACAATCACTTTTACAGTAATCTTTTTTTTTGGTGAAAAATTTGTTGCTTATATTCTCCAATCAGAAAAGAGACAAGGACAGGGAAAACTGAGCAGAATGATACGCTTGATTTTTTTTTTTTTTTAAAGCAGGTGTTAAATTGAGCGTGCGGGAAGCAGGTGTAGCAAATATTTCCCATTCCGACAGAAAGTCAGCCTGGTCTATATCCAGTCACTCACGCACTGCAGCATTTTCATGTAAGAGGGAGAAAGACATTCGAGATGCTCGGTATCTGCCAGCTTTTCCTTGACTGAAGAACCAGCTCTTTATCTGCATGCCCAACTATTCCTTCTCATGTTCTGGGCGGCTGACAGGGTGCATCGGCCCTGTGGGACAAGTTGGCACAATTTGTAGCAGCATCTGAAAATTTACACATAATATTTTTCACCTTCCAACAAGCTCAGTCAGAAAATGTCCCTACGTTTCAAACTCTGACTAAATCCAAACCTACACTTCGGTGGTTTCCCTTTTACATCCCACTTTCAGAATATCTCTTCTACTGGTGAGATCATGCTCTGAGGCGTGCTGCATTAAGGCAACCTGTCCAGCGCACATCTTCGTATTTTAAGCTATTAAAAAGTGTATCCACATAAAACACGAGACGTGCTAAAATACGAGGAAGGGAAAAAAAAAAAAAAAAAAGAGACACAACTGGCGATCTGTGGTTAGCAGGAAGAAGGAAACTTGGCAATGACTTCAGTGCATGAGTGACAGAACAGCCGCGTCTACGATGCCGATGCTTTGCTATCTCTCAAGAAGCATTTGCTTCACGTTCACCAGGGTGTGGCCCCAGTTTTCAAGGCTTTTAAATTTCAAAAAGAAAAAAGCATACATCAGCAACCAAAACCGAAGCAAGCCACACAGACACTGACAAAATCTGCAGCTCTTTTCTCAATGAAGCTGACTAAAGTAGATCTTTTCTCATTAGTCTGACCAGGCAAATTATATAAATTGACCGTGCCAGTTAATAAAGGGCATAGGGAGACATTTTTTTTAAAAAAGTATGCTTTTACAGTATAAAGTTTCATCATCTACTTGGTAGCATGTGCTAAGAGAGTCACATTTGGCTTACACATTAACAGAGTGGTACATTAAACACCCACGCCTGAACTTTACCCCGATTTTATATTCACTAGAAGGAAGATATCATATAACATTAAAAGCTGCCAAACGGATAAACTAGAGTGGTAGAATAAATAGATATGGTTGCAGTAATTTGATATTTTGGGGTACTTTTATAGAACGAAAGGCAAGTTATAGGTAACAAGGTTCCGAAAATCAGTGTCCTATCTGATTTTAGTGTACAGATAGATAGTCATTGTATATTTATAGTGATTTGGGGATTATTCAGTATATTATCTCTCCAGTTGAGGAGAAAAGTCCATGTAGCCTTACAAAAGGCTACAACATTTATGGGCGAATAGACGTCCATCTAATGCAGCCATTTAAACCTTTTACCCCAGAGGAACCCCTAAAATAATTTTTAGGTCTTGGAGAACCCTTACTAAAACCAATTAATTGAGGTTGAATAGGAAACATGTCCATTATATTTGTGGTAAGTAGAAAGAATGGAATTTGTACAGTGGTGGTCAAAATGCCACCCTTAACCGCTTGCCGACCGCCGCAAGTAAATTTACTGCGGCGGTCAGCCCCTCACAGGCAAAGTGACGTTAATTAACGTCACTAGCCTGGGAGGGTCTGGGGAGCGAGCGCGGTCACGGACTCCCCCGCTCGTGTGACCGGCGGACCCGATGTCCGCCGGTCACTCGGCGATCGTCGGGGGAGAGGGAGAAAGTCAGGCAGTGTAAACAAGCTGCCTGTCATTCTTCTAGGTGTAAAAACACTGATCACACGGTTCTATTGTGTATCAGTGTCCTTACACCTCAAGCCACAAATAAAGTTAACCCCTTCACTACCAGTGTATTTTTACAGTAACAGTGCATATTTATAGCACTGATTACTGTAGAAATGTCACTGGTAACCCCAAAAGTGTCAAAAATGTCAGTCAAGGGTCCGATCTGCCCGCCGCAATGTCGCAGTACCGCAAATAAAATCGCAGATAGCCGCCATTACGCGTTAAAAAAAAAAACAACAAAAATTACAAAAATCTTTCCCTTTGTTAGTAAACGCGATAACTTTTGCGCAAACCAATAAAAATACGCTTTTTTGCGATTTTCTTTACCAAACATATGTACCATAAAATAAATTGGCCGAAAATGTTAAAAAATTTTGATTTTTACATTTTTTTTGGGGAATTTCATATAAAAAAAATGTGAAAAATATTGTTATTTTTGCAAAATTTACGCTCTTTTTTTGTTTATAGCACAAAAAGTAAAAAGCGCACAGGTGATCAAATACCACCAAAAGAAAGTTCTGTTTGTGGGAAAAAAAGGACGTCAAATTTGTTTAGGTACAGTGTCGCACGACCGCGCAATTGTCCGTTAAAGTCACGCAGTGCCGAAATGCAAAATAGCCCCTGGATGTTTAGCAGCCAAATCCTCCATGGCTTAAGTGGTTAAAGCGGAGTTCCACCCAAAAATGGAACTTCCGCTTTAGGTATTCTAACCCCCTGACATGCCACATTTGGCATGTCATTTTTTTTTGGGGGGGGGGGGGGAGCGGGTACCTAGTTTTGACAGGTACCCGCTCCCACTTCTGCTCGGAGTGTCGCGGCGCCCTGAACGGAAGTTCTCCTCTCCCCCTCCCTCCCTGCAATCTTCTGGGACATGTCAGAGGTCCCAGAAGATTGCCGGCCAATCAAGACGCGCAGCGCGACTTGCGCATGCGCAGTGGGTACCCGGCTGTGAAGCCGTAAACTGTCACAGCCGAGTGCCCACAGCAGTGATGCCGGCGCCGAGGGAGAGGATCGAGGCTTCGGGCGGCCGCATCGCTGGACCGTTGGACAGGTGAGTGAAATGGCTGAAACTCCGCTTTAAATACGGATAAACAGATCATTGGTGTCTTGCTGCTGTCTTTGCTAAGGCCAGACACAGACAGTTCGAATTTTCAGCAGGAACGGGCCAAGATCGAACCGTGTGTGGGCAGGCTGAATGTAGCAAGTTGATCGATCAACTTGGGTACAACAAGCCTGCCGGATTCAGTCATTTAGTGGCTTCTAGCAATAATCACTGTTTTCTCCCGGCGGGGTGGCTTCCTCCGCCGGCCGGGAGCAGACAATTGTTCTGCAGGAGTGATTCCCTTGTCAGCACTGTCTGTGTTGATGGGGGGGAATCGTCCAAATTTCAAACCATGGGTGGCAGGAAAGAAAATTGCACTGTCTATGGCCTGCCCAAATGGTTTTGGTCTCAAAACTATGCAGGCTTCACAAAGTTCAAGGAACCCCTAGCAGCCTTTGGAGGAACCCTGGTTGAGAATGGCTGATCTTTTGACTTGCAGTGGAAATTTGTATTCGGAAATGAAAATCCAATGTGATAATAAAAAGGTCAAAACAATTAATTTCTGTTGACTGCTAAAAATAAAAAAAATAAAAAACTTGTCCCTAATTATAGGGCTGTTTGGCCACATTGATTCGTTTCCTCACCACTTGCTGAATTAAAGAATGATCTCACTCGAAGCACAGTTTTACCTCAACAAGTTAATCTGCCGTAACAAAAGGAAAAAGAATAGGAAGAATGTGTTTAATTATTATAACAGATATAATATCTCTGAGGGCATTTCCCAACATACAGTTCCAACAATCAATCCAGTCACACAGAAAATTTACTGTAAGTTGAAAAATGAATTCCGGAACTAGTGCCGTGTGTAACTGTTATTGAAAAAAAAAAAAGAAAAAGAGAAAGATAATTTGTGATTTTCCATTATAAAACATTCTCTGTCTTTTTATTCTGTTCATTATTAGCCTAACACCATTCTCCGAGCCAAAATAAAAGGTTGATAAAAACGTGTAATCATTTATCGTTCAACACAAATAAGTGGCAGAAAAGGTCAAATAATTAAAATTGGAATAAACAATTTATTCTGCTCAAAAAAGAATAATTATGTACTGCATTTATATAATGGAAGACACTAAGGGGCCTATTTATAATTGTTTTCACACAAAATGCACACATTTTTTACAATTGAATCCCATTAAAAATGTGTGGATCCTAGGTGAAAGTTGTGTGAACACATTTATAAATAGACCCCAAGTTATAGGCTTCTTGGTAAAATAAATACGGGAGCTCAAGCAACACAGGGCGTGGCCCTCATGAGTGTCAGCCTGGCCGGCGCTCCCGGAGACGGTTGTTGCAGTGTTGGATGCCAGAACACAACTGTTCTGTATTACTGAATATGGCCGACACATAGGAATGTGAAATCAGAACAGCAAGGGGAACAATGTTCTCAGAAATTTTATGATTGCTTCATTTCCCAAAGCTCCGAGCTGCAAATAGGTTTACTGAAAAAAAATGTAAAAATATATATTTGATCCAACAAAAAAAAGTGAACTAGTGTAAATAAAAACACAGCACTGCAAATGAAGACATAAAATGGAGGAACATAGTCAAAAGAGAGACAATTTTTTTCTACAAATATCGTATGACTGCCTAGCATATAAATTGGGTGTCAAGGGATTTTTCTGTAATATGGTTTGTGACAAAACTTGTTATAAGAAATTTTACGAAATTTATTTTTATACATAAGAAAGTTAATAGGGGCTTCCCCAGTACAATATATGCGCTCTGCTTGCTTGAAATTGCGAGTTTAGTGATCCACCCTGCGGCCTCGTTCAGGGCGTAAAAAACGTCATTTGCCTTGCGTTATTAAGCCCCCGTTCACACTGGGGCGACCTGTGAGGCGACCTGGTCGCCTCACAGGTCGCCGTAGGTCGCTTGCCATACAGAAGCTATGGACCCGTTCTAATAGGAGCGACACAAGTCGCTCCGACTTAGAAAAAGGGTCCGGAGCTTCTTTGGGGCGACCCGGAGCGACCTGCATAGACTTCAATGTTATGAAGTCCGTGCCGGCCGCTCCGAGGTCGCGGGGCGAGAAGCGCGCCGCGACACGTGAGGTCGCCCGGCAAAGTCGGGTCGCTGCAATGTGAACGGGCCTAAAGGTTTTCAAATGCTTTGGAATGGTCTACTACACACATAGAATTCATAGTTTGTTTGCATTGCTTTGTTTTTTTATCTCGCAAGCAATGTTTGCAAGGAGTTGGAAACTTGCAAAGCTTACCAGACTCCTCAATTCAATGATGGCGCACTCCAAGTGCACTTTAAACCCCTGATGTTCAACCTGTGCTGCATTGTGGCCCCTTGGTAGTTGTTGTTTGGCCCTCAGCAGTCAGTAGTAGTAGTCTCTTGTAATATGCTCCCAGACTCTTCCTGTGTCCTACACCATTTCTCCAGTCTCCAACCACACCTAGATGTCCACTGTCTATGACCATGTCCTGTAGTATGTCCACAGACAGTCTTCTGTGGTATTCCATAGACTGAAAATGATGTGCAGCCCACTGGTGATGTCAAGGACCACAGCTGGGCCCCTATATCTCATAACTTGACAACCACTGCCTTAGAAGCTTGTAAGGGTTTGGCGAAATATTTGCTTTGCATGAATTTCTTGGTACCAGCACTTTGGATCTGTAGGAGCTGCAAAGATAAGTGTAGATTACATCCTTGCACCTTCTACTTCCCATTAAGGGATCGGTATTTCTCCATGGGTCTTTTAAATGCCACAATACAATGTTCCAATGACCTACCAGTAAACTTGGTAATTTCCGGCCTGGTAACATGACATATTCACGTCATGTAGGCCAAAATAAACCAAGGGCTGTCAAGTTATTTAAAGACGAAGACGTTAGTAATAAACATGTGCTATCTCTAAATAAACCAGGGTCTCTGGGAAAGGGATGGGATATTGGCATGTTAAGGCACCATTAATGCCTTGAACCTTTGTTTCACTCAGCAGACATGTTTGCCTGCCCGCAAAGTTATAGGCCAGATTTATTCTGGTTCTGAAAGCACATGCAGTTTTTGAGTGTTTTAGTCATGTGCTCAGATACATACTTCTGTGCATTCTTAAAGAGACCTATTTTTTGGTAAACTTCGACTAGTTTAAGCAAGGAGTGGCTCTAGGGCTCTCAAGGAATCCGACCGTGCAAGTTCTTTGCCAGTCATTGTGGCAATTAATAACATGATTCCCGCAGGCTGGACACTAATGCTGCCCATCACTGCAATGGATGCCCTCTCTAACTGATGATATGGTCACTGATGGTAAGGCAGAGCCCGCCACCGGAATGTTGGTCAGCTCTTTCTAGGGTGCCATTGAGGGGATTACATGCAACGAGAAGACACCTAGAGGTGCCTGGTGTTCTTAGTATGGGAGAGCATCCACAGGTACAAGGTAAGGCAACACGGTCATCCACCTTTATCCCCTTCCTGTCCAGGCCTGGCGACCCTCTAACTGGGCTTTGACGCCCAGGGATGGGAAGGTCTGCCTGATTACGTGGCCACTGCGATTGGCTGTCACAGTGGTCACATGATCAGCAGCCAGTCTCCTCAGGAGCCAGTCTGGTCTTTGACAGCTCAGTAACTGTGCTGAGAGTGCAATCTCAGCACAGAAACCTTGCCCCCCGATGGATACATATGTGCAGCACATGGGCATTAAAGCCCACTCTCTTGGCTGTTGCGCATATGCGTTACATGGGTGGAAAGAGATTAAACAGCTCCCCACTGCTCTGAAATGTCCTAATAAATCTCAATGTGATTACCTTTCTTCTAAAAAAAAAAAAACATTTTCTAATCGGCCACGTGACCGCAAAGCTTCAGCGGCGGGCAGACAACACTGCCAAATCTTTAGAGCAGTGGCGTCATCCCACTGGTGTCCAAGGCAATGTTGGCCTAGGGGGAATTCACACCCACCAGCCACAAAGATATACGCACACGCTAAAGCCTTGCGGCCATGTGACCACTTAAAAAAGGATATTTACAATGAGTTTGTTAGTAACTATTTGCAAGGAATTAACGGTGGGGAAGCAACATTTAGGCCTCATTCACAAAAATCCAGTATATCCCGCGGCTGGATTCATAGGTGGACGTGGATAGTTGCGGCCGGTCAACCTGTACAAAGCAATGACAGGCGGACGCAGCTGTTTGGATATAATCGCACATGGAGATTTTACCTGCAGCTAGAGACAGAAGACTACCTCTGGATGCAAAAAGCTTGCGTCCAAGAGCGCGCGTCTGTCCCTAACTGCGCCGTGTGAATGAGGCCTTAAAGGAAGGGTTATTGTATTGCCTTTCCTTCTACTTGAAGCACCGTCCATTGACAATAACCCCCCTCTAATCTCCAGACGATCAGCAGGCATGACCGCACCTACGCAAAGAAACCAATGGGTGTGACAGGGCAGGCTATGATGTCCGAGCAGCGTTGCTAAGCGTTGGTAACCTCAGAGTTGCTTGGGAGAGATAGTAAAAAACAGCCAAGGGGTTCTGTGTGGACATCCCTGCAAAACAAGAATAGCGATATAATGCATAGATGTCCACCAACGTGGAGGAATGCAACGCGTTCCCATCCGGGAGTGCCCTTCACCCATGCCTTTTAACAACACTGTTGCAAAATCTGTTGCCCATAGCAACTCCTTTGGCACACTTGTTGGTTGCTATTGGCAACAACTCCACTTTTGCAGCAGTTTTTACAGATCGGCACCTCCATTTAACTTTTCCCTTTACACTTTCTTGGCAGGCCAAGGATAACAATGGCGTTTAACACTTGTAGAGGTGAAATTCAGCCAGGTCCTACACTTATCTGCCATCCATCGCCCTCTACTAATGTTTTATTACTAAGTTACAGGTGTTCTTGGAAAACTACAAAGTCGTGAAGCAATCATGCCTGTATGACTACGCTGGTAAGCAGCCGCTCTTATCGGCACGCCACGCCCTGGGTTCACTCGCTGCAGGAGTCATGACACACTTGTGAGGAGAGAGTGACGCACTCCCTTAAAGAGGCCCAGTTTCAATAGAAAAACCCTTGCAATGGGGAAAGTGAGCCATTTGCCTAAACAGGACCTGTCACCACATTTCCGTTAAATAAAACCCTTACAATGGGGGAAAATTTAGTCATTTCTTAAAGGTAACCTGTGTCAACACACTTCCATTTTATCGAAAACCCTTGCTGTGAGGAGAGTGACGCACTCCTTAAGGAGGCCCTGTTTATTATTTAAAGCCCTTGCAATGGGGAAAGTGAGCAATTTGCCTAAAGAGGACCTGTCACCACACCTCAGACTTTTTTTTAATAAAACCCTTGCAGTGAGGTGAGGGAGCCATTTCCTAAAGGGAACCCATCAACATACTTCCATTTTATATAATACCCTTGCTGTGAGGAGAGCGACACACTCCTTAAAGAGGCCCTGTTTATTATTTATAGCCCTTGCAATGGGGAAAGTGAGCAATTTACCTAAAGAGGACCTGTCACCACACTTCTATTTTTTATAAAACCCCTCGCCATGAGGTGAGGGAGCCATTTCCTAATTAGACCCTATCACCAGAGGATGCTAAACACCTCAGACTTTTTTTTTTTAATAAAACCCTTGCAGTGAGGTGAGAGAGCCATTTCCTAAAGGGAACCCATCAACATACTTCCATTTTATATAATACCCTTGCTGTGAGGAGAGCGACGCACCCCTTAAAGAGTGACGCAGCCATTTCTTAAAGGGGATCTGCCAACATACTTCCATTTTAAATAATACCCTTGCTGTGAGAAGAATAATGAGACCCTGTTTATTATTAAAAGCCCTTGCAATGGGGAAATGGAGCCATTTCTTAAAGAGGACCTGTCACCACACTTCTATTTTTTATAAAAAACCCTCGCCTTGAGGTGAGGGCGCCATTTTCTAATGAGACCCTATCACCAGAGGATGCCAAATGCATAAAAATATGCGGTTTTGAATTTTATTTCATGTTATGATCAATGCAACTTTTTTTTTAGAAATTAAACACTTCTACGACTATTGTCTTGATGCGTCCCTTGCACCTCCTTGTTGTCGTGAAACACAGAAACAAGTAATGCGAGCAGCAGCAGCCCCCCATTGCTTTATTCTACGTCGCAGGACAGGTTACAGGGATATCAGGGATACCATATTTCATTTAACCATTGCTCAAGCAGAAAGAATTGCAACCTCTACTTTATTATTGTATCATCAATTCTCCTTTATTGTACTATTTTAACTTCTCCTTTATTTTACGTCAGGACCATGCTCTACTGCTGCAAGACCTTCCATTGAAAAGGGAAGTCAGGGTCCCTTTAAGACCAAGGGCGGGAAATTCCTCTCACAGGGGGCTGAGGCTGCCAAGCCTAAGCTACGCCCCCTCCGTGTCCACGCCGGCTCGAGGGGCGGGAGCTCACATCGGCAGATATGACGTCGTCCAATCAGAATAGAGGAGCGGCCGGACCATTCATCCTGTGTGTGGAGTTGGGGCGTGGCTGCAGAGGGAATGCCGGGTGGTTGTAACTGTCACTGACATGTCCCAATGTAAAGCGCCCCTCTCTATGGAATCACCTCAATCTAATGATAACAATGATAATACATATCAGTCAGATAATACGTCCATAAACGTGTGCTCCCTGTATCACGCCACGCCCTCCTCTTTACCTCAGTTCTGCGGTCATCTGAGGTAAAGCTGCTCCCCAACAGCAGCAGGGGACCCTCATTAATGGCTGACAGCATGGCAGAACCTACACAGCCACTGTATGCATAGTGTGCTACTACAAGTCCCACACAGTGTACAAGGAAGCACCCTTTCTCTATAAATAAAAATATATAATATAAAAAATGTATTAATAAATACAGTATAATAATATTAAAGGTGGCACCAGCAGACCCAGGCATGCTTGACTCCTTTGGTTCTGTTCCCTGCAACTACACCCATTGACAATAATAGCAGGAGTCATCTTTGTAGCACTACAAATCCCAGAATGCCCCACAGGAAACCACCCTTGCTTTATAAAAAAAAAAAAAATGACAAATAATAATATTGGAAGGACCAGAAGACCCAGCATTGCCTTACACCTTAGCTTCTGTCCCCAGCTACACCCATATGGGCAGGAGGCCATCTTTGTAGCACTACAAATCCCAGAATGCCCTGCAGGGAACCACCCAGGGTCCATAGTAATAATAATAGTAATAATATTAATAAATGAAGAATTAGAAGAACAATGTTGTCTCCCCCCTCGCCAGTGATATCTACAAGTAATCTACTGAGCCTCCCATGGGTAGAACCACAAGGCCCAGCAAGCCCCTAAACCTTCTAGATTCATAATAAAACAGATACATTGTAGGTTAAATTGGACTACAAGTCCCACCCAGTAATGAGGGAGCCACATTTGCCCTGTCTGTTATCTTCAGGTAGGACTACAAGTCCCAGAATGTCCAGGGTAACACCTAGTAATGAAGGAGCCACCTCTGCCCTTTCTGCTGTCCTCAGGAAGGACTACAAGTCCCAGAATGGCAAGGGTGACACCTAGTAATGAAGGAGCCACCTGTTTCCTGTCTGCTGTCCTCAGAAAGGACTACAAGTCCCAGAATGTCCAGGGTGACACCTAGTAATGAAGGAGCCACCTCTGCCCTTTCTGCTGACTTTAGGTAGGACTACAAGTCCCAGAATGTCAAGGGTGACACCTAGTAATGAAGGAGCCACCTCAGTCCTGTCTGCTGTCTTTAGGTAGGACTACAAGTCCCAGGATGACACCTGGTAATGAAGGAGCCACCTCTATTCTGTCCGCTGTCCTCAGGAAGGACTACAAGTCCCAGAATGACCAGGGTGACACCTAGTAATGAAGGAGCCACATCTGCTGTATAAAATAAAAGTTACAGTACAGCCATAGCATGGCACAGGTATGCTACACCTGTCCTCAAGTAGGACTACAAGTCCCAGAGTGACACCTAGTAATGAAGGAGCCACCTCTGCCCTTCCTGCTGTCTTTAGGTAGGACTACAAATCCTAGAATGACCAGGGTGTCACCTAGTAATGAAGGAGCCACCTCTGCCCTTCCTGCTGTCTTTAGGTAGGACTACAAGTCCTAGAATGACCAGGGTGTCACCTAGTAATGAAGGACTCAGTCCTATAGCCATGCACAGGTATGCTGCACCTGTCCCCTGCCCCCAGGTCATAGTCAGATAACGGTCCCCTGTCACTCCACTAATCCCTACTTTGCAGAAATATCCATGAATGCAAATCCAAAGCCCAGCACTATACAGACACAACACACAGGTATCATATATTTTTAAAGAACCATCCACTGGACACACCCAGATGTGCAGAGTGCAGACTTACCTGAGATAGCAGATGTCAGATGGAATAAAAGCAGCAAGAATGCCAGAGATGTCCTGGAAGGGTCCATCCTTAGATCCTTATTCCTGATCCCTATGTATAGAGAATTAAAGGCAGATCCCCCCTCTGTGTGAGTGTAATGTGGGCTTCCCCCTGTATGATGGAGGAGAGCAGCTTCTGATTGCACTGTGTTTGGGGTAGTCACCAGTCAATTGCAATTAATTTTCTTTTTTTGCACACTAGTAGTAGAGGAGGAGGGGCAAAAAAGTGGTGTGATTTTTTAAAGATGGTATTGTTCCTACCCATAGGGGAGGAGTGTACAACACATGATGTGACATAGGCAGAGCAGCCCTATGCTAGGCAATGGAGGAGAGCACACACCCTGGGGCTGAGTCATTTCCTATAGGCAGCACAGACCCTCCTACATGCATACCTCAAATGCCTGCGTATACGCTATGCTGGGAGGATATAGGAATAATGGGGACAGATCTGACCGATTATACGGGAGATCCAACATTCTGCGCTAAATATAGAAAATAATTATTTTATATCAGCAAAGCCAGCCAATGTTTTATTCCCATCGCTTAACCCAACATGGATACATTGGTGCCAGGGTGTACATTGGTGCCAGGGTAAACATAAACACTGAGGTTGCCCGTAGCAACCCGAAAGATGCCAAATGTCATTTGTTTGTAAATCTTAATCAAATCTTAGAATTCGATTTCTAATTGCATTAAAAAATTATAAGGAAAAAAAAAAGCAAAAGAGTGCGCTGAATGGATCTGAAGCATGTGCTCAGAATGAAACAGTTTATTATTATTATTGGGCCTCATTCACGCTGAGCTCTGTAATCTGTGAATGGGCCGCTTGTTTATGCGGCTAAAGCCAGTAAGTCTTTGGGGATGCAGCGGCTGCACGGCCGCAGCCATCGATCCCAATTTCACAGGATTGCGGGTGCACAATGTCTGCGTTTGGGGCAGCTTATCCCCATCTGCACACCTGTACGGCCGGGTGTTTTCCTGCGTTTGACATGCGTTTAGAATGCACATATGCCATCAATATGTCATTGACCTTAAGGCGCTGTTCACACCTGAGCGTTTTTCAGCTCATAAAACGCTCCTCTCTGAAGTCTCACCCAGCAAGCAAAATCCCATTCATTTCTTTCCCCCAGTTCACATATGAGCGTTTTGTCGCCTGAAGCAAAACGTCTGAAGCTCAAAAAAGTATGGGAGCTTCTTATTTGGCAGATTATAAGAGTTTTTGTTAGATGTCAATGCCTACCTCCAAACAACTCCAAAAAACGCCTAAAAAAAGCCAGAAAAATGCCTGAAAATAAGCCCGAAACAACGCCTGAAAAAAGCCAAAAAAATGCCTGAAAATAAGCCCGAAACAACGCCTGAAAAAAGCCAGAAAAATGCCTGAAAAAAAGCCCGAAACAATGCCTGAAAAAAAGCCAGAAAAATGCCTGAAAAAAAGCCCGAAACAACGCCTGAAAAAAGCCAGAAAAATGCCTGGAAAAAAAGCCTGAAACAACGCCTGAAAAAAAGACAGAAAAATGCCTGAAAATAAGCCCGAAACAACGCCTGAAAAAAGCCAGAAAAATGCCTGAAAATAAGCCCGAAACAACGCCTGAAAAAAGGCAGAAAAATGCCTGAAAATAAGCCCAAAACAATGCCTGAAAAAAGGCAGAAAAATGCCTGGAAAAAAAGCCCGAAACAACGCCTGAAAAAAAGCCAGAAAAATGCCTGAAAATAAGCCAGAAACAACGCCTGAAAAACGGCAGAAAAATGCCTGGAAAAAAAGCCCGAAACAACGCCTGAAAAAAAGCCAGAAAAATGCCTGAAAATAAGCCCAAAACAATGCCTGAAAAAAGGCAGAAAAATGCCTGGAAAATAAGCCAGAAACAACGCCTGAAAAAAGCCAGAAAAATGCCTGAAAATAAGCCCGAAACAACGCCTGAAAAAAGCCAGAAAAATGCCTGAAAATAAGCCCAAAACAAAGCCTGAAAAAAGCCAGAAAAATACCTGAAAATAAGCCCGAAACAACGCCTGAAAAAAGGCAGAAAAATGCCTGGAAAAAAAGCCTGAAAAAACGCCTGAAAAAAGCCAGAAAAATGCCTGAAAATAAGCCAGAAACCACGCCTGAAAAAAGGCAGAAAAATGCCTGGAAAAAAATCCCGAAACAACGCCTGAAAAAAAGCCAGAAAAATGCCTGAAAATAAGCCAGAAACAACGCCTGAAAAAAAGCCAGAAAAATGCCTGAAAATAAGCCCGAAACAACGCCTGAAAAAAGGCAGAAAAATGCCTGGAAAAAAATCCCGAAACAACGCCTGAAAAAAAGCCAGAAAAATGCCTGAAAAAAGCCCGAAACAATGCCTGAAAAAAGCCAGAAAAATGCCTGGAAAAAAAGCCCGAAACAACGCCTGAAAAAAGGCAGAAAAATGCCTGAAAATAAGCCAGAAACAACGCCTGAAAAAAAGCCAGAAAAATGCTTGAAAATAAGCCAGAAACAACGCCTAAAAAAAAGCCAGAAAAATGCCTGAAAATAAGCTCGAAGCAACGCCTGAAAAAAAGCCAGAAAAATGACTGAAAATAAGCCCGAAACAATGCCTGGAAAAAAAGCCCGAAACAACGCCTGAAAAAAAGGCAGAAAAATGACTGAAAATAAGCCAGAAACAACGCCTGAAAAAAAGGCAGAAAAATGCCTGGAAAAAAAGCCCGAAACAACGCCTGAAAAAAGCCAGAAAAATGCCTGAAAAAAGCCAGAAACAATGCCTGAAAAAAGCCAGAAAAATGCCTGGAAAAAAAGCCTGAAACAACGCCTGAAAAAAAGCCAGAAAAATGCCTGAAAATAAGCCCGAAACAACGCCTGAAAAAAGGCAGAAAAATGCCTGAAAATAAGCCCGAAACAACGCCTGAAAAAAGCCAGAAAAATGCCTGAAAATAAGCCAGAAACAACGCCTGAAAAAAAGCCAGAAAAATGCCTGAAAATAAGCCCGAAACAACGCCTAAAAAAAAGCCAGAAAAATGCCTGAAAATAAGCTCGAAACAACGCCTGAAAAAAAGCCAGAAAAATGACTGAAAATAAGCCAGAAACAATGCCTGGAAAAAAGCCAGAAAAATGACTGAAAATAAGCCAGAAACAACACCTGAAAAAAGCCAGAAAAATGCCAGAAAAAAAACCCCTAAAAAACGCCTGGAAACAATACACTCAGGTGTGAATGGAGCCTAAGGCATTTTTTTCAGGCGTTTTTTGCAGGTGCTTGGAGGCAACTAACAAAAACGCTTGTAATCCGCCAAAAAAAGAAGCTCATATACTTTTTTGAGCTTCAGGCGTTTTGCTTGAGGTAACAAAATGCTCATATGTGAACAGGAGTAATTGAAATGAATGGGATTTTATTTGTAGGGCGTTTTGAGACTTAAGAGATGAGTGTTTTACGAGCTGAAAAACACTCAGGTGTGAACAGGGCCTTAGGGCTCATTCATGCGGGCAGAATAAATCCTGCATTTAGATGTGCACAACGTATAGTTTTGAGCGCAGCAAAACGCAGCTCTATAATGATCAATAAGCCCATGCACACAGCTGCGATTACATGCATAAACGCAAACAAAGGCGTACATGTGTGGCCATTCATTGGAAGGACAGAAGAAATGCATATGTCTAAACACGCATAAATGCAAATTCTTTAGGTGCGCATTTTACAGATCTTCAGCAAGAGCCTGCGTTCCGTGCAGAAAATACATATATGTCCACATGAATGATCCCCGATTGCGCAGTACAGAGGCTGCAGGTGACCCACTTTGCACTTCATTTGTACACAGGATGTCCTACGCATGGGCTGCCTGCACATCCCCTTGAATGAGCTTCCTGCACGCAGCGACTGGCGTCTCAAGACACATAAACGCATGACCCAACACAAGCCCTAAGGGATAGGATATAGGTCTTATGTTGATGGCTGTTGATTCATATATGAAATGCGTTTGAATGTATGACCAATGCAGGTCACCTAAACCCTATGGACTTTCATTGGGCAGTACACCTGCTTTGCTTTGCAAATGTTTGAATGCAGCATGCCCTATTGAATATATACAGCATATGTATATCTATATATACAGTACCGTGTTTCCCCCGAAAATAAGACCTACCCTAAAAATAAGACCTACTGTTATTTTGGGGGAGGGCTGCAATATAAGCCCTAACCCGAAAATAAACCCTAGTTTAGTGTATGTAAAATCTTAGCATCCACTCTATTACTGTTTTATATAATGTCCAGTGTGTGTTTCTGTATTATAATTTTGTGAAATACCTTCAGTAGAGCACCGCTCGGCGCTCAGCTGATCTCCCGCTGCTCTCCTTCTCCTCTCATAGCTGTCAGCCGGGGATCTCAGCCGCTCCCCTCTGCAGTGTTCAGAGCAGGACATGGAAGCGCCGATTATTATATTATAAATACCTTCGGGACAGCGCCGCTCAGCTGATCTCCCGCTCTGCTCTCCTTCTCCTCTCATAGCTGTCAGTGGGGGATCTCAGCCCCTCCCCTCTGCAGTGTTCAGAGCGGGACATGGAAGCGCCGATTATTATATTATAATTGTGTGAAATACCTTCGGGACAGCGCCGCTCAGCTGATCTCCCGCTCTGCTCTCCTTCTCCTCTTATAGCTGTCAGTGGGGGATCTCAGCCCCTCCCCTCTGCAGTGTTCAGAGCGGGTCACAGAAGCGCAGAGTATTATATTATAATAGTGGGAAATATCGTCAGTACAGCGCCGCTCAGCTGATCTCACGCTCTGCTCTCCTTTTTCTCTCATAGCTGTCAGCCCGGGATCTCAGCCCCTCCCCTCTACAGTGTTCAGAACGGGACATGGAAGCGCCGAGTATTATATTATAATAGTGTGAAATATCGTCGGTACAGTGCCGCTCAGCGCTCAGCTGATCTCCTGCTGCTCTCCTTCTCCTCTCATAGCTGTCAGCGGGGGATCTCAGCCCCTCCCCTCTGCAGTGTTCAGAGCGGGACACGGAAGCGCTGAGTATTATTTATAATTGTGTGAAATACCTTCGGTACAGCGCTGCTCGACGCTTCTGTGACCCCCAGCTGTCAGCGGGGGAAAAGAGAAGGAAGGGCAGCGGGAAATCAGCTGAGCACCGAGTGGCGCTATACCGAAGGTATTTCACACTATTAGATTACAGAAACACACACTGGACATTATATAAAACAGTAATATAGTAGACCCTACTGTATCTTTTGGTGCCAAAATTATTATAAAACCCCGGCTTATTTTTGGGGAAACACGGTATATATATATATCTATATATACAGTATCTTACAAAAGTGAGTACACCCCTCCCATTTTTGTAAATATTTTATTATATCTTTTCACGAGACAACGCTGAAGAAATGACACTTTGCTACAATGTAAAGTAGTGAGTATACAGCTTGTATAACAGTGAAATTATTTTTGTCCCCTCAAAATAACTCAACACACAGCCATTAATGTCTAAATCGCTGGCAACAAAAGTGAGTACACCCTTAAGTAAAAATGTCCAAAAAGGGCCCAATTAGCCATTTCCCTCCCCGGTGTCATGTGACTCATTAATGTTACAAAGTCTCAGGTGTGAATGGGGAGCAGGTGTGTTAAATTTGGTGTTATCACTCTCACTCTCTCATACTGGACACTGGAAGTTCAACATGGCACCTCATGGCAAAGAACTCTCTGAGGATCTGAAAAAAAAAAAATGTTGCTCTACATAAAGATGGCCTAGGCTATACGAAGATTGCCAAGACACTGAAACTGAGCTGCAGCACGGTGGCCAAGACCATACAGGGTTTTAAAAAGACAGGTTTCACTCAGAACAGGCCTCGCCATGGTTGACCAAAGAAGTTGAGTGCATGTGTTCAGCGTCATATCCAGAGGTTGTCCTTGGGAAATAGACGTATGAGTGCTACCAGCATTGCTGCAGAGGTTGAAGGGGTGGGGGGTCAGCATATCAGTGCTCAGACCATACGCTGCACACTGCATCAAATTGGTATGCATGGCTGTTACTCCAGAAGGAAGCCTTTTCTAAAGATGATGCACAAGAAAGCCCACAAACAGTTTGCTGAAGACAAGCAGACTAAGGACATGAATTACTGGAACCATGTCATGTGGTCTGATGAGCCCAAGATAAACGTATTTGATTCAGATGGTGTCAAGTGTGTGTGGCGGCAACCAGGTGAGGAGTGCAAAGACAAGTGTGTCTTGCCTACCGTCAAGCATTGTGGTGGGAGTGTCATGGTCTGGGGCTGCATGAGTGATGCCCGCACGGGAGAGCTACAGTTCATTGAGGGAACCATGAATGCCAACATTTACTGTGACATAATGAAGCAGAGCATGATCCCCTCCCTTCAGAGACTGGGCCGCAGGGCAGTATTCCAATATGATAACGACCCCAAACACACCTCCAAGACGACCACTGCCTTGCTAAGAAGCTGGGGGGGGGGGTAAAGGTGATGGACTGGCCAAGCATGTCTCCAGACCTAAACCCTATTGAGCATCTGTGGGGCACTTCAAATGCAAGCTGGAGGAGCGCAAGGTCGCTAACATCCACCATCTCTGTAATGTCATCATGGAGAAGTGGAAGAGGACTCCAGCGGCAATCTGTGAATCTCTGGTGAACTCCATGCCCAAGAGGGTTAAGGCAGTGCTGGAAAATAATGGCGGCCACACAAAATATTGAGACTTTGGGCTCAATTTGGACATTCTAACTTAGGGGTGTACTCACTTTTGTTGTCAGTGGTTCAGACATTATTGGCTGTCTGTTGAATTATTTTGAGGGGACAGCAAATGTACACTGTTATACAAGCTGTACACTCACTACTTTACATTGTAGCAAAGTGTCATTTCTTCAGTGTTGTCACATGAAAAGATATAATAAAATATTTACAAAAATGTGAGGGCCGTACTCACTTTTGTGAGATAGGGTTTATTTCTATATACACAAACTGTGTATTATTACTATATACTGTATATATATATTATATATCACATATAAATCTGGCCATCATGTGCATTTAAAAAAGTACAGCATGCTGCATTTTTTCACATCTAGGCCCCATTCACACGATCGGACCGATCGGGTCCACCTGTCCGTTTTTCAGGCAGACCTGATCGGGCCACCCATGTGTCCGCTGACATCCGATCCGACAAAATCCGATGAAAACAGCGGGTCGGATCGGATGAAAACAGACAGGCATTCGATCTCCCCATAGAGGAGAGAGGGACTCGTCTGTCTCTGCACAGTGAGCGGAGACGGACCTGTCATCTACCTGCTCAGCGGGGATCAGCGGAGCAATCCCTACTGAGCAAGCGGAGTTCGTCAAAAGGGATCCGCCGCATGGGAAAGAGGCCTTAAAGGTACTGGAATGAGTGTAAACGCACATGAACACACACCGTGAACACGTTAATGCATCTAAAAAAAAAAGGCAAAAATTCACCACAAACATGACAAAAACACACT
This sequence comes from Pelophylax lessonae, assembly GCF_965119305.1. NCBI lineage: Eukaryota > Metazoa > Chordata > Amphibia > Anura > Ranidae > Pelophylax > Pelophylax lessonae. The sequence goes on along the minus strand of NC_138771.1, from coordinate 600,997,361 downwards.
ACAAAAGCACTGCAAATGCATGTAAATATGCGCATGCAAAACTGCACACAACGCAAAAATTGTGGTGTAAACAAGCCCTAAGCCTAGGTTCACACTAGTACTTCCACATAATCATGAGTTTTTTTGTGCATGGAGTTCACCAGAACTTTACAGGTTGCCATTGGAGTCCTCTTCCACTCCTCCATGACAACATCACGGAGCTGGTGGATGTTAGAGACCTTGCACTCTTACACCTTCCGTTTGAGGATGCTCAATAGGGTTTAGGTGTGGAGACATGCTTGGCCAGTCCATCACCTTTACCCTCAGCTTCTTTAGCAAGGCAGTGGTCGTCTTGGAGGTGTGTTTGGGGTCGTTATCATATTGGAATACTGCCCTGCAGCCCAGTCTCCGAAGGGAGGGGATCATGCTCTGCTTCAGTATGTCACAGTACATGTTGGCATTCATGGTTCCCTCAATGAACTGTAGCTCCCCAGTGCTGGCAACACTCATGTAGCCCCAAACCATGACACCCCCACCACCATGCATGACTGTAGGTAGGACACACTTGTCTTTGTACTCCTCACCTGGTTGCCGCCACACATGCTTGACACCATCTGAACCAAATACGTTTATCTCTTGTAAATATGTGAAAAGTGTGGCGTGGATTTGTATTCAGCCCCCCTGAGTCAATACTTTGTAGAACCGCCTTTCCCTGCAATTACAGCTGCAAGTCTTTTTGGGTATGGGCTTTGCACATCTAGAGAGTGACATTTTTTACCATTCTTCTTTGCAAAATATCTCAAGCTCTGTCAGATTGGATGGAGAGCGTCTGTGAACAGCAATTTTCAAGTTTTGTCACAGATTCTCAACTGGATTTTGGTCTGGACTTTGACTGGGCCATTCTAACACATGAATATGCTTTGATCTAAACCATTCCATTGTAGCTCTGGCTGTATGTTTAGGGTCGTTGTCCTGCTGGAAGGTGAACCTCCGCCCCAGTCTCAAGTCTTTTGCAGACTCTAACAGGTTTTTTTCTAAGATTGCCCTGTATTTGGCTCCATCCATCTTCCCATTAACTCTGACAGCTTCCCTTTCCCTGCTGAAGAAAAGCATCTCCACAACATGATGCTGCCACCACCATGTTTCACAGTGGGGATGGTGTGTTCAGGGTGTTGTGCAGTGTTAGTTTTCTGTCACACATAGCGTTTATCTTTTAGGCCAAAAAGTTTAATTTTGGTCTCATCTGACCAGAGCACCTTCTTCCACATGTTTGCTGTGTCCCCATATGGCTTCTCACAAATTGCAAATGGGGCATCTTATGGCTTTTTTCAACAATGACTTTCTTCTTGCCACTCTTCCATAAAGGCCAGCTTTTTGGAGTGCAGGACTTATAGTTGTCCTGTGGAAAGATTCTCTCACCGGAGCTGTGGATCTCTGCAACTACTCCAGAGTTACCTTGGCTGCTTCTCTGATTAATGATCTCCTTGCCCCGCCTGTCAGGTTAGGTGGACAGCCATGTCTTGGTAGGTTTGCAGTTGTGCCATACTCTTTCCATTTTCAGATGATGGATTGAACAGCGCTCTGTGAGATGTTCAAAGCTTGGGAGATATTTTTTATAACCTAACCCTGCTTTAGCCACTTGCCGTCTGCTCACTCGAGCACTACTGCGGCAAAGTGGCTCGTTATCGTCTAGCGACGTAGACCTACGTCGCCAGAAACTCCCCTTTCTCTGCGCCGCCGGAGGCTCGCTCCCGCTGTGTTCAGTCACAGCGGGAGTCGGGCCAGGGGAGGAGCAGCGGCGATCGCCGCTGCTCTTCCCCGATCGTCGGGGAATCGAGTGTGGAGATCTGCCCGCTTGTGTTAACAAAGCGGTCGGATCTCCTAAGTGACAGGCAGAGTCAGATTGCAGGGTTCAGCATAGCTGAACATGCGATCTGTCCTTGTGTCACTCAGTCCCCTCCCCCCACATAAGTTAGTAAGCACCAGGCATACATTAACCCCTCCCTCTCCAATAAAATTAACCCCTTCCCTGCCAGTGTCATTTTTACAGTAACAGTGCATATTTATAGCACTGATTACTGCAGTAATGTCACTGGTACCCCCAAAAGTGTCAAAAATGTCAGTCAAGGGTCCGATCTGTGCGCCGCAATGTCGCAGTCCCGCAAAAAAAATCGCAGATCGCCGCCATTACTCATTAAAAAAAAACACCAAAAATGACATAAATCTTTCCCTTAGTTAGTAAACGCAATAACTTTTGCGCAAACCAATCAAAATACGCTTATTGTGATTTTTTTTTACCAAACATAGGTAGCAGAAAACAAATTGGCCAAAAATTTAAAAAAATTTTGATTTTTACATTTTTTGGGGGGAATTTCATATAAAAAAATGTGAAAAATATTGTTATTTTTTCAAAATTTACTCTCTTTTTTTGTTTATAGCACAAAATGTAAAAATTGCACAGATGATCAAATACAACAAAAAGAAAGCTCTGTTTGTGGGAAAAAAGGACATAAATTTTGTTTGGGTATGGCGTCGCACGACCGCGCAATTGTCAGTTAAAGTCGCACAGCGCCGAATCGCAAAAAGTGGCCCAGACGTAAGACAGCAAAATCCTCTAGTGGTAAAGTGGTTAAACTTCTCCACAACTTTATCCCTGACCTGTTTGGTGTGTTCCTTGGCCTTCATGATGCTGTTTGTTCACTAAGGTTCTCTAACATACCTTTGAGGGTTTCACAGAACAGCTGTATTTATACTGAGATTCAGTTACACACAGGTGGAATCTATTTACTATCTAGGTGACTTCTGAAGGCAATTGGTTCCACTAGATTTTAGTTAGGGGTATCAGAGTAAAGGGGCTGAATACAAATGCACGCCACACTTTTCACATATTTATTTGTAAAAAAAAAATTTGAAAACCATTTATCATTTTCATTACACTTCACAATTATTTGCCACTTTGTTTTGGTCTAAAAATACATTTAGGTTTTTGGTTGTAACATGACAAAATGTGAAAAATTTCAAGGGGTATGAATACTTTTTCAAGGCACTGTATATACTGTAGTTGAGCCCTGACCTGAACAAGCATGCATTATAGTCAGCACTCCCAATCTAGACACTTGTTCTGAGTCAGTGAAGCCATAGACAGCCAGGCAACTAGCATTTTCAGAAGGAGGAGAGCTCAGCAATAGCAGTCTCTGTACATATCACTATCTCATACAATACCTCACACATTTCTTGTGATGATTATGTAATTCTTTCCTGGTGAGGTGCATTTTATCGGCAATGTCACGGGGCTGTATTTTTGCTCTGTAACCTCAGTTATCAAATCTCCATCTTTATTATTATTACTGAAACATGACATGTGACGAATGTATTGCTCCAGGCCTCGGCCTTCCTTTCACACCACCTCCTCCCGCCACTCACAGAGAAATATGGAAAGTTCTCTGCGCTGACGTCTTCACAGGGCGATTTCATAACTCCGAGTGGCTGTATCTGAGCGATGACCCCTTTTATCTGACTACTGGACTGTTTTCAAACACAAAATAGGACTTTGACATCTGGAACCTATATACATACAGAGGTTCAGCACAAGAGCCGCACAGGGATTGGCTGCAATACCAAACCACAAATGCCGTTAGACACCACATAATAAGTAAGGGGTTATTATTATTATTATCATACTGTATTATTATCATATTTCATTAATTTATTTTTTTCATATTATCATATTACAGGATTTTTTCCCAAATGCAGTTAGAAAGATGAAGGTAAATCTCTGACTAGTGATAATAGTAACACCATCATACTGCTATGCATCAGTTCATGTAAATCCTCAGTGTGCAATCTGCGGCCTACAGGCCACATGTGGCCCTTTGATACTTTGAATGCTGGCCCTTCAGACGGTAGTCTGTGTTTCTCTATTCCAAGTATCTCTAGAAGCCTTGTATAATGTGCTTGTGACTGTCTTTTGAAGCATGTCTGCAGCCTTTAACAACTCCTATAGCATGTTCACAGTCTCTGACCATCTTCTGACGCATTTCTGCACTCTCTGACCATCTCTTGTAACATTCCTGTAGTGTTTAAACATCTGTGGCATGTCTTCACTCTCTGACCATATCTTGTAGCTTGCCCATAGTCATTGAGCATCTCCTGCAGCATGTCTGCACACTCTGACCATCTCTTGTAGCATGCCCATAGTCATTCACCATCTCCTGCAGCATGTTTGCACTCTCTGACCATCTCTTTCAGCATGCCCATAGTCATTGACCATCTCCTGCAGCATGTGTGCACTCTCTGACCATCTCTTGTAGTGCGCCTATACTTTTTGACCATCTCCTTCAGGATGTCAGCACTCTGACCATCTCTTGCAGCATGCTCATAGTCATTGCCCATCTCCTGCAGCATGTCTGCAATCTCTGACCATCCCTTGTAGCATGCCCATAGTCATTGACAATCTCCTGCAACATGTCTGCACTCTATGACCATCTCTTATAGCATGTCCATAGTCATTGACTATCTCCTGCAGCATGTCTGCAATCTCAGACCATCTCTTGTAGCATGCCCATAGTCATTGACCATCTCCTGCAGCATGTCTGCACTCTATGACTATCTCTTGTAGCATGTCCATAGGCATTGACCATCTCCTGCAGCATGTCTGCACTCTCTGACCATATCTTGCAGCATGCTTATAGTCATTGACCATCTCCTGCAGCATGTCTGCACTCTCTGACCATCTCTTGTAGCATGCCCATAGTCATTGACCATCTCCTGCAGCATGTCTGCATTCTCTGACCATATCTTGCAGCATGTCCATAGTCATTGACCATCTCCTGCAGCATGTCTTCACTCTCTGACCATATCTTGTAGCTTGCCCATAGTCATTGAGCATCTCCTGCAGCATGTCTGCACTCTCTGACTATCTCTTGTAGCATGCCCATAGTCATTGACTATCTCCTGCAGCATGTCTGCAATCTCTGACCATCTCTTTCAGCATGCCCATAGTCATTGACAATCTCCTGCAGCATGTCTGCAATCTCTGACCACCTCTTTCAGCATGCCCATAGTCATTGAAAATCTCCTGCAGCATGTCTGCACGCTCTGACCATCTCTTGTAGCATGCCCATAGCCGTTCACCATCTCCTGCAGCATGTCTGCACTCTCTGACCATATTTTATAGCATGCCCATAGTCAATGACAATCTCCTGCAGAATGTCTGCACTCTCTGACTATCTCTTGTAGCTTGCCCATAGTCTTTGACCATATCCTGATGGATGTCACAGGAAGACATGTGGGATTAAACCTTTTTGGCAGGATCATCATTTTTCTTGGATGGATGGATTGAAATTGAGCCTGTAAAACCAGACTGTTGGGTTTTTTGTACGATCACTGCAAATATAGCAATGATCACTGTATGTTGCCGGTGGGGAAGGCTCCTTGCTGGCAGAGCACAATAGTGCTGCGGGAGGGATTCCCCCATCAACACTGACTATGTTGATGGAGGAATCAAACAGTTTTCATGGTTGAAGGAAAGAAAACTGTATAATGTATGGCTAGCCTAACTCCGTGTTTACTTTCAGAATATCTACCTTAGCCAATCACAGGAACCCTTGTATTCAATAAATACAAAGCTTCCTGTGAACGGCTGAGCAGCGCTTAGCTCAACTAAATTTTTTTTTCAGGCAGCAGACGGGAAATCCCCATCTCGCTGCCAGAATACAGCACTGATGCTACATACTATTTATACAGAGCTGACAGTGGGCGCATCTATAAGTAATGCAAATAATTTGTTTGGGCCAGCTTGAGCCAATCAAACTATATGATATAAAAGTAAATATGGGGTTTGGCTTTAAATATCTATACTTGATCTTTAACCACTTGCCTACAGTGCACTTTCACCCCCTTCCTGCCCAGACTGATTTTCAGCTTTCAGCGCTCTCACACTTTGAATGACAATTACTCAGTCATGCAACACTGTACCCATAAAAAATTTGTGTCCTTTTTTTCACACAAATAGAGCTTTCTTTTGATGGTATTTAATCACTACTGGATTTTTTATTTTTTGTGCTATAAATAAAAAAAGACTGAAAATATTGTGAAAAAACGCATTTTTCTTTGTTTCTGTCATAAAATTTAGCAAATGAGTAATTTTTCTTCACAATTTTTGGCCAAAATTTATACTGCTACTTATCTTTGGTAAAAATAACCCAAATAAGTGTATATTATTTGGTCTTTGTGAAAGTTATAGAGTCCACAAGTTATGGTGCTAATCATTGAAAATTGATCACACTTGACCACACCTGATGTACTGAAGGCCTATGGCTTCTTTCACACGGTCCGCCTCCGCAGGCGGATCCGTGTTGCTCAGCGGGGATCGATCCGCGATCCCCGCTGAGCCGGGCGGATGACAGCTCCGTCTCCGCTTGCAGAACTGAGAGGGAGGTGTCTCAGCACCCGCTGCCCTCTATGGGGGATCGGAGGAGAGCGGACCGCTTGACCGCTCTCATCAGATCCGCTCCGCTCCGATTACTGAACGGATGGAAAAATAGGGTTTCCATCCGTCCAGATTTCAGCACAGGATCGGATGCGGATGGCACCTATCTGCCCCACAGAGCTGCATGGAGGATCCGATCAGATCCGCCTAAAAAACTGACAGGCGGATCTGATCGGACCACCCGTGTGAAAGAGCCCTATCTCATTTCTTGAGACACTAAAAAGCCAGGAAAGTACAAATACCCCCCAAATGACCCCTTTTTGGAAAGTAGACATTCCAAGGTATTTAATAGGGGGCATGGTGAGTTTTTTTAAGTTGTCATTTTTTCCCACAACTCTTTGCAAAATGAAGATTTTTTTTTTTTTTTTTTACAAATTGACGTATTAACAGGTTATTTCTCTCACACAGCATATGTATACTTGCAACTACACCCCAAAACACATTCTACTACTGCTCCTGAGTATGGCGATACCACATGTGTGAGACTTTTTCACAGCCTGGCCTCATACAGAGGCCTAATATCCAAGTAGCACCGTCCGGCATTCTAGGAGCACAAATTACACATATCATTTCCTGACAACCTATCGTACTTTTGAAGGCCCTGGAGCACCAGGACAATGGAAACCCCCATAAAATGACCCCATTTTGGAAAGCAAACAGCCCAGCGTATAATTTTTGAGGCATAATGAGTCTTTTGAATATGTCATTTTTTTCCACAAGTTTTTGGAAATTGTGGAAAGAAAATGAAAACACATTTTTTTTACACAAAGCTGTCCATTTATGCAATATTTCTAACACATAGCATGTACATAGCAAAAATTGCACCCCAAAATACATTCTGCTATTCCTCCTGAGTATGGCGATACCACATGTGTAACACTTTTTCACAGCCTGGCCACATACATAGGCCTAACATCCAAGTAGCGCTTTACACAAAGTTGTCCATTTATCCACTTTAAGACTAGGCCTATTTTTGACACTTGGTGTTTACAAGCTAAAATAATTTTTTTGCTAGAAAACTACTTGGAACCCCCAAACATTATATATTTTTTTTTAGCAGAGACCCTAGAGAATAAAATAGAGAGCGTTGCAATATTTTTTATCACACCATATTTGCGCAGCAGTCTTCCAAATGCGATTTTTTTGAAAAAAATTTACTTTTTTGAACTAAAAAATAAGAAAACAGTAAATTTAGCCCAATTTTTTTCCATAATGTGAAAGATAATGTTACGCCGAGTAATTAGATACCCAACATGTCATGCTTCAAAATTGCGCATGCTCACAGAATGGCGCCAAACCTTGGTACTTAAAAATCCCCATAGGCAACATTTTAAAAATTTCTGCAGGTTACTAGCTTAGAGTTACAGAGGAGGTCTAGGGCTCAAATTATTGCTCTTGCTCTAACGATAGCGGCGATACCTCACATGTATGGTTTGAACACCGTTTACATATGTGGGCGGGACTTGCGTATGCGTTTGCTTCTGCGCGCGAGCTAACGGGGACAGGGCGCTTTAATTTTTTTTTTTTTTCCTATTTATTTTATTTATTATTTTTTTATTTTTACACAGTTTAAAAAAAAAAATGTTTTGATCATTTTTATTCCTATTGCAAGGAATGTAAACATCCCTTGTAATAGAAATAGGCATGACAGGTCCTCTTTATTGTGAGATCTGGGGTCAAAAAGACCTCACACCTCACAACTACACTAAAAAAGAAAAAAAAAAAAATTGTTTAAAGAGGAAAAAAAAAAAGAAAAAAAAAAGTGGCCCTTTAAACCGGTTGCTAGGCAACGTCTTTTGACGTAGCTCCGGTCCTCCAAGACCATAGAGTCGAGTGAGGGCCATCTTGCCCTCACTCGACTTCCTGTCTCTGAGGATCCGGGACCGGATAGTTTTCCCCGCTGCCGGCGGGTCCGGTAAGCTGGGAAAACGTCTGGGATGCGGCGGGAGGGGGGGGGCACCTCTTCCCCTGCACCGTAAGGGTAATTCCGCGGCGAATCCGCCACTGGGACCACCCTTATCTGAAAGCCGACCGCCCGCCGTTTCAAAAAATACCGGGGTTATGGGGGCTATCTGCTGCCATAACCCCAGTATTTAGCTTTTAATGGCCGACGCATATAGTCGTTAGGCGGTCAGTAAGTGATTGCATGTATATGGCAAACAGGTGACGATGACTGATGGGGTGACAGGTGACGATGACTGATGGGGTGACAGGTGACAATGACTGATGGGGTGACAGGTGACGATGACTGATGGGGTGACAGGTGACGATGACTGATGGGGTGACAGGTGACGATGATTGATGAGGTGACAGGTGATGATGATTTATGAGGTGACAGGTGACGATGATTGATGAGGTGACAAGTGACGATGATTGATGGGGTGACAGATGACAATCACTGACGGGGTGACATGTGACGATGATTGATGGGGTGACAAGTGACGATCACTGATGGGGTGACAAGTGACGATGATTGATAGGGTGACAGATGACTGATGGGGTGACAGGTGACGGTGATTGATGGGGTGACAGGTGACGGGCGATGGTCACTGATGGGTGACAGGTGACGGGCGATGGTGCACGGTGGTACTGATGGCAGTCTCTGATGACCGGTGAACTTTAGGCTACGTTCACATGTGAGCGTAGCGATCAAGGGCAGAATCACTGCGATTCTGCCCGCGATCCAGAAATCATTGCAAATTGCGGGACGCCTGTGCGTTGCCCGTGATTTGCAATAGCACCCCAAACGCTGTGCGATGTTGCTGCGATTTCCGCCTGCTGAATCGAGGTAACATCACGCAAACAACGCATGACGCCCCAAAGAAGCTCTTGTACCTTTTTTAGGCGTCATGCGTTGTTTGCGCGATGTTACCGCGATTCGGCAGGCGGAAATGGCGGCAACATCGCACAGCGTTTGGGGTGCTATTGCAAAAAACGGGCAACGCACAGGCGTCCCGCAATTTGCAATGATTTCCGGATCGCGGGCAGAATCGCTGTGATTCTGCCCGTGATCGCTGCGCTCACATGTGAACGTAGCCTTATGGGTGTCAATTTCTGGGCACTGATGAGGTGACTGTTGGGTGACAGGTGACATTGGGGGGGGGCTGAGGACTGTGTGGGGGGACCTTTATTAGTGTGATTTTAGTGTGCTTCTACTTTTACAGGTACACAGAGCACTAACTCACTATTTCTAGCTCTTCTCCCCTCACACTGGAAACTGTGTGAGGGGAGAAGAGCTAGTAACAGTGAGTTACTGCTCTTTGTTTACAATTTCTGATCGGCTGTGAATGGATTCATCGCCGATCACATAGTAAACAGTCACTGTCAGTGACTGTTTACTACTGCCGGTGACAGCTGTGTTCCTACGGAACACAGTGCCACCGACATGACCGCGCTGCGCGCTCCCGATCGCGCATGCGCGGTCATCTCCCGGGCTCCTCTATTGTGATCGGCTGTGTCATTGGAACACAGCCGATCACGTGGGAAACAGCCATGCCCATTGGCTGTTTCCCCCCTGCCGGTGACGGGCTGTGTCCCGGGGACACACCGACACTGGCAGTGCAGGGCGGCGCGCACACGATCGCGCGCCTGCCCTGCTTGAATGGGCGGACGTCATATGACGTCCACCCAGAACAATGGCCGCACCGTCCCGCCGTCATTTGACGGTGGGCGGGCGGCAAGTGGTTAAGCTGATCAAAGCCATTAAACACTCAGGTCTATTTTATCGTTATGCTGGCAAGGGGTTGTGATTATCAGTAAACCTGAATTAATCTTACGGTTTATTATGCTTGTTCTTCTTGCTTTAATATATATATATATATATATATATATATATATACATACACTGTATATATATATTTTTCTCTTTTTCTGTTTGGTTTCTTCTCTTTTACTGTCTATGTACCCATGCAATACACAGTTAATTATTACTTTGTGGATATGTCTCTTGCCAATACTCAACTTACAGTATTGTTACATTTCCATGTATATTGTAAGATTGTTTTGCACAATATTTTTGAATAAAAACGAGTTTAAAAAAAAAGATTTAATCATCAAGTGTAATCCTTGGTATCCAAACTCTCTAAAAAAAAAAATAATAATAATAATAAAAGGAGATCCAACGGAGGCCTTTCTGTTTCCTTTACGCGTTTACCCTTCTCCCAATCCCGGGATGAATGGAGTATCTCCAGAACAGTCATTCCTAGTGCATGCTGTGCATGCCATTACAGGTTTATAACCTACCCTGTTGTGCTAATCTGCATGCAGGGGTGCCGGACGCATGGAGTTCAATGGAGCTTTTTTTTTGGCATCACCTGATTAGAGCCAGAGGCTCTAATAGGGCGATGCAAAGGGTGGACCTGGGGCGCAGAGCAGTGCGTCCCGAGCCCACCCATTGTGTGACAATAGCGAATTAAAATTCGCTATTGTCACACGGATCCTCCTTCTGGCCAATCAGGGAGCGCGTCCGATACGCCCTTCCTGATTGACAAAATGTGCTTAAAGCAACAGAATAAGATACCATAATAAGATACCATAGAAATGATGAAAGGAGAGAGTCTATTTCTTTGAAGATCTTATTGGTGATGAATACAGGACTGTTAGCTAGGATAAATAAGAATTTAGGTAGCATGACCATTTTGAAAAGGTTCCCCCTCCCAGTCAGGATTAAAGGTATATTTTCCCTGCTATCAATTTTAGCTTTGAACAGGGATTTACAAGGAAGAAGATAGTTTGAGACATACAGGGACAAGGGTTGCTGCACCTGGACTCCTAAGTACTGAAATTAGGTGGTAACCTGCAATCAACAATCTATAGGGTGAGAGATGGGCAGTGTTGGGGTAGTTACTGAAAAAATGTAACTAGTTACTTCTGTAAATTGTAATGAGATTACTTTACTAGTGGCATTTGAAAAGTAACTTCACTACTCATTACTTTACTTTCCTCTTTCTTAATTGATCGTGTAGAAGAAGATACATGACACTCTTTCTGCATAGAGTTTATTGTATAAACACAGGCTTTGGGAAACATGAGAACAAAACCTGAAAAAACTGAATAAAACATAAAGTGCAGCAAAAAGTAATAAACTTCATCCCTCTCTATTCTTCGAAATAACAATTGTATCGCACGGCTTGGGTAACGGAGGAAAGTGCGCTCCTATAGCCTAGTAAAGTAGTGTAGTTACTTCCTATAGCCTAGTAAAGTAGTGTAGTTACCAATATTAGTATTGTAACTAGTTACATTACTTAGTTACCAAAAAAAGTAATGTAGTTACTGTAATCAGTTACTTTGTAACTAGTTACCCCCAACACTGGAGATGGGGAGTCCCAAGTCTACCGAATACACTCAACTTGAGGCAGTTAACCTTAAAGCCTGAGAAAGTCCTGAAATCTGGAATAATTTTAAGTAACTTCATAATTGTGTTTTAGGGATCTGATAAGTAAAGCAACATGTCATCTACATAAAGGGAGGCAGGTTCTTCCAAAGTACCAATCCACATACCTAGTAAATTTATGGAGTACCTGAGAATTTGCGCGAGGGGTTCTATGGCAATGGAGAATAATAAAGGAAATAATGGACAACCTTGTCGAGTACCTCGATAAATACGGAGGGGTTTGGATACTCTTCCATTGATAAGCAAACGAGCCAATGGTTGGTCATACAAGATCTGAATCCAGGTGAGAAAGACCTTACCAAAGCCAAATCTCACGTAAAATAAGTAGGGCCACTCGACTGAGTCAAAGGCCTTTTGTGTGTTGAGTGTCACCGCTGCTCTAGGCAATGAAAGAGCATTCGGAGCCTGGAGGTTAGTAAACAGTCTATGGATATTAATATATGTAGAACGGCCTGGAATAAAACCGGTTTGGTTTGCACTATTAATGGCAGTGATTACCTTATTGAGCTTTAAAGCTAGAATTTTGGAAAGGATTTTAGGGTCTACATTAATTAATAATTATATCGGCCTGTACGAGCCTTGAGGAGCCGACTGTGACTCCTCGAGGCTTCACAGCCGGCTGCCCACTTCCCATGCATGAGCCGCACTGCGTTCTGTAAATAGTCCTGCAGCCTTCATGGACCTATGACATGTCCCAGAAGGTTGCAAGCAAGTGGTGGGGAGGAGGAGAACTTCTGGGGATGCGCCACAGCAATCCAATTGGAAATGGGTGTGGGTATCTGCCAAATCCAGGTACCCGCTTCACCCCCCCCCCCCCCAATAAAAAGTGCCAAAAATAGTAGAGGAGAGCATACAATGGAACGTGAAGTGAAGTCCTGCTTTAAGTATGATGGGGTGGGGGCCAAGCTTTAAAAACAACCCAGGACCCCCCTTCAATATAGTCACAGTAGGATAGCAGGTACAACATTAGTGTCATGTGTGGTACAAAACTGACCCCCCATATATGGGCCACAGCTGTGTATTCGTCTTCGTCAATTACATAGTTAATATAGGAAAATCAGTAAGACCTAAAATGAATAATTTACATTTCTCCACTTTAGCACATTACACACACTGGCGGTATTTCCAATAGCATTAGAGACGGAAGTGACAAATAATGTAGTAGGAGTAATTATACAGACAGTATATCCTGTAATGATAAGAATAAAGATTACACGGTTATAAAGAAGAAAGCTGGAGGTAACATCTAGTAAAATATAGAGATAATATGACACGCAGAGACACAAGGCCATGCAGTATATGTGATCTTGAACCTGACACGGTTATAGGTATCTGATCCCTTTTATCTGATGCCGGCGTGCTGTTTGCAAACAGAAAACTGGAATTTGACATCTAGGCTTGTTCGATAGAATCCTCAACAAAACACGACATTGGCCATCTGGTAAAATTAATTTAAATATTTTACATGTATATACATTAAGCCTTAGTAGTGGGAGCAGTTTTAAATTTAAAAACAAAACGCAAAATAGCATAATATTCTCCAGGCATTAAATATAAAATCAAATAAAATATCATGATTTAAAAAAAACATTTCTGTATGTACATTTAGATATTACGGAGCTTTTGTCCAATCAACAATGGTGCATTTTTTGACCAGATTATTAAAGTTTTACTAAATCAACAACAGTAAAATCGGTCTGTATATGCAAGTCGGTTCAGGCACCGCAAATTCACAGCAATGGAAGTTGGGATCCATCAGGTCCCTGGACTGACACCCGGCTCAGCCTCTCAGCCACCGAGACCCTGAGCCGGCAGCTTCCACCCCCTCCACAGCCCAGCACTGCAGTGAGCAAGGAGGGGGCAGAGCAGAGAGCGGTGGCTGACAGTCAGCAGCTCTCTCTTCGGGGAGCTGTCAGAACCGAGCAATCAGTGGTGTTTGATCGCTCGGTTCTCAGTGTAGAGGTGCCAGGAGACAGATGCAGCATTGGATCGATGCTACATCCACCTAGAGTACAAATCTAAAAAAAAAAAAAGAATCCCATACATCTCTTTTAACCAGACATTGATAGAAGTCACAAGACAACTGTATACTGCTGATGAGAAAAGGTATTTAGCAGTTTATATTCACTAAAACTATTGCACTTTAATGTCTATGGACACATTACAGCAAACCGGAGTGTTGCTCATTCAGGGCGGAGCAACAGGTTTGCTTTAAAGAATATGTAAATCCAACATTTTATATTCCTGATATGTGCCTGCTGTACCAGGTACTTGTATGATAAAGTATTCTGTTCTCTTTGTATTGCTTCCTTCATGTGAAATCTCTGGTGTTCCGGCCTATCCCTCTGCTTTGCTATCAAAAACTGACTACAGTAAGCATGAGAGCACAACCTGGTCAGTTTTCTGGTTTTGGCTGGGAACTCAGCCTGCTCTCCCCAATGAGCAGACGTGTCCTGACACCCCCCCCCTTCTGCACAGCCATTCACTGGGAAGACTAGCGTACTGCTGGTTCTCTTCCTCTAGCTCTCGAACCATGCAGCTGAGAACAGAGGGAATGTGATCACTTATATAAAAAAGAAAGGGGGGAAAAGGGTATTTATAATGTTTTTCATATTTATACACAGGCATTTTCTGACACAGTATTTCTTAGAGCCCCCAAACATATTTTTAAAAGTGGAGGCCCCAGAGAATGAAGTGGTGCATTTTGCAAATTTTTATGTCACACGATATTTACGCAGCAGTTTTTTAAACGCAATTATTTTGGAAGAAAACACACTTTTTTGAATTTTTAAACACAACATATAATCCAATTTTTTGCCAAAATATAAAAGATGATGTTGTGCCGAGTAAATAGATACCAAACATGTCATGCTTTAAAATTGCACTTGCCTGTGTAATGGCGACAAAAGACAAATTTTACTATGCATAGGCGATGTTTCAAAAGCCTTTACAGGCTAGATTTACACGAGGTCAAGTGGTAGAATTACTTCCCATGATCTGACGCTTACAGTGATATCTCACATGTGTGGGATGATCACTGTTTGTGTGCCTGCGGGACCGCCTTTGCACGGAGGACAGGGGTACTTTACTTTTTTTTTTTTTTAATTATTTATTTATTTTTTATTTTTACACCGTCGCTTTAAAATATATATATTTTTTATCACTTTTTTTGCTGTCACAAGGAATGTAAACATCCCTTGTGACAGCAATAGGCATGTGACAGGTACTCTTTATGGAGAGATCTGGGGTCTATAAGCCCCCAGATCCCTCCTCTGCCCTTAAAAAGCATTTGATCACACCAAGATTGGTGTGATCAAATGCTTTTAATTTTTTTTTAAATGGCGCTGTTTACATCCGGGCAAACCAGAAGTGATGTAAGGTCATTGCTTCCAGTTCACTATATTATAGACGTCGTTCCAGTCTTTGTTTCTCTCTATGACTAGCCAACGCAAGCACCGGCTTGTCGATTGGGTCTCCCGTTGAGACGGGACAGCCCGATGAAGGCGCAGAAGGGCATCCCTTCCCGCTGCTTGTAAAAGCATTCCAACGACTAGTTAGCTGCTATGATTGCTTTAACAAGGGAGCCGACCATCAGCCCAAGAGTACTGGGATGATGCCTGCATCCTGGTATAACCACTTGAAGTCCAGCAACGAATAGGTACGTCAATGGTCTTCAAGTTTATCCAGTTTATACTGCGGCGGGGCGGCCCTTTTGAGCGAAATCATTTGCCCCTACGTGATATTGTGCATTGGGTCTGGGGCGTACGCTTCTGCTGTGATTGAACACAGCGGGTGCCAATCAGTGGGTCCAGCGGACGCGATGTCCGCCGATTGTTCTCAGGATAGGCAGAATGGCGGTCTGCCTATGTACACAAGGCAGACCACCGTTATGTGAGAGGGGAAGACAGAGATCTTGTGTTTCTGCTGAGCAGGAACACGGATCTCTTTCTTCCTGCATTCAAAGCACCCCCCACACAGTTGGAAAACACACCCTAGGCCAGTGATGGCACACCTTGGCACTCTGCACTCTGCAGTGTAGATGAGCATCATGGGAAATGTAGTTCCAAAACATCTGGGGTGCCAAGGTTCGCCATCACTGCCCTAGGCACACACCCCTTTGGTTGCCCCTGATGTTAACCCCCTCCCTGCCAGTGTCATTAGTACAATGACTGTGCATTTTTTTTAGCACTGATCGCTGTAATAATGTCACTGGTCTCCAAAAGAAGTCAAAAGTGTTAGGTGTCTGATTTGCCTGCCGCACAGTCACAGTCCCGCTAAAAATTGCTGATCACCCCCATTACTAATAAAAATATATGCTTATTGGGATTTTTATTTTTGTTAACCAAAAACATGTAGCAGAATACATATTGGCCTAAATTGATGAATACATTTGATTTTTTACATGTTTTTTATTGGGAATGTTTCATAGCATAAAGTAAAAAAATATTGTTTTTTTTTTCAAAATTGTTGGTTCTTTTTTTGTTTATAGCGCAAAAATAGAAATCCCAGAGATTATCAAATACCATCAAAAGAAAGCTCTATTTGTGGGGAAAAAAGAACATCAGTTTTATTTGGGTACAGCATCGCACAACCGCGCAATTGTCAGTTAAAGTAATGCAGTGCCGTATCGCAAAAAATGGCCCTGTCATGAAGGGGGGTAAACCTTCTGGGGCTGAAGCAGAACAAAAAAAAAAAAACTGTGAGCAGGCAGGCTTTTCTGCAAAAAAAAAAAAAGAGAAACCCACTTGCGATGCTTGCAGTTATCTTTGGGATCTGCGCACGGGCAGCTCAGCATACATTTACGGCACATTGTCTGCCATGATGATGTGACATGACATCATCGCAGCCTAGCCAATCAAGCAGTCAAACAGACCGAACCCGGAAAGAAGACCGGGAGAAGATGAAAATGCCCGTGAACAGCGTGAGCGCTGACAGCGCAGCCCTGGAGGGCATCATTTAGCAAGTAAGTGTGCTATAATGCGCATATACTGTATGTGGTAGCTACACTAGTACATTATGGCAAACACCTCCTGGGAGCCCATTTATAAAAAAAAAAAAAAAATTAGCAAAGTTTAATTCCGCTTTAATGCTCTCGCCACGGTCACATGACCAGGAGCGCGCCACACTAACTCCCAATAAGAAGCCATGACTGAGAGCTCTTTGTGAGTGTGCTGGGTGCGCGCTTTCAGCATACAACCCTCTGCCACCATGAACGCTGATGTGAGGCTGCTGGGCATTAAAGCCAAACGCATATATGCGTCACGCGGTCTGCAATCGGTTAAAGATTTTTTATGAAAGGAACCAGCAACTGGTGAAATGTTTGTTGTTTTCACCAACAGGGGAGACAATACAGTTGTACAGCTGATATTTATATAGGGGCGGTGGGCAGGGTGTTTTTTATCAAAAACAGACTTTTCGGCCAATTGCAGCACATTCCCTACACTCCTTCATACCCTGGAAGACAAAGGAAGGAGTGTGCTGGAAGGAATTCCATCTCTGAGCCAAAAAAGCCATGCTTCCCCCAGAATGTACAACACAGTGTAAAGCACTGGGGATTCCAGATTCTTCCCTCCGTGTGTTTTCTAGGAAAAAATTCGGAACGCTTCGCCAATCTCATCATATCTTCTCTCCGCCTATTGAACACAGATTTCCTGCTTCACCATCCGACATTCCTTCCTTTCCACTTTGTGGGCCTCCATGCTGTTAGTTAGGAGACATTTGCAATAAACGAGTTTAACCACTTGCCTACAGGGCACTTTCACCCCCTTCCTGCCCAGGCCAATTTTCAGCTTTCAGCGCTCTCTCACTTTGAATGACAATTGCGCGGTCATGCTACACTGTACCCATATGACATTTTTAGCATGTTTTTCCACACAAATGGAGCTTTCTTTTGGTGGTATTTAATAACCGCTGGGTTTTTTTTTTTCTTGCAAAAAAAAAAGAAAAAAGACAGAAAATTTTGAAAATAAATAAATGTTTCTCCTTCACTGATGTGCGCTGATGAGGCGGCACTGATGGGCACTGATAGGCTGCACTGATGGGCACTGATGAGGTGGCACTTATGGGCACTGATGAGGGGGCACTTATGGGCACTGATGAGGAGGTACTAATATGCCGCACTGATGGGCACTGATAGGGGGCACTGATAGGCGGCACTGATGAGCACTGATAGGCGGCACTGATGAGCACTGATGGGCACTGAGAGGTTGCACTGATGGGCACTGATAGGGGGCACTGATAGGCGGCACTGATGAGCACTGATAGGCGGCACTGAGAGGTTGCACTGATGGGCACTGAGAGGCGGCACTGATGGGCACTGAGAGGCGGCACTGACGGGTGGCACTGGTGGGCACTGACAGGCGGCACTGATGGACACTGACAGGTGGCACTGATGGGCACTGACAGGTGGCACTGATGAGCACTGATGGGCAGCACTGATGGACACTGATAGGCAGCACCATCAGGGCCCACAATCAGTGCCCATAGTGCTTCCAGTCAGTGCCCATCAGTGCCTAGATGAGCAGGCACTGATGGGCACTGACTGACAGCACTATGGGCACTGATGGCGGGCACTGTGGGCACTGATGGTGGGCAGTAATTGGCAGTTTATTTACATTTTGTGTAATCAGGGCACTGATGATCAGTGCCCTGATTACTTTTACTTGTCTCCCCTATGAGGAGGAGCCGCTGATCGTGTGAGGCGAGGAGAGCCGAATAACAGCACTTCCTCATTTACATGTGACCGGCTGTGATTGGACACAGGGGGGCGCGCGAGAGAGGCTGTTCTGGTGCGCCGTCATATGACGGCGTCCCAAGATAATAGCTACACCGCTCCGCCGTCATTTGACGGCAGGTGGGTAGTAAGTGGTTAAACTTGAAACTCCATCTCTGGTGAAAGGAGCAATCCTCCCCCCATTTGGTGGGGATGCCCCACACACTGCAAGGGTTAAATGCTCATTTATGTCTAGTGAGCTGCAAAAAGCAGTTTATTTTTTTGCGATTCGCCGCTGCGTTACTTTAACCGACAATTGCGCGGTCGTGCGATGCTGTATCTAAATAAAATTGATGTCCTTTTTCCCCGCAAATAGAGCTTTCTTTTGGTGGTATTTGATCACCTCTGTGCTTTTTATTTTTTGCGCTATAAGCCCCGGTTCACACTTGTGCGTGTGCGGGGTTCGCATGTAATGTCGGAGCGCACTGCTCCGACATTACATGCGATCGGCTGTGCGGTGCGGGTTTAGCCATACACTTTGTATGGCTAAATTCGCACCGCAGCCGCAGCAAACACGCACAGGGACCCTTTTTGGCAGCCGCATCAGGATCGGATTGCACAGCGGTTCACACTTGTGCGATCTGATCCTGTGTGAACTGCACGATCGCACTGCGATATGCGATCAAACTGGGGGTGTCGTTAAGATTACATTGACACCCCCAGCGTATCGCATATGGCAGTGTGAACTGCCGGGGGTGCGTGTGCGATGCGGGAACAGGCTGCGGATTCGCAGCCTTCCCGCATCGCATAAATGTGAACCGGACCTAAACCAAAAAAGACCGACAATTTTGAAAAAGAAATAAAATATATTTTTTACTTTCTGCTATATAACAAACCAAACCCAATAAAAAAATGTAAAAAATTACATTTTATCAGTTTAGGCCAATATGTATTCTGCTACATGTTTTTGGTAATAAAGACCCAATAAGCATACAGTATATTTATTGGTTAGTAATGGTGGCGATCGGCAATTTTTAGCGGGACTGCCACATTGTGGCGGACAAAAGTGACACTTTTTGGGGACCAGTGACACCAATACAATGATCAATGCTAAAAAAAATGCACTATCACTGTACTAATGACACTGGCAGGTAAGAGGCTAACATCAGAGGCGATCAAAGGGCTAAATGTGTTCCCTGGGAGAGCTTGCTAACAGTGTGGGGATGCTTTGACTGGGGGAAGACAGAGATCCATGTTCCTGCTTAGCAGAAACACAGGATCTTCATCTTCCCCTTTGACAGAATGACGATCTGCCTTGTTTACATAGGTAGACCACCGTTCTGCCTCTCTCGGGAACAGATTCTGCCCAGGTGCCAGCGAACATTGGAAGAGAAAGAGGGGGTGGGTGAGAGAGAGGGGGTGGAAGAGATAGAGGGGGGTGAGTGAAAGAGAGAGGGGGGGGTGAAAGAGGGAGGAGGGGTGGGTGAGAGGGGGGTGAAAGAAAGGGAGGGGTGGGTGAGAGGGAGGAGGGGTGGGCGAGAGAGAGGGGGGTAGGTAAGAGGCACCCTCTAGCCCTGCCTGCAGTCCCTCCTGTGCCCCTTGTCCCTGCCCTTGTCTGTGGGTAGGTGTGTGTGTGATACACCTACCTCGCCCCCCGTCCTCGTCCTATCTGCCTTCTTGTTGATGATAGTGACAACTGGGAGTGGGTGAAAGAGAGAGAGGGGGGTGGGTGAAAGAGAGAGAGGGGGGTGGGTGAGAGAGAGGGGGGTGGAAGAGAGAGAGAGAGGGGGTTTAAAGAGAGAGAGGGCAGTGGGTGAGAGATTAAAAAAAGTGATTTTTTTCCAAAAAAAATTGCGTTTGTAAAACAGCTGCGCAAATACAGTGTGATAAAAAATATTGCAACAATCTCCATTTTATTCTCTATGGTCTCTGCTAAAAAATATATATATATGTATACCGTATATATTAGTTAAAATAAAAATAAAATGTGTATATATATATATATATATATATATATATATATATATATATATATATATATACAAGTTAAAATAATTTTTATAATATATGTTAAAATAATTTTTTTTTTTTTGCTAGAAAATTACCCCCAAACATTATATATATATAGATATAGATATATATCTATATATATATATATATATATATATATATATAGATATATATATATATATCTATATATATATATAGATATATATATCTATATATATATATATATATATAATGTTTGGGGGTTCAAAGTAATTTTATAGCAAAAAAAAATGATTTTAACTTGTAAACAACAAGTGTCAGAAAAAGGCCTGGTCCAGAAGTGGTTAACTACAAAGAGTAAGAATGAGAATTGGAGAAGCAAAAGGAGTGTCCTCTATGATGTCATCAGGAGGTGGCTGTCTCTTCTGGGTTTATGAAGCCGCCTCCTGAGGCCCACCCTATCATGAATGGGAGCCAACACCATCTAGGTCTAGGATATGTGATGTGCATATCCCAGGAGGCTCAGGGAGCCCAGCATGTCATTCTGGCCTAGAAAAGTTACATTTTAGTGTAAAGTCGGCCATAGATGGTTCAAACCATCTATGGGAAGGCTGTTTATACCCAAATCGATCCATCGATCAACTTGGGTACAACCAGTATGTCGGATTTTCACATGCGATTATTGCCAGCGTATATAGTCGCCAACAATAATCACTCCTGGAAGGGACGGTCCCCCCCCCCCCACCAGGAGAACACAATAGCTAAGTGGGAGGGATTCCCCCAAGTTCTGCTTCAACTGCTCTTACTGGAAGGAATCCTTTTCAGATCAAATCTCCTTGGACAGTTACTGCCTCTGTTCTGTATTTTTGTGATCCGGTAGCTGATTCCGCGTTCCTTTCAGCCCACATTTACCCTTGCAGTACTGTTTATTTTCCCTCTCTTGTGATGTTCCTAACAATTGATTTTTCGAACACAAAGGCCTCCCCGCCAAGGGCATGGGCAGAATCCACATGTGAGCCAACCTTTAGAATGATGCTGCAGCCTTGCCCCGAAGGTCATTGACTGACTGTAGAGACAACTGTGAAGATTAATCTGATGACATTTAATCAGTGGCGGGACTTGGCTGAGACAACGTCTCTTACATCACATCAGAACACTGCCAAGTAAAGTTATTGTCTGCTCTGGGACCCATAGACTACGCTTGTCTGACTCTCCTATCAAACCCCATTTTATTTTATATGCTGTGCTTCAAAAACAGTTTAAACACTTCTGGACCGGAAGGATTTGCCCCCTTAATGACCAGGTAATTTTTTGTGATTCGGCACTTCATTACTCTAACGGACAATTGCGGGGTCATGCAACACTGTGCCCAAATAAAATTGATGTTCTTTTTTTCTCCACAAATAGTGCTTTATTTTGGTAGTATTTGATCACCTGTGCAATTTTTATTTTTTGCGCTATAAAAAAAAGAAAAAAAAACAATTCTAAAAAAAACAATATTTTTCACTTTCTGCTATATAATATAATATATGTTGTAAAAAAATATACTATGTATATTAGCGCGCCAGAGAGGTGGTTTCTAGAACCTGGTATAGGTAAATATTTTATGTAGAAAATAGTATAAATAAATAAATAAATTTCGTGATAATAATTTAATTAATGCAGCTGCTAGTAAAGTGCGGGTGCCAATGATGAAAGAAAAGTATTCACAATAGTGATACCTCTAGCGCTTGCTATTCCCTAGTGGAAATACATATAATTACATAAGTGCTAAAAATACATGGTAGAAAAATAAAATAGTTCAAATATATTATTAGTAATAGACCACTCCAATATGATTGTCCATTCAGTGTATGGTGATAAATTAATCAATAAATAAATCAATGAAAATTAATAAAGTCCAAATCCAATATATGTGACTAAAGTGCTGGTGCTTCTTCCTTAATTGCTTAATGGTGCTTCCTTTCCCGTGAAAAATAAATAAATTGCCCACTCACCAGATGCTGTGGGCTCTATATGTCTTATGACATTAGAACCAATCGTGCTTCAAAGGAGGAGATCCTTTCCAGGTTCGGATTCCCTCTCCCTGGCTATGGACAGCCGCTGCGGTTAATCTTCCACCATGGGATGAATCTCCTCCAACCACGGTCCACTGTATGAGATGTGCTTCCCTGTAAATCACCTCCAATCACAAGTCGTGATGGGGGAATAAAAGGATAGTGTGGTATTGTTTTTCCAAAATTTTATTTCACACACTCCGCACACTCAACGGTACAAATCCGTAAAAATCCAATAGGTGAGTAAAAATCAGGTGTCATACACATCCACAGTTCAGATAAAATTGCAGCAAGGTGAGGAAAACCGTGTTCAATCCAAAATAGTGACAAACAAAACAGAACAGGATCGTCATACACGTGTGCTCGGGGAGTGGAGAGCGGTAGTTCCGGTTTGCGCTCCACTCGAACAACGTATGACGTCACGGCGTGCGTTCCACCTAACGCGTTTCGTCATTTGTTAGACGTCTTCAGAGCTAATAATATAATATATAGCTAATATTCCCCCCCCCCCAAAAAAAAAAAAGTAAAAGCGTAAATTTTCATCCTTTTAGGCCAATTTGTATTCGGCTACATATTTTTCATAAAAAAAATCCCAATAAACGTATTTTGATTGATTTGCGCAAAAGTTATCACATCTACAAACTAGGGGAAAGATTTGTCATTTTTATTTCTTTATTTTTACTAGTAATGGCGGCGATCTGCGATTTTTAGAGGGACTGCGACATTGCGGCGGACAGATCGGACACCTAACTGACATTTTTGACACTTTTGGGGGGACCAGTGACATTACTACAGTAATCAGAGCTAAAAATATGCACTGTTACTGTAATAATGACACTGGCAGGGAAGGGGATAACACCAGGGGTGATCAATCACTAGTAAAGACAGGATACAGGTGGTGGTGATCAGAGGATACAGACAGGATACAGGTGGCGATCAGAGGATACAGACAGGATACAGGTTTGCCCCCAATGATTATTGCAGAGTGCCACAGCAATGCCCCCAATGATTATTGCAGAGTGCCACAGCAATGCCCCCAATGATTATTGCCGAGTGCCACAGCCTTGCCCCCAATGATTATTGCAGAGTGCCACAGCCTTGCCCCCAATGATTATTGCAGAGTGCCACAGCAATGCCCCCAATGATTATTGCAGAGTGCCACAGCCTTGCCCCCAATGATTATTGCAGAGTGCCACAGCAATGCCCCCAATGATTATTGCAGAGTGCCACAGCCTTGCCCCCAATGATTATTGCAGAGTGCCACAGCCTTGCCCCCAATGATTATTGCAGAGTGCCACAGCCTTGCCCCCAATGATTATTGCAGAGTGCCACAGCCTTGCCCCCAATGATTATTGCAGAATTCCACAGCCTTGCCCCCAATGATTATTGCAGAGTGCCACAGTAATGCCCCCAATTATTATTTCAGAGTGCCGCAGTAATGCCCCCAATTATTATTGCAGAGTGAGACAGCAATGCCCCCAATGATTATTGCAGAGTGCCACAGCAATGCCCCCAATGATTATTGCAGAGTGCCACAGCAATGCCCCCAATGATTATTGCAGAGTGCCACAGTAATGCCCCCAATTATTATTGCAGAGTGAGACAGCAATGCCCCCAATGATTATTGCAGAGTGAGACAGCAATGCCCCCAATGATTATTGCAGAGTGCCACAGCCACAGCATTTGCCCGCAATCATTGCAGAGTGCCAGCGTCCGTCCCCCCCTGTGAGACCGGCTTACTTACCTCACGGACGGATGGTCATCACACCAGCTTCTCATCGGTCCGCGACTCCCTGCATCTTCTCAGTCCTCCCACCGGCGCCTCCTCGACCAATGGCACGGTGTTTGCCATTCGGCCAATCAGGAAGCGGGAGGACCCGCTCCCTGATTGGCCGGAGGAGGATCCATGTGACAATAGCGAATTTTCATTCACTATTGTCACAGAATGGGCGGGCTCGGCCTCGGGACGCACTGCTCTGCTGCTCCCTGACCCTGGCCGCCAGCTTAGATGGATCAGCCGGTTCTGCGAACCGGCTGATCCCACCACTGCCTGTGATTCCTCCGCTGCCAGCCATGCACCTGTCCAGGATCGGGGTGGCAACAGGGGTGGCAGGGACTTTTTCTGGGGTGTCAATTGCCACCCCAGCTAACCCTCTGGCTCCGCCACTGGACAGAGCCGATCTGCCATGGTAAAACTATGACGGCTGGTTGGCAAGCGGTTAAACAAGTTGTATTGGCTGCAGTGCAGGGTGATGCGTTTGATTGCATCGCGCCCTGCTGAAAAAAGTATGACATGCTGTAACTTCTGCATCATGCACGCTGGTAATACTACCGCAATGGGGTGCTTGGAACTGGCTTGATAGGGGACAAGGCCTTGACTTGCAGTGGGACTAATCTAAGCAGCACAGTCCCACTGCACATGGTGTAAAGGAGCCCCTAAGAGCTTTACCCTATAGCTGCACCCAGACGCCCCTACACCTAATACATGGGTGCTAAACTCAATTTCATTGCGGGGCATCAGCATTATGGTTGCCCTCAAAGAGCCGGTTATGTCTATAAGACTAAAAAAATGTGTCTTCTCTTTATCATAAGTCTTTGCCTCTGCATTCGATTATTACTGGTTTTAGTAATAACCTAAAGTGGTTTTCCACCCCAGACAAAAAATATGGAAAAAATAATGTCCTTCTATAGTGTGTACTTGTCTCAATTAAAAGCACTAAAGGTCATTTCTGTCTGCTAACCCATTCTTCTGCTATCAGCATGAATCACTTCTGACAAGTTTTCCTGACACCAAGAGAAAAAAGGTGACAGGGGAGGGAGCTCCAGCACACAGCCTGCTGTGATTGACATCCTCAGCTCTGTTCCTGTGTGCTGTGTGAAGGGGGGTGTGTCTCTTCCCTCCAGTCAGCTCTCAGAGCTCTCCTCACTGAGCTTTGCAGAGTGTAATTTCAGCTCTCCACCCCTTTTTTTATGACAGCTCAGACAAGCTTAAGGCCCCTTTCACGTGAGCGGACTAATCGGATCTGTCTGTCAGTTTTTCAGGTCCACCCAATCGGTCCATTGTGCTTCTGAGGAGCTGCGGGTGAAAACGGACATCTGATCTGATCTGCTAAAAACAGGTTGGGGATCCATTCCCCTTCTGTATAGTGGATCTGATTGGATGGCAGTCTGGTGTAAATGGGCAGGCGGTCCGTTTATATCCAGCCACCCATAGAGGAGAGGTTGTGTCTGTGTCCGCTCCGCCATTCACCTACTCAGCGGGGATCAGCGGACAGATTCCCCCCTGAGCAGGTGGACCCCTAGTGGAGCAAGCCCCATGTGGAAGGGGCCTTATAAATTCTGGACTTTGAATGGCTGCAGAAAAGAGAAGACAGCAGATAATCAGGTACAACTTATGTAGGAGGATTTGTTTAATCTCCGTGTGTCATCTGAGGATACTGGGTCTATGTAAGGATTTACAACCACTTTAAGACTAAAACTCTGAAGGGCAAGTGCAGACTGGCATGGAGCCCTTTCCTGTAGCAGATGATGCAAGTCTAAAAAGGAGGATGGCACACTGCTGGTATCATCCACAAGAAACGTTATTGGGGACTGCTCAGACAGAACATGATTCTGCCATGGTGTTCTCTCTGAGTAGTCTCTAATAAAGTTTCTAGCAGTGTGTGACCCTTCTTTTCAGCTGGCATAGAATTGTATTATTCTCATAATAATTATAAGCAGATGTTCAGAGCACCCCAGTCCCCTTACACTAGATGTTACCTCCCCCTACCATCAGAAGTCAAGAGTCCCCCACTCTCTATTACACCACAGTGCACCCCCATTACCTTGTGCTGCTGCTGGAGGTGGAGCTGGAAAGCAGAAAGTGCAGGGTTTGGAGGAGCACCAGAGGAGGGCTGGAGTCATCTGAATGCCGAGATCAGGGGAGGTGGAGACAAAGGGGTACTGTGGCTACACAGAGAGGGGCAGGATCTGTAGGAGGAGTTTTGACCTCCCCTCTGCTGCAGACTGTGGAGACGGATGAAGAAGTCAGAGATGAGCCTCTCCGAGGCTGCATGGGGAAGTGAAGGATCTGGCGGAGGAGTTCTGTCCTCCTCTCTGCTGCCGAATGCTAAGACGGAGAGAGGGGGCAGATATAAGGTTCTCTGAGGCTGCATGGAGAAGTGCAGGATCTGGAGGAGGAGTTCTGTCCTTCTCTCCACTGGCGACGGCTGAGACTGAGGGAGGGGGCAGAGATGAGCCTCTCGGAGGCTGCATGGAGCAGTGCAGGATCTGGCGGAGGAGTTCTGTCCTCCTCTCCACTGGCGACTGCTGAGACTGAGGGAGGGGACAGAGTTCTGTCCTCCTCTCTGCTCTCAACAGTTGAGGTGGGGGTGGAGATTAGGGGGGTGCTTGGGTGTTTGACACATGTGACCTAATCACTAAAGCCCCATACACACGATCAGAATATCGTACAAAAAATACCTTTAAATAGCTTTATCAAGCATTCAGCTTCTTTTATTTTGACCATAGATATGCTTCAATAACAACGCAAAAACAAATGCTGTTGAATACACAAACTGAAATAAATAGATGTTTACTGTATTACTTGCCTGAGGATTTGTAAATTTGGCCTTCAGTACTCGTGATAGTCACACCTGTGCCAGTCATTAGGATCACCTGAAGAATCTGCCTTATTAGGACACAAAAAAGCATTCAATGTACTTATTGTGAAAATTTAAAATCCTATTTTCATTTCCACCTTGTGTGTCAATTATTTCAAGCCGACTCCTATTAATCTGTGACATGTAGTCACTTTTCCCTGTGGGTAGGCACTGCTGTGTCACACATTTCACAGAGAATGCATTCTGAACTACAGAGGTGCTGAGAGGAGGAGTTTCAGGAGGCGGAGTCAGTACGGGAATCACTGTTTGAAGGAAGCAAGGTACCATGGGATTTGTAGTCCTTAGAAGTTGAGATGACGCTGCAAAGCATGCTGGGAATCCAGGAGGTTGTGGAAAGAGACTGCCAGCAGACAGGCAGAACTCACAATATTATTGGTAAGTTTATATTGGATTATCATATATAACTATTTATCAGAAACCTAAGGTCAGCTGGGCTCATGTTTGTGTGCATGCTTATACTTGTGAGCATAGATATGCATGGGCATGCACACAGATTCAGTGGCCGATTTAACCACTTCTGGACCGGAAGGATTTGCCCCCTTAATGACCAGGCCATATTTTGCAATTCGTCACTGCGTTACTTTAAAGGACAATTGTGCAGTCATCCGACGCTGTACCCAAATAAAATTGATGTACTTTTTTTTCCCACAAATAGATCTTTCTTTTGGTGGTATTTGATTACCTGTGCCATTTTTACTTTTTGCGCTATAAACAAAAAAATCGACAATTTGAAAAAAAACAAACAATATTTTTCACATTCTGCTATATAACATTCCCCAAAAAAAAAAATGTAAAATCAAAATTTTTTAACATTTTAGGTTAATTTGTTTTCTGCTACATATTTTTGGTAAAAAAAATCGCAATAAGTGTATTTTGATTGGTTTGCGCAAAAGTTATCTACTAACTATGGGAAAGATTTTTTTTTGTCATTTTTTATTGTCATTTTTATTGTTTTTTTTTTTTTTTTTTACTAGTTATGGCGTCGATCAGCGATTTTTTCGGGACTGCGACATTGCAGCGCACAGATCAAACCCCTGACTGACATTTTTGACACTTTCGGGGGTACCAGTGACATTACTACAGTAATCAGTGCTAAAAATATGCACTGTTACTGCAATAATGACATTGGCAGGGAAGGGGTTAACACTGTGGATGATCAAGGGGTTAAATGTGTACCTAGGGGCATGTTTCTAACTGTGGGGGGGGGGTGTGGCTTGTGAAATGATCACAGAGACCTGTGTTCCTATATAGAAGGATCACAGGAGCTCTGTGATCATTCCAGGGAGAAGAAAGGTCGGCTGTGTTTACAACAGCTGATCGTTCTTCTCTCTCAGCGGGGAACGATCGCGGGTGTCAGACGGTAATCGGAGCCGCTTTCCCCGTGCATCGGAGTCCCCGCTGACGAGCGGGGGCTGGAGCACGCCGCCGGCGGCGCGCACTCGCCCCCTAGCTTCAGGCGCGCAACCGTGTATACCTACGTCGCTTTGCGCAGGAGCGGCTGCCTGCCGCAGTATAACCGGTAGGCAACCTGTTAAACAAGAGTCCAGCCTATTATCGTTGCTTGATGGTCTTCAGCTGTACCTCGTGACTTGTGTTCCTAAAAGCCTATGGACCCAGCTCCTTCTTCGGATTCCCCTTGCTAGTCTAGACTAAGCCTCCGTTCACATTAGATCGCTCCGACTTCGGGGGCGACCTGTGAAGTCATGTGCAGCGCGACTTCGGCGCGACTTGCACGGACTTCATAACATGAATGTCTATGCAAGTCGCCTCCAGGTCGCCCCGAAGTAGTACAGGACCCTTTTTCTAAGTCGGAGCGACTTGTGTCGCTCCTATTAGAACGGCTCCTGTGCTACACAGTGGGAGCGTGAGGACCGCGACTTGTCAGGCTGACAAGTCGCCTGACAAGTCGGATCAATGTGAATGGACCCTTATAGCTAAGATTCTGCCAGCACCTCACTAACCCCAGCCAGTCTCTGACGTAGATTTTGGTCCCGTTTATGTACCTATGTGCCTGGCTGTGACTGAACTTGACTTGTGACCTGACTCCTCACTTCTGTTTATCTCTCGTCAGCATCTCCAAGTCCAAGTTCGCTGAACCAACTTCTTAGCACCTGCGCCCTTCCGCTGCCCTTGCAGTCCCTGTCTCCACCACCAAGGTTGGATGGGAAGAAACCACCCTTGTCATTGCCAACTCCACTAATAGATACGTGGCACTATTGCTTGTATTGTTAATACAATGGTGATATTTTAAAATGAAAGCTTTTGAATTTTCTTTCTGAAAATTGTGCTGAAATTTCCATGCAATGTTTTTTAGCCACCCATGAGGTTATACAAGTTTACTTTTTTACTTTAGGCTTGGTATAATTCGTAACTCTGAAAAAGCCCCATAGTAATGTGTAGGCAGGTGGCTACAAGAGGGTTACCATGTCTTCCTGTGAGAGTTCTTATTCTTCCTGTCTGTGCTTGTGCCTTCATGTCAAATGAGCCAGCAGGTGCAAAAAGTTACAAGGTCCTGAGGTTGCACTGGAGCTGGAGGAAAGGGTTACAATTTCTCCCACCATTTTCAGCAAAGTTACTGCCCCCTATAGGTCAACCCTTATAAAAGAGGCTGACTTCAAACCCCGGGGAAATACCGCCAAGATGTAGCTGGTTACTCTACTAGAGTGATCACCCCCTTCGGGGGGGGGGGGTGATAGAAGACTAATTGGGGGTTCCTGGTGGGGGGGGGGGTGGGGGGGGGGGTCCTAAGCCTTGTACCTGCTATTCATGGACTTACTGCCTTCATGGATTACTGCCAATCATGGACTCGCCTATCAGTTTTTTATTGCTGTCTGTGCCTCCGCTAGGGAGATTTACCCTCTCCCCTCACCCTCTGTCCTGGTAATTATTATCACAGAGAGTAAAAGAGAATCTCAGTCTCATAAAGCTACAACTACAAGAGGCTAATACCAGATCACATTTAGGCACATACACTGCTTGCACATGAAACTTAAAGCGGAGTTCCGCCCAAAAGTGGAACTTTCTCTTTAGGTAGTCCTAACCCCCTGACATGCCCCATTTGGCATGTCATTTTTTTTTTGGGGGGGGGGGCTACCTAGTTTTGACAGGTACCCACTGCCACTTCTGCTCGGAGCGCCGTGGCGCCCTGAGCGGTAGTTCTCCTCTCCCCCTCCCTCCATGCAATCTTCTGGGACATGTCAGAAGTCCCAGAAGATTGCCGGCCAATCAAGACGCGCAGCCACAAGCTGTCACAGCCGGGTGCCCACACCAGTGATCCCGGCGCCGCCGAGACCAGAGGAAGAGGATCGAGGCTGCGGGCGGCCGCATCCCTGGACCGTGGGACAGGTGAGTGTGTGTTTATTAAAAGTCAGCAGCTACACTTTTTGTAGCTGCTGACTTTTAATAAACAGAAAAGGCTGGAACTCCGCTTTAATGCATTAATTACAGTACATGTACGTTAATGTGTCTTTTATATTTGCCTGGCGTTCATCTTTAAGGATTTCGACTTTTAAGACTGTCCATCTGCAGCTGTGTCTTGATGAGTCTGCACTTCTCTTTAAATATTTATTCATATTTTATATGACCTGTAGAATACGATGGCGCGCCTCCGGCGTTATTTCGAGATGGTAGCATGAAATGCAGCCAGTCATCTCGGTTTCATAATTAGAGGTAATCCTCGGCTTTTCCCAGTAATCAGGGTAAGCCAGTTTAGGTTTGTAATATATATTATGATGGAATTTCTGTAATTTCTGGTATTTGCAGAGTCCAGCCAAGAACCAGTGCTTGTTTGTGGCCTGTAAATCACAGAGCAAAAAATGACTAAAATAAATATATAAAAAGCACCGCGGTCAGGCGCTCTGCATTCCGAAACATAAAATGGCCCGAAAGGGAAAGTATAAGCGAAAGATCGGTGATGGAACCGTAAACCATGGCTGTAATAATATAATAACTTGATGGGTAAGGGAGGTGCTTAGTTCTTTAACCCCTTGTCTACCAAGGCTGGTTTATAAATGAAATATACGTTTACACAGCTAGCTCCCAGATAAAAGTGATGTTGGCAGCTCTAGGGCCCCCTGATTACTTTTACAGGGCTCCAAATGTGATGCCTCCCACACCCATTCTCCAATCTCTGCTGTGACTAATGAACCTGGAAGCAACATATATTACGTCATTTCTGGGTTCGGAGCTGTAGCCAGAAAAGCAGCTAAACAAGCATAATCTGTGCTTGATCAGCTGCAGTGGAGGGCAGGGGATACAAAAAAGAAGAACATCCCACGGCAGTTGTGTGATACACAGTGATTTAAGAAGCAACTGTTGTCCAGTAAGGGTTTATATCCATTTTTAATGATACAGCTAGCCAGGCTACTGCTGCCTTTAGAAACGCCTTAACAGTGGACAGTGTATTCTACAGTCAGTCTGTTAGCTTGGAGAAGGGAGAGGGGAAGAGGAAGGAGGAGCAGGGGTGCGCCTTGCCATCCTTGATGATGGGGCTGTGTGTTTCTATTGATGCACGCACTGTAGGGGGAGCAGCTCTAGTACCTGTATGCCAAGATGGCTCTATAGGATGCTGCAAGAGGAAGGAGTCACCCTGAAACAGGAAACCTGGCTCAGGGGTCATGGTACCAGCTTATACAGGAACATAGGCAAGGATGAAAAGATGAAGATTCCGCATACTCAGTGATTAAATCACCTACTGAAAATGCCTAAAAACGAAGGGTTTAATATTACTTTAAGGGCATTGCAGCATAAAGAACTAATTCAACAAAGTTATCAGGATCAAATAAATATCAAAGCAGAAAAGAAAAATGTGCAATATGCTGGGAAAAGGACACATGTTAACCTTGATAATATGTTCTGCCAAATTTTCTTCTCTTAGTGACGATCCCAGGAACATATCCAAGTATATTCTGAGTATGAATATTATCACAGAATCCTAACAGACATGAACTGAAGTGGCAATATGCCAGCTGGATAAACTTTGGGCCATCAATAAACATCTGGCACTGATGAGTACTGATAAGCTTTAAACGGCTGTAAGCAATCTGTGTATATACAGGTCAACTTACATCCATCACCAAAGTCTCAGACTGGCCATAGATTATTAGCTTTTTGTTTATTTTTTTTTTTGATCGGTCAGTAGGCTGCTCAAAAAAAAGACAAAAGGATTCCCCCATCCACACAAGCAAGGTGGATGGAGAAATCCTCCCCACTAAGTTACTGTATTCTGACAGCAGAATTCTCCTCTATCAGAATAAACTGATCAGCAGCTGCAGCCCGCTGATCATAAACATTTTAAACAGTCCTGTTCGGCAGAAGTCGATTGTTAGATCAACTTCTGTTGAGCAGAAAGAGCCGTAGACGGATCACAATTTGGCTGGTCTCTGCTGAACTAGCCAAATTTGGATCCATATATAGCCAGCTTTACACTACAGTGGTTTTGGAAAGTGTAGGAAAAGGATTATAGAAATTGATTTTACATTTTTTTTTTGTCTTTAAGTTTAAAAAAAATAGTGTAACGAATAAACAAAAGCCCCCACGCCTACACAGAAACTGAAATATACATCATTTGAGCCACTTTGCAGGACAGCTGCCATTTAAAGTAAAACTCGGGGATAAGTATTGTAAATATCATCCAAATATAAGAGCTACATGTATTCTTCCTTAAATCTTGGTGGACTTTATGTATTTTTTTCCATATTCTGTTTTCTACTTCCATATGAAGCAGGCTAAATATAACTGAAAGACATTGAGAAATTGATAGTTGTCATTATTTGTAATTTGGCTTAGAGAAAAGTTGGCTGTGCAGTCTAAAATGCCCAGGTCTATTTGTTTTCCCAGTCTGGGCCTGCGTTGCGCATTGTCCTTTATGATGTGATCATTCTTCCTTAAATCTTTCGGAGGATGTTAGATGATCTCTGGTGTGCTAGCAAATATATGCATTGACTAATAAACAATTCTGTCACCCCGTCCTGAAAAGGCAAAGGGCCCATTCGCCATTTTTATTAGTAGCAGTAGCCTGAAGTCTGTGCATTATGTCCATTTTTAGAAAATGAGCTTTTCTAAAAGTGGCAAAAGATATGAGGCAGTGAGTGGAAGATCTAAAGTATCACACTTAAAACATGTCTAAACCCAAAAGTAAAAATGTGGTGGCCCCATTTGTACAGATAAAAAGGTGTAAGACCTGGTGCTGCATAGAAGGAACCCATGTGCCTGAGTGTACCTCAGTTATTAGAACAATCTTCTCTAACAGCAATAGAGACCCCCAAAATATTCCAACTCATGAGATATTGGGAGAGTAGGCACATCTCCAAGTGGCAAAGCTCAACACCTAAGTGATTTATCTTTAGGCCCAAGCAGTGTTACGTGTGTAAGCCTTTGGAGATGTTGACTATCAGAAGATCTTTATTTACACAGGAACGTCTAGGTCATCACTATACAGGGGAACAGGGGGGACTGGTTCACAAAGAGCCACCAATCATTGCCACATCCCTAAATACATGTGAAAGGAAATTGGGTAAGGGAGTAGTCCCACATTTTGTCAAGCCAAAGGCTACAGAAAAAATGTCCGGACACTACCCCACCAGGAGGATGGGACTTTGAGGCAAGGATTAAATGGTGGATACAAAATTGAATATGGACCAAAAGTAGATAAAAATATTCACATTTTATTACAGCCAGATAAAAAATAGTGACAAAACATGATATAAAATCAAGGATGACCCTTGTGATTCCTTTTTTCCACATTATTTGGTTCCTTTATGTATTGTTTGCCCTATTGATGTACATGTTGCATCCTTGATTTTATATCATGTTTTGTCACTATTTTTTATCTGGCTGTAATAAAATTTGAATATTTTTATTTACTTTTGGTCCATATTCAATTTTGTATCCACCATCTAATCCTTGCCACAAAGTCCCATCCTCCTGGTGGGGTAGTGTCCGGACATTTTTTCTGTAGCCTTTGGCTTGACAAAATGCGGGACTACTCCCTTACCCAATTTCCTTTCACGTCTAGGTCATCACTGTTATTGGAAATATTTTGACAACAAAGGTAATTTTATTGCATCCTATGACTTTGAACCGAACCAAATTATTCTTGTTGCACTTGTTACTGGCCATTAAATGTGCCTAGCAAGTACTTAATCTTTAACAAATTTTGTACCCTAATAAGGTAATAACAGGTTCTTTGAATTACAGTTACGCAGAGGTGTGAAAAAACCTAAATGTCACCTGATTTCAAGGTCCATAAATCTTACAGTTATTTGTCAAAGTTCTGTTTTCACTTAGAAAGACATAGCTTGAGGTGACATTCCAGTAAACTAGCCCTTGCATCTCAACCAAGGACTACTTAGGAGGCTGAATTCAAAATTTGATAACAGCTGCTCCATTATTTCATAATCAGCATACCTTCAGTTGATTTCCATTCACAACTCACTCTCACAGAATGTTGATCTCTTGGTAGAAAGCAGACCAATCTCCACGAAGATCTAGCCAAGTGGCAGCAGGAACTTTCATTATCAGATGCAAAACTTGTGTACTGAAAAGCTAAATGTCCTGAAATATTGGTCCTCAGTACCTCAGTTTTCAATTCCAATTGTTAGAAAGAGGTCAATGGGTCTTTTAAGGTTCTTGCATTATTATTAAAGATTCAAAAAGATACAAAAAGATACAATTATCTAAAAAAAAATTTTAATTGGTAAAATTTACATATATTCACTATCCTAGCAGACAAATATCACAGATTAAAAAAAGAAACAATTCCCTCCTTGGGGAAACTTCCCCGTAGATAGCCAGCACTATATGCAAAACATGTGTCAAATAGTCCCGAGGTACATTTTGTTAGGCTTAAATGAAGGTCCTTTTCTCAACGCAATTCACATATCAAGCCTTATCAGGAGACCAAGGAGAGGAATTTGTCATGATCTAGCCTGCAGATTTCTGATTGTTAAATTCTTACCTACTTGCTGCTTGGTTCTGTTAGATATGTGACTCCATTTCACGTGTTGTTTGGCTTTTCTGTTCACCTATGGGTGTCGCCTGCTCTACTGTGGGTTTATATCTTTTCCCCTTCTATTACTTCCTGGGTCACCTCCCTGTGTTTGCATCCTTTTTTATATAAGTGCTAAGTGCAGCGCTCCTTCCCTGAGCAACTTCACAGTTCTCTGAACTCCCATTCGCTTGTTACTTGTGTTCCCTGTGCCTGGTTACACGTGTCCCGACCCCGGCTTGGCTCATGGTCTGTGCTTATTTACTGCCCATGCTGACCTCAGCTTGTCTCCTGGAATTTCTGTTGTATCCTGCTGTTTGTACTCTGTACACGTGAGTGGTCTCCACATCCTCAGCTGGGTGTACCTGGGGGCCTGCGACCTGGTTCCAGCTTGCTGCAAGTCTATGCCCACCATCAGGGGCTCTGGTGAAGGAGCAGGCTGGGGCTTGCAAATGAATGCAACTAAACCCCTGTTTTTAACGCATACTGTTGGACAGGTTAATTCGGTTGGTTGAAGACTGGTCGGTAAGGAGAGCTTGGAATCTTTTTGTGTCTTGTTATATGCATTGCCCTTCCAATGCTCCTCACTGCAGAGACCAGTTACAGGTGTGGGCAATAACCATTTGTTTGTGCTATGGGAGTACCTGGGGGCCTGTGACCTGGTTTCCAGCTTGCTGCAAATCTATCCCCACCATCAGGGGCTCTGGTGAAGAAGCAGGCTGGGGCTTGCAAATGTGTGCAACTAAACCTCTGTTTTTAACGCATACTGTTGGACAGGTTAATTCAGTTGGTTGCAGACTGGTCGGTAAGGAGAGCTTGGAATCTTTTTGTGTCTTGTTATATGCGTTGCCCTTCCAATGCTCCTCGCTGCACAGACCAGTTACAGGTGTAGGCAGTAACCATTTGTTTGTTTTATGGGAGTACCTGGGGGCCTGTGACCTGGTTTCAGCTTGCTGTAAATCTATCCCCACCATCAGGGGTTCTGGTGAAGAAGCAGGCTGGGGCTTAGACTCTGCGCCTAAGGAACCCAAAGTTGGAAACTACAATGTCTCACTGCCACTGAATCTGACAGAAGTTTTTCAATATTCTTGTCATCCATCCAAACCACAAACGAAATAGGTAGCTCTGAGTATCCCTCGGATCCTAAACATGCAGAAGGGGAGAAAGCAAACCCTCTGGGAAAACTTGGTAGAGAATGTAATTAGCACCCATGTGGTCACAAGCCCTGTCAATTTTTAGCCTTTAGTTAACTCATCCCAAGGCTTCTTCTGTCACAATGTTAAATTGACTTATTATAGACAGCACTCATTGATTTTATATCCCACTTCGCTCATTGGGATCTATTCATCCAATATGTAAATTAACCAAAGTGGACCTATGTACGCTAATGCTGTCAGACTTCTGCAGCTCCCCACATGCAATAGGGGGAGGAAATTACCACTGTCTCAAAATGACCATGGAGTAGTTTTATAATGTCCTCATTAATTCATTTAGGAAAATAACTACTGGTTCTGGTTCAGAACTGGTAGTTAAATCGCTTCTCGGCCTTTTGGCTAAGATCAAGTGTAGTATCTGTTCTTATCAGTTGGTATGGAACCTGATGGTTAGTATTGGTGGGGGCCGAAATGAACCAGGGCACTCCGGAACAACCGGGGGACTGGGAAGTAAGCCACATCAGAGAAAGCCGGAGGGGTCCATTGCCTTCTGATTTGAATGGGTCCGCCCCTACCAGTTTGAAGGGAGCAAGAAAGCTGGGGAATGACGGTTAGTATTGCTCCTGGATGTAATTGGTGAGGAATTGGGATGGCGGTGGGAGGGCCTTTCCTCCTGGGTTGAATCTGGCCTTGCAAAAGGCTTGTCCCCAGTTGAAGGCAGGCTCTCTCTAAGCTGTCCACGTTCTAAACCTCCTGGTAGGTAAGGGCTACACTCGGTCTGGCCATTGGGCCGGGGTAGAAAAAGCCCGTAGTGTATGTGCCCCTGGGGTGGCAGCCCAGGGGTGCCTTAATTCTCACTGGTGAGGGGCAGCTCGCCTTGAGTTTTTCGGCACCATGGTCACTGCACCTACACACTTTTTTAAGCACCTGCCTCTTGGGCAAGGCCTTTTGGCTTCGACCAGAGGAATTATTATTCCGGCCGGAAGGCCTGCCTTTGTTTTTCACTTAGGCACTAATTCACTCCTCCACTTCCCCTTCCCCACCTTTTTGTTTGTGTGTATTTTTCTTTGTGGTGTGTCACTTCACTTTTACTCTTCTCTTCCTGCACGACGAGTACGGTGTGGGTCTCTGGGCCTACCTTGAAAGTCTTGGGAGGGGGTGGACATGGCCTTTTGGCTTAGTTCGCCCTCTCTCATGGGGGTCTCCCTTCGGGGGAGCCCCACCCAGTACTTGGGGTGGGCTGTTTCGGCAGTCCCCCTGGAGAACGGGGTTTGCCAGGTTTCGGCCAGGCAAACCATAGGAAGTACCTCAGTCCCTGTCAGGAGTCTTGCGCCCCGGGGGATCAAGGTATAGGTCCAACCTCTTCGGAGGCCAGATCATTTCGCACACCCTGTGCATTTTTTGTGTGTTCACGTTTGCGTGTGTGCACTTTTTTATGCACCGGGTGCTAAGTCTTTTTTTGAGTGTGATTCACACGCTTCGGGCTTAAAAAAAAAAAAAACTGGTAGTTAAAGTGTTCAATGATGGACATTCACAGTAGTCATTCTTCTCAATGGTTTCATGAAGAGAAGTTGTAGTTTATTATGATCTGTATCTGATTCTGAAGTAACCCTCAAAAAATAGTAAAATAGTAAAATTCTAAAATTTATTCTCAAAATGGTTGACTTAAAATCATTCTAAATCTTCCACCTGCTCTTTAGGATTCTCTAAAGGAGATTTGTCTGTAGCGAATTGTCCTAATCTGTGACCTTGATTCATCATTGGATAACATTTTTTAGTGCTCAGCAATGTTCAGTCATTTCCTAGGGTCTCTAGTTAATTATCATAAACTATCAAATTACATTAAACCTCGTTGGCTGAGTTACTTAATCACTAAAGTCCCTGATTCAACCTCAAGAACACCCCGTACAAGGAAGGATTTATTCAGCTAACTGTGTCTATAATTTAACATCGCCAGAAAGTTTTAATCCCTAATGATAACATAACATGAAAATGTAGAAACTTCAGTATAAAATCTTCTTGGTGTTTGCTCTGCATTTACTATGGGACATTAAACAACTATAGCTGACTACAGAGATCACTTTGCATTGGCTAGACATGCATGATCCATATTGGAGCATGGTCTTTCACAAGAAAGCAAGGCCCGGAGTAAAGGAAAAAGAAAACCTAGACGGAGGGCCGACAAGACAGGGTTAAAAAGGGGGTTTGGAGCAGAAATTTAATAGGGGTTTAAAGCAACTAGTATAAGGACACTTACTGGATTGGTGGAGTGTAGGGAACAGGTGGGGCTTTAGGGGTCAAACAGTAGGAGGTTCCTGTTGAGGTCTTCAATCAGGAGAGAGACGACATCGGAACAACTTCCCACACTCCCTCCCCTGTTATGTGGTGGTTACGATCTTGTGTAATTTTGGGGCTGTTCCCTTGGTGGTATGTCATGGCAGCTGGCGGGGTACAAGGTCCTTGTATGTGCTTTATTTGATAAATGAAAATTGGTAGGGACCCGTCTTGGGTACGGCTCCCTGTGGTTTGTCTGGGTTGTATCTGCTAATAGTGGCGTTGTCTCCGAGTCGGTGTTTTGCGGCTGGAGGCCTAAGTTTGGTGAAGCAGGTACGTGAAGTAGTGGTGCCTACAAGGACCTTGGGGGCTCCAGATTTCAGAATGTACTGACTGTTGCTGGTATGATTTATATATGTTATTTATACAATTTTGGTTTAATAAAAGGCTGCTTTGGCCATTAAAACTCCAATTATGGTGTCTGGTGTTTTACTTGGGTAAAGAAATAAGGGAGAGTGTTGGTCAAGCAATTATAGAGACAAAATCATCTTTTATACCCTAGTCAAGATTTTCCTGCAAACATTCACATTTGTTACAGATGTAATTGCTTGTATTGATATAGAAGAAGGCAGGAGCTCTGGATTATCTTGGTGGAAATCCAACAGTAG
Source organism: Pelophylax lessonae (assembly GCF_965119305.1). Classification (NCBI taxonomy): domain Eukaryota; kingdom Metazoa; phylum Chordata; class Amphibia; order Anura; family Ranidae; genus Pelophylax; species Pelophylax lessonae. The sequence continues at coordinate 600,957,998 of NC_138771.1, read as the reverse complement.
TGCTCTGTAAATTCTAGCCTTCTTTTTACCACAATCAACAACAACAAAATCAGGGGCGTAACTACAGGGGTTGCAATTGCTACCAGGCCTCATGCTCCAGGGGGCCCGGTAGCAAACCAGTGGGTGAACTTCCAGGATCGCAAAGGTCACACTTGCGACCGGGCCCTGGCATTGCACCACTGTGGGGAGTCCCCAAAATTGCAGGAAGGGGGCCCACTGCAGAACTTTTGAAAGGATCCTGCTGCGGGACCATAATAAAAGGCCATGCAACGAGAGTAAAGAGCCCCAGGATTAGTGGGAAGAGCCCTGGGCTTGAAGGGAAGGGCCCCGGCCAGGGGTCTGGGGGGCCCTTCATGGTTTCTTGCATCAGGGCCCTGAAGGTTCTAGTTACGCCTCTGAACAAAATACTTTATTTGAAAAGCGACACAACCAACACAACCAATGAGTTGCCACACAGTAATATACTGACGGTCCCGATCTTTTAGAGTGCTGACTGAGGCCTGCCACCTGGTGCTCCCGAAGGCTGGGAAAAGGGACAGCAGTACATCGGAAGTATGTATGATTATGCCCAACCCCTTAAAGAGTTTTGATAGGCAGACTGTGCTAAATCTGGAGTTTTGACCCCCCCTAGGGCCTAGGTGCTCCATGTATTGGTGTGCATGAGGTGGCAGCCCAAGAACGGTCCTCAAGAAAAGGTCCTCAAAAAAAAAAAAAAGAGCTTTCCAAGGCTACAACAGGACTGTGATTCTGAGAATGTCAGCTCTTCCAAAGAGTCTGGCTTATTTCTGTATCAGTGGAAAGAGAATTGCTGGAAAGTGCTTGTTAGGCATAGGTGGGACACGAGGACCCAGTGATGAAGCTAAAGAGCCAACATTTACAAGGATATAATTTTGAATACCAGAGAAAGTTCCTGATTAAAACAACTGTGTTAGTAAACTGAGCTGCCCTCAGTAATGTTCATGCTTGTTGTCTTTGTAAATCTCTAGGTTTATTGCCTGCTCTGTGTATCTCACCACTCATGTACCAAATAAAGTGCTCTACTACATTTGGCTTAGCAATTTTAGGGCTATTTATCAGGCTCCAGTCAATGCTCTTGTTTTTTTTTTTTTTTGATTCTTTATAGTGTTAAAAGTAATTTACGGGTCACTGACTAACCTCCTGTCCTGCGGAATAGATTTATAGATTTTTACCAGAGATAAAATGAACCTATACCTAAAAGGTGCTATTAATGGCCTGGAACAAGAATGGGGCAACAGGCTATAGTCAAAGCCAAAAACTGGTTCAAGCACCAGTTTGTGCTGGACCTAAGGAAAATGTGACATGCTGACAGGTCATAATCAACACCAATAAGTGCTTGAAGAACCTGTTGTGCTAAGACTCCATGTGCAAAAGGCATTGGGGTGGCACTTCTGATTTCTTCCTCTTCCAGACTTCAAGGGACAGCCCTAATGTTGAACTAAGAGAAAGAGTTAGCCGAAGCAGTGATCATTCTGCAGGCCATCAGATGTCATGAAGGTGGCTTCACAGGTCATTACTTTGCAAGGCTTTATAATAGTGACATAAAAAAGTTGGGAAAAGCATTGATATAGATCCAGGAAGCTTTGAGTGAGTTGATGAGTATGAGGTCAAAAAGTGTTAACAGAGTTAACTGGTTGTGTCAAAAAGTCCCACCAGGACAAAGTGGTTGGCCAGTGTCCTGTTTTGGGACGCACAACAGATGGCTGTTGGGTAAACTTGTAGGAAGCTACGCTAGGCACGGTAGACTGGATCCCTCGCCTTGCACATGGGGTACCTTTACCTGTGTCATGGGTGCTAATCAATGCCCTGGGAAACGACGGAGGCCACTCTTGGGGATAATTCAATTTTAAGGCGGACCTGCAACTTAGAGATGTCTGTACACCGAATACACTTGAAAAAATAAATTGAACTCCAATCAATCACTCAGTTAACTTCATCTTCCGTACCTGTGCACAGGCTGGGGACCTCTGTGGCGTTGATCTGCTCCCGTTGCTATTGGAGATGGACCTACTTACAAAGAGAGTGCTGATAACAACCCATCCTGCAAGAGTCTATCCCACCTGCCACATGAACACACTTGAGACAGACTGCTGCAGAAACCTTCATTACCCTTGGTAACCACTTGTATCTTCACACCATATTAACTGAACCATGCTGTAAACTATGTGTGCTGCTTTCTTGCATTCCACCCCTTAAGTAACTTCAAACCAGGCAAGGACAAAGTTTCAAAAACCTTACTGGAAACTCTCAGCATAACAGTCCTTAAACAAAGTGCTTAGCATAAATTAATACACCCTTTTTGAGAAGTAAGATTTAAATCAATATCTCAATGAACACAAGAACAATTTCCAAAATGTAGTCAAAACTGAGTTTTATTGAACATTTGCTTTGCTCCATTACATTAAATTAATCTTCAGTTTTACTCAAATTAGTTGATGCAAAAATGAATACACCCAACAACAAAAACTACTACATCTAGTATTTTGTATGACCTCCATGATTTGTAAGGACAGCACAAAGTCTTCTAGGCATGGAATTAAAAGGTTGGCGGCATATTGCAACATTTATCTTTTTCCATTCTTCAAGAACAATTTCTTTTAGAGCCTGGATGCTGGATGGAGATCGATACTCAACTTGTCTCTGTAGAATTCCCCATAGTGTTTGATTGGGTTTAGATCAGGAGACATACTTGGCCACTGAACCACTTTTACCCTATTCTACATCAGAAATGCAACAGTGGCCTTAGATGTGTGTTTTGGATCAGTCATGTTGCAAAGTGCATGACGACCAAGGACACAGAGTGATGGTAGCATCTTCTCTTTAAATATAGAGCAATACATCTGTGAATTCATGATACCATCAATGAAATGCAGCTTCCCGACACCAGAAGAACTCATGCAGCCCCACAGAAGGACACTGCCACCACCATGTTTCCCTGTAGGCATGCATTTTACTTTGTATTCCTCACCTTTGCGATGCCATACAGTTTTGGAGCCATCAGTTCCAAAAACATTTATCTTGGTCCCATCACTCCAGAGTACAGAATACCAGTAGTCTTCTTCTTTCTTGGCATAGACCCTGGCAAATTTTAGAAGGGATTTTTTGTGCATGGGGTCCAGGAGAGGCTTCCTTAATGGGTGGCACCCATGCATGGCATTCCTCTGCAGTGTACGCCGCACAGCATGCATGTTTAAAGCCCAACTCTGGGTATTGCCTCCCTGTTTGTGTGTTTAAAGTTACATTTTTTAGATGTCCTTAAAGTGTTACTAAACTCACAATGGTAAAATCAGTTTGTATATCCAGTAACGCATGCTTGTGATACTCACTATGGAACCTAAGGGTTAAATCCCCTGCATTGTGTAAAAAGGCTGTCTGATCCTGTCTTATCTGATCCTCCCCTTCTTCCGCTGTCCCCTATCTCCAGATAAGACAGAGCTTTTGGAGTCATGCTGCACATGTTCAGTTTGGTGTGTTTTGCTAGAGAGTTTTTTTTTTCTTGGGAGAGTGCATGTGATCAGCACAGGGCCAATTAGCACTGTCCAGACAGAGGGTCAGTGGACATGTTGCCTCATCAGACAGTCAGAGGAGAATGAAAACTCCTCCCACAAGCTTTAACCAATTGCTGATAGAAGTCACAAAACTGCTATATACTGCTGATGAGAAAAGGTATTTAGCATTTTTATATTTACTAAATTATTTCATTTCCATGTTCTGTGTACCGTAGGAGACCAGGTATGCAGGGTCCTGGGTTTAGTAACACTTTAAGCTGTTCATGTGATGAAACAGTTTCTTCTTCAACTCTTCTCTGGGTAGCGTAGTCCTCAATGATGTGGAGAGCAGCACTGATGTGATCATGTCAGCACTGCTCTCTACATCATTACACTGTGAGTGCAGATGTCATGGTGATGCCCCCTTGGGGCAGGTTCATGATGCCCTGAAGTCGCAGTAGGTCCTTAGTCTGAGCGTTATTCAACCGGGAAGACTAAGGACATCTTGTGGTGAAGAACGGGAGAAGGTTAATATTTCGGCAAGAGCTGCTTTTTTATTTCTTTTAGTGAACCTGAACTGAAAAAAGTAAGGAATAAAAGGCACATTTAGAACTGGTAATCGTGCCTTAGCAGTACCCTGTCCTGGATTCCTCCTGAAAATAGTAGTTTGCTTTGTGGCATATGACAGTGCCTAGACACTCCATTTCTTTAGCCTGAAAGCTTTATATCTGTAGTGCGGTACATTATGTTCTGCTGTCTTGGGCTATTAGTCTCAAAAGATTTGTAGTGGGATATGATGATGTCAATATTTTTCTTTTTGCTGGAAGCTATGACATTGGAAAGCAAAGCCCTGCCTCTATCAAGGTGGCCACCTCTACACAGAGGCAGAGTGCACAACAAGGCATGGTAGGGCAGTAATAGGGCAAAGAACAGTTTCCTGGAGACCACAGACAATGCTAAAGACTAGTCCTTTCCCTCTGTCTGACTTGTTTTGTGTACAGCTTCCTGGGTTCAGTTCCTTTTTAACACCTTCTGGGGGATATATAAAAAAAATTTTTTGACTCTAAAGCTAAATTTCAGACAAAACGTGACATTTGTGAACCCTCCTATTTGCTGAGTGATTAGATAATGAAGGAATAGCAACAAACTGATAAGTCATAAACTCGGCTCTCCCCTCCTGTCAGCATGTTTCCTGTCAGCACATGTGCACACAGCAGATTCTGATTGGCTCCCAGCACTGCCTCCCATGCTGATTTCTTCCGAGCCAGGGATGACTGATTACAAGACAGGTCTAAGTACTGTGAGGGTTAGCTCGGTAGCGGGTGTGGGTGACCCCTTGGGGGGGTTCGTTACACAGAGAGACAGCCGAGGAGTGGTTGAAAACAACAGTCTATGGTTTATTCTTCCAATTTGCTGGAAACAAGTGCAAGCATCCAAACAGCATAAATCAAAACAAACATAAAATAAATCCTGTTCACTTGGGGCGTCTACCTTCACACACAGGAACCTACCTATGGTGTCTGTCCCAACCTACTGCTGGGCAGACACTGCTGGTCATACAGCAGAAAACCAATAGTCCATTTGTTTTCTTTTCACACAGAAAAAGTCCAACTCCACCTCACCTTCAGAAGTCTCTCAGGCAGCAATCAGTAGTCATCCTCTGGATAACTTATGGAGGCCTTAATTGCCTCATCCTGAATAGCGGAAGCCTTTTCAACGTCCTAACACCTTTCTGGCTACCTCTCGCTGCCGACACCCTATAGTAATTGGTGAATTGTCTAAACAAGGCGGAAATGTATCTCCCGTCTGTGACAACACCCACAGATTTACCTGACTTCCTGTCACAGTACTTACAAAAATATTTCATTATTTTTAAAGGGATTTACACTTGCACTAAATAGTACCTTTTATATTTGCTTGGAGTTCAGCTTTAAAAAATAAAAAAATAAAAAACGGCTAGCAATGGCGGATAGCATTTTTTTTCTTCTGACAGGTTCTCTTTAATGTCAACATTATTCTCTTGGCTCCAATCATACTGTAAATGTTCATTTTCTCATAGAACAGGCAACGGGAATCCAGATCTTTGACCTGGGCACATATCCCTTCAGGCCAGCCTCTGTGATGAATTATTCACCAATGAGGTGATATGCTAAAAACCAAGACTTTGGCTGTTGACTGATCCAAGTGCGAGAAAACAAATCCCTGTAGAAAAAAATTCAGCTTAACTGGACCTTGACTCCGTGACCTCTCAGACGTCATCAAACAGAGGCAACAAGGACGATGGCTAGATCAACTTTACTCCACTATCTGCAGTTTCACATTTCACACTTCAGCAGACTGAACAGACCACCCTGACGTATCTGCTTATCAGATGATAAACACACAGCAATGTATATACACATACTGTATAATGCAGTGCAAGGAAATTATGTCCATTTTCATGCCGCCAACAAATAAAATAATTCCATGACGTGTTTTTGTTTATTTTATTTTTTCCCATGTCTCTCTTTTTCTCTCCACTTCTTTTTTTTCTTTTTTTTTTACTTTCTCTTTGACCTCTATTGCCCCTCCTATGCCTATACTATCTTTTTCTGTATCTGCTTCTTTTTTCTGCTGTATCTTCTCTTTAAAGAGATTCTAAGCCAACCAAAATGTAATATAGGCTTTAATATATTAATTTCATTTTAAAACTTTTATTTTTAAATCTGCAACCTTCAATAAAAGCATATCATGAAGGTCCTTGTTAAAGGGTTTTTCCCCTTAATGGAAAAAAAAAAAATAGCAAACAAAATGTGGCTTTTGTAGCAATTGTAGATGCTTAACCGCTTGCCGACTGCCTAACGACGATTCACGTCGGCAGTCAGCCCCTCACAGGCAAAGCGACGTAGGTCTACGTCGCTAGCCTGTGAGGCTCTGGGGAGCGAGCAAGCGCCGCCAGATGCGCGCCCCCACTCCCGCTCGGTCACGGACCCCCCCCCGCGCGTTTGGGTCCGCCGGGCACTCGCGATCGTCCATTAAACCGGGAGAAAGGCAGGCGGCTAGTGTAAACAAAGCCACTTGTCATTCTCCCCTGTGTAAGAATAGTGATCATACGGTTCTACTATGTAAGACCGTTAATCCCTGTTCTTACACACACACAGCCACAACCAATCACAGTTAGACGCACGCCCCTGGGGACACACTTAACCCCTCCCTCTCAAAAAAAGTTAACCCCTTCACTGCCAGTGTCATTTTTACAGTAACAGTGCATATGTATAGCACTGATTACTGTAGTAATGTCATTGGTAACCCCAAAAGTGTCAAAAATGTCAGTCAAAGGTCCGATCTGTCCGTCGCAATGTCGCAGTCCCGCAAAAAAAAACGCAGATCGCCGCCATTACGCGTTAAAAAAAAATAAAAATGACAAAAATCTTTCCCTTAGTTAGTAAACGCAATAACTTTTGCGCAAACCAATCAAAATACGCTTTTTGCGATTTTTTTACCAAACATACAGTGGGTACGGAAAGTATTCAGACCCCCTTAAATTTTTCACTCTTTGTTATATTGCAGCCATTTGCTAAAATCATTAAGGTTTATTCTTCTTCCTCATGAATGTACACATAGCACCCCATACTGACAGAAAAACACAGAATTGTTGACATTGTTGCAGATTTATTAAAAAAGAAAAACTGAAATATCACATGGTCCTAAGTATTCAGACCCTTTGCTGTGACACTCATATATTTAACTCAGGTGCTTTCCATTTTTTCTGATCATCCTTGAGATGGTTCTACACCTTCATTTGAGTCCAGCTGTGTTTGATTATACTGATTGGACTTGATTAGGAAAGCCACACACCTGTCTATATAAGACCTTCCAGATCACAATGCATGCCAGAGCAAATGAGAATCATGAGGTCAAAGGAACTGCCTGAAGAGCTCAGAGACAGAATTGTGGCAAGGCACAGATCTGGCCAAGGTTACAAAAATATTTCTGCTGCACTTAAGGTTCCTAAGAGCACAGTGGCCTCCATAATCCTCAAATGGAAGACGCTTGGGACGACCAGAACCCTTCCTAGAGCTGGCCGTCTGGCCAAACTGAGCTATCGGGGGAGAAGAGCCTTGGTGAGAGAGGTAAAGAAGAACCCAAAGATCACTGTGGCTGAGCTCCAGAGATGCAGTCAGGAGATGGGAGAAAGTTGTAGAAAGTCAACCATCACTGCAGCCCTCCACCAGTCGGGGCTTTATGGCAGAGTGGCCCGACGGAAGCCTCTCCTCAGTGTAAGACACATGAAACCCCGCATGGAGTTTGCTAAAAAAACACCTGAAGGACTCCAAGATGGTGAGAAATAAGATTCTCTGGTCTGATGAAACCAAAATAGAACTTTTTGGCCTTAATTCTAAGCGGTATGTGTGGAGAAAACCAGGCACTGCTCATCACCTGTCCAATACAGTCCCAACAGTGAAGCATGGTGGTGGCAGCATCATGCTGTGGGGGTGTTTTTCAGCTGCAGGGACAGGACGACTGGTTGCAATCGAGGGAAAGATGAATGCGGCCAAGTACAGGGATATCCTGGACAAAAACCTTCTCCAGAGTGCTCTGGACCTCAGACTGGGCCGAAGGTTTACCTTCCAACAAGACAATGACCCTAAGCACACAGCTAAAATAACGAAGGAGTGGCTTCACAACAACTCCGTGACTGTTCTTGAATGGCCCAGCCAGAGCCCTGACTTAAACCCAATTGAGCATCTCTGGAGAGACCTAAAAATGGCTGTCCACCAACGTTTACCATCCAATCTGACAGAACTGGAGAGGATCTGCAAGGAGGAATGGCAGAGGATCCCCAAATCCAGGTGTGAAAGACTTGTTGCATCTTTCCCAAAAAGACTCCTGGCTGTATTAGATCAAAAGGGGGCTTCTACTAAATACTGAGCAAAGGGTCTGAATACTTAGGACCATGTGATATTTCAGTTTGTCTTTTTTAATAAATCTGCAACAATGTCAACAATTCTGTGTTTTTCTGTCAGTATGGGGTGCTATGTGTACATTCATGAGGAAGAAGAATGAACTTAAATGATTTTAGCAAATGGCTGCAATATAACAAAGAGTGAAAAATTTAAGGGGGTCTGAATACTTTCCGTACCCACTGTATGTAGCATAAAACAAATTGGCCAAAAATGTTAAAAAATTTTGATTTTTAAATTTTTTTGTGGGGAATTTCATATAAAAAAATGTGAAAAATATTGTTATTTTTGCAAAATTGACGCTCTTTTTTTGTTTATAGCGCATGATCAAAAAATTGCACAGGTGATCAAATACCACCAAAAGAAAGCTCTGTTTGTGGGAAAAAAAAGGACGTCAAATTCATTTAGATACAGCGTCGCACGACCGCGCAATTGTCAGTTAAAGTCACGCAGTGCCGAATCGCAAAATAGACCCTGGTCAGGAAGAGGGTAAAATCTTTCGGGGCTTAAGTGGTTAACAAGGAGCAAAAAATTTACCCCATTCACATGGGCTTTCCGATCCAGTCCTTCTGTCAGTTTTTCAGGGGGACCTGATCGGGTGCAGCCCTATGGAGCAGCAGATGTCAGCAGAGACATCTCTACTAACACCCGCCACTATCCGTCCGGATCCTGTCTGTGAAATCCAGAGGGATGGAAACCCTATTTTTCATCCGTCTGGAGGATCGGATAAGATTGGATGAAAACGGACAGGCGGTCTGTTTTCATCCGATCTCCCATAGAGGAGATCAGGACTCTGACAGGTTTGTCTCTGCAAAGTAAGTGGAGACGGAGCTGTCATCTGCCTGCTCAGCGGGGATCGGCGAATTGATCCCCGCTGAGCAAAACGGAGTCCATCGGGCGCACCGCCCCTGTGAAAGGGGCCTTAGTGTGAGTACATAAGCTGTCTTGCAATCATCCTCCGTCATCCTTTGTTCAGCAGAACTCAGCATGGGAAGTTGCACTAGGTGCCAATCAGGCTCTGCTGCATGCACATGTGCTGACAGGGAACGTGCTGATAGGAAACATGCTGACAGGAGGGCAGAGCCATTATGTACAGCCGTGGTCAAATGTTTTGAGAATGACAGAAATATTAATTTTCACAAAGTCTGCTGATTCTGTGTTTTTAGATCTTTTTGTCAGATGTTACTATGGTATACTGAAGTATAATTACAAGCATTTCATAAGCGTCAAAGGCTTCTATTGACAATTACATTAAGTTTATGCAAAGAGTCAATATTTGCAGTGTTGACCCTTCTTTTTCAAGACCTCTGAAATTCTCCCTGGCATGCTGTCAATCAACTTCTGGGCCACATCCTGACTGATGGCCGCCCATTCTCATAATCAATGCTTGGAGTTTGTCAGAATTTGCGGGGGGTTTTTTTGTTTACCCGCCTCTTGAGGATTGACCAAAAGTTCTCAATGGGATAAAGGTCTGGGGAGTTTTCTGGCCTCAGACCCAAAATTTCCATGTTTTGTTCACCAAGCCACTTAGTTATCACTTTTTCCTCATGGCAAGGTGCTCCATCATGCATGAAAAGGCATTGTTCCTCACCAAACAGATGGTTGGGAGAAGTTGCTCTCGGAGGATGTTTTTGTACCATTCTTTATTCATGGCTGTGTTATTAGGCAAAACTGTGAGTGAGAAGCAACTCCGCGCATGAATGGTTACAGGATGCTTAACTGTTGGCATGACACAGGACTGATGGTGGAGATCACCTTTTCTTCTCCAGACAAGGTTTTTCCGGATGCCCCAAACAATCAGAAATGGGATTCATCAGAGAAAATGACTTTACCCCAGTCCTCAGCAGTCCAATCCCTGTACCTTTTGCAGAATATCAGTCTGTCCCTGTTGTTTTTCCTGGGGAGAAGTGGCTTCCTTGCTGCCCTTCTTGACACCAGGCCATCCTCCAAAAGTCTTTGCATCCTTGTGTGTGCAGATGCTCTCACATCTACCTACTGTCATTCCTGGTGGTGCCCCAATCCCGCAGCTAAATCAACTGTAGAAGACGGTCCTGGCGCTTGCTGGACTTTCTTGGGCGCCCTGAAGCCTTCTTCACAAATGCAGTGGAAATGTTTTTAATGGAATTAAGTTCATATTCATGGCAAAGAGGGACTTTGCAATTAATTGTAATTCATCTGATCACTCTTCATATCATTCTGGAGTATATGCAAATTACCATCATAAAAACTTAGGCAGCAGACTTTGTGAAAAATAATATTTATGTCATTCTCAAACTTTTGGCCACGCCTCTGCCCTCCTGTTAGCATGTTCCCTGTCAGCACGTGCATGCACCAGAGCCTGATTGGCCCCTAGTGCTACTTCCCGCTGTGCTGTGTTTTGCTGAACAAAGGATGACAGAGGATCATTGCAAGACAGCTTTATGTACTCACACTAACTGGATATAAAAATTAACTTTTTGCTCCTTGTGGAGCACCTACAATTGCTACACAAGCCACATTGTATTTTTTTTGGTATTTAAGATGACCTTTCTTTTTCTGTAGCTCTGTAATTTTCTGTGAGATTTTTTGCACTATGGCAAACTGGAAGTCTTATGTTCACAGTTAATGTACAGAATTCCTTCAAAAAAATGTCATTTCCTGTTTGTGTGATTGGCTCGCTGATTTTCCTGAAGTCTGCACTAAGATATAAGTCAGATTTTAACCCCTTGGAGCCTAAGCCTTTTTCTTACATATGTTGTATACAAGTTAAAATCAGTATTTTTTGCTAGAAAATTACTTAGAACCCCCAAACATTATATATATTTTTTAAGCAGAGACCCTAGAGAATAAAATGACAATCTTTTCAATACAGTGGGGATCGAAATAAACAGTACTTAGGGCTTTGGAGAGAGATAAGTAAACACTACAGATATACGGTATATTATGTCACACAGTATTTGCACAGCAGTCTTTCAAATGCAATTTTTGTGAAGAAATACACTTTCATGAATTAAAAAAAATAAAAAAAAACAGTTATCCCAATTTTTTTGTGTAATGTGAAAGATGATGTCAGGCCGAGTAAATAGATACTTAACATGTCATGCTTTAAAAATTCACACACTCATGGAATGGTGACAAACTTTGGGACTTGAAAATCTCCATAGACGACAATTTAAAAATGTTTATTGGTTACCTGTTTAGAGTTACAAAGGAGGTCTTTTGCTAGAATTATTGCTCTCGCTCTAACGATCGCGATGATACCTCACATGTGTGGTGTAAACACAGTTTACATATGTGGGCACGATTTGCGTATGCGCTCATTTTTGCGCGCGAACACAGAGGAATAGGGGGGCTTTAACATTTTTTTTATTAATTATTTTATTTATTTTTTTACACTATCTATTTAAAAAAAATGTTTTTATCACTTTTATTGCTGTCACAAGAAATGTAAACATCCTTTGTGACAGTAATAGGCAGTGACAGGTGCTCTTTATGGAGGGTCTAAATGACCCCAAATCCCTCCTTTTGGACCTAAAAGCATTGAAAACGCCAAGTTGGGCTGTTTTGAATGCTTTAATTTTTTTAAAATCTATCGCCTATAAGACTCTAGTACCCCGAAGTGATGTCATGACATTGCTTCCAGGTTTTTACATCGGAGACCTGATCAGAGCCAACTGCGGCTTTATTTTGGTCTTCAGCCAGTCTGCGAATGTGCCGGTTGGTCGCTTGGGTCTCCCAGGGGGGCGGGAGACCTGGGCGAGCCGCGAAAGACGGCAGGAGGGGGGGCGTCCCCTCCCACTCCTTGTAATGACAGCCGAGCGGCTTTCTCAGTTGCACAGTTGTCTATAGAGGAAAGCTGAACGTCGGCTCTAAACAATGGTACCAGGGTGATGCCTCTAGCTGCAGGCATCACCCTGGTACAACCCCCTGAAACCGATGCCCCATATTTTCGTTCCGTCGGCACGAAGGGATTAAGCATCCTTTGCAACTAAAATTTTGTTTTTGGTGAGTTACTCCATAAAGGTTAATTGCTTGTAAGGGATGGAGGCCTCGCAACTTTTCTCATTGGAACACTGGGAATGCACCAGGTGATTATAATGATCCACACCCTCCCATTCAGAATCAGCACAGGATATGGTCAAACAAACAGCTAATTTCTCAGAGCAGAAACAGATAGAAATCTGCCACAAAGTTTGTTAAAATCCTGGCAATATACATTGATCACCCATAGGAAATTTATTTTTGTAAAAAAAATTGCATTTACTTTTAGGTCACCTACAGGTATAGGGTGGCAACTGTCTACTGAGTACCACAACACGTGCATGCATAGTGCGATACCATGCATTTACTCAACAAAATAGTGTGATCCTAGCCTTACTGTTTCTGTCCTGTCATCTAGCTGACCTAGGGAGGCCTCTCAGTTTAAGAGTATGTTTCAAAAAAGTAAGTAAAGTTATGAAGGCTGTACTGGATGTAATCCAAAAGCGGGCACAACATTTTCATTAACTTACATAGGTTGTTCAGATTTCACATATTGGTAGAGTAACTCTTTATTGTAACTCCTCTTCTTCTTCATGCAGGTAAATAATGGAATCCAAGTAGAAGCAACATGGCATCAAGCAATGTCTTGTCATGGGTGACTCTTGTCAATGGTGTCATCACAGTACACATTCTGTAGCCTTCTGTGGATGTTGGACAGACTGCACCCCTACTTCATCAACAACTCAATGATGGCATGTTGCTTCTGCTTGGAATCCATTACTTACCTGAAATGAAAAAGAAGAGATATTATAGAGTGAAAAATTACTCTACCAGCATGTGAAATTTGAAGTACCTACAGTCATGGGCAAAAATATTGCCTGGAATGTGTCAGATTTGCCTTTTTGTGTCTCCACTTTTGTGTGTCATACCAATACAAACAAAAGAAATAAACATGACAATGCCTAAACATTTGTAATTGCAACAATTTTCGGGGCACAGTGCATATTTTTAGCACTGATTACTGTAGTAATGTCACTGGTCCCCCCAAAAGTGTCAAAAATGTCAGTTAGGGGTCCGATCTGTCCGCCGCAATGTTGCATTCCCGCAAAAAATCACAGATCGCCGCCATTACTAGTAAAAAAAAATGACATAAATCTTTCCCGTAGTTAGTAAACGTGATAACTTTTGCGCAAACCAATCAAAATACGCTTATTGCGGTTTTTTTTACCAAAAATATGTAGCAGAAAACAAATTGGCCTAAAATGTTAAAAAATGTAGATTTTTGAATTTTTTTTTTTTTTTGAGAATGTCATATAGCAGAATGTGAAAAATATTGTTTTTTTTTTTTCAATATTGTCGCTCTTTTTTTGTTTATAGTGCAAAAAATAAAAATCGCACAGGTGATCAAATACCACTAAAAGAAAGCTCTATTTGTGGAGAAAGAAAGGACATCAATTTTATTTGGGTACAGCGTTGCACGACCATGCAATTGTCCGTTAAATTAACGCAGTGCCGAATCGCAAAATATGGCCTGGTCAGGAAGGGGGTAAAATCTTCCGGTCTTAAAGTGGTTAAAAATACGCTCATTGGGAATTTTTTTGTCAAAGACATGCAGCTAAATACATTTTGGCCTAAATATATGACAAAAATGTAATATATTGGATATTTTTTAACAGTCAAAGTAGAAAATGTCAATTTTCCGCAAAATTTTTGCTCTTTTTTTATTATTATAGCAAAAATAAAAAGCACAGAGGTGATCAAATACCCCCAAAAGAAAGCTCTGTTTGTGGGAAAAAAAAGGACATAAGGTTCGTTTGGGTACAGCATCGCATTACCACGCAATTGTCAGTTAAAGTCACACAGTGCCAAGTTGGCCTGGTCATTGAGCAGCAAAATCTTCCGGTCTTAAAGCGGAGTTCTGGCCTCGGAAATGTTTTTTCAATAAAAATACCCCCGGGATAGTCAGGGCTAGTACATTCCACAATGGATAGCCTCTGAACTGTCCCGGGTCGCACTTACCTTTTAGAAGAAATACTTACCTTGAAAATTTCTTCTCCAGCGCGTCCTTTTCTGCGTCCTCTTCCGTGTCCTCTTCTTCCCAGAATGCCCTGCACCGGCCCCGCTCGTCACCTCCGGGGCAGGAGCATCATCCCTGCACAGCTTCTGGGCATGCCCAGAAGCTGTTTAGCAGGAAATGATGTGCCTGCACCGAAACTGACAAGCGGGGCCGGTGCAGGCGCATTGACTCCTGGGAGCGATGACGTTCAGCTCCCAGGAGTCATTGCAAGCAGAAAGTGACGGCGCGGGCCGCATCCAAAGAGGGAGGAAGTAGAAGGAAGGTAAGTATACTTTCTTCAAAAACAAGGTAAGTAAAGAAAAAAAAATCAGGAGTATCCATTTGTTTTTTAGGGGATTTACAGCAAGCGGATGGCCCAAAGTTGTTTTTGAGCTTGGAACTCTGCTTTAAAGTGGTTAAAAAGAAAAAAACGAGTGCGCTCAACAACAAATTACATTCGCATCAATGGTGCATATGTAAAATAAATGAAGATAAGCCTACTTCGCTGTGAAGCTTCCACCATGTTGTGCAATGTTGTGTTGTGATGATATCGGAGTGAGCTTCAGAAGGCCGGTTGCATAACATGGTGGAAGCTTTCTGGATTAAGGAATAAATAAGCCTAGCTTGTTGAGTATCCATCTCATGGAATCCAGCATTTATCACAGGGAAGTAGGCTTATCTTCACGGTATATTTGCTGAAAGCCAAGTTTGAGGAGTACCTACCTTGGGAGTCTCTGCATGGATTATACTGTTAGAAGCTTACCTCCATTTTACATCTGGTAAGAAGTAATCCATCCACTTTTTGTCACATGGTGACGCACGTAGTGTGGGGATGTTGCTTTTACCGCGACACTCTCCCCAGCCAGTTAACCTGGTGAGGGTTATTCAATAAGCCAAGTGGTAGTGGGAATCTGGTAAGGAGCCACCTTGCTTTTGTGTTTGAGTCACGTGGTGTTGCATGGAAAGTTGGTTTTTGCTGGCTAATCTGAAGGAACCATCTACCACATCACCTTTATTTTCAGAGACTTTATATTTAGAGACTTTATTCACTGCTTTATTTGCACATATTTTGTCATTGTCACTTTGGGGACCTTGTTTATGTTTATTATTGGTCCTTTGTCACATATGAATTTTCACTATTGATCTTAATTCTTATATTTATTTTACATATGCACCATTGATGCAAATGTAATTTGTTTTTGAGCGCGCTTGTTTTTTTCTTTTAACACAATTTTTCACTCCTAAGTTCTAGGTGCTGCCACATTTACATATTTGGTTAGCACACCACACTTTATTATCTTCCTGTTATGTGACAACTGTCGTGCTCCTGTGTTGTCTCTCTGTAACCCGTGCACCTAAGTGTAGACTACAAGTGGCTGTGCTGACTACATTGTCACCATCAGGAATCCAGTCCAAGTGCAAGGAGGCAGCAAGTGGCTGAAAAAGGCTGTAGCAGGGAAAATAGGTAACAACTATATTTTATGGGAAAAAACACTGCCATTGTTTAAAATACTCAGTGCCTTAGCAAACTAAATGTCATCCAATTAGGATTTAGGTCTACTTTCACAAAGACACATTGGGGCTGATTTACCAAACTGGAGAAAGCAAAATCTGGTGAAGCTGTGCATGGTAGCCAACCCGTTTCTAACTTCAGCTTGTTCAATTACACTTTGACAAAAACCTTTTTGCACTTTTCAGGTTTAGTAAACCAACCCCCATTGACAAGTATGTTTTCCCCTGCTGTACAATGTATAAGGGCTCTGTCACACATGGAGTCCATCGGACGGGATCGATCCGCCGATTCCCAGCTGAGCAGTAGGATGACAGCTGTTCTCCGTGCTGTGTGCGGAGACACAGCTGTCAGGTCCCCATACATCTTTATGGGGGAATCGGATGGGAACGGACCGTCTGTCCATTCTCATCTGATCTCATCCGATCCGTTGGACGGATGGAAAATAGGGTTTCCATCCATCCAGATTTGACGGATCGGATCGGATGTCAGCGGACATGTCTCCGCTGACATCCGATGCCCCATAGAGATGCATTGGATGACCGTTCAGATCCGCCAAAAAAACTGACAGGCGGATCTGAACGGTCCACCTGTGTGAAAGGGGCCTTAGTGGTTGGTTAATTTGGAATGGGTTTTTGTATATACAATCCAGCAAAAATAAGGACAGGACACAAATGGCAGCTTACACATGAATAAACAATAACACACACGTTGTTGATTTAGTCTTTGTATTCTCATGATAACGCGCTCCTTTGGCTGAACCCTCAACCACAGTACAGTGGAAACTCCTATACTTCCCCATCTTGAAAGACAGGTACAACATTGTAGTAATAAAACAATATTACCACATAATTAATGTGAGTCATTATCTTAAATATTACTGTACCAGGGTAATTGTTGGTTGTACCAGGGAGAGATATATTGTATTGCCTCTGCAATATAGACTGCAGCAGAAGGCTCTGAATGTCTAGATGTCCTGGGGAGCCCATGGGACTCATGGAGCTTGTGTTCACGTCTTGCCAAAATTCCCCTCTATTGCTGCTCAACCAGCCTTTCGTAAGTTAATAGGACCAGATCAGGGATTGTTACTGTTCAGAGCCCACTCAATTAGGTTAGCACTCAACATCACTAGACAAGTAGTTAACAAGTGCAAAGATATGACCAAGTACTTCCGGGGTAGTGGTTGTTCAAACAAGAACTAAACAGTTTGCATCTACCAAGGGGGAATTCCCATTTCTGTAATTAGCATTTTTCGAGGGTCCCAAAATGTATTTCTCCAAATAAATATTTAGTATAGAGCGCACCCAGAACACAGGACTTATGTTTTTTTTTAAAGTAGTTCTAAAGTCAGAAGTTTTTTTTAGCTTAATGCATTCTATAATGCTCGGTTCAGGTGCCCCCATAGCAAGCTGCTTGCTATGGGGAGCACTCGACAGGAGGAAGAGGCCAAGGGCGCCGGTGAAAGACCCGAGAAGAGGAGGATCTGGGTATAACATGTTTAGACCGCCCGCCGAAGTTATACTGAGGCGGGCAGCCCCTCCTGCGCAAACTGACGTAGGTATACGTCAGTTGCCCGCCTGCAGCTAGGGGACGAGCAGGGACACCGATGCATGGGGCAGGTGGCTCCGATTGCCGTCTGGCACTCACGATCGTTCCCCGCTGAGAGAGAAGGACGGGCAGCTGTTGTAAACACAGCCGACCGTTCTTCTCTCTGGAATGATCACAGAGCGCCTGTGATCCTTCTATATAGGATCACAGGTCTCTATAATCATTTCACAAGCCCCGCCCCCTTATAGTAACAATCACTCCCCTAGGCTCACATTTAAACCCTTGATCACCCACAATGTTAACCCCTTCCCTGCCAGTGTCATTATTACAGTAACAGTGCATATTTTTAGCACTGATTACTGTAGTAATGTCACTGGTCCCCCCAAAAGTGTAAAAAAAAAAAGTGTCAAAAATGTCAGTAAGGGGTTCGATCTGTCCGCCGCAATGTCGCATTCCCGCTAAAAATCGCAGATCGCTGCCATTAATGGTAAAAACAAAATCCAATAAAAATGACATAAATCTTTCCCCTAGTTTGTAGATGCAATAACTTTTGTGCAAACCAATCAAAATACACTTATTGCCATTTTTTTTTACCAAAAATATGTAGCAGAAAACAAATTGGCCTAAAAATTTAGATTTTTCTTTTTTTCTTTTTGGGAATGTTATATAGCAGAAAGTGAAAAATATTGTTTTTTTTTCAGAATTGTCGCATTTTTATGTTTATAGCGCAAAAAATAAAAATCGCAGAGGTGATCAAATACCACCAGAAGAAAGCTCTATTTGTGGGGAAAAAAAGGACATCAATTTTATTTGGGTACAGTGTCGCACTACCGCGCAATTGTCCGTTAAAGTAATGCAGTGCCGAATCGCAAAAAAATTGCCTGGTCATTAAGGGGGGCAAATCCTACCAGTCTAGAAGTGGTTAAATGAAAAGAAAAAACAAGACTTTAGTATCACTTTAGGAGATATCACAGCAGGAGCTGTTCATTTTCAGACTCTCTCTCTCTGCAGTCAAGCTTTGTATTGAGCTTGTGTTTGTAAATTTTAGATTGACTTGTAGAACTCTGTAAACAATGGCTTTTTTTTCAACAAAGTAGATAAAGACATTTGTTTTTTTCCATTTAAACCCAGCAGGTTGAATGAAAAAAATGATCCAACGTTAGTACAGTGATCCCCCCCACTGAGCTGTTGTGTTCTAACAAAGGGGACACGGGGACACGGGGACACGGGGACACCCCCCCCCCCGAAAATTACAGTCAGTGTTCTAAGTCATTGGCTGAGAGCGCTGATCGGGAGCCAGTCGACTGCTGGTTTTCCAGCATGCACATCCGACAGAAGCCAGCCAAACAGCCGGCTTTTGTCAGCAGTGGCGTCACTGGGTTGGTGTCACCCAGCGCGGTAACTCACGGTGTCACCCCAACCCGCTTAATAATGTTTTGTTTTTTTACTAATGTAAGTCGTAAATCATAACTCTCACATAACACTAAATGTAATGGCAATAGTGACATTAACAGCTAGGAAAATAAAATGACCTCTAAATTACAATATCATATGAAAATAATAGAATTCAAAATTAACATTTTAACAAAATTATGTTTATTTTAACATAACAACATTTTTTAACATTATTGAATAAAAAAGGTATGTATGAACTAGGGATGCACCGATCCGATTTTTTTTTAACCCGATACCGATATCTGGCGTTGTGAAATTGCCGATACCGATCCGGAGCTACACACAAAGCAAGTGGCTACAGTACAGAGCAAAGCCGCTGCTTCATGTGTACGACTCCTCCATTCACAGGCGGAGTGCATCTGATATCATTCCGCCTATGAGCCGGACCTATACAGGAAGTAGCGGTTCCCATCCCATACTACTACTGCACCTAGTAAGGGATGGCTGAGCCGTTACCAAGCAAAAACCGGAACGGCCCGTGGATCGTTCAATGTTACCGATCCCCCGATCCATCTAAAATGGTCATATCGGCGGCGATATCCGATCCGAATATCGGATAGGTGCATCCCTAGTATGAACAAGTGTTGCTAGATAGATACGTGTGAGCATTACAAATATATATATTCACACACACACACATAAAGGTGGATTGCAGCGCCAAGACTGGGCCTAGACTAGCGCAACCAGAAATCTAAATATATTACCGATGCAAAGGTGAGGCATTGTACGCCAAAACATTCCCTAATTATTTGAATGTTAGCAGTAATGACTGCAAGTACTGACCTAGAGCACTAAATGTACTGATGTGCTACATGCAAATTTGTTCAATCCTGCAAATTGGAAAATAATAGAATTATTTCCAGACTCTTTGAGCACAAGCCAAACAAGAAGCATATTGCTCAATACATTGCAAATCGCTGGTACACAACATTTTGTAACACCCCCTGTATTGTATCTCCGTAAGCCTTTACCTTTCAAACTTTATTCTAATTATTTTCTCCCCAGTCCTTCCTCTATTCAACTCCTCTAACATCCCCAACCCACAAGATAACTCAAGAGAAAACAAATTCTGCAACTACTTCCATAGTAGAAAACAATTCTAAAGGGTTTATTTGATAAACTCTAAATGAGATGCACAGTCATAAATGTATTAGCCCTCCCTTTTTCCGGTGAATTACTGGAAATACTTACAGTTCTCTAACAGGCTCAGCAGGCAGAGGCTCAAGGATCAGCAGTGTTCTGGGCTCAGGCACTCAGGGTTCAGGGCGGATTCTTCATGGAAGGAGTGTGAGTGTGAGGCTGCTCTGTAATTCTTGGAGCTGGAGGAGACCGCACTGCGCTGACCCGGGTTTTACCCTAGCATTTCCATGACTCCGCCTCCACGTGATGTCACGGAACGCGGGTACACAAAGGCAGGGCTGGTGCAAGGATTTTTGACACCCTAGGCAAAACCACATTTTGCCGCCCTCTTGGCTCTGCCCCTGACTCCACTCCCTTTCCCCTGCCCATGCATACGGTGGAGGTGGCAGGAGGGAAGGAGTGTGTAATGCAAAGAATGCAGGGGTCAGGAGTGTGTAATTCACAGAATGCAGGGGTCAGGAGTGTGTAATGCCCAGAATGCAGGGGTCAGGAGTGTGTAATGCACAGAATGCAGGGGTCTGCAATTTTTTTCAACTACATTCTTTTACTACATAAAGAGTGCAGGTTTGCCGGGTGTGCTACATAAAGAGTGCAGGGTTACGGAGTGCGCTATGTACTGCGTGCAAGGTTGAGGGGTGAGCTGTGTACTGCGTGCAGGGTTGAGGGGTACGCTATGTACTGCATGCAGGGTTGAGGGGTGTGCTATGTATTGCGTGCAGGGTTGAGGGGTGCGTTACATACTGCATGCAGGGTTGAGGAGTGCGCTGCATACAGAGTGCAGGGTTGAGGGGTGTGCTACATACTGAGTGCAGAGTAGAGGGGTGTGCTAGGTACTGAGTGCAGGATTGAGGGATGCACTCTGTACTGTGTGCAGAGTTGAAGGGTGCGCTACGTACTGCGTGTAGGGTTGGGAAATGCGCTGGGTACTGAGGGGGGGGGAGGGGAGAAAAGGGGGAGGGGAAAGAAGGGGGAGGGGATAGAAGGGAGGTGAGGGGAGAGAAGGGGGAGAGGGGCGAGGGAGGAGAAGGGGGGGAGAGGTGGGAAGTGAGAAAGACCCCTAGCCCTGTCTGCAGCCCCTGTCTGTGGGAAGGTGTGTGTGACACAGACAGTACAGTACCTTCCATGCCAGCAGTGGGCAGGTCCCGTTCTCATAGCTGGGTGAAGACAGGTCACAGAGCTGCTCTTTCCAGGGGATTTGTTTGCAGGCAGATGCAGCTGTCCCTGGCTGCTTGAACCTGCTGCCTGTCCTCGTTCTCCAGCCCGGTCAGCCTGTCCATCGGTCCTGGGAGGATTTCAGAGCTCTTCTCACTCCAGCCTGGAGGCCTTCAGGGCAATCGGTCCTGGCCGCCCTAGCTGCTCTTTGTTCCTGGCCGCCCTCACTGCCTTTTGTCCCCTTGCCGCCCCCTGGAGCCTGGTCCTGTCCTGCTTCCTGCATCTGCTGCCACCTGACTCAGTCTCCATGCCCGCCCACGGCAGCACCTGATTAGACGGTCTGCCCTGGGCCACAGAGTACCAGTGGGTGGAGGCGGAGTCCTCAGGCGCCGACAGGGAGCTGCCTCAGAACTCGGGAGGAGGAGCAAGTAAGTCTTTCGCAATGCCGCTCACATAGTAAAGGATTGGATTGGAGGGCAAAGAGGCAGCCCCGGATGGACACTCTGGTGCGGTCCGCACCCCCCTTCTCATGCCCCTGTCTGTCGAACCGGCTGCATATCAGCCTTTTTTTGTATGTGTAGCAGGATTCCCAGCCGTTTTGCTGGATATGGGTCCCCCTGGGTCACTGGGTGCAACAAAAGTACCTTTGTGCATGTTTCTCCAAGTGTGAGCACTGAGACAATGACCAGTCCAGTTTTTTTTTTTTATTATTTATTGAGAACTTGGATGGGAGAAGGGAATGAGTGGGATACTCCTTTGGCTCAACTTGCTGGGGACAACTGAAAAATGCTGATTGCCGGTCAACACCGGTTAACGCTGGCTTGCTGCCTGTTAACTTCAAACTGACTTGAGACTGCTTTCTTGCATAAAGAAGTCCTCTTTGAGCTCCCTTAAGCACTCCTTGCTGAGGTAGCTACTTGTATGACTGCTGCACTGCTAAACACTTCAGGGCCCACACCGGCGCCCCCTTTTACTCACTTATCTTCAGGGCTTAGACACTGGCACCCCCTTTCTAAGCCTTCTGTACTGGTTAGCTGGCTCCTGGATCCCTCTGACCTTCTAGAGTGGTCCCCTCTCCTAGGTAGAACCCTGGGCGGTTTTGAGTACTCACGACACTGTTTTTCCCCCAAACTTCTGCCCAGCAGCTCCACTTGGTCCACAGAACTCTGGATCCCTCTCTGCAGCTCAGCTCAACCTTCCTCCTCTAGGCCGACTGGTTTGAAATTCAGCCGGTTAATTTTAAAACAACTCAATTTCTCCATACTCTCTCTCAGGTATCTTA
This sequence comes from Pelophylax lessonae, assembly GCF_965119305.1. Lineage (NCBI taxonomy): Eukaryota > Metazoa > Chordata > Amphibia > Anura > Ranidae > Pelophylax > Pelophylax lessonae. Next base: position 600,935,446 of record NC_138771.1, on the reverse strand, counting down.
TGGTCTAAAAACATTCCAATAAAGATTTTATCCTCACTTAATCAATTCGTTTCTCAATCTCTATATTTAGGGAGACAATATAAATTAATTTTCGAAAACACCACCTAATTTTCGGGGGGATGCCTTATATTTCAGCGAGAGGCAAAACTATTAGTAGGTCTTATTTTCGGGGGATGTCTTACTTTCGCGGAAACACGGTAGGAGGTATCCTATGGTTTATAAAAGATAGCTATTAAGGCTGGTAACATTGATATATACACCGATCAGCCATAACATTATGACCCCCCCACCTAATATTGAGTATGGCTCCCTTTTGCTAAAACAGCCCTAACCCATTGAGGCATGGACACCAAAGTAACATCCACATGAATGGCAGGACCCAAGGTTTCCCATTAGAGCATTGCCCAAAGCATCACACTGCCTCTGCCGACTTGTCTTCTTATACCGCATCCTGGTACCATTTCTTCCCCAGGTAAGTGACGCACATGCACCCGGCCATCCACATGATGTAAAAGAAATCGTGATTGATCAGGCCAGGCCACCTTCTTCCATTTGCTCCGTAGTCCAGTTCTGATGTTCATGTGACCATTGTAGAAGCTTTTGGCTGTGGACATCGGTCACCATGAGCTTCACAGCCCCATACACAAAAAAACTGCGATGCCCATTTTTTTCTTATTTCACCACATCAACTTCATGGACAACATGTTCACTTGCTGCCTAATATATCCCACCAATTTTCAGATGCCATTGTAACGAGATATTACCTGTCAGTGGTCATAATGTTATGGCTGATCGTGTGAAGAACGTGGCATTTCTGGCAAGATCACTGGGTATTTCCTGTACTTGCAGAAAATGCAGCCACCACATTTAAGGTCTGGTAAACCGCATTAAAATTGTGTTCTTTGATATAGATACACTTTATGTATACAGAAATTCAGCTCTCAAGCAATCTTCCATCCTGATTTCTCAATACTACGTTTTTGTTGGCCTGAAAGAGGAACTCGACCCCCTCTATTGTTCCCCCTTCCCTATTTACCTGTATATTGGGGTTGTTCCCCAAAAGCATACTCTCAAGCCTGGCAGTCCAGCAGTGTTGTCTTGGGGTCTGCCCCTTCGCTGCAGTATACCTGGTCCCATGCCGCCATATTCTTTTTACAATATCAGGCAGGACAGCTGCCTATTCCTGGATGTGCAGTCGCCCTGTGATGACTGGCATGAGCTGCACCATGAGGGGGGGCGGTTGCAAAAATGACTTGGTGCATCACAAGTTCATAATGTACCGGTGGCCCCCAGTCACCCATGACATGGATTGTACCGGTGGCCCCCAGTCACCCATGACATGGATATCTCAGAAGGATGCAGACAACTGTTCTCGTCATTCTGGCCTAATGTAGAAAAAAGCAAGTGCTGGGATAAAGGTATTTCTGTCTCCCCCCCCGCCCGCAAAAAAGGAGAGGGGCTTGTGGAATATTATGTAAAATTGTTAGGGAGGGTAAAGTTCCACTTTACTCTGTTAGGTTTTCTTTTAATTCAGCCAAATTGATGGATGAAGGAGACCCTCACCAGGACATGTTATTGTGACAGTGTCAGAATAGACTAATCAGCAGCTGCAGCTGACTGGCTGCAGCTGCTGATCAAAGAAAAATGTTCAACATGTCCCTTCGATCAAACAATTGACTTCAGTTGAGAAGGGACAGCCATAGTGCCCTTTCACACAGGCTTACCGATCAGCTCCGCCTGTCAGTTTTTCAGGTGGACCTGATCGGATGCTCCATGTACCTCTATGGAGCAGCGGATGTCAGCGGTGACACCCGCTGCTATCCGATCTGATCCTGTCCGTGAAATCCAGATGGATGGAACCTCTATTTTCCATCTGTCTAGACTCTAGAGGATCGGATAGGATAGAATCAGATGAAAACGGACAGGTGATCCATTATCATCCGATCTCCCATAGAGGAGAGCCGGGATCTGACAGGTCTGTATCTGCAAAGTAAGCGGAGACAGACCTGTCAACCGTCTGCTCAGAGGGAATTGGTGGATTGATCTCGCTGAGCAAAATGGAGTCCGCTGGGTGGAAAGCCCGTGTGAAAATACAGTGATCGGAATTCAGATGGTCCCTGCTGTAGCAGATGAATTTCCATCAGTGTATGGCTAGCTTTAGCCCAGGGCCCATATACAGGGCAGTTATCAAGAGACGAGATCTAACATAGAAATTTCTTTGCTGACATTTTGCACATGTGTGGGCTGAGTAAGGTAAATAAAATGGTGAATACTTTATTGTCTGCAGGGAGAGTTTTTCGAAAGCAGCGATATTTCATATTTACAAAGCATATGATAGAAAAAGACTTCCTTTTGTTAAGGGCATAGGATACAGGTGTGTGTTTATTGAAGACTCTCCCTGCAGATAAGAACATAAAACGTGACGCTATTAACTGAAAGTCACATTAGATGTGAGGCTAGGCAGCAAAGTCCAGATTAGGAACACAGCCCTGCAGCTTGCACCTTTAACCACTTGCCGACCGCTCACTGGAGCTCTACTGAGGCAAAGTGGTTAGTTCCCGTCCAGCGACGTAGACCTACGTCGCTGGACTCCTCCCCTTGTGGGCGGCGCGTGCGCGCCGCCGGAGGCTCGCTCCCGCTGTATTCAGTCACAGCGGGAGTCGGGCCAGGGGAGGAGCGACGGCGATCGCCGCTGTCTTCCCCGATCGCCTGGGATTCGAGTGTGGGGATCCGCCCGCTTGTGTAAACAGAGCGGGCGGATCTCCTAAGTGACAGACAGTGACAGATTGCAGGGTTCATAGTCCCCCCCCCCCCCACACGTTAGTAAGCACCAGGCATACATTAACCCCTTCCTCTCCAATAAAATTAACCCCTTCCCTGCCAGTGTCATTTTTACAGTAACAGTGCATATTTATAGCACTGATTACTGTAGTAATGTCACTGGTACCCCCAAAAGTGTCAAAAATGTCAGTCAAGGGTCCGATCTGTCCGCCGCAATGTCACAGTCCCGCGAAAAAAAATTGCAGATCGCCGCCATTACAAAAATTACAGAAATCGTTCCCTTAGTTAGTAAACGCAATAACTTTTTCTAACCAAAAATACGCTTATTGTGATTTTTTTTACCAAACATAGGTAGCAGAAAACAAATTGGCCAAAAATTTTAAAAAAATTTGTTTTTTACATTTTTTGGGGGGGGGAATTTCATATAAAAAAAAGTGAAAAATATTGTTATTTTTTCAAAATTTACACTTTTTTTTGTTTATAACGCAAAAAGTAAAAATCGCACAGGTGATCAAATACCACCAAAAGAAAGCTCTGTTTGTGGGAAAAAATGGACGTAAATTTTGTTTGGGTACGACATCGCACAACCACGCAATTGTCAGTTAAAGTCGCACAGTGCCGAATCGCAAAACATGGCCTGGACGTAAGACAGCAAAATCCTCCGGTGGTAAAGTGGTTAAACATCAATAAAGCAATGGCAGCTACCATAGTAGATTCCTTTTAAAGTGGGTTTAAAATTAAGGTATAACGAAAGGCAAAACTTTTTTTTTAGTTTTGGTTAAAGTGGAGAGGGATTCAAATCCCTGTCATTTTTCATTACTGTCTGTGTCCCTGTTAGGGAGACTCACCTTCTCTATTTGTTCTGTTTACCATTATCATTGAAAGTGAAAATAAAAGAAAATCCCAAATTTTCATTTGTTCCCAGAAAAGTAATAAAGGGGAAATCTTCCAATGGGGACACTAGTTCTGATGAGCTGGGAGTCCCCAAGGAATTCCCCTAATTTGTAGGGTTTTGCTTTCACTTCCTGTTTAACTATGGGCAGGGCTGCTGTTTGAAATCGCGGGGCCCCGTACAGACTACCTGACAGGGCCCCCCCAAGAAAATATTAAAGATATATTTAGCTTAAATTACAACAAAATCACTATTATCAGAGACAAATATAACATAACTCGCATAATTCCTGCTAAATCTAAAAAAAACTATGTTAAATAAAAAAGAAGATGAGATGAGAAAAATATACAGGCTGGGCAGTTGGAGCTCAGTGATCAGAGAGACAGAGAGAGAGAAACAAAGTTACAATTTACAAATAAACTCCTGAGCAGAGATAAGTGCTGGGAGGGGGGCCCACACAAGGGAGGGGGATTAGTGAGGTACAACTGTCTCTTTTTTAACAGATACAAGCTGATAGCAGGGAGAGGGACAGATCAGATTCAGGTGCTGGAGGAAGATTTCTGTATTTGTTGTCCATCACTAAACCCCCTCTCTGTGTGGGCCCCCCCTGTGTGCTCGGGTCCCCTACAAGAGGGCTGGTGGTCCCCACCCTATCAGCGGCCATGACTATGGAACAGAAAGTGAAGGGAAATCTCTGCAATGGGAAACGGCAGAAAAAAATCTGACAGGGGTTATAGCCCCCCCCCCCTTACTCTATCCAAAATGGAAAAAAAAATAGTTTTTCCTATAGTTCTACTTTAAATCCACCTTTTGCAAAAAAAAAAAAAATAGATGCACATTTTTTGCAAATGAATCTGCAAAAAAAAAAAACAACTGTGATCAGTGAATGGAGGATGGAATCAGTGGCGCCACAAGGGGGGTGCGGGGGGGGGGGCGGACCGCACCAGGGTGTCCGCCGGGTGGAGGGTGACACCGTGACACCGCTCTGCCTCTCTTCCTTCCTCATCTAACTGTGCGGGCAGGCATCGCATCGCTGCTGCGCCGCATACTAGTATTGTGTCAGTGATGTCAGTGTCAGACTGCTGCTAGCCAGTGCCTAGGCTGGACTTCTTTGCTCCTCCTCTCTCGGGGCCGGGCCGCGCGCCCTGAGCCTCCCCTCCCTCACTCCCTGCCCTCACGTTCAGGCAGGCGGGCGGGGGCGGGGCCAGTCACGGTGATGGCAACGCTAGGGAGAGGAGACAGGTGAGTAGTGAGGAGCGGGCGGCCGGGCCGGGTGAACATCAGATAGTGCAATTAAATTGTCAGAGTGTCCCCTAATGCACAGTACAACTGCTCAGCAAACGCTTCTCTCTGCAGCCTACTTTTGGCAATGGTCCCCAGAAGTCCAGCCTGGACTTGGCCCACCAAAGACTGATTTTTTTCAGTGGGCTCTGCACACAGCTCTCTCCATCCAGGAATGTAGTCAAGTAGTAGTGGCTGCAGTCCTTCCTCTTGTCAAGAGCAGTTTCACAGTACAGCTGCCAATGCAGCCAGTTGCAGTCCTCCTTCATCCCTGGTCTCCCCCAAAATGCTTGTTGCTCCTCCTCTGTTGGAGAAGCTTTCCAGTTCAGCACTGTCTCCGCTGCAAAAAGAGAGTAACAAACTGCAACAAGGGGGAAAAAGAGCAGGCTATATAGTCTATATAGTAGTCCAAACAAAAAACACATCAACCAGTCTGGCAGGCTCCAGCCACTGCTGAACACATAATCAAAAGCAAATAAAGACCAGTAATGAAGTGCAATACTTCAGAAAGTTTTAATCAGAGTGTTTAAAATCAGGAAACTATGAAACATAGGAAGGACATTTTCAGGTGTCCCTGCCCATCCTTAAGTTCAGGTGTGTGTGTGTAATTCTCCTAGTTATTAATGTCGCTATTGCCATTACATTTAGGGCTCTTTCACACGGGCGGTCCGATCAGATCCGCCTGTCAGTTTTTTAGGCGGATCTGATCGGATGCCCCATTCATCCCTATGGAGCAGCGGATGTCAGCGGTGACATGTCCGCTGACACCCGCATCTGGTCCTGTCCGTGAAATCCGGACGGATGGAAACCCTATTTTCCATCCATCCTGGGGATCGGATCAGATGAGAGCGGACAGGCGGTCCGCTCTCATCCGATTCCCCATAGAGAGCAGAGGGGGCTGTGACACCTCCCTCTCCGCACTGCAAGCGGAGACGGAGCTGTCATCCGCCGGCTCAGCGGGGATCGAGGATCGATCCCCGCTGAGCAGCACGGATCCGCCTGCGGAGGCGAACCGTGTGAAAGAGCCCTTAGTGTTATATGGGAGCTATGATTTACAAGTTACATTAGTTAAAAAAAAAAAAACACATTACTAAAAGGGGTTGGGGTGACACCGTGAGTTACCGCACCGGGTGACACCAACCCTAGTGACGCCACTGGATGGAATGCAAGGCTCCTGCAGACTCATCCTTTAGCTCCCTGCCCATACTAAGGTACGGACTTTCAGAGGTGCTGGAGGAAGTGATCACAGGACTTATATTCCATTGAGACCTAGTACAGTGGAAGATGGGACTTGTAGTTTATTCATTCACAGATCTCTGTGAATGAATGATGCGGCTGTACAGGCAGAGCCCAGATAGCCTCGCAGATTTCAAATGTGAAAGCTGCTGTGGAGGGGAAGAGAAGAACCCTTGCATGCTGTCTGGGGAAGTTGGGTCTTTTTGGAGGTGGGAGTGGGGAGGGGTCTACTTGGTACCATGTTACACCCTAAAAAGTCTTAAAGTGGAGTAACACGGTCTTAAAGGTTGAGTTAGCCTTTAACTACTGTATGTTCTAAAGGAGGGGTCTCCAAAGGTTCTAAACAAAGAACCAGTTTACTGTTCCTCAGACATTAGGAGTACCAGACTGTAGCCAGTGAGAGTAGAAAATGCCCCAGCATTAGAGGTATTAGACAGGGTCTCTAGCTTGGTGGTCAGTGGGAATGAAAAAAATTACATAGTGCCTGTGGTCAGTAGGAGGAGAAATAGTGCCCCATCATTGGTATTTTTTGGAGGAATAGTGCTCCATCGTTGGTGTCAGCGGGAGGAACAGTGCCCCATTGTCTATATCAGTGGGAGGAAGTACTTTATGTCCCATTTTTGGTGTCAGTAGAAAGAAATTTGCTTCATTGTTTGGTGTCAGTGGAAGGAACACTGTCCAATAGTTTATATTAGTGGGAACAATTTTCCTCATTATTGATGCCCAATCATTTATATTAATGGGAGGAATTTTGCCTCATTGTTGGTGTCAGTGGGATGAATAGTGCCATATTATCAATGGGAGTAATAGTGCCTTGTATCAGTGATAGGAACAGTGTCCTAAAGGCTATAAAAAGGCAAGCATAGAGTGGCATCTGGATCGCTAGCTGCAGTTTGGAGACCATTGTTCTAAAGCACGTGTAAAACACAAGGCCCGTGGGCCAAATCCGACCCTCCATGCCATTTCATGTGGCCCTCACACACAAGGGAAGGGGTGGAAATTAGATTTAAACAGCTTGTGAAAGAGCGCCGATTCCTACACACTGTGAACAGCAACCCCGTATACACTGCACTCTGGCACTCTGTATGTAAAGCACTCAACACCACTCTGTACACAGAGCACCTCTGAACTCCGCACAAAACGCTCTCCTGGTATTTATTGCCCTTTAAGATCCTCCTACTGCAATTTGACCCCACCCATTGTTCGATGCGGTTCTGTGGGGGGCGTGGTTGAGTTCCTGCACCTAGAAAACAAAGCCCTGCATATAAATGTATATAGTATGACAGATACGACTGGCACTTTGAGGACAACCATAATGCTGATGTGGCCTACAATGAAATTGTGTGTGACATCCCTGTTCTAAAGGATCAGAGCCTGCATACCATTTGGGGTAACTCCTATTGTGTCTCCAGGAGAGAAAGCAAAGAGAAACATTGTCAAGGGGAAACTTACAAGGGGGACATTGTCAAGGTTTTTTTTGTTCATTCCCTGCTTTATCAAAAACGAAATAATAAAAATAAATAAAAGTTTTAACTTCAGATATAGTTTAGGGTAAGAATAAATATTACATGAGCTTCAGACAGGGATGTTTCTGGAACCCTTCACATTTACCGTCAGCCTCTTTAGCAAGGCAGTGGTCAACTTGGAGGTGTGTTTGGGATCGTTATCATGTTGGAATACTGCCCTACGACCCAGTCTCCGAAGGGAGGGGATCATGTTCTGCTTCAGTATGTCACAGTACATGTTTGCATTCATGGTTTCCTCAATGAACTGTAGTTTCCCAGTGCCGGCAGCACTCATGCAGCCCCAGACCATGACACTCCCACCACCATGCTTGACTGTAGGCAAGACACACGTATCTTTGTACTCCTCACCTGATTGCCGCCACACAGACTTGACACCATCTGAACCAAATGAGTTTATCTTGGTCTCATCAGACCACAGGACATGGTTCCAGTAATCCATGTCCTTAGTCTGCTTGTCATCAGCAAACTGTTTGCAGGCTTTCTTGTGCATCATCTTTAGAAGAGGTTTTCTTCTGGGATGACAGCCACACAGACCAATTTGATGCAGTGCGTGGCGTATGGTCTGAGCACCGACAGGCTGACCCCCACCCCTTCAACCTCTGTAGCAATGCTGGCAGCACTCATACATCTATTTCCCAAAGACAACCTCTGGATATGACACTGAGCACGTGCACTCAACTTCTTTGGTCGACCATGGCCAGGCCTGTTCTGAGTGGAACCTGTCCTATTTAACCGCTGTATGGCCTTGTTTCATGGTCATGGCAATCTTCTTATAGCCCAGGCCATCTTTATGTAGAGCAACACATATTTTTTCAGATCCTCAGAAAGTTCTTTGTCATGAGGTGCCATGTTGAACTTCCAGTGACCAGTATGAGAGAGTGAGAGCGATAACACCAAATTTAACACACCTGCTCCCCATTCAAACCTGAGACTGGGGAAGGAAAATGGCTAATTGGGCCCAATTTGGACATTTTCACTTAGGGCTGTACTCACTTTGTTGCCAGCGGTTTAGACATTAACCACTTGCCGACCGCCCGCCGCCTTTTTATTGCAGCAGGACAGCTCGGCTGCGTCCAGTCACTGGAGTGACTACTCCCGGGGGTAGATAACCCTCAATGTTTAAAGCAGAACTAAATGTTCTCTTTACACCCATGTAAGCTTTTCAATGTTTTTAAGGAGAAGGTGTCATGGCTGATTCTAAGAATTTTTGCACAGTCTCACAGTGTCTTTGTCCCCACACATAGTGAACTATACCTCATTAACATGTGGGGAGGTGCAGCGTGGTGCAGTGGCAGTAATTACACAGACTCTGGTTTTAGAGAAAAGAGTATGTAATAATGCAGAATTTCAGTAATTCACAAAAAAAACCCATCAGAAAGGCACCCAAATGGGAACGTTCATGGGACATAACAGCAATGTGTAGCAGAGCAGGTCTTGGATGTTCCGACAGCGTCCAAATGGTGAGGTCTCCAGGTAGGATGGCGTGTCCCTATCCTTTCCATACACGTCTGTGTGATGGATGCAGATATCAGACCCCTGCCTGCCTCACCAACTCATGACAAAGGACTGGGCAATCTCACACCACACTGTCACTTGCGTGACAATGCCACTCTCAGCTGCACCCTACACAAAGATTTTCCAGTTTGTGGAACCCAACCCAGGTGGCAACAGTCTGAGAGTGATTGTCACTGGGCTATGTTAAACAATTAAGCCTTTAGCTACCACCACTGCCTTTTGACAGAATGATGGAAACTCATTTTCTTAGCAATACCAATTATGATTTTAGAATACACGTCCGTTAACACGCACTGTCACCACGGACAGGTATATTCAGCAATTTATTTTATATTGTAGCACTCTTTAAGAAACAGGGATTTATTTAGTTTGCTTCAAAAGCTTAGGGACAAGGTTAACACTTCAAAATAAAGTTTAATAATGAAAAGGTCAAATGGTGGAAATAAAATATTTTCAAAAAAAGGGTGTTACAAAGAAACAAAGAAAAAAAGAAATAATTCAGCAACAGAGAAATAAAACAGAGCTGAGAAGGAAGAATAATTGCAGTGTCCTTGGTTTTATCAGAGTTCTGTCAATGAGCCAGGTATTAACAGTTCTCAAACTTGACAGATGTTCCTGATTTGATGATACATGAGAACTGTCAACTGTCTTGGCATCTCCCTTTTCTCTGGTATCAAAAGGGTGTTGACAGAGGCCATCTGACCAATTAATCTTCTGAGAAGGGGTTATGGGGTGTCCTGGGTTTATGACAGTATAATAGCCTTCCCTTACACACAGTTTTATACTACTATATATATCTTCCAAAATGTAGTGGCTGCATTCTTGAAACTGATAGATTATTGTTCAACATTGAATTTCGTGTCCAGGGATACTAAACACAGGGTATCTCAGATAAGCCTGTCACGCTGGAAATAGGAAACTGCTATCTTCTCTTCTGTATGTGCTATCTTAGTCATGTACAACCTTGATTTGTTCAGTATGATATTCCCCATTCAAATATATACTTAAAGTAATTGTAAAGGCAGAAGGTTTTTTTTTATCCTAATGCATTCAATGCATTAAGATAAAAAGCTTTCTGTGTGCAGCAGCCCCCTTCAGCCCCCTAATACTTACCTGATCCCCATCTCTATTTAGCGATGTTGCAGGACAGATATGGCTGCCCAGGACTCATCTACTCATTGGCTGAGACAGCAGGGGAGCGCTATTGGCTCCTGCTGCTGTCAATCAAAGTATGTGAGCCGAAAGAAGAGAGGGGGGGGCGGGGCCCAGCCTGGGCTCCATCTCTGAACGGTCACACGGAGCTGCGGCTCGGCTCGGTGCCCCCATTGCAAGCTGTTTGCTGTGGGGGGCACTCATCAGGAGGGAGGGGCCAAGAGAGCTGAAGAGGGATCCAAGAAGAGGAGGGTCTGGACTGCTTTGTGCAAAACGACTGTGCAGAGCAGGTAACATGTTTGTTATGTTTAGGCAAAAAAAACAAAAAAAAAATGAGAATTTAGTATTACTTTAATATTATTATGTTTTGTTCCTGTCTGTTTTTATGAATTGTGGGTGGATTTTGTTAAGTTGTGAATTGGCAGAGGTCTCACAGAGGTCGCATAGAGCTTGACTGCTTTTTACAATCCCCAATAATTCTGAATAGGCTTTTTATGACATGCTCTGTATTCTTAATTGATTTGGTCATAGTTTTACGATAGGTCTGTTCAGCAGGAATTACCAGACATCCTGCCAGAACTTAATTAGCTGTTTACAGCTCTGCCAAGGCCAATTGTTTGAAGCCCCAAGCCCTTGTGTACTCAAGACCCCTTTAAACCATAGCTATGTTCTGGGAGGGGGGAGGGGATCTGAGCTGTTGGATCTCTGGTTTTAAAACAGAGAAGCAAATGACAAATAAGATGTAATGGCTGAATGGGAACAAAATAGCTGCTACAACCATAGCTATTTGCGAGCCCAGTACGCATGACCATTGCAGTCTGGAACCTCTCCCTGCCGCTCATCACTGTCCCTGTGAGATGGGTGACCTGTCCTTACATTACCCACACATGAAAAGCAGGCTAAGCCTGGGAGACAGGGCCTTAACTAGGCTCTGCCTGACCCAAGATGGCTCCTAGAGTCACATAGGGTGGCAGCATCCAATCAGATCCAAGTGACCCTGGAAACCATAGAGGAACTTTTTTCCTCTTGACTTCCTTCCCCCCTGCAATGCCACTGCGATTGAGCACCACCTGCAGTGGAGAAAGTAGACTGCACCTGCCTTCAAACATACTGCACCATGCAGGAGGGTGGTTTCTACATTTTCAATCCTTTGATAAGACAAACTGTGTTCAAATCTAGTTTACAACTGATAATGAAGAAAACATTATACCATGACCCCCTCTTAACCATTACAAAGCAGGGATTGCCATGTATTTAAGCAAGTAAAAAGGACTTAAAAAGATAACCAGCAATTTTTTTAATATTTTATAAGTATGGCTATGGTAAAGGGAACATGTAACAAATATAAAGTAGGTATTATCCCAATTTGGTTGCAAAAGTGGACACACATTTTAAGCACCTCTGACAGTTTTATAGTATATCCCAGCCCCAGTCGCAGCCATTTTTGGTGGACAGCTTGGTCTATATGTACATGTGGAGAAAAATTAAAAGAAAAGCATGAAATTAAAAAGAAAGGAATTAATTTACATACATTTCCTGGCCAGCAATAGAAAATTTGCATAGAAGCAGGCAGAACGTTAATTTTCCAGTTCCTATGTAGAAGCCCTGCTGTACAGATCCTCTTTAGACCTGTCTGTTGGATTTCTGACAAAGTCTGGCACTAGTTGTGCTGGAAAGAGGATATCCGTGTGTGCATGCTCTGAAAAGAGAGGTTATTGGCTTAAGGCAGCGCCATGTTTACCTTTTACACCTCTGTACACTGCGCTGTTCAGCTAATCCAAGCCTATTATAAAATAAGGTCAAATACCTGAGATGGGAGAAACTCTAGACATCTCCTATTGAAATGTATACATTATTTGGTTTCAGCTGAACAGTCACATGCTGAGATTGTCAGTCACAGTCTGTTCTTCCGCCTTTGAACCTCTTAGTAGTTAAAAGGTGAAAATGCACTTTTCTTCAAGGTGTAACCACGTGAGTACCAGCCTGTAATACCCCCTCATTACTAGGCCATTTTTCAGTCTTCAGCACTAAGAGTTTGCCCAACAACTACTCATGCAAAGCTGTAAGTTTTTTTTTAATCATTTTGTTTAGATAGGTAGAGCTTTCTTTTGGTAGTATTTGAAAACCACTGAGTTTTATTTATTTATTTTTTACTATAAAAAGAGGAAAACAATCAAGCATTTTGCAAGAGAACTGTTTCCCTACTCTCTGTTAAAATACAAATGCCAGAATAGAACAAAACTCCCCAAATGTACCCTTTTTTGGAAAGCAGGACCCCAGGGTGATATCATTTTTGGCCACAAATTTTTACGGAAGGAAGAAACATGCGTATACTGGGAGGGGAGGTTAAGTAAAGTCTCCTTTTGTTTTTTTAAATAACAAACAATGTTATACTTACCTGTCATGTGAAGTCGTTTTGCACAGAGCAGCCTGGATCCTTCTCTTCTCTGGTCCCTCTTTGCTGCTCCTAGCCCCTCCCTCCTGTCAAGTGCCCACACAGCAATCAGCTTGCTATGGGGGCACCCGAGCCGAGCTGCAGCTCTGTGTGTCCATTCAGACACGGAGCTGCCATTCGGCCACACCCCCTCTCTCTCCTGATTGGCTAACTGACTTTGATTGAGAGCTGCGGGAGCCAATGGTGCCACTGCTGTATCTCAGCCAATCAGGAGGGAGAGTCCCAGACGGCCCAGGGACTCGTGGACATCGCTGGTTTGAGATGGGGCTCAGGTAAATATTAGGGGTGCTGCTGCACACAGAAGGCTTTTTATCCTAAAGCATAGAATGCATTAAGATAAAAAAACCTTCTGCCTTTACAACGCCTTTAAACATGGAGTTAAACATGGAGCTTGAGAATGCAGCTGCAGCTTCTTTCATTCTGTGGCCATTCATAAGTACTGTTCTCTCTCCTTTGCCTGTTGTAGGGGGAAAGAGAGGGATCAGCACTATAAACAATATCATGTGATTGCTGTGATGACCAATCACAGCGATCACGTTGTGCCCAGTCGCTCGGATCGGCTGGGTACAATGTCTCTGTGCACTAGGTAAATAAGGGCTGCTAATTCACTGTTGATAGATGTACATTGGTACATAAGTGGTTAAAGGATCACTAAACCCAAAAACAGAAATATAATATATTGCAGACTACTGTCCTTAGATGAGGTGGCTGCATTAGTTTTATTTTTTATTTTCAAGCTAAGAACATTTAAAGCATATACAGAAAATACCTGTTGATTTTGCCAGAAATCCAGCGTCTAAAAAAGATCTTCCTTCCTAGATATCTTCTGCAAACTACCAATTGCCCTGCCCTTCATGTAATACAGATGAAGAGATATGGACATGTTTGTAGTCCATTTTAGGAGAGCAGCCTGGGTTGACAACAATGGTTCCCTCCATAGATACAATGGAGGAGTGACGTAGCCACCCAGGGGCAGGAAGTGTATTATTTCCTGGATTACTAGATGAAAATAGAGGAAAATAATCTTGAAAAAAGAAAATGAATGCAGCCACCACACAAGGACTTTTAGGCTGATATGTGTTCCATTGTTCGCTTTTGGTTTAGATACATTTCAAGCTGCTAATAACCATGGATCCATCATGTAGGCCTTACTGCTGACTTCTATTGCTTTTTCATTATAATGGATGGCAGTTGTTCTCTGACTGCTGTTGATCGCAGACAGTTGCGGCATTGTGACCACCTGACTGCCACCTGAAATTGTCAGTGGCAACACTAAAAGCCAATGGTGAAGAAGATTGGTCAACTGACTGAGTCACACAACCTCTCCAGTTCAAGACCATGATATCACAGAACCTAAATCCTTTCATTGATTGGGCGTTCAAGGGTTTTAAAAATTCTTGGTCACATCTGAGAAAGAGGCATTCTATGGCACTTTTCCACTGCAAGTAGCGGCTCGGCTCTACTCGGCCCTGCTTGGCCCGGTTTGCTTTTCCACTGCTGGTACCGCATGGTACGGTGTTGGAACGGTTCGGTACGGTACGGTATGGTTTGCTTTTCCACTAAAGTAGTACTAAAGTTAAGTGGGTGGGATAACAACGGGGTGGGTGGGATTCTCTGACCAATCAGTGGCTAGTAGTGACTGCATGCAAAGGATTGTGGGATATGGTACCGGGTATGGTACCTCTTGGAACCACAATCGAGGTGGTACTGTTTTTGAGAGCCGTACCATTCGGTTCCATGCAGTGGAAAAGCGCCGCTGTACTGTACCGTACCAAACTGTTCCTACACTATACCATGCGGTACCAGCAGTGGAAAAGCACAAAAGCGAGCCGAACCGTTTGGTTCCATACAGTGGAAAAGCGCCATTAGCATCCTTTGATAAGCGGAAACAGCAATTTGGACTCTGTAGTAACTCCCATTGTTTCAGGTACCTGCAACTCCACAACACATACCACTCCTTATTCGGGGCCTCTCAGTTGGGTCTTACCCACTCTGAGTTAGAATCCCTACTGAGAGATAATTCCATGGTTAAACCCCTGTCCCACATCTTTAAGACTCATGCCCTCTGTTATGCCCTCTGTTCATAATGGCCTGGAAGGTCTTCATTCCAAATGGCGGGTGGATGTGGCGCATATGGATGTGGAAGACTGGGAAGACATATGGGAATACCCCTTCCTTCAACTAGTAGTTGTCAGAGATTGATTGATCCAATTAAAATTATAGCACAGAGCCTACTTGACGCCACAAAGACTAAGTAAAATCTACACTGGGGTTTATCCGCACGGAGATGTGCGGGTGAAACAATGCCAATCCCAGTGAAAATAGAATTTTGTTTGTTAGGATTGTTTAGCTCCCTGCCCTTTCACCAAGCAACCAAGACCCTCCTCGACCTGCTATTATTTTATGCCAGGAAGGCCATAGTATTAAAATGGAAATCAGCCATGACTCCTACCCTAAATTTCTGGAAAGCTCCTATAAACTATGTTATACCACTCTACAAAGCTAACTACATCTCCCATGGATGCCCCAGTAAATTTAACAAGGTGTGGGACCTGCGGCTGAATTTTTCTGCCACCAATGAGACAGACATACTCACAGTCCCTCTAGGACAGCGTTTTTCAACCTGTTTGCCGCGGCACACTGGTGTGCCGGGAAGAGTCCCCAGGTGTGCCGTGGCAAAATTACCCCATCTGATCTACAAACTGTGTTGGCCACTAAGTTAAGCCTTGTTGTTACAGCGGTTCTGGTCCGCTGTCTAAAGCTCACTTCCCGCTGCCACAGGCATTTGGGAAGCTGTGCGGGCCGTCCGATCGCATCTTGCCAACCGATGAGGTCATCGGTTGCCAGGGGCGGGTCAAGCGTACGCACAGCTTTCTTGGATGTGCGAGACGCAGGTCCCAGGAGACGCTGGCTGGCACGCTTTTCCCCAAGGGGAGGTGAAGCAGAGCATGAGGAGAGGAGGAAGAACAGGGAGGAGGCTTTTCAGTGGCTGCATATGAGCTCCTCTGAGCTCCATGAGGTACAGCAATTGTACCTGTAATTTACCTGCATGTTTTTGTTTTAGGTATAATTGCAGGCATGGTGATTGTTTTTTTTTTTTTTTAATGCAATATAAATATACATAAGATATGTTGGTTATTATTATTATTGGTAATAGTAACTATATTTATTTAATGGTAACTGCACTTCTTTTTATTTTGTCTTCCGCTTGCACATTGCTCTGCTGCAGTTTGGCCGCAGTGCAAGTGTAGCGCAGGGTACCCGCGGTTTTCATGTGCATTACCTGCAGTTTCCTATAGACTTCTATTATGTCCCTCATTTTTGGTGTGCTTTCATAAAATGTAGGACATAATAGAAGTTGATGAGAACGGCAGGTAACGCACATGAAAAGTGCAGGTACCCTGCGCTACACCTGCACTTCAGCGAGTCATAGTTAAATATACGTTCCGGCTGAAATGGTTTATCGGGGTTATGGCTGAAGATATCAGCCATAACCTCAGTATTGTTTTTTACAGCCCGCGGCTGGCTTTCTAATGAAAGGGTTCCAAGCAGCACATGAGCCACTGGAATGCTTTCAGAAGCAGCGGGAGGGGATGTCCCCCCCTCCCACCGGCTCACCTGAGAAGCAATCCAATAGTGCAGCCGGCTAGTCCCAGGGGGCGATGAAAGAGTATATCCTCTTTAATAGCCTCTATGGCCTTGGAGGGCCAGAGCGACGTCATGTTGTTCCGTCCAGTCCAGGCTGCATTTTTGGTTGGTGTGCCTTGAGATTGTTCCAGATTTTAAAGTGTGCCTTGGGTGAAAAAAGGTTGAAAAACAATCCTGTAGAGCAGTGGTCACCAAACTGTGGCCTTTTGCTCACCTGTAAGGGGCCCGTTGTGCACTGTTTCTAACACTGCTATAAGGCTCTATTCCTCCCACAGACACCAATGATAGGGCTCATTTCTTAAACTGCCACCAAATGGGGCTCATTCTTTCCACCAACACCAATAATGGAGCCCTATTCCTTCCACTGACACCAATAATGGGGCTCATTCTTTCCTCCAACACCAATAACGGGGCCCTATTCCTTCCACTGACACCAATAATGGGGCTCATTCTTTCCTCCAACACCAATAACGGGGCCCTATTCCTTCCACTGACACCAATAATGGGGCTCATTCTTTCTACCAACACCAATAATGGAGCCCTATTACTTCCACTGACACCAATGATGGGGCACTGTTCCTTACACTGACACCAAAGATGGGTCACTATTACTCTAACTAATACCAATGATGGGGCACTATTTTTCCCACTGACGCCAACGATGGGGCACTAGTCCTCCCACTGATACCAATGATGGGGCACTTTTCCTCCCACTGACACCAACGATGGGGCACTATTCCTCCCACTGACACCAATGATAGGGCACTATTTTTCCCACTGACGCCAACGATGGGGCACTATTCCTCCCACTGATACCAATGATGGGGCACTATTCCTCCCACTGACACCAACGATGGTGCACTATTCCTCCCACTGACACCAATGATAGGGCACTTTTCCTCCCACTGACACCAATGATGGGGCACTATTCCTCCCACTGACACCAATGATGGGGCACTATTCCTCCCACTGACACCAATGATGGGGCACTATTGCTCACACTGACAGCAATGACGGGGCACTATTCCTTCCACTGATACCAATGATGGGGCACTATTCCTCCCACTGACACCAACGATGGGGCACTATTCCTCCCACACACACTAACGATGGGGCACTATTCCTCCTACTGACACCAATAATAGGGCACTATTCCTCCTACTGACACCAATAATAGGGCACTATTCCTCCTATAGACACCAATGATGGGGAACTATTCCTCTCACTAACACAAATGATGGGGCACAATTCCTTCCACTAACACCATTGATTGTCACTATTCTTCCCACAGATACCAAGGATGGGGCACTATTCCTTCCACTGACACCAATGATGAGCATTTTTCCTTCCTGAGCACACATTGTGAGCACACATTTTTTGGCCCGTTTTTTTCCACAACACGCATAGCGCAGCCCATCGATTTCGATGGGCTGCCCTACACGTGGCAAAGTAGCTCATGGGACATTGTGTCGTGTTCCAGTTTGCACACTTGCTACTGTACATTTTGCTGCATTCGTCGCCTATTTCTTTGCACGGTAAAATGTGTGTTTGCTTCTGTGTTTGGGGTGCCTTTAACAATTAATGGCACTGAGAGCGCAACTAGTTCATTTTAGGTGTATAAAGGTATCCATACACTAGACAATCCGATTGTACAATCTCTGTACGATCTCCTTTCATCACGAGTAAATAAAGTAAATGTGGCTTTAAGTGAATATATACACTGTATATCAGATTCATGCAAAAAAAAAAAAAACTTTTACATTAGAACTGGTACATTTGCAGGAATAGTATGGAAAACTCGAAACACAGGTTTCAACCAGACCAGTCAAGCCCATATGATCAACTGTAAGTGACATGTTGTGGCTACCGTGATTTTTCATGAGTGTTAAGAAATATCATAGAAAGGAGTAAAAAAGTAAAGAAATAGAAAACATAGACAAATAGAGAAAAGAAGAAGGAAGGTAGGGTAGAAATGGGTTCAAACATAAAATTATACCGGAATGAGTGGGGAGGGACGTGCCAGGATAAGGAAGGGGGTGGGTAAGATATTATGGGATGCCAGGCAGGCAAAAGTGCAGTCAAAGGCTTGAGTATATGTGCTATGAGTGGGTTTGGTCAAGTGTAAGTGGTATGAAATTTGAATAATAACCATGTGGTCCAGGTATGACTCTAGTGGTCAAGGGTATTATTTGCAATAGTTTGCTTTTCCTCCATATACGCTATTTAATTCATTATACCATGCCATTCAGTAATAGTAGGAGGTGTCATGCTCTTTCAATGTCTGGGGATGAGAGTTTTAGTTGTATTGAGAGGGTGGACTGTTAGAAAGCTTTGTATAGGCCTTCTGGGGTCTCTGTGTCATGTAGTAGATAGGTTTGGGGTGGCAAGGGGAAAGCTTGGCCTGTCAGACTATCCATAATGTTATGGATTTCCATCCAATAGGAAGTGATAAAGGGGTATTCCTACTAAATGTGGAGAATGGAACCAGAGGCACCACATCTTCTCCAACAAACAGAGGTTCCTGGGGACATTTTTGTAGATTTTGTGGGGTCCTACCTGTAACCTGAAAGGTTTGGGAGGACCCAGGCGGTAGGCACCCAAAGGAAAGACTCTGCACACACATTGGTTGAGAATGCAGAATATATTGTTAACAGTTTCAGTTACAATATTTGAGTCTATTCAACAGTAATAACTGAGCAGAAACACTTACACAGGAGATGGAACTCTAGCAAGAGAGCGGAAGACCGAGGCCAGCAGCACCTGGCTTAGAGGTGAAAGGCAGGCAGAGGCAATAGGTTCAATAGTGGATAAGTCCCCAAAGTAGTGTGCGTCAATCCCTATACTGTCCCTCCTCCTCTGGAACCTGTCCCTGCGCTAGGTTCACTCTCCCCGACCAGTGGGTACTTTTCCCTAACCACCACATGCAGAATGTAAACTAACTGCCCACCTGACCACCTTAAACGCATCTTGAAGATTCTGAGGCCACATGGAAAAATGCATTATGGTCAGAAGAGACTAAAATTTAATTATTTGGCCTCAACAACAAACAATATGTCTGGCGGGAATCCAATACAGCTCACCATCCAAATAACACCATTCCTACAGTAAAGCATGGAGGGGGTAATATCCTGTTATGGGGTTGTTTCTCTGCAGCAGAGACTGGAGCACTTCTCAGGATAGAAGGAAAAATTGATGGAGCAAAATACCATCAAATTCTTGAGAAAAATCTGCTGCCCTCTGCCAGAAAATCGTCAATGAGAAGACGGTTTACCTTCCAACATAACCCAAAGCACACATCAAAAATGAGCATATAGTGGTTGAAGGAGAAAAAGGTGAATGTCCTTGCATGACCTAGTCAGAGCCCAGACTTAAACCCCATTGAAAATCTGTGGAATGACTTGAAGACTGCAGTCCACAAACAGTCACCATTAAATTTAACTGAACTTGAGCAGTTCTGCAAAGAAGAGTGGGCAAATATTGCAAAGTCTAGATGTGCAAAGTTAGTAGAGACATATCCCAACAGAATAAAGACTGTAATTAAAGCAAAAAGTGGTTCAACAAGATACTTACATAAGGGGGTGATCCTCTTTCCAACCCAGTGATTCTGTTTTTGATTTTTTTTTCTTTTTTTTTCTAACATGTTGGTGTTATATCTTTCACTTGGATGTTATAAGTAAATACAACTGGATACAACAAAAATGTTACCTGTCATCATTTCAGGCCCAAAAGCAACAGAATGTAATTTTTTAGAGGGGGATGATTCTATACCTACTATACTTGTGTAAATGCGCTATACTCGGTTCTTGCATAAGAAATTTCTTCCTGGAAGATCTGGTGTACACACATCAAGGACAGTGAAGGTGATTTTTTTTTTTTAAAGGGATAGGTAGTCAGAAAATATGAAAAGGTAAACTAAACCCACGATCACCGCTGCAGTTACCTTTGTGGGTGATGAGGTGCCACCATCCATGTAACCTGGTGCAGCGTTCTTAGGGTTTGCAAACAGGCACTGTTCTTCCTTTTCTTTCCCTGGAGATGCCAGGACAGATCAGAGCGGTTCTGATCAGGTCCATCTTACTGAATGGGCATGCTGGGAAGTTGCCTGGGCGCCCCACTTGCCCAGGGGGCCCCACCTGCCCAGCTACCCAGCCCCAGCCAAGCATTAGCCCCGATTCCTGTGTGCATCCCTCCGCCGAACTTAGCAGGTGGCAAGCGTCTGTGGGACCTGCGTTGCTGTCAGGCCACTTGGGCTGTGGAGGGGGGAGCCCACAACTGCAGGAATGCCTGTCCGCCTCCACGGGAACAGGCACTCACAGGACAGTCGAGTCTGACTCCCGTCCGTGTGTGTTCACCGGACCCAGCCGCCGAACTTGGAAGCTGTCATTAGCCTGGCACTGCTGTACCAATAAATATCGCCTTATCAACAATTTGCATTTTTATTCTCGTGGGTGATTATGTAGGCAGGGCCCCAGTGCACTGCATTGCCCGGGGCCCTTTAATACTCTTAAGATGGCACTGGTTCTGATTGGTCAGTGCTTGCTCCAATCCTTCCCGACATCCATAGAAAAAGAAGAGAAAGAACAGCATTGTTTCAAACCCCAGGACTGTTGCGCCAGGCTATGTGGACAGAGAAACTCTATCACCCACAGAGGTAAGGTCAGCAGGGACTGAGGGGTGAGAAGGGTGTAAGGTGTAAGTTCACCTTTCTTTTTTTCTGAAGATGTGAACCAATCCATTACAGGAAACGCACCAAGATGGCATCAATTTTTGTATAAAAGCTGCACAATAATAATAATGATGTCAGTATTGCAGGTCACATAACACAAATGCTATGCGATTTATTTCTGGGTTTACAAACATGGTTTCCTTAGCATCCGGATTTTACTTTTGTTCGGAGGTTTGTGTACTTGCCACTGCTTCTATACCTAAACAGACGCAAGTGCGAGCGGTTGCCAGGAGGTGAGGGAAGCACGTCTGTCTCAGAATCACACCACTTTGTAGCTCGGCCCCTTTCCTGTACGAGGAAGAGATAGGAAGGAAATATTTATAGTATGACAAGAATCTGGAAACTCTCTGTACTTGCTACACCTTCCTTGAACAATGCAGCCAAGAGCTGCTGACCCACCCGGGCTGTAAACCTTATGACAGCGGCTTTGTGTCAAAGAACAGCAAGGAGTCCTGGGTTGTCACCTGACCACTGACCGATAGGTCACACCATACCATACACAGATTTCAGGTGAAAGAAACACACTGATAGCTTATAACATAATCTCCATCGACTGCTCTTCACCAAAACTTGGCCTCCAGACCACAAATCCAGATCACAATAAAAAAAACAGCTGTTTCCCTGGGTATGGGATTTGTTTTTGCCAGAGATTTTGGAGCTATAAATCAGTTCCAAACTTTAAGGAGCTTCAGCGTATGTTTAGGTTCTATCTAGCCATTGCAGGCTGTGTGATCTGAGCCTAAAGTAGGCCCAATGAACTTTAGTGATGTTGACTATAGCCTCGTACACACGCAACGAATTTCCGCCGACCGGTCATCCGTCTTTTGTCCAGAGAGGTGTCTGTTGGTTGGAATGTGCTCTAGACTGCACACGAATTTTCCCGCACGACAGAATTCTATTTTAGAAGTGATGTCATGTGTTGGATTGCTTTCTATGTGTTCTTTCATCTCTGAGCATGCCTAGTCTTGCTCATAAGATTTTTCCCCGTCTAAATCTGTACTAATGATGCGAAAATCGGACGTGTGTTGACGGAGGACAAAAATTTTAATGCGTGCACATCAGGATTTTGTCAGCCGAAAAGTCGGAGTCAGCTGTCAAAAGCACCATACTAACAATCCGAAAATCGGCAGATCGGTCGTCGGACGAAATTTCCCGGCCGAATCTCTTATCATGTGTACGGGGCTTTGGCCTGACTTTCCGCCCCTCCCCTGCTTCATTAATACAGCCCGTACTATAATTCCCAAGTATCCCTCTTTTAGGTTCAATGTACTAATCAGTATAAATAAAATTACCTTAACTATGGTATTAAAGCAGAGTTCCACCCATATTTGCAAGTTGCTTATACTCACATGCCCATCCGCAGTGCAGCCCTAAATGGGTATTCATTTTTTTTTTTTAACCACTTAAGCCCTGGAGGATTTGGCTGCTCAATGACCAGGCCCTATTTTGCGATTCGGCACTGCGTTACTTTAACTGACAATTGCGCAGTCATGCGACGCTGTACCCAAACTAAATTGACGTCCTTTTTTCCCACAAATAGAGCTTTCTTTTGGTGGTATTTGATCACCTGTGCGATTTTTATTTTTTGCGTTATAAACAAAAAAAGAGCGACAATTTTGAAAAAATAACAATATTTTTCACATTCTTTTATATGAAATTCTCAAAAAAAAAAAAGTAAAAATCAAAGTTTTTTAACATTTTAGGCCAATTTGTTTTCTGCTACATATTTTTGGTAAAAAAAAATCACAATACGCGTATTTTGATTGGTTTGCGTTTACTAACTACGGGAAAGATTTATGTAATCTTTATTGTTTTTTTTTTAACTAGTAATGGTGGCGATCTGTGATTTTTTTTGCGGGACTGCGACATTGCGGCGGACAGATCGGATCCCTAACTGACATTTTTGACACTTTTGGGGGTACCAGTGACATTACTACATTAATCAGTGCTAAAAATGTGCACTGTTACTGTAAAAATGACACTGGCAGTGAAGGGGTTAATTTTATTGGAGAGGGAGGGGTTAATGTATGCCTGGTGCTTACTGACGTGTGTGGGGGGAGGTGACTGAGTGACACAAGGACAGATCGCATGTTCAGCTATGCTGAATCCTGCAATCTGACCCTGCCTGTCACTTTGGAGATCCGCCCGCTTGTGTTTACACAGGCGGGCGGATCTCCACACTCGATTCCCCGACGATCGGGGAAGAGCAGCGGCGATCGCCGCTGCTCCTCCCCTGGCCCGATTCCCGATGTGACTGAATACAGCGGGAGCGCACGCGCCGCCTAGAAGGGGGAGGGTCTGCCGACGTAGGTCTACGTCGTCAGACCTACAAGAGCCACTTTGCCGCAGTACTATCAACGTGAGCAGCGGTAAAGTGGTTAATGATCAGGCCATTTTTTGCGATTCAGCACTGCATTACTTTAAAGGACAATTGCGCAATTGTGCGACGCTGTACCCAAATAAAATTGATGTCCTTTTTTTCCCACAAATAGAGCTTTCTTTTGGCAGTTTTTGATCACCATTGCGTATTTTATTTTTGGCGCTATAAACAAAAATAGAGCGACAATTCTGAAAAAAAAAAAATATTTTTTTTTCACATTCTGCTATATAACATTCCCAAAAAAAAAATGTTTTAACATTTTAAGCCAATTTGTTGTCTGCTACATATTTTTGGTAAAAAAAAAATCGCAATCAGCGTGATTTGATTGGTTTGCGCAAAAGTTATCGCATCTACTAACTACGGGAAAGATTTATGTCATTTTTCTTGTTTTTTTTTTTTTAATAGTAATTACTCGTTAAAAAAAAAAAAAAACACCAAAAATGACATAAATCTTCCTCAGTTAGTAAACGCAATAACTTTTGCGCAAACCAATCAAAATACGCTTATTGTGATTTTTTTTTTACCAAACATAGGTAGCAGAAAACAAATTGGCCAAAAATTTAAAAAAATTTTGATTTTTACATTTTTTTTGGGGGGGGGGGGGAATTTCATATAAAAAAATGTGAAAAATATTGTTATTTTTTCGAAATTTACGCTCTTTTTTTGTTTATAGCGCAAAAAGTAAAAATCGCACAGGTGATCAAATACCACCAAAAGAAAGCTCTGTTTGTGGGAAAAAAAGGACGTCAATTTAATTTGGGTACGGCGTTGCACGGCCGTGCAATTGTCAGTTAAAGTCGCACAGTGCCGAATCGCAAAAAGTGGCCTGGACGTAAGACAGCAAAATCCTCCGGTGGTAAAGTGGTTAAGGGGGCAAATCCTTCCGGTCCAGAAGTGGATAGCAAGGGCATGATTTAACTTTGGTCAAAGCTGCATAGGTTGTTTTTAAATACAGATGCCCCTTATCTGCATTGGACGTTTTTCGCTAAAGCTGAATTAACCTTTTAAAGCCTAAGTTTAGTACAAAAAAAAAGGTGAAATAAGCACAAAGGACAGAACTTACTAATAATGTGAATTGTCCCATGTGCTGCTGGCTTCTACATTCATTGAAAGCCTTCCTCCTCTGAATCCCCCCCTCTACACTTGACAAGTGTATCTTCTGGTGCAGTGGGGGTTTATAATCCTCCTGATAAACCTGAGACAGGCACTCGTGCTCTATGAATGAAGGACAGGTTCACATCTTCCATTCATTGATCAGTGGGTGACTGAGGGGCAGTTAAACAGAGGCTCAGCCTCCTATTTTTACTGCTGCCCATGTGAAAGAGTCCTAACACCTCTGTATTTTTTTTTGCCAATGTTATTTCTGATTTAAGACAAAGCCTCTTTTCTCAAATGCCATGGAGGAACAGATTTTCCAACAATTCATTTTGTAAAGCGCTTTGTAAACTGTTGGCGCTGTATAAATCCTGCCTAATAATAATTCATGCCATATCAGTCACATATCAGTACAAGAATAGAACTTCCTCTAGATTCAGTCTCAGCCTTGTGGAGGTCACACATGAATGACTTCATCTACTGGAAGTCTCATGTCCATAGCAGGAATGTGTTTCAAAACTCATCAGCGGCAGATTGTTCCCTGTTATTTTTTGGTTTCTTAACAGAGAAGTGTGCGTCATAGGACAGTATGGAGAAATAAGCCGTGTGCCAATCACGGGCCTCTTCACCAAAAAGACACATTATTGTCACGGACCTAAAGTTCAGTTTTTCCCTTTAGGCCCCTTTCACGCGAGGCCAATCCGCTCGGCGAACTCCACTAGCTCAGCGGGAATCGCTCCATTGAGCAGGAGGATGACAGGTCCGTCTCCGCTCACTGTGCAGAGACGGACCTGTCAGAGTCCCGCTCTCCTCTATGGGGATGAAAACGGAAAGCGTGTCTGTTTTCATCCAATCCCATTCGATCTGACCCGCTGGTCAGATCGCCATCCGTCTGTTTTTAGCGGATCTTGTTGGATCAGATGACAGACAGGTGTCAGCGGACACATCGTCGCTGACATCCGCCTCCCCATAGAGGAGAATAGGTGGCCCGATCAGGTCTGCCTGAAAAAAGGACAGGCACACCTGATCAGTCCGATTGTGTGAAAGGGACCTAAATCAGAATGAATATGTGAAAAGCTAGTTAGGGTCTATCCAATCACAGGGGCATTTACATGACTTTTAGATATGTTTTAAAAAGAGCGCGATGAATGACACCTGCATTGCACCGTGCATAGAGCTTTGCCTTGTATTGTTGCCACAGTGTACAAGTGTGAATAGGCCCCTAAAATAAACCTGTGCTATTGCCGTTTCATTTATTCGCACCCCCTTAAAATAAGACGACCAGATTTTTAAAATTAATCTGAGGACATATTTTTTTTTTTGGCAAATGTTAAACTATTTTATAAGCATATTTTTATATATGCAGTGTATGTGGTATGTGTTTATGGAATGATTGTATGATATATATGTTATTTATCACATTTTGTCCATGAGTTAAAAAAAATATATACTTTTATAATTTTTTGGGATATGACTACTAAATGTTAAGATAAGATAAAAAAAAAAAAAACGTTTCAATGCATATTTTGTATTTATAACAATATAAATGAACAATTCAGAACAGTAAAAGATTGGATGGTAACAACACATAGGATACCTTCCAACAGAAATAATCAAATAATAATAGCTAACTGTTATAAGACTACAAATGTTAAAGGAACAGTTAGGCACTGTAACTAAATCAAAATTAAGTTTTTATGGTGTCAGGAGGTCCATGAGTGCCGTCTTACCTTACGGGATTAACCACTTAAGGACCAGGCCTATTTCTGACACATGTTGTTTACAAAAAAAAATTTATTTTGTGCTAGAAAATTACTAGCAACCCCCCAAACATTATCTATATATATACACAGTGCCTTGCGAAAGTATTCCGCCCCCTTGAACTTTTCGACCTTTTGTCACATTTCAGGCTTCAAACATAAAGATATAAAACTGTAATTTTTTGTGAAGAATCAACAACAAGTGGGACACAACCATGAAGTGGAACGAAATTTATTGGATATTTCAAACTTTGTTAACAAATAAAAAACTGAAAAATTGGGCGTGCAAAATTATTCAGCCCCTTTACTTTTAGTGCAGCAAACTCTCTCCAGAAGTTCAGTGAGGATCTCTGAATAATCCAATGTTGACCTAAATGACTAATGATGATGAATAGAATCCACCTGTATGTAATCAAGTCTCCGTATAAATGCACCTGCACTGTGATAGTCTCAGAGGTCCGTTTAAAGTGCAGAGAGCATCATGAAGAACAAGGAACACACCAGGCAGGTCCGAGATACTGTTGTGGAGAAGTTTAAAGCCGGATTTGGATACAAAAAGATTTCCCAAGCTTTAAACATCCCAAGGAGCACTGTGCAAGCGATAATATTGAAATGGAAGGAGCATCAGACCACTGCAAATCTACGAAGACCTGGCCGTCCCTCTAAACTTTCAGCTCATACAAGGAGAAGACTGATCAGAGATGCAGCCAAGAGGCCCATGATCACTCTGGATGAACTGCAGAGATCTACAGCTGAGGTGGGAGACTCTGTCCATAGGACAACAATCAGTCGTATACTGCACAAATCTGGCCTTTATGGAAGAGTGGCAAGAAGAAAGCCATTTCTTAAAGATATCCATAAAAAGTGTTGTTTAAAGTTTGCCACAAGCCACCTGGGAGACACCAAACATGTGGAAGAAGGTGCTCTGGTCAGATGAAACCAAAATCAAACTTTTTGGCAACAATGCAAAACGTTATGTTTGACGTAAAAGCAGCACAGCTCATCACCCTGAACACACCATCCCCACTGTCAAACATGGTGGTGGCAGCATCTTGGTTTGGGCCTGCTTTTCTTCAGCAGGGACAGGGAAGATGGTTAAAATTGATGGGAAGATGGATGGAGCCAAATAGAGGACCATTCTGGAAGAAAACCTGATGGAGTCTGCAAAAGACCTGAGACTGGGACGGAGATTTGTCTTCCAACAAGACAATGATCCAAAACATAAAGCACAATCTACAATGGAATGGTTCACAAATAAACATATCCAGGTGTTAGAATGGCCAAGTCAAAGTCCAGACCTGAATCCAATCGAGAATCTGTGGAAAGAACTGAAAACTGCTGTTCACAAACGCTCTCCTTCCAACCTCACTGAGCTTGAGCTGTTTTGCAAGGAGGAATGGGCAAAAATTTCAGTCTCTCGATGTGCAAAACTGATAGAGACATACCCCAAGCGACTTACAGCTGTAATCGCAGCAAAAGGTGGCGCTACAAAGTATTAACTTAAGGGGGCTGAATAATTTTGCATGCCCAATTTTTCTGTTTTTTATTTGTTAAAAAAGTTTGAAATATCCAATAAATGTTGTTCCACTTCATGATTGTGTCCCACTTGTTGTTGATTCTTCAAAAATATTACAGTTTTATATCTTTATGTTTGAAGCCTGAAATGTGGCAAAAGGTCGCAAAGTTCAAGGGGGCCGAATACTTTCGCAAGGCACTGTATATATATATATATATATATATATTATATATATATATATATATATATATATATATATATATATATAATATATATGTGTGTGTGTGTATGTATATATATATATATTTTTTTTTTTAGCAAAGACTGTGGAGAAAACCTAACAGTAAAGTTAGCCCAATTTTTTTTGTATACTGTGAAAGTAGATGTTACGCCGAGTAAATAGATACCCAACATGTTACGGTTTAACATTGCACACACTTGTGGAATGGCAACAAACTACGGTACTTAAGAACCTCCATAGGCAACATTTTAAAAAACTTTAACGGTTACCAGTTTAGAGTTACAGAGGAGGTATTTTGCTAGAATTTTTGCTCTCTCGCTGACGATCGCGACGTGTTATTTGAACACCGTTTACATTTGCGAGCGCGACTTACGTATGTGTTTTCTTTGGTGCGCGAGCTCACGAGGACGTGCTTTAAAAAAAAAAAATTCCTATTTTATTTTATTTTTTATTTTTAACACAGTTTTTAAAATAAAATAAAAAATCTGATCACTTTTATTGCTGTCACAAGCAATGTAAACATCCCTTGTGACAGTAATAGGCAGTGACAGGTACTCTTTATGAAGGGATCTGATGTATAAAGGACCCCAAACCCCTCCTCTGCACTTCAAAGTATTGAAAACGCTGAAATCTGCATTTTTGAATACTGACAGTTTTTTAAATCGACGTCATTGGCAGCCGAGTAAACCGGAAGCAACGTCTTGCAGCTGAGTAAACCGGAAGAGACGTCGTGACTCCCAACCAGGGACTCCCATTCATAAAACTGGCTTGAAAAAGGCTCCCTGGAGGAGCCTTCCAATTTAAAGAGTTTTCTAAACCGGAAGAGTCAGGATGCTGGGAGATTGGGGCTGGAACACAGACTTTGGAGTTAAACTCTTTGAGAAAGGTGAGCCAGTGCCAGGGACATCCTGGCACCATAACAACTTCATTTAGATGAAGTTGTTTTAGTGCCTGGAGTGTTCCTTTAATATGTTATGGGACCGGTTAAAGCTAAAAGCTGAAGATCTATTTGTGATTAGATCATAGGATTAATACATATAGAACTTAGAGTGGAGCAGTGTGGTTATACACAATGGGTCATATGACTAAAGAGCAGTTCTGGAGCAAAGTGTTTTGCATCAGAAGTTCTCTTCTTACATATCCCCAATATACAGCATAGTGTTTAGGCACTCATGTCATAAGCAACACTTAAAAGACACATTGAATCCTTGTAAGATGGTTAAAAAAAAAAAGGAAAAAATGTGGCAATGATGGGCATTGATAGGTGACAATGATGGGCACTGATAGGCAGCAATGATATGCACTGAAAGGCAGCACTAATATGCGGCAATGATGGGCAATGATGGGCTCTGATAGGCGGCAGTGATATGCGGCAATGATGGGCTCTGATAGGCACCACTGATATGCAGCAATGATGGGCACTGATAGGCGGCAGTGATGGGCACTGATATCTATGTGGCAATGAAGAGCACTGATAAGCGGCCATGATGGGCACTGATAGGCAGGACAAATGGGCACTGATAGGTGGCAATGATGCGCACTGATAGGCGGCAATGATGGGCACTAAAAGGTGGCACTGACAGGCGTTACTGATAAGGAGGGGAGGCACTGATATAAGGGGACTGTGAGCAAATTAGGGTCTCTAAGGGAGATCACCAACCATTAGATCAGCAGTCAGTACTCTTAGAGACCCTCATTAGCTCACAGTCCCCTTATATCAGTGCCCCACATTCTTCCTTAGAGACCTCCAGAGATTAAAGAGACCCCCCACTTATATCATTGCCCCCTGCCTTCTTTAACACATCCATTCAGATTGCCTTACCAGCGGGACCCAGGAGCTACTGCAACCATGGAGGGAAGTGTAAGAGCTGAGTTGGGGGGCGGAGCTGGGAGGTGGAGCCACTCTAGGGCTATTTACCTCCCACTATGCAGTGTGAACAGCAGAAAAAACATGTCATTGGTTGCTGGGACAGCAGCTAATGACTGCAAAGGAGATCATCGAGGCAGCAGCAGTGGCGGCGGGGGGTGAGAGAGGCAGAGAGGCGCAGCCAACAGGAATTTAATTTAGTGGAGCGCAGTGCTGGCACTAGCTCTATCCCCAGGACATACTTACTGGATGGATAGATGGATGGGACTGGAAGTATGTTATGCCCAAGTCACAGGTGGACAGAGACCCGGGCACAAGTGTCTAAACCTGGACTGTCCGGGGCAATACCAGACAGGTGTTGCTGGACAAAGCATAGACTTGAATTAAAGTATAACTAAAAGCATAACTTTTTTTTTTAGTTTTGGCTATGTAGCACCCTCCTAGGTAGGTTCTAGAGAGAGAAAGTGTAGTTTTGAATCCTGTCTGCTTACCAGTGGGATTGCAGGTAAATCTATAATGTTATCTGCCTATCAGAGAGCAGGACCTGTAAGTGAGGTCTGCTCAATGTGCTCAGGTGTAACTCATTCTGTCTGCAGAGTGTTTCACACTGGTCCAGTAAGGAGGCATGTTGGACAGTGGGAGGAAACCTGACAAATGAGTGCACAGGTGTTTGATACAGCCCCGGTGATTTGACAGAGGAAAGTGCCTCGTTGCATGCTGGGATACTTAATAAATGCCAGAAGCACATGTGCTCGGGGTCTTTCGACTGGATAGCGGAGTCCTGGAGGGAGGGGGCGGCTGCCTCCTCCTCTGTAGAGATGCCATGCGGCCTCAGGGGTTTGACCTGAGGGCCTGGAGAGTGCTAGTGAGGAACTGAACCCAGAGGTCCTGTGAAGCTGACAAAGGGGAGACGCTGGAGGATCTGATTCTACAGTACAGTGAGTACAGATCTGTGTCAAGGGGCCTGAACTGAGGAGGGGGGGGCACCCCTGCAGCTAAAAGAGTCCATGGACAGGTGTCAGTAAGGGGGATGCTAGTGAGTGTCCTGAAGAGAATGTAGATTCACCAAGTCTATTGCTGGAGAGAAAAGAGCAAGGAGACTTAACCCTTTCTATACATGTGGCAGTATAGATTAAGCAGTGGAGCTGCTTCCACAAGCAACCTGGTGAGGCCAAGTGAGAGTTGTCCTTATCCATTGTGAATAGTTACAGTTGGAGTATCCTACTATTCCCTTCTCCCATTCAAGTTCCAAAATAAACATTAAAAACCAATACCCCATGGACTGTTTATTGAGTGACGAGCCATCGGCAGTAAGGAGGGATGTGTGAACTGTACCCTAAGTGACTGTGTGCTGGTAATCAGAAGAGGCCCAACAAGTCATCATACAGCAAGCCCTATGGGAACAGTGCTACATATAGATTGGAGAGGGACTAGAATGGTTGTCAGTTTTTATTGTTATCAGTGCCCCCATTAAAGCGGATGTAAACCGCTGGCCATTTTTTTTTTCTGTGAACCTGCAAGGTTAAGCCATTAAAGTGGTTGTAAACGCTTACATATACCAGTGAAGTAACTGGCCTCAGGTGATACAAAGAGATGAAACAAATCATCCTACACAAGTTTTAAATGTTTATTTACAGTCTATTCTTCTCTAAATCCATTCAAAGTCCAGAATTTGTAAAGCTTGTCTGAGCTGTCAGAAAAACAGGGATGGGGAGTGATAATTACTCTCTGCAGAGCTCAGTGAGGAGAGCTCTGAGAACTGATTGGAGGGAAAGGACATACCCCTTTCACACAGCACACAGGAACAGAGCTTAGGCTGTCAATCAGCTGGAGGTCCCTCCCCTGTCACTATTTTTTACTTGGTGTCAGGAAAACTTGTCAGAAGTGATTAATGCTGATTGCAGAGGAACAAAGCAGAAGACTGAAATGACACTTAACACTCCTAATTGAGACAAGTACACACTATAGAGGGACATGCTGTGTTCATATTTCATGTCTGAAGATTAACAACCACTTTAAACCCAATGAGCCTTAAAACATAACTTTTATTACAAAAATAAAATAAAATTCAAAAAGATTGGTGAAACAAACTTTTTATTTATAAGCTACATCTCCTGCAGATGCAGGCTGGGAAAGCAGAAGTAGAGATTGGACTAAAACCTATTTCTTAAGAGATAACTAGCTCTATCTAATCTAAACTCAGTCCACATGTACTATATCCTGCCTCCAAAACTCAATAAACATTAAAACTCAAATTTCTGCACATTTCGATAAATCTTCAATAAACACCTAAGTGAAACAAAAATCAATCCCCAAAATACCCAAATAATAATATAATAATATTGTGCTCAAATAAACACACTTGCGTTTGGCACACCATAATTTTTTTTTTTTTTTTTTTTTAATGTGTGACACTAATTCACCCCTGACGAAGTCCTGGTATTTGGCCTAAACATGTTGGGTATTTTGGGCTTTAATGGTGAGTGAAATGCATGGTGAGATACATGCATTGCTCTTGTGCCAAAAGTGTATTATTTATTTTTATTATGTGAAACGTATTCACCCCTGATGAAGTTCTGTTATGGAATGGCAGGAAGGAGTGCCTTGCTTATTTCATTTAAAACCAAATACTTAACTATAAATAAGGCAACACAGACTGTTAATTTTGGAATAATAAGGCCGCGGCCATTTATTACTGGTTTACCAATTTAATAATAAATAACCAATATACATAATATTACAAACCACAACCCAGTCATGAACAACTCAGGTTGTACAATAAATATAACCAAATAAATAAAACCATCCATATATTACATCCAAATTCTCGTCCCCCTCTGCAAAGCAGAGGTGACCCAACCAGATAATAATTATGGCCGCGACAAACCAAAAGGGAGGGGGGGGGGAACGCTGAGTTGAGATGTCCTGAAGATTGAGCCTTTTCCAGACCAGAGCCGTTCTTAAATAGCCCCTAAGACCACTTTTGGCGGGCACTTTGAGCGGGAATAAAGAGAGGGAAGGTACCCCATTTGCTGCTAAAAATAGAGGTGACCAGAAACTCCCCAGATACCCAGCCTAAACTCCCCAGATACTCAAAAGAGTGGGCTTTTTTGAGCGGGAAAGGGGAGCCAGAAGGCTTAGGAGTCAAAAGTTCAAAACCCCTAGTAAAGAAGGGGACAAAATGGCTGAAAAAATGTTGGGTATTTTGGGGTTTAATGGTGAGTGAAATGCATGGTGAAATACGTGCATTGCTCTTGTGCCAAAAGTAAATTATTTATTTTTATTATGTGAAACTTATTCACCCCTGACGAAGTCCTGTTATTTGACCTACACATGTTTGGTATTTGGGGGTTTAATGGTGAGTGAAATGCATGGTGAAATACGTGCATGGCTCTTGTGCCAAAAGTCCATTGTTTATTCCCCACATAGTGATCCATTTATAATGATATTTTGTAAATTCAGGCAAAGTGTTAGAGTGTTCCTATCTGCTATAACCATTGGGTCCAATAGATCGTAACAAATTTCAGTACCCTATAGCAGCCAATCAAATTTCCTTTTTACAAAAATCCTCTTAAGAAAGAAAAGAATTCTGATTGGTTGATATGGGTGGCTTGTTCTTCGCCTTGCTGCAATTTCAGAATGGTTTCTGTTTATATAAGGGAAGTGTCACTCCCACCTATCTCTAGTAATCTGACAATCGCCAGAGGCAGACACGAAATCTATCTCTAAATTAAGTAAACTGTGCAAGGAAAGAGGCTTCCCAGCTGTTCTTCCCCGGTACGCCCAGCCTTGTTTCCTAGAATTATGAACACTCTTTTACAGAAGACTTCCATCTGTACAACAGGATTCTGAAGAATCAAAACTAAGCCTGGAGCAAAAAAACGATCAGCTCTCACAACCACATGTGTAAAAGGATCTCCATTCTGTGGATGAACAGATTTGACAATTATTTAAGTAATTGGTGCTGTCATAACTGTGCTGTGATTTCTTTACTGGTCTACATGTTGTACATTCCTGACATGTCCAAATATACATCAACAGTAGAATTTTTCAAAACAGCCTTATTATTATCTTTCATCTCCATTCAGTGACTTTGCCTAGGCTGGGGTGATGTCATCAGTCTGCTGCAAGTAGGAGGATGCATATCCTTAGTCTCCTCTTGTCCGGTGATAAAGCCACAGGATTGTAATTTTGTAGTAAGCCACGAAGTGAGAGGCCGCAGCAGTAGACTTATATGTGTCAGACATGTGTGAACCCAGCCAAGAACAGCTTGTTACATTTAAGGCAGTGGTGGGATTCAGCCGGTTCGCACCGGTTCTAGAGAACCTGTTACTAAAAATTGACAAGTTCGCAGAACCCGCTGACTTACTGCTTGTAGTCAGACTTACTGCTCAGTGACCCGTTGCACCATCTAGAATGGATCATCCGCATCCGATCCGACTCCGCTGGCTCTGGCTGTGGCCGCTCTCTCTCTGCTGTGGGAGGCGGGCGGGAGCCCACACACAGCACTGGTTGCTAGAGCCGCTTGGCGTCTAGCAACCAGTGACGTCACATCTTCCTCCTCCACGCCGCCGCCCCGCCTACTCCAATTTGGCTCTGCCTCCATTCCATCCACTTCTTTCAGAGCGATTAGCACTGCAGGCTGCCTGCAGGTGCATGCAGCATGTGAGGAGAAACGGCAAGGTGGAAACAAGAGGATTCTGGAGGAGCTCAAATAAATGTTCTTCACTCTTCAGCCTTCAGGTATGAGTCACTGATTGTCAGACCTTAAATGTTTTTATTAAAAAGGAGTGAATTAAGATAGATAGGCAACAAAGACTCCTATACCATGTGTGGTACACTTCCCAGGTGTCAGGAACAAATCCTCCTGAAGAGCGAACACATTAATGGTGCTGCTAATGTGGTCGCTCTTCAGAAGGATTTGTTCCTGACACCTGGGAAGTGTAACACACATGGTATAGGAATCATGGTAAATGTTTTACAAAGAGATATCATTTTTAAATACCTAGGCCCCCTTGACCTTGACCCTTAAGAAGTGACTGTACTTAACCACTTCTGGACCGGAAGATTTTCCCCCATTCATGACCAGGCCATTTTTTTTTGCGATTCGGCGCTGCGTTACTTTAACTGACAATTGCGCGGTCGTGTGGTGGTCAGTGAGAAGAATGCTCCTTACATTGGTGGTCAGTGAGAAGAATGCTTCTTACATTGGTGGTCAGTGAGAAGAATGCTTCTTACATTGGTGGTCAGTGAGAAGAATGCTTCTTACATTGGTGGTCAGTGAGAAGAATGCTCCTTACATTGGTGGTCAGTGAGAAGAATGCTCCTTACATTGGTGGTCAGTAGGAAGAATGCTCCTTACATTGGTGGTCAGTAGGAAGAATGCTCCTTACATTGGTGGTCAGTAGGAAGAATGCTCCTTACATTGGTGGTCAGTGAGAAGAATGCTCCTTACATTGGTGGTCAGTAGGAAGAATGCCCCTTACATTGGTGGTCAGTGGGAAGAATGCCCCTTACATTGGTGGTCAGTGGGAAGAATGCTCCTTACATTGGTGGTCAGTGGGAAGAATGCTCTTTACATTGGAGGTCAGTGGGAAGAATGCTCCTTACATTGGAGGTCAGTGGGAAGAATGCTCCTTACAAAGGAGGTCAGTGGGA
The DNA here is from genome assembly GCF_965119305.1 of Pelophylax lessonae. Classification (NCBI taxonomy): domain Eukaryota; kingdom Metazoa; phylum Chordata; class Amphibia; order Anura; family Ranidae; genus Pelophylax; species Pelophylax lessonae. The sequence goes on along the minus strand of NC_138771.1, from coordinate 600,899,717 downwards.
AGAATGCTCCTTACATTGGTGGTCAGTGGGAAGAATGCTCCTTACAAAGGAGGTCAGTGAGAAGAATGCTTCTTACATTGGTGGTCAGTGAGAAGAATGCTTCTTACATTGGTGGTCAGTGAGAAGAATGCTCCTTACATTGGTGGCCAGTGAGAAGAATGCTCCTTACATTGGTGGTCAGTAGGAAGAATGCTCCCTAAATTGGTGGTCAGTGGGAAGAATGCCCCTTACATTGGTGATCAGTGGGAAGAATGCTCCCTACATTGGTGGTCAGTGAGAAGAATGCCCCTTACATTGATGGTCAGTGGGAAGAATGCTCCTTACATTGGCGGTCAGTGGGAAGAAGGAGGAGGACACACCCAAGGAGCTCTCTGTGAGATCCAGCCTTTTTTCAAGCCTTGGCTTGAGGTGGGTGGGGGATGGAACTCCACCAGTAAGGGGGAGGGTGGCTGAGTTGATTTTGGAAATGGGGTTTAAAGTCTGTGATATTTTTGCTTTAATTTGCCCGGTGGGGAGTTATGAATTTGATTTGTCGTTTGTAAAACCTGAAAGTTTGGATCTCTTCTGGGAGAGATTTAGGAGGTGCAAGGGCCTTCAGCAGTGGAGTGGTTTGGTGCCAAAAGTGATTTCAAGACAGCCTCTGATAAAATCAGTGACCATTTTGGTGCGTAACGAATCCATACCAGAGGCTGATTTATTAGTATGGCTACGCCGATATGGCGAGGTCCTCACTCCACTGCGGAAGGTCCTTGATGAGCATGGGATATGGACAGGGGCCTGGACAGTGTCACTAAAATTGGGGGTGCTGGGCGATGTAGTTCAGCACCTTCCCTGCTCAGCCTTTCTGGGTAGGGATAGGCTGACCATTTTCTACCAAGGTCAGCCTAAGGTGTGCAATAAATGTGGTGATAAAGGCCACTTTGCATCGTCCTGCACCCACAAGAAGTGCTCACTGTGCCAGGATTTAGGCCATTTGGCCAGAGAATGCACCCAGATTCGGTGCAATTTGTGCCAGCAGCTGGGTCATCCATATAGCCAGTGCCCAGAGGCACTGCATAACTTGCCAGGATTGGAGACTGAGCTGCAGAGGCTTGATAAAGAAGATGAAGCAGCTGAAGTTAGAGAGGAAATTGTTGCTGCCCCTCCTGTGTCTGTTGTGTCAGATTCTGTTTCCCCTGGTGATGTGGTCCCTGAGTCTGTCCTTCCTGTGTCTGTTGTGTCAGATTTTGTTTCCCCTGGTGATGTGGTCCCTGAGTCTGTCCCTCCTGTGGTTGTTCCTACATCTACTGTGCGTAGATCCTCCAGACTAGCGGAAGCTGCTGGGGGGGCGGGTATAGTGGATCTTCCCCCTCGGCCTACTCCACCTCCAGTCCCTGTCTCTCGACACCGCAAACGCGGCCAAGAGGGTGCAGGGGTGCTGGATGGTGGTGGGGTCGATGGGGTTGAGGGAGGGGTGTCCATGTCCCATGTCTCACCCTCTGTTGTGGAGGATTCGGATGAGGAGGGGTGGGAGAGGACAAAGAGGAAGAAAAAGAAGAAGAGGAAGACCAGTAAAGCGGTCATTTCTTCCTTACAGTTAGAGCCAGGAGGGGTTCCTCTTGGCAACACATTTTCGGTTTTATCAGGGGAGGAGTTGGTGTCGGATTTATCTATTTGTTTATCATCTATGGATGAGGGGGAGTCACATAGTGTAAAGAGAGCTGTTTCGGGTGATGAGAGTGTGGTGGAGGTTAAGAAACGACTACCCCAATCATCCTGATGGCAGTGCCCGCTCTGATAAAGGTGGCGACCATTAATGTCGCCAGCGTGAAATCTGCAAGAGCTCGTGATATTGCCTTATTTTTGCTCAGTGAGTTTGATGCTGAGATTTTATTTTTGCAAGAGACCTGGCTCAATACTTTGGCCGATGTCCATCTAGCAAAAAGGGAGTGGAGATGCGGTCCCTCCTTTTGGTCTCTTGCGGCTGAGCCTTGCAGCGGAGTAGCGGTTCTTTTTAAAACCGATATGGTAACGTGCCGGCGGATAATTGAGGTAGAAATGGGGAGATGCATGGTCTTAGACGTCTCTGTTAGGGGGCAGGACCTGCGCCTGATCAATATCTATGGACCGCAGTCAAAATGGGACAGGAAATGCCTCCTCACAAAGATCAAGCCCTTCCTTTTTACATCCCAGCAGGTTGTCTTTGGAGGTGACTTTAACACCATAATTAGGCCTGAAGACAGGAGGGTCTCCATAGACAGGCTGGGTTATGATAGCGTTTTTCTTAGAGATATGGTTAGACAAGCAGGCCTGGTAGATGTGCACATTAAGCACTGCCCTGGCAGCACGGGATTCACATTTCAGAGAGGGAATAGTCAGAGTAGGATAGATAGGTTTCTTTTAAAGGAGAACTCTGCTTTCTCGGCTCCTGAGTTGAGGGCGGTGGAGTTCTCTGACCACTGTATGCTGTCTGTGACTCTGAATGCCTCGGACACTCCACCCAGGGGAAGGGGTACCTGGAAACTGAATTCGGCTCTCCTGGAAGATGTAGAGGTAAGACAATCCTTTGAGGATTTTTTTCAGGCACAGGTTTCTATTCTGGACTTTTGCAGCAGTAAGTCAGAGTGGTGGGAGCTTGTGAAACAAAGGGCGATTGGACTTTTCAAGGCCATAAGTAAGAAGAAGCAGCTTGGTATGTATATTGCCTACCAGCATTTGCGGAGGAAGCTTGATCGTCTTGTCTCGTATGGAGGAGATCCAGGGGAGATCTCGGAGGTAAAGCTTCTTCTTAGGAAGTGTCAATACGACCGGCATGCCTCTTTGGTTCTGGAGAGAGATTATGGGAAATATCACTCGCCTGATCCTTACCAGAACTGTAAGCAAGGCATAGCAGTTAAGACGGTCATAGGTCTGAGAGATAGTACGGGTTCCCTGGTGAAGTCCAGATCAGGGATCCTGGAGATCTTCAGGTCATATTACGCAGACCTTCTGGGAAGAAAGGACCTTAGTCGGGACAGGATGGAAAGCTTTCTGGATTCTACTCCAGGATTGGGAAATGATACATTGCCTTTGATGGATTTGACGGAACCAATTTCAGCGGATGAGGTAGTTCGTGCTATAGAGAAGCTGGCTACCAAAAAGTCGCCTGGGCCAGATGGGTTGACAGCTGAATTTTACAAGTGTTTTAAGTCCATTCTGGCTCCCTTTTTAGCGGAGGTTTATAACAGCTGTTTAGAAGAGGGTTCTCTCCCTCCCTCCATGAGGCAATCCGCTGTGATTCTTCTGTCAAAAGGTAAAGACCCCTCAATAATTGAGAACTGGCGCCCCATCAGTCTTCTCAATGTTGATAGAAAGATCTTGGCGAAGATTCTTTTTTGGCGCTTGTCGTCAGTAGCAGGCGATTTGTTGTCCAATCATCAGCACTGCTCGGTCCAGGGCAGAAGTACCTTTTCAGCAATTTTAGCTGTCCGGGAGGCTTTGGAGCGATGCAGGGCTGCTGAATGGAGAAAGTACTTGCTGGCATTGGATCAGGCGAAGGCTTTTGATCGAGTCAATCATGAGTACCTGTATTTGCTACTTGGTAGATACGGCCTGCAGGGGAGGTTTATTGATTGGCTGAAAACATTGTATAAAGGGGCTGAGAGCTTCCCACTTGTTAATGGTTGGGTTGGACGGCCTTTTGAGGTTGGCTCTGGTGTGCGCCAGGGGTGTCCTTTGAGCCCCCTGCTATATGTATTCGCAATCGACCCCTTCATAAGAAGGTTAGAGAGTGGATCGTTGTGTGGGGTGCCTTTGGGCATTGCTGGTGTGCCACCTTTGAAGGTCGTGGCCTATGCCGATGATGTGTCTGTTATTATCTCTGGGATGGAGGAGGCGCAGGAGGTGGTCTCTGTGATAGAGCAGTACACTGAGGCTTCTGGCTCTAAAATCAATCATGAAAAGAGTGAAGTTTTCTGGATGGGTGAGGAGGGTGAAAGCTTCGAACTTCCGGATGCCTTCCCAGAGCCCCAGCAGGAAATTAAAGTGTTGGGCATCAAATTTGGTCCTGGTGACTATGGTCATCGAAATTGGGAAAGCAGGTTGTTGAATGCCAATGCCAAGGTGGCAAGCTGGAAGAAATGGAAACTTTCCTTGAGGGAAAGGGTTGACTTGATTAAAACTTACCTGATCCCAATCTTTTTATATGTCAGCTTTGTCTGTATCTTGCCAGAATCTCTCTATGCAAGGGTGTACAGCTGCTTTTTCCAACTGTTATGGGGAAATAGGCTGAACCTGATCAAACGCAATGTAACTTACCTGTCCAGGCGGGAGGGTGGTCTAGGAATGGTCAACCCTATAGTTTTCTTTTCTCTGCTTTTTTTAAAGTATAATCTTGGTAATATGTTAGCAGAGACCCCGCCGGGATGGGTGGGTATTTTTCAATCTTGGTTTAGGCCTTTTCTGCGATGCTGGGAAGATGGCGGGCCAGTGAAAAGTCTGAGAGTCCGACATGGCAAGCTTCCGGCTTATGTTGCCCCGTGTCTGAAAATACTTAGGCAGTGGCAGGTGACAGTGGGGGATATCAAGTCCCTCCCCAGAAAGCTTCTGGAGAAGAGGATTTTGGGCTCTGCTTTCAGTGTGTCGCTGACCTTAAGGGATTGCCCAGGCCCCGTAATGAGGGAGGGGTTGCGTTTAATTAACTTAGGAAGAATCCCTTTGAAGTTTAGGGATCAAGCCTGGCTCGCTTTCCATGGAAGGCTCTATGTGAGAGGGAACCTGAAGCATCGCCCTGTGGATGATCGGGATTGTCCTAGAGCGGAGTGTGTTGGTAAAGTGGAGTCTATGGACCACTTTTTGCTCCAGTGTCCCTTTAACATAGAGGTGTATAAAAGGGTGGGGAGGGCTCTAGGCATCCCCTTTCTCTATCGCATGAGTTATGCGGAGTGGGTGTACGGGGCATTCCCGACTCGCTGGGATTTTGATTTGGATACACTTTTTCTAGTTAGTATAGTTGTCCGTTACTTCACGTGGAATGCACGGTGCCAGATTACCCTGCGGAAGAAAGTCCTCCCTGTCGAGGTGGTGGTGTACGATATTCTGGGTGAGGTTGGGAAGATTCGGGGTCTTGAGAAGGGCAGGGAGCCTCGAGCGGTCTGGATAAGGGCGTGGAGGAATATCAGACCTGCTTTTGGTGAACTGTCCATCTCTGGGTGAAAAGCTTTTTTCCTATGCTATTTCTTTCACGCCCTTAGCTTTTGTTAGTTAATATCTTCATTTTTGAAGAAGGGCTGCATGCATAATGGGAGTGGTTTTGTTTCTTGACCTCGCAGGTTTGATGTCTGGTGTGGTGGTGTGAGTCTTATTAAGATTATTTTTTCCGGTAATGATGTGTTTCATGATGTGAGTTTTGTTTTTGCTGTAAAGGCAGTCTTTATTTGAGAGCAGAATTTGCTATGTATTTTTTTTTCCCCCCTTTTCATGTAAATATGTATATATTTATTTATGTATATTGATTTTATGCTTATTGATTGCAAGACTTTTAATAAACAAAATTGGGAAGAATGCTCCTTACATTGGAGGTCAGTGGGAAGAATGCTCCTTACAAAGGAGGTCAGTGGGAAGAATGCTCCTTACATTGGTGGTCAGTGGGAATAATGCTCCTTACAAAGGAGGTCAGTGGGAAGAATACTTCTTACATTGGTGGTCAGTGGTAATAATGCTCCTTACAAAGGAGGTCAGTGGGAAGAATGCTCCTTACATTGGTGGTCAGTGGGAAGAATGCTCCTTACAAAGGAGGTCAGTGGGAAGAATGCTCCTTACATTGGTGGTCAGTGGGAATAATGCTCCTTACAAAGGAGGTCAGTGGGAAGAATGCTCCTTACATTGGTGGTCAGTGGGAAGAATGCTCCTTACAAAGGAGGTCAGTGGGAAGAATACTTCTTACATTGGTGGTCAGTGGGAAGAATGCTTCTTATATTGGTGGTCAGTGGAAAGAATACTTCTTACATTGGAGGTCAGTGAAAAGAATACTTCTTACATTGATGGTCAAATGGATGAATACTTACATTGGTGGTCAGTAGGAAGAATGCTTCTTATATTGATGGTCAATGGGAAGAATATTTCTTACATTGGTGGTCAGTGAGAAGAATGCTCCTTTCATTAGTGGTGGTCAATGGAAAGCATGCCCCCTACATTGGAGGTCATTGGGAGGAATACATCCTACATTGGTGGCCAGTGGGAAGCATGCTTCCAGAATAACACTTCTTACATTGGTGGTAAGTTGGAAGAATGCCCCCCAACAGATAGGTAAAAAGATCATTGGTGTCAGTGGTTACTTTTTGGAGAGGCAGAATTAGCTTGTTGCTTAAGGCAGCTTTTTCATCCAGAGTGCATTCTGGGTTCTTCAGGGGGTCAGCATTACAACCTTGGGCATGGTACTGACATCACTGGTTGAAATGGAGTACATTGGGCACTGGGACACCATCCTTGTTTGAACCCCCCAATGCTCCTCTATGTCAGCACTAGTGTCATGCTAGCTGTGTGGGGCAGAAAAAATAAGAAGAAATAAAAGCTGGAATACTAGTCAGTACAAGTGTGCAAAAGTGTATTTGCTTTCAAGGAATACATCACCTCTAATATTGGGTGTCTTATGTGTATGGATGCTGTTGCAATACGTAAAAATATTACTTTCATTTTTTTTAGAATGAGGTGCCTCGGGATGACTGGAAAAAGTTTTGACTGGAAAAGTTTTGGAATTGACTGGAAAAAGGTTGAGAAGCCCTGGCCTAAGGAACCCGTAGTAACTTCTGGAGGAACCCTGGGGGTCCAGTGAGCCCTAGTTGAGAAAGGCTGCATATAGAGCATACAGTGACCGTTGCTTCTGCCATGGCATTCGAAGAAGAAAAGTACAGCTTTTTGCTCTCACAATAGCCAAGTTTGCAGACAGGCTAGTAGATATCTTAGGACCTGTGACAAACTATAAGCAGAGTGGCTGGATCAACCCTCAGTAGGACTTTTCTAGTCCATTGTCACAATGTGAGTGCTAGGAACATTGTCCTCAAAGCAGTGTGGTTATACTGCCATCTGCAGGTTGTCAGCAGTCAATGAAGCGCTTGTAATAATATACAGTATGAATGCAATACAGAATACAGAGTAATTGGTATTTCTATAATCTATGCAGTAAGCAAAAGAACTACCAATAGTAAGCGATTCTGTAAAGATTGACATCCATACACATTCACTACTTAATAGCCCTGTAATTTATTCTTCATGATTTTGTTTCTGTGTTTTTCTGCTTCCTTGTAACATCCTCAGTGAGCTCCCAATCTTTCCTTTTCCCCTTCACTTCTGTTTGTTATGAACAAGCAGTGTACGTTACTTGTGTATGCATGCTACAAATCCCATAACCCATCTCAGGAGCAAGCAATAGAGGGTGGCTACGTTCTTACATACAGTGGGAGTATGAAGAACAAACATAGCCACCCTCTAGGAAGTCAGATCACAGCAACAAAATAAAAGAAATTTGGAGTTGACTGACAAAAATAGAAGGTCCTTTTTTTTTTTTTTTTGTTAATAAGACGGACTTGAATCAATTTTTTTAAGCCAGTGTGCTGTTACACCAATATGTAAGATATAATATAATGCATAGTTGTGATATTTTATTTATATTTGGGTATTATACCACCATCTTGTGGTTGTTTTCAGTTGTTGCACTTGCTTTCTGTCTTTCCCTTTTGTGTTCCCTCCTGTCCCCTCCCATTTATGATGTATTTCCTGTTCCTGCTTGTGGGGATAAAGATGGCCACATCTGTCTAAGCCTTTCATACAATCTGGACAGTAAGGAGTGATAAATATATGAAAATTAAAATCCTATAAATACACTCACCCTGCGCTAAAATGAATAAGAAGGCACAAGAATAAAATCAATAATAACGACTTGACGTCAAAGCAGCTGCTATAAAGGATAAGATCAACTACAAAAAGGTGTCCGATAATATTAAGAAGCAAAATAATATATTCAAACACTAGCAGCGCTAAATAAACAAACTAAGGAATAAAATCCAAAGTCCTTAAATGGGTATTTCCAGGTCATGTGGTGAGTTGGTTAGACACAATCCTTTTATCCCAGGGAGGGTGTGAGGGGTCCTGGCCGTAGCACCTGATTTCCACCACCACTTTGTGCTCCCCCCCCTATTCTTAAAACTCACCAGAGAATGGTGAATCAAGATCCTTCAAGGAATTCCGCCACTAGATTCCAACATTGGACACTGGACCACTTTTCCTCTATTAGCTGTACAATCTCCTCCGTTGCCAACAAACCATGTAAGTGAACAAGAGTGGGGCGACAATAGTGTAATTCCGCCAATAACGTTTATTAAACACTAAAAACAACCAAATGTAGCCCCGCTCCCCTCAGGATGTCTACTTACAGGAAATAATAAATAGTGAAGGCATTGAGTAAAAATGTAATGTAAATTCCGCTGGATCCCTCTGTACCAAACCTTGTGCAATCTGGAGAGGGCTCCGGCGTGTATGTAGATGTCCTTATGCGACCGCGCACGACGGCTCTGACGCGTTTCGTCCTCCGACTTCCACAGAGAGCCCGTGTGCGCGGCGCGGTCGTAAGCTATTTATAAATGTGCCGGCAAAGGCGCACTCGCGCCAAAACCAGCGTCACCCGGAAGTGAATGCCCATTACATACTTCCGGTAATGATCACTTCCGGCGTATAGACCCGCTCCGCCCCGCGTCACAGCGCGGGACTTGCGGCACGCCGGAAGTGCATCATTGATGTAAACATCCGGTCGGCTTTGATGACGATGCTAAAGGAAGATACCTCCCTGTGCTGAATGTCAAATCTCGCGTCTCACAGACACGAAATTCAACCCATCCCCGCTAAAGGGGGGTTGTCATCTAGCCGCATCCTTATACCAAATCACAGGAAATCCAGGATCTTTTGGCCTGAGGTGTTAGTTATTTAGAGACATGAATGCAAACATAAATTTCACTGAATGCCATTCACCTCACACAAAATATATGTCATTGTTAAAACCACACATATAAAACTCATAAATAATCACATAAAAAAGAAAGTTGATTGCAAGTATGTAATAGATAAGGAAAACTTCACATCCCTAATAAAAAACAGTTGGAATTAAATTGTCTCATTTATCTAAAATATAAAGTAATAAATCAAGATTAAAATTTACAATTAAAGAATTATAATTAAAAGTCACATACGGATATAACATAATAATCACCAAAGGTACCTAATTTTACGGTGATCTCATACACTCTCAACAAAAGAAAGTTAATAATACAGCACTAGTCAAGTATTACTTTAAATAAATGTGCAAAGCGAGACCTCATATCAACTACTGTCACGTGTTTTTTTACTGTTCCAAGTGAATAGATATATTCTCCCAGGACATCAGTAGTTGCTTATAAAGCAGTTAATGTCTAGGTCGACATTAAGTCCATTTGGGTGCAGACTATCAGTCTGGTAGATCCAATTGGTCCAGTGTCCAATGTTGGAATCTAGTGGCGGAATTCCTTGAAGGATCTTGATTCACCATTCTCTGGTGAGTTTTAAGAATAGGGGGGGGAGCACAAAGTGGTGGTGGAAATCAGGTGCTACGGCCAGGACCCCTCACACCCTCCCTGGGATAAAAGGATTGTGTCTAACCAACTCACCACATGACCTGGAAATACCCATTTAAGGACTTTGGATTTTATTCCTTAGTTTGTTTATTTAGCGCTGCTAGTGTTTGAATATATTATTTTGCTTCTTAATATTATCGGACACCTTTTTGTACTTTCATACAATCTGCTTGCATTCGGGAACACATTACCATGTTTTCACCTGCAGATACCATCCTTCAATCATCTGCCACATTTTGTTGTCTGCTATACCTATTGCTTGCAATAAAACCTACGTGGATGGAAAGAAAGGGTGTCTGGTGAGTTCAGCTATCTGATAACGATTGTCCGCGGTGATTGTATCTGCTTATACAGGCCAGGAATAGGTCTCAGCAAGGGATAAGTCACTATGACAACAATTGGAGTCAAAATAGCCAGAATTTTCAAAAATGTACAAAGATCAGAAAAAAAAATCTTATGGTTACAAGTACTTTTCAATTACCATTTAATTGACTTGATGCAGAAATTAAAAAAAAAGAAAGCCTCAAGTAAAAGTGGTATTAAACCAGAGAGCAAATGTTTATTATATTGTAGCTTATCAATTCTTTTTTAAATAATTATTTTTTGTAAAATCTTGTATACAAAAAAAGGAAAAAGAAAAAAAATCTTAGATGTGACGGCTACAGTCATTTCCTTTTTTAGATTTTATTTCTTCCATTTTACCATGAGATCTGGCTAGTAAGTCTGTTGTTTTTCAAAATAACAAGCTCCCAAGCAGATTTAACAGTTAACTGAGATTAGACAAACCATTTACAATAGACAGGGGTGCTTATAATTATCAGCTTTTATTTATACTAAAACTTTTATCCCAAAAGGAAAAAAAGCACTTTGCTTTGCTATAACTGATTATAAAATGTAATCTCAAGTTTGGCTTAAATTTGGTAATGTATCTAAATCTGCTAGTACAACTAACACTCCCCTCCCCTGAGATTGACAATGCTGCTGTCCAAAGTTGCCTCCTGTGCTCCTTCATCCAGAGTGGGTGCATTGTAATACAGGCGGTGTGTTACTGGGCAGATCACCAGGTGAAAACAGGAGAGAAAAGCCTAAAAAAAGAAAACTGATACAGTCACCATCTAATGATTGGTAAACTACAAGATGTTACATTTTTGGTTTTGGGTTTATTACGGCTTTAAAACCCCCACTAAAATGGTGAATATAATAATGGAAGGTTAGCAGAGAAATTAATTAGCAAAAAAAAAAAGTTTGCTAAAATCTCTTGCAAGTTATATAGTTCACTTTAAGCACTTCAAGTTTGCAGCTTTAAAGTGGTTTACCAGTAAACCGGAGACGACCCCCCCCCCCCCCCTGTTGCGGCCGGCTAATCCCAGAGATGATCAAAGACTTGATTGTCTTTGATCACCTCTATGGCCTTGGAGGACTGAAGCAACACCATGACGTCACTTCCGGTCCAGGGAAGTGAACAATTTTTTTTTTTAAAGCAAAACATCAAAAAACATTTTTTTTCTTCGATCTTTTACTTTTAAAGGTAAATGAGAGATTTTGGGTCTTTTTGACCCCAGATCTCTCCATAAAGAGGACCTCTCATCCCTATTTCTATTACAAGGGATGTTTACATTCCTTGTAATAGGAATAAAAGTGATTAAAAAAAAAAAGGGACAGTGTAAAAAATAAAAAGTAAAATAAATTAAGGGAAAAAAAAAGGAAAGCGCCCTCCTCCCTCCATACTCGCGTGCAGAAGCAAACGCATACGTAAGTCGTGCATGCAAACGTAAACGGTATTTGCACACATGTGAGATATCGCCACAACCATTGGAGGGAGAGCAATAATTCTAGTGCTAGACCTCCTCTGTAACTCCAAACAGATTAACCTGTAAAAAGTTTTTAAGCTTCCCCTATGGAGACTTTTTTAATCCCGTAGTTTGTCAGCATTCCATGAGCGTGTGCACTTTTAGCGTTACATGTAAGGTATCTATTTACTCGATGTAACATCATCTTTCACATTTAAAAAAATGGGGTATATATTGTTTTTTTTTTTTTTTTTATTAGCCACTTCTGGGCCGCCCACCGCATATATACTGCAGCAGGGCGGCCCGGCTGCGCAAAATCACATACATGTACGTGATTTTGTGCATGGGTTTTCGGGGGGGGGAGGGGCATACGCTCACCGCCAGAGCGCCACTGCCACTGTGGTTGGACACAGTGGGAGCCAATCAGCGGGTTTCTGAGGAAAAGGGTCCTCCCTCGGAATGCGTAAGCCACATCAGGTTTTGAGGACGCCATCACGCTATCCAGCAGTAGAGAAGTGTCCTGGAAGCGAGCGGTGCCCATTTCCTATATGCTTGTTCATATGCTAGGTTTGTGAGTATATTGTACGCTACCCTTCTTTGATTTTAATAAACTTTTAAGTGGTAATGCACAAGGTCGGTGCGCCCTTCTCTTGTTGTTTTTTTGTAGTGCCTTTTGGATACCCTTGGTCCTGAGGGGGGCAGCAAGACCACTTCATTTGTGTCATAAAACCGCCTAGAACATTCACCTTCCCGCATACCACTCGAGCGCAGGAGAGATATTGTTGTTTTTAGGGAAGGGGTTAACACCAGTGGCGATCAAAGGGTTAAATGTGTCCCTAGGGGGTGCTTTCTAACTGTGGGGGGATGGGCTAGCTGCATGAACACAGAGACCTGTGTTCCTAAATAAGAGGAACACGGAATCCCTGTGTTCATCACTGACAGAACAGCGGTCTGCTGTGTTTACAACGGCAGACCGCTGTTCTCTCGCCACGGGGAGCGATCACGGGTGCCGGACCCGCTGATTGGCCCACCCTGTGCCCAAATGCGCCCCTACTAGTAGTCCCGCAAAAGGATGTACAGGTACGTCGTTTCGCGGGACAGAGCCGACCTACCGCGGTAAAACTACCTGGTCGGCAAGCGGTTGAAGAAGTAAAGGAATGCAGCTACCGCATCCAAGGACTTGTAGGCTGCAAAATATGACATTTTTGTTTTTGGATTTATATATATATTTGAAGTCACCCGTATCTTATTAGTAAAGAATATAAAACAAGTGCTGTCTCTTGTTAGTGTCCATTCATATCAAAGAACATTTGCAGCTCACAAGGCTGTCAGGAAGCCGTTACAACAAAGACTACAGTGTGTGTAACTCTGTGCTATGTGATGGAGGAAGCAGCTGACCTTCATGGAAATAGATACGTAACAGTCACATTCTGAGCAAACGTGGACTTGTATGGACGCATCTATTGGAGGACTATACAATGAGCCCCTATCTGGTCCAGCCTTTCTCAACCTTTTTACCCCCGAAGAACCCTTGAAATAACTTTCTGGTCTTAAAGTATAACCAAAGTCAAAACTTTTTTTCTAGTTTTGGATAGAGTGCAGCCGGATTAGAACCCCTGTCAGTTTTTATTGCTGTCTGTGCCCCCATTAACCACTTGTCGACCGTATAACTTATATATACGGTGGCAAAATGGCACGGCTGCGCCGGATCATGTACCTAATTAGTAATCCTACACTTATGGGTCTGGGGCATGCACACGCGCTGCCAGCGGCCCGCTTCTGCTGTTATTACTTGGCCAACGCCAAGTGGTGTTGGCCCCAGGACTAGGCAAGCCTCATCAGATGGAAGGTCAATCAGCGACAGCTCAAGGAACCCCTAGCTACCTCTGGAGGGACCCTGGTTTAGCAGGGCTGATCTAGTCCATGTATAGCCATGAGACAGTGGGTGCATAGAGACATGTACATAACCAATTAAACTACTCACCAGAACTATATGTGGAACGATTGGCCAAGATATTGGAAACCAGACAGCCCATCTCAGGGTTAGTTGTCAGGTTTTAACTCATCTAACCACTTGTTGACCGTATACAGTATATATACGTCGGCAAGCTGGCTCTCCCAGGCAAAACCACGTATCGGTACGTCATTTGCCTGGGGGGAGCTAGGGGACGAGCGCGCGCCGCCGGCGATGCGTTTATGCCCCTGCTCATCAGTGGGGAAGCTGGCTCGTGTGTCAGGCGGCTCCGATTGCCGTCTGACACTCTCGATCTCTCCCTGCTGAGAGAGAAGGATGGTCGGCTGATGTAAACACAGCCATCCGTCCTTGTCCCACGGGTGATCTCAGAGCCCATGTGATCCTGCTATATAGGATCGCATGTCTCTGTGTTCATCTCACAAGCCCAACCCCCCCACAGTTAGAATCACTCCCCTAGGCTTACATTTAACCCCTTGATCACCAACAATGTTAACCCCTTACCTGCCAGTGTCATTATTACAGTAACAGTGCATATTTTTAGCACTGATTACTGTAGTAATGTCACTGGCCCAAGCCCCACCCCCCCCCCCCCAAAAAAAAGTGTCAAAAATGTCAGTTAAGGGTCTGATCTCTCCGCCGCAATGTCGCAGTCCCGCAAAACATTGCAGATTGCCGCCATTACTAGTAGAAAAAAAAAAAAACAATAAAAATGACAAATCTTTTCCGTAGTTCGTAAACACAATAACTTTTGCGCAAACCAAACAAAATAGGCTTATTGCGATTTTTTTTGCCAAAAATATGTAGCAAAAAACAAATTGGCCTAAAATGTTAAATAATTTTGATTTTTCATTTTTTTTTTTTGGGAATGTTATATAGCAGAATGTGAAAAATATTGTTTTTTTGCTAAATTGTCGGTCTTTTTTTGTTTATAGCGCAAAAAAATAAAAAATCGCACAGGTGATCAAATACCACCAAAAGAAAGCTCTATTTGTGGGGAAAAAAAGGACGTCAATTTTATTTAGGTACAGCGTTGCACGACCATGCAATTATCCGTTAAATTAACGCAGTGCCAAATCGCAAAATCGGGCCTGGTCATTAAGGGGGAAAATCCTCTGGTCTGAAAGTGGCTAATGGTGGCCATTAGACATATGTGATTATGAATCAAAATTTGAGAAAATGTTCGTGATTCAGATGTATCCGAATCTCTGAATCACAATATTAATGGATGTTCAACAAATCCAAAATAAATTTCAACAATAATAACGTAATGACATAATCAATTCGGATCCATTTAGTTTTTAGATTGCATTAACATTTTTCATAATTTTTTTCGTTTAAAGCACTTTCAGACTGCCCCACGCACTTTATCATGTACAGGTACGTTGCGGCTTCTGGGTCTGGAACACGCATGTGTGTTGCTGGCCTTCTCTCGCTGTGATTGGACACATCAGGAGCCAATCAGCGGGTCCGGCGGACCTGATGTTCGCCCGTACGCTTGACAGAGAGGAGAGAAAGAAAGAGAGAGAGAGACAGAATGCTATGTAAACAAGGCAGACCACTGTTTTGTCAGAGGGAAAGCGGGAGCACGGATCTCTGTCTTCTCACAGTTAAAGCACTCCCTACACAGTTAGAAAGCACTCCCAGGGAACACATTTAACCCTTTGATCGCCCCTGATGTTAACCCCTTCCCAGCCAGTGTCACTGGTCCCCAAAAAAGTGTCAAAAGTGTCAGTGTCCAATTTGTCCGCAGCAATGTCACAGTCCCAATATAAGTGGCTGATCACTGCCATTACTAGTAAAAAAAATAATAAATAAATAAATGCCATAAAAATAATCAAAAGTTTGTAGACCCGATAACTTTTGCGCAAACCAATAAATATACGCTTATTGTGATTTTCTTTTCTTTTTTTTACCAAAAACATGTAGCAGAATGCAGATTAGTCTAAATTATTGAAGAAATAACTTTTTTTAAAAAAATTTTATTGGATATGTTTTATAGTGGAAAGTAAAAAATATTGTTTTTTTGTTTTTTTCAAAATTGTCGGTCTTTTTTTGTTTAAAGCGCAAAAAATAAAAAACACAGAGGTGATCAAATACCACCAAACGAAAGCTCTATTTGTGGGAAAAAAATAGGTTTTGTTTGGGTACTGCGTTGCATGAACGTACAATTACCAGTTAAATTAGCACAGTGCCAATTTGCAAAAAATGCTCTGGTCAGAAAGGGGGAAAAACCTTCTGGGGCTGAAGTGGTTAAATCCTTTTTATTCATTCAGTTGTAAAATGACAGCAACAATACAACACAGTAGAAAACACAGACAGCATTCATAAAACAATCAAAATGAAATACAAAAAAAAGCAGAGCCCCATTCTGCCAAAGGCGGACTTTACTGCCATTAGCATGAGACCAATACACTTTTAGTAAAAAAGGATCACATATTTTATTTTAACAAAGAGTAATAAAAAAAAAAACAGGATGTTGGCATAACACCCAAACAACAAAAACACAGTAAAATCAATAGAAAAACATGTGAGTATAGGATGATGCCCTAGTACAGCACCTCCCTATCTCACACATCTAAGGTGTAATTTCCCAGAGGGGGGTGTATCATGCACTGGGTTGCCTTCGCTGGTCGACGCGTTTCGCTATAAAGCATAGCTTCCTCAAAACAACTTTGGGAGGAAATCCGATTCTGTTAAATATAATGAATATATGTTACACATAGATACAAATCCATTGATTCTTTTATAGCCAAACATATATTGCATATCAGTATCAATAAGATAGCAAACCCCAGGAATAGAGCAAATTACAGCAAACATCAGGTGAATCCATAGCCTGCCATAATATGCATGTCTCATGGGCGGACACAGGGACCATGAAGTATCCCTTCTATGGATGCACCACTGCACACAGGTAACTAAAAATTCCAAAATCGCCTTGAATCAATATGGAAGGGACAGAGAAAAAGGGAGAAAGAAACAAATCTGTAAAGCAGTATTTCAGGGGAATCTATAACTTTTATATATTCATCTTCTTGTATTCTCTATTATTAGATTAAATTTCCACTTGTCTCACAAGGCGTCTGTCCTTCAGGTTTCAAATAGAGTGTATACCTTCACCATTGATACTTTAGGCGGACGTTGCAAAATAAAGAAGTGCGAGACCCACTGTTTTAATGCCCTTTATAAGGGTCAGGGGGACATCATTTGATAAAGTCTGCTGGCCAGTGTCCTAGAGAAGGGCCCCCAAGCTGGAAACAAGAAATAACACAGCATCAGCTCTATCGTTTGTCTGTGTGTCATAGTTCCATTCCAAATCCAGGTCTCATACAGCCAGGGTATCTTACCTAGATATTTCTGCCTCACCACCAGGTCCTCATCCACTTGGACAGATGGATGGAGTTCTATCAAGGGATCCTTTTATGCCCCCACGGCGCCGCACATCTACCCGGAATTTACGGGTTGTGACGTCACGGCGTTGCGTGCGTTCCACCCGCGGCGCATGCACAAAATAGTGCTTAGCGCAGCGGAGTTCAAGCCTTGTTCCTATCTCCCGAGTGGGAGAAGGCTCCACCCCGCCCTAGTAGAGAGGAACAAGCAGGGGACGACAGAGAAAGAAGAGGGAGGAACACATCAGCCGTTCACCTGACTAGGGCCAGGGACGGCCATGCAGAACACTAATGAGACAGCAACCAAGCAGGATCCACCGATTCACTGAAGCCACAGATCTTTCCCAGGGGTTTCAACATGAGTCAGCAACATTACCAAACATATGAAAAATCAAAAATAACATATCTCATACCCATAGAAAATATGTGGAGGGAGCTGAAGGTTCGAGTTACCAATTATCAGCCTCGAAACCTTAATGACTTGGAGAGGATCTGCAAAGAGGAGTGGGACAAAATCCCTCCTGAGATGTGTGCAAACCTGGTGGCCAACTACAAGAAACGTCTGACCTCTGAGATTGGTGTATTGCCACCAAGTACTAAGTCATGTTTTGCGAAGGGGTCAAATACTTATTTCACTCATTAAAATGCAAATAAATGTATAACTTTTTTCAAATGCATTTTTTCTGGATATTTTTGTTGTTATTCTGTCTCTCACTGTTAAACAAACCTACCATTAAAAATATAGACTGATCATTTATTCGTCAGTGGACAAACATACAAAATCAGCAGGGGATCAAATACTTTTTCCCCTCACTGTGTGTGCTAAAATGGCCATTGGAAGTGTCTGTCCAAACACAAGAACAGATGGGGAACTCAATTCAAATTTTCAAAAGGCACACTGGCTCCAGTTCAGCACAAAACGGGGATTCTCATCAGGAACAGGGAAATAACCCAGAGTTGAGAATCTACATACATACATACATGATACATACAATCCAATGAGAGCTCCAAACAAACATCCAAGAGTCCAATATTTCTAATGATAAATTGTATTTATATCAGGGAAAAAAAGCGTGTTTCGGGGGCCAAACACAGTCCCCCTTCATCAGGGCTACAAAAGAAGTACAAATACAAAAACAAAATACAAAAACTTTGTATCTCTGCTTGTTTTATAGCCCTGGTGACTGGGAAATTGGAAGTAAGTTTGATCCCCGAAAGGCATTGTTTTTTTTTTCCTTTCTCAATTTTATTGAAACCTTTGCCTATTGGGTGCTTTCATTGGATTGTTTGTTTTTAAATCCTTTGTGACAGAATGCAGAAGCACAACTTGGAGACAAGGTCAGATATTACAATACTGAAAGTGCCTGAACAAGAACCTATATAGCAGAATAACAAGGTATTATTTTTTTATATTTTTTATATTGAAAATATTTTTAAAAAATATATAATTTTGAAAACACACTGGCATATTAAAGCTTATAGGATATGTAAGAATTCAGGTTTACGTTTACTTTACAGTTGTTAAATAAGCACCATATCTTAGCAGAGTTCTCTACAGTCCGAGTATTTCAATATCCTTCCATTTTAAAGACCTGATGAAGGGGGTCCCCTCTAAACCCCAAAACATGTTGGCTTGTTAACTGATTTTTTCTTATCAATAAACTGATTTGTGGATATTACCATGGTTATGGCATTCTCTTTTATTTTCTTTAAACGCCACCTAGTGGACGTTTGCTTTGAGTATTGCCTCAACAAACTTACTGCACAATGAGACGTGAAACCCAAGCCTAGGACCATATAGAAAGAGAATGAGCATTTTGAATGCAATTATCAAGCACTAACAAGCGATACCTTGTAATTAATTTTTATCAAAATTGATTGAAACTTCTACTTCACCCCTGTGATAAATCGGTTGAATGTGCTGCCTGATATTATTATTATTATTGTAATACAGAGTTTATATAGCGCCAACAGTCTGCACAGCGCTTTACAACATAAGGGCAAACAGTACAATTACAATACAATGTAAAGTGGTTGTAAAGGCAGAAGGTTTTTTATCTTAACGCATTCTATGCATTAAAGTGATTGTAAAGTCTCATTATATTTTTCCTATAAAAATAACAATCATGTTATATATACCTCCTCTGTGTAGTTGGTATTGCATAGAGCAGCCCCGATCCACTTCTTCTCAGTTCCCTCGTCAGTGCTTCTGGCCCCACCCTCCTGCTGAGTGCACCCACCACAAGCAGCTTGCTATGGGGGCACCTGAGCTGAGCCACAGCTCCATGTGTCCATTCAGACATGGAGCCGCAGTTCAGGCCCACCCCCTCTCTCTCCTCATTGGCGAACTTGATTGACAGCAGCGTGAGCCAATTGTGCCACTGCTGTGCCTCAGCCAATCAGGAAAGAGAGTCCTGGACGACTGAGGCACTCGTGGACATTGCTGGATCGAGATGGGGCTCAGGAAAGGATTAAGGGGGCTGCTGCACACAGAAGGCTTTTATCCTAATGCATAGAATGCATTAAGATGAAAAAAAACCTTTTGACTTTACAATCCCTTTACGATAAAAAGCCTTATGTGTGCAGCGCCCCCCCCCCCTCAGCCACAATAATGCTTACCTGAGCTCCCTCTTGATCCAGCAATGTCCACGAGTGCCTCAGCTGTCCGGGAATCTCCCTCCTGATTGGTTGAGACACAGCAGTGGCACTTTTGGCTCCCACTGCTGTCAATCAAAGTCAGTGAGGCAATGAGGGGAGAGAGGGGGTGGGGTGGGTCTGTGCTCCCATAACAAGCTGCGTGAATGGACACAGGGAGCTGCGGCTCAGCTTGGTTCCCCCATAGCAAGCTGTGTGCTGTGGGGGCACTCAACAGGAGGAGGGGCCAGGAAAGCTGGAGAGGGACCCGAGAAGAGGAGGATCTGGGCTGCTCTGTGCAAAACCACTGCACAGAGGAGGTAAGTATAACATGTTTGTTATTTTTATAGAAAAAAAAACTGAACTTTACAATCACTTTAATATAGTAGGAATCAGAGAGCCCTGCTCCTTAGTGCTAGTAATCTAGGATTAAACTGTCAGGCTTATTTGGGGAGGTTAAATTTAAAAAAAAAAAAGAAATGAAATGTTATATTTTGTTCTATATAGAAATATGAAGCAATGACATCCATTTTTGTTAGGTTACTGAAAGGTTAAATATCCTTTAACAAAAAGTGTCTATTCAACAGGTTTACCCCAAACATGCTGTGTTGACCTAAGGTAATAAATACATAGTCTGTTGACTTTCCTTAGATATAAGTCTAAGGCTGGCCATACACTATACAATTTTCCTATTCAATTTCCTTTAGATTTACCTTAAACTATGTAGTGCAAGGGCCTGCCTGACTGCATATAAATTGAAAGTGTTTAGGTTTGACCCTATATTACATGGTTTTGGTAAATCTAAAGGAAAGTTGAACAAGAAAATTGTATAGTGTATGGCCAGCCTAAGACGCTATACCAAGGTATCTTATCTGTGTGTGGGACCATAAAACACTGGTTAAATATTCTGTGATTAAACCCATGTAAAAATAAGATTTAAAGATATATTACAATCTTATATGTAACAGAATATTAACAATGAAATATATATATAACTAACATACATAGATATGTAGAAAACCGTTGTATATTATAATTGTTTCATTCTTTATAACGGATATTGATGACTCATCTCTGTATGTCAAGAGAGGCTTCAGTAAACATTTGTAAATTGTAAGTTGTAGAAAGCATCATAAAATTTTGTTTAACCTTGCTAGACTCTAGGAAGTCTGAGATGGTAAGCTCTTTGTCAATATAAGGTGCAAAGTTTATTTGAAGGTAAATAATGCTGCTATATTGCTATATGCTGAAGTTAAGAGCAACACAATACTGCCATCTCTGGTGACTGACTACTACTAATTGAAGTCTTAGGTTAAAAAGTAAAATCCAATATATCTTAATAAGATATATTAAATATTAAAATGGTGT
The DNA here is from genome assembly GCF_965119305.1 of Pelophylax lessonae. Taxonomy (NCBI): domain Eukaryota; kingdom Metazoa; phylum Chordata; class Amphibia; order Anura; family Ranidae; genus Pelophylax; species Pelophylax lessonae. The sequence continues at coordinate 600,878,944 of NC_138771.1, read as the reverse complement.
TGCCAGATTTAATCTTTATTTAGATACATGGTGGATATTAAATGGACATGTAATAGATGAGAGTATGGATAAATTATTATGTTGTTTTATGATAGTCTTAAATGGAGAAATCCTATAGTTTTAATATCCATATGAGGTTGACCAAGAGGTGTCACCCAATGACATCACCAGTTAATGGATAAGTTATCCCAACCAATGGGGATAATGTCACTCCTTCTGGGTTTAACTTATGGTAATTTTAATAGTCCTTTGTTCTATACCATATAAAAAGGCAAACCCAGATGAGAGGGGGACACATCACACATGACATTTGCCCAGCATACATCACACATACAACACACAAGCTACTACAGCCATGCATAGACTCATCTACACAGACTCAATTTTGCTCCATCTTGTATCTGAAACTTTGAGGGACGCCAAACGAAACTCCTCCCTAATTGGTCACCATCTTGGAAAGGCAGCCATCTTAAGGACTCTGGTAATGACCATTTTAAGCTAGCAGCCATTTTAAATATGGTAAATATGCCTTGCTGTTTATTTGATTATTATTCAATATTGTTTATGTACTTCCTTAAATGTTTTACATTTCATGCTAAAGGGTAACGAGAGTACAATCCCAGCCGTATAAACCATATGTAGATTTTTCTCTAAAAAGCTGATTTTTTGTTTTTATAACATTTTTATTAATATCAGATTTAGCGCATATTGGCATATTAGTTTCACGTTTTGCATAGCCTATTCTCGCTTCATCTGCAGTGGAGTGACTATCAGACTGTGCATTGCGCAGACAATTGTGGTCTGATTATATAGAACATTCATTTATGGTTTATACTATACCTGGAGAAAACGTAATCTTGCTTTATTGTTACTTTCATTATTGAGCTACACATCCCATTGCATTTATTGTTTGAAGTTCATATTTTATGTAAAGTTCTCTTTTTGTGTCATCTCAAGTTTGATCATTTATCGTGAATACATTGTCTCGTGAATAAATATTCTTATATATTCCATACTGTAGACTGTTTTCACTAAGATTGGTATATGCTTTTAAAAAGAAATTAATCAATAAAAATAATTCGCTACATATTGATTTGTGGAAATAAGTTAAGATTCTCCTTCCGCACAGATCTTTGCTTATTGACATAAATAGACACTGTTATATTCAGAGCAGTATAAGCATTCTGACAGAACTGCCCCGGGTTCTTTTTGAGATGTTGGATTGGTGTTAGTTGCACAATGTACAATGAAAGTACTGTATTGCCTTTATATTTCCCTCTGTCACTGGGTAGTTTAGCAGTTACCTCAGAACTGTTATCTGAGCTAACTCTACTGGAGTGGAAGACTGGCTAAGACATTGCCTACAAAATATACTTGTGCCTGCATCTTCTTTAGTCACTTCTATTCCTGATTACAGGGGTATTTTTACTGTTCCTCTTTGTGCTGACCCTCATTTGCCTACAGCTGTCACCCTATTTTTTCAGCTGTTTCCTTCAGATCAACATTCACTTTCCACTCTACCTTCTGGAGTACTTGAGGCTGCATCAAGACTCACTGCAGCCCCCTGTGCAGATGTTATTGCTGCGGATATCTATTCTTCCTAGGTACCAGCAGGATGCAGTTCTGCTGATACTGGATCACTGCTTATCTTAGGACTATTAGGTGTCTATTGAGGATCATTAGCCACAATTCATAGAGCCATGAGGAGCGCATCACTGCCAGGCCCTTGGATCTCACTGCTGTGGACCAAAGGTATTGGACCAGAAGCTGGACATGATAAAACTAGGACCAGAAAGTGACGGGATGCTGGCCAGAAGAAGAAAAGCTTACTCATAAGCAAGTGCGTATGCCCAGAAGTCCGTACTCACCATCAGATGTGCAGCCACAACTCACCCTCCTCCTGCAAACAGCAGGGTAGGTGTTAGAAAACTGCTGCCCCAGTCCAGCTTGCTGAGCAACAACGAGATAGTGCTCCTGCTGAGGAACTCAAAGGGATGGGTGGTCAAAGAGGGTGTATCAAGTGCTGTCATTGTTGTTGGCTGCTTTGACTTAGCCCACCACTTTTTTTTTGTTTCCTCCTCTGTATTGTCTTTGTATTGCTTCTGCTTTTGCATTTATAATAGCAGTTTGGAAAAAAAAAAAAAAAACTGAATTTGCTTGTGGGATTATTCCATTTAAATTATGTTTTAGAAGTGTCAAAAAACTTTGGCGGTTTATCTTGGTTCCTTTATGATAAGGCGTGTCAAAAGCTGCCAGTATACTCACAAAGTCACAAAATGTGAAGCATCTGTGGTAGAAAACCCTTGTAGTTCGCCAATTTGGGGTTCCCCAGGGCACAGAATTTAAGCCCCAGCCTGGTTCTTCACCAGAACCTCTGATTGGGGGATGGACTTGCAGCAAGCCGTAACCAGTTTGCGGCCCCAAGGGAACCTTAGGGAGAAAAGTCTAATGGCATTGTGACCCCTATGACAACACTTGGCCAGAATTGCAATCCACTAGGGTGAGTGTTTCTGCAACCACGGAAGTCCACGTTATGGAGGTAGTTCGGAACCATGGGGGGTCCTAAGGCTAAGGTAGAGCCATCAATTGCAGATACTGATAGAGGCGTTGCCAAGGAAATGAGAGGAATGCCAAATTCAGGGGCCAAGGACTGCTCAATGAAGTTTCCAGCTGCCCTAGATTCCACATATGCAGAAACTTGATACGAGTTCAGGGCCCACTGAATGGAGACAGGTATGATAAACCGAGAGAAAGTTTTGGAATTCAGGTTCTAGTCTGGATCACCTCCCTCTGAGCGACCTAGACCGGAGAGCTTTCCAGACAGACAGGGCAGGATTTTATTATATGACTGTCAGCCCCGCAGTCAAGATATAGGCCAAGTCTCAGGCAACGTGACCACTCTCGTGGAGTGAGGCGTATTTGCATAGTTTCTCCAGATGCCAACATGGCTGCTGAGATGGGTTGTTCTGGAGCTTTCTGGACAACAGGAGCCATATGACCCACTGGGTGGGGGGACATGGACCATCCCTTTTCAGATCTCGCTCCTGGAAGGGGACATCCAATTTCTATGCTAAAGGCGATCAATTCATCCGTGGTGGTGGGTATGGTTCTGCTAGCTAGTTCATCCTTTAATATGATCTGCTAGACCCTGCCAGTTCCAAAGCTAAGGTGCAAAACTGAACTGCATATTGACCAACAGTAATGTTTCCTTGATGAAGCCAAAGAAGGGCTCCAGAAGCGGATGAGGCTCTGCCAGGCACATTAAAGGTTTTGTGGAAAGCTTGCACGAAGACAGAGAGACTGGAAACAGTAGGAACTTGAAGCTCCCACAGTGACGAGGCCCAAGCCAGAGCATCTCCAAAAAAGGAGTGATATCATGTTCATCACCTCAAAAGGATCAGTAGGAAATTGATGGCCCGCTAGCTTGAAATTAAACGAGCACTAATTGATGAAGACCCAACAAGCTTTAGGATCACCAGAAAAGTGAGGTGTCGGAGGCAGCTGGAGTTTTCAAAGGACTGCCCTCCACTGGAGGGACAGCAGGAGCTGGTGCAACTAGAACAGAAGCCAGAACAGAGAGGGGGGGAAGTGGACACAACCTGCAGCTGATGCAAACAGGAGAAAGGTTCCTGCAGACACTGCATAATCTGTTCTTGATAGGCCTGCAGGACATCAACTCTCTGTGCCAAACACTGAAGTTGTTCCAGAAGAGGCTGCAGTGTCTTCGAGGCGCTCATGGCCTGAGCAAACTGTCAAGTGTCTGTGGTAGTGAGCTCTTGTAGATCACCAAATCAGGGGTTCCCAAGGGCACGGAGTCTAAGCCCCAGCCTGCTTCTTTACCAGAGCCCATGATGGTGGGGATGGACTTGCAGCAAGCTGAAACCAGGTCGTGGCCCCAGGTAAGTCCAATTAAGGATGCAGAGACTACTTGTGTGTGCAGAGTATAAACAGCAGGAAACAACAGGAAATCCAGGAGACAAGCTAAAGGGTCAGGATGGCCAGCAAACAAGTACAAACAGGGTCAGTACACGGGTAGTCAGGCACAAGATACACAACTAACAAGCAAACAGGAGCTCAGGGAACTGTGAAGTTGCTCAGGCAATGTAGGCTACACTAAGCATGCCTTATATAGGCAAGCAAACTAGGAGGGCCAGGAAGTGATGAAAGGGAAGAAAATAAAAGCCCACAGAAAAGCATTTGACACCCATAAGTGAACACAGCCAAACCACACATGTGCAAAAAATTAAGGTAGAGAAAGTAGTGCAGCAAAGAGGTTCAGAATACACAAGCAGAAAATGGCAGGCTAACTTGTTACACAAAGGCCTTCTTCCAATAGCACTTTCTTTTGCAGGTTAGGAGCCATGGTTTTCTCCCTGCGATTCACTATTTTAAAAAAAATCTACTTTACAACCCACATTATCTGCAATTAGGTTTTTCTCCTCAAGAGTGCCAGTGAGCCTTGAAAAGAATGCTACATACTTGACCAAACCGGCTAATCAGCCAGCTAATCATCATTGGTTTTTTGCAGGGTTTACCTCCTTTTATTCAGCAGGGATGGCAATGGGTTGATAATTGAACTGAAAAACATAGAAGAGTGTATCTTGCTTTTGCCTAGCAAAGCACCTTGTCCCCATTTTGATGAAGACAGGGGCCCCTTCCCCACAACCCGGGCCTAGTGGCCATGGGAGTTGTCCCCCTAAAAATAAGGGGGCACCCAGATACCAGCCCCCTCATGTGAATGATTAAGGAGTATATAGTACCCCCTACTCAATGACAAAAGTCAATAGTAAATAAACACACAGAGATTTTGTTCCTTAGTTATATAAAAAAAAAAATGTCCTGCAGCGATGGAGATCTAAACCAATCATAATGCTGTATTGTGAGTGCTGCCTGTCTGCTGCCCATCTCTTTCCACAATTTACTGGATTCCCTGCATGCTTTGTGGTTTCTCCTCTCTTCATTCCTTTGGTTTACGTTCAAATTCTAAGGACTACTTATCCCATGGCTACCTGCGAGTAATTATGATGTGTTGTGCTTCCTGTACATACTGACTATGTCCATTGTAGTTCAGAAGACAGGCTCTGTGAAATGTGTGACACAAGCAGTGAATAGTCACATGACACATTGATGTAGCAAAATAGAAAGAATAAACCGCGCTAGTGTATGAATCAAAAATTATAAAAAAGTGAGCTACAACTATTTTGTGAGAGATGCACAATTCAAATTACAATATATATATATGAGTTGCACTAAAAGTGAATGTCCATAATGAATCAATATCAAATCAGTCCACAAGTGATGAAAAAAAGGGTTCCTTGATAGAGAAAAACACTGCTGTCTGTCACCCTAAAGTGAACTCTGGTAACACCACTACCACCAAAGGCTGAAATACTCACTTACCAGCTCTTATTGACCTCGTATTAGGAGGTCAATGGCGCTTTTGGCTTAATACCCAGCCAGGGCCTTTATGTAGTCCAGGATCCTCTCATAGCTCCACACACCGATATCTCAAACAGTACCATCATAAAGACACCCCCAAAGTACAAAGAGCTCCACATAGTGTAAAAACGTTAAAACTTTTTATTAAATATCTTTAAAATTGCACTTACATGGCTTCTTGCAATTGCCACTGGCTCCCACTGCTGTCAAAGTCAGTGAGCCAATGCAGAGAGATGTGCAGGGGCAGGGCTGAGCCACGGCTCCATGTCTAAATGGACACACAGAGCACTGGCTCAGCTCAGGTACCCCCACAGCAAGCTGCTTGCTGCGGGGAGCACTTGACAGAAAGGAGGGGCCAGGAGTGCAGGCGAGGGACCCGAGAAGAGGAGGACCTGGGCTGCTCTGTGCAAAACCCCTGCACACAGCAGGTAAATATACCATGTTTGTTATTTTTAAACTAAAAAAACAAGATTTAAATATCACTTTGGGATCCATGGTTTGAATCCAAATAAGGCTCGGGTCACACTATTGCGATGCGGGAAGGCTGCGAATTCGCAGCCTGTTCCCGCATCGCACACGCACCCCCGGCAGTTCACACTGCCATATGCGATACGCTGGGGGTGTCAATGTAATCTTAACGACACCCCCAGTTTGATCGCATATCGCAGTGCGATCGTGCAGTTCGCACAGGATGGGATCGCACAAGTGTGAACCGCTGTGCGATCCGATCCTGATGCGGCTGCAAAAATGCCTCCTGTGCGTGTTTGCACCGGGTGCGATGCGAATTTAGCCATACAAACTGTATGGCTAAACTCGCACCGCACAGCTGATCGCATGTAATGTCGGAGCAGTGCGCTCCGACATTACATGCGAACCCGGCACTCGCATCAGTGTGAACCGGGTCTTAGGCCACTATCTGGAATTTGCATGTTCTCCCTGTGATTGCGTGGGTTTCATAGTTACATAGTCAGGTTGAAAAAAGACACAAGTCCATCTGGCTCAACCAATAAAAGAAAAAAAAAAAACAGTAAAGAAAACCCAACCATACAATCCCATTTACACAATCCTATACCCGCTGTTGATCCAGACGAAGGCGAAAAAACCCCGCAAAGGATGATCCAATTTGCTACAGCAGGGGAAAAATTGTTTTCTGATCCCCCGGGAGGCTATCGGATATTTCCTGGATCAACTTTACCTATAAATATATTAGTACCCATTTAAATTATGTACACCCAGGAAAGAATCCAGGCCTTTTTTAACCACTTAAGCCCCAGCCCTATTTCGGACACTTTTTGTTTACAAGTTAAAACCAGTATTTTTTCCTAGAAAACTACTTAGAACCCCCAAACATTATGTATATTTTTTTAGCAAAGACTCTGGAGAATAAAATGTCGGTCATTGCAAAACTTTTTGTCAAGCGGTATTTGCGCAGCGGTCTTTAAAACGCCATTTTTTTGGAAAAAAATTGAAAAATCACATTTCACTGCATTTAAAAAATACTAAACAGTAAAGTTAGCCCATTTTTTTTGTATATTGTGAAAGATGATGTCACGCCGAGTAAATAGATACCCAACATGTTACGGTTTAAAATTGCGCCCCCCCCCCCCGTGGGATGGCGACAAACTACGGTCAATAGAGATCTCAATCTGCGACGCTTTAAATTTATTTAACGGTTACCAGTTTAGAGGTAGAGTGTAGCTCTTTTTTTTAAATTATTGCGCACGCTCTGGCGATCGCGGCGATACCTCACATGTGGGGTTTGAACAGCGATTTCATTCGCGGCTCGACATGCGTATACGTTTTTTTTTGTGCGCGAGCTAACGGTGACGGGGGCGGCGAATTTTTTTTTTTTTTTTTCCTATTTATTTTTTATTTTTTTTAAACTTTATTACAGGTTTTTAAAAAAAAAAAAAAATCTGATCACTTTTATTGCTGTCACAAGCAATGTAAACATCCCTTGTGACAGCAATATGTGTGACAGGTACACTTTATGGAGGGATCGAGGGTCTAAAAGACCCTAGACCCCTCCACTACACTTCCCTGTATGCAAAACGCCGAAAACGGCATTTTTGCATACAGCCGTTTTTTAAATTTGCCGCCTTTTGCAGCACAGTAACCCGGAAGTGACGTCATGGACGCCGCCTCCGGGTTACGTCATCGGAGCCCCGATCGATGCCGTTTCCGGCATTCATCGGGACTCCATCCAGCCGGCGGACGTGCCGGCTGGGTGCTCGGGGCTCCCGGTGGGACGGGAGCCCCGGGCAAAGCCACGGAAGGCGGCGGGAGGGGGGGGACGTCCCCTCCCGCCCCCCCGGGTAACGATCGAGCGGCTCCCGAGCCGCATCGGTCGTTACCGACGGAAAGCCGACCGTCGGCTTCAAACCACGGTACCGGGATGATGCCTCTAGCTAGAGGCATCATCCCGGTATAAACCCGCAAAGTGTACTGACGTATCGGTACGTTACTATGCGGTAAGTGGTTAAAGCAATCTAGTGAGCTGGCCAGAACCACCTCTGGAGGGAATCTATTCCACATTTTCACAGCTCTTATGGTGAAGAAACCTTTCCATATTTGGAAACGAAATCTGTTTTCCTCTAGATGTAAAGAGTGCCCCCTTGTCCTCTGTGTTGACCTTAAAGTGAATAACTCAACACCAAGTTCACTATATGGACCCCTTATGTCTTTATACATCTTGATCATATCCCCCCTTAATCTCCTCTTCTCAAGAAACAATACATTTAGTTCCTTTAATCTGTCCTCATAGCTGAGCTCCTTCATGCCTCCCTGATATCCTTTTTAAGATATGGTGCCCAAAGCTGAACTGGTTTCCTCCCACACTTGAAAAAAATGCTGATAGGTTAATGGGCCCTGGTCTGTGCATGTATGCATGAGATAGAGACATTAGATTGTAAGCTCCTTGAGGGCAGGCACTGATGTGAATTTGCAGAAGTAAAGTACTGCATAAATTGTTGCGCACATTCCTAGTTCTCGTAAATGTATCTCCTAGTCAGGGGCGTAACTACAGGGGTTGCAGGGGTTGCAATCGCAACCGGGCCCCATGCTCCAGGGGGCCCATGCAGCTCCCCTGTACACCTGGATAGGAGGGGCGGCAGGGGCAGCATGTAGAGGAATCACTGTCCTCCTTTTTCCTCCTGTAGCTGCAGGAGGAAAATGGAGGAGATTGGTTACTCTGTATGCTGCCCCCACCACTCCTCCTATCCACTTCACTTGTGTTCTGCTGTCTTTGGGCCCCTGTGTGCTTCCCTGGTCCCCCCGCCCCTACTGTGCTCCCTCTCCTGCTGGGTGCTGAAGGGGATGGTTCACAATAGATAACCAGGAAGGGGTCGGTAAATATGTCATTTATCAGCTCCTTCCTTTTCTGAATGGACAGAGTCATAGTCAGTGACATTGTAAAAAAATAAAATAAAATGATAAAAAATAATACAATGAAAATACCAAAAAATAAAAACGACTGACACCAGTGGGTGAACTTCCAGGATCGCAAAGATCAAATCTGCGACCGGGGCCCTGGCATTCCACCACCATTGGGAGGCCCCAAGATGGCAGGAAGGGGGCCCAGTGCAGAACTTGTGAAAGGGCCCCGAAATGAGAGTAAAGGGTCCCAGGATCAGTGGGAAGAGCCACAGGCTTAAAGGGAAGGGCCCCGGCCAGGGGTCCGGGGGGCCCTTCATGGTTTCTTGCACCAGGGCCCTGAAGGTTCTAGTTACGCCTCTGCTCCTAGTCATTCTACAGGGCACGGTAATATGGCAGGTACTCCATTCAGGCGAAAGACTATACATTTTACTCTTCCCCTCAAAAAACATATTACTGCATAGATTATTTCTTCATTCCTCATAGCCAGCTGCATTCGCTTGTTGATGCCTCCATTGTGTCAGATAATGCATTAATTCTTTTGCAATACAACATCTTAGACTCACAGCGCTCCAGAACCGCAACGTGGAAACTCAACATGAGTCGTCTTCAAGACCCTGCTTTTCTTGCAGACTTCCTTAAGGAGATAAAGCTGTACTTCCAAACACCTATGATTGTATTTTCAGGATACTCTGGGAGGCCCAAAAAACAGTAATTCGGGGAGTCCTGATCCAACATGGAGACCATCGTAGGCGGGAGAGGTAGGCGACGTTGACAACCCTGCTTGCCGACATTCCTCATTTAGAGGCTCTCCACAAATATGCCCCCTTTTCTGACATTGAACGGGAGCTTTTGAGCCTCTGTAGACAAGTCTCCGACCTCCTTCTTTATAAGGCCAAAGCAGCATTACAAGCAGGTTGGAAACATGTTTACGAAATTGGCAATAGGTTTGGCAGGCTTCTGGCCAGATCTCTATGGGATCATCATTCAGTGACATATGTCTCACACATCTCTTGTTTGGACAGAGGAAAAGCCACCCTTCTCAAACAAATAGCACAATCGTTTAGTGACTTTTACTCTTCCATTTACAATCTGAATTCGGTACCTTCCTCACAACCTCAGATAGATGACTATTTGGTAGCATCTGGGATGCTGCAAATTTCATCCCCTGTACTGCAAGACCTAAAAGCACCTTTTACGCCACAGGAGTTGCAGATGGTGGTGGGTTTGGCCAAGACAGGCAACGCCGGGCCCTGATGGCTTCCTGATTCAATATTACAAACTCCTATTGCCGCACTGGGTCCCTACCTGGTCAACATGTTAAACACGCTTGGTGGCTCTGTGTCCTTCCATTCAAAGTCCCTTTAGGCCCTTATCACGGTCCCCCCTAAGGAAGGTAAAGATCCCATGTTGTGTGGAAGCTACAGGCCGATATCTCTATTAAACGCTGACCTGAAACTATTTGCCAAGATACTAGCCTCACAAATCCAGCAACACTTGCCATCTCTGAACCATTTAACTTAAGTGGGGTTTATCCTGATGCTGAAGGCGAGGGATAACATTATTAAAGTTTTAAATCTGATTCATGTCCCCAGCCAGTCCCGCACTCCATGCGTGTTCCTAGGAACAGACGCACATAAACCATTTGACTGGGTTAAATGGCAATTTATTCTTACTATTCTATGACACATTTGCTTAGGAGACTTATGCTCTGTTGGATCTCCAGTGTTTACACCTTGCCAACGCCACAGGTTAAGGTAATCTTGTTGCCTTCCTTTTCCATTACTAATGGGACTATTAAACAAAAATGTGCTGCGCTAAAGTATAGTGAATAATAAAATCACCAAAAATACAAAAATTTTCACGTTGTGTGTATATAAAGGAGGATAACCTGAAATTAATCAGTGATCCTTAATGTGTTATTCCTATAAATATAAATCAATAATCACGTGTATCATAAATCATCCAGTGCAAATTACATAAAGACAATAAAGGTGCAGAAGGATATTTTAAATCCCAGTTAGATCCCAATAAAGTCCATACATAAAAACATAGGGGAAATTGCCACAGAGTCCCAGAAAGTGCATCCACACAATTCCTTGTGAAATAGGGAAGACACCGGTGTGCGAATCACCCAAAGAAATCAAATGGCTGCTTACCAGAGGTCTCTCAAGCTAATGAGTAGACCACAGAAAGCTTGTGTGTAATGCCAAGGATGGCCACAGGATGTCTCCTTTACAGGCTCAATAGCGATATCCACATGATGGGAAACAAGTTATGACAGGGACATAGTGTAACTCCGTATAAAAATCATTTATTATCAGTAAAAGGCAGATAAAACACTCACATTTCGTCACACCCCTGATGACGTCAAGCGTGTGACGAAACCGGTCGGGTGACCCAGACGTGACGTGACCACGCCCCCAACAAGCCGGCTACCATAGACACCAACAGCGTGGGAGATGTTCGTTCGTTCCCAGTGTGGCAATATATAACCGCTAGATGCTTTGAATTTACATCTTAAATGTGAGTGTTTTATCTGCCTTTTACTGATAATAAATTATTTTTATACGGAGTTACACTATGTCCCTGTCATAACTTGTTTCCCATCATGTGGATATCGCTATTGAGCCTGTAAAGGAGACATCCTGTGGCCATCCTTGGCATTACACACAAGCTTTCTGTGGTCTACTCATTAGCTTGAGAGACCAACTCCCTCTGGTAAGCAGCCATTTGATTTCTTTGGGTGATTCGCACACCGGTGTCTTCCCTATTTCACAAGGAATTGTGTAGATGCACTTTCTGGGACTCTGTGGCAGACCCTCTTGGAATTTCCCCTATGTTTTTATGTATGGACTTTATTGGGATCTAACTGGGATTTAAAATATCCTTCTGCACCTTTATTGTCTTTATGTAATTTGCACTGGATGATTTATGATACACGTGATTATTGATTTATATTTATAGGAATAACACATTAAGGATCACTGATTAATTTCAGGTTATCCTCCTTTATATACACACGTGAACATTTTTGTATTTTTGGTGATTTTATTATTCACTATACTTTAGCGCAGCACATTTTTGTTTAATATCTGTTTGGTTTTTTTCTGTGATTCCTTTGTGCAGCAGCTTCACTTTATAATACTAATTTTGTATAATATTAATTGAATTAGCGCAGAAAAATTCACTTTTTTATACTAATGGGACTAGACAGGGGTGCCCCCTATCTTCCCTTCATTTCGTTTTTACTTTAGAGCCCTTCCTAAACCCTGACATAAAAGGCCTTAGTATCGGGGATCCCAACACAAGGTTTCAGTATACACCGATGATATGCCTTTCTGCTTGACCAACCCTTCGGTGTCTCTACCTAATCTATTTTGTGAATTTGAAACCAATGGGTCGCTCTCATATCTCATGATTAAGGTCACTAAATCAGAAGCAATGGGGGTGGCAGTCCCCTCTTCCTTACTTCAGACTCTGAAGCTCAGCTTTAAATTTAAATGGATGGACCCGGCTTTGAAACATTTGGCGACCTATATTCCAGCTAATCTCTCTCACAACTTTGACCTTTATTTCCCCCCCCTCATGTGCAAAGTTAGCAGCCTCTTGGAAGCTTGGCACTTGGGCCTGCATTCTTGGTTTGATGCTGCAATATCATTAAAATGAGCATCCTGCCGAAGTTCCTTTACCTTTTTGAGCCTCTACCCATTGTTATACCTGCCAGCTATTTTAGGCCAGTCCACTCTCTTTTCACTGGTTTTATCTGGCACACAAATGCCTGAGGACTAACCGATCCCTGCTGACTCTCCCTAAACAATTTGAGGGCCTTGCTGTCCTGGACCCTCATAAATATTACCAGGCAGCCATTTAGGGCGCCAGATCGACCGGTGTAGTCAAGGGGACATTAAGCTCTGGCCGAATTTAGAACAAGCCCAGTGCCAGACCCTGCTATGCTGGTCTCTGTGCTTTGGTGATCTACCTTCCCCCCTAAAAAAACATCCACTTATTGGGCCTATGACACGCTTGTGCTTTTGGCTCTTTTCTATTTTTACGTTGTCCTCGGTGGAGTCTCCATTGTTTCCCATTTTGGGTAATCCGCTTTTTGCCCTGAGTCTCCGGGAAGGTGCTTTCCGCTCACTAATTGAGTCAGGGCATTATTCAGCCTCCCATTTCTTGCTGTCAGGGGCCTGGCTTACATTGCAGGCCTTGTTGGACGCTGGTGACCCCTTCCATCTTGACTTCTGGAGAGCGGAGCAAGTACACCATTTCCTTCACTTATTATCATACCCCCGTAAGTTTTAGCCGTTGTCTGCCTACGCTTGAAGAACATTGTACTGAGAAAGGTCTGCTACCCCATACCCTCTCGACAATTTATTCTTTACTGGTCTCACCCCCCTTTTCAACTTTCAGGACTTTCAACTGCCCTTTCTTGCAAAATGGAAGTCGGACCTGGGTAAGAAATTCACGAAAGTACAACAAACTAATATAATTCTTTTCGCCTTAAAGAGGTTGTAAACCTTAGAAAAACCTGAAAGACAAAGGCATAATGAGCTAGCATGCATCGCATACTAGCTCATTTTGAAATACTTACCTTAGAACAAAGCCCCCGCAGCGCCATCCGCTTACCAGTGACATGGTTGACATGTTCAGCAGTCTTACTTCTGGGTTTGTGTCCTCCAGCCATCTGATTGGCCGAAGCTGCGATGACATCACTCCCACGCATGCACAGGCATGCCCTACAGAGGGCATTCGCCATTGATGTCACTGGCTTCATGCAAAGTAAATATCTACTAAACGGTGCATGTTTAGGAGATATTTACAGTACCTATAGGTAAGCCTTATCATAGGCATACCTATAGGCAGGGCCAGGGCTTCCGCTAGGTGAACTAGGCAGCGGCCTAGGGTGCACTGCTGCCTAGCCTAGTCGGGAGGGTGCAAGCCGGCCCAGATGGATCACCATGTCAACCATGTATGGTCATGGTCATGGATATTGGATACTGGATTGATGATCTAGATGAGAGAAGAAATCGGGATGGATGGTGGACCAGTGTGCGATATCAGAAGTAAATTATATAAGCAGTAGTCTTGTGTGCCATTCCCCAAAATTATATCAGAAGGAAAATACAATATATACAAAAGCAGCAGTCTTATAATATAATTGTGTTATAATACTATATTTTATATAATATAAGATTATTATTATAATAAAAGACTTCTGCTTTTGTATATATCGGCTTCTGAACTGCCCAACGCACATATACTGCAGCAGGGCGGCCTTTCCGGGGGGGGGGGGGGCGCAAGTAGCTGCCTAGGGTGCAGAATAGTCTAGCACTGACCCTGCCTATAGGTACAAATTACCGAGGAAACTCAACTTCCTTTTTAAAGTCCTCGATCTGCACAAAAGTGCAGGAAACAAATTTCAAAATCCTCTCTCGGTAGTACTGTACCCCGTTCGATCGATGCTGGCATTGTCAGGAGGAGCGTGGGATGCTGCTGCATGTCTTTTGGTCCTATCCCAACCATTGGGTGTTTTTAGAAAGAGGTCAGGAAAATTTCCAAAAATTTACCGATTATAAGGTTCCTGAGGACCCGGCCTTCTTTTTATTATATGTGTCCAAAATCCCAGCCAGAGTTTACAAGAAATCTATACTATGTCATCTCTTTAACGCTGCCAAATCTTGCATCCCTCTAACATGGAAGCAGACGTGGCCCCGTCACTTGGGCAGTGGCTAAGGAAGGTAGAGGAGTTGAACCGGTTGGAGGATCTGGTGTTGATGGCACAGCAAAAACTATAGGTGTACACGAAAACCTGGACTCTAAGGAACATGTTTATCTACTGGTGTAACTGTTCGCTTATCACTTTAAACCTTTGTTCAGTACTTACTGCCAGGTGGAACCTTTCTGCCTTCCTCTTGTTTCCCTGGCGAGTGTTTAATCGGCAGAACCACCAGAACCACTCCTTCTTCCTGCTTTAGAGGGAAGGCCTTTCTTGTGACTCAGATTTCACATTTAGATGCATGTCAGCAGCACCTCATGGAAGATGATTGCTATGGAGGATTTCTAAGGTTTAAGGTTGCACCCCTTGGCAAGCGGAGCGAGGTATCCAGTAAAAGTGCATTATATATAAAGTATATATGTTGTTAGACATAAATTGTGTCCATGCTGTTAGTTTAAAATATACTATAGATAACCCAAATCATTTTACATGTAGTCATGTTTCCTTAGATGTTAATGTCATTTAGATATGTGTGCAGACAACTGTAATCCACCTTGTAATTTCACATTTGTAATTAACCTTGTAACCCCCTTTTTGGTGATCACTGTAAACAAATGTATTGTATGTCATTT
Organism: Pelophylax lessonae; assembly: GCF_965119305.1. Classification (NCBI taxonomy): domain Eukaryota; kingdom Metazoa; phylum Chordata; class Amphibia; order Anura; family Ranidae; genus Pelophylax; species Pelophylax lessonae. Next base: position 600,863,782 of record NC_138771.1, on the reverse strand, counting down.
ACAGTTTTCACGGTGCTACGGTACTCATGGTTTACGGTGCTCAAGGTGTTAATGAGATTAACGTTGGTGGTGTTCAACCCTCCTGCACACCTTTGATGCAAAAGAATAAAAGTACTGCACCCGTCAGAAGCTCTCCTCTTGTTATTTACTCGATGCCAAAGGGGCCGCTACAACTGGTAAGGCTCTCTTGGATGTGGGATCCAATAGTTGATGGAGATAACACACTCCGTCCTCTGTAGCTAACTGACTCTCCAAATCCCCCTCCCCCTTTTCTTCTCTTTCTCTCCTCATTCGCTCTTTCCCTCCTTATTCGCTCTTTACCTCTTTAGTCCTTCTCTTCCTTCTTTACTTGCTTACCGCTCCGATGGAAAAAAATTGTTAGCTTTCTAACATGTATGGGTTCACTGACTAAATATGGTAATGTCCAAATTGGGTTGGTGACATCACACAGGAGACCCTGACCGTTTGTTTAAATTCTTTGGTGGGGTGGGGACCGAGAGCTGTTATTTGACAGGAGTGACATGATTAGACATTTCGGGGTGATGTATTTTTTTCGTTTAGTGAGTCAGTGGGAGTTGTTCATCATGATAGATGAGGATTTGCATTGCGGACGATGGAAAAGCTCCCCATCCTCAGGCCCCCACCCAGAGTTGGCAGAAAGTCCCTTGTCCTCATTAACATGGATTCAAGGTGGTTTGTCAGGCAGCTCCCCCCTGGCAAGTTACTCTTCCCATGTTGAAAGCATGTGGCCTTGTATGGATCAGGATTGGGGGGGGGGGTAATAACTCACCCTCTGTTACCTAGGCTGCAAGGCTGCATGCTTGGATAAGGTTCTGGTATGTGCAGCACCCTCCCTCCTAGGTAGGTGCTAGTGAGAGAGTATAGTTTATGGCTAGGTCTGCCTATCAGAGCAGAAGACAAATCTATATTGTTTTCTGCCTACCAGAGAGCAGGATCTGTGGATTAGGTCTGCTCATGGTGCTCAGTGTGTGATTCATCTGGTCTAGGAAATGTTTCACACTGTTTCAATAGGGAGGCATATTGGACAGTGGAGGAAACCTGATAAATGGGTACACAGGCTTTGATAAAGTCCCGGTGATTGGCACAGACAGGCTGTCTCGGTGCATTCTGGGGTGTGGTATAAAAGCCAGAAGCACATGTGCTGGGGGGTCTTTGGCTGGTGAGCAGAGTCCCGGAGGGAGGGTGGCGGCTGTCTCCTCTTCTACAGCAGTGGCACGTGGTCGCAGGCGGTCAGCCTAGGGACCAGAAGGAAGGAGCTGAAACCAGAGGTCCAGGAGAGCTGACTGGAGGGGGTGAGACACTGGAGACCCTCGAAAAACAGTATGGTGAGTACAGGGGATCGTGCAGTGGCGGCCGGTGTGTTGGAGTTCAATGGGCTTTTTTTTTTTTTTTTGCATCACCTGATTAGAGCCAGAGGCTCTAATAGGCTTCAGCAAAGGGTGGACCCGGGGCGCAGAGCAGTGCGCCCCGAGCCCACCCATTGTGTGACAATAGCGAATGGAAATTCGCTATTGTCACAGGGATCCTCCTCCTGGCCAATCAGGAAGCGGGTCTGATACGCGTTTCCTGATTGGCTGAAAGGCAAACCCCATGCCATTGGCTGGGGAGGAGGCGGGAGCTGGGAGGACTGAGGACTCGAGGAGACGCAACCACGCCAGAGAAGCCGCGAGCCGCCGCTGCCGGGGAGGGAGGTGAGCTGCAGAGAGGACTGGCCGGGCTGGGACTGCAGGCAAAGCGGAGCAGGGAGAGGGGGTTCCAAGGTGTTCCGAGCTCAAGTCACAGTCCACTGCTGCATCAGGAAGGTAGGAGATTTTTTTTTATTGCAAAGCATCTTCAGTCATGTTACACCTATAGTGATGATTATGATGATGGGGATCGTTGTAGGTGGTGGGTGGGGGGGCACCCTTCATTTCTCCAAGGGCAGATGAGCAGCATTATGGCAGAAGATGTAGGATCGGGTGTGTGTGTCTGTGTGATGGAGGAGATCAGTGCTGTCTGTGCCCTGTATAGAGGAGTGGAGGAGCTCTCACATTCATCAGCTGTGACCAGCATTTTAATGCGCACCTTGTGACCATGGCTCCCATGTCAGCTCTGCTCCTTCCTATGGCATAGAAAATAAAAAGGTTTGCTTATTGAGATCACCTCCCTAATAATGATCATGGCATCAGTTCTAGGGCTGGATGATCATTTCATAAGCCTCAGATGGCTCCAGGCATCACTTGACAGCTGTCAAATTGACATAATTGGAATCTTTTTTTTTTTTTTTTAATATATATCTATGTGAATACTTACTAGTCAAATGTCATGTGTTGCCCCTACTCCGCCATTGCACACCTATGCAGATCAGTCCTCCATACCAGACCAGTTTAAATAGCAATGCCTGTGATTTATTCCTGGGACGGTAAGTGCACTGGTCTCGCGCGAGGGGACGCATGCTTACGCTGGTCACTCTGCATTGAAAGGGGGCATGCTGGCATCTCTGCATTGAAAGGGGGCACAATGGTATCTCTGCATTGAAAGGGGGCACGATGGCATCTCTGCATTGAAAGGGGGCACGATGGTCTCTGTGCATTGAAAGGGGGCACGCTGGTCTCTGTGCATTGAAAGGGGGCACGCTGGTCTCTGTGCATTGAAAGGGGGCACGCTGGTCTCTGTGCATTGAAAGGGGGCACGCTGGTCTCTGTGCATTGAAAGGGGGCACACTGGTATCTCTGCATTGAAAAGGGGCATGCTGGCATCTCTGCATTGAAAGGGGGCACGATGATCTCTGCTTTGAAGGGGGCACGCTGATCTCTCTGCATTGAAAGGGGGCACGCTATACCTTAATTACTGAAGGCCCCTTTCACACTTTTGTAACCTCAAAGTCACGCAATTTTTTACCGCGTTTTTTGCCACAAAGCAATGCCTATTACATTTTTCTGTTTGCGCCCCCCCCCCCCCAAAAAAAATATTTTGAGCACCAGCCGCCACTGGGATCGTGTCTACGGGCCTGACCTGAGGGGGACCACCCTGTTGTGGGACAGTCAGAGGACAGGTGTCAGTTGGTGGAAAGAAAGAGGATACTAGTTGGGTATCCTGAAGATAGTTGTTAAATCAAGTCATCTATACAGAGACTTAACCTAAATTTCACCTAGTGGCAAGGTGAATCTGCAGCCTGGCTGCATTATCAGCAATAAGTCTTCATCCATTGTGAATACAGTAATCCCCCGCTCCATCGCGGTTCAGTTTTTGCGGTCCCGGTAATTCACGTTTTTTTTTTGTAATGTTATTTTACTATATAAATCATTAAAAATGAAATATTTTTGTGTTTTCCATAGCTCTTGCTCTGTCTCTCAGTATCTTTTATGTGTTTAAATGAGTTTCTATTGTTTTAAAAGTGTGTTTAAAGACCTTAAAATGCTTTTACACGTACAGTGACAGTAAAAAAACATGCCTACAATGCATTTTAATAGGGTTTTTCTATTTCGCGGAATTTCACTTTTCGCGGCTGGGTCCGGAACGTAACCCCCGCAATGGAGGGGGGTTTACTGTAGTTCAATTTTGGAGTATCCTACTCTTCCCTTCTCCCATCCCTAATTTAAATAAAACATAAAAAACAACTACATACCCCTAGACTGTTCACTGACTGAGCCAATGACTAAAGTGTTAAATTGTGCATGCTGCAGTTGCTAACGGTAACCCAGGGGGATCCGAAGGTAAAGAATTCAGCAGTTCTCAAGGGGGCAGTGCTACATATGGATTTTTAAGGGATCCCAAACTTTTTTGTTTTATTTGCATAGGGTTCCCAATTAAAATCAATACCAGAACTGATCGTTTGGTATGAATTTATGAAGGAACCCAATGCCTTTTTCTTTTCACTATCCCGCTATTTTGTGTAGCACCCTCCTAGATAGGTGCTAGGCAGTAAGAATAGTTTGCTCTGCCTGCTTAACAGGGGAGTAGCAGGTAAATCATAGCCTGCTCCCATCTGCTTATCAGGGGTGCCTGATCAGTAGCTAGGCCTGTTACATGTGCTCAGGGTGTGATTCATTTGGACTAAGGGAGTGTCCCCACTGTATCAAATAGGGGAGCCTGTCAGGCTTTTATGACTATTCCAGTGGGTTGGCACAAACAGTGGTGCATCCTGGGATATGTTATAAAAGCCAAGAGCACATGTGACAGGGTGTCTTTGGACGGAAAGCCAGGTCCCAGGAGGAGGGTGATGGCTGTCTCTCCTCCTGTCTGTTGTGGAAGGTGGTCACAGGCGGTTGGCCTAGTGAGCCAAGAGTGTGGTGCTGAGCCAGGAGGTCCAGGAAGCTGACAAGTGGAGTTGGAGGCAGAACAACCTTGGGAAAAACAGTGTCCGTGAGTACCGGGAAGCTTGCCAGGGGTCTGCCCAGGAAAGGGGACCGCTCCAGTGGAGAGTCAGTGGACAGGTGTCAGTGCACACAGCAAGTGAGAAAGGGGGTGCCAAGTTAGAATCCTGAAGAGTAACTCAAAAAGGATCAGATTATCTATCTTCACTTCTGTGACATGGTGAAGCAGCGGCCTTGCCGCACACTACAGCTAGTTGTCCTTAAGATTGTGAATAGTTCATAGTTGGAGTATCCCACTCATCCCTTCTCCCATCCCAGTTTTAAATAAAATACAAAAAATCCCCTGGATTGATTATTGACTGAGCCAAGGACTTTCAATGCTATTTGTCTGCTATCCGTTGCTAAGAGTAACCCAGGGGAAAACAGAAAGTGCAATTCTCAGTAGTCCTCTAGGGGGCAGTGCTACATTTGTTTACATTGACCTGTCTGCCAGGAATGGGCTAGGTAGGGATACAGCACTGGTTGCAGTTTTTCAGTCTGGAGAGGGTTCCGATAGCGATAGCCTGCTACAACATGTTTTAGTACAAGCAAAGTTAATGTTCTGCTCTATACATGCTCCAGGCACAGTAAGGGGTGTCAGGAGATGTTGTGGTTTTGATTCTGTATTATTGCCTAGCAGAGGTTATCCACACCTCTTCATCACAAGAGATACATACCGCAGTCCTTCTCATCTGAGCCATCCGCACAGTCTTGGTCATGATCGCACTTCCATATCAGGGGAATACATCGATTTCTTCTCCCACCACAGCTGAACTCGGTAGATCTGCAAGCCTTGAATTCTGAGAAGAGACCAACAGTATATAAGAAGGTGACCAATGATTATGCTTAATTAAATGTCTTAATGGAAATAACAGAAGTGCAGTGCTTGTAATTGTTGTTCCTGAGCCCAACATGTGCAGGCATGTTGGAATCAGATGCCACAATAATCCAGTTTGTATGGAGTCTGTATTTAATTTCGGTGTTAATGTGGCTTTGCTTCGGGTTCTCTAGATCCTTTTAACCACTTGATCTCTGGGAGGTTTTACCCCCTTCATAACCAGAGCATTTTTTTTCTATTAGGCTCTGCACTACTTTAACTGGTAATTGCTTGGTCATGCAACACTGTACTGTTATAATATAAACTGTAAAGTTTATATTATTTTTGTTCACACAAATAGAGCTTTCTTTTGGTGGTATTATATAAACAATAAAAGACCAAAAATTTAAAAAAGAAATCTTACCGGAAGTAGTTAATGGAGTCTGGGGCATCGGGAGTTCGGGGACGGGGGGGGGGGGGGGGTGCTGGGCGGGGTCCTGCTAAATTTTCTTTCTATTACCTTCTTTCTTTCTTCTCTCTTGCTATTCCTTCTTTCTTATTCCTATCTCTTTAGCCTTACGGGCATGTACCGTTCGCTCAGTTACACCTTCCAATGTTTTTACCCTATGGGCAGTTATATGGGCGGCACTGGGGTCAGATTGTGGCAGTGGGCTGAATGACCTATATTGTTTTTTGTGTCTTTTTTTTTTTCTCTATCTGCTGCATTGGGTGATTCGTGACCCCGATGCCGGTCCTGCTTGGGTATTGCCAGGTACCCGGTTACACTGCGTATCCATATGTCAATTTTTCACGATGTATGGCATATGCTATGCAAAGACTGCCTATACTACCAGAACTTTCTTCTTCAACATTCATGCATTGTAATTGTACTAGGATACTTGAAGCTGTTATGTTCATGTTGACGGTACTCTTTTCTGTACCTTTGAAATTTCTGTTTGTCAATCTCTCATGAAAACCTTTAATAAAAATTATTGTTAAAAAAAAAAAAAAAATTTTAAAAAGAAAACGATATTTTCTAATTTCTGTTATAAAACATATTCAATAAAATAAAATGTCTTCATAAATTTAGGCCATAATTCTTGCTAAATTATTCTGCTTCATTCATGTCTTTGGTCAAAAAGAAAAAAAAACAATAAGTGTATATTAATTGTTTTGTGTGAAAGTTATAGCATCTACAAACTATGGGATGTAGCACCCTCCTAGGTAGGTGCTAGGAAAAAGCATATGGGTGGCCATGTCTGCATATCAGGAGGGCCTGATCATTTAAGTAGACTGTCACATGCTTCCAGGTGTGACCTGTTGTGCCTAGGGAGTATCCCCACTGTTTCCAATGAGGGCTCTTATTGGACAGTGGAGGAAACCAAGCCAATAGCACACCAGGGCTTATGGCTATCTCAGTGGGCAGAGTTTGCTGCAATGCACCCTGGGATGAGTTATAAGTCTGAGGGGAGCATGTGACAGGGAGACTTTGGTGGGAAGCAGAGTCCCAGGAGGAGGGTGACGGCTGTCTCTCCTCCTGTCAGCTTTAGTGAAAGTGTCCTGGGCAGTCGGCCTAGAGGATGAAGGTTGAGCTGGGCTGCAGAGAGGGATCCAGAGTGCTGTGGACTAAGTGGAGCTGCTGGGCAGAAGTTTTGGGGAAAAACAGAGTCGTGAGTACTCGAAACCGCCCAGGGGTCTGCCCATGAGAGGGGACCACTCCAGAAGGTCAGAGGGATCTGGGAGCCAGCTAACCTGTGGAGAAGGCTTAGAGAAAGGAGGTGCCAGTGTCTAAGCCCTGAAGATAAGTGAGGGAAAGAGGGTGCCGGTGTGGGCCCTGAAGTGTTTAGCAGCACAGCAGTAGTACAAGTAGCTACCTCAGCAAGGAGTGCTTAAGGGAGCTCAAAGAGGATTTCTTTATGTAAGAAAGCAGTCCAAAGTCAGTTTGGAGTCAACAGGCAGCAAGCCAGCGTTAACTAATGTCAACCGGCGTTGACCGGCATCTAGCCAGCGTCAAGTCACCGCCAATCTCCATTTTTCAGTTGTCACTAGCAAATTGTGCATAGTTGAGCCAAAGGAGTATCCCACTCATCCCCTTCTCCCATCCAAGTTCTGAATAAATACAAAAAACCCAAAGATACTGGACTGGTCATTGTCTCAGTGCTCACACTTGGAGAAACATGCACCCGGGGACCCATATCCAGCAAAACGGCTGGGAATCCTGCTACATTTGGGGGCTTATCCGGGATTTCACCCTGGGTTACCAGGCTGGTTGCTAAAGGCAACGGCTGCAACAGAAAGTCAAAATCTCTATTTTTGTGCCCGGGACTTTACTCCAAAACCCTAGACAAGTGTGAGGTCAGCTCTGCTGGAGACAGGGAGAGTGGGATGAAGATTGATGTGCACATGGAATGTAGCCTGTGGCAACGGAAATGTTCCAGGCAATACTGCAAATTGGTGGGAACCTTCCACTTCAGTTATGAGATGTACTCTGCTATCAAGTATTGGAGAGCAGGGAAGAGATGTATGTCAGTGAATAAAAGCTGCAGCTGCTTAACAGAGAAAGGTCCAGGAGTGGACAAAGAAAATGGCGGCCAGTGGCACGAGGAGCAAGGTGCCAGGGGCCAGGTGTGTGTGCAGGCTATATGGACTGATGTTGACCGTGCTTATGACAGTGGGACATTTGTTCTATACAGCAATTGCAGTAAACTGTGAAGATTGCAGTCGGCCATGCCGGAAAGGGGCAGTGGGACTATCTTCGGATACAGTATGGTGGGCCTTACTTGAACATGTGTCGGGGAGAGGACTGTTGACCGTGCATGTGACAGCGGGACAATTCTCTTGCCTGGCAAAGAGGGACAGCTGGCTCCAGGAGAGGGAGGTGCAGCTGGGGCCCTGTTGCAAGTAAGAAGAGTGGATGCATGTCTGGTGAGGGACATGGTCCGCTTTGCAACAACTTCCCTGCGGGCTAGAGAGAGAGAGCATGGCATGGGAGGAGTTGTTGCACCGCGAGGGAAAGCGCGATCCAGAAGGCACTGCCTAGCAGGAGGAGCCACCGCCAAACAAGGAGTATGGGTGGAGACATCGGTCGCGCCCAGCCAATCAGGAGTGACTAGGGGAGCCCATATAATACTCACCCCTTCGGGTGTGGCTGAGAGGGAGACACGTGTGAGGAGAAGCACCATGGAGTAGTTTGGAGAAGAAAAGTGCGCAGCCATGATCACTTCACCCACTGGCGGAGAACCTGCTGCGCAGATCCTGGAGCAGACCGGGAAGCCGAGCCCCACTTTCGTGTGGGACACAGGCATACGGATGTTGCCTGAAGGAAGACTGGCGCTGTGCACAGGAGGAGGTCAGGAGTACCTTGGCACGGTATGTCCTTAGCATGAGAGAGTCACTATGAAGGTGCAAGCGTGAAGTCAGTATGGGCATTGCGGCTACCTGCTGCTGCGGGCAGAGAAGAGTGAAGGTCGGCCCAGACAGATGTGTGTGGCTTGGGTGTCAGGGCTCACTCGGGAAATGACAGGCACGCAGTCCAGGTTCCTCCGCGTAGGCGGGAGGGGCTTGATCAGAGTGCTGATGAGGTTGGAGACCATGCAGACTGACAGTGGTTCAGCTTTGTCGGTACAGGGGACTCAGTCACTGGGAAGAGGGTGCATGCTAGCTCAGCAGGCCGGGAGGTGGCCAGAGGATGCACCGGAATCCACCGCAGCAGAAAGAAGGTCTGCCCCTGTTCCTATATCTCAGCAAAAATGGCCAGCGGCCATCAAGGCCTCACCGACCAGTCGGAGTAGTGAGGAAGAAGCTGGGGTCATTAATGTGGGGTCTCCCTCCTTTCAGTATAAGTACGGATCCGTTGAGGAAGGGATTGATGATTGGAGATCCGAGGATGAAACGGAATGGGATTGGGGTTCTGAAGCTGGGAGCAGCTCACCAGGCCCTATAACCAGTAATGTGCCTGATAAAAAGACTCAGGAGTCCATTGAAAGAGGGGAGCTGGCAGAAAAGTTGGGGTTTTGTGAGGCCTACACTAAAAGGGTCCTAGACTTCAACCCACCTACAAATAATAATAGATAAAAATTCAGCGCAACTGTATAAAATAATATAATAGAAAGCTGCTATGCACTAAAGGATCAATAAACCAAAAGTCCCAATAACAAATATATAACAAAAAGTGCAGCGCTATCAAATATGGATTATGAAGAAGATATCGAGGAGAGCAGTCCACAGGTGAAAATTATGGTGAAGCATGCACAAGATATAAACATTCAGTGCTCTTCAATGTGCTGGTAATCCTCCACCCAGTCTCATTAGCCTCTCACCTCACACTTAGCCCCTGTGTCACCAGACGGGCTAGTAAGACAAACTTTCTCCAAGGATATCACCAATATAGATCAAATCAGTATTCCTCTTCATCAGAAGATAAGGATCACAGGTAACAGATCACAGGTCCATAAAGCGGGTCACAGGTCCATAGGAAAACAAAGGTCCGGACATAGTGCATTACCGCAATAAATTACTTTATTGAACATAGCATAAAATCATAAAAATTACCTTGTAAAGCACTATACAAGTGCATGTGATGAGCAGATTGTATTACACACAGCGGTCTCGACCGCAATGGATGGCGGGTGACGTCACCGACCCCTCCCCCTTCACACGCGTTACGTCCCACTGCACGGGACTTCCTCAGCTATGGAAGTCCCGTGCAGTGGGACGTAACGCGTGTGAAGGGGGAGGGGCCGGTGACGTCACCCGCCATCCATTGCGGTCGAGACCGCTGTGTGTAATACAATCTGCTCATCACATGCACTTGTATAGTGCTTTACAAGGTAATTTTTATGATTTTATGCTATGTTCAATAAAGTAATTTATTGCGGTAATGCACTATGTCCGGACCTTTGTTTTCCTATGGACCTGTGACCCGCTTTATGGACCTGTGATCTGTTACCTGTGAGCCTTATCTTCTGATGAAGAGGAATACTGATTTGATCTATATTGGTGATATCCTTGGAGAAAGTTTGTCTTACTAGCCCGTCTGGTGACACAGGGTCTAAGTGTGAGGTGAGAGCCACCTACAAACTATGCCCAAGCTCGGGACCAAAATTAAGCCTATAGCTCCCTGATCAAAAGAGGGGAGACCCCCTTTTCATTGCCTGGGAGAGGTAACAGGAAGACCCTCCCCAGGCTCTCAAGAATGCAGCGATGGATGCAACGCAAGGTAGCTATGGAGTATGGCTACGATTATCCATACGCTCCTAGGGGGGTCATGTTGAACATAGAGGCCAAAAGAAACTGCTGGTTTGATGAGGCCATTTGGGATTTTCGCTTTGTCCCTAAACCTTTTCAGGATTCACCCAGCACTGACCTTAAAGAGAAAATTGACCCAGTAAAGACTCAGTGGCTGTATGGACGGTCCATATACATCGACCAGGTGGAAGTTCATAGCCCGGACGGGTCGGGCCAGGCTTGGTCCATCCCAGTGCGGGACAGCCAGGGAGCCCTTGTCAGGGTCCCTCACCCAGAGTATTATATTTGAAAAGAATTAAAAAAATAAAATAAATTGAAAGAGAAAAGAAAGGGTAATGCTGAAGTTCACAGTTATGGTTGCTGTTCAAGCATGGTTGGAAAAATTGTTGTTCTACAGACCCCTTGGGCCATCTGGCCAGGGTCCTAAAGAGGAACTTCAACTTCACAAGATCCCTTGGGCCAACGGGCCAAGATCTCATGGATTACAAATGCTGTTTTGAAAGACCACAGAAATTTCAGTTAGAAGGAAAGAAGTGGGTGGCTGTCGCAGTAATGGGCGGTGCAACCAGGAAGTCTGGTGGGGGTGTTCTGAAAGACCCCTTATGTTTCCCTGACTCAGCAGGACTGCAGGCCACTCAGGCTCCAGTGGTTTGCCCTGTTTCCAAAAAGGAGAAGTACTGTGAGAGGCTGCAGGAAGATGCTGCAGTGGACTTCTTCAGGACTCTGCATAGGTAGTCAGTTATAGGGCATAAATTCCCCCAGGAGGAGGGGGAAGAATTGGACCGGGCGTGTCAAGCACTGAATAGCAGGAGAGTCAGGGAATGGAGTGAGAAGGCTGCCCCTGCGGGGAGGGTCTTCTCATTCAACTGTTCAGGTAGTTAGTTCTATAATGGTTGTATATGAAATGTGACTAACTTTTCATTTCTCTACAGGTGGGCTCACGGTAGAGGTAGACAGTCAGGATGTGTATAGTTGTTTAATCCTCACCAAGCAGATTTTTGTTTGGTGGGGGGTGCATCCTTTCATGCACCTTAAATAATTTGTATATGTGTGTACAGTACAAAGATGTCTATATATTTTTTCACATAAATTATTTGTACATCCGTTTCTTCCCTTTTCAAGTTTGTAGGATTTTTTGTAGGAGGCGGCTGCCTCAGAGCTAATGGGGGGGGGGGGTGGATGTAGCACCCTCCTAGGTAGGTGCTAGGAAAAAGCAGGAAAAAGCATATAGGTGGCCCTGTCTGCATATCAGGGGGGCCTGATCATTTAATTAGGCTGTCACAAGCTTCCAGGTGTGACCTGTTGTGCCTGGGGAGTCTCCCCACTGTTTCCAATGAGGGCTCTTATTGGACAGTGGAGGAAACCTAGCCAATAGCACACCAGGGTTTAAAGGAATTATTTGCAAACAGGACCCTAATAATTGCTTATAAAGCACTTGATATCTAACTCGACATTCAACCCATTCGGATGGAGTGCATTAGTCTGGTAGATCCAGTAGGTCTCCCTCTTGGATAGTTCTCTCACCAAGTTAGAGCCCCTCCATACTGGGTCTCCTTTTTCAATGCCCCAGAAACCCCATGCCCCTTTTTCATATGCCGCTGGATTGAAGAAGAGACACGTTCTTTTATATCGGTGGATGATTATTTCGTATTATGTGAATATTTACATTTGATCCCCCAGCAGTGGTGGTGACTATCATACTCCCTTGTTAGTTTCCGGTGTCACCGCCGGCCAGGGAGGAGAGCACCGCCCATATGGGAGGATGATAAAAGGAGGTGACCGTGCCGCGTGCCCACGTCCTCAGTTGAAGTCCTTGATGACGAAACGCGTCAGGGCGTGAGCACGCGGTCACCTAGACAACCTGGAGCGTCTGACGTCACGCACAGGAACCCAGAAATCCGTGAACTGGTACCGAGCCGCAGACGGTACGAGCAACTTAAGTGGCGGTAGATCGTGCAGCCGCGAGGGTGTCTTGACATACAAAAAGCTGCGAATACATGCAAAAATGTGAGTTCGTTTTTTACGGATACTTTTATGCAATAAAGCCTATTTTTAAACGGTTTACACTATGAGTTCCCCCTTATGATTTTATGGTGCCATTGGTGTTGAGAGACATCTGGAGGAGTGCTGGCGGCCCGTGACAAGAGGTCATTGGTTGGAGTATATGAGAGCGGACCGGTGTGGGGAGCCTTGCTGGAGTAATTCCAAAACAGCGCCATATACAAGATTTAAGGGTTCGTGTTTACTACATGGGGGGCTCACAGAGGTGCGGTGGAGGTGTACACCATCCTGTATTTATCTGAACACTGAAGAGGATTTCACCGCATTTACTGAGGACTAGTATATTGAACTTTATTATGCGAATTGGCTAGTTTTTGGTCATTCTTAGGACTTTAGACATTTGGTCCTGATGTGCTGCTATACATATTACCTTCTAGTCTTTATCTATACACCTTTTCTAATATTAATCATTTGTATAGCAGCTGCTGTAGATCTATTAGTGAGATACCACTTTTCTGGTAGTATACAACACTAATTTTTCGTTCTTTGTCCCAAAAGCGCTGAGTGAGTAAGTTATAGGTTCCCTTTGGCTCTCTTTACTTGCTCCCTTTCTTTTGAGATTTATGTTTAACTCAGCTGCTATGGATGCCATCCTGTTTTTAAAAAACAAGCAACTGGATGTGAAAAATATTTTTTCAGATGAAAATGAAAAATGAAATGAAAAAGTAATTTAAAGGGCTGCAATATTTTTTGGTATTGGTGTGCAGTGCACTATATGGGGGGGGGAGGGGGGTTATCCATGGTATAATATACTTTGTAGAAAGCATATTATAGTGGATTAGTATTGTGCACTGTGCAGCATTGTGACAGGTGTGGTGACTGAGCGTTGCTTCAGCAATACTACAAACAGTGACAAAAGCACTTTAAATGTATTATAACTGGTGTGATAGACCAGTGCCCCCCCCAATACCACATAGTGAAGTGGGGTGTTATCTGAGTATACTTTCATAAGTGTATTTGTGTCCTTCAACAATATTGCCTCTTTTGCTGCGTTAACTCTGCTACACACAGTGCCAAACTCACTGGCCAATTTTTTGAACAACTGGTGTGATAGACCAGTGGCCCCCAATACCACATATTGAAGTGGGGTGTTATCTGAGTATACTTTTACAAGTGTATTTGTGTCCTGCAACAATATTGCCTCTTTTGCTGCGTTAACTCTGATACACACAGTGCCAAACTCCCTGGCCAATTTTTTGAACAACTGGTGTGATAGACCAGTGGCCCCCCAATACCACATATTGAAGTGGGGTGTTATCTGAGTATACTTTTACAAGTGTATTTGTGTCCTGCAACAATATTGCCTCTTTTGCTGCGTTAACTCTGATACACACAGTTCCAAACTCACTGGCCAATTTTTTGAACAACTGGTGTGATAGACCAGTGGCCCCCCAATACCACATATTGAAGTAGAAAGGAAATTGGTGTCACCACAGGATGACGCTGTGGACACTGGGGTAATTCTGTGCTGCGTCCTAATTTATTCACATATAGAGGGGATAGAACTAAATGGACTTTGTTAGCACCATAACAGGATAATTAAGTCATAAAAAATTGTATTTTTATTTTGAAAATGTTAAAAGCAATATATATATATATATATATGTACAAAACAAACGTAAGACAAAAAGCAAAACAAGACTAAAGACAAAATCCTAAAAACACGCGTAGGTGCTGATATAATAATCAATGTAACCATAGCCCCTATAACCACCTCATTGGAGAAAATATGCCATCTAAAACCTAGTAGAAGACAAAAAAACGGACAACCCGTGGTTGTTATCAATAAACTTAATTGGCAAATAGTACGGTTCCAACGATGATGGTGGTTTTAAGGGCTCAATATTCAGTAGCAGTATTTTCTTTCACAAACATTCTCTACATGTTTCGCGCCAGGTGCGCTTCTTCAGGAGAAAATCGTTATATGAAGACTGTAGTTGTTCAAAATGAGAATATTGATAGCAGAGTGCAATAACACTGTTTTTCCTTGTATAATATCAGCGTTTGTGGCTACATGACAGATAGTGAGCAGAGGTACAGAAAATCCAGCACCACTACCAACATATTGAAGTAGGGTGTTATCTGAGTATACTTTCATAAGTGTATTTGTGTCCTGTAACAATATTGCCTCTTTTGCTGTGTTAACTCTGCTACACGCAGTGACAACAGTTACTGGCCAATTATTTGTAGAAATGGTGTGATAAAACTGTGGCCCCCCAATATCACATATTGAAGTGGGGTGTTATTTACCAGTATACTTTTCTAAGATTGTATTTTAGTCCTGCAACAATGTGGCCTCTTTTGCTGTGTTAACTGTGCTACACACAGTGACAACAGTTACTGGCCAATTATCTGTAGAACTTGTGTGATAAAACGGTGCCCCCCCCCCCCCCCCCAATATCACATATTGAAGTGGGGTGTTATTTAACAGTATACTTTTCTAAGATTGTATTTTAGTCCTGCAAAAATTTGGCCTCTTTTGCTGTGTTAACTTTGCTACACACAATGACAACAGTTACTGTCCAATTATTTGTAGAACTGGCGTGATAAACCTGTGGCCCCCCAATACCACAGATTGAAGCGGGGTGTTATATACCTTTTTCCAGATATACTGCGATTCTCTAGAGACTTTTGTCACAGGGTAATTTAAAAACATGACAGGCAGAGGAAGAGGCAGACACTTACGCAGGGGTGGTAGGGGTAGGGCAGGAGCAGTAGGCCGGAGCCAAAGTGTGAAGTTTCAGAAGGCACGTTCGATTACATCAAAGGACGCACCAGACTTGGTTAAGTGGCTCACTCAGCCTTCCTCTTCTGCACCCTCCTCATCCTCTCTATCTGCACCCTCTTCACTCTCTGCTGTGTGCACCCCCAAAGACACCACCACAAACACCACCACCACATACCCTTCCGCTTGAGTCACTGGAATTATTTTCCGGTCCATCACAAGACATTTGCGATGCGCAGCCATTGTTGGCATCAGATCAGGAAGAGGAGGTAGCAACAGCCGCCACTCAGCAGTCTGACGACAGTACCCAGATCAGTCCAAGGAGGTTGGTCCCCGCTGTGGCTGCCTACTCCGAGATCTCGATTTTTAGTGGTGGGGAAGGTGACGTGGATGATGACGTGTCTATGGACGTCACGTGGGTGCCCACAAGAGAGGAAGAGGAGGGGAGTTCAGAGGGAGAGACGGACCGGCAGATAGGGAGGAGAGGCAGGCAGAACTTGCATTGCACAAGAGGTACAAAGCAGACTGCAAATGTATCAGGAGTGAGCAATCAACCATGTACAGTCACATCTGGAGCTCCCAGAACGCCGCCACATGGCTCCGCAGTGTGGGCTTTTTAATGTGTCCGTTGCTGACAACAGTGTTGCCATCTGCAGCCTTTGCAGTCAATGCATAAGTCGCGGTAAGCCCAACACTCACCTAGGGACAACCACCTTAAGAAGGCACCTGAACTCCCATCACCGAGCCCAGTGGGAGCAACACCGTCAGAACCCACAAAGCCACACTCCAGGCTCTCACCGTCCAGCCTCTTCTCCTTCTCCTCACAATTGTCCTCCACTCCACCCTCCATTATGCCGTCGTCACGTTGTTTTGGAAAAAGGCAGGCTTCTGTGGCCCAAATGTTGGAGCGGAAAAAAATGATGACGCCGGATAACCCTCTTGCCCAACATTTGACTGCTGGCTTGCTGGAACTGATAGCCCGCCAACTACTGCCATATCAACTGGTGGACTCGGAGGCCTTTCGTAAATTTGTGGCCATTGGAACACCACAATGGAAGGTCCCAGGCAGGAAATACTTCTCCCAGAAGGGCATTCCCGAGCTGTATGGCCATGTTCAGCGGCAAGTGAATATATCTCTGGCACACAGTGTTGGTGCCAAGATACATCTGACCACAGACACATGGTCTAGCAAACACGGGCAGGGAAGGTATATCACTTTTACTGCCCACTGGGTGAACCTTCTGATGGCCGTCAAGCATGTAACCCGTGGCACCCGTGTAGATTTGGTTGTACCGCCACGGATTGCATGCAGGCCTGCCTCTTCTTCTCCTCCTCCTCCTCCTCCATCCTCCCTCTCCTCCTCGGCTGACTCCTCCTTTTCCGCTGCTACCGTCTCTTCTGCTGCGCCGCCCAAGATCCCCAGAACCTATTCCACATGCCAGGTGAGACGTTGCCATGCTGTGCTGCATCTGTTGTGCCTGGAAGCCAAGAGCCACACTGGTCCTGCACTCCTTTCCGCTTTGCGTTCACAGGCGGATCAGTGGCTGACACCGCTCAATTTGACAGTTGGTAAAGTGGTGTGCGACAACGGTGCCAATCTGCTACGCGCGCTGAAACAGGGCAAAATAATACACGTGCCATGCATGGCACACGTCCTGAACTTGGTCGTGCAGCGATTCGTTGCCAAATACCCTGGGGTCCAGGATGTCTTGCGGCAGGCCAGGAAAATCTCGGGCCATTTCAGAAGATCTTACACAGCCATGGCTCGCCAGGCATCTTATTTGTGACTGCCCGACGCGATGAAACTCAACGTTGCATATGCTTGATAGGCTGCTCCAGCAGAAACGTGCAGTTAACGACTACCTGTACGAAATCTGTGGCAGGACAGGTTCTGGGGAGCTTGGGTTTTTTTCACCTCGCCAGTGGCTGCTCATGCGCGACGCATGCAGACTTCTGTGGCCATTCAATGAGATCACCAAACTGGTCAGTCACGGCCAGGGCGCCATCAGTGACATCATACCTTACACCTTCTTTCTGGAGCGTGCATTGCATTGTGTCATTGATCAAGCCATCGAGGAGCAGGAAGATGAGTAAGTCGCAATGTTGGATGAATTCCCAGGGGGTGCAACTCCATCTGAGACAAGTCAACAACAGGAGTCTGAAGAGGAGTCAGAGGAGGATGGTTCCGGGGCAGATGAGGAGGAGCAGGAAGAGCATGCTTTAAACCTTTCTGGGATCCCTGGTGTTATCCATGGATGGCAGGAGGAGAACGAGGACGACATTATCCTGGATGATGAGCTGGAGCCAGGTAACTACACCGCTTCCAGTTTAGTGCGAATGGGGGCCTTCATGTGCCAATGTTTTAAGGGGGACCCCGTATAAAAGCATAAAGGGCAAGGATCAGTACTGGGTGGCAACGTACTTAGACCCCCAGTACAAACAAAAAATGGCGGAAATGTTACCACCATCACAGAGGGCGGTCATAATGCAGCACTTCCAGGCCTTGCTGCGAGAAATTCTGCATTCTGCTTCTGCGTGCGCTGGCAGAGGAATTTCCAGTCACAGAGAAACAGTTGCGGGTAACAATCCAACAGCGCCTGCAAGAAGAGGGCGGTTTGAAGATGTCTTGGTCACTTCAGATATGAGATCCTTCTTTCAGCCGACCCATCGACAGCTGTACTCCGGATCCAGCATCAGGGAACGCCTAGACCGATAGGTGTCCGACTACATCGGGTTAACGGCCGATGTGGACGCTCTGAGCAGTGATGAACCCCTGGACTACTGGGTGGGCAGGCTTGACCTCTGGCCAGAGCTTGTACAATTTGCAATGGAACTGTTGGCTTGCCCCCCGTCCAGTGTCCGGTCCGAAATGATGTTCAGCACAGCAGGGGGGATCGTGACCGATAAGCGCACTCGCCTAGCTCATGACAGTGTAGACTACCTCACATTTGTAAAAATGAATGAGGCATGGATCTCTGAGGAAATCAACACGTGACCAGTAGACCATGTTTCATTTAAATTCCTCATGACAGGCCACAAATATCCGCCAGACCGCCATCCACCCACAACAATTCCTGGTCCTTGTCTTCGCTAAATACAGCGGCATAAAAGGCATTTCATGTCCATTGAATGCCTAATTTTTGGGGCCTTTCATGGCCGATAATTATTTTTTCTGTCAATGCCTAATGTACATCCAGCCACAGAATATTACGTTCTTAGCTGTCAGGTAAACCCATGTGGTCTAATTTTTAGGGCCTATACTGGCCGACACTTTCTTCTGTATCCTGTGAATGCCTAATGTACCTCCAGCCACCAAATCCTAAGTTCTTAGCTGTCAGGTAAACCCATGTGGGCTAATTTGTGGGCCCTATACTGGCCGACACTTACTTCTTTATCCTGTGAATGCCTAATGTACCGCCAGCCACCAAATACTACGTTCTTAGCTGTCAGGTAAACGCATGTGGGCTAATTTTTGGGGCCTATACTGGCTGACACTTACTTCTTTATCCTGTGAATGCCTAATGTACCTCCAGCCACCAAATAATACGTTCTTAGCTGTCAGGTAAACCCATGTGGGCTAATTTTTGGGGCCTTTACTGGCCGACGCTTCCTTCTGTATCCTGTGAATGCCTAATGTACCTCCAGCCACCAAATACTATGTTCTTTGCTGTCAGGTAAACCCATGTGGTCTAATTTTTGGGGCTTATACTGGTCGACACTTTCTTTTGTATCCTGTGAATGCCTAATGTACCTCCAACCACCAAATACTACGTTCTCAGCTGTCAGGTAAACGCATGTGGGCTAATTTTTGGGGCCTATACTGGCAGACACTTACTTCTGTATCCTGTGAATGCCTAATGTACCTCCAGCCACCAAATACTACGTTCTTAGCTGTCAGGTAAACCCATTTGGTCTAATTTTTGGGGCCTATACTGGCCGACGCTTCCTTCTGTATCCTGTGAATGCCTAATGTACCTCCAGCCACCAAATACTACATTCTTAGCTGTCAGGTAAACCCATGTGGGCTAATTTTTGGGCCCTATACTGGCCGACGCTTCCTTCTGTATCCTGTGAATGCCTAATGTACCTCCAGCCACCAAATACTACATTCTTAGCTGTCAGGTAAACCCATGTGGGCTAATTTTTGGGGCCTATACTGGCCGACACCTACTTCTTTATCCTGTGAATGCCTAATGTACCTCCAGCCACCAAATACTACATTCTTAGCTGTCAGGTAAACCCATGTGGGCTAATTTTTGGGGCCTATACTGGCTGACATTTACTTCTTTAGCCTGCGAATGCCTAATGTACCTCCAGCCACCAAATACTACATTTTTAGCTGTCAGGTAAACCCATGTGGGCTATATTTTGGGGCCTATACTGGCTGACGCTTACTTCTTTAGCCTGTGAATGCCTAATGTACCTCCAGCCACCAAATACTATGTTCTTAGCTGTCAGGTCAACCCATGTGGGCTAATTTTTGGGGCCTATACTGGCCGCCGACACTTACTTCTTCATCCTCTGAATGCCTAATGTACCTCCAGCCACCAAATACTATGTTCTTTGCTGTCAGGTAAACCCATGTGGTCTAATTTTTGGGGCTTATACTGGTCGACACTTTCTTCTGTATCCTGTGAATGCCTAATGTACCTCCAACCACCAAATACTACGTTCTCAGCTGTCAGGTAAACGCATGTGGGCTAATTTTTGGGGCCTATACTGGCAGACACTTACTTCTGTATCCTGTGAATGCCTAATGTACCTCCAGCCACCAAATACTACGTTCTTAGCTGACAGGTAAACCCATGTGGTCTAATTTTTGGGGCCTATACTGGCCGACACTTACTTCTGTATCCTGTGAATGCCTAATATACCTCCAGCCACCAAATACTACGTTCTTAGCTGTCAGGTAAACCCATGTGGGCTAATTTTTGGGACCTATACTGGCTGACACTTACTTCTGTATCCTGTGAATGCCTAATGTACCTACAGCCAACAAATACTACGTTCTTAGCTGTCAGGTAAACACATGTGGGCTCATTTTTGGGGACTAAAATGGCTGACACTTTAAACAAGCAAGTGTCAGCCATTTTAGGCCCCAAAAATGAGCCCACATGTGTTTACCTGTGAATGCCTAATTTTTCAGACTGGAATTGAAAATCAATGGGTATGTAAAGGTTCCGCCAAATTGTGGAATGGATGCGGACCCATTTTACAGATGTGTGAATGGACCCTATATGTATTTGACATGTATTTACCGGCTGCTGTCAGTTCTGTCTGATTTATGAAAAAAAAAAATAAGAATTTTTAGGGCAACTTTTCTAATTGCAATACTTCTGTTATGACATTGTCCATGTGCTGGGACTATTTGTGCACAGCTAGTAAGTCTTTTGTGGCTGTAAATATGACCTAAAGGTTTTTAAAGTTCGCCTCCCATTAAAGTCAGTGGGGCCTGCCGCAAACTTGCAGTTTGCGGACTTTTGAGAAAATTTGCGGATGACGTTCACGAACCGCCCCGGCCGATGTTCGTCCATCACTAATCTTTATTCAAATAAAAAAAATTGCACTTCCATTTGTAGGTGCACCATCTCTGGTGCACATAGGTGGCTTGCTATGTACAATTGGGGTATATGCTCCTCTTCAGGTAACTTAAACTTTCACAGATACTCAGCCCTGTCGTCCCCAGTGGCTGGCTGTCTGCTTCCTGAGCAGTGCGTGATGATGTCACAGGCTCCGCCCGACGTGTTTTGTCACTAATCACGTGACTTTTTCAAAAGGTGAGGGTCCAGGGTCATCACTACTATATTTATAGATCATAAGAGCCAATTTAAACACACAGCGGTGGCCATTTTGTGGTAGCCTGCTGCGACCATTTTGCTGGTGATCATCCTTTCACATTTCAGTATAGAACCTGGCTAAAGATTGGTGGCCATTTTATTGTGGATCAGTGACTGACTATAGGAGGATATTTTCAATTCGCTAATAATGATTTTAGTGTATTTTTTGTGAAAATATTGTCTTGATATATTCGGGGGAGCCCTGCCAGGTAGGCTGTATGGGGCCCTGTGATTTCTAACAGCAGCCTTGACTCCAATCAACCCCCAAGCTCTCAGCCCCAGTCAGTGGTGGCGAGGGAGTCCATTCTCTCTTCAGTCCTTGGCTTGTCACATGACTTGCTTTAGCATCCCATGAGGGGTATCCCGGGTGAGCCCCCAAACGTAGTGCTACCCCTGTGAGGGCCACTTAAAGGATTTGTACCCCACTGGTTTCCCTGACCTTGCCAGTCTTCCAACACCTCTGACAACCGGGGTTCAGACATCTTTGTTGTGACCAAACACACTTAAGTGAAACAGTTGAATCTTGTTTACTTAGATTTCAAGAGCATTAGAATTCAATAACAAACTTGCCACTTGCAGAATATTTACAATGACCAATAACTCTCAGACAGAACAATCAAAAGAAACAAGAACTGATTGCAATATATTGGTCATGAGTACTTACACAAGTTTAGCAGAATCTGCTTAAGATGGGCTTTGTGGGTCCAGGCAGGTGGAGGGCAGGGGACTGACTGCTCGTGTCAAACCACTCCCTTCTGTACCCCAACACCACAGGTCGAGAAAATGTATAACACTGTATTTATTACAATGCAACAATTTAACCTTGAAGTCTTAAACCCGCTCACTTAGTAAATAGAGTCCTGGGTGAAAGTAGGGCTTTTATGGCACCAGAGGCGGTAATCCCTTGTGGGAGGGAATATGTTGAAGTCTCTTAGAAGACAAGAAAAAGGCCTTGCATCTTCAGCTAGCTCTTGAGTGATATACTAAAGATATCCTGATAAGCAGAGTGAAGTGAATTAGGCTGGTGTGTCCCGGCAAGCAGGGCGATATAAAGTATGCTTGTGGTGTTCTAAAGCAGGATGAACACTGTCACTGCTCGGCAGGGACTGTGTGTAGCACAAGGTCCTACAGATTTAGGCAAAAGAACAAGACAGTGTTGTCTGCATGCAGTGTCCCTTGTTATAAGAGTGAGCAGTCCCAGAATTCTTTCGTGATGAGAAGTGGTTTGAACAATCCACAGCAGGCCTCTGCAGAGCCTGGCTCAAGGGATGGCACTCTACCTTGTGTCGCTCTGTGCTGCTGCCCAGCAGGATCTGGCGTAGATGTGATGAGACCCTGGTTCCTTGGACTACAGGTCCCAAGATGCTTTGTTTCACTCTCTAGTATTACTTACCCTGCTGGCAAGATGTGATGACATAGAGTCGCAAGCTGAGCACTAGAGAGGAACAGTCTCACTACAGTAAGTGCTGCAAAGTGTCTCCTGATATGGCAGGCAATACCAGCCAGCTACTGGCTACAGCAAGATTGGTAGATAGTAAGATAGGGTGCTTACCGTTTACACATCCAATCTCATCAGTAAGATCATCACAGTCATGTTCTTGGTTGCACCGCAGACTTCCATTAATACACTTGCCATCATTGCACTGGAACTGATCTGAGCTGCAGGTTGTTTGACCTATAAATGCAAAAGATGCAAAAATTAGTCAGCCACGTATCACTTTGTGGTCACTCATTAAAGAGGTTGTAAACCGCTGGTTGTTTTTTTTTTTTTTTATTCGGACCTGCAAGGTAGAGATTTAATGTGCTAGTATGCATCACACACTAGCACATTATGTGAAACTTACCTGAAAACAAAGCCCTCCAGCAATGCAATGTAATCGCTGGAGGCAGCGTCCATCTTCACCCGGTCTGCCTTCCGAGTCTGCGGACACCGGCTGTGTGACAGGCCAGAGTGGCGATGACGTCACTCCCGTGCATGCATGGGGGAGCCGTCATTTACGGCACAGGTATCTGAAGGAACAGCACGGGTGAGCGTTCCTTCAGAGCGCATGCGCCGATGAAGTCATCGGCTGCATGTAAAGAAAGTGTAGGAGCATCATAGTCCTGCATGCTGCATCTTGCTTGCATTGCTAACCTCCGAAAGGGTCGCTGATTTGGTAACATTCACTCCTCTGGCTCAGTAAACAGTCTTGGGGTTGCAGAAAAACTTGGATGGGTCTTAGGGAAGATGTGGGATACTCCAGAACAGGAAACAGGAATGTGAGGATACTTTTCCCTTTACAGCTACTTGTTAGAACAGTCCTTTCAGCAGTAAGACGTAAAGTGGACAGTATTGGGACACCATCAGCAATATCCCAAGCCAGGCAAAGCTTAATGTTAGAGCACCAGGGGCAGCAACAACCAATAGGAACCTCTCTCAGGTCTGTACTTCGTGTCCCTGGAATTTGGATGCTTCCCTCCAAACTCAGGCAGGCAGTCTCCTCAAAGGAATTTGTAGCAGAATAGGCCCCCCAGCTATGAACAGCTAGGACCTCGATGAGGCAATCAAAGATTATAGCTGGCCGGCAAGGAGGGGTCAGCAGCCCTACCAGCTGGGAACCTCTTCTCCTGGAGAAGAACACTTCTCTCCCAGGATTATGACTATTTCTGCCCCTTCCCAGCCACCATCTGGGCACCTTCACCTAGGGATTGGCTGGAGCTGCTCACATTTTTAGGTGGTTTATGTAACTCTTCCATCCACTATATTCTGGCAGTCTCCAGAAGAGAGAGGAGAGCAATCAAATGCTGCATGGCTAAATACAGCAAAGCCAAGGAACAAAATTTAGCTAACCTCTCTAGCAGCCTATCTGGGAGGATGCTTGTAATCTTCCACTCTACAGCACTTCTTCTTTAATCTTCTAAAACAGAGGTCTCCAAATTAGGTTCTGCTAAAAGATTTTATTTGACCCTCTGCAGCAAGAGAGGTCTTTGATAGGAACTCATATACGGGGGAGGGGGCAGATACACCTGGAAACGCATTCATTAACTGTGCATGCTCCTTGAGTGACATTGGCACCAGGCGGAGAAAGTCGTTTCCGGTCATTGCGGACACTTTCTAATTGGAGGGATGAGTCCTGGCTTCTTTACAGTGAAACCAGGTGCCCTACACCATCTCTTTGGCTGTCACCTGTTGGCTTTCACAAAGCTCCACTGCTGCGAATCTTGTCACTTCCGCCTGTCTCCTATTTGCTTTTGTGAGTGCAACTTGTAAAACCAAGTTTGTAAAAACACTTTATTTTAATAAAGTGTTGGTTTTTAATACTACACTATGGTGGCCTTTGCACCCGTTTCTCTCTCCGCTAGTGGACATTGATGAAGACTCTGATGTAAGGGGGTATTTTCTGGATACCTTTGCTTTGTTTTCCGTTTTTATAAATCGTATAATTCTGATTACAAAAAAAAATCATTTATCTAAATTTAATTTGCTCATTTATAAATCATATTTTTTTTTTTTTGGGGGGGGGGGGGGCGTGAATATTTGTAAATATACTGTGTGGCCCTCATTCTGAAAGGTTTGGAGAACCCTGTTCTAACCTGACTCCCTACCACATTAAATAGTCTTTGTTTTAGGTGAAAGCTAATAAATAGAACCACATTTTTGTTTTTTACTTGTAAGGTTGTTTTAACCACTTTACCACCGGAGGATTTTGCTGTCTTACGTCCAGGCCACTTTTTGTGATTCGGCACTGTGCAACTTTAACTAACAATTCCGCGGTCATGCAACGCTGTACCCAAAAAAAATTTACGTTCTTTTTTCCCCCACAAATAGAGCTTTCTTTTGGTGGTATTTGATCACCTGTGCGATTTTTACTTTTTGCGCTATAAACAAAAAAAGAGCGACAATTTTGAAAAAATAATATTTTTCAAATTTTTTTTTTATATGAAATTCCCCCCTGGCACCACGCGGAAAACAAACTTTGGGTACAAATAGAGCAAGCGCAAACAGAGGTGGACTTGAAGAGAGCGATTTGGTGCTTTCAGGCATTACCTAAAGATATGAAAAATCATTTAATAATTGGAAATACACTACAGGTATGTAGGCAACCAAATATTTACACTAAACTGACAACGAGCGAGTCCCCTTTGTTTCCAATCTTGGGGAACCCCCAGTTCACACCAGGCTTAGATAGGAGACAGTGCACGGTTTTGAGGGAGAAGAATTTTGAACAGGCTTCGTCCTTTTTGATACAAAGAAAATGGCCCTCAATTAATCAATTGATTGATAGAGAGGGAACATATAATGTCCCCTTCTGGCAAGCAATTCAAATATATCATTATTTAGTCTCAATACCAAAACCGGAAAGTTTTGTAGAGCATTAACGAGGTTTGAACAATACTGTGTGAAGCCGGGAATTTTACCACATACATTGTCAATCGCTTATGGGTTATTAACAAATCCGGAAGAACAGCCGGAATTAACATGGCCGGAAAAATGGGGGAGGGATCTGGGATGTAATCTGACAAGCGAACAGATACAAAAGATATTAAGATTTGCTTTTAAACCAGCTGGATGCGTCAAAATTCAAGAGCTGAATTATAAGATCATAACGAGATGGTATATTACACCTAAGAAAATACATAGATGGATCCATCACGTTGTGTGTATATAAAGGAGGATAACCTGAAATTAATCAGTGATCCTTAATGTGTTATTCCTATAAATATAAATCAATAATCACGTGTATCATAAATCATCCAGTGCAAATTACATAAAGACAATAAAGGTGCAGAAGGATATTTTAAATCCCAGTTAGATCCCAATAAAGTCCATACATAAAAACATAGGGGAAATTGCCACAGAGTCCCAGAAAGTGCATCCACACAATTCCTTGTGAAATAGGGAAGACACCGGTGTGCGAATCACCCAAAGAAATCAAATGGCTGCTTACCAGAGGTCTCTCAAGCTAATGAGTAGACCACAGAAAGCTTGTGTGTAATGCCAAGGATGGCCACAGGATGTCTCCTTTACAGGCTCAATAGCGATATCCACATGATGGGAAACAAGTTATGACAGGGACATAGTGTAACTCCGTATAAAAATCATTTATTATCAGTAAAAGGCAGATAAAACACTCACATTTCGTCACACCCCTGATGACGTCAAGCGTGTGACGAAACCGGTCGGGTGACCCAGACGTGACGTGACCACGCCCCCAACAAGCCGGCTACCATAGACACCAACAGCGTGGGAGATGTTCGTTCGTTCCCAGTGTGGCAATATATAACCGCTAGATGCTTTGAATTTACATCTTAAATGTGAGTGTTTTATCTGCCTTTTACTGATAATAAATTATTTTTATACGGAGTTACACTATGTCCCTGTCATAACTTGTTTCCCATCATGTGGATATCGCTATTGAGCCTGTAAAGGAGACATCCTGTGGCCATCCTTGGCATTACACACAAGCTTTCTGTGGTCTACTCATTAGCTTGAGAGACCAACTCCCTCTGGTAAGCAGCCATTTGATTTCTTTGGGTGATTCGCACACCGGTGTCTTCCCTATTTCACAAGGAATTGTGTAGATGCACTTTCTGGGACTCTGTGGCAGACCCTCTTGGAATTTCCCCTATGTTTTTATGTATGGACTTTATTGGGATCTAACTGGGATTTAAAATATCCTTCTGCACCTTTATTGTCTTTATGTAATTTGCACTGGATGATTTATGATACACGTGATTATTGATTTATATTTATAGGAATAACACATTAAGGATCACTGATTAATTTCAGGTTATCCTCCTTTATATACACACGTGAACATTTTTGTATTTTTGGTGATTTTATTATTCACTATACTTTAGCGCAGCACATTTTTGTTTAATATCTGTTTGGTTTTTTTCTGTGATTCCTTTGTGCAGCAGCTTCACTTTATAATACTAATTTTGTATAATATTAATTGAATTAGCGCAGAAAAATTCACTTTTTTATACTAATGGGACTAGACAGGGGTGCCCCCTATCTTCCCTTCATTTCGTTTTTACTTTAGAGCCCTTCCTAAACCCTGACATAAAAGGCCTTAGTATCGGGGATCCCAACACAAGGTTTCAGTATACACCGATGATATGCCTTTCTGCTTGACCAACCCTTCGGTGTCTCTACCTAATCTATTTTGTGAATTTGAAACCAATGGGTCGCTCTCATATCTCATGATTAAGGTCACTAAATCAGAAGCAATGGGGGTGGCAGTCCCCTCTTCCTTACTTCAGACTCTGAAGCTCAGCTTTAAATTTAAATGGATGGACCCGGCTTTGAAACATTTGGCGACCTATATTCCAGCTAATCTCTCTCACAACTTTGACCTTTATTTCCCCCCCCTCATGTGCAAAGTTAGCAGCCTCTTGGAAGCTTGGCACTTGGGCCTGCATTCTTGGTTTGATGCTGCAATATCATTAAAATGAGCATCCTGCCGAAGTTCCTTTACCTTTTTGAGCCTCTACCCATTGTTATACCTGCCAGCTATTTTAGGCCAGTCCACTCTCTTTTCACTGGTTTTATCTGGCACACAAATGCCTGAGGACTAACCGATCCCTGCTGACTCTCCCTAAACAATTTGAGGGCCTTGCTGTCCTGGACCCTCATAAATATTACCAGGCAGCCATTTAGGGCGCCAGATCGACCGGTGTAGTCAAGGGGACATTAAGCTCTGGCCGAATTTAGAACAAGCCCAGTGCCAGACCC
The DNA here is from genome assembly GCF_965119305.1 of Pelophylax lessonae. Lineage (NCBI taxonomy): Eukaryota > Metazoa > Chordata > Amphibia > Anura > Ranidae > Pelophylax > Pelophylax lessonae. The sequence goes on along the minus strand of NC_138771.1, from coordinate 600,836,022 downwards.
TGCTATGCTGGTCTCTGTGCTTTGGTGATCTACCTTCCCCCCTAAAAAAACATCCACTTATTGGGCCTATGACACGCTTGTGCTTTTGGCTCTTTTCTATTTTTACGTTGTCCTCGGTGGAGTCTCCATTGTTTCCCATTTTGGGTAATCCGCTTTTTGCCCTGAGTCTCCGGGAAGGTGCTTTCCGCTCACTAATTGAGTCAGGGCATTATTCAGCCTCCCATTTCTTGCTGTCAGGGGCCTGGCTTACATTGCAGGCCTTGTTGGACGCTGGTGACCCCTTCCATCTTGACTTCTGGAGAGCGGAGCAAGTACACCATTTCCTTCACTTATTATCATACCCCCGTAAGTTTTAGCCGTTGTCTGCCTACGCTTGAAGAACATTGTACTGAGAAAGGTCTGCTACCCCATACCCTCTCGACAATTTATTCTTTACTGGTCTCACCCCCCTTTTCAACTTTCAGGACTTTCAACTGCCCTTTCTTGCAAAATGGAAGTCGGACCTGGGTAAGAAATTCACGAAAGTACAACAAACTAATATAATTCTTTTCGCCTTAAAGAGGTTGTAAACCTTAGAAAAACCTGAAAGACAAAGGCATAATGAGCTAGCATGCATCGCATACTAGCTCATTTTGAAATACTTACCTTAGAACAAAGCCCCCGCAGCGCCATCCGCTTACCAGTGACATGGTTGACATGTTCAGCAGTCTTACTTCTGGGTTTGTGTCCTCCAGCCATCTGATTGGCCGAAGCTGCGATGACATCACTCCCACGCATGCACAGGCATGCCCTACAGAGGGCATTCGCCATTGATGTCACTGGCTTCATGCAAAGTAAATATCTACTAAACGGTGCATGTTTAGGAGATATTTACAGTACCTATAGGTAAGCCTTATCATAGGCATACCTATAGGCAGGGCCAGGGCTTCCGCTAGGTGAACTAGGCAGCGGCCTAGGGTGCACTGCTGCCTAGCCTAGTCGGGAGGGTGCAAGCCGGCCCAGATGGATCACCATGTCAACCATGTATGGTCATGGTCATGGATATTGGATACTGGATTGATGATCTAGATGAGAGAAGAAATCGGGATGGATGGTGGACCAGTGTGCGATATCAGAAGTAAATTATATAAGCAGTAGTCTTGTGTGCCATTCCCCAAAATTATATCAGAAGGAAAATACAATATATACAAAAGCAGCAGTCTTATAATATAATTGTGTTATAATACTATATTTTATATAATATAAGATTATTATTATAATAAAAGACTTCTGCTTTTGTATATATCGGCTTCTGAACTGCCCAACGCACATATACTGCAGCAGGGCGGCCTTTCCGGGGGGGGGGGGGGCGCAAGTAGCTGCCTAGGGTGCAGAATAGTCTAGCACTGACCCTGCCTATAGGTACAAATTACCGAGGAAACTCAACTTCCTTTTTAAAGTCCTCGATCTGCACAAAAGTGCAGGAAACAAATTTCAAAATCCTCTCTCGGTAGTACTGTACCCCGTTCGATCGATGCTGGCATTGTCAGGAGGAGCGTGGGATGCTGCTGCATGTCTTTTGGTCCTATCCCAACCATTGGGTGTTTTTAGAAAGAGGTCAGGAAAATTTCCAAAAATTTACCGATTATAAGGTTCCTGAGGACCCGGCCTTCTTTTTATTATATGTGTCCAAAATCCCAGCCAGAGTTTACAAGAAATCTATACTATGTCATCTCTTTAACGCTGCCAAATCTTGCATCCCTCTAACATGGAAGCAGACGTGGCCCCGTCACTTGGGCAGTGGCTAAGGAAGGTAGAGGAGTTGAACCGGTTGGAGGATCTGGTGTTGATGGCACAGCAAAAACTATAGGTGTACACGAAAACCTGGACTCTAAGGAACATGTTTATCTACTGGTGTAACTGTTCGCTTATCACTTTAAACCTTTGTTCAGTACTTACTGCCAGGTGGAACCTTTCTGCCTTCCTCTTGTTTCCCTGGCGAGTGTTTAATCGGCAGAACCACCAGAACCACTCCTTCTTCCTGCTTTAGAGGGAAGGCCTTTCTTGTGACTCAGATTTCACATTTAGATGCATGTCAGCAGCACCTCATGGAAGATGATTGCTATGGAGGATTTCTAAGGTTTAAGGTTGCACCCCTTGGCAAGCGGAGCGAGGTATCCAGTAAAAGTGCATTATATATAAAGTATATATGTTGTTAGACATAAATTGTGTCCATGCTGTTAGTTTAAAATATACTATAGATAACCCAAATCATTTTACATGTAGTCATGTTTCCTTAGATGTTAATGTCATTTAGATATGTGTGCAGACAACTGTAATCCACCTTGTAATTTCACATTTGTAATTAACCTTGTAACCCCCTTTTTGGTGATCACTGTAAACAAATGTATTGTATGTCATTTACAGTTTTCACGGTGCTACGGTACTCATGGTTTACGGTGCTCAAGGTGTTAATGAGATTAACGTTGGTGGTGTTCAACCCTCCTGCACACCTTTGATGCAAAAGAATAAAAGTACTGCACCCGTCAGAAGCTCTCCTCTTGTTATTTACTCGATGCCAAAGGGGCCGCTACAACTGGTAAGGCTCTCTTGGATGTGGGATCCAATAGTTGATGGAGATAACACACTCCGTCCTCTGTAGCTAACTGACTCTCCAAATCCCCCTCCCCCTTTTCTTCTCTTTCTCTCCTCATTCGCTCTTTCCCTCCTTATTCGCTCTTTACCTCTTTAGTCCTTCTCTTCCTTCTTTACTTGCTTACCGCTCCGATGGAAAAAAATTGTTAGCTTTCTAACATGTATGGGTTCACTGACTAAATATGGTAATGTCCAAATTGGGTTGGTGACATCACACAGGAGACCCTGACCGTTTGTTTAAATTCTTTGGTGGGGTGGGGACCGAGAGCTGTTATTTGACAGGAGTGACATGATTAGACATTTCGGGGTGATGTATTTTTTTCGTTTAGTGAGTCAGTGGGAGTTGTTCATCATGATAGATGAGGATTTGCATTGCGGACGATGGAAAAGCTCCCCATCCTCAGGCCCCCACCCAGAGTTGGCAGAAAGTCCCTTGTCCTCATTAACATGGATTCAAGGTGGTTTGTCAGGCAGCTCCCCCCTGGCAAGTTACTCTTCCCATGTTGAAAGCATGTGGCCTTGTATGGATCAGGATTGGGGGGGGGGGGGGTAATAACTCACCCTCTGTTACCTAGGCTGCAAGGCTGCATGCTTGGATAAGGTTCTGGTATGTGCAGCACCCTCCCTCCTAGGTAGGTGCTAGTGAGAGAGTATAGTTTATGGCTAGGTCTGCCTATCAGAGCAGAAGACAAATCTATATTGTTTTCTGCCTACCAGAGAGCAGGATCTGTGGATTAGGTCTGCTCATGGTGCTCAGTGTGTGATTCATCTGGTCTAGGAAATGTTTCACACTGTTTCAATAGGGAGGCATATTGGACAGTGGAGGAAACCTGATAAATGGGTACACAGGCTTTGATAAAGTCCCGGTGATTGGCACAGACAGGCTGTCTCGGTGCATTCTGGGGTGTGGTATAAAAGCCAGAAGCACATGTGCTGGGGGGTCTTTGGCTGGTGAGCAGAGTCCCGGAGGGAGGGTGGCGGCTGTCTCCTCTTCTACAGCAGTGGCACGTGGTCGCAGGCGGTCAGCCTAGGGACCAGAAGGAAGGAGCTGAAACCAGAGGTCCAGGAGAGCTGACTGGAGGGGGTGAGACACTGGAGACCCTCGAAAAACAGTATGGTAAGTACAGGGGATCGTGCAGTGGCGGCCGGTGTGTTGGAGTTCAATGGGCTTTTTTTTTTTTTTTTGCATCACCTGATTAGAGCCAGAGGCTCTAATAGGCTTCAGCAAAGGGTGGACCCGGGGCGCAGAGCAGTGCGCCCCGAGCCCACCCATTGTGTGACAATAGCGAATGGAAATTCGCTATTGTCACAGGGATCCTCCTCCTGGCCAATCAGGAAGCGGGTCTGATACGCGTTTCCTGATTGGCTGAAAGGCAAACCCCATGCCATTGGCTGGGGAGGAGGCGGGAGCTGGGAGGACTGAGGACTCGAGGAGACGCAACCACGCCAGAGAAGCCGCGAGCCGCCGCTGCCGGGGAGGGAGGTGAGCTGCAGAGAGGACTGGCCGGGCTGGGACTGCAGGCAAAGCGGAGCAGGGAGAGGGGGTTCCAAGGTGTTCCGAGCTCAAGTCACAGTCCACTGCTGCATCAGGAAGGTAGGAGATTTTTTTTTTATTGCAAAGCATCTTCAGTCATGTTACACCTATAGTGATGATTATGATGATGGGGATCGTTGTAGGTGGTGGGTGGGGGGGCACCCTTCATTTCTCCAAGGGCAGATGAGCAGCATTATGGCAGAAGATGTAGGATCGGGTGTGTGTGTCTGTGTGATGGAGGAGATCAGTGCTGTCTGTGCCCTGTATAGAGGAGTGGAGGAGCTCTCACATTCATCAGCTGTGACCAGCATTTTAATGCGCACCTTGTGACCATGGCTCCCATGTCAGCTCTGCTCCTTCCTATGGCATAGAAAATAAAAAGGTTTGCTTATTGAGATCACCTCCCTAATAATGATCATGGCATCAGTTCTAGGGCTGGATGATCATTTCATAAGCCTCAGATGGCTCCAGGCATCACTTGACAGCTGTCAAATTGACATAATTGGAATCTTTTTTTTTTTTTTTTAATATATATCTATGTGAATACTTACTAGTCAAATGTCATGTGTTGCCCCTACTCCGCCATTGCACACCTATGCAGATCAGTCCTCCATACCAGACCAGTTTAAATAGCAATGCCTGTGATTTATTCCTGGGACGGTAAGTGCACTGGTCTCGCGCGAGGGGACGCATGCTTACGCTGGTCACTCTGCATTGAAAGGGGGCATGCTGGCATCTCTGCATTGAAAGGGGGCACAATGGTATCTCTGCATTGAAAGGGGGCACGATGGCATCTCTGCATTGAAAGGGGGCACGATGGTCTCTGTGCATTGAAAGGGGGCACGCTGGTCTCTGTGCATTGAAAGGGGGCACGCTGGTCTCTGTGCATTGAAAGGGGGCACGCTGGTCTCTGTGCATTGAAAGGGGGCACGCTGGTCTCTGTGCATTGAAAGGGGGCACACTGGTATCTCTGCATTGAAAAGGGGCATGCTGGCATCTCTGCATTGAAAGGGGGCACGATGATCTCTGCTTTGAAGGGGGCACGCTGATCTCTCTGCATTGAAAGGGGGCACGCTATACCTTAATTACTGAAGGCCCCTTTCACACTTTTGTAACCTCAAAGTCACGCAATTTTTTACCGCGTTTTTTGCCACAAAGCAATGCCTATTACATTTTTCTGTTTGCGCCCCCCCCCCCCCCCAAAAAAAATATTTTGAGCACCAGCCGCCACTGGGATCGTGTCTACGGGCCTGACCTGAGGGGGACCACCCTGTTGTGGGACAGTCAGAGGACAGGTGTCAGTTGGTGGAAAGAAAGAGGATACTAGTTGGGTATCCTGAAGATAGTTGTTAAATCAAGTCATCTATACAGAGACTTAACCTAAATTTCACCTAGTGGCAAGGTGAATCTGCAGCCTGGCTGCATTATCAGCAATAAGTCTTCATCCATTGTGAATACAGTAATCCCCCGCTCCATCGCGGTTCAGTTTTTGCGGTCCCGGTAATTCACGTTTTTTTTTGTAATGTTATTTTACTATATAAATCATTAAAAATGAAATATTTTTGTGTTTTCCATAGCTCTTGCTCTGTCTCTCAGTATCTTTTATGTGTTTAAATGAGTTTCTATTGTTTTAAAAGTGTGTTTAAAGACCTTAAAATGCTTTTACACGTACAGTGACAGTAAAAAAACATGCCTACAATGCATTTTAATAGGGTTTTTCTATTTCGCGGAATTTCACTTTTCGCGGCTGGGTCCAGAACGTAACCCCCGCAATGGAGGGGGGTTTACTGTAGTTCAATTTTGGAGTATCCTACTCTTCCCTTCTCCCATCCCTAATTTAAATAAAACATAAAAAACAACTACATACCCCTAGACTGTTCACTGACTGAGCCAATGACTAAAGTGTTAAATTGTGCATGCTGCAGTTGCTAACGGTAACCCAGGGGGATCCGAAGGTAAAGAATTCAGCAGTTCTCAAGGGGGCAGTGCTACATATGGATTTTTAAGGGATCCCAAACTTTTTTGTTTTATTTGCATAGGGTTCCCAATTAAAATCAATACCAGAACTGATCGTTTGGTATGAATTTATGAAGGAACCCAATGCCTTTTTCTTTTCACTATCCCGCTATTTTGTGTAGCACCCTCCTAGATAGGTGCTAGGCAGTAAGAATAGTTTGCTCTGCCTGCTTAACAGGGGAGTAGCAGGTAAATCATAGCCTGCTCCCATCTGCTTATCAGGGGTGCCTGATCAGTAGCTAGGCCTGTTACATGTGCTCAGGGTGTGATTCATTTGGACTAAGGGAGTGTCCCCACTGTATCAAATAGGGGAGCCTGTCAGGCTTTTATGACTATTCCAGTGGGTTGGCACAAACAGTGGTGCATCCTGGGATATGTTATAAAAGCCAAGAGCACATGTGACAGGGTGTCTTTGGACGGAAAGCCAGGTCCCAGGAGGAGGGTGATGGCTGTCTCTCCTCCTGTCTGTTGTGGAAGGTGGTCACAGGCGGTTGGCCTAGTGAGCCAAGAGTGTGGTGCTGAGCCAGGAGGTCCAGGAAGCTGACAAGTGGAGTTGGAGGCAGAACAACCTTGGGAAAAACAGTGTCCGTGAGTACCGGGAAGCTTGCCAGGGGTCTGCCCAGGAAAGGGGACCGCTCCAGTGGAGAGTCAGTGGACAGGTGTCAGTGCACACAGCAAGTGAGAAAGGGGGTGCCAAGTTAGAATCCTGAAGAGTAACTCAAAAAGGATCAGATTATCTATCTTCACTTCTGTGACATGGTGAAGCAGCGGCCTTGCCGCACACTACAGCTAGTTGTCCTTAAGATTGTGAATAGTTCATAGTTGGAGTATCCCACTCATCCCTTCTCCCATCCCAGTTTTAAATAAAATACAAAAAATCCCCTGGATTGATTATTGACTGAGCCAAGGACTTTCAATGCTATTTGTCTGCTATCCGTTGCTAAGAGTAACCCAGGGGAAAACAGAAAGTGCAATTCTCAGTAGTCCTCTAGGGGGCAGTGCTACATTTGTTTACATTGACCTGTCTGCCAGGAATGGGCTAGGTAGGGATACAGCACTGGTTGCAGTTTTTCAGTCTGGAGAGGGTTCCGATAGCGATAGCCTGCTACAACATGTTTTAGTACAAGCAAAGTTAATGTTCTGCTCTATACATGCTCCAGGCACAGTAAGGGGTGTCAGGAGATGTTGTGGTTTTGATTCTGTATTATTGCCTAGCAGAGGTTATCCACACCTCTTCATCACAAGAGATACATACCGCAGTCCTTCTCATCTGAGCCATCCGCACAGTCTTGGTCATGATCGCACTTCCATATCAGGGGAATACATCGATTTCTTCTCCCACCACAGCTGAACTCGGTAGATCTGCAAGCCTTGAATTCTGAGAAGAGACCAACAGTATATAAGAAGGTGACCAATGATTATGCTTAATTAAATGTCTTAATGGAAATAACAGAAGTGCAGTGCTTGTAATTGTTGTTCCTGAGCCCAACATGTGCAGGCATGTTGGAATCAGATGCCACAATAATCCAGTTTGTATGGAGTCTGTATTTAATTTCGGTGTTAATGTGGCTTTGCTTCGGGTTCTCTAGATCCTTTTAACCACTTGATCTCTGGGAGGTTTTACCCCCTTCATAACCAGAGCATTTTTTTTCTATTAGGCTCTGCACTACTTTAACTGGTAATTGCTTGGTCATGCAACACTGTACTGTTATAATATAAACTGTAAAGTTTATATTATTTTTGTTCACACAAATAGAGCTTTCTTTTGGTGGTATTATATAAACAATAAAAGACCAAAAATTTAAAAAAGAAATCTTACCGGAAGTAGTTAATGGAGTCTGGGGCATCGGGAGTTCGGGGACGGGGGGGGGGGGGGGGTGCTGGGCGGGGTCCTGCTAAATTTTCTTTCTATTACCTTCTTTCTTTCTTCTCTCTTGCTATTCCTTCTTTCTTATTCCTATCTCTTTAGCCTTACGGGCATGTACCGTTCGCTCAGTTACACCTTCCAATGTTTTTACCCTATGGGCAGTTATATGGGCGGCACTGGGGTCAGATTGTGGCAGTGGGCTGAATGACCTATATTGTTTTTTGTGTCTTTTTTTTTTTCTCTATCTGCTGCATTGGGTGATTCGTGACCCCGATGCCGGTCCTGCTTGGGTATTGCCAGGTACCCGGTTACACTGCGTATCCATATGTCAATTTTTCACGATGTATGGCATATGCTATGCAAAGACTGCCTATACTACCAGAACTTTCTTCTTCAACATTCATGCATTGTAATTGTACTAGGATACTTGAAGCTGTTATGTTCATGTTGACGGTACTCTTTTCTGTACCTTTGAAATTTCTGTTTGTCAATCTCTCATGAAAACCTTTAATAAAAATTATTGTTAAAAAAAAAAAAAAAATTTTAAAAAGAAAACGATATTTTCTAATTTCTGTTATAAAACATATTCAATAAAATAAAATGTCTTCATAAATTTAGGCCATAATTCTTGCTAAATTATTCTGCTTCATTCATGTCTTTGGTCAAAAAGAAAAAAAAACAATAAGTGTATATTAATTGTTTTGTGTGAAAGTTATAGCATCTACAAACTATGGGATGTAGCACCCTCCTAGGTAGGTGCTAGGAAAAAGCATATGGGTGGCCATGTCTGCATATCAGGAGGGCCTGATCATTTAAGTAGACTGTCACATGCTTCCAGGTGTGACCTGTTGTGCCTAGGGAGTATCCCCACTGTTTCCAATGAGGGCTCTTATTGGACAGTGGAGGAAACCAAGCCAATAGCACACCAGGGCTTATGGCTATCTCAGTGGGCAGAGTTTGCTGCAATGCACCCTGGGATGAGTTATAAGTCTGAGGGGAGCATGTGACAGGGAGACTTTGGTGGGAAGCAGAGTCCCAGGAGGAGGGTGACGGCTGTCTCTCCTCCTGTCAGCTTTAGTGAAAGTGTCCTGGGCAGTCGGCCTAGAGGATGAAGGTTGAGCTGGGCTGCAGAGAGGGATCCAGAGTGCTGTGGACTAAGTGGAGCTGCTGGGCAGAAGTTTTGGGGAAAAACAGAGTCGTGAGTACTCGAAACCGCCCAGGGGTCTGCCCATGAGAGGGGACCACTCCAGAAGGTCAGAGGGATCTGGGAGCCAGCTAACCTGTGGAGAAGGCTTAGAGAAAGGAGGTGCCAGTGTCTAAGCCCTGAAGATAAGTGAGGGAAAGAGGGTGCCGGTGTGGGCCCTGAAGTGTTTAGCAGCACAGCAGTAGTACAAGTAGCTACCTCAGCAAGGAGTGCTTAAGGGAGCTCAAAGAGGATTTCTTTATGTAAGAAAGCAGTCCAAAGTCAGTTTGGAGTCAACAGGCAGCAAGCCAGCGTTAACTAATGTCAACCGGCGTTGACCGGCATCTAGCCAGCGTCAAGTCACCGCCAATCTCCATTTTTCAGTTGTCACTAGCAAATTGTGCATAGTTGAGCCAAAGGAGTATCCCACTCATCCCCTTCTCCCATCCAAGTTCTGAATAAATACAAAAAACCCAAAGATACTGGACTGGTCATTGTCTCAGTGCTCACACTTGGAGAAACATGCACCCGGGGACCCATATCCAGCAAAACGGCTGGGAATCCTGCTACATTTGGGGGCTTATCCGGGATTTCACCCTGGGTTACCAGGCTGGTTGCTAAAGGCAACGGCTGCAACAGAAAGTCAAAATCTCTATTTTTGTGCCCGGGACTTTACTCCAAAACCCTAGACAAGTGTGAGGTCAGCTCTGCTGGAGACAGGGAGAGTGGGATGAAGATTGATGTGCACATGGAATGTAGCCTGTGGCAACGGAAATGTTCCAGGCAATACTGCAAATTGGTGGGAACCTTCCACTTCAGTTATGAGATGTACTCTGCTATCAAGTATTGGAGAGCAGGGAAGAGATGTATGTCAGTGAATAAAAGCTGCAGCTGCTTAACAGAGAAAGGTCCAGGAGTGGACAAAGAAAATGGCGGCCAGTGGCACGAGGAGCAAGGTGCCAGGGGCCAGGTGTGTGTGCAGGCTATATGGACTGATGTTGACCGTGCTTATGACAGTGGGACATTTGTTCTATACAGCAATTGCAGTAAACTGTGAAGATTGCAGTCGGCCATGCCGGAAAGGGGCAGTGGGACTATCTTCGGATACAGTATGGTGGGCCTTACTTGAACATGTGTCGGGGAGAGGACTGTTGACCGTGCATGTGACAGCGGGACAATTCTCTTGCCTGGCAAAGAGGGACAGCTGGCTCCAGGAGAGGGAGGCGCAGCTGGGGCCCTGTTGCAAGTAAGAAGAGTGGATGCATGTCTGGTGAGGGACATGGTCCGCTTTGCAACAACTTCCCTGCGGGCTAGAGAGAGAGAGCATGGCATGGGAGGAGTTGTTGCACCGCGAGGGAAAGCGCGATCCAGAAGGCACTGCCTAGCAGGAGGAGCCACCGCCAAACAAGGAGTATGGGTGGAGACATCGGTCGCGCCCAGCCAATCAGGAGTGACTAGGGGAGCCCATATAATACTCACCCCTTCGGGTGTGGCTGAGAGGGAGACACGTGTGAGGAGAAGCACCATGGAGTAGTTTGGAGAAGAAAAGTGCGCAGCCATGATCACTTCACCCACTGGCGGAGAACCTGCTGCGCAGATCCTGGAGCAGACCGGGAAGCCGAGCCCCACTTTCGTATGGGACACAGGCATACGGATGTTGCCTGAAGGAAGACTGGCGCTGTGCACAGGAGGAGGTCGGGAGTACCTTGGCATGGTATGTCCTTAGCATGAGAGAGTCACTATGAAGGTGCAAGCGTGAAGTCAGTATGGGCATTGCGGCTACCTGCTGCTGCGGGCAGAGAAGAGTGAAGGTCGGCCCAGACAGATGTGTGTGGCTTGGGTGTCAGGGCTCACTCGGGAAATGACAGGCACGCAGTCCAGGTTCCTCCGCGTAGGCGGGAGGGGCTTGATCAGAGTGCTGATGAGGTTGGAGACCATGCAGACTGACAGTGGTTCAGCTTTGTCGGTACAGGGGACTCAGTCACTGGGAAGAGGGTGCATGCTAGCTCAGCAGGCCGGGAGGTGGCCAGAGGATGCACCGGAATCCACCGCAGCAGAAAGAAGGTCTGCCCCTGTTCCTATATCTCAGCAAAAATGGCCAGCGGCCATCAAGGCCTCACCGACCAGTCGGAGTAGTGAGGAAGAAGCTGGGGTCATTAATGTGGGGTCTCCCTCCTTTCAGTATAAGTACGGATCCGTTGAGGAAGGGATTGATGATTGGAGATCCGAGGATGAAACGGAATGGGATTGGGGTTCTGAAGCTGGGAGCAGCTCACCAGGCCCTATAACCAGTAATGTGCCTGATAAAAAGACTCAGGAGTCCATTGAAAGAGGGGAGCTGGCAGAAAAGTTGGGGTTTTGTGAGGCCTACACTAAAAGGGTCCTAGACTTCAACCCACCTACAAATAATAATAGATAAAAATTCAGCGCAACTGTATAAAATAATATAATAGAAAGCTGCTATGCACTAAAGGATCAATAAACCAAAAGTCCCAATAACAAATATATAACAAAAAGTGCAGCGCTATCAAATATGGATTATGAAGAAGATATCGAGGAGAGCAGTCCACAGGTGAAAATTATGGTGAAGCATGCACAAGATATAAACATTCAGTGCTCTTCAATGTGCTGGTAATCCTCCACCCAGTCTCATTAGCCTCTCACCTCACACTTAGCCCCTGTGTCACCAGACGGGCTAGTAAGACAAACTTTCTCCAAGGATATCACCAATATAGATCAAATCAGTATTCCTCTTCATCAGAAGATAAGGATCACAGGTAACAGATCACAGGTCCATAAAGCGGGTCACAGGTCCATAGGAAAACAAAGGTCCGGACATAGTGCATTACCGCAATAAATTACTTTATTGAACATAGCATAAAATCATAAAAATTACCTTGTAAAGCACTATACAAGTGCATGTGATGAGCAGATTGTATTACACACAGCGGTCTCGACCGCAATGGATGGCGGGTGACGTCACCGACCCCTCCCCCTTCACACGCGTTACGTCCCACTGCACGGGACTTCCTCAGCTATGGAAGTCCCGTGCAGTGGGACGTAACGCGTGTGAAGGGGGAGGGGCCGGTGACGTCACCCGCCATCCATTGCGGTCGAGACCGCTGTGTGTAATACAATCTGCTCATCACATGCACTTGTATAGTGCTTTACAAGGTAATTTTTATGATTTTATGCTATGTTCAATAAAGTAATTTATTGCGGTAATGCACTATGTCCGGACCTTTGTTTTCCTATGGACCTGTGACCCGCTTTATGGACCTGTGATCTGTTACCTGTGAGCCTTATCTTCTGATGAAGAGGAATACTGATTTGATCTATATTGGTGATATCCTTGGAGAAAGTTTGTCTTACTAGCCCGTCTGGTGACACAGGGTCTAAGTGTGAGGTGAGAGCCACCTACAAACTATGCCCAAGCTCGGGACCAAAATTAAGCCTATAGCTCCCTGATCAAAAGAGGGGAGACCCCCTTTTCATTGCCTGGGAGAGGTAACAGGAAGACCCTCCCCAGGCTCTCAAGAATGCAGCGATGGATGCAACGCAAGGTAGCTATGGAGTATGGCTACGATTATCCATACGCTCCTAGGGGGGTCATGTTGAACATAGAGGCCAAAAGAAACTGCTGGTTTGATGAGGCCATTTGGGATTTTCGCTTTGTCCCTAAACCTTTTCAGGATTCACCCAGCACTGACCTTAAAGAGAAAATTGACCCAGTAAAGACTCAGTGGCTGTATGGACGGTCCATATACATCGACCAGGTGGAAGTTCATAGCCCGGACGGGTCGGGCCAGGCTTGGTCCATCCCAGTGCGGGACAGCCAGGGAGCCCTTGTCAGGGTCCCTCACCCAGAGTATTATATTTGAAAAGAATTAAAAAAATAAAATAAATTGAAAGAGAAAAGAAAGGGTAATGCTGAAGTTCACAGTTATGGTTGCTGTTCAAGCATGGTTGGAAAAATTGTTGTTCTACAGACCCCTTGGGCCATCTGGCCAGGGTCCTAAAGAGGAACTTCAACTTCACAAGATCCCTTGGGCCAACGGGCCAAGATCTCATGGATTACAAATGCTGTTTTGAAAGACCACAGAAATTTCAGTTAGAAGGAAAGAAGTGGGTGGCTGTCGCAGTAATGGGCGGTGCAACCAGGAAGTCTGGTGGGGGTGTTCTGAAAGACCCCTTATGTTTCCCTGACTCAGCAGGACTGCAGGCCACTCAGGCTCCAGTGGTTTGCCCTGTTTCCAAAAAGGAGAAGTACTGTGAGAGGCTGCAGGAAGATGCTGCAGTGGACTTCTTCAGGACTCTGCATAGGTAGTCAGTTATAGGGCATAAATTCCCCCAGGAGGAGGGGGAAGAATTGGACCGGGCGTGTCAAGCACTGAATAGCAGGAGAGTCAGGGAATGGAGTGAGAAGGCTGCCCCTGCGGGGAGGGTCTTCTCATTCAACTGTTCAGGTAGTTCGTTCTATAATGGTTGTATATGAAATGTGACTAACTTTTCATTTCTCTACAGGTGGGCTCACGGTAGAGGTAGACAGTCAGGATGTGTATAGTTGTTTAATCCTCACCAAGCAGATTTTTGTTTGGTGGGGGGTGCATCCTTTCATGCACCTTAAATAATTTGTATATGTGTGTACAGTACAAAGATGTCTATATATTTTTTCACATAAATTATTTGTACATCCGTTTCTTCCCTTTTCAAGTTTGTAGGATTTTTTGTAGGAGGCGGCTGCCTCAGAGCTAATGGGGGGGGGGGGTGGATGTAGCACCCTCCTAGGTAGGTGCTAGGAAAAAGCAGGAAAAAGCATATAGGTGGCCCTGTCTGCATATCAGGGGGGCCTGATCATTTAATTAGGCTGTCACAAGCTTCCAGGTGTGACCTGTTGTGCCTGGGGAGTCTCCCCACTGTTTCCAATGAGGGCTCTTATTGGACAGTGGAGGAAACCTAGCCAATAGCACACCAGGGTTTAAAGGAATTATTTGCAAACAGGACCCTAATAATTGCTTATAAAGCACTTGATATCTAACTCGACATTCAACCCATTCGGATGGAGTGCATTAGTCTGGTAGATCCAGTAGGTCTCCCTCTTGGATAGTTCTCTCACCAAGTTAGAGCCCCTCCATACTGGGTCTCCTTTTTCAATGCCCCAGAAACCCCATGCCCCTTTTTCATATGCCGCTGGATTGAAGAAGAGACACGTTCTTTTATATCGGTGGATGATTATTTCGTATTATGTGAATATTTACATTTGATCCCCCAGCAGTGGTGGTGACTATCATACTCCCTTGTTAGTTTCCGGTGTCACCGCCGGCCAGGGAGGAGAGCACCGCCCATATGGGAGGATGATAAAAGGAGGTGACCGTGCCGCGTGCCCACGTCCTCAGTTGAAGTCCTTGATGACGAAACGCGTCAGGGCGTGAGCACGCGGTCACCTAGACAACCTGGAGCGTCTGACGTCACGCACAGGAACCCAGAAATCCGTGAACTGGTACCGAGCCGCAGACGGTACGAGCAACTTAAGTGGCGGTAGATCGTGCAGCCGCGAGGGTGTCTTGACATACAAAAAGCTGCGAATACATGCAAAAATGTGAGTTCGTTTTTTACGGATACTTTTATGCAATAAAGCCTATTTTTAAACGGTTTACACTATGAGTTCCCCCTTATGATTTTATGGTGCCATTGGTGTTGAGAGACATCTGGAGGAGTGCTGGCGGCCCGTGACAAGAGGTCATTGGTTGGAGTATATGAGAGCGGACCGGTGTGGGGAGCCTTGCTGGAGTAATTCCAAAACAGCGCCATATACAAGATTTAAGGGTTCGTGTTTACTACATGGGGGGCTCACAGAGGTGCGGTGGAGGTGTACACCATCCTGTATTTATCTGAACACTGAAGAGGATTTCACCGCATTTACTGAGGACTAGTATATTGAACTTTATTATGCGAATTGGCTAGTTTTTGGTCATTCTTAGGACTTTAGACATTTGGTCCTGATGTGCTGCTATACATATTACCTTCTAGTCTTTATCTATACACCTTTTCTAATATTAATCATTTGTATAGCAGCTGCTGTAGATCTATTAGTGAGATACCACTTTTCTGGTAGTATACAACACTAATTTTTCGTTCTTTGTCCCAAAAGCGCTGAGTGAGTAAGTTATAGGTTCCCTTTGGCTCTCTTTACTTGCTCCCTTTCTTTTGAGATTTATGTTTAACTCAGCTGCTATGGATGCCATCCTGTTTTTAAAAAACAAGCAACTGGATGTGAAAAATATTTTTTCAGATGAAAATGAAAAATGAAATGAAAAAGTAATTTAAAGGGCTGCAATATTTTTTGGTATTGGTGTGCAGTGCACTATATGGGGGGGGGGAGGGGGGTTATCCATGGTATAATATACTTTGTAGAAAGCATATTATAGTGGATTAGTATTGTGCACTGTGCAGCATTGTGACAGGTGTGGTGACTGAGCGTTGCTTCAGCAATACTACAAACAGTGACAAAAGCACTTTAAATGTATTATAACTGGTGTGATAGACCAGTGCCCCCCCCAATACCACATAGTGAAGTGGGGTGTTATCTGAGTATACTTTCATAAGTGTATTTGTGTCCTTCAACAATATTGCCTCTTTTGCTGCGTTAACTCTGCTACACACAGTGCCAAACTCACTGGCCAATTTTTTGAACAACTGGTGTGATAGACCAGTGGCCCCCAATACCACATATTGAAGTGGGGTGTTATCTGAGTATACTTTTACAAGTGTATTTGTGTCCTGCAACAATATTGCCTCTTTTGCTGCGTTAACTCTGATACACACAGTGCCAAACTCCCTGGCCAATTTTTTGAACAACTGGTGTGATAGACCAGTGGCCCCCCAATACCACATATTGAAGTGGGGTGTTATCTGAGTATACTTTTACAAGTGTATTTGTGTCCTGCAACAATATTGCCTCTTTTGCTGCGTTAACTCTGATACACACAGTTCCAAACTCACTGGCCAATTTTTTGAACAACTGGTGTGATAGACCAGTGGCCCCCCAATACCACATATTGAAGTAGAAAGGAAATTGGTGTCACCACAGGATGACGCTGTGGACACTGGGGTAATTCTGTGCTGCGTCCTAATTTATTCACATATAGAGGGGATAGAACTAAATGGACTTTGTTAGCACCATAACAGGATAATTAAGTCATAAAAAATTGTATTTTTATTTTGAAAATGTTAAAAGCAATATATATATATATATATATATGTACAAAACAAACGTAAGACAAAAAGCAAAACAAGACTAAAGACAAAATCTTAAAAACAAGCGTAGGTGCTGATATAATAATCAATGTAACCATAGCCCCTATAACCACCTCATTGGAGAAAATATGCCATCTAAAACCTAGTAGAAGACAAAAAAACGGACAACCCGTGGTTGTTATCAATAAACTTAATTGGCAAATAGTACGGTTCCAACGATGATGGTGGTTTTAAGGGCTCAATATTCAGTAGCAGTATTTTCTTTCACAAACATTCTCTACATGTTTCGCGCCAGGTGCGCTTCTTCAGGAGAAAATCGTTATATGAAGACTGTAGTTGTTCAAAATGAGAATATTGATAGCAGAGTGCAATAACACTGTTTTTCCTTGTATAATATCAGCGTTTGTGGCTACATGACAGATAGTGAGCAGAGGTACAGAAAATCCAGCACCACTACCAACATATTGAAGTAGGGTGTTATCTGAGTATACTTTCATAAGTGTATTTGTGTCCTGTAACAATATTGCCTCTTTTGCTGTGTTAACTCTGCTACACACAGTGACAACAGTTACTGGCCAATTATTTGTAGAAATGGTGTGATAAAACTGTGGCCCCCCAATATCACATATTGAAGTGGGGTGTTATTTACCAGTATACTTTTCTAAGATTGTATTTTAGTCCTGCAACAATGTGGCCTCTTTTGCTGTGTTAACTGTGCTACACACAGTGACAACAGTTACTGGCCAATTATCTGTAGAACTTGTGTGATAAAACGGTGCCCCCCCCCCCCCCCAATATCACATATTGAAGTGGGGTGTTATTTAACAGTATACTTTTCTAAGATTGTATTTTAGTCCTGCAAAAATTTGGCCTCTTTTGCTGTGTTAACTTTGCTACACACAATGACAACAGTTACTGTCCAATTATTTGTAGAACTGGCGTGATAAACCTGTGGCCCCCCAATACCACAGATTGAAGCGGGGTGTTATATACCTTTTTCCAGATATACTGCGATTCTCTAGAGACTTTTGTCACAGGGTAATTTAAAAACATGACAGGCAGAGGAAGAGGCAGACACTTACGCAGGGGTGGTAGGGGTAGGGCAGGAGCAGTAGGCCGGAGCCAAAGTGTGAAGTTTCAGAAGGCACGTTCGATTACATCAAAGGACGCACCAGACTTGGTTAAGTGGCTCACTCAGCCTTCCTCTTCTGCACCCTCCTCATCCTCTCTATCTGCACCCTCTTCACTCTCTGCTGTGTGCACCCCCAAAGACACCACCACAAACACCACCACCACATACCCTTCCGCTTGAGTCACTGGAATTATTTTCCGGTCCATCACAAGACATTTGCGATGCGCAGCCATTGTTGGCATCAGATCAGGAAGAGGAGGTAGCAACAGCCGCCACTCAGCAGTCTGACGACAGTACCCAGATCAGTCCAAGGAGGTTGGTCCCCGCTGTGGCTGCCTACTCCGAGATCTCGATTTTTAGTGGTGGGGAAGGTGACGTGGATGATGACGTGTCTATGGACGTCACGTGGGTGCCCACAAGAGAGGAAGAGGAGGGGAGTTCAGAGGGAGAGACGGACCGGCAGATAGGGAGGAGAGGCAGGCAGAACTTGCATTGCACAAGAGGTACAAAGCAGACTGCAAATGTATCAGGAGTGAGCAATCAACCATGTACAGTCACATCTGGAGCTCCCAGAACGCCGCCACATGGCTCCGCAGTGTGGGCTTTTTAATGTGTCCGTTGCTGACAACAGTGTTGCCATCTGCAGCCTTTGCAGTCAATGCATAAGTCGCGGTAAGCCCAACACTCACCTAGGGACAACCACCTTAAGAAGGCACCTGAACTCCCATCACCGAGCCCAGTGGGAGCAACACCGTCAGAACCCACAAAGCCACACTCCAGGCTCTCACCGTCCAGCCTCTTCTCCTTCTCCTCACAATTGTCCTCCACTCCACCCTCCATTATGCCGTCGTCACGTTGTTTTGGAAAAAGGCAGGCTTCTGTGGCCCAAATGTTGGAGCGGAAAAAAATGATGACGCCGGATAACCCTCTTGCCCAACATTTGACTGCTGGCTTGCTGGAACTGATAGCCCGCCAACTACTGCCATATCAACTGGTGGACTCGGAGGCCTTTCGTAAATTTGTGGCCATTGGAACACCACAATGGAAGGTCCCAGGCAGGAAATACTTCTCCCAGAAGGGCATTCCCGAGCTGTATGGCCATGTTCAGCGGCAAGTGAATATATCTCTGGCACACAGTGTTGGTGCCAAGATACATCTGACCACAGACACATGGTCTAGCAAACACGGGCAGGGAAGGTATATCACTTTTACTGCCCACTGGGTGAACCTTCTGATGGCCGTCAAGCATGTAACCCGTGGCACCCGTGTAGATTTGGTTGTACCGCCACGGATTGCATGCAGGCCTGCCTCTTCTTCTCCTCCTCCTCCTCCTCCATCCTCCCTCTCCTCCTCGGCTGACTCCTCCTTTTCCGCTGCTACCGTCTCTTCTGCTGCGCCGCCCAAGATCCCCAGAACCTATTCCACATGCCAGGTGAGACGTTGCCATGCTGTGCTGCATCTGTTGTGCCTGGAAGCCAAGAGCCACACTGGTCCTGCACTCCTTTCCGCTTTGCGTTCACAGGCGGATCAGTGGCTGACACCGCTCAATTTGACAGTTGGTAAAGTGGTGTGCGACAACGGTGCCAATCTGCTACGCGCGCTGAAACAGGGCAAAATAATACACGTGCCATGCATGGCACACGTCCTGAACTTGGTCGTGCAGCGATTCGTTGCCAAATACCCTGGGGTCCAGGATGTCTTGCGGCAGGCCAGGAAAATCTCGGGCCATTTCAGAAGATCTTACACAGCCATGGCTCGCCAGGCATCTTATTTGTGACTGCCCGACGCGATGAAACTCAACGTTGCATATGCTTGATAGGCTGCTCCAGCAGAAACGTGCAGTTAACGACTACCTGTACGAAATCTGTGGCAGGACAGGTTCTGGGGAGCTTGGGTTTTTTTCACCTCGCCAGTGGCTGCTCATGCGCGACGCATGCAGACTTCTGTGGCCATTCAATGAGATCACCAAACTGGTCAGTCACGGCCAGGGCGCCATCAGTGACATCATACCTTACACCTTCTTTCTGGAGCGTGCATTGCATTGTGTCATTGATCAAGCCATCGAGGAGCAGGAAGATGAGTAAGTCGCAATGTTGGATGAATTCCCAGGGGGTGCAACTCCATCTGAGACAAGTCAACAACAGGAGTCTGAAGAGGAGTCAGAGGAGGATGGTTCCGGGGCAGATGAGGAGGAGCAGGAAGAGCATGCTTTAAACCTTTCTGGGATCCCTGGTGTTATCCATGGATGGCAGGAGGAGAACGAGGACGACATTATCCTGGATGATGAGCTGGAGCCAGGTAACTACACCGCTTCCAGTTTAGTGCGAATGGGGGGCCTTCATGTGCCAATGTTTTAAGGGGGACCCCGTATAAAAGCATAAAGGGCAAGGATCAGTACTGGGTGGCAACGTACTTAGACCCCCAGTACAAACAAAAAATGGCGGAAATGTTACCACCATCACAGAGGGCGGTCATAATGCAGCACTTCCAGGCCTTGCTGCGAGAAATTCTGCATTCTGCTTCTGCGTGCGCTGGCAGAGGAATTTCCAGTCACAGAGAAACAGTTGCGGGTAACAATCCAACAGCGCCTGCAAGAAGAGGGCGGTTTGAAGATGTCTTGGTCACTTCAGATATGAGATCCTTCTTTCAGCCGACCCATCGACAGCTGTACTCCGGATCCAGCATCAGGGAACGCCTAGACCGATAGGTGTCCGACTACATCGGGTTAACGGCCGATGTGGACGCTCTGAGCAGTGATGAACCCCTGGACTACTGGGTGGGCAGGCTTGACCTCTGGCCAGAGCTTGTACAATTTGCAATGGAACTGTTGGCTTGCCCCCCGTCCAGTGTCCGGTCCGAAATGATGTTCAGCACAGCAGGGGGGATCGTGACCGATAAGCGCACTCGCCTAGCTCATGACAGTGTAGACTACCTCACATTTGTAAAAATGAATGAGGCATGGATCTCTGAGGAAATCAACACGTGACCAGTAGACCATGTTTCATTTAAATTCCTCATGACAGGCCACAAATATCCGCCAGACCGCCATCCACCCACAACAATTCCTGGTCCTTGTCTTCGCTAAATACAGCGGCATAAAAGGCATTTCATGTCCATTGAATGCCTAATTTTTGGGGCCTTTCATGGCCGATAATTATTTTTTCTGTCAATGCCTAATGTACATCCAGCCACAGAATATTACGTTCTTAGCTGTCAGGTAAACCCATGTGGTCTAATTTTTGGGGCCTATACTGGCCGACACTTTCTTCTGTATCCTGTGAATGCCTAATGTACCTCCAGCCACCAAATCCTAAGTTCTTAGCTGTCAGGTAAACCCATGTGGGCTAATTTGTGGGCCCTATACTGGCCGACACTTACTTCTTTATCCTGTGAATGCCTAATGTACCGCCAGCCACCAAATACTACGTTCTTAGCTGTCAGGTAAACGCATGTGGGCTAATTTTTGGGGCCTATACTGGCTGACACTTACTTCTTTATCCTGTGAATGCCTAATGTACCTCCAGCCACCAAATAATAGGTTCTTAGCTGTCAGGTAAACCCATGTGGGCTAATTTTTGGGGCCTTTACTGGCCGACGCTTCCTTCTGTATCCTGTGAATGCCTAATGTACCTCCAGCCACCAAATACTATGTTCTTTGCTGTCAGGTAAACCCATGTGGTCTAATTTTTGGGGCTTATACTGGTCGACACTTTCTTTTGTATCCTGTGAATGCCTAATGTACCTCCAACCACCAAATACTACGTTCTCAGCTGTCAGGTAAACGCATGTGGGCTAATTTTTGGGGCCTATACTGGCAGACACTTACTTCTGTATCCTGTGAATGCCTAATGTACCTCCAGCCACCAAATACTACGTTCTTAGCTGTCAGGTAAACCCATTTGGTCTAATTTTTGGGGCCTATACTGGCCGACGCTTCCTTCTGTATCCTGTGAATGCCTAATGTACCTCCAGCCACCAAATACTACATTCTTAGCTGTCAGGTAAACCCATGTGGGCTAATTTTTGGGCCCTATACTGGCCGACGCTTCCTTCTGTATCCTGTGAATGCCTAATGTACCTCCAGCCACCAAATACTACATTCTTAGCTGTCAGGTAAACCCATGTGGGCTAATTTTTGGGGCCTATACTGGCCGACACCTACTTCTTTATCCTGTGAATGCCTAATGTACCTCCAGCCACCAAATACTACATTCTTAGCTGTCAGGTAAACCCATGTGGGCTAATTTTTGGGGCCTATACTGGCTGACATTTACTTCTTTAGCCTGCGAATGCCTAATGTACCTCCAGCCACCAAATACTACATTTTTAGCTGTCAGGTAAACCCATGTGGGCTATATTTTGGGGCCTATACTGGCTGACGCTTACTTCTTTAGCCTGTGAATGCCTAATGTACCTCCAGCCACCAAATACTATGTTCTTAGCTGTCAGGTCAACCCATGTGGGCTAATTTTTGGGGCCTATACTGGCCGCCGACACTTACTTCTTCATCCTCTGAATGCCTAATGTACCTCCAGCCACCAAATACTATGTTCTTTGCTGTCAGGTAAACCCATGTGGTCTAATTTTTGGGGCTTATACTGGTCGACACTTTCTTCTGTATCCTGTGAATGCCTAATGTACCTCCAACCACCAAATACTACGTTCTCAGCTGTCAGGTAAACGCATGTGGGCTAATTTTTGGGGCCTATACTGGCAGACACTTACTTCTGTATCCTGTGAATGCCTAATGTACCTCCAGCCACCAAATACTACGTTCTTAGCTGACAGGTAAACCCATGTGGTCTAATTTTTGGGGCCTATACTGGCCGACACTTACTTCTGTATCCTGTGAATGCCTAATATACCTCCAGCCACCAAATACTACGTTCTTAGCTGTCAGGTAAACCCATGTGGGCTAATTTTTGGGACCTATACTGGCTGACACTTACTTCTGTATCCTGTGAATGCCTAATGTACCTACAGCCAACAAATACTACGTTCTTAGCTGTCAGGTAAACACATGTGGGCTCATTTTTGGGGACTAAAATGGCTGACACTTTAAACAAGCAAGTGTCAGCCATTTTAGGCCCCAAAAATGAGCCCACATGTGTTTACCTGTGAATGCCTAATTTTTCAGACTGGAATTGAAAATCAATGGGTATGTAAAGGTTCCGCCAAATTGTGGAATGGATGCGGACCCATTTTACAGATGTGTGAATGGACCCTATATGTATTTGACATGTATTTACCGGCTGCTGTCAGTTCTGTCTGATTTATGAAAAAAAAAAATAAGAATTTTTAGGGCAACTTTTCTAATTGCAATACTTCTGTTATGACATTGTCCATGTGCTGGGACTATTTGTGCACAGCTAGTAAGTCTTTTGTGGCTGTAAATATGACCTAAAGGTTTTTAAAGTTCGCCTCCCATTAAAGTCAATGGGGCCTGCCGCAAACTTGCAGTTTGCGGACTTTTGAGAAAATTTGCGGATGACGTTCACGAACCGCCCCGGCCGATGTTCGTCCATCACTAATCTTTATTCAAATAAAAAAAATTGCACTTCCATTTGTAGGTGCACCATCTCTGGTGCACATAGGTGGCTTGCTATGTACAATTGGGGTATATGCTCCTCTTCAGGTAACTTAAACTTTCACAGATACTCAGCCCTGTAGTCCCCAGTGGCTGGCTGTCTGCTTCCTGAGCAGTGCGTGATGATGTCACAGGCTCCGCCCGACGTGTTTTGTCACTAATCACGTGACTTTTTCAAAAGGTGAGGGTCCAGGGTCATCACTACTATATTTATAGATCATAAGAGCCAATTTAAACACACAGCGGTGGCCATTTTGTGGTAGCCTGCTGCGACCATTTTGCTGGTGATCATCCTTTCACATTTCAGTATAGAACCTGGCTAAAGATTGGTGGCCATTTTATTGTGGATCAGTGACTGACTATAGGAGGATATTTTCAATTCGCTAATAATGATTTTAGTGTATTTTTTGTGAAAATATTGTCTTGATATATTCGGGGGAGCCCTGCCAGGTAGGCTGTATGGGGCCCTGTGATTTCTAACAGCAGCCTTGACTCCAATCAACCCCCAAGCTCTCAGCCCCAGTCAGTGGTGGCGAGGGAGTCCATTCTCTCTTCAGTCCTTGGCTTGTCACATGACTTGCTTTAGCATCCCATGAGGGGTATCCCGGGTGAGCCCCCAAACGTAGTGCTACCCCTGTGAGGGCCACTTAAAGGATTTGTACCCCACTGGTTTCCCTGACCTTGCCAGTCTTCCAACACCTCTGACAACCGGGGTTCAGACATCTTTGTTGTGACCAAACACACTTAAGTGAAACAGTTGAATCTTGTTTACTTAGATTTCAAGAGCATTAGAATTCAATAACAAACTTGCCACTTGCAGAATATTTACAATGACCAATAACTCTCAGACAGAACAATCAAAAGAAACAAGAACTGATTGCAATATATTGGTCATGAGTACTTACACAAGTTTAGCAGAATCTGCTTAAGATGGGCTTTGTGGGTCCAGGCAGGTGGAGGGCAGGGGACTGACTGCTCGTGTCAAACCACTCCCTTCTGTACCCCAACACCACAGGTCGAGAAAATGTATAACACTGTATTTATTACAATGCAACAATTTAACCTTGAAGTCTTAAACCCGCTCACTTAGTAAATAGAGTCCTGGGTGAAAGTAGGGCTTTTATGGCACCAGAGGCGGTAATCCCTTGTGGGAGGGAATATGTTGAAGTCTCTTAGAAGACAAGAAAAAGGCCTTGCATCTTCAGCTAGCTCTTGAGTGATATACTAAAGATATCCTGATAAGCAGAGTGAAGTGAATTAGGCTGGTGTGTCCCGGCAAGCAGGGCGATATAAAGTATGCTTGTGGTGTTCTAAAGCAGGATGAACACTGTCACTGCTCGGCAGGGACTGTGTGTAGCACAAGGTCCTACAGATTTAGGCAAAAGAACAAGACAGTGTTGTCTGCATGCAGTGTCCCTTGTTATAAGAGTGAGCAGTCCCAGAATTCTTTCGTGATGAGAAGTGGTTTGAACAATCCACAGCAGGCCTCTGCAGAGCCTGGCTCAAGGGATGGCACTCTACCTTGTGTCGCTCTGTGCTGCTGCCCAGCAGGATCTGGCGTAGATGTGATGAGACCCTGGTTCCTTGGACTACAGGTCCCAAGATGCTTTGTTTCACTCTCTAGTATTACTTACCCTGCTGGCAAGATGTGATGACATAGAGTCGCAAGCTGAGCACTAGAGAGGAACAGTCTCACTACAGTAAGTGCTGCAAAGTGTCTCCTGATATGGCAGGCAATACTAGCCAGCTACTGGCTACAGCAAGATTGGTAGATAGTAAGATACGGTGCTTACCGTTTACACATCCAATCTCATCAGTAAGATCATCACAGTCATGTTCTTGGTTGCACCGCAGACTTCCATTAATACACTTGCCATCATTGCACTGGAACTGATCTGAGCTGCAGGTTGTTTGACCTATAAATGCAAAAGATGCAAAAATTAGTCAGCCACGTATCACTTTGTGGTCACTCATTAAAGAGGTTGTAAACCGCTGGTTGTTTTTTTTTTTTTTTATTCGGACCTGCAAGGTAGAGATTTAATGTGCTAGTATGCATCACACACTAGCACATTATGTGAAACTTACCTGAAAACAAAGCCCTCCAGCAATGCAATGTAATCGCTGGAGGCAGCGTCCATCTTCACCCGGTCTGCCTTCCGAGTCTGCGGACACCGGCTGTGTGACAGGCCAGAGTGGCGATGACGTCACTCCCGTGCATGCATGGGGGAGCCGTCATTTACGGCACAGGTATCTGAAGGAACAGCACGGGTGAGCGTTCCTTCAGAGCGCATGCGCCGATGAAGTCATCGGCTGCATGTAAAGAAAGTGTAGGAGCATCATAGTCCTGCATGCTGCATCTTGCTTGCATTGCTAACCTCCGAAAGGGTCGCTGATTTGGTAACATTCACTCCTCTGGCTCAGTAAACAGTCTTGGGGTTGCAGAAAAACTTGGATGGGTCTTAGGGAAGATGTGGGATACTCCAGAACAGGAAACAGGAATGTGAGGATACTTTTCCCTTTACAGCTACTTGTTAGAACAGTCCTTTCAGCAGTAAGACGTAAAGTGGACAGTATTGGGACACCATCAGCAATATCCCAAGCCAGGCAAAGCTTAATGTTAGAGCACCAGGGGCAGCAACAACCAATAGGAACCTCTCTCAGGTCTGTACTTCGTGTCCCTGGAATTTGGATGCTTCCCTCCAAACTCAGGCAGGCAGTCTCCTCAAAGGAATTTGTAGCAGAATAGGCCCCCCAGCTATGAACAGCTAGGACCTCGATGAGGCAATCAAAGATTATAGCTGGCCGGCAAGGAGGGGTCAGCAGCCCTACCAGCTGGGAACCTCTTCTCCTGGAGAAGAACACTTCTCTCCCAGGATTATGACTATTTCTGCCCCTTCCCAGCCACCATCTGGGCACCTTCACCTAGGGATTGGCTGGAGCTGCTCACATTTTTAGGTGGTTTATGTAACTCTTCCATCCACTATATTCTGGCAGTCTCCAGAAGAGAGAGGAGAGCAATCAAATGCTGCATGGCTAAATACAGCAAAGCCAAGGAACAAAATTTAGCTAACCTCTCTAGCAGCCTATCTGGGAGGATGCTTGTAATCTTCCACTCTACAGCACTTCTTCTTTAATCTTCTAAAACAGAGGTCTCCAAATTAGGTTCTGCTAAAAGATTTTATTTGACCCTCTGCAGCAAGAGAGGTCTTTGATAGGAACTCATATACGGGGGAGGGGGCAGATACACCTGGAAACGCATTCATTAACTGTGCATGCTCCTTGAGTGACATTGGCACCAGGCGGAGAAAGTCGTTTCCGGTCATTGCGGACACTTTCTAATTGGAGGGATGAGTCCTGGCTTCTTTACAGTGAAACCAGGTGCCCTACACCATCTCTTTGGCTGTCACCTGTTGGCTTTCACAAAGCTCCACTGCTGCGAATCTTGTCACTTCCGCCTGTCTCCTATTTGCTTTTGTGAGTGCAACTTGTAAAACCAAGTTTGTAAAAACACTTTATTTTAATAAAGTGTTGGTTTTTAATACTACACTATGGTGGCCTTTGCACCCGTTTCTCTCTCCGCTAGTGGACGTTGATGAAGACTCTGATGTAAGGGGGTATTTTCTGGATACCTTTGCTTTGTTTTCCGTTTTTATAAATCGTATAATTCTGATTACAAAAAAAAAATCATTTATCTAAATTTAATTTGCTCATTTATAAATCATATTTTTTTTTTTTTGGGGGGGGGGGGGCGTGAATATTTGTAAATATACTGTGTGGCCCTCATTCTGAAAGGTTTGGAGAACCCTGTTCTAACCTGACTCCCTACCACATTAAATAGTCTTTGTTTTAGGTGAAAGCTAATAAATAGAACCACATTTTTGTTTTTTACTTGTAAGGTTGTTTTAACCACTTTACCACCGGAGGATTTTGCTGTCTTACGTCCAGGCCACTTTTTGTGATTCGGCACTGTGCAACTTTAACTAACAATTCCGCGGTCATGCAACGCTGTACCCAAAAAAAATTTACGTTCTTTTTTCCCCCACAAATAGAGCTTTCTTTTGGTGGTATTTGATCACCTGTGCGATTTTTACTTTTTGCGCTATAAACAAAAAAAGAGCGACAATTTTGAAAAAATAATATTTTTCAAATTTTTTTTTTATATGAAATTCCCCCCTGGCACCACGCGGAAAACAAACTTTGGGTACAAATAGAGCAAGCGCAAACAGAGGTGGACTTGAAGAGAGCGATTTGGTGCTTTCAGGCATTACCTAAAGATATGAAAAATCATTTAATAATCGGAAATACACTACAGGTATGTAGGCAACCAAATATTTACACTAAACTGACAACGAGCGAGTCCCCTTTGTTTCCAATCTTGGGGAACCCCCAGTTCACACCAGGCTTAGATAGGAGACAGTGCACGGTTTTGAGGGAGAAGAATTTTGAACAGGCTTCGTCCTTTTTGATACAAAGAAAATGGCCCTCAATTAATCAATTGATTGATAGAGAGGGAACATATAATGTCCCCTTCTGGCAAGCAATTCAAATATATCATTATTTAGTCTCAATACCAAAACCGGAAAGTTTTGTAGAGCATTAACGAGGTTTGAACAATACTGTGTGAAGCCGGGAATTTTACCACATACATTGTCAATCGCTTATGGGTTATTAACAAATCCGGAAGAACAGCCGGAATTAACATGGCCGGAAAAATGGGGGAGGGATCTGGGATGTAATCTGACAAGCGAACAGATACAAAAGATATTAAGATTTGCTTTTAAACCAGCTGGATGCGTCAAAATTCAAGAGCTGAATTATAAGATCATAACGAGATGGTATATTACACCTAAGAAAATACATAGATGGATCCCGAGGGAATCAGATTTATGCTGGAGGTGCAAAAAAGAGGTGGGTACATTGTATCATATCTTTTGGTCCTGTGCAGACATAAAACCATTCTGGGTGGGAGTAAAAAATACTATTCAAAAATTTACGGAATATAAAATAGAAGAAAACCCGCTTTTCTTCCTGTTGCAGGGGACAGAGATACCAATCGGGAGATATGAAAATTCTATCATCCCGTACTTGGTAAATGCGGCGAAGGCATGTATACCGGGCAACTGGAAAAAAACACAACCCCCCTCAAAGGTGGAATGGATACACAGAGTGGAGGATATTAGAAGAATGGAAGAGCTGATTGCTTTTGCCCAAAATAGTCAGGGGAAACATAAAAAGATATGGGAATTATGGAACCATTTTATTGTCTCCGAGGAAGGGAAACAATTTACAAGAGGATAAGCGGAAGGAAATAGAGAGGAGAGGTATTAGGTCCCCCATACCGCCGGTGGTGGGAGGATAAATTCCCTTTTTTTTTTTTTTGGGGGGGGGGATGGATAGGGAGGGGGGAGGGGGATCCGAAAGGGATTAAAAAGGGGAAAATAATGAAGGAATATATGTCAAGCAAATAGTGGAAGCATGAGAATAATGAATATTAAAATGACATTGTACTATATGCGGAACTGTGAATGTATATGTATTTGAATTCCTGAATAAAAAATTTATATTTGAAAAGAAAAAAAAAAAAAAGAAATTCCCCCCCAAACAAATGTAAAAATCTAAATGTTTTATCATTTTAGGCCAATTTGTTTTCTGCTACATATTTTTGGTAAAAAAAAAAAATTTGCAATAAGCGTATTTTGATTGGTTTGCGCAAAAGTTATTGCGTTTACTAACTAAGGGAAAGATTTCTGTCGTTTTTGGTGTTTTTTTTTTTTTAACGAGTAATGGCGGCGATCTGCGATTGTTTTTTGCGGGACTACGACATTGCGGCAGACAGATCGGACCCTTGACTGACATTTTTGGGGGTACCAATGACATTACTACAGTAATCAGTGCTATAAATGTGCACTGTTACTGTAAAAATGACACTGGCAGGGAAGGGGTTCAATTTTATTGGAGAGGGAGGGGTTAATGTATGCCTGGTGCTTACTGACGTGTGTGGGGGGAGGTGACTGAGTGACACAAGGACAGATCGCAGGTTCAGCTATGCTGAATCCTGTAATCTGACCCTGTCTGTCACTTAGGAGATCCGCCGCTTTGTTTACACAAGCGGGCGGATCTCCAAACTCGATTCCCCGACGATCGGGGAAGAGCAGCGGCGATCGCCGCTGCTCCTCCCCTGGCCCGACTCCCGCTGTGACTGAACACAGCGGGAGCGAGCCTCCGGCGGCGCGTGCACGCCGTCGAGAGAGGGGAATGTCTGGCAACGTAGGTCTACGTCGCCAGAAGTTATCGAGTCACTTTGCCGCAGTAAAGCTCTAGTAAGCAGCGGTAAAGTGGTTAAAGCAGTAATAAAGTTTGCTTTTTATTTATACCTTGTATAGGTAAGCCTATAATAAGGTTTACCTGTAGGTACAGTAAATATCGCCTAAATGTACACCGTTTAGGAGATATTTACTTGTAGAAGCCAGTGCCTTCCATTCAGAGCTCTGTGCCACAGGCCGTGACTCCCGTGTGCATGCACAAGAGGGATGTCACCATAGCTTGGCCATTCATAGGGCCGAAGCTCACAAACCTGGAAGGGAGACCGGGTGATAATAGAAGCCCCAGCAGCGATGACTGGGTGCTGCTTGAGGGCTTCATTTTAACTTCTTCCGGACCACCCGTCGCAGATATACAGCGGCAGGCAGCCCCTCCTGCGCAAACCAACATAGCCTTACGTCGGTCGAGCGCCTGCTGTTAGGGGGTGAACGCACACCGCCGCCTTCACACTCCCGCCCCCACTCGGCAGCGGGGACTCCAATGCACGGGGCCACCCGCGATCGCTCCCTACTAAGAGAGAAGGACGGTCAGCTGCTGTAAACATAGCTGGCCGTTCTTTTCTCTGGAATGATCACAGAACACCGGTGATCCTTCTATATAGGATCACAGGTCTCTGTGATCATTTCAAAAGCCTATTACCCCCCCCCCCCCCACAGAAACACTCCCATAGGCTCACAATTAACGCTTTGATCACCCACTGTGTTAACCCCTTCCCTGCCGGGGTCATTATTACAGTAACAGTGCATATTTTTAACACGGATTACTGTAGTAATGTCACTGGTCCCCCCGAAAGTGTCAGTTAGGGGTTGGATCTGTCCGCCGCAGTCCTGCTAAAAATCGCAGATCGCCGCCATTACTAGTAAAAAAATAAATAAATAAAAATGACAAATCTTTCCCGTAGTTCATAGACGCGATAACTTTTGCGCAAACCAATCAAAATACGATTAGTGATTTTTTTTTTTTTTTACCAGACATATGTAGTAGCAGAATACAAATTGGCCTAAAATGTATAAAAAAATTTGATTTTTAAATTTTTTATTTTTTTTGGGGAATGTTCTATAGCAGAATGTGAAAAATATATATGTTTTTTTTTCAGCATTGTCGCGCTTTTTTTTTTTTTTAACCACTTGCCTTCTGTGCACTTAAACACCCTTCCCATCCAGGCCAATTTTCAGCTTTCAGTGCTCTCACACTTTGACTGACAATTGCGCGGTCATGCTACACTGTACCCATATGAAATTTTTATCATTTTTTTCACACAAATAGAGCTTTCTTTTGGTGGTATGTAATCACCTCTGGGTTTTTTATTTTTTACAAAAAAAAAAAGAATAAAGACAGAAAATTTTGAAAAAAAAAAAAAGTTTTTCTTATTTTCTGCGAGTAAATTTTGAAAATACATTTTTCTCCTTCACTGATGTGCGCTGATGAGGCGGCACTGATGGGCACTGATGAGGTGGCACTTATGGGCACTGATGAGGTGGCACTTATGGGCACTGATGAGGAGGTACTAATATGCCGCACTGATGAGCGCTGCTAGGCGGCACTGAGAGGCGGCACTGATGAGCACTGATAGGCGGCACTGATGAGCACTGAGAGGTGGCACTGCTGGGCACTGAGAGGTGGCACTGCTGGGCACTGACGGGCACTGATAGGCAGCACTGATGGGCACTGGCGGATGGCACTGGACACTGACGGGTGGCACTGATGAGCGGCACTGATGGGCAGCACCATCAGTGCCCACACAGTGCCCATAGTGCTGCCAGTCAGTGCTCATCAGTGCCTAGATGAGCAGGCACTGACTAGCAGCACTATGGGCACTGATTGTGGGCATTGATGGGGGGCACTGATGGCGGGCACTGTGGGCACTGATGGGGGGGCACTGTGTGTGTATTTTTACCTTTAGTAATCAGGGCACTGGTGATCGGTGCCCTGATTACATTCTCCTGTGTCCCGTCGCTGTGAGGCTCCCCCTCCTTCCTCACACTGCAGGCTCCGTGTGAGGAAGGAGCGCCGGCGATGAGAGATGATCTCATATGTTTACATATGAGATCATCGCTCATTGGACGGCCCGATCACGTGGTAAATGGCTGCTGTGATTGGCCATTCACCACGATCTGTGATCGGCCGTGTCCAAGGGACACGGCCGACACAGATTTTCCCTGCAGCGCGCTCGCGGGAGCGCGATGGGGGCGTGTCACTGGGAGGCCGTTTAGAAACGGCCTCCCGAAAATTCAAGTCCACGCTGCAGCCGTATATAGGCTGTAGCGCGGATGGGGGGTGGTTAAAGTGCAAAAAATAAAAATCGCGCAGGTGATCAAATACCACCAAAAGAAAGCTCTATTTGTGGGGGAAAAAGGACATTTTATTTATTTGCTCTAACTGCCATCATTTATAGATCAAAGACTTTTGATCTATATATGAATGAAACAGAATGTAACAATTTTTACAATGTAGTTTCTTATTGACACTTTGATTATATACAAGTTTCTTTTTTTACAGGAGCGGATGCATTTTGACAGTTTCTCCTGTTATGTAATACATAGAAAATCCCTGTTGTCAATTTGACAGCAGGGAATTGGCAATGGTGGTGGGTGCGGCAGCCAGGGGAAAGAAGCAGGTCAAAGAAGAGATGCCCTAGACTCAGAGGCTTTGTTTTTTAGAACAAAAGTCCTCAAATTCTTACAATGTCTAGGACAATCATATACACATGTAGCACTCTCCCCCGAAAGGGCCTACTGATTTACCAAAGGTTCTTTTTCTCGTGTTCGTTCAATAGCAGCCAGGCACACAGCAACTGTCACTCTTCTGGCTCAATTAACAGTCTAGGGGTGGCCTTTTTTTTTTTATTGTTGAGTAATTTGGATAGAGCAGGAGTCCTGGGATACTCCATGAAAGCTGAACAGAGGACATTCTCCCCTTTGTCACTACTTCCAAGGAAGTTCCTTTAGCAATGACTCAGAAAACCACTCTTTAGCCATCAACCGAAATATACCAGGTTAGGGAAGCACTAGGACTGATGCACAAAGGATAGCAGCTGCAACAGTCACCAGGATCTAGGGAACTCCAAGGAACCCTTCAGACCAGATCATCAGAGCAATCCCTTTAATAGTTCCAGAGATTGTTTTCTGTAAAAGGCCCCTCCAGTTGTAGTAAAGCTGGGACCTCGAAGAACAGAAGTAGAATCTCAATTGGGCTGCTCAGACTGGCAGCAACCCTTCCATGTGGGAACTTCTCTTTCTAGACAAGAACCCTGACTGCCTCAGGCCCCAGACTATTTATGTACTCCTCAGCCACCTACTGGACATTGACCAAGGCCACATACATATTTAGGACGTGGGTCTGACTTTTTCAGTTCACTACATTCTAGAATCCTCCAGAAGGTGAGGGGAAACAGTTGAGTCTGCAGCCGGAAAAGCCTAGAACAGTCCAAAGCAATGACAAACTGCTCCGCTGATTTTTCCTTTTGCATGTTCACTTGTCATTTTGGAATTTGATGATTTGCGGAAACTCATGATTTAGGTTTGGTGAACCAGTGACAAGAAGTGGTCTTTTATAACATCCAAACATCCTCTTATGATAACTTTTTGATGAACTTGCAATCACAAGATGTTTAACTCTCTGCTTTCTGAAACCATATCACAAATTAGTATATTTTATATCTTGGCACAACCTACATTATATTCATCAAGCTGTATACCTAATCTGAGAGCATGGCAAAAAACAGAACAGCCTACTCATCATTCTTCAGTCTGTCTTTTCGCTACATAACACTATATTACCAAAGGTATTGGGACACCTCCCTTTACATCCACATGAACTTTAATGGCATCCCAGTCTAAAAGGGCCATACACACTATAAAATTTTCTGAAGACTTTTTCCTTCAGATTTACCTTTTCTATGTAGTGCAGGGGCCTGCCAGATTGCATACAAATTGAAAGTGTTTAGGTTTGACCTCATATTATATGGTTCTGGTAAATCTAAAGGAAAAAGTCTTCAGAAAATCTTATAGTGTGTATGGCCCATTAGTCTGTAGGGCTCAATATTGAGTTGGCCCACCCTTTGCAGCTATAACAGCTTCAACTCTTCTGGGAAGGCTGTCCACAAGGTTTAGGAGTGTGTCTATGGGAATGTTTGACCATTCTTTCAGAAGCTCATTGTGCAAGCATTGATGTTGGACGAGAAGGCCTGGCCCCAACCCCTGGAAAATAACCCCACACCATGATCCCCCCTCCACCAAATTATTTGGAAAGGTGCACAAAGCAAGGTCCATAAAGACATGGATGAGCAAGTTTGGGGTGGAGAAACTTGACTGGACTGCACAGAGTCCTGACCTCAACCCGAAAGAACACCTTTGGGATGAATTAGAGCAGAGACTGAGCCAGGCCTTCTCGTCCACATCAGTGCCTGACCTCACAAATGTGCTTCTGGAAGAATGGTCAAACCTTCCCATAGACACTCCTAAACCTTGTGCACAGCCTTCCCTGAAGAGTTGAAGCTGTTATAGCTGCAAAAGGGTGGGCCAGCTCAATATTGAACCCTACTGACTAAATCCTCGTACACACGCACCGATTGTTGGCCGTCTTTTGTCCAGTGTTGTTGTGTTGGTTGAAATGTGCTCTAGACTGCACACAAATTTTTTCGGCCAACAAAAACCAACTTCAGAAGTGATGTCATGTGATGGTTAACTTTCCGTGTCCTTTTTCTTCTCTGAGCATGCCCAGTCTTGCTCATCAGATTTTTGTCTGCCGAAATCTGTACTGACTGACGAACAATCGGCTGTTCTGTTGACGGTCAACAAAAATTTTATAGCATGAACACCAGATTTTGTTCGGCCGAAAAGTCGGAGTCTGTTGTCGGAAGCATCATACTAACAAGCCGACAATCGGCCGATCGGACGTTGGCCGAAAATTTACAGCCAACAATCGGTGCGTGTGTAAGACGCCTTTAAAGTTCATGTGCGTGTAAAGTCAGGCATCCCAATACTTTTGCTAATCTAGTGTATCTTGAATTGGGTATCACTAGAACAGAGGTCGGGTATCTGGAGTTGGAAAATCCCACAACATTTTCTAACAGATAGAAAAGTTATTTTCATAAATCCATTTTTGTTTCCCAATCAAAAGCCTAAAGAGGCCTTCACATTATACAACTTTCTTGTTCAATTTCCTTCAGATTTACCTTTTCTATGTAGTGCAAGGGCCTGTCAGATTGCATACAATTTGAAAGTGTTTAGATTTGACCTCATATTATATAGTTTTGGTAAATCTAAAGAAAAATTGTACAAGAAAATTGTATAATTGTTTAGCCAGCTTAAGAGCCCCTTTTGGACAATATGAACTGTAATTAGGAGAAAATAGGTGTGAAGGTGATTACAGGAAACCCGAGAGCCTTTTTATCGGATTGAAAGAACTTCAATTGGCAAAGTCCAATTGGAAACAAAAGGTAAGCTTGCCATTTAAGTCAAACATAGAATTTCTTCAACCTGCCATCAAGTTCCAGTAACATTTCTTGTTATATGAATATCCACGCAAGTAAGAGAAACCACATATGAATTAAATAATAATGCTAATTCCTTGGCAGCCATAATGATCCTCTGACTTTGATTACTTTGGGGTCACCGATATAGATAAGGAGTTTGTGACTTCAGATGTTGCATTCTAATTTTGGAGGCATATTGAAACAAAAGCCTGGCAGATTGTAATTTTAGGAGCAAACCAGAATAGAACGCTACATGTTTCTCCTAGAAGAGGTTCCCTTTAAACCACTATGGCTGTTAATGATGACTGCAGCTGAGCATACGTATTATCCAGGGTAAGGCAATAGGTTTGCTTTAATTCCATTCAAATAAATATACAGTGCATTCATAAAGTATTCAGACCCCCCTTCACTTTTTTCCAGTTTTAATGTTGCAGCCTGATACTGCAGTTGTTTAAATGTAATATTTTCCCCTCATTATGCACTTGGCAACCGTAAAACTTGCATATACGGCAGCAAGGCAGCTCTACTGCGCTGGATCGCGTACCTAGTATGCGATCCAGCATTTCCGGGGTTGGGGGCGCGCAGGAGCGCTGCTGGTGGCCCGCTTCCATTGTGATTATTTACAGCGGAACGGCGGATTCGATGTCCGGCGGCACCCACTGATTAGCAGTCTGACTATGTAAACAAGGCAGATTGCTGTGCTGTTCTGTCAGTGGAGAAGGCATTGATCCTGTGTGTCCTGTGCGTCTTTTGGTCCGTATTCAGCCAAAAATTCGGACTGAAATCAGACGAAGCGGTGAACAGGGACGCACCGGACCCCTGATGTGAGCTGCAGTGTGAACCCAGCCTTTACGTCCATCTAAACTGCCCACAAGGCGACAGTACTACTATGCAATTTCAATAGCGAATAGTGTTGTCAAATATTTTCACATCTGGAGATTAAAGCAGCACTCCAGACGAGGGATATCATGTAAAGGGCACTGCAAAGACCCAAACACAAAATTACCAGTGTGTGTACTTTTTTTTTCTTGCCATCTACAGTCAAAACTTAATATATTTGGACACTTACCTGGAGGAGCAGCTGTAAGGTGGAATAGAAGCACCAACATTATAACTGGGAGCCCAGGAGAACCCATGCTGTAGAGTACTGTCAGGAGCTGCAATCTATGCACTCAGCTAGGTCAGGCTGCAAAGTGTTCAGAATTTTCTTGGTACTCTGTTGGGCTGGGGTATTGCTCAACAAGGGAGAGAGATTAGAAAACATTTGCAACAGTTCATTGGAGGAATTGGTCCAAGGAAACCCCTTTCTGGAAATGACTTCTTTCTTGGAAGTAACCCAAACACTCCTCCTTGGCTAGCTTAGATGTAATGCAGTCATGTGTTGATTTGGGTCTAAACTGCTGAAGACTGAAAAACGTGGGAGTAAACAGGCTTTTTTTCTAAAAACATAGAAGAGTGACAGCAGAGAAAAAAAAAAAAAAAAAACGTGGTCCATTGAGTCTGCCCACTTTTTTTAGTTTGTTCAAGCATAGATTTTTGTTTGTCCCAAGCACATTTGAATCCACTGGCTGTTGAAGGACTCACTGCCTCTGCTGAAAGTCTATTCCAAGCATCAACTACTCTTGACCTCCTTGAGGTCATTTCCTTGTGTTCTTGCTTCATATTGATAATACGGTCCCCCTAAACTTTAATTACGTCCTTGATGTGTTTATAGATTTCAGCCATGTCTCCCCTTTACCTTTTTTTCCCCTTCAGGTGATGCATATTAAAGGGTTAGTAAACCCAGGACCCTGCATTCACCATATCTGGTCTTCTAAAGTACACAGAACATGGAGATGCAATTGTTTTATTAAATATAAACTGCTACATACCTAATCAGCAGTATATAGCAGTCTTGTGACTTCTATCAGTGTCTGGTTAAAGCTTGTAGGGGAAGTTTTCATTCTCCCGATTGTCCTATGAGGCTGCAGGACCCCTGATCACATGCACTCTCCCAAGGAAAAAAAAAAAAACCAACACTCTAGCAATACACACCAAACTG
This sequence comes from Pelophylax lessonae, assembly GCF_965119305.1. Classification (NCBI taxonomy): domain Eukaryota; kingdom Metazoa; phylum Chordata; class Amphibia; order Anura; family Ranidae; genus Pelophylax; species Pelophylax lessonae. The sequence continues at coordinate 600,798,974 of NC_138771.1, read as the reverse complement.
AGCATGTGCAGCTTGCCCCCAGACTCTTATCAGGAGATGGTTTGGGGACTGTAGGAGAGGATCAGAGAAGACAGGATCAAAAAGCCTTTTTACACAATGCAGACGATTAACCCCTTAAGTTCCACAGTGAGTATAACATGCTTTATTGCATATACAGACTGATTATACTGTTACAGGTTTAGTAACACCAAGTTCCCGAAGTCTCTCCGGATAGGTTTAATCCCCCAGACCTTTCATCATTTTTGTTACTCTTCTCTAGACTTGTTCTATCTAATCAATATCTTTTTTTTTTTTTTTTTTAGGTGAGGTCCCCGGAGCTGAACTTTGTAGGTCTAACTGAAGATGTATTTAGGGGAATCAGGACTTCCTTCCTCCTGCTGGTGATCCCTCTATTGATACATCCTAGAATTTGCTCTCCCCACTGCCTGGTCACACTGCTTGTTCTATTTGCAATCATTTGAAATAGGTACCCCCAAATCTTTTTTTTCTTTGTAGTGATGGCCAACTCTACCCCCACCCCTGAGGTTGATATTGCACTCAAGGGATTATTTTTCCCTAGGTGTATTCTTTTGTCATTTTAAACCTTGAACTGTATTTTCCACTGCTTTGACCAATCTTACAGCAATGTCAAATTATGTTCCATGTTACAGACATCTCCAGGGATATTAACCCTATTGCACAACGTTGTGTCATCAGCAAAAAAAAGACATACCTTCCCAAACTTTTCCTGGGTTTCTGAGCACATATGTTCACTTTAGTAAAGTTCCTTCTCCCGGATAATGAAGGAACTGATACCATTGAATGGCCCCCACGCTGGCCTGACCTAAATCCAATAGAACACCTCTGGGACATTGTGTTTCGGTCCTTTGGACGCCGCCAGGTTGCACCTCAGTCTGTTTAGGAGCTCAGTGATGCCCAATTCCAGATCTGGGAGGAAATACCCCAGGACACCATCCTTCATCTCATTAGGAGCATGCCCCGACATTGTCAGGCGTGCATACAAGCACGTGGGGGCCATACAAACTACTGAGTACCATTTTGAGTAGCTGCAATGAATGGTCAATAAAATGGACTAGCCCGCTGCATCATTTTTTCACGATTTTTGGGGTTTCTTTGAATTCAGCCCTCTGTAGGTTGATAACAGCCCTCTGTAGGTTGATAATTTTAATTTCCATCAAACATGTGACATCCTTTGTTTCCCAACACATTACCCAGTCCATATCAGTATAGATATCCGGATTTGGCATGAGATTTTTTTCCCCATTGAGATCTGATGTGTTTTCAAAGTGTTCCTTTAATTTTTGAGCAGTATCTATCTACACACACACACACACACACACGATTGCCAAATTGTGCAATCTGAATAACAATTTTGCATTGACAGCAAAAGTCTTTTACGCTAGATAGCAGAGGAATCCGCAGAAGCAATAATATTTTGATGCAAGACCAGAAGTGGCAGAAGAACGTGGAGGTGTTATTCATGGCATGTTGTAGTAGTAGTAGTAGTCCCTGTAACTAGAGAATTTCCCATCACCGACACAAACCGTAAAACAAGTGGAGACAACGCACTTAGGTTCTAGCCCCCCCCCCCCCCCAATTCTCAATTACAAAGCATAAATCCAAATTAAGACAGACCGATTCATCTCTCCCCTCATTTTGAGGACTTCAGAATTTTATTTATATTTTTCTCCCACAACATAAAAAAAAAAGAAATGTATATAAAAAGATACACATCTGGTCGAGGTATTTCATCTTGTTTTAATTTATAACGGTTTGAAATCCAGTGACACTGACACACATACATACAGCTACCACGGCCTGCCCGCTCCCCGTGCAGTGAGAGGGGGCATGGCTTATTTTTGACCTGTCTTTTGTAAAATACAGTACTAATGAGTGGATTGCTACTTGCATGCATCCACAGCTGACACTACAGTGATTTCCATACTGTAACTCAAACAGTACAGCCATAAAAAGAAAAAAAATATATTTATATATAATCAAAAGTCATAATCCTTTGAACCTATCCTGAGAGGCCTAGTGGTGCGGCCAGATAGTTAATGCTTTTTTTCAAAGATGCTACAGGCGGTACGTCCCTAGAACTCCTCAGTTATATAAATATGGAAGAATTTTTATTTTGTACAGTTCACTACATTTCTGGCTACCCGTTAGCGTCCTACGGAAAGAGAAGGGCGTAATGCTGGGAGGGAAGGAGGGGGTGGAATGGGCGTTCCGGTGGCACGCAGTGGAATGAGTTGGTATGGTCATGGGAATGTTCCAGTAGGTGGGCGTCAGTCTTCTTCAGTGCCGCTTCCTGAGCGTTCCTATGGAGAGTAGAACAAGTACATTAAACCTTCAGGCAAATGTAAGCAAGCAAAGTTACAAAACTAAAATAGGAGGAATCCGAGGGGAGGAGATAATGACCTTTTTTTGGTAATCTTTATTTTAATGCAAAAAACAATACAGGTAAAAGAGAAATAATAAAGCAAAAGCCGTAATGCGGTACAGATTGGCTTAATAAGCATGTGGAGTATATCAACAGTCTATAACTACAGAATATCTTTCAACTTGCAGAAGTGGTGCTCCAGCAAATGCTTGTCACAGCCACTAGGTGGGCTAACAGTAAAAGAAGCATTATAGGCATAAGAAGGAAAGTAGGAAGGCAGAGAGAGAGCGAGAGGGATAGTAGAAGAAAGATGATCGAGAATAGACATTAGAGAAACAGGGAAGAGACCAAAGCAAAGAAAAGGGTGCAATGACTCCTCATTAAACAATATAATAAACGAAGCAAAACGTGCCAGCTGGAGAGCGATGAGTGGTCAAGCTAGGTAACAAAGGGTGGTGGCTCCATGGGGGAGTACTCACACAGCGGTATTGACTCACATGCAGAGTGCACAAAATGGGTAATTAACAGTGGGCTGAGTTACCACAAGCGTCAGGAAGGACAGTGGGTAAGCACAACCTGGGGTTTCTGACAGATGGCAGGTCTGGAGGTAGTAGGAAAACTAGAGCAGCAAGGAAGGAGCCGCTGTACCGAGATCAAGATTGCCCAGTAGTTCCCGATATGTAATGCATCCAAGTCGCCCATTTGTCATAGAATTTACTATAGCAATCCCTGCATCTGGCCATCCACTCCCCTGCATCCATAATGTTATTAACCATTTTTATCCAAGCGGCCCGATCAGGGGTTTGTTGTCTCTTCCAATAAAATAGGAATCAAGCGGCAGGCAGCATTCAGGAGATGTGGAAGGACACTCTTTTTGTAATGGCTGAGAGGAATGGAGGGCACATGACGCAGGAAATGCACTGGCATATTGGGTATGTCTACGTCAAGGATCATTAAAATCTGGGCGCGGACATCCTGCCAGAAGGGTTGTATCGAGGGACATTCCCACCACACATGTAAGTAGGTGCCACGCTGTCCACAAGCCCTCCAACACTCATCCGACAGGCCAGGGTAAATTTGCACCAAAGTGTGGGGACTACCATCGAGTCATCAATTTATACCCGTTTTCCTGCATCCTCGTGTTCACTGTACTAGAGTGTGTCAGCTGAAACAGGTGGTCCAACTGGGGCTCTGAAAAGCTGTTCTGTAGGTCTCTCTCCCACTCCCTCACAAACAGGGGTTTAGGCGCAGGGTCCCCGGACTGCAGGAGCTGATAATAGAGTGCTTGATTGGATCCCTCAATATACAGAGTTTTTCAAAGGGGGTCATCAAGAGCGGGGAGCGTACCCCGGAGGGCAGGAGGTGCAGAAAGTGGTGGAGTGGACGAGATCTCTAAAAATCCATCGGAAATCTTCCATACCGTTCCCGCGAAACCTCCAGGGTAAAGAGCTCCTTACCCTGAACGCATCTACCACAGCGAACCACCCCATCCAGTGCCCAGGTTCCAAAGAAGGAAAGGTCGAACCAAGGGAACCCCCCTAGCGGGGCCAGGGGCGAGGTGGGAGTAGACAATTGAACTCCATCATTGACCTTGTCCCACGTTCTCAAGGTGTGGATAGTGGTAGGGGATACCAGAGGAGAGAGCCCCCTGTAAGAACTAGGAAGCCAGGGGGCATGGAACAAGTTACAACCTGATATGGACTTCTCAACTCTCACCCAGAGCTTATCCGATAATGACCTTTTAAGCGAGCACATTAGGAGAAAATGACCCTTTGGGGCTCTCTCTGCGTCTTCCTTCTTTATTGTCTCCTCTTTTATTCTGTCCTTTTTAGCAAAGACTTGACTCCTTTGTTACTATTCCACTCAACTCAATGTATTTTTCTGTAGAAAGGTCTCCCCTATTGCAAACTCTTATGAATAGATCTTAACTATAGTAAATATGACTTGCCCCATCTGACAGATCCAAGTTTGCTTCTTTATTAAATAGCTACTATAATCAAATTAGTTTACTTTCAAGAGTTTGTATAACTAAAATTCCTAAGATGTATACTTTTAACCATTTAACTCAGGCCAATTTTCGCACTTTCCCAAACAAAATTTTTAGCTTTCTCCACGCAAATAGAGCTTTCTTTTGGTGGTATTTAATCACCACTGGGTTCTTTTTTTTCTAAATAAAGACCAAAAACTTTGAAAAAAAACAAAAACAAAAAAAAAAAAAAAAAAAAAGATAAAAACAAAGTTTATATTTTTCAGTTTGTTAAAAAAAAAAATATGTGCAAACAGGTAATTTTTCTCCTTCACTGATGAGGCACAGATTGGCAGCACTGGTGCGCACTGTTGTGACTGCACTGATAATCAGGGCCTTGATTATCAGTGTACATATTCCTTTTAGGCTCAGTTCACACTGGAACGACTTGTCAGGCGTCTTCGTTGCAAGCAGTCCAAGCATCCACAAAGGTTAACAGGTGCTCCTCCAATCCCCCTCCTAAAAGATGGGTCACACCTTTACGTAGGAGGAAGACTTGGTTGAGAATTTTTTTTTTTTTAATCAGATAGTTTGACATTTTTTTAATTTTAACAAAGAGAATTTGGCAGACTACGTGCAAGATCTTACAGGGGGATGGAAGGCCAAGCATGGAGTCTCGACATGGAGCTCAAAATAGTGGAGAAACAAGAGGGATGTGATAAGGAGAGAGAGTAGACTTGGCAGTGTGTTCCTTACATTTCTTGGGTGCTCTTGTCATTAGTGGCATTCTTGATGAAGTTGTCGAAAGAGCTGGTCTGAATAAATGCTGTCCTCTGAAGGCCATACGGATTAAATGCCATTTGCACAAGGATTCGGCAGTCCAGCACATTAGCCAAAGTGCCCTATGCATATGAACAGACCTGAGACGTTATCAGTTATTGGTTGGGAACTTAAAAGACCGGCATGACACTGCTGGATCCACAGTGGAAAAAGCGACCAACTCTGCACAAATTTCTCAATAAATTGATGGGCAAGTACTTTGGGAAAGCAAATCGCTTGTCAAGCGGTTTCTAATCTCCATACAGAAATTGTTAGAAGACCAAATGGCTATAGGACTATTAAGCGACCCAGGGATGGAAACAGCGTTGATGGAAGCAACAAGCTGATCCTCTAGTTTCAGATTGGTCCATATCCTTTAATTAAGGGAAAGTAGCAGCAGAGTGCAACTCCTCAGGGGGAAAGCCCATCAGTAAAGCACTAAAGCAACTCACAATCTGACAGCCTATGTGGCCAGTAGCTTAGATCGTCATGGGCAAATCAGATCTAGAATCTGCTACAGAGGGTACAGATTCTTGCTTGTGGACTCTGCGATAATAGTCCGCAAACAATGCGGTATTTTGTGTCATAACTGGCAAGACTGATAAAACCCTTAGCCAAGGCAAGGGGGGAGGAGGCCCAACCAAACCTGACAAGAGGACTCTGGGGATGTAAGATACTAGAGGATCAGAGGATAACACCATTCCAGGTTTTAGATGTTGGCAGAGTCAGAAGGTATGCCCCAGACTTAGTAGAATATGAGCTGGAGGCACGCAGCACAGTTGAACTATCCCCTCTGTGTCTAGAATCAAACATGTGCAAACCATGTGGCAGTAGGGCAACATATAGGCTTGGGCTAAGGGTCCTCACAAAACCTAGACGGCTGGTAGCAGGTGAGGATCAGGTGGCCAGAAGTCGCCAAAGTCACTGTACAGTAGATGGGCAGAAGGAAGAGACTGAATTTTAAAATTCCAGAAGGCTCATAGAGAGCAGGAGCATCAGTGGGGAAATACTTTCAGGATGCTGTATATGGGGGGGGGGGGTGAATGTGGAGAGCACAACACTTCACTTAGCAGATGTCAGTGCTCAGTCCCACAGCATTAACCCATTCAATAGAAAAACCCCATTGAGAAAGGGGGGGGGGGAGGTGCCCAGCAAGCAATTGGCTACCTCCCAGTGCTTGGTCCACCTGGCCTTTCTCTACATTCTCTACACAAGTCTTTAGAGACAGTATGAGTGCTAAAGCAATGCCAGTCAATGGCTCTGGACCTGGAAAGCACTCTGCAACCTTTTACCAAAGTACAGTCTGGAAAGCACCCTATACAGAACTCAAGTGTCCAGATGTAAGGACCTCCAAAGCCCAGGCTGAGGACGACCACAGTGGAAATCCGCAATCCATGAGACAAAGTTCCAGCAGCAATGTAGTAAGGAGTCTTAAATGAAGAAAAAAAAATAAAAAATGGGATCGTAAAATTAATTTCTCTGATGTTTATTGATGGACACAGCCCCTGATATTCATAATCATTGGGTTATACTGCCCCCTACAGAAGTAGGACACTAGGCAGAAAAAAAAAAAAGTCTGGCTACGCCTATGGTCAGTCCCAGGGGGTATACTCCCTCTTTCTGCTATAGGTACTCAGTTTTGTCAATGAACATCAGAGAAATGGATTTTATGGTAAGTCAAAAATCTCAAGTTCATTGACAGACAGCTCCTGATCTTCTTAACCATTGGGACGTCCCAAAGCTATGTTAAACATGAGGGGTGGGAACAGTGAAAAAGAAATTCCCAAGGCTAAACTATAGCCAACCAGGTAAACAGGAGGTCAACTAAAACAACTGGAGCCCACCGGAAAACAACATTACACCCTCAAAGAGGACCAGGTCCTCTAAACAGGAGCCTGCAAAACTTGCGGCCAAAGGAAGCATCCGCAGATGGCAACACATCCACTTTATAGAACTTTGTGAAAGTTTGCACCGACTACCAGAAGGCCGCCTTGCAAACCTGCGTCACTGACGCCTGATAGCGAAAGGCCCAGGAGGCACTGAGCCCCCTAGTAGAATGCGCCTTGACAGGGAAAGGAGGAACCTGACCCTTGATACAATAGGCCTGAACCACCGTCTGTCTGATCCATCTTTAAATGGTCGCAGAGGAATTGGACAACCCTTTCCGAGGCCCATCCGCGAGCCCAAATAGTGTGACGGATTTCCTAAAAGACTCCGTAGCTGCCAGGTACACCCTAATCATCCGGGCCACATCCAAGGCATGCAAAGCAATTTCCTTCGGATGTTTTGGCCTGGGACACAGGGAAGGCAACACGATGTCTTCATTCAAAATGAAAATCAGAGACAACCTGAGGAAGGAATGACGGACAGGGGCAAAGAACCACCTTATCTCTGTGAACCAAGTAAGGTGAACAACAGGATAACGCCACCAATTCCGACACCCTGCCTGCAGAGGTGATGGACACGAAAAAGGCCACCTTCTGGGACAGCGTAAGCAGGGCTCCCGAAGATTCTCAAAGGTTAAGAAAAGGATCGAGGATAAGCGCCAAACGACTCACACCAAGAAATGTACACTTCTACGTACGATGGTAAATCTTGCTGGAAGACTACTTCCTCGCCGTCACCATAGTAGGAATTACTGATCCAGACAAACCTCTATCCCTCAGTACCTGGCTTTCAATAGCGAAGCCATTAAAACCAGTGACTGTAAAGCAAGATGGTAGATCAGCCCTTGGGACAACTTGTCTTCTCTGAGAGGAATCCCCCAAGGAATGTATGGCCACCAGACTGATTGGAAGATCCTCGCCCTTGATTTCTCGCAGGAATTGCGTTAGCCACTTGAGTCGAGGATGATCCTGGCCTTACCGTGGCCCATGGACGCCTGCGGCGTCTGCCAGAAGAACCAGTGATCTTGCTACGAACCTCGGTATCCTCCTGCGGAGCCAAACCTGCTAAAGGAGCTGGATGTAGGACTGTAAAAACAGAAATGTCTTAAAGGTGGATACCACCAGACTAAGAATCTGTATGCAAAATGGGAGAGAGAACTATTTGTTTGATAGCAGCTGGTGAATCACAGCCTGTGGTTACTGAAGTTTGTCCAGAGGAAGGACCAACCTGGTCAGAATTAGAATCCGACCTAGGTAAATCAATTCTCTGGACAGGGTTTGGGGGGACTTTAGGTAGTTTGGACATCACCTGAACCTTTGCAGGAATTAAATCTGCACAAGGAGACTCAGGACCTAAAAAACCTGAAAAGGACAAGCATTGTCCCCCTTTCTGGGTACCCCCAAAAGAATCATTTTGTGGATCCCCTTGATGCTCATGAAGGAGGTCCACGAGGCTGGAAACCAGTGAAGCTGTTCCCCCACCCTAATGATGAGGGCAGACCTTCATGCTAAAGGGATCTTGTCCGCGGGTCTGGAGTAGCTGGCTCTAGGCTTGGAACCTCCCGGGGAAGATTTAGATCTATTTGTCTTATTCTCCGTCCCAGAAGCACAAAATAATTTTCTATGTGCTGAGTAGGAGGGTCCCAGTCTGCGACGAGGCTCCTTCCCTTTCCTAGACTATGGCAGAAAGGTACTCTTTCCCCCCCATGATAACTTTAATGAGGTCATCCAGAGTAGCCCCAAACAGGCGATCGCCTTAAAAGGGCTGATCAATGAGAGCTTTCTTAGAGGCTTGGTTTGCGGACAAATTCTTAAGCCACATCATGCGCCTAATCACCAACGCTGAAACAGAAAGTTTGGACAGCACAGGAGCTTTATCCAAAGCTGCATCACAAATAAACTGCAGCCATGAACCAACTGGTCTGCTAAATCAATGTAAGAAGCGGGGACCTGCTCACCCCCCCAGGCCCTGGCGCAAAAGCTTGGCCCATTCAGTTAGGGTCTGAGACACCAAGGATGAGGCAAAGACTGGCCGCAATGCCAAACCAGCCATTAAAAAGATGCTGCGTGCCACAGCCTCCGCTTTCTTGTCAGCCGGGTCCTTAAAGGACGGGGATTCCTCTACTGGGATCATGGTTGCATTATTCAACCTGGAAACAGGAGGGGCCACTACTAGTGGAGTAGCCCACTTTTTTTAAAAGTGAGTCCTCAAAAGGGTAACGTACAGCAAAACGTTTGGGGACCACAAAGGGTAAATTTTGGTTGTTCCCATTCCTTACAGGAAAACCTGTCAAAATAAGGCACATAAGGAAACACCATTAGAGTGCGAGGTGACTTATGCGTACCAAAAACGACATAGCCACGTCTGTGGCTACATCAGCCGCATCATCCATTTTTAAAGTCTCAAGCAGTGCAGTAATAAGTGCCCCTACCAGTGCTTTTTAATATGCTGCTGCGACCATGGAGGAATCATCCTCGCTATCGGATGGATCTGGGCGGTGTGATATTAAGCCTCCCTGGATGGGGCATCCACGGCAGACTCAGATGAGACAGACTGAGCAGGAAAAGGCGGGGGTACAATCCTCCTGGGCCTTTGCCCACATGCCACTTCCACCTGGGACACTAAGGACTGCAGGACCCTTGTCAGTGCATCCATGGAAGCTGGGGTCCTGAGGGACCTGCCACCTTCATGAGGGGGGTCAGTGGGGGGGAGATGTGACCCTGAGGCTCCATAAGGAAAGGAAGCCTTTGCAGTACAAAATCGATCTTTTGGCACCACTGAAGGATCCCCCCCAAGGCTCAGGGTACCTATCAGAGAGAGACAACAGGGACCCCAAAGGACTCATCCTACCGATCAGAGGAGCACCGAGAATTCTGACCCAGCATCACCATGGAGGCCATCCTTGTTCATATGTCCCGGGCACAGGAAGAAGAAACTGAGGAGGAAGGAGGAGGAGCTTTGGCATCCCCACAAGGCTTTGGTCGTCTGTCTCCAGCATCTCCCGGACTAAGGGAAAATGGCCCCTGTGACATCATCGGTCTACACAAACATGGCCACCAACCGGAGACCAGCCAGACTAAGGGAAAATTACTGCCATCAGCTACAGTATGATGGATCTTCCCTGTGCCCTCTGCAAGGGGACCCCCTCCTGAAGGTAGGGCACAGGTTAGGGGAGACTCCGCACTGGGACCCCCCTGCACTATACCCACACTGCAAACAGTGGGGCATGCACCTAGGGGTCTCCTACACTGGCACCCATCATTGATCAAGGGATGTGGTGTGTTTATTCACTTGACACCAGGCAACATACTCTTTGTATATAGCGTAATAGTAGGGGATGATGGGCTGTGGGAAAGCAGTAACCGGTCTACCTTTGACACAAGGCCAAAAAGAAAATACAACTAAAACCGTGGAAAGAAAAAAAAAAAAAATATATATATATCTTTCTTCATCAAGTCTGCAGTGTTACAATATTTTATGATAGATTTAAATCCTTACATAAAGCAAACAGGCTCTCCAAGGAAGGGTGTCTAATAGGAATATCAATGTGAGCTCTTATATGAAAATAGACAGTAATAAATAGATGCTGGACCTCACGGCAAGGAGGAGTACCAAAATCAGACGCCAAAGGGAGAAGGGAAGTGAAACTAAGCCAACATTTAAGTATCAATCTTAACAGGTACAGATGGCAAATTGCAAGTGCATAAGGTGGTGGCTTACACACAAGCATGCAAAAATAAAACTGGAGGTATTTAGATACACAGAGTATACATACATAGCCTTTTAAACCACTAGCATAATTCTAATCTGAAGTGCCTCCTAGTGGGTATGCATGGTACTGGAGAGAATTGGATCCAAATCTCATTATCCAACTCACCTCCTCCTGCTCCTCCTCGGTGTCATCATCGCTGACCACAGGCTTGGCCCTGCAACCCCTGCTGGTGCGCCTGCGCCCCTTCATTCGTTCCTGCATTTTCTCCTTACGACCCAGCTTAATCTTCACTTTAACTGAGCGAGCTACAAGACAGATTGAAATGAGAAGGACACTTAATATAAAAACAGAAGCCAGGATGGTTTGGAGTTGAGAGAAATGGAGGAAGATTTGCACGAATACTGGAATTCTATACAAAATTCCTAAAGTATAACTGAAAGACAAAAACTTTTTATTAAGTTTTGGATAGAGTAGAGGGGGATTAAAATGCATGTCAGTTTGTTTTTTTTTTGCGCTGTCTGTGTCCCCGTTGGGAAGATTCACCCTGTCTTATTTATCCTGTTTACCATTATCATTGAAAGTAAAGGAAAAATCACAAATTTTGGCTTGTCCCTGAAAAAGGAATAGAGGGGAAATCTTCATATGTGGACCCTTATATTGCAGGGATTTTCTCTCACTTCCTGTTTGGCTATGGGACAGGAAATGAAGGGAAATATTAGCAATGGGATACAGATAAAAAAAAATAAAAAAATCTGACAGGGGCTAAAACCCTTCCTTACTCTATCTAAAATGAAAAAAAGTTTGCCTATAGTTCTACTTTAAACAACGCAGCAGAACCGGGTTATTGGCAAATGTTTCCAGGCTAATGCTACAAACGCAAATCCCAAATACATTTACTGCATTCTTACACTCAGATTCTGAGCCTTCTTCCTCTCCTTCCTCCTCCTCTTCACTTTCATCTCCTTCACTATCCTCCTCCTTCTCGATCTTCTGCCTTACACTGGTGAAGACCGACTGCAGCACAATGGAGTCTTCATATATCTAAAGAACAGAGAAAGAGTTTAATAGGAGTTATTAACCAAGGTGTGCCAAACTAATGTTAAACAATATTACAAGAAATAAATATGAAAGCATCATTAAGATGGTAGTAAATGGACATCAGAAAGGACTGGAAAGGCAATGTTCAAATACAAAACACAGAGTTAAACCAGGTAAAGAGTACCTGTGCTGCTCAAGTTAACACACACACATTTGAGGTTATGGGAGGAGGACACTTTACTTCTTTCCCAGGGCAATGTTCTGGATTTATGCTTGAAGTCTCAAACACCACTAGCCTACTGTCAGTCCATACTGTTTGCGTATCACAATAACACTACGGGGCTAGGCTGTGGTAGAGATAGGTGTGACAGGCACATTACCAACGCTTTTTTTCCCCGCTTACAATTAAAGCTTATACTCTTTACAATGGACATATGCCATGGAAAGACCATGCTCATCACCCTTCCAAAATATCCTAAACCTTTTTAGCTAATGGTCGGATCTTCCTTTCAGATCCTTTTTTGTACCATATTGTTGGATACAAAATAATCAGACGTTGGTAAAAAAAATTGTACCAAGCCATTCAGCTCAATGCACCTCTTCCTTCCCAGCATCTACATTGCACACGCCAGGCTCCTCCTTCTGGCAGCTCTACATACAGGGCCACATTGTCACAGCAGATCACTGGACCATTATACCAGAACTTACCAGAGACCCTTCAAGGTTGAAGGTCTGAGCGTTCTGACATAGCAGCATGACGTCTTTTTCCAGGTCGTTCAGACTACGGTACTTGTGATTCCTGATCCTCTCCTGGAGAACAAAGTGGGTCACATTAGCCACATCGAAGTTTATTCAGAAGTCAATGACAACATCTAAAAGGCTCTTCCATTTACCTTGATCTTCCTGAAGTCCACAGGTTTGCGAATCAGCTCGTAATACTCTGGCAGTTCTTTTCGGGAAGGGAGCTGAATGAAGACCTCGCTAAGTTGACGTCCTGTGGCGCTAATTTAGGAAAGAAAAAAAGACAACCCCTTTAAAGTGTACGTCAAGTAAAAAAAAAGCGAAAATCCAGCTTTCAGAATTTAAAAGCATTTTTACTGAGTGAAGTGCTTTTGAATTAGGCCCTAGCATTCTTGGTACAGACACTTGCTGATCCTACCAGTTTATAGGTGCAAACATTGGTTCCTGTTGCAGTGTGATGCCGTCCTCACATTTCTAAGATTGCACTCAGCTCTTGATTTTGTTCGGTATGTGACATCAGATCCCCATCCCCTGCCTTTAGAACAGGGGTCTCCAAACGCTCTAAACAAAGGACCAGTTTTCGGTCCTTCAAACTTTAGGGGGGCTGAATTTTGGCTAGCAGGAGTAAAAAAAATTACATAAATTGGTGTCAGTGGGAGGAATAGGGCCCCATTACTGGTGTCAGTGGGAGAATTAGTTCTCCATCTCTGGTGTCAGTGGAAGAATTAGTGCTCAATTATTGGTGTCAGTAGAAGGAATAGTGCTCAATTATTGGTGTCAGTAGGATTAGTGCTTTGTATCAATGGAAGGACTAGTGCTCAATTATTGGTGTCAGTGGAAGGATTAGTGCCCCAAGGAAAAATGCAAGCAAAGAGCCAAATCCAGCCCGCGGGCCACAGTTTAGAGATCCCCGTTTCAGAAGCTCAGAAATGCTGTGTAAAATGTGTGCTTTAGGAGGCAGTAAAGGAAAGTATGGGGCAGATAAACAGGTACAACTTATGAAGGTGTATTTGTTTAATCTCTGTGTATTACCTGAGGCTAGTCACTTCAGTGGAGTATATGTAAGGATTTACAACAACTTTAAGAAACTATGTCAAGAGTAATTGCCCAGTGCTTTATTACAAATTTACATTTATTTTAACCATCACCCGTTCCATCGTTCTTAAAGTGGTTGTAAAGTCCGAAGGTTTTTTCATCTCAATGCATTCTATGCATTGAGATAAAAAGTCTTCTGTGTGCAGCAGCCCTCGAATTCTTACCGGAGCCCCATCTCAATCCAACATTGTTGCACAAGAGTCTTGGCTTCCTGGAACTCTCCCTCATTGGCTGAGACAGCAGCGTAGTGCAATTGGCTCCCGCTGCTGTCAGTCTGTGAGCCAATGAGGAGAGATCGGGGACAGGGCCGAACAGCGACTCCCTGTTTTAATGGGGAGACACAGCAGTGGCTCCGCTTGGGTTCCCCCATATCAAGCTGCTTGCTGTGGGGGCACTCAGCAGGAGCCATGAGATCCGGCGAGGGACATGAGAAGAGGAGGATCCGGGCTGCTCTGTGCAAAAACCACTGCACAGAGCATGTATGTATAACATTTGTTAATTTTAATGGAAAAAAAAAAAAAAAACGAGACTTTTCTATCACTTTAATACCCCAAAGATCACTTTATTGACCACTCACCTGTCCTTATACTTGATGACTGCATCCACAGTTTTCTTCATCTTCTTGGTAAGGTTTGGAGGGTTGGGGGAAAGCTTCTCAGCTGGTGGTCTTCCTCTCTTCTTCTTCTTGCCGTCGTCCTCTCTTTCCCTATTCCGAGTGCTAGTGGTAGGAGTAGACATTCCCGGATCTATATCTCGCTTCCGCTTGCGAGTGGTCTTCTTCTGGCGTACCTCCTCCTCAATTTCCTCCAATGTACCCTCTTCTATGGCCTGATCAGAGACAACAACCACATTTATTACAACTGTACCTGAGAGGCAAACAAATCCTGTAAAAGGGGAGTGCAGGGGAGGGGGGGGGGGGTGATGAATTACTGCATCAAGGAAGTAGATGTCAATCCTACTCTGGCCTTAGCCGTCTCCAATTGGTTTAATTGTTACATGGCAAATCAATAAGCATTGTGTTAAAGGAGCAATAAGGGTCATCAGCTCAAGACCTTCGAGCATTCCATAAAATTGCGTCATGCGTCACATGCTCTAAAGGAAAGCGGTCATAAGAGCAACATGGAGGTTGCCAATTTCGGCATTTTCGAAAATTAGTGCCAGGCTCTCATGCTGATCTGCTGCCTTTGACAGTCTGAGTCACTGACCAAAACCTAGGACTATCCTTATCCTGCATAGTTGTTCCAGGTAAGTAATCAAGCAACAAGCCAGGCAAGTAGCATTTTCAGGAGGTGAGTGATAGCAGCCCATATGTATTGCTTGACAGATTTTCTTTAATCGCTCACCCATCAACATTACCAAACCACATCTGAGTAGGAGGCTAACAGTTTCTAGGCCCAATTAAAATGTCCTATCATATTAACTATATTCTAGATCAGGGTTTTTCAACCGGGGTGCTGCGACAAAATAACACAGGTGTCAAACTGAAAGCTGTGTGAAGCCGCCTGTGTCCTACCAACGGATTACATCATCAGTTGCTAAGGGAAGGTCGGGCAGCCTTCACAGCTTTCAGTTTTGCCAGCAAAATACAGATAACAGCTTAGAGGGGGAGAGAGCCCATAAGAGGAACGGGATGTGCCCTCTCCCCCTCTACACAGAGCTCAACACAGTAATCTTTTCATGGTCAGACTGCACACAGGACTTTGCTGTAACAAGGGCAAAGAGGGTGTTCTTTTTTCTTTTAGTGGGTTGTTTTAGGACGGGGGAATTAAAACCGACTGTCCACTTAACTCTGCCTTACAAACTGCATTTTGCGGCTTTTTCAAACCACGGTAAAATGGTTTTACCGCGGTAAAATCACGCGTTTTCCCCACACCACAAAAAAATGCCTTGCCTTTACAGTTGCGCACGGATGCCATTAATTCTTAATGGCACCCAAACGCATCCACCAATTGCATGTTTGCACCCACTAAAACGCACACAGTACCATGTATTTTGGTGGGGCTCAAATTAAAAATAATGCCAGCATCTTTTTTTGCGTGTTTAACAAGCATAGAACAGCCGAATAATAAACATAACACGCAAAAAAGAGGGGCACACCATCTTGTATGCACGAGCACTCAGACTGGTGTGACCCAAGGTTGTGCGTAATTCTAAAGGGTGCCTTGACTACAAAAAGGTTGAAAAACACTGGTCGAAATCACACGGTCTCTAGCGATCTTGAGCACTGTGGACCTTTCACGCTGCTAGTTAACCTTTACATTTTTTTCTGTAAAGGTGAACTAACCCTTTATCACACCACCTGCTGGAAAGTATATCACACCACCTGCTGGAAAGTATATCACACCACCTGCTGGAAAGTACCACATTTCTTCTAACAGGGTCTCTTTCCACATCTCCATACACACAGGTTCTAAAACTGGCCATGCACCGATTGTAATTTGGCGGTTCGAAAGCTGCAGGTCCTGCTGTCAGAATACACTGTCTGGGAGGTGATAAGGGAGGGGAAGGGGGATGTAAGGATTTCTTGATCCATCTTGTATGTATGGCAAAATCTATTTTTTTTTTTGTTTAGCCTGCTGTCTGAACAAGAAAAAAAATAAAAATAAAAAAGCCAAAAATGGTGTATAGCCAACTAAATCTAGCCAAAAGCTTGAATGACAGATTACCCCTACTGGTGGGCTGTGGAAGTACAGCTGTGGCCCAAAGTTTTGAGAATTACATTAAGATTATTTTCACAAAGTTTGCTGCTTCTGTGGTTTTAGATCTTTTTGTCAGATGGTACTATGGTATACTGAAGTAGAATTACAAGCATTTCATAAGCGTCAAAGGCTTTGATTGACAATTAAATTAAGTTTATGCAAACAGCCAATCTTTGCAGTGCTGACCCTACTTCTTCAAGGCCTCTGCAGTTAATCCTGGAATGCTGTCAATCAACTTCTGGGGCACATCCTGACTGATTGCAGTCCATTCTTGCCTAATCAATGCTTGGAGTTTTTTAGAATGTGTTTTTTTTTTTTTTTTTCTTTTGTTCACCCGCCTCTTAAGGATTTACTACAAGTTCTCAATGGGATTAAGGCCTGGTGAGTTTCCTGGCCATGGACCCAAAATTTCGATGTTTTGTTTCCCAAGCCACATTAATGATAATCTTTGCCTTATGGCAAGGTGCTCCATCATGCTGGAAAAGGCATTGTTCCTCACCAAACTGTTCTTGGATGGTTGGGAGAAGTTGCTCTCGGAGGATGTTTTTGTACCATTCTTTATTCATGGCTGTGCTCTTAGGGAAAATTGTGAGCCCACTCCCTTGGCTGAGAAGCAACCCAGGCCACCCCACAAACGAATGGTCTCATGGTCTCAGGATCCTTTACTGTTGGCATGACACAGGACTGATGGTAGCACTCACCTTTTCGTCTCTGAAAGGTTATTCCGCATGCCCCAAACAATGAGAAAGAGGATTCATCAGAGAAAATGACTTTACCCCAGTCCTCAGCAGTCCAATCCATGTACCTTTGCAGAATATCAGTCTGTCCCTGATGTTTTTCCTGGAGAGAAGTGGCTTCTTTGCGGCCCTTCTTGACACCAGGCCATCCTCCAAAAGTCTTCTCCTCAGTGTGTGTGCAGATGGACTCACACCTGCCTGCTGCCATTCCTGAGCAAGCTCTGCACTGGTGGTGCCCCGATCTTACAGCTGAATCAACTGTAGGAGACGGTCCTGGCGCTTGCTGCACTTTCTTGGGTCCCCTAAAGCCTTCTTAAAAAATGCAGTGGAAATGTTTTTTATGGGATTAAGTTCATTTTAATGGCAAAGAGGGATTTTGCAATTCATCTGATCACTCTTCATAACATTCTGGAGTATATGCAAATTACCCTTATGAAAACTGAAGCAGCAGACTTTGTGAAAATAAATATAGTTGTGCCATTCCCAAAACTTTTGGTCACGGCTGTACAGGAAGTCCAATACTTAGAAAAGAGTTCAGTTTCAGGAGCTTGCATTTGCAAGTTCAGCAAAAATCAGTGCTTGCAGACAAAGGCTGCTAGCGCTGATCAGTGTGTGTTTTGGCACAGAAGGGGACCAACATTGCTTGTGTTTGAACGGTGATCTGTCTTTTTTTTCGTTCAGCACGCTGGGTTGAACAAAAAAACGAAGTGTATGTATCCAGCTTTACAGGATTGGTCATGTGAACACATGTAAACAGCTTTGAAAGTTCGCTGGTTGAATGTTCGTATGTAGGGGACTTGTACAAGTATTTAGTCTGAATGGCAGTTCTATTTACACTAAAAACAACTCTTTTAAAGCTTAACTAAAAGCAAAACGTTTTTTTTTTTTTTCCATTTTGGGTAGTGCCTGTTTTTTTTTTTATTTATTTTTTTTTTTTTTTAGCCATCTGTGTCTCAATATGGAGATTTACCCTTAATTCCTGTCACATAGCAAACACAGAGACAAAGGAGACAAAACACAATCCCTCCAAAGTCAGGGAATTGGGGGGGTTTGACATAGGGTCACCAGGACTAGTGTATCCATTGGAAGATTTACCCTTTATTGCTTTTCTGATGTCAAACCAAAAATTTTAGATTTTCTTTTACTGTGCCTTTCAATGAGAACAGTCACCAGGACAAAGAGAGGGTGCATCTGCTCAATGGGGGCTACAGACCGCAATAAAAACTGACAGTAGTTCTAATCTCTCTCCACTCTATCAAAAAAAAAAAAATAATAATTTTGCTTTTAGTTACACTTTATACATTTGCTTTATGCATGATCATCATATAAAAAGTATAACTATACCGAACAGAAATGCACCTTCAGCCACTGTTTCTCGGTCAGAGAGTCGCTGTAATCGACCTCCTTCCGACTACGGGAACCCCGACCAAACATTTTCTCCTCCTCCTCTTCACAGGTAAGACGCTCCACCTCGGCATCATCTTTAATGATCCAAGATGGCAGCTCATCCTCTTCCATCAAACGAGGCTTGCGCTTGGGATTGCGAGCTTCCTCTCGCCGCCTGTCCAAATCCATTCGCTGAAAAAGGAGACCGCAGCCATGAGAGCAGCATTAAGTCCAGGTGACACAGTTGTCACAAAAATGTCAGCCTTCATCTAAGTCACAGGAAGTATTATATAAAAATCCAGGCATGTGACTTACCATGAACAAATCAAACTCCTCTTCATGTCTTGCAATCATTTGATTCACAGTCTCATCATCAGGAACCTCATCTTCCTCCTGCAAAAGCAAGTCTTTACTGAATGATGTGATCTGCCAAAGAACCATGAAAAAGAAGACAGGAAAACAAATTTTTATTCCAATTCTCCCAGCTAAGAATGATACCATATGTAATCTTTGGATATAAGACCCTAAGTAAGACACGCTTTTATAAGACTGGTACTTTGAGATTTTTCTTGGGCCTAGAAATTTGGTGCTGTCTAACAGAGAGATATCTCTCTCTTTCCCTTATACCTGTATGCAGTGGTGTATTTTGGCTTTGTCCTGCCCCCCCCCCCCCAATCTTTATTTTGAGGGAACAGCAAATTTAGACTGTAAACTCACTACTTTACATTGTAGCAAAGTGTCATTTCTTCAGTGCTGTCACATGAAAAGATATAATAAAATACTTACAAAAATGAGAGGGGTGTACTCACTTTTGTGAGATACTGTAGAGCATTGCAATTATGGTTGGACAACAAAATATGACACTACATGGTCCTGATGATGCAAGGGATCCCACAAAACCCATAGACCAATTCTTGTCATGTTGATCTATCCTACATCCCACCTATAAGATTTTACATGTTCTTAATTGTATTGTTGTCAGCAGTGCCATCTTTAATATTGATTTGACCCTGGGCAAACATGTTCTTGGGCACTCCCAAATCCACTTAACTATTTTCGGGCAGTGTGGGCTCAAGGGGCAGCTACTTTGGGCCCCACAACAATGACTGGGCCCGGGGGAACCGGCCCCGTTTGCCCTGCCTTAAAGACAGCCCTGGTTGTCCGTATGATTTTTATGAGTATTGTAATGAAGAATGTTTCTATGAACCCATTATAGTTATTTGACTCCCAGTGGCATATTCAAAGTGAAACTACACTGCATCTGAGCACCACAAACTATAAACACAATTTAGTTCATTTTTATATATTTAAAGCAAACTCCCCCATCTGTCCATGTCTTTATGCTTTTCTTTTTGCAGAGAAATCACTTTGAAAAACACCCCCTAGAATTTCTGGCTGTGGCCATCTTGAGTAAGGGCAGATGATTCGTGTAGCATTTACTTCCTGGAATGCATTTGCCCTTAGCTCAGTAATGAAGGCAGGTGGGTGTGCTTAGAAAACCCCTCCTAAAGACTCCTGGGATGTAATTTGACTAGGCATGGAAAGCAGAAAGTAACTGAAGAAATGTGAAAAAAAGGTTTAAAACAAGCAAATACCGTATATATATATTCCTATCTATTTACTAATGCTAGCAGCATAAGGATTAAAAACTGTCAATGTTGATTGAGAGAGTGAAGTTCTGCTTTAAAGTCCCATGTTGTTTCCAATTTTGCTTTGGAAAGGAAAAATAAGGGAAAAAAGACAGAAGGAATACAATAGATAAAGACAAAGGAAAGGAATAGGAAAAGAAAATCTGGAAATCAAAGGAGGAAAAAAAAAAAAGGGACAAATAAAGAGGAAAGAAATTGGAAAGGAAAAAAGACAAAAAAAGGGGAAGGTAAAAGGACAAAAGACAGAGGGAACATAATGTAAAAGACAGAAAAGGAAAGTGAGGAACGGAAAACAAAAAAAACAAGGAAAGCAAAGGAAAAGAAAGAGAAAGAAAAAAAAGAGGAAGGAAAAAAAAGAAAAAACAAAAACTAAAAAAAAAGAAAAAAAAAAAAAAAAAGGTAGGTACATGGAAAAGAAGATGCATGGGGAAGAAAAATCAGAGGGTGGATAAGTAGCAAGGATAAAAAAAAAAAAAAATAGCACAGAAGGCAAAGGAAGGAATAGGGTGTCCTGACCTCATCCTGCTCCTCATGCTCCAGAATGGCCTGCAGAAAAGCCTTCCGCTCATGGCTGGAGGATTTCTGATCAAACATTCCAGCTTGGATGACCTTCTGATCCACATTCAGCTTGTATTTGGCTGCTGCCAGGATCTTCTCTTCCACACTGTTTACTGTGCACAGACGCAGAACACGCACCTCGTTCTGCTGACCAATGCGGTGAGCTCGATCCTGAGCCTGCAAATCCTGCAAAAAAAAAAATTAAAAATAAAAATTGGGATTTTAGACTTACAGTAAAATCATTTTCTCTGATGTTCATTGATGGACACAGCTCCTGATCTTCTTAACCATTGGGTTATAGTGCCACCTACAGGAGTGGGACACTAGGCAGAAAAAAAAAGTGGGACACTGGGCAATCCCAGGGGATACACTCCCTCTCTCTGCCATAGGTACTCAGTTTTGTTACAAGTAGTGTCAGAAGAATTAAATTTGCACAGAGGGGTGGGTGCTGTGTCTGTCCATGCACATCAGTGAAATGGATTTTGCAGCAAATTAAAAAATCCCATTTTCTCTTTCGTTCATTGATGGACAATTTTCTGATATTCATAACCGTTGGGACGTCTCAAACCAGTTTTCAGCATGAGGGGTGGGAATGGCAAAAATGAAATTCCCAAGGCTAAATATAGTTAACCAGGAGGTCAACCAAAACACCTGGAGCTCACCTGAAAAAAAAAAAAAATACACCCTCAAAGAGGACCAGATCCTGTAAACAGCAGCCTGCAAAAAAACCTTGCGGCCAAAGGAAGCATCCGCAGACGCCAACACATCCACTTTATAGAACTTTGTGAAAGTGTGCACCAAGGACCAGGAGGCCGCCTTGCAAACCTGCGTTACTGACGCCTGTTGACGGAAAGCCCAGT
The DNA here is from genome assembly GCF_965119305.1 of Pelophylax lessonae. NCBI lineage: Eukaryota > Metazoa > Chordata > Amphibia > Anura > Ranidae > Pelophylax > Pelophylax lessonae. The sequence continues at coordinate 600,777,444 of NC_138771.1, read as the reverse complement.
AGGCACTGTGCGCCCAAGTAGACTGTGCCTTGACAGGGAAAGGAGGAACTTGACCCTGGATGGAATAGACCTGAACCACCGTCTGTCTGATCCATCAGGAAATGGTCGCAGAGGAAATTGACAACCCTTTAAAAGGCCCATTCGTTAGCACAAAGTGGGAGTTTAAAAGGCATGCAATGCAATTTCCTTCAGATGTGTTGGCCTGGGACACAGGGAAGGCAACACGTCTTCATTCAAATGAAAATTAGAGACAACCCGAGGAAGGAACAACAGACAAGGGTGAAGAACTACCTAATCACTGTGAACCACCAGTAAGGTGAATAACAGGATAACGCTGCCAATTCTGACACCCTGCGCGCAGAGGTAAAAGCCACTAAAAAGGCCACCTTCTGGGACAGCGTAAGCAGGGGAATCGCTCAAAGATTCTCAAAAAGAGGCTTCTGGAAGACAGAGCACCAAATCGAGGTCCCAAGGTGGCAACAGAGACCGCACTGGAGGTGTCAAGTGCCTAACTGCTTGAAGAAAAGTACACACCAGGGAGTATGTTGCCAAGAGCCGTTGAAATAAGACCACTAAGGCCAACACCTTACCCTTGATAGTACTCAAGGCCAGTTTCTGCTCAACCCCCCGTTGAAGCAAGGTCAAGATCCGAGCCACCGAACAACAGTTTGTCTTTGTACGTCTTCCACATAGGATAGTAGATCTTCCTATAAGTAGGTTTCCTAGCTTTTAGCAGCATTGGAAACAGACTCAGAAAAACCTCTATCCATCAGCACCTGGGGTTCAACAGCCAAGCCGTCAAAGCCAGTGACTGTAAAGCAGGATGAAAGATTGGTCCTTGGGACAGCAGATCCTCTCTGAGAGGAAGCTTCCAAGGAACGTAGGCGACCAGCCGCACCAGATCGGCGTACCAAGCCTGGTGAGGCCAGTCCAGGGGCACCAAGATGACTGGAATCCCTTCTGCCTCGATCCTGCGTAGAAGTCTTGGCAGAAGCTTGAGAGAAGGGAAGGCGTAAATCAAGATGATACTGACCCCACGGGGCCACTGATAAAACACCTTGCTCCCAACGCCTGCCGACTGAAGTAATCCTCCTGCTCCGCGGTGTTTGATTGTCCAGAGACTGCGGATTCTTGTCCCATTTGACCAGAATCTCCCTTGCAGGGACCTTGTATGGAACTGTGCAAACTAACCCGCCTTGAAGGTAGACACCATCAGGCCCAGCCCTCGCATGCAAGTCCGTAGGGATGCCCATCTGCTGGACAGCAGGAGACAAATTGCAGCCTGCAGTTTATGGAGTTTGTCCAGAGTAAGGACCACTCTGGCTAAGGCCGAGTCCAGAGTCAGACCCATAGTCCAACTTTGTGGACAGAACCAGGGCAGACTTCTGAAAATTCATTATTCAGCCATTATTCAGCCAAACTCCCTCAAACTCTTATGGTGATTTCCACTGGTTTTCCACCAGAGCAGAAGACTCCGCTCACAGAAGACTGACATCCAAGTAGCCCAGTACCGCAATCCCCCAGCGGCATAACATTGCTGGCACCAGGGCCAACACTTTCATGAAGACCCGAGGAGCAGAGGCGAAACCAAAGGGTAACGCCACAAACTGATAAATGCACCTCTCCCACGGCAAAGTGGAGGAAGCACTGGAGACCGACACATATTGAGATTTGAAGGTAAGCGTCCTTGATGTTGATGGAGGCAAGAAAATCCCCCTGATGCAGGGAAGCCACCACCGTGCGATTGGACTCCATTCTGAACTTATGCACTAAGCAGTTCAGTGCCTTGAGGTCCACAATTGGACGCACCTTGCCTTCCTTCCTGGGGACTGTAAACCAGTTTGAGTAAAACCCCTGAAAACTTTCCGAAGTCGGAAATGGGACCATCACAAAATAAAAGGTCTTGCACTGCCCCAAAAAGATCCTGTAAGTGGACCGGGGACAGTCGCGCGTCTGAAGGAAGAACCTTACCGGAGGATAAGAACTAGGGATAGACCGATATGTTTTTTTCAGGGCCAATATTTTGTACATTTAAAGTTTTGAAAAATAAAGACAATTTTTGACACAAATCTGGTACTGAACATGTTAATTTTTGTTTATTGCTTAATGGCTGGCTTTCTGGGACCCTGTGGGTAGGTGGCTGGCTTGCTGGCACCCTGTGGTGGGTGGCTGGTACAGGGCCTGCCTTTGGGTGGCTGGCTGTCAGGCACCCTGTGGTGGGTGGCTGGCTGTCAGGCTGGTACAGGGCCTGTGGGTGGCTGGTTGGTACAGGGCCTGTGGGTGGCTGGTTGGTACAGGGCCTGTGGGTGTGGGTGGCTGGTTGGCACCTGGCTGCTGTGGGTGGGTGTATGGCTGTGATAAACTCCTGCGAGACTAGTGCTGACTCCAGACGAGACTGTTCCAGACAAGGGAGGCGACCTAAGAAGGCAGAATGACGTCACAAAAATAATTGGCAATATCGGCCAGTTCCGGGGTCGATACATCGGGGAAAGTGCATATCGGCCCCCGATAATCGGTCTATCCCTAGTAAGAACGAGCCTCGTTCTTGTAGTCGGACTAAATGACCTCGTGAACTACCAGGGGAGTCTACGGGTCTGGGAAACAGCAAAGATGTCCCCTCACCCCCACATACAGCTGAGGGCGCACCTTCCTGCTGAAGGGGCCTTGTCCACGGGTCTGGAGAAGCCCGCACTTAACTTGCCAGACCAAGTTTGTTTGGATCCTCCAGAGGAGGCCACGAAGGGCTCTGATCCCTTGTCAGTCGACCCTGAGGGACAAAACATCTTATGAGCCAAGCAGGACCCACGTCTACAACAAGGGTCCGGGCCCTTAGTAGCCTGCGGAAGAAAAGTATTCTCCCCCCACCCTGTGAGACCTTTAATGATGTCATCCAGGGTAGCACCAAAACAGGCGATCTCCTTGAAAGGAAAGATCAGTCAAGGCCTTTTTAGAAGTCTGGTCCGCAGACCAGCATTTGAGCCAAAAGACACACCGAAGGACCACTGCTGAAACAGAGCTGAGCCAATAGGGGATCCGCATCCCAAGAGGCATGACAGATAAACTGCAGCCCCTGGAGCAGCTGGTCCACCAGCTCAGCAAAAGCAGGGGGGAGCTACTCCACCTCCAGGTCACGCGTCAAAGCTTAGCCCACTCGGTCAGAGTCTGTGACACTAGGGCAAAAGTGAAAATGGGCCTCAGTGCCGAATTAGCCAGGGTGTACAGATTGCGGGCCACAGCCTCCGCCTTCCAGTCAGCCGGGTCCTTAAAGGCCTGGAACTCTTCAACCAGAATCAGGATTGCCTTGTTTAATCTGGAAACCGGAGGGTCCACCACTGGTGAAGCAGTCCACTTTTTTATAAGGGACTCCTCAGAGATGTCGCCTAGCAACTTGCTTAGGGACTCCAAGGAGACGCTTGGTCGTCCCCCACTCTACAGTGACAATTCTGCCAAAATAGAAAGGGAAAGGGAACTCCTTTGCCGCTCTGGATGGCTTGTGAGTGCAAAAGGGAGCCTGCGCCTCCCTCGCAGCTGAGTCCTCAAAAACTTTAAGGCTCAGGCACAGATAATCAGTGCATCCACCAGCTCCTTTTCGTGTGCGGTTGCAGAAGCGGAGTCGTCATCAGCATTGAGGATTCAGGGCACGTGGTCGCAGACACAGCAGGGTGACCCATGTCCGCGGCAGCCAAATAAGATTCAGGATCTGAGGAGACAGATGAGGCAGGGGAAGGCGGGGGGGGGGGGGGGCTTTATGCCAGCCCGTCGCCCAAAAGCCACCTCCACCCGGAACACAAGGGACTCCAGGACCACCTACTGTGCATTGATGGATGGGATCAAGAGGGCCCCACAGCCCCAGATAGGGGATCAGGTGGGAAGATGTGCCCCAAGACTCCATGAGTCATCAGGGGAACACCACCGAAAAAAAAAAAGTGCAAAACCGCTTAGGGACAACCCCCACCGCTCTGGCAGCACCACCCGGTTGCCAGTAACAGAGCACCAATCGATCCTCAGCAGAGAGGGAGAGGACCCCACCAGACTCACCACCCTGCAGAAACCAGGCACCTGGGGAATCTGCACTGCACGAGCGGCGATCAGGAAATAAAAAATATCGAGGAGTCTGCACCCGGGGATAAGGAGGGGCTCCCACTGCCAAAATCACCGCCCAGAGGGCTCTACTGTCATGGCTGTCGCTATTTTCAATGGCAAAATGGCCACCGTGCATGGCGCACACAGGCTACAAGAAAATGGCGGCACCACGAGGCTCTCAGGAGGGATCCCTGGGCCTCAAGGGCAGGCCCAGGCAGGACGGGGGGGCCCTGTTAGGAGCATAGCGCCCTGCCCCCACCCAGGAGGTGGACCAGACCAACCACACAGCCCCAGCATAAGTGAAGGGGCGGGGGGTAGGATGGCGAGACAGATGACGGAGGGGAACCCAGGGGCCTGCGGGTGGCTGGCTGGCTGGTACAGGGCCTGCGGGTGGCTGGCTTGATGGTACAGGGCCTGTGGCTGGCTGGTACAGGGCCTGTGGATATGGGTGGCTGGCTGGCACCGGGCTGCTGTGGGTGGGTGTATGGCTGTGATACACTCCTGCGAGACTAGTCCCGACTTCAGACGAGGCTGCCCAAGGCGAGGGAGGCGGCCTAAGAAGGCAGTATGACATCACGAAAAAATTGGCAATATCGGTAACTTCCAGGGCCGATACCGATATATCGGGGAAAGTACATATCAGCCTTACCGATAAGCGGTCCATCCCTAGGAGGGAATGGCCAAAATTTGATCCCTCTATGGGCAGGCTGATTGTACTGAAGTCAATCCATCGATCAACTTCAGTACAACTAGCCTGAAAGATTTTTTTGCAAGCGATCGCTGCTGGCAGCAGTGATCATTGTATGTTCTGCCATCAAGTAAGGCTCCTCGCCGGTAGAACACACTAGCGCTAAAGGAGGGATTGTCCCATCAACACTGACTCTGTTGATGGGGGAAATCAAGCTTTTTCTTTCCTTCCACCCGTGGTGGAAAGAAAGAAAATTGTATAATCTATGGGCTGCTTTATTCACACAGAGATCAATATATTTTTGCACATCTGATTGTCTCGACATTCTATAATTTCCAGAAGATTAAAAAAACCTGAATGGCCTATAAACTCTTAACACCGATTTGGTCTCGCCTGCATACCTGATGTGGGTTCCAGTCACTGTCAAAGATGACGACGGTGTCCGCAGATTGCAAATTGAGGCCCAAGCCTCCAGCACGAGTACTGAGCAGGAAGACGAAGTAGTCTGATCCAGGCTCATTGAAGGTCTTCAATAACATTCCACGGTCTTCTGCTTTAGTTGTTCCTAAAGGACAAGAAATATGTTGAGGATTTGTGACTGTTACCAGAAGCATTTAAGGCATTATTTAAAAGGAAAGGCCTTGTTCAAACAGCCAACAAGGCACCCCTGCTATACAATGTGGCCAGGTTCCCAACCTAGCATTAAGAACATTATTACCATCCAATCTGAGGTATTTAAAGCCACGATAAGCAAAATAATCCTCCATGATGGTCATGAGGGTGGTCATCTGACAGAAGAGCAGAACTTTGTGGTTGGTGGCTCGTAATTTAGGGAGAATGCGGTCAAGGACCTCAAACTTTCCAGAGGCACGGTAGAGGTCCTGCCTATAAAAACACAGAAGGGGAAGCCTTAGTGGAATTTGTCAGCTCCTCATTATGTACAGTCACTTCCATGTTAATGTATTCTTTGTTATCACTGGAAATTAAGAGGGAATACTCACCCCTGCACAATGCCTCCCGTGAAACCTAAGTGTTCAGAAAATGATTCCTGTAAAGAAAAAATGCCACAAAGTTTAGGGCTCACCATGGAAGAAAAGGAACTAGATTTTTTTAAAGGAAATTATTTTTAATCGCTTACCAGGCCTATTCTGGAAATTTGTGTATACAAGTTTAAATTAGGATTTGAAAAAAGGGGGGAAGAGATCTGCCACAAAAAAGTTTAGATGTATGTCTGGTTGCCTCCATCCCTAAATTTGTATTGTAAAAGAAGAAGAAATGTTGGTCGGAAAAAAAAGAAGAAGACCGGATGTTGGTCGGAAAGAGCCACCACAGACGCAGATGGAAAGAACGTTACCATGGCAATATGACGCCAGATGGCGCCATCTCCATGGTAAGCAGATTATGGCGTCGATGGTTGTAGCACTGTGGCGGCTCTTTCCGACCAACATCCGGTCTGCTGACCGGATGTGGGAGGCTTGATTTCCGCCTATTTAGATCAGACGCCATTATGGCGTTGGCGTGGACTAATTTCTGCCCATCGGGATATGCAGCCTGGTTACTATTCCAGTTTACTTTGCTATCAGATCGTTTTTGATATTCTTTATACTGTGGAGGTGGGAATTGTGGTATGTATCCTCTTGTCACTGTTTAATACACTCTATATTATCTTTATGCACCCCTTTGTCAATCACTTTCATTATGGGATGGATATGTATACCACTTTGGTTCCTATAATTCACTGCCTCCTCACTTTCTCTTCCATTCTATTCCTCCTCATGGGTTATGTCACTCTTCCTATCACTATTCCTTTTTCATCGGTCTCCCCATTCTGAGACACTCAGTGCGGTTTCACCACTCTCTTTGCACCCTTCATAATCTGGATGCTCACATTTCCTGGCAATTCTCTAGATTCTCTGGTTCTTATTTATTCTTCAATAGATCTGGTGGTGGTTTTAAATTAATTAGTTTCCTTACTTTGAAAGGAATACATAATAAAATTAAGCAATATATATTTATAGATCCTATTGATCCCAGTACATCTGCCATATCATCAACCACCTACCGGTTCTCCACTTCTTTGCTGCTTTTCCCCCCCATGTGCTGGATGATGTCTATGCCTCAGCCCCGGGTCAGGCATTTCTCGGATCAGCCTTCGTTTCCTTTTTCCCTAATTGGAATATTTCTGGATATGTGACACTATCTCAGGTAGTGCCCATTCCATTGATTATCAATTTATTCCCCTTTTTTCCCCTTCTCCCCTTTTTTCCTTAAACATTACTTTGGTATAATTGAGATTCTTTATTTATTTTTAGATATCCTGTTTTTCTCTAAGCTCCTGATGAGTGGACAGAGGTCCACGAAACGCGTAGAGCCTATATTTACTCAGCTATATTCAAGTGTTTTTATGTTTCCAGACCATGTATCTATAGAGAAATTGATGTCATATGTAACCTACTATTTTTACAGATTTTATTGTATATGAAATAAGTGTATTTATCCTTATTTGCAATAATTGTATATGTGATTAATAAATATGGTTTAATAAATTTGTACAATTATGTCAGCTCTTTATGGGTCCCCCTCCTTGTGTGGGGGTTTTCTACATGATACTCATTTGGAAACACATATGCCTGGTTGCAAACTCATTTAAAGTCCCGCATTTCTTCTTCTTTTTAAATTAGGATTTGTTTTCTAGAAAATTACTTAGAACCCCCAATTACATATACACAAACATATATATATATATATATATATATATATATATATATATATATATATATATATATATATATATATATATATATATATATATTCTAGATTTATTTTATTTTTTTTATTTTAGCAGATACCCTAGAGAATAAAATGACCATTGTTCCAATATTTTATGCAATACTGCATTTGTGCAGTGGTCTTACAATAAAAAAAAGTTACCTTTTTTTTTTCTATAACGTCATGCTTTAAAAAATTGTGCACGCTCGTGGAGACAAACTACGGTACTTCATCTCCATAGGTGACGCTTTAAATAATTTTAAGCTTCAGGGCTTTACCGACGGCTCCGAATGCGCCCGCAGGACCACTTTTATCCAACGCGGAATTGCCCATAGTAAATAAATTATACCGGGGCGGGGTCATCACAGCTAGCTCCTGCCATATTACCAGTATAAAACATCAAAGTAATGACGATATTTTACTATAGGCCGGTCGGCAAGTGGTTCAGATGCTCTCTAGAAAACACCATGCAAATAGGACCTTGACAGAAACAGAACCCTGGGCCTCAGAGCTACAAGGCATTAGTGCTGATCACCAAGTTTAAGCGGCCTTTTTTTTACCTGCAAGGTAAAATCATAATGTGCTAGTATGCATGGCATACTAGCACATAATGTAAAACTTAAGAAAAATGAAGCTGTTCCAGCACCGCGATGTCAGTGCTGCAGCCGCTTCCATCTTCACCAGTCTTGCAGCAGGGTTTGCGGGCTCTGTGAATGGCCAGAGCCGCGATCACGTCACTCCGCGCGGGAGCCACCCATCACAGCACAGGGCTCTGAAGGAACGGCACGGGTGGCCGTTCCTTCAGAGAGCATGCGCCAGTGATGTCACTGGCTGCATGTACAGTAAATATCTCCTAAAAGGGCATTTACAATACCTATAGTTAAGCCTTATTTTAGGGTTACCTATAGGTAAAATTTAATGTTGGAATGCCGGCAGGGGACCTGAGAAGAGGAGGATCTGGGCTGCTCTGTAGAAAACCACTACACAGAGCAGGCAAGTATAAAAAGGTTTGTTATTTTTAAAGCGGTTGTAAACCTCTGGAATTTTTTTTCTTCTTCTTACCTGCAAGGTAAAGTCATAATTTGCTAGTATGCATCACAAACTAGCACATTATGTGAAACTTGCCTAAAAAGGAAGCATTCCAGTGATGCGATGTTCTAGCTGGAGGTCGTTTCCATCTTGACCCATTTCGCTTCCAGGTTTGTGGACTCTGGCTCTGCGACTGGCTGGGGCCGCAATGACATCACGTTTGTGGCACAGACCTCAGGAGGAATGGCACGGGTGGCCGTTCCTTCAGAGTGCATGCGCCAGTGAGGTCACTGGCTGCATGTAAATGTAAATATCTCCTAAACACTGCAGGTTTAGGAGATATTTACACTACATATAGGCAAGCCTTATTATAGGCTTACCTACAGAAAAAAGTCAGGAAAGGCAGTTTACTTCCTCTTTAAGAGTAGCATGAGTATATCTCACCTCTATATGCTGGAACATGTATGGGTGGTTGCAAATCTTCCTAAGCTGCATAATAGTGTTCATCAGGGTCTTCGTACCACCTTTACCCTGCAGAAAAATAAATATACACATTTCATTAATCTATGGTACACATCACCATAGGACGCAGCGAAAGTGACATCCAAAAACCTTACCTTTTTATCCTTCTCTGAACCGTCTGTAAGGAGAACTCCCTTGGCCTGCATATGTCTGTACAGAACCCTTTGTAATGCAGACATGTCACATTTAATGACATACTCAACCTAGAAGATACAAAAAAAGTGAATCTTATAAAGGAAAAATGGCATTACACATAGTAAGAATAACAGCCCTTTAATCACTTGCCTGACCTAAACCACATAGAGAATCTGTGGGATATTGTCAAGAGGAAGATGAGACACCAGATCCAAAAATGCAGAAGAGCTGAAGGCTGCTTTTAAAGCAACCTGGGCTTCTATAACACCTCAGCAGTGCCACAGGCTGATCACCTCCATGCCACGCCACATTAATGCAGTAATTCATGCAAAAGGAGCCCCGACCAAGTACTGAGTGCATACTATACTGTACATGGACATACTTTTCAGTAAACCAACATTTCTGTATTAATTTTTTTTTTTTTTTTATTGGTCATATGTAATATTCTAATTTTCCAAGATACTGAATTGTAAGTTTTCACTAGCTGTAAGCCATAATCACCAACATTAAAAAGAAAGAATTGCTTGAAATAGATCACTCTGCGTGTATCACATATATAAAATATGGGTTTCACTTTTTGAATTGAATTCCTGAAATAAATTAACTTTTTGATGATATTCTAATTTTATAAAATGCACATATATATATATATATATATATATACAGACACATATATATATATACATATATATATATATATATATATATATACACACACACACACACACATATATATACACACACACATATATATATATATCACATGAACTAATTAGGTCTCAGCTGTGATTTTCTCAATTTATAAAGAAAAAAAGTCACTTTCTGAAGAAGACACGTGGGAGAACGTAAAGGGGGGAGCCAGGCGGCGTGTATCAATACTGGATCTGGAAGCCGTGAGATCCTGTTACTCTATTATATCATATTGCTTGTTTTTAACTGAATAAGGTCCAGTTCACACCATATGCAGTCCAGTCCAGTGCTTTTTTTTTCTGCATCACAAAATAGTTGGAAAGTAGGTTATATGGTTTCCAATTGCATAGTTTACACCAGAGCTTGCCGTTCCAGTAAAAAAAGTAGAACATGCTGCATTTTTCCTGCACTGGAATTCTGTAAAACACATCAATAATGCACAGGAAAGCACTGGAACACACATGTCCTTATTTAAAGAGAAAAAAATACACTGGAACGCATCAAAAACACGTATGCAGAAAAACATCTGGAACACATCCCGAGTGCATTTCTATGATGTGAACTGGCCCTAAAATGTGAGTGCATTCCCTAAAGCTTGGCTGGTATTCTCTTATGCATTTTAACTACAATACTGCACTATTGGAGATTGTTTTCTTTATTCTGAGAGTTTTGTGAAGTCATCCCAGCTGGGGAAGTTCCATCACAAGAGGAGGAAGTGAGCAGAGGACCCACTATCTGGTGTACTGGATTGATTACCATTATGCTGTGTTGGCGCTTTTGAGGGTCTTGTCCCAGGGTTGAGGGAGTATTTCACCTGGTGACGGTGCACTCTTGTTATATGGTGGAGCACATATTGAAATATGAAGATGCACTAGAGCACTTTATGTGTGGAATGTTCGGACTTTATTTACCCAATATCGGTTTATGTATTTTTCAATGTATCAATGTTTAAAAGGCAGGCGTTTGTTGCCCAATATTTATGGAAGTCACTATTTTTTTTTTTTTTTTTAATTGATTGAATAATTGTTCACTATTGGGCAGCACTATCACAACTTCTTTTCTTTAATGATTGCAGTGTATGTGGGAACACATTTAGTGATAGCAGCAGCCTCATGTTATATATAGAAATAAGTGGCAGTGCACAACATCTTTATCATTTTTTTTCTCAATTTATAAACATCCTACCTTTTCTGGCAGCTGAGCTTCCACTTCTTTCTTAAGTCTTCGAAGTAAGAAAGGGCGGAGGACTTTATGAAGACGACGAATAATTAGAATCGTTTCTTCTTCATTTAAATCCACCTAAAAAATTAAAGAGAATTCAAAACAGCAATTACAGCAAACAGCTGAGGTCTGACCATCAAAATAGAGCGTTTGTACTTACTGGAAATGTGTACGGTACTTATGACTGGTAGATTCTCTACACCAAACTAGGTTTTGGTTTTATGACATTGATTCTTTTTTACCTTTATCTTATTATGCATTTTTTTTCTATACTGTTCTGTTACTGAAGTCTTCAGGCTTTATCACTTAGGCTCCATGTACACGGGACGCTGGAAATGGCCGTTTAGGAGCAGTTGGGCGTTTTTTTTAGAAGCCCCTGAACGCAGCTCCATGTTATCTTATCTGTCCATGTACACAGGGTCGTTTACAGTCATTTGCAGGCAGTTGAGTTCAGAGACGTTTTTTAGAACGCAATTATTTGCGTTCGAACGTGTGTTTCCCAGCGTTTCAAACGCAAAAACGCGTCCCAACACGACCCAACACGGCCGAATGCAATGACCCGCGTTTCGCATTCGCGTTTTTCCCTTTTAAAGGGGAATGATTATTTTTACCTCTAGGAACGGTTCTAAACGCAAACGCCCGCTAAACGCGGGTGCAAACGCGTCCTAACGGATGTTTTAAACGTCCTAAAAATTCCAGCATTCAAAAGGGACTTTTAACAACGTCCCGTGTACATGGAGCCTTATTCTGTGCTGTATTTTGCATTTGGAAATAAAGAGTTTATAAATGAAAATTCTTCTGGACATAGCCGATAACTGAAGATCAACCCTACCATGTCCAAGTGGGTTATAGTATCATCTACAATAGTAAGATACTCGATACACAAAAATAAATAGGTAGCTGAGGAAGAGGCTTCAGGAGCTGCTGAGACCAGGTGTCATTTTAAAGCAACGCTGGGACATACAGCAGCTATATGGTGAAAGCAAAAAAAAAAAAAATGGGCAAGCATAAGGATTTGCACGACTGATCAAATTGTTTAAGCCTGGGTGAAGGCATCTCCAAAACTGCAACTCCTCTTGCAATGTTCCCGGTCTGCAGTAGTGAGGACTGACCAAAAGTGGTCCAAGGAAAAAAAAAAAAAGAAAAGCCACCTGACAATAGTATCTTGGGCGGCCAAGGCTTATTGATGCATGTGGGGAGTGAAGGCTGGCCTGTGCAGTTTGATCCAACAGAAGAGCTGAAATTGCAGGAAAAGTTCATGGTGGTTCCGATAGAAAGGTGTCAAGAGATATAGATATATATATATATATATATATATATATATATATATATCTATATCTATATCTATATACATATACTGGATGGCACATATTTGCCAGCACATAATGGATCATTCAATGTCATCCAAAACGTATTGCAAAAAGAGCACATCGCAAAGGACCAAGTGCAACATTTCAGGACTGCACAGGAACCCTTCATCAGGCATGTGAGGTATTGTCCATACTCCCATCACACGTTCCTGGACATACGGTGGATATAAAAAGTCTACACACCCCTGTTAAATGTCAGGTTTCTGTGATGTTAAAAAAAAAAAAAAGACAAAAAAAAGACAGAAAAATAATTTCAGAACCTTTTCCACCTTTAATGTGACCTATAAACTGTACAACTCAGTTGAACAACAATCTGAAATCTTTTAGGTGGAGGGAAGTAAAAATAAAAAGCTAAAATAATATGGTTGTAAAAGTGTGCACACCCTTAAACTAATACTTTGTTGATGCACCTTCTGATTTGATTACAGCACTCCCGTCTATCAGCATGGAGCATCTTGACTTGACAATATTTGTCCACTCTTCTTTGCAAAAACACTCCAAATCCGTCAGATTGCGAGGGCATCTCCTGTGCACAACCCTCTTCAGATCTCCCCACAGATTTTTAATCGGATTCAGGTTTGAACTCTGGTTGGGCGATTCCAAAACTTTAATCTTCTGGTGAAGCCATTCCTTTGTTGATTTGGATGAATGCTTTGGGTTGTTTTCATGCTGAAAGATTAAATTCCTCCTCGTGTTCAGCTTTCTAGCAGAGGCCTGAAGGTTTTGTGCCAATATTGACTGGTATTTGGAACTGTTCATAATTCCCTCTACCTTGACTAAGGCCCAGCTGAAGAAAAACAGCCCCAAAGCATGATGCTGCCACCACCATGGTTCACTGTGGGTATGGTGCTCTTTTGGTGATGTGCAGTGTTTTTGCCCCAAACATATCTTTTGGAAAAATGGCCAAAAAGTTCAACCTTGGTTTCATCAGACCATACCACATTTTCCCATATTCTTTTTGGAGACTTCAGATGTGTTTTTGCAAAATTTAGCAGGGCTTGGATGTTTTTCTTACTAAGAAAAAGCTTCCGTCTTGCCCCTCTACCCCATAGCCCAGACATATGGACAATACGGGGAATTGTTGTCACATGTAGCACACAGCCAATACTTGCCAGATATTCCTGCAGCTTCCTTAATGTTGTTGTAGGCCTCTTGGCAGCCTCCCTGACCAGTTTTCTTCTCGTCTTTTCATGGAGGGACGTCCAGTTCTTGGTAATGTCACTGTTGTGACCCATTTTCTTCACTTGATAATGCCTGTGTTCACTGTTTTCCATGGTATATCTAATGCTTTGCAAATTCTTGAGTTCTACAGTTTATAGGTCACATTAGAGGTGGAAAACTTTCTTAATTTATCTTGGTCTCATTTTTCCACATTACAGAAACCTGACATTTTAACAGGGGTGTGCAGACTTTTTTATATTCACTTTAGGCTCATCAGTAGCGGGAGCTTTAGCAACTACCAACTGGAGAATGGACTGGTTATGAAACAATGCACATATCTGCCAGCACACCATGCATTATCAGAGGTTGTCCAAAACCTTTATTGCAGAAAGATCACATCACAAAGTACCAAGTGCAACGCACACAAGGAATCACAGTTTGCTGCAAATGGGGCTGTGGAGTTGGAGACCAGTCAGAGTGCCCAATGCTGACCCATGTCCACAGCCAAATGGGCCTTTAATGAGTAAAAAGCATTCTCTGATGGAGAGACAGGGCAGTGATGTCACAATCCCCATAGAGAGGGCATCTTCAAAAAGAGGGCAGAGCTATGATCTTAAACTCTGCTCTAAGTATCAATGAAACCAAGGTACTATATGGTAAAGTGGTTGTAAACTGCTGCCTTTTTTTTTTTTTTCTTACCTGCAAGGCAAAGGCATAACAAAGGCATAATGTGCTAGAAACTTACCCGAAAATGAAGCCTTCCAGCGATGTCATCGCTTGAGACCGCTTCTATCTTCACCTGTCTTTGTTCTGGGTTTGCGGACTCCGGCTCTGTGATTGGCCAAAGCCGTGATGACATCACTCAGCACATGCACGCAGGAGCCGCCAGTCACGGCACAGGGCTCTGAAGGAACAAGATGGGTGGCTGTTCCTTTAGAGCGCATGCGCCAGTGATGTCACCGGCTGCATGTACAATAAAAATCTCCTAAACGGTGCAAGTTTGGGAGATAGTTACACTACTTATAGGCTTACCTATAGATAAAAATATAAAGATGGAAGTTTACTTCCTCTTTAAACATGAAAGAAGCAAGGATCTAGGATCCCAGCCTGTCTGCCAACCAGCTGCCTTTTTGACAGATTCAAGAAAAAAAAAAAAAAAAAAAAAACAGTTGTAAGGTAGGGCACTCAGATACACTAATTCACAGTAAAAAGTCAAAAATAGTTGTTGCAGCTGTCACACACAGGCTAAATAACCCACTCATTACTAGAAAAGCATAGGCAGGTGAGAGTTAGGCTACATTCACATGGCAGTATAGGGGTGGCTGCCGGTGAGAATCAGATTCTTGCCTGCGGTACTAAACACTGCCAATACAAGCTCAGTTTTGTACTCTGTTGTTGGTTAGACCGGAGAACTATGAGGATTGAAATTCAATCTCTGTCAGTAAGCTGTTTGATAGTGTTAGAAAAAAGTAATTTTAGGAGCTGGAAGAAACAGGTCCTTTAACTCTCAAAGTTGGGTAAGAAAACTAAAAGTCAGGGGGTTAAGCCACCTAAAGTCCTGTCCGAACGTCGTACTCCTGCAGATGATGCTATAACCCATACGTATAGAACTATGTCTGAAGGACCTCATTTATCAGATCAATTTTATTAGGTTTTTTGTTTTAAACACACAGCCGCATTAGCAGCACTTTAGAGACAACAAAATAAGAAAGGTAATTAAGCCCCGTACACACGTACCGATCGTCGGCGAACGATCGGCCGTCTTTTGTCCAGGGCTGTCGGTGTCTGTTGAAAAGTGCAAAAGACTGCACAAGAATTTTGTCCGCCGACTACAGCCGACTGCAGAAGTGATGTCATGTAATGGTTAACTTTCCCTGTGTTTTTCCTTTTCTGAGCATGCCCAGTCTTGCAAATCTGCGGTCTGTCGGCCGAAATCTGTACTGACTGGCGAACAATCGGCCGCTCTGG
Organism: Pelophylax lessonae; assembly: GCF_965119305.1. Classification (NCBI taxonomy): domain Eukaryota; kingdom Metazoa; phylum Chordata; class Amphibia; order Anura; family Ranidae; genus Pelophylax; species Pelophylax lessonae. The sequence goes on along the minus strand of NC_138771.1, from coordinate 600,761,808 downwards.
TGTCGGCATACAAAAATTTTAATGCTTGCATGACAGATTCTTTTCGGCCGAATGTGCGCTGTCGGCTGTCGGAGGCAACATACTAACAAGCCTACAATTGGCAGATCGATCGTCGGCCGAAGCTTTACGGCCGACGATCGGTACGTGTGTACGGGGCTTAATACCTACAGGGGGGAGATTTACTAAAACTGGAGCACTCAGAATCTGGTGCAGCTGTGCATGGTAGCCAATAAGCTTCTAACATCAGCTTGTTCAAGAAAGCTTTGACATTAAAACCTGGATGCTGATTGGTTTCTATGCAGAGTTGCACCTGATTTTTCACACTCCAGTTTTAGTAGATCAACCCCATAGTGACAGTTCAAGTAATTCAAACAAAGCCAGTAATAGCTTCCATAAACATACGGACACCAGTAATCAGCAGACAATAGCTCGTTTGGGAACAAGATAGATATAATTTAGGTTATTGCAATGTCCTCCATTAATGCACCTAAATGTTTCAAGTAAAGAAGGTACACTCAGTGTGGCTTACAGTTCTGTTTCCTCTTCCTTTCTCAGTCAGGGTTCCCCAAGGTTCTGTTCTTGGACCTCTCCTATTCTCAATCTGCACCTCCTCCCTGGGTCAGCCGATTGCCTCCCATGGCTTTTAATACCATTTCTATACGGATGACACCGAAATCTATCTCTCTACCCCTCAGCTCACATCAGTCTCCTCAAGCGTCACCAATTTTCTAACAGACATATCAGTCTGGTTGTCACATCACTTCCTCAAACTCAATCTCTCCCAAACCAAGTTCATATATTTCCTCCCACACGTTCCACTGACTGCTCTGTCAAGATTAATGGTACAACTATCAGTCCGCCCCCGCATGCCAAGGTTCTAGGTGTAATCCTGTACTTTCGGCCCCGCATCCAATCACTGTCCAAAGCTTGCTGCCTCATCCTCCGCAACATCTCCAGAATACGCCCCTTCCTAACCAATGACACCAGAAAGCTTCTAGTTCATTCCCTGGTTATCTCTCGCTGACTACTGCAACTTCCTTCTCATTGGCTTACTTTTATATAGGCTATTCCCAATTCAGTCCGTCACGAATGCTGCTGCCAGACTCATCTACCTTATCAAACCGATTAATGTCTGCTACTCCTCTGCCAATCCCTCCACTGGCTTCCATTCAGCCAACGAATTAAATTCAAAATACTAACAAGAACTTACAAAGCCATCCACAATTTTGCCCCCACCTACACAAGTAACCTTGTCTCAAAATACCAACCAAATCATTCTCTTTGTTCCTCCCAAGGCCTTCCCTGCTCTCTAGTTCCCTTGTCATCTTCTCCCATGCTCACCTCCAGGATTTCTCCAGGGCCTTTCTAATCTGGAACTCCCTACCCCCATCTGTTTGACTATCTCCTACTCTGTCCACTTTTAGACAATCTCCAAAAACTCTCCTCTTCAGAGAAGCCTATCCTGTCCCCACCTAACAACTGTACATTTTTTATTCTCCATCAGCCTATTCCCCACAGTTATTACCTCTTTCTATCTCTTGACCCTCCCTCCTAGATTATGAGCTGTAAATGAGCAGGGCCCTCTGATTCCTACTGTATTAAACTGTATTGTAAATGTACTGTATACACTTATGTTGTAAAGTGCAACGTATACTCTTGGAGCTATATAAAATTATTATAGAGGATTTATATAGCGCCAGTAGTTACGGTGAAATCCTGTATAATAATCATCATCAGTATGAACAAGAAAGTGATCCATTTATTAACCTAAACCTAACTTGCACAAATAGACCAAAGTACTTTTCAGTGACATATGGCTTGAATATCAACAAGACCCCTCTAAGAAAGGAATATCAAGACTAAAAAGTGCACATAGTGATCTCACACTCAAAAGGGACAGTAGCCTGTCTGGAATCAGGTGGAATGGGGCTAAACCAGGCACTGGCAGCAAAGAGTTCTAGATTCTATCAAACTTTCGGATACAATTCCTTTTCTGGTATTTCATCTTTTCTTGGGAGATAACCATGTTAACTTGGTTTTTCCACTCCACGGTAGTTGGGAGGGCTAGAGGACATACATTTTTGGCCAACCACTTTCTATGTAAAGCAATGTAATTATAGAATCTACTGCCTTGTCAGGTGCGAAAGTCATCAAAAATATTGAGAAGACACCATTTAGAATCTAGTGGTAGAGTAGTTTGATATATGGAAGATATTAGAGACACAACCTCTTGCCAATACCAATAGTTTTTAGCAGCGCCATATCATATGAATACAATCTGCCGGACTATGGCACATCTAGGACAGACATTGGTATAGGTTATGGTATATCTAGTAGTAGATTGTCAGATTCAATTGGACTTGTTCTGTAATGCTAAAGACGTTTCATCACTTATCCAAGCCACTTCTTCAGCTGAACCGAAGAAGTGGCTTGGACAAACTATGAAGAGTCTTCAACTTTATAGCACAAGTCCAGTTGAATGTAACCAACTACTACCAGAGACACCACTTATATTTAAGTTGATCTTCAAGCAACAGCTGTGTCCCACAATGAGCAAAAGAAAAAAAAGAAAAAATTCTTAGCCCCCGTTCACATTGAAAGCGTGCAATGTCAACAGAAATTGCACAATTTCAAAGCCGCATGTCTGTGCAATTTGGAAGTCATCTATGCAGCTTCATGCACAGACGTATATGCATGTCACACCCGAAATACCCAAAAATCGTGCAGAAACTATTTTTCAAATCGGTGCGGCACGGCAAAGTCGCGGCGCATGGATCTGAACAATTGCCCGCAATAAGCTGCAACTTGTCATGCGATTTGACCTGTCAAATTGCATTACAAGTCGCTGCAAAGTGAATGGGGGGGCTTATTTATCAATATCAGATTATCTTTAAAGAAACCTGATTGAAGCTTTACATTCTATCTAAAATCTAGAACACAGAATATTTCAGAAAATACCCCCTTTGACAGTTATCAGAGCAGATGTCCTTATTAGAATGATTTCCTATCTTTTCATGTCTTGGTAAACAACCAAAATGTTCCATTTTTTATCACATTCTATCCCTGTGACAATGACCATAAGAATAGGAAGGGTGAATCTCCCCAGCAGGGATACAGGCATTGTAGTAAAGCCAAGTACACACTACTACTGTTTTTTTTTTTCGTTCAACCCAGCGGGCTGGGAAAAAAAAAAAAAAAAAGACCGCTCAGGAGACACTTCATTATCAGAGGTTAGTACAGCAATACTGTCCTACTGTGCTCTGACAGGGGAACGCTCAGAGCAGTGATCGGGAGCCGGTCGGCAGACCTTCTTAGGTCATGCCCCTTCAACAGAAGGCTGCAGTACACACGGGCCTATGGTCGGCCAGTTTCTATTGAGTCGGCCAAAATTCGGCCCGTGTGTACTTCAGCCGATTCAACAGGCTTCTGTCGAAGGGGCATGACCAAGAAAGGGCTGCCGTCCGGCTCCCAATCAGTGCTCTCAGCCAACCGATATTTGGCCCGCGTGTACTAGGCTTAATATTTAGATTGTTTTCTGTAACAACCAGTCTCCAACGTTTCCATAGGTCAGGCTCAGTGTCTTAGACAGTGTTAGCGTACCTTCTCTCCAGTCATTGCAAAGGGTGCATTGAACCACTGCTCAAACGTGCTGCAGCTCTTGAAGATAGTTGGCAGCAGGAAGTTCAGAAGAGCCCACAGCTCGGGAAGCTTGTTCTGTAGAGGGGTACCAGTGAGGAGCAGGCGACGAGGGGCCACATAGTGAGTATTAAGGACTTGTGTTAGCTTGCAGTGATGGTTCTTCATGCGATGACCTTCATCTACAATCATATATTTCCAACGGATCTAGAAGGCAGAAGCCAAATGCTGAGAAGCAGCCTTGTGAAAAGTCATAGATCTTTTCAGATATAGTAATGAGAGTTTGTTCTTACCTTGGCCAGGATGTGCTTGTCTTTGATGATATATTCATATGTAGTAAGCAGAACATTAAATTTTCCACTACGGAGGGTAGGGACGAACGCACGGCGAGCAGCAGGGGATCCCTATAGAAGATAAAGATTACACAGAGCACTGCAATGTGGGTGCAAAAATTATGTCGTACACTATACATTTCAGCAACCTACCTTATATGATACTTTTACCACAGATGGTCCCCACTTGTCAAACTCATAAACCCAGTTAGATAGTGTGCTGAAATGCAAAGTTGCAAAGTTAAAATTAGAGCAGCCCATAAAGGATTTCATCTGATCTTAGAATGTTTGGGTGCAACATAAGGGAATATTTGTGAGGAAAGAATAGTTTGAGCGCCTGGTAGCCAACCTGCTTCAAAGACCACATAATCCCCTTAGGTAAATGTTGGGTGGCCCTGGTACATCAGCAGTCTGTTTTGGTATGATAGCATTGGTTTGTATGCGGAAAACAACAGTAATCTTTACTAGCTTCAAGTAAATGGTCCCCAGGCCCTCACTGTATTTGTTAGAATGTCTTCAGTCTCTAACCAAACCTGTAGCATATCCACTGACTATCATTTCCTCTAGTATAGCTGCAGCCTCATGGTACTCTCTAGCATTACTTCTTATAGTAAACATTATATATGGTCCATTGGCCACAGTCCCCCTAAACCTAGTAAATTGCCAATCACTGCTTTAGGCGAAGGTTTAGAAAGCTTGAAGTCACTATATGTCAAGCCTTGCCATGTAGTACCACCACCCAGAGCAAATAGTACACTAAGTCAGTAGCCATTTGTATGTGAAAGAGGCAATATTCATGTGGGATAAAGTCTCTCTCGAGTGGAACGGAGGGGATTCTCTATTCTAAAGCCAACAGAAGACCTCTTTCTTTGGGAAAAGCTGTATATTGGTACTTACGACAGTGGCACTATGATGAGGAACGGCCCATTGATGCGCTTATGTTCCATGAGGTATGTGATCAGAGCAATCGTCTGTATAGTCTTTCCGAGACCCATCTCATCAGCCAAGATCCCATTCAGATTATTGTTATAGAGCGACACGAGCCACTCCAGGCCTTTGATCTGACAATCATAAGTACATGGTGTGAGAAGAAACAGTGATACAAATACAACAATATCACAGTTTTGCTCCTGAAGGTCTAATAAATAGATCATTAATTGTGTAGACTGGTCAGCAATGTTAATCAAAATAGCTTTGAAAATGTACCAATCCACAAAAGCCCTTTAACCCCTTAACGACCGCCTAACATGTGCTGTGGCAAAATGTGTGGCCATGGGATGGCTGATGTTTGTTTGCCGAGAATGTGCTGAGTGCATGCTCCCAGAACAAAGACAACTCTCAGTCTGAACTAAAGATCGACAGCCGGTGTGACTGGCTCCCAATTATGTGACCAATGCCAATCCTTCCTGCTCCAGAACAGTTTAAATAGAAGCCAGGATGGGGTTAAAAGAGCATTTTCCCAAAAAAAGAATTCCCTAGTCCAAGCCCAAACAAACAATGCCCCCCCTATAATAGGCCTCACACAGGAGTGAAATGCTGGTAACAGTGCCTTGCAATAGGCCTTGCCTGTCAGCTCCACGTGAAAGTGAATTTGAGGTGTATACCATGTCATTTACTTTCCCTGAGGAGAGTGAAGAAGTGGAATATGGAAAGCACAGTGCTTAACCTCCCTGGTGGTATGATTCTTTTGGATTTTAGGTGCTGAAAGCGGTACCATTATTTTGCATGTAATTCTTGTGAATGAGCAGCCCAAACCAACTGTATACACATATACATATATATATATATATATATATATATATATATATATATATATATATATATATATATATATACACATATACATATATATATATATACATATACACACACACACACACACATATATATATATATATATATATATATATATATATATATATATATATATATATATATATATATATATATATATATATACATATACACACACACACATATACACATACATACATATATATTTACATAAAAAGTACAGTAAAACTGCAGGAAAGGGCACTGGGGGTTAATGTAATGTGATTTTTTTTTTTATTTTGAACGGTATCAGTGTGTTTTACATTGGAATTTGCCGCCGGTTCCACCCCCCGGCGGACGTCACGTCGCCGGAGACGGAAGCCGGGGCTCGCAGACGATCGGGAGAGAGCTCCGCCGCCGCATACCGCTCGCAGTCTTCGCTGGATCCTGGAGAAAAGGTAAGTAAAACCTCTTCCAGCATCCAGCGATCTTCCTAGCGCTACCCCGAGTGTGACTCGGGGTTACCGCTTTTGGCTCTAAAAATCTTACCCCGAGTCACACTCGGGAATACCGCTAGGAAGGTTAAACCAGGGGTGTCCGACCTGCAGGTGGCCCAAGAGGAGTTCAGCATAAGGCCTGGGCATGTCAGGAGGGATGCTGTGAAAGCATTGAAGCCACGGTGACCGAAAAGGACAAGCTAGGCACAAACAGGTATGAAGGGACACCAGGGATGCCGTGCAAGCATAGCAGCCACTGTGGCTGGCAATGAGAATCTGGGCACAGACTTGTCTGGAGGGATGCTGGGGCTGCCGTTTTTGTAAATGCACCGGCATCAGCAAATACAGGGACTCCCGAAAACACCAGGCAAGTAAATGCCATATGGCTGTATCTAGGGGGGTGCAGAGGTGGGCTTCACCCCCCCCCCCAAATTTCAGTTGCACTCAACGCCCACAACCCCCAGCACTGTGTTACTCAGATAGGTACATTATCTATATCAGTGATCTGCCCAACTTATTCTGCTCATCAGCTATCCTTACTGTTGGTGTATTTTGTGTGTGACCAAAGACAATTCCTCTTCTACCAATGTGGCCCAAGGTGGTCAAAAAATTGGACACCCCTGGCCTTAACCTTTCTAGATAGCAGTATAACAGTCCAGTCAAAAAGGTGATTAGCTTGTATTAGGCTGGCCATACATGGTGAGAATTTCACAAGTACTTGCAGGAAAGAAATTTGCACAATTCCCCCCATCAACACAGACAGGGGGGTGCCACCTGTTGAGCAATTGTCTGCTCCCCGGCAGGAGAATCCGGCAGGCTGGTTGCACCCAAGTTGATCCATCAACTTGGTATATTCAGCCTGCCCATTATCGTTCGAATCTCGGCCGGTTCAGCAGGAATTTGAACCGTGTGTGGCCGGCCTCATAGCTGGCAGATCTTGTAAGAGAAAAGGCTATACGATTTTTAAATGTTACAAAGTTATAAGTATGGTGATCTGATGAAAAAGTCCCTGTCAATTAACCACTTGCCGACCGCCGCGCGACTATGTACGGCGGCGGTCAGCCCCTCCTGGGCAAAGTGATGTAGGGGTACGTCATTCACCCACGAGCCTCTAGGGGGCAAGCGCCCGCCGCTGGAGGCGCGCTCCCGCCCCCGCTCGTTCCCTGACATCCCCTCGCGAGTTACCGACAGCTCTGATGTCCACCGACCACTCGCGATCTCCCGCAGGAGAGGAAGAAAGGCAGGCGGCTGATGTAAACACAGCCGTCTGTCATTCTCCCTTAAGCCCAGTACACACGTACCGATCGTCGGCCGAAAAGCTTCGGCCGACGACCGATCTGCCGATTGTAGGCTTGTTAGTATGATGCCTCCGACAGCGCACATTCGGCCGAAAAGAATCTGTCATGCAAGCATTAAAATTTTTGTATGCCGACACCAGAGCGGCCGATTGTTCGCCAGTCAGTACAGATTTCGGCCGACAGACCGCAGATTTGCAAGACTGGGCATGCTCAGAAAAGGAAAAACACAGGGAAAGTTAACCATTACATGACATCACTTCTGCAGTCGGCGGACAAAATTCTTGTGCAGTCTTTTGCACTTTTCAACAGACACCGACAGCCCTGGACAAAAGACGGCCGAACGTTTGCCGACGATCGGTACGTGTGTACGGGGCTTTAGATCATGACAGAGGCTATGCGATCCTGCTATGTAGGATCATGTGTCTCTGTTATGATCTAACAAGCCACGCCCCTTGACAGTTAGAATCACGCCCCTAGGGACACACTTAACCCCTTGATCACTAATAAAGTTAACCCCTTCCCTGCCAGTGTCATTTTTACAGTAACAGTGCATTTTGATTTCTGTAGTAATGTCACTGGTACTCCCAAAAGTGTCAAGGGTCCAATCTGTCCGCCGCAATCCCGCAAAATCGCAGATCGCCGCCATTACTAGTTGAAAAAAAAAAAAAACAATAAAAAAATGACATAAATCTTTCCCGCAGTTAGTAAACGCAATAACTTTTGCGCAAACCAATCAAAATACGCTTATTGCAATTTTTTTTACCAAAAATATGTAGCAGAAAACAAATTGGCCTAAAATGTTAAAAAATTTTGATTTTTACATTTATTTTTTTTTGAGAATTTCATATAAAAAAAAAAAAAAATGAAAGATATTGTTATTTTTTCAAAATTGTCGCTTTTTGTTTATAGTGCAAAAAGTAAAAAATCGCACAGGTGGTAATACCACCAAAAGAAAGCTCTCTTTGTGGGAAAAAAAAAAAGGACGTCAATTTCATTTGGGTACGGCGTCGCACGACCGTGCAATTGTCCGTTAAAGTCACACAGTGCCGAATCGCAAAATAGGGCCTGGTCTTTGAGCAGCCAAATCCTCCGGGGCTTAAGTGGTTAAGGAACATGTACTGTATGTAAATGTAGAACTGTATTGGCTCACAGAGCGACATGTCTTCCCCTCCTCCTTACCTGGTACTGTTTGAGAACACCATTCACCAAAAGGCTGGACTGCTTCTCTACTTGCTCACTAACAGCATGTGCTACCGCATAGTAGGACTGTAACTGCGGGCCTGTAGGTTCAGCATGAGATATACTGTACTCGTCATCCACATCCTGACGTGCGCTCCTAGGGGTAGGAAGAGAATCATCCCATAGCATTATTAACATTTGTAAATATTAATTCTCAAGCAGTAATCCTCAAACCACAACTACTTATTCGTCACAGAGCTGAATAAGCATAGAGGACCTAACTGGCTTGTCTGTACCTTCTAGTCAAGACATTGTTGGTACTCAGTTACTTCAACACTCTCCAGATCATTGACCCAGAACAAGTACACCCATCAGGAAAGTCAAAGAAGCTTTAAAAGCCCCTTTTGGGTGACTCACAATTTTCAATGCAAAAAAAGAGCATCCCAACCAAGAAGCCTCCATTTTGGTTTCCTTACAATAGGTTTATTTGAAGAGTAAAAGGAGAAGTTTCCTTTAGAATGGGCTACTCATGTCTTCTAGACATTTCTGCTATACACATGAGCTCCAGGAGGTCCCTTTATAGAAAAGTAAAACTCCAAAGCACTAAACAGAACATATTTTTTCAGACCACCATAGGAGAGTGTAGATAAGCATACACAGGAAGACCTAATTAATGGCTAATTACTAAATTTTGTGATTTTGGTTCTTGGGTTGCTGGGTAGAACACTCACTCGATAATCTCCCGAGCGCATGATTCCGAAACATCGTCGCTGTCTGGATCAGTGATTTTCTTCTCTTCCACCGCAGGCTGAGTGGTGACGGGGGTTGAAGACTGGTCCTCCTCCTCTTCCTAGGTATAAAGACAGATCATGGGTAGGATGAAGCTATCACGACCACTCAGTACTAGCGACGAATCCATCAATGTATAATAAGCACCACCTGGATTCTTCAGTCAAAAAGCAACCAAGACTTGGAAGATCAACTCTTCATTTCGTGCCCTTTTCACATGGGGCGGACCTCGTTTAGAGCAGCAGGGAATCGGTCCGCTGGTCAGTGCAGAGTGGGCAGATGACAATTGGGTCCGCTCAGTTTCTGGTCAGAGCCTGCTCTGCTCTGTGGGCGGTTGGGTGTAAATGGACTCCGCTGTCAGTGAACACCTGACTGCCTTCGGAGCCGATCCACCTGGATAAAGAGGGATGGATTCTATTTCGTTTTTTTTTAATGGACCGGATCAGATTGGACGTAGACTTGTGTCTGTTTACACCCACCGGTCCATAGGCTTAGATGAAGATGGGGGGGGGGGGGGGGGGGACTACCCACCCAGCCAGCAGAACACAATGATTACTGCTAGCAGCTATAGCCGCTGGCCGTAATCGCATGTAAAAAAATCAGACAGGCTGGTTGTACCCAAGTCGATTGATGGAGTGACTTGAGTACAATCAGCCTGCCCATACATGGATCCAAATTCAGCTGAACCGGTTCGAAATTTGATCCATGTATGGCCGGCTTAAACATGGTATAATTGCAAAAGATGCAGTAACTGCAAATCGAGATTTAATTAGATAAACATATTGAGAGTCATCTTAAAGTGGACTTTAATTTCATCCAATCATTTTCTTGAGAAAGAAATGATTGTTCTCTTTGGACCGATCAGAGATTCCTCAACGATAAATGGAAGGAACGTGTATAAGAATAGCAGAAAAAGGGATACTGAGAAGGCTTGACTGGAGGATAGAGGACTTGGGAGACTGGATGGACAGACACCTGGGACCCTTGTAAGTCAGGCTCAGAGATGGGGGCCTTAGAGAGACTTCATCTATTGTTAATCTTCTGGGAGTGGTAATATTGGCAATCTACCCAGTTTGTGAAGATTTAAACAGATTTGGTTCTATAGATTTTCCTCTATCATGGTACAGAGGTTGTATGGCATGATAGTATTGGGTATTATTGCTCTTAATCTTTGTCTGTAATGTTTGCGCCACTACAATATTGTTTTATGTAATATATTATTATCAGTAACTGAGCTGTTCATGATTAATTCTGTGTACAATATAATATTTTTACCTATAGTTTATGATGTGCGTTTCAGTGCAGTAATTTACATTGCTAAAAGTAAAACTGAGTTCCAGCTGAATTTGGCCAGTTGGTTTTTACTTACTGTCCTGTATATGTATTGCTATATGCCCCATCCTGTGGGTGGGTACTGCGTACCTCCTACTCCATTGTCATTTATTGATAGAAATGTATTGGCTGAAATTTTAAATTTAAAAAACACTCAATTATTGCTGTTCTTAATATTACAAATTGCTATTCGGTTATTTAGGTTTCCTATGGAACTGCAGTTCATGATTGTGTCATCTCACCTCCTCTTCCTCCTCAGAACCGCTCTCCTCACTGTCTGATCTTGGAGCAACTTCGTAACTGTTGAAGATAATTGAAAAATTGAAAAGTAAGAGGTTTCAACTTGTTAAGTCTAAGCAGAGTTTTGCAACTTTTAAACATAAGGCACTGCAGCTATGGTCTGCACAATGTCACATCACCTGGAGGTAGGCCATGCAGCCTGGGAACCAAATCACACTGTCAGCAACAGTTGCTAAAATTCATCTTACATCCTATGGCTCTAGTGGCTCCCTCGCCGCCTGAAATAGGGATGTTGTTCATGACTGCTGATGCTAGTGGTCAATATTAAGCTACCTTAAGGGACACCAACTAGGCATAATAGAAAATGTATTTTAGCAATTCAACCACTGCCAAAATGTCACCAGCAACAGAATCTTTTTTGACATGGCCCTAAAAAAAATAAGGAAGGATGGTAGGGAAGCAGAAAAAAAAAAAAAAATAACCTGAACACAAAAACGGGTCTAATTATACAAAAAAAGAAAACAATTGATAACTATAGGTCCAGCGAAACTGCATGTACCAGGGGCGTAACTACAGGGGTTGCAATTGCAACCAGGCTCCATGCTCCAGGGGGCCTGTGCAGCTCCCCTGTACACCTGCATAGGAGGAGCGGCGGGGGCAGCATGTAGAGAAATCACGGTCCTCCGTTTTCCTCCTGTAGCTGAAGGAGGAAAATGGAGGAGATTGGTTCCTCTGTATGCTGCCCCCGCCACTCCTCCTATCCAGTTCACTTGTGTTCTGCTGTCTCTGGACCCTGGTCTCCCCCCCACTGTGCTCCCTTCCCTCTCCTGCCAGCTGCTGCAGGTGATGGGTCACAATAGAGAACTAGGAGGGGGGGGGGGGGTCAGTAAATATGCAATTTACCAGCTACTTCCTTTTCTGAATGGACAGTCTTAGTCAGTGACATTGCAAAAAATAAAAAATAAATAAAAAGGATAAAAAAAAAATACAATTAAAGTATCATAAAATGAAAACTACTGACACCAGAGGGTGAACCTCCAAGATCGCAAAGGCCACACTTGCGACGAGGCCCTGGCATTCCACCACCGTGGGGAGACCCCAAGATGGCAGGAAGGGGGCCCACTGCAGAACTTGTGAAAGGGTCCCTTTGCAGGAGCATAATAAAGGGCCCCACAACGAGGGTGAAAAGGGCCCCAGGCTTGAAGGGAAGGGCCCCAGCCAGGGGTCCGGGGGGCCCTTCATGGTTTCTTGCACCAGAGACCTGAAGGTTCTAGTTACGCCTCTGGCATGTACACTTGTTCTATGCAAACTAACTAGCTGTTGTGAGAATAAAGCAAAATTGAATGGGCTTATGCAATTTTCTCTTCTGGTCAACTTATTTAAATATTATGGGCAATAGAAAAAAGTTCACTCAATTTACAGAGTAAATCGGGGAAAATGCCACATCATGGGCACTAGATGGAGCGGAGGGTCCTACAAAATACATACATCTTCGTAAGAAGAGCTGCAATGTAACAATTGTAAACAACGTTGGAATGGAATTCCATTGCCGCGCGCACAGAGTGCATGATTTAGTGTTGTGCTATGCACAGTGCGCAGGGTTCAGCTCTCTCTTTCATAGGCTGTCCACATCAAGCTTCCACCCCATCCACCTCGGGTCTGACCCCTGCACCACTTTCCCCCATCCCCCCCGCATACATCTCCCTCCACAGCCCCCATCTCTACTCTGCACAAAAAACTTCCTTGTATCTCACCTGCCCTGCTCTAGTACCTCCCGGAAATGAAGGCGGCTCCACCTTTTACACTTGTAGGGAGATCATTGGTCAGCATCTGTCACAGTCATGCCTGTGTGCAAGCTGCCGAGAGGCACACTGTCCTCGTAAACATGGCTTTTGTGTTTATAATTGACAGTAGTGAGTGGGGAGCAGAGGGCAAGAGCTGGAGGAACAGCGTTCCACCACATTCTGGCTGGGAGGGTCACATGAAACAGCCTGGCGGCACAGATTCGGCCCGCAAGCCTTATGTTTGACACATGTGCTATAGGTGGATTTCCCAGCTCATCATACCTGTAAATGTATTTGCCATCAAGAAAGATAGCTAGCCAAAAATAAACTAGTTGATTTACAAATCTCCTGTTTTATCAGACGTTGAGGAGCTAAAAAAAAAAAAAAGACCGCAACTGATTGATATGATCATGTAGTTGGCTCTGTATTACAGACGACTGACAAAAACAAAGAAGAAAGAGACATCAGCCCTGATATCAAACCCTCCAATAATAAAGGTTCAGGCAAATGGGACAAGACCTCTGAGATCAGAGATAATTAGAAGGTCATTTTTTTTTTTTTTTTTTTTTTTTTAAGGATAAAAACGTCTCACTTTAAAGATGTAGACCTCAGACACAAACATCCTTTTACATACGATTTTCAATGAGGTCCAACTATCAGTTTCATGTAGGTCTATGGGCAGGCGAATGTAAACAGACTTGCGTTCGTTTTCTTTCGCCTACCTTCAAATGCGTCTGGGTTCCAGACCTAAAAACATGACGGATCAGAGGTAACCTGATGTAAACGGATACCCAGTCTGCCCATTGAGCCATCATGGTCTACCACAAAATGCTGTCAAAAACTAAACGGCATTGATGGCACAAAACTGACATCCATTATGTTCTGCTCTGATTCAGTAGAGAATTTGCTCATGGTTTCCTGATTGAAGAGAGCGGAGTGCCGGCATGTGAAAGGACCCCCAATTGTTTTCAGCTCTCACTTACCCAGGATTCATTTCCAGCCAGGCATCCAGCTGCCCAGCCTTTGGAGCATCTGTACCAGTCAAGATCTTTCCACTCTCAACATGGATCACCTTGACTAGAAGGTCACTCATCTGGCTAGTCTCATCCAGAGGCTGCAGAGAAAATAATAAGTCAGAACAAGTCAGCTTCGGCAACAAAACTTCATGGCCGTTCATACTGCGTCTAAAACTCAGCGTTCATGTGAGTGCATTCGTTAAATCTTTAATTGATATTATGTAAGATCTCCTCTTTGTTTTTCTTGTTTTGTCCTAAAGTTGTATGGTTATACCTGGGCACTTATTCAGGATAAACCAGGTTCACTTTCATACACAAACAAATGCTAGCTTTACTTAAAAGGGATATTAAGTCTTTTTTTTTTTCTTTAAAATAACAAACATGGTATGCTTACCTGCTCTGTGCAGTTTTGCACAGAACAGCCGAATCCTCCTCTTTTAGGCTCATACGTTGGCGTTCTTGGCCCCTCCCTCCTGTTGGGTGCCCCTACAGCAAGCAGCTTGCTGTGAGGGCACCCAAGCATGCACGGCCCCGACCTGCAGCTCTGTGTATCCATACACACATGAAGCTGTGACTCGGCCCCGGCCCCATCCCCCCCCCCCCCGTCTCCTGATTGGCTCACTGGCTATGATTATTGGCTCCCGCTGCTGCCAAAAGCCAATCAGGAGTGCGAGTCCCCAGAGAGACAAGGCTATAATGGACATCGCTGGATCGAAAGGGGGCTCAGGTAAGCAAAGGGGGGGATGCCACACACAGGTTTTTTAGTTTCATGCATAGAATGCATGAAGGTAAAAAAAACATAGTGCCTTTACAACCACTTTAAATGGTTAAGTTCGCCTTTGGAACATGTTAGACGTTCCACATGTTTTTAGGGTGGAACATGTAAAATGTCCCAGCGTCTGCTACCTCTCCTTCCCAACCCCCCTTCCCTGTGAGACAGTGGGTCAGGGATCTTCTTTGCCCGCACCCGCTGTCACAATTTAAAAACAGTGTGGCCATGTGGGGCCCTTCCCACATGGCTGCATCATTCATTGACAGTTTCCTGTGAATGAATGATTACAAGTACTGTCTTTATTTAAATTCAATCCAAATGTCACTATTGGTGGTCATAAAGGCAAATTGGAATGCTACACATTCAGCAATGAAGCTACAGATTTCTTTGCCTTACACTCCATGTCTCACCTCGCCATCTGGTCCAAGCGCAGGCTGTTGGCCTTCTGCATTCTCTTGAAGCTGAAACAACAAGGACAGTTAAACCAAACCCTACAAGAAAGACTTCACTTGCAGACACATCAATTGGATAAACTCACCTTTTTCTTTTTCCTTCTCTTCTTCTCCTTTAGTACCTGGGCAGCTTTGTGCTGCATCACCAACTCGGTCAGGTTGGCCACATACTCGTCTGTCTGCTGCAGGAGGTAGGCCAGGCGTTTGTCCTTCTTCTGATCAATCAGCTTCCTGTAACCCTCTTCATCCTCAGCCTAGGGATTAGGAGATAAACCCATTTATTGCCAGCACATACACAATGCACAAAAAAGACAGGACAAAGTTTATTGTAAAAATGGATGGAGAAAAAAGGATTATCTAAAAATTTTGCTTATTGTCATTACAACCAACGCTGCCAAGTACAGGGGGCTCTTAATTTTACACCATAATTTTTTTTTAACCCTACGAGCATGCAATTCAAATTTCACATACACATTTTTCATTAAAAATAATGGAAACAGCTTTAGCTGTGTTCTAGGTTTACACTTTTTTTCCCCATGCCCACATTACTATAGATTTGAATTATGGGACGTACGATACAATAATTACCTCCAACATCTAATCAAATTGACAATGCAGTGGGATGTCTATGCGGGTCTGTACTGTAGAATGTGCTGACATGTGGAACAGATCTATTGGGCCTCGCACAGCCACATGCCTCCATGGTTTAAGAATCCAAATGGGAACAAGACCCAACATGACATACGCTACACCGCCTTACGTAAATGCATCTGCTTACAGTGGTCCTTTAGTCACCCTGTAGAGTGTCAAAAGTACCTGTTGATCCTGCCAGTGAAGTCATGAAGCTTCCTGTAATGGGGTGACAACACTGCTGCACTGCATCTGAATTCAGAGCAGCATGGTCACCCGTATTTTACATTGTGTCTGCTCGCACTACATTGGGAGAAGACTCTGTAGGGGGCATGGCTATCTTGATCATTGCGAATTCACAAACCTGAGCTGGTCAGCCAGTAGATGGCCAAACCTAGTTTTCTGGAATAGCAGCACTGTTTATTCTGCAGAAACTCTCCCACTGTGAGCTGCAGTGTCTGGGAGGGACAGATTTGGCTCACCCTGGGGAGGTAAAGGAAGTTTATTTTCACAGATCTACTGGAAATTGTATTTGGGACCCATCCTTCTACCATTATGGAAGACTGCAATTACCCCGTTTACATTTTACACATTTTATAATATATATATATATATATATATATATACACACACACATACACACACACACACACACACACACACACACACACACACACACGTAGTATGCACTCAATACTTGGTCAGGGCTCCTTTTACATTAATGCGGCATGGGATGGAGGCGCTCAGCCTGTGACACTGCTGAGGTGTTATGGAAACCAAGGTACCCCAGGTATTGACAATACCCCACAGATTCTCTATTGGGTTTAGGCCAGGCGTGTTTGCTGGCCAATCAAGCACAGTGATGCCATGATCATTAAACCAGGTATTGGTACTGTTGGCAGTGTGGGGGTGCCAAGTCCTGCTGAAAAATGAAATCAGCATCTCCATAAAGCTGGTCAGCCGAGGGAAGCATGAAGTGCTCTAGAATTTCCTGCTAGAGGGCTGCGCTGACTTTGAACTTGATAAAACAGTGGACCAACACCAGCAGGTGACATGGCTCCCCAAATCATCACTGACTGTGGAAGCTTTATGGAGATGCAGTTTTTTTTTCCAGCAGGACTTGGCACCTGCCCACACTGCCAAAAGTACCAATACCTGGTTTAATGATCATCATGGTATCACTGTGCTTGATTGGCCAACAAACTAGCCTGACCTAAGTGTGTGTGTGTGTGTGTGTGTGTGTGTGTGTGTGTGTGTGTGTGTGTGTGTGTGTGTGTGTGTGTGTGTGTGTGTGTGTGTGTGTGTGTGTGTGTGTGTGTGTGTGTGTGTGTGTGTGTGTGTGTGTGTGTGTGTGTGTGTGTGTGTGTGTGTGTGTGTGTGTGTGTGTGTGTGTGTGTGTGTGTGTGTGTGTGTGTGTGTGTGTGTGTGTGTGTGTGTGTGTGTGTGTGTGTGTGTGTGTGTGTGTGTGTGTGTGTGTCGCATCTATATAAAATATATGAGTTTCACTTTTTGATGATATTCAAATTTTATGAGATGTTTGAGATCACTTTTTTTGGCCCGTGCATTCAAAAGCCACTGAACCTCCACTTCCCAGCCACAGCAAGTATTGTACATTTCCAGGTGACTAGAACACCTGCCCCCTCTGGTTGCTGTGCTTCATCCTGCAGGCACGCAAGTTAAGAAAGCAAATATGAACTGTCAGGAGGAAACACAGCGGCCGTCGGTGCAGAGCAAATATTCAGCTTTCGATACACAGGCCACCACAAGTTAGGTATATAACCAATCTTTTACAGGTGACCTCTTTGGTAAAGTAAAAGTTTCTCTCTGGTGACATGGGTCACTTTAAATTGGGCCGTCTAATTCACATTTCAGATCGCACCATTTTAAAAGAACAAGTTCACCTTTTGTAAAAAAAATAAAAAAAACGCACATCTTTTTGCAGGTAAAAAAATGAAAAAAATGTGCATTTATTTATTTTTTATTTTACACTGCATCCTGTATAGAATTGCACCCATAATCAGATCGCGGGTGCAATGCCTGAATCCTGCAGACTCTCAGAACACTGTTTCTCCATACCTCCGAAACAAGCCGGCAGTTAATGCATGGCAAGGAGAAATCAATGGACAATGCGCACGCTCACCAGCTCTTTTGCAGTTCACTGAAAACTGCAAACCATCAGCCGCAATGGATGACGGTACTTGTAGTCTATTCATTCACAGGAAACTGAATGAATGACGCGGCCATGTGGGTGGAGCCCTGCACTGTCTAACTGTTTTCAAATTGTGACAGCGGGTCCGGGAAGAAGATCCCCATCCGCTGTCACAGAGCGAGGGAATGCTGGCGGTGGGTGTATAGGAGTTAGGGCTGGGCGATAATGCGATATCGATATATATCGCGATAGTACCGTTTTCGATAGCAATAACGATAACCGGCTCGATATTAGCATATTAGAAATTGAAAGCCCTGGGGGTCCAGCCAGTTCGTAGGCCGCCGCACAGTAACCACCTAACTCCCCACTCAGTAACGGAACACCGCCTCGCGCTGCGCCTGGATGTGACGTCAGCTGCGGGCGCGCTGTGATGATCGGTACAGAGAACTCCCCCGGCCTGGATGTGACGTCAGTCAGCTGCCGGGAGAGGAAGCGGGCGGTGCGTCTGTACAGGCCAGGGGCTGTGATAGGATAGTACCTGTCCTATCACAGCCCCTGGCCTGTACAGACGCACCGCCCGCTTCCTCTCCCGGCAGCTGACTGACGTCACATCCAGGCCGGGGGAGTTCTCTGTACCGATCATCACAGCGCGCCCGCAGCTGACGTCACATCCAGGCGCAGCGCGAGGCGGTGTTCCGTTACTGAGTGGGGAGTTAGGTGGTTACTGTGCGGCGGCCTACGAACTGGCTGGACCCCCAGGGCATAAACTGGCTAGACCCCCAGGGCATAAATAAACTGGCTGGACCCCCAGGGCATAAATAAACTGGCTGGACCCCCAGGGCATAAATAAACTGGCTGGACCCCCAGGGCATAAATAAACTGGCTGGAGTGGACCCCCAGGGCATAAACTGGCTAGACCCCCAGGGCATAAACTGGCTGGACCCCCAGGGCATAAATAAACTGGCTGGACCCCCAGGGCATAAAAAGTACTTTCAAGTTGTAATATGCTAATATCAGGGTGTGGGGGCTGGCTGCATTAGCATAAAACATTTAAAGAACTGTTCTAATAAGAACTGGCTGGACCCCCAGGGTGTGGGGGCTGGCTGCACAAGCATAAAAAGTACTTTTTCAAGAACTGTTCTAATAAGAATAGCAGGAGAAAAAAAAATTGTACATGTACAACAAAAAGTAAAACTGAAAAAAATAGTACTTGTCTTTCATTCAAGTTTCTTTCAACTAAAAAAGGTGGCCGGTTATTACTGGGGAGTTCTTCTTCTCTCTCTGTACCTATCACAGCGCAGCCCCTGGGGGTGGTCCGTCAGGTCAGAGTCAGTGTCAGAGTCACTGTCAGACACACATATACAGCAGCGTTTCTCCGGACTCCTCCTCAGTCCTCCCTCCACACAGTGAGCTCTCCTCCCTCCCCACCCAGCCCTAGTTGCTAGGTTACCAAAAGTGTGAGAGTGCCTTTGTTAATGCAACCAATGCAAAAAATGAGTGCCGCAGCGAGTGAGGAAATTGTAAATAAAAGAGGAAAAGTCAGCTCGCCAGTATGGCAGTTTTTTGGATATTATAAGTCTGACCGTACTCAGACCAATGTCGTCTGCAGGTTATGCAAGACCGTCGTACCTACCAAGACTGGTAATACCACAAACTTGTTTTACCACCTTAGCCGCGCTCATCCTTTGGAGCACAGCCGTATTATCCGTATTCAACCAACAACATCTGCAACACCGCACAAGCAGCAGACCACCATGGAGAGGTACTCTGCATCAGTGCCTTATGACAAAGAATCTAAACGGTACAAAGATATAACGGAGGCAGTGGCGTATCATATAGCCAAAGACATGCTTCCGCTTAGCACTGTCGAGAAGCCAGGTTATAAAAAGCTCATACACGTGCTTGACCCACGCTATGTTATTCCTGGCCGAAAGTACTTTTCTAAGACTGCCATTCCTAAGCTGTATGTAATGTGCAAAGAATCTGTGCAGCAAGAAATATTGTCAGCCAAGTACTTTGCAACAACCTCTGACCTGTGGTCAAGCCGTACCTCTGAGCCATACATTAGCTTGACCATTCACTTCATCGACAATGAATGGGGTTTGAAAACCAGATGTCTTGAGACTGCATATTTCCCCGAAGATCACACAGGAGAAGTGATAGCAGAAGGCTTGAAGGAGGCACTGTTGTCCTGGAGTCTGAATGAAGACAAAATGGTGTGCATCACCACAGACAGCGGGGCAAATGTAGTGAAGGCGACTTCACTGAACAACTGGACACGGCTGCAGTGTTTTGGCCATCGTTTGCACTCTGCTATTGGTGAGTAGCTTTGTCATTTTAATGCTCGTCATCAATGTTGTACACGATCTATTCTATTATCAGTTATTTACACTGGCATTGTTTTTCTGCAGGTGCTGCAGGAAAAGATAAAAGAGTGGAGAGGGCTGTAGGTGTGTGCAAGAAAGTGGTATCTGCCTTTTCTTACTCGTGGAAGAAAAAGAGTGCGCTCTCTAAAGCACAGGAACGTCTCCATCTTCCCACACACCAGCTGGTCACAGAGTCACTAACCAGGTGGGGCTCAAGACAAAAGATGGTGGCAAGGGTCCTAGAGCAACAAAAGGCCATCATTGAAGTTCTGTCTTCTGACAAAAACAACAGGCACCTGATCCCAACGTGGCAGGATATTGATGTCCTTGAGTCAATGCATGCGGCCTTAACTCCTCTCCTGGAGTTCACAGACTCCCTTTCTGGGGAGTCATATGTGACGGTCTCGTACGTGAAGCCTGTGCTCCACCTTTTCCGCTCCAGTTTTCTGAAAGTTAATGAGGGGGACACTGAGCTCACAAAAGAGCTGAAGACAAAGATAATGACTTATCTCGACGAGAAATATGCTGACCCTGACACAGATGATCTTCTTGACATGGCTACCTTCGTCGACCCTAGATTTAAAGGCCAATACATCAGACCAGAGAAGGTAGGGGCCATTCACATGAGAGCTGTGTCTGAGATCATGGATGAAGACCAGGGCCAACAATCACAGGCAGGGCCTTCTGAAGGAGCAGCAGACCAAGGTGCAGAAGGAGGAGCTGCAAGTGGACCACCTCTGCCACTGGGCGTGAAGAAGCAACGCAAGTCATTGGGGAGCTTTTTCAAAAAACAGTGCCAAGATGATGATGCTTTGCCTCTCACTGAAAAACAAAAAGTGGAGAGCGAGCTGGAAAGTTACCTGAGGTGCCCTGATGCAGACAGTGAGTCTAACCCTCTGGACTGGTGGAGGCTACATGAACACAACTTCCCCAGATTGTCTCAGCTGGCGAAAAAGTACTTGTGCATTCCAGCCACCAGCACCCCCTCAGAAAGAATTTTTAGTACTGGGGGTAATATTGTTACATGCACCAGGGCAGCTTTAGACCCAGAGAAGGTCAACCAGCTGGTGTTCCTAGCACAAAACCTGGACTAAAATATACTTGATTCTTGAATAGTTCAACTAAGTATGATGATTAGAGTAAGAATAGCTTGAAGACTGAGTTACTTTTTCATATTTCTGCAGGTTTTATATTTCAAGCAATGTTACTACTGTAGGTTTGTTTTTTATGTTACACAGATGTACTGTACTGTACCTCTACCTCAGTTTTATTTGTTTACAAAAAACACTGCACATACAGTACATAGCAGCTGCTACTACTACAGTGCATTACAGCATACCCAGCAGCAGCCACATTCACACTGGCAATCTGAATCCTGACACAGCTGTGAGCGGCTAGATGTGACTGCCGCCCCTGTTAACTGGAATGATAGGTCGCAGCTATTCGCGGCTAGCTAGCCTTAAAGTGGTTTGTTAGAGCCAGCTTGGCCCAAATTACAGGCCAAGTTCACCTTATGGAACATGTTAGTTTCAACTTACAGCCTATGCAGGTTGCAGTTGGTTGGTGCGTTTTTTTTTGTTTTTACACATATTTGATGCAATGTGTGTTTTTGGGATGGGTCTGTTCTGTCATGCGGTAGAAACTAAACACTTTATTCACCAGAAGGTGAACAGCTAGTGAACCAGGCTCCTAGCACTAAACTTGCACTAAATTCTCAGGTTTCTCTGTAACAGTTTGCACTATTTTATTACACTTTATTAAGCATTTCTTACATTTTCTTTCATTTTGCACCTAAATGTAAGATAATTGTTAAGTGTTCATTGTGACTTATGTTTACATTTTAATTATTTGAGTTTTACATGGTTGTGTTGACATTTTATTGTCTTAAGAACTGAGGGGATTATTATGATCAGACTCAGAGGAAGGTTAAGTTTAAAATAAAAATGTTTAAATGTAACATTTTTCTCCTGGTCCTTATTTTAAATGGGTAATAAAAAAATATCAATAATTATCGATATCGACCGATATGAAACACTGATATCGTGATATAGTTTTCAGCCATATCGCCCAGCCCTAATAGGAGTATATTACAGTTTACACCCCAACAATGGGTGTAACCTCTACCATGCTTCTAAAGGTGAACTTATCCTTTAAACATGCAGAAAATGATTAACACTTGTATGTAGACCGCACCATATAAAGACCCATTTCCATAACAAACCCAGGTGAACTGTGCAATCTAATGCCCCTATCACATACATACAGAAACTAAGGTTTACTTAGGCAGGCCATACACAATGCAAATTTCTTTCCTGGAAGCTATCCCCACCGGGAGAAGACAGTGATTATCGCTAGTAGCTACAGCAGCCACTAGCAATAAGCGTAAGAAAATCCGGCAGGCTGTGCCAAAAATAATCGCTCGATCAACTTGGAACATCCAGCCTGCCCATTAACGGTTCAAATCTTGGCCAGTTCCTTCTGAACCAGGCGAGATTGAAACAGTATATGGCCGCCATTAGACTGGAGCATTAACAATTAGGACCAAAATGAAAATGGAGGATGTCCAAGATTAAAGCATGTCTCAGTCAAGTCTACTACCAGCTCCTGCACTGCCCATAAATGTTGTGATGCTACACATCTTAAACCGGTATCGGTGAAACCCTACTAATGGGTACCAATTCTAAGCATTTGCACGAGTATCGGTACTCATGCAAATGCATCGAAACTAGAAACCAATACCGTCAGGTTCAGTTCTTTCATAGGTCAGCAGGATTCTCAAAAAGAATATAAAAGTATACAAAAGAATGCCGGCAATTATCGCTTGTTAAAGAGCGGGGCCGCCGTGTCCTTAACAGCCGATGACGTTTCAGCTGTCGGTGGGATTTCCCTTCCCCCGCCTCCTCATTTCCCTCCCACCAGCTCTACTGGGTACCTTCTCCACCGCCTTTCTCTACCTCCAGAGTGTTCTCCTAGCGGCAGGGGTGGACTGACTGGTCTGTCAGTTCGGGCATGGTCTGAAGGCCCGGCAGGGAAAGGGGGCCCGCCGGCAGTGCCATAATAGGGGGGGGCAGAATTATTACTGTGCCCTGCTGAGTCTCTTGACAGTGCCATCCCAAGTGTGCTGTGTGCAAGTGCCTCCCCCAGCCCCTACCCCTTCCGATGAGGCATTGCTCCGCAGCACTCTACCTCCACTCAGAGACTCCTGTGGTCCAGCCTGTTCCCCGTGAATCCCCCTGGTGTGGCCGGCCTGTGCATTTGAGAAAGGCGGAGGGGGAGGGGTGGTGTCCTCAGTGCAGAGCATACAGAGGCTGTTGATGGAGCTCTCAGCGGCCGGGGATACCGAGGAGCTGCTGGGTGGCGGGACTCCAGAACCATGCCCCGTGCTGGGGAGAGACCGGACCCAAGATTTCTCCATAAAAAGTGGACCCGTCACAGCCCATGCTATGACAAGGGATGTTGTTCAACCTTTGTAATAGCAATAACACTGATCAAAAAAATAAATAAAATTTGAGTTTAAAAAAAAAAAAATGGAAATAAAAATAAAAAAAAAAAATAAAAAAAAAGAGAAAAAAAAAAAAAGTAAATAGGTAAATCGGTAATTTGCATCAGCGAGTACTTGAGGAAAAATATTGGTACTTGTACTCAGTCCTAAAATAACTGGTATCAGCGCAACCCTACTTATAAGCAATCTTATAATGCTCAAAAATCTTAGAAGCAATCATTGAGGATTTGAAAAAGAACAGAGGAGACCACGAGCCACCAAAGCTCACCATCAGACGGCGCATTCTCTCCTTCTCAATCCTCTCATTCTCCTTCTTCTGTTCTCTTTCTGTGTTGGCATGGTACGTGGCCACAGCCTTTGTCAGTTTCTGGATCTTCCCTGTGACAGATCGGTGGAATTCCTTGAAGTCCTTGGCATGTTGGAGAATACTGTTCAGATATTCCTAAAGGGGAAGAGAGGAGAATCAGGAGAAGAAATTATCATCAGGCCAGTGAGGCTACATTATACTAAATAATGAGACTATTGCTAACTAAAAAAAATAAAAAATAAAGGGAAAATCGCTCTATTGATCTCGGCAAAGACAACAGATCTTCTCTTTTGGTTTTTATTACTACTAACCTGCATACAAAAACCATTTACCCAATATTCTGCAGGAAACATTGTAAACTGCAGATAACAGGAAAAAAATACAACTACAAGAAAAGGCTGAACGATTCTCATAATGGCTGATCATGCAGACAAGTTCTACCAAAATATAACTTATGTACACGCTATATCAGATTATTACTTTTAGAATAGGATTTCTGTAAAAAGTAGGAGTCAACCTTTATTTCACAATTAGGACAACTTAAAGAGGTTGTAAACCTGAAGAAAAAAAAATTAAATTCTCTTCTTTTTGCAACCTGTAAGAGAAGAGAAACACATAATGAGCTAGTATGCATCACATACTAGCTCATTATGAAATACTTCCCTTAGAACGAGCCCCCGCCGTGCCATCCGCTTACCTCTATGACGGGCGACATGTCCAGTCGCCCGTCTTCCGGGATCGCGGCATCCGGCCATCTGATTGGCCGGAGCCGCGGTGACGTCGAGAACGAGCACGCGCGCGGGAGCCGATGGTCACGGCACGGGGCTCTGAAGGAACGGCACGAGCGGCCGTTCCTTCAGAGAGCATGCGCCAGTGACGTCACTGGCTGCATGCAAGGTAAATATCTCCTAAACGGTACATGTTTAGGAGATATTTACAGTACCTATAGGTAAGCCTCATCATAGGCTTACCTATAGGTAAAAATGTCAGAGGAGGGTTTACTTCCTCTTTAATGATCATAATATTCTATAGCGGTCTATCTCACTGTGCTCCTTGTAGGATTTTAAAAGCAAAGTAATGTAAAAACCACTGCATTACCAGATCACCACCAGCTTAGAGGTTTAAACTATATCATCCTGAACAAGCCTGTCCATACCATCCTTGACACAGCAAAGACACGTATTCCATCACTCACAAACCCAATGTACACGGCTACTTGACCGGCAGTTAATTCAGAGCTCAGGGTTCACACTGATGACTAAAGACCAGTTCATCACAGTGCAGGTTTCTCCTAATAACGTTCATCACTCCCTCACCTGATGTTTCTGCCGTCTCTTGCGCTCTTGCTCAATCTTCTGCTGCTTCTCCAGTTTCTCTGTGATCCGAGCCTCACGCAGCGATTGCCGTTTACTGCGTTTGTAAGCCTTGGCATTCAGCGCAGTCTCCAGAGCAGTGTCCCTTCTCATACAGACCACGACTTCTTGCCGCAACTGGAAAAAGATTACACATATGGCTGATTAATTAAAGGTCATCTCAAGATAAATAGCTCAAAATCAAAAAGTTTCCTTAACACACGTATACAACAGCAAGCACACCCACCTGTCTCTGAAAGTTTAAGAGACGCAAGGCTTTCAGCTCTATTGTAGCTTTGGTCCTAAGGTCACCAGCTAATGACCCTGGAAGGTTCTCCAGCTCTTGGATCCTGTGTGCAATGCGTGCCTGGAGTCTGCTCAGAAAAATGCATATTAAAAATGAAATGGAGTTGCAAGTTAAACATTCCTTAAAGTAAAACTGGATATAGACATGGACATAGAGATTATTTATATATATATAGAATATCTATCTCTACATATCTACAACACCATGGTCCCCTGCACGTTAATGCCATATTTTGCTGGTATGCACGTTATGGCAGACTTCCATTTAAACTGAGCCCTCCAGGGCTACACGGTCGGTGCTGCTGGTGCTCCATCCAATCTTGCCCAGTCTTCCTTCCAGCCATGTGATTGGCTGAGCCACGATGTTGTCGACTCCCATGTGGGATTCATCACGACATGGCCCTCTACATTGACAGCACAGTGTTCCCTGAATGCAGAATGTCACTCTGCATGCGCAGTAACGTCATTGGCCAGAGCAGATGTGAATATCGAATACTAGGTTCACACCTATGCAGATTGCATTCGTTGCGTTTTCCCAGAGCGTTTTGCAGAGTGGTTTGTGTTTTTTCACACACATTGACACGTTTTTAATTTTTTTTTATGGATGTGTTCTTGTTGCTAGGTGGCGGTTTTTTGTCATACAGGAAAATGCACCAAAAATGAAAGTACCAAAAAAAGTACATGTGTTTTTCATATATTTTTGGATGCTATGCTATGGAAGTCTATGGAGCCAAAAATGCACCGTGCATTAAAAAAAAAAAAAAAAAAAAAAAAAAAAAAAAAAAAAAAAGTCCCTACACCTTTCCAAAAAAAAGCACCAGTAGAATCTGCATAGATGTGAATATGAGCAATAGGAACGAACGTTAAATGGACTGTAGCACATTTCTGCAAATGCACTGCAAAACGCATAGATGTGAACCTAGCCTTTTAAAGGCACAAGTTTAGGAGATATTCACTGTACCTGCAGGTAAGCCCTATGAGCTTTTCTGCGAGTACAAATTAGTTTCATACGGCTTAAGAGCATACATTTGTTTTTCAGTAAGCCCTTACTGATCCCTGTAGCTGTAGTCACCATGGAGTAATTCTTCCCCAAAATTTAGAGTAAAGAGCATGCTCGCCTACATTTCAGAAGCTCAGCTTCCCTTGTTGCCATCTCAAGTAACTCCGGTCCCCCTCTCGGCAAGGACTCTCTTTGTGAACACCAAGGAGAAGGAGCAGTGCAGAGGGGAGTGCTAAGAACCATCTTGAAAGACGCATACATATTCGCCAGCACACCAAGGATCTTGTACAGCAGTCTGAAGAAACGATTGCAATAAAACGTTTCTCCGGACTGCTGTGCATGATCCTTGGTGTGCTGGCAAATATGTATCTGTGATCGATCCAGTGTGCAGCTGGTGATCGCTGCAGCACCCACAACTGATGTGCCTATATTCAGGACGGTGTGCGATGGGAATATGAACTATTCTATTTTGAAAGACCTCATTTCTTCTGTAGAAACGGAGGAGGAATTGCTCCAAATGGGAAAGAAAACTAAAATCTCTAATTGGGAGAGGAGAGAACATCTTTGCACACCAACAAAAAAAGAAGGACAGCATGACCTAAGCAAACCCCAGAAATGGAGGGTGCAGATGCTCAAGTGTACTTCGTGAAACAAAGTAAGGTCTAAGGCACATTGATCTGAGAAATTGGAGACAGGCCAAGACTAAAGGGTGCCTGAAAGCTGAAGAGAGAATTATTACAAAGAAAGGTAGAGCCCCTTCTACAAGAATGTTGGAAAATTTAGATTGGTTGAAGCATTTTGTGCCCCGGTAGGAAAAGGCCCAGGCGCTACCCAAAGCATAGCCCTCTCCTGGTGGTAATCAGACCCCTTCATAGAAAAGAGAAGTTCTGTTCACATCATGCAAGGCATAAAGGAGCATGCACACGTTTTCGTCCCACCGAACTGCAGTTTTGGCACATGCAAAGACGACCATGTTAGCAGATGCATGGGTGTGCGATCAGGAATGGAACCACTTCCTCTTCATGTCCAAAAAGACCCCTAAAGGTCTTTGTGTCCCGTTATATGATGAGAAATACATTTATAGAGGACTGAGGATTTTTAAAACAAATACAGAAAACTACACTTTCATACTTGCTTGAAGTCTGCTTTAACCACTTCAGTACCGGGCACTCTTACCCCCTTCCTGCCCAGGCCAATTTTCAGCTTTCGGCGCTGTCACACTTTGAATGACAATTGCGCGGTCATGCAACACTGTAACCATATGAAATTTTTATCTTTTTTGGAGACAAATAGAGCTTTCTTTTGGTGTTATTTAATCAGCACTTGGCTCTTTATTTTTTTTGTTATTATATCACTCGCGCCACTGGGATATGAAATGGTTATTTTAGAGAGGGTAAGCCGCTAGTTCAAATAATAAATATGGATATTGCAAAAATCAAACCACCAAATATCTATTAATTTTTGCATTTTAGTATTGTCACACAGATACAAATCACGGGTAGGACGTTAATGCCCTCCACCATTGGGTTTAGCGCAGTTTTTACACTCTTGCAACATCTTTATTTTTTTTTTGCTGAACAAAAAGGACTAAACATTTTGAAAAAAAAACAAACATCTTTCTGATTTGCAAAATTT
This sequence comes from Pelophylax lessonae, assembly GCF_965119305.1. Taxonomy (NCBI): domain Eukaryota; kingdom Metazoa; phylum Chordata; class Amphibia; order Anura; family Ranidae; genus Pelophylax; species Pelophylax lessonae. The sequence continues at coordinate 600,733,461 of NC_138771.1, read as the reverse complement.
TATAACCCAAAAGTAATTTTTCTTCTTCGCTGATGTGCGCTGGTGAGGCTGCACTGATCATTGCCCTGATTATCAGTATATATTTGTCCTGTCAGCCTTGACAGCTATCAGCTCTCACACACAGAGGAAAAGAATGCCGATAACTGGCAAGTTTGTTTACATGTGATCAGCTGTGATTGGACCCCGCTGATCACATGGTAAAGGGCCGCAGTGTTTGGCCCTTTACCTCGATCTGTGATCACAGAGCGTGTGTGGAAGCAGTGTTCTGGGGAGGACATCCAAAGATGCCCTCCCAGAACAAGAGAGACCCGCTGTAGCAGTCTATCAACTATGGCGCAGTACTAAGGTGGTTGAAGCCTATTTATGGTCACCTTTACTATGGCACTATACACCTTGTTTTTTAAAGTTTCAAACAAACAATCTTTTTCCGTGTACCATTACATACAAATGGACTGAAACCTGCACAAATTGGAACTTACCGATATTCCCTCTCCTGCAGCACTTCCACTGGATCCAGGCCCCGGGGTTTCTGAATAGGAGTGATGCGGTTGGCTTTGGAGTGAAACTGGACCATCGGAGGAGGCTGAGCTGGCTGACCTGGTGACTGCGTCTGGGGTGGCATGACGGGTGAAGCGGCAGGAGGCACGGCAGGGGGTGCAGGTGAAGGCCGGCCAGTTGGCTGTGGGGGAATCAACTTCTGAGGTGCAGTGGCTGGGGCCGCAGCATTGGCCATGGGACCTGCAACACCACACAAAGCCCGAGCTATAAGGTAGCACAAAAATGCCATTTATCTAGCTGTTCGCCCAGCAGGACTAAATCAATATATCCAGCTGACATACCAACTATTTGGACATAAGAATTAATGCTGATACATAACATTATTTACTCCCAAACCAAAGTAACTGACCACTTTTTTTTTTTCCAACCCCCTTTAAGCTCTGTGCAGCAGAAGCCATAATGTTTTCTCTTTTTTTGTGTTGGCTGGGGAAAAGAAAAAACAAAGTGAAAACCTTACAATGCCCGTAAATGGTCCCATTACACGATGTTCTATATTTTGTAAAATGCAGGGAGACATTACTGACCTCCCGGGGGTGACAAGGAGCTTCTCTGGTGATCAATGCTGTCTGTTTAATACAGAGGCTATTTTTTAAAACCCGGATCATAAGGAAAATATGTCAGGATGACCTGCCCATGAATTCATCTCCACTCTGGCCCAGCAATCCAGTTTTCCTTTAGCACAGTGGTTCTCAACCCACTGCCCTCAGGACCCACTAACAGGCCAGGTTTGCAAGATGACTGAATTACATCACAGGTGATATTTTGCTGCTCAGCTCCCCAAGGTGATACTTAAAATCTGGCCTGTTAGTGGGTCCTGAGGACCGGAGTTGAGAACCACTGCTTTAGCAGATCCAATCAAAAGAAATGCAATAGGCTATTTACCATTTTGGAATAACCCACAGAGTAAAATAATGACCCATTGACTATTACCTGTGGTCCTGCAGTACTTCAAGCAACCTGCTCATGCATATCTGATCTCACACCAACACTCCACAGAGTATGCCCAGCCAGATCATTTCAAAACAGATCACAGGAGGTGATACATGCCAGTTTCCTTTTAGTAGGGATCAAGCTTTCACAACTACTTTAAATTGTCATTAGGGGAACTCTTTTTGGACAAGGTGTCAGGAAATGGATTGCGTTTATCCTGAGGTCCCAATTGAAAGTGGGACACTAACTCAGAGAGGCACAGAGGTTTTTGGACCATCTAAGGCAGGGGTCTTCAAACTATGGCCCTCCAGTTGTTCATGAACTACAATTCCCATCATGCCTAGTCACCTCTGTGAATGTCAGAGTTTTACAATGCCTCATGGGATGTGTAGTTCCACAACACCTTGAGGGCCGTAGTGAGGATCCCTGGGCTAAAAGCATTTCACTGCAACTACAGCAGGATCACCCTCCAATGCCAGACACAGCTGTGTGATCAGAAGGCTAGATGGACAGAAACAGAAATCCTTTGGTAAGTAGAAGTGTTACCATATATGTATTTCAACTGTCTGTCTACTTAGCAGATCTGCTCATCTGCAAGCATTAAAAATACCCCTCTAAAAACTTTAGAGCAATAGCCTTGCTTTTGTCTGATTCTTGTGACACACACAAAATTGAGGGACTCTGTCTATACTGCTGTATGGGTATAAATAAAAATGCCTGAAACCAAAAATGTATTCATTCATTTATTTTTCTTTTTAACAAATCCATAGCTGCATTGCTAAGATTTTACACTGCCTTGGGTTTGACTTTTCAAAGTGCCCCTATCAAGTGCTGTCCATGTTACCTTCAGGCCAGGGTTTAGGAGGAGCCCCTGGGGGGTGCCCTGGCATCCCAGGAGGAGCTCCAGAGGGTCCTGGGGGTGGCATGGCAGGTCCTGCCATTCCTGTAAAAGATAACAGAATACTTTAGTGAAAAAGCACATAGACACACATAAGGAAAGCAAAGGAGACAATGGTTCCAACCAAAAGGAGGTTTCCCGATTTGCTAACCAGCGCTAGAAATAGATCTGACAGGAAGCAAGTATTGGACAACAGTCCTATTACCCTAGATTACAGTGCTTCCGGAAAGTATTCACAGCGCTTCACTTTTTCCACATTTTGTTAAAATTACAGCCTTATTCCAAAATGGATTCAATTCATTATTTTCCTCAAAATTCTACAACCAATACCCCATAATGACAACATGAATGAAGTTGGTTTGAAATCTTTGCAAATTTATAAAAAAAAAAAAAAATTACGTACCTTAGTATTTACAGCCAGAGACAGTACAAAAAATCTGGCGACGGATGCCCTGGGCGGCACCATTTAGTAGAGGAAGGGGGGCGCAGCGCAGCACAGGTGAAATGTGTGTGAATACTAACACACCGGGCGGTCAAGCGAGCGGCCGCTAATTGCTCTAACGAAGTGAGACCTTCACTTCCCTGTCAGGCGGGTATCTCCACTGACAGGGAAGTGAAGGGCTCACTTTGTTACAGGCAGCCATTAGCGGCCGCTCACCAGCCCGCCTCGTGTGTTAGTTCATACCAGGGGCGGACTGACCCATCTGACTGAGTGCCCGGGACCAGTGGGGGGCCCCATGAGAGGCTCCTGGGGATGAAGTCAGTGCCGGATCAACGTCCGGCATTGTGCTCCACTCAGTGAAGATTCCTGTCAGGCTGCCTTCAGTTCTCCGAATTCCCTGCCTGCCTCCTCTCTCCCTGCCCGCCTCGATGACCCTCTTGCTTGCTAGGACCGGCACTGCTCACGAGTACGGACACAGCTTGGTCGGCTTGGAATGGCACTACTCCCGGTTTTGAACATTGGCGTCTATAGGAAATCTTGGTCAACTTGACATAGCACTGCTGCCGGTTTTTAACATTGGCGTCAATGGGAAATCTCAGTCAGCTTGGCATGGCACTGCTCCCTGTCTAACATTGGCATCTATAGGAAATCTTGGTCAGCTTGACATGGCACTGCTCCTTGTTTTTAACATTGGCATCTATGGGAAATATTGGTTTTGAAATGACACTGACTTTTTCTTTATACCACGGGGGCGGTTTGCCATCTTCGCCCTGGGCACCAGATGACCTTGTCCCGGCACGGTTTACAGCCTTTGCCATGACACTCAAAATTGAGCTCAGGTACATCCCATTTCCACTGATCATCCTTGAGATGTTTCTACAACTTGACTGGAGTCCACCTGTGGTAAATTCAGTTGATTGGAAATAATTTGGAAAGGCACATACCGGTCTATGTAAGGTCCCACAGTTAACAGTGGATGTCAGAGCACAAACCAAACCATGATGTCTAAGGAATGGTCTGTAGACAGACCCCCAAGACAGGATTGTATCGAGGCACAGATCTGGGGAAGGGTACAGAACAATTTCTGCAGCGCTGAAGGTCCCAATGAGCACAGTGGCCTCCATCATCCGTAAAAGGAAGAAGTTTGGAATCACCAGGACTCTTCCTAGAGCGGACCACCTGGCCAAACAGAGATCAGAGGAGAGGGGCCTTAGTCAAGGATGTGACCAAGAACCCGATGGTCACTGACAGAGCTTCAGCGTTTCTCTGTGGAGAGAGGAGAACCTTCCAGAAGAAGAATCATCTCTGCAGAACTCCACCAATCAGACCTGTATGGTAGAGTAGCCAGACGGAAGCCACTACTCAGCAAAAGGCACATGACAGTTTGCCAAAAGGCACCTAAAGGACTCTCAGACCATGAGAAAAAAAATGAATTTGGTCTGATAAACAAAGATTGAACTCTTTGGCCTGAATGGCAAGTGTCATGTTTGGAGGAAACCAGGCACTGCTCATCACCTGGCCAATACTATCCCTACAGTGAAGCATGGTGGTGGCAATATCATTCTGGGGGATGTTTTTCAGTGGCAGCAACTGGGAGACTAGTCAGGATCGAGGGAAAGATAAATGCAGCAATGTACAGAGACATCCTTGATGAAAATCTGCTCCAGAGCACTGTGTACCTCAGAATGGGGCAAAGGGTCATCTTTCAATAGAACAATGACCCTAAGCACACAGCTAAGATAACAACGAAGTGGCTACCGGACAACTCTGTGAATGTCCTTCAGTGGCCCAGCCAGAGCCCAGACTTAATCCTGATTGAACATCTTTGGAGAGATCTGAAAATGGCTGTGGATTGACGCTCCCCATCCAACCTGATGGAGCTTAAAGAGGTCCTGCCAAGAAGCATGGGAGAAAATGCCCAAAAATAGATGTGCCAAGCTTGTAGCATCATACTCAAAAAGACTTGAGGCTGCAATTGGTGCCAAATGTGCTTCACCAAAGTGTTGAGCAAAGGCTGTGAATATTTACAGTATGTACATGGGATCTTTTTCGTTTTTTACTTTTATTAAATTTGCAAAGATTTCAAACAAACTTCTTTCATGTTGTCATTATGGGGTATTGTTTGTAGAATTTTGAAGAAAATAATGAAATGAATCCATTTTGGAATAAGGCTGTAAAATAATGCGGAAAAAGTGAAGCGATGTGAATACTGTATAGAAGAATTGTGTCCTTACCATGAGGTCTGTTGTAGCTGGGTGGCACAGGTCCCGAGGCAGGTACTGGGCCAGTCCCAGAGGCTGCAGGTGGAGGTAGTGTTGGCATCTGTTGTTGCATGCCCGGCATGGGCCTTTTGCCTTGCACAGCCATCTGTAAGTGGTCAGGTAATGGTTGACCCCTGGCCAGCATCTTGTATGCCATTATCTGTGCTCGTAACTGATGCAACTGATTCTGGTTAAAAGGGGTCGGACTGCGGGTCGCCTGCTGCTGTTGTTGCTGCTGCTGCTGCTGCTGCTGCTGTTGTTGCTGCTGCTGTTGCTGCTGAGGGTCTGGGTTCTCCATGTTCACCCCTCCTGAGTTAGAGGGGATTGGAGGTCCAGGTGGTGGGCCATTCGAGGGCACTGGGCTTGGGACATGCTCCGAGCTGCCCAATGGAGACGGGTAACCTAAAAAGACAACAATGAATATTTGCCAAAAAAAAATACCAAAACATAATAACAGTCTGACAGTCTAATAAAAGGATTCTCGCTGTAGAAAGCATAGTTCACCTGGCCGCACTCTTGTCAGTAAGGTGATGTAAGAGCATTTCCAATAAGACTTGCATCTTATTGGTCAACATATACCCCTAACCTCACCCATTGAATGTATTGAAAAAATAGCATCACTACTATAAGGAGGTGCAAAGTCTTTGGGCTTGAAGTAAAACCATACTCACCTTCAGTCCCAAGATGTGGTGTCCCACTGTACACGGGGCAGACAGATGGGTAAGTAACTAATGCAGAGGAGACAACGCCTGTCTCTTCTGCCTATTCACCCATTTTTGTGTTTTAGCATAAAGTTCCACTCTAAGCTGGCCATAGTCCGTTTGTTTCTTTTTGTTCAGCCAATGGGCTGAACGGAATATAATAAAGGCACAAATTCCCTTATCCATAGCGAGGCGGACGTACACGTAGATTGAAATTCAGCAAGATCCTGTTGAAGTGGGCAAATTTCAATCCAATTATGGCCATCTTTACTATATAGAATATCTGTAATCACCTTAGTGTGCTCCTGGGCCTCCAAATGAAGAGGAGTCAGATGAGATGGTTGAGGATTCTCAAATCCAGCAAGTCTGGCATCTTAGCACTACATACAGCATTGTTGGCGATTGGTGCAGAGGTGAACAACTGCAGCAGAATAGGGCCCAGGGCTTAGTTTAGCAGTTATCTTAAAGGGGAATTAAAGCGTAAATGTGAGCAGGTATGATATTTAGCACAGAAAAAGACATCCTATGTCTCTTCTGCAACAGCTTACCGGTCTTCTTTAACAGCACAGGCTGGAACAGCTCACCTGTCTTCTTTACAGTAATCACTGGCCGGCACAACTTACTGGTCTTCTTTGCAATGTACACTGGTCTGCATATGTGCATCACAGGGTACATTTTTGGCATGGTGCTGGGATGAATGACGTCTTCCCAGAAAAGAGAATACCACTTGTCGAAGTACAGTCTATACACTTGCCGACTGCGGCTTGTACATATACTGTGACAGTGCAGTGCGGGCCGACTGTGCAGAATCACGCACATATGCGATTCTGCATTTCCAGGTAGGGGGTGCACACACCTGCCCGCCTGCTCTGCGATTGGTCACAGCACATGCTGATCACCGGGTCCTGGCCAGTGATTGGCAATCAGCTCTGGGCTTAACAGAACAAAGTCCAGTGACAGGTGATCTCGTTTTTTCATTCCCTGCTAAGCAGGAAACAAACACAACTAGCCCCCCAGTAAAAGCAGCACACCATTCACACATAAAAATGTATTAGGCACATATTGAACCCCTTTATCACCCTACCTGTTAACCCCTTCCTACTCAGTGTCATTGGTACAGTGACTGTGCATATTAGGAGCACTAATCCCTGTACACCACAAAGTGTCAGATTGCGCGCCTTCCGACTATAAGTCGCTGAGCACTATTACTCGACATTACTAGTAGAAATAAAAATTCCAGTATAGATCCCATAGTTTGTAGACGCTATAACTTTCATGCAAACCAATCAGTATACACTTAATGGGATTTTTTTTTTCTTACCAAAGACATGTAGCAGAATACATTTTGGCCAAAATTTATGAAGAAATTTTTTTTTTTTTTTAATTTTTTTAAGGGATATGTTTTATAAAGGAAAGGAATTGGCAGCACTCCAGGTTGAGTCAAAGTCCAGATTTATTGACTGGACATCCAAATATGACAATCGTGACAAGGTAGACGCGTTTCACACACTGACTTTGTGCTTAATCATTACCATAGGCAACAGTCACGATTGTCATATTTGGATGTCCAATCAATAAATCTGGATTTTGACTCAACCTGGAGTGCTGCCAATTCCTTTTCCTTTATCAAGTTTTCACGGAGGCGAGCCGGGACATGCACCGGTGTGAGTCTTTAGGCAATTACACCACCTTGAGCAGTGAGTTCTTGTCTCTTCAATAGGATATGTTTTATAGCGGAAAATAAAAAAAAAAAATAGTAAGTTTTCTAAATTGTCTGTCTTTTTTTCGTTTATAGACCAAAAATTAAAAAAAAACCCAGTGGTGATCAAAATATCACCAAAAAAGAAAAAAAAAATGCTCCATTTGTGGGGAAAAAAATTACATACATTTTGTTTGGGTACAGCGCTGCATGACCATGCAATTATCAGTTAAAATAACAGTGCCAAAAAGCAAAAAATGACCTGGTCATGAGGAGGGGTAAATCTCCCACCTTCTCTCCACCACTAGGTTGTACCTGGAGCATAAAGCTGCTCTTCAACGACACACAGAGTATGAGAACTCCTTCCCACCCACATAACATTAGGTATACCTTGAGAGTGCTGATCCATTGGACTTGGTGGGGGTCCCATACCAGAATGTCCTCCAGGCCTCATTGTCATCCCTTTCATCTGGCTATACCGTGGGTCTTCTGGCATTGTCTTCTCGTGTATGGAATCCATCGGCTAAGAAAAAAAAAAAAAAAACAGGTTGACCTAAGACAATGAGGAACCTGCAGGCTCCCTCTATTAAGCACAGTAAGGGGTCGGGTAGATTAAAATCAGTGGGGGGGGGGGGGGGGGGTTACTGGTGTGGCACGGGCTGTGAAAAAGGAAAGGAGAAGTTAGTAGAAAAAGGGGATAGCGGGGGGTTGAGAGGTAATAGAGTGTGAGGGGGGGGGGGGGCTAGAGCAGGAGGTATCTGATCACAGGAATGAACAATATTCTTGGGTAAGTCTAAAGTCCACCTAGAAGAATCGGATTTGTGGAAATTTTCCTTCATGGTTGTAAAGGAGAGAGGTAAGGTCCTGCATATGCATGGTGTCCTCAATTCTGTAGAACCATTAAAGTCTGCTTCCTTTAATAGGGTGACAACGCAGCTTCCCTCTTTATATAAATCACTGCTCTGCCACCATTACGTAGCTCCCATCAGCCTATATTGAGAAGCAATGACGTCGGGGGGGGGGTTATGTCAATCGACATGTAGGGCACACTACTCTGATCTTGTTAAACATGCCAAAACACGACTCCTTTCAGCAGGCATGACTACCAAAATCATGGAAATGTACAGTAGCACCCTATGGGACAAGCAGTAGCTACCACAGGTATTGGACACGACAAGCTACATTAGGAGTAAGGAGCATATTAATGCTAAAAATGTATTTCAAGTGGGACTTTAATGGGGTTTAAAAAGGTATTAAACTCAAAACCAAAAATGTATACCAATCATTAGATGTGGTGGCTGCATTTGTTTTTATTTTTGGGTTTGCAAATCTTTACTTCACAGGTTTAGTTGTACTTTAGAAATGAACAATGCAAAATTAAACTTGCATACACAGAAGTTTATTATTTTAAAAAATTTCCAAAAGATTGATATAATAAAAAAGGCTCTACAAATGCCACGAGAGATTCTCACCTTGTGCATCTGATGCATGTTCTCTGCCGGATATCCGCTAGGACCCTGGGGAGGGATAGGAGGCCCGGGGCTTGGTCCCATCATACTGTGCGCTGATCCAGGAGATGGCCCAGGGCTAGGGCCTAGCATAGCACCAGGAGAAGGCCCTGGCCCGGGGGACTGCACAGGCCTAGGGGTGCCCCCCACAGGCGGATCGGGGGTGGACATTGCTTTTTGGAAGAGATTCAGTCAGTTCCAATCTGTGAAAGAAGAAAAATACTCATCAGTGCTAAAGGAAAAAAAAGAAAGAAGGAACTACAGTATAACTGTTTTAATGCAACATCTAAGTAAAATAGATCCTTCTGAGCTAAAATTTGCCCTTTTTTCTGAACTTGGTGTTTACAGGAGTTGGATTTCATAAAATAAAGTAGGCCATAGACAGTCAATGTTGATTGAGAAAGCCCTCCCGCAGCACTACTGTGTTCTGCCGACAGAACACAATGGTTACCAATAGTGGCTATAGGTGCCGGCAGTATCAGCATGCAAAAAAATCCAACAGGCTGGTTGTAATAAAGTAGATTGAAGGATTGATATCAGTACAACCAGCCTGCCCATAGATGAATCAAATCTCAGCTGTTCCCTGCTGAACCATCCGAGATTCAATCCATCTATGACCGGCCTAAAGTGGATGTAAACCCTCACATATACCAGTGAAGTGAACAGCCTCAGATGATACACAGGGATGAGACAAATCTCCCTATGTAAGTTTCACATGTATATCTGCTGTCTTCAGCTTTCTATATTCTTTAGAAAGTGCACATCCTTTTAGAGATTTTTCTTCCAGTTTTTAGCAGTGGGAGGGGAGTCTGGGCATACACTGTGTGTGAGCTGATTGGAGGAAAGGGACAACCCCCCCCCCACATAGGAACAAAGAAACTTGCAGAGCTGTGCTGTGAATAGACAAGCTCTCTGCTTAAAATGTCTCTAAGCTACCTCCCCGACACGAATTTCCAGCTGCTTTTATCTCCTGAGTTGAAGAGCTTATCGGAAGTTATCATGCTGATAACTGAGGAACAGAGTAGCTGAAAGAAACAGTACTTAGGGCTTTGGAGAGAGATAAGTAAACACTACAGATAGATGTGCCCAGGTCAGATTTCATGAATCAGGTTTACATCCACTTTAGTATTTAAAGTGTTATGGTTTTGCACAGAGCAGCCCCCATGCGCTTTCTCTGGTCCTTCGCTGGCCCCTCCCTCCTGCCAGGTTCCCCCACAGCAAACAGGGAACACCCAAGCTGAGCCGCCGCTCTGTGTGTCCATTTACACACAAAGCCACGACTCGGTCCCACCCCTCTGTCAGATTGGCTCTGATTGACAGCAGCAGGAACCAATGGCTCCCACTGCTGCCAAAAGCCAATCAGGAGTGCGAGTGCCCATAAATTCAAAAGGCTCTCCTGGACATCTCTGGACTGAGAAGGGGCTTAGGTAAGTATAAGGGGGGGGGGCAGGTGAATTCAGAGGGTTTTTTTACCTTCTTGCATAAAAACCTTGTGTATTTACAACCTCTTTAAGAGATCACCCACAGAGTGCTTTGTTTTCATGGAGTCGGCCAACTTCAAGATTTGCAGCATGAGAAGGAGCAGTAAAGCATAACCATTGCAAAGCAAGACGCAGAGCCTGACTATGTACATGTGCATGGTAGAATTATTAAATAAAAATAAATAAATCCATCAAAAACACACTGACATCAGCCGGTTTAAACCACAACAGATCATTGAAAAGACCATACTTTCCGTTCAAGTATCAGAAATCAGAAAGTTCCTCTAAAACACAAAATGTGTGGTTTGTGCCGTAACCACAACAGAGAAGAGGAGGGTAAGCCACATCCCAGCGGCAGACTTCTCCATTTCACCCCGGTCACAGCCGACAAGAATGGTGGTCGGATTTGGGTTTACATAACGTCACTCCATCAGCACCTGACTGTCACTTTACTTTGCAATGGACTAAAATGTGCAGAATTACATTTTTTATATATTATTTTTCAAAAAACATATAAGCCTTTTGATATACAGTTTTCATTTTTAAAAAACTGGTATGTTTTTATTATAGACTGAAATGTGCGCAAATATACAAAAAAATAAATAAATTATATATCACATTTAATAAATCCATTTTAGTAACTGATTCTGACAGTTACCCTACTAACTAAAGCGTCACCACTCTCTCAATCAACTATTTTTAATCCTTATGCTGCTAGTATTTGTGAACTTGCTTTAAACTTTTTTTTTTTTTTTTTACACATTTCTTTAATTCCTTCCTAGCCAAATAAAAAAAAAAAAAAAAAAAAAAAAAATTTAAAATAGCATTTTTTGGTTTGTGATGCTAAGATGGGGTGTAGTTCTGCTTTGGAGCCTGAAGGTGGTAGTGTTTACCCGTAGGCTTTCATTTTTGTCAAAGCCTTCAGTTTGCATGAGAAGACTCCATCAGTTGTGGTTGTATGCTCTAGAGCAGTGCTCCCCAACCTTACCGCCGCAGACCGGTCAACGTTTGATAATTTTTCCGTGGCCCGCTGAGGGGGGGGGGGGGGGGACGTCAATGCAGAGTGCCACAGCGTGCCCCCAGTCAATGCAGAGTGCCACAGTGTGCCCCCAGTCAACGCAGAGTGACACAGCGTGCCCCCAGTCAACGCAGAGTGACACAGCGTGCCCCCAGTCAACGCAGAGTGACACAGCGTGCCCCCAGTCAACGCAGAGTGACACAGCGCACTTACCTGATTTGCAGCGGCGACTTCTCCTCAGTCTCCCCTCGTCTCCTCACTCCTCCTCCTTGGCCAATGGCATGGGTTCACCTTTCGCCCAATCAGGAAACGGGTCTCGGACCCGCTTCCTGATTGACCAGGAGGAGGATCCGTGTGACTATAGCAAATATTCATTCGCTATTGTCACACAAATGGGTGGGCTCAGGGCGCACTGCTCTGCGCCCCGGGTTCACCCTTTTCTGAAAACATTTTTTTTTTCTAAAATGGAAATAATGTAATGTTCTTTGGGCGGACCGGTACCGGTCAGCGGCCCGGGGGTTGGGGATCACTGCTCTAGAGAACCACTTTAATTTGATCCAGAACATCAGGGGACACCTGTCATCAGCGACAGCCAGGACGGAGAGCAGACATGCAAAATATTCGCAGCTTGCCCTTACATAGGAGGATGTTTTATATCCTCAAGTACAATGCTGGGGAACATTATTGAACAAGGGTCAGCTGTCATTAAAGTACTTTAGTCACCTCGCGTCCTTGTCCAAGAATCTCCTGTTCTTGGGAAACAACTGTCCAGCTTTTTCTGAGGAGTAGGGAGCCTTCAGTCATCCTGATTGGCTGGGCTGGGATGAAGCAAGACTGTACATTTCGTTGCACATATAAAGAGAGTAGGGTTCCTCCAGAGGTAGCAAGGGGTTCCCTGAGCTTTGGCTGAGGGTCAACACCATTTCGGCAAAGCCAGCCATATGGCACCAATGATCGTTCTAGCGGTCTAGAAAGGTGTGAATCTGGCCACTACTATAGTGGGAAATTCTCCTCACTGAAGCACCAATGTACAGAGCATTTTTTTCACTGACCAATTATGAATTCGTTTTAGCATGGGTTCCCAAAGACCTGCAAATTACTTCAAGGGGTAAAAACTTGGGGAAAAGGATGATCTAGGGCAGTGGTCTCTAAAGTGTGGTCTGGGGGCCAGATGCAGCCCTTTGCTTGTTTTTATCCGGCCCTTGGGGAACTATTTTCATCCACTCATACCAACAATAGGGCCCAATTCCTTCCAATGGCACAAACGATGGGGCCCAAAGACACAGACGGATGGGGCCCAAAGACACAGACGGATGGGGCCCAAAGACACAAACCGATGGGGCCCAAAGACACAAACCGATGGGGCCCAAAGACACAAACCGATGGGGCCCAAAGACACAAACCGATGGGGCCCAAAGACACAAACCGATGGGGCCCAAAGACACAAACCGATGGGGCCCAAAGACACAAACCGATGGGGCCCAAAGACACAAACCGATGGGGCCCAAAGACACAAACCGATGGGGCCCAAAGACACAAACCGATGGGGCCCAAAGACACAAACGATGGGGCCCAATTCCTCCCACTGACAATGATGGAGCCCAAAGACAAAACTATGGGGTCCAATTTCTCCCACTGACAATAATGGGGCACTGGTCACTCCACTGATCCCAAAGATGGTGCATTGTTTATTCCCACTAACGTTGGGATGTTTTCTACTCCTAATAGCTACAGTCTGGCTCCCCCTTAGGTCTGAAGGACAGGAAACTGGCCTTTTGTTTAGAAAGTACGGAGACCCCAGAACTAGGGCATACACTTGGTTAAAAATGCTAACAGGTGACTTTTCCAACAAACATCTTGTATTCTGGGGAAAATATTAAAATGTGAAATGTAAATTTAGCACAGTATTCGTTATTTTATTTTCCTAAATTTAAGTGCAAGCAGTGCGAGTACCACTGCCCCAGAAGAACAACAAGCTACTGAATCCTGCTTACAAAGCCAGATTCTCCATTGCCAAATCCATCACATTACAACAGAACTTAAGTCAAAGTTCCCCCTTAAAACAGGGAGATGAAGCGTGCTGTGAGGCGACTGCAGGGACCGCGGAGAGAAATGTGCGAGATTCGTGCTCCACATATTGCAGATACATATTTATCCTGACAAATGCCTTCCTCTATCAGGAGACGCGGACTATGAATGTGCACCCTGCAGTTCTAGAATAATAACGGCTAGAATTAGTCCTTCAAGTCTGGCGTACAGTGAGGAAGACAATAAGAAGAATGATGATCAGCGGCATAATCACACGCAGGATCAAGACTGCGCTCCACGCACGCTCTCCTAACGAGGCACAGCATAGTGCAAAGACTAAAGGGGGACTGTCAGGACAGAACCGGGGGGCACTGCCAACGCCAACCTGTCCTTAAAGGGCAGAAAGCTCTGGGGCCACCATCCTTCATTCTCTACCTAGTCCCCCCCCACCCGACACAGAACAAGCGGCCAGTAAAGTCGAACGTTGCCGCTTCTCCCCAAATGCAGATAAAATGGAAAGCCTCTGTGTGCCCTTTGCTTTAAAGCAATATTAAACCCAACAATGTATTCCATTGCAGATTATCAATCACTGGATGTGGTGGCTGCATTACTTTTTTTTTTTAGGCTTCTTTCCTCAGTTTTCACCTGATGATCTGGCCAGCAACACACCTCCTGCAGGAGAGTGCTTTGTTCTGGATGAGAGAGCACAGGAGGCACGGCAGCATTGTCTCTGATTAGATGCGAGAACATGCAAATGCGGTGTTCCTGTGATTAGCTTACATGAGAAAGCCCCATTGGAAGCAATGGGAGGCTGCCACGCTCTCATGACCACTCGCATTGCATCCAGGGCCAATCACTCGCATGTGGCCCCTGCATAAGCAATTACATGAGAGTGGCTGTGATTAGCTTAAATGAGAAAGCCCCAATGAAAGCAATGGGAGGTTGCCAGGCTCTTGCGGCCACTCGCATTGCATCCAGGCCAATCACTTGCATAAGCAATTACATGAGAGTGGCTGGGATTGGCTGCAAGAGCCAGAAGCTTCCAATTGCTTTCAGTGGGGCTCGCCCATGTAGCTAATCGCAGGAACCCACGTTGGGGTTCTGACATTAATCGGAGGCAGGGGGCACTTGCAGTTGTGAATGCACCCTTACACAAGCATATTCCATTGTTGTCACCATCAGGACAATCAGCTTGAAAAATGCCATGCAATACTTCCTGCCAGACTTTTAATGGGATGCTGATTAAACACCCCCCCTCCCCCCCTTTGCGTGTTGGTGTCACCATTTTTATATATACTGACTATGATGGAAGTTACTTATTGTCAGGGCTTTTTTTCAGCTGGAACTTGGAGGAACTCAGTTCCATCGCTTTTGGCTCAGACCCTCTGTTCCTTGCTCACCACTATCACTTGTAAACACAGGGTCGTGGGTGAGTTCCTGCACCTTTTTTCTGAGAAAAAAAGCCCTGCTTATTGTACTTGATATAGCCATTTTATATTGTTTTCGTTTTTACTTGACAACTCAATAAAATAGAATGAAAAACAGAAAAATACCATGCAGATACACTAGATTGCCAAAAGTATTGGGACACCGGCCTTTACAAGCAACTTTAATGGCCTCCCAGTCTTAGTATGTAGGTTCAATATTGAGTTGGCCAACCCTTTGCACTCTTCTGGGAAGGAGGAGATGAAGGGGTTAATGTACAGGTCACAGACACTGGGAGGATGCAGATGATTGGGGGGGGTGTAACTAAGGGTGTTAAGATACATGTCTAATACAGGACAGGATGGAGATCAGTAATGTAAGGAAGGAGGGGAGGTCAAAGGATTAAAAAAACAATCCCGCAATCAAACCCCTCTACTTAAATCTGTTGCTGATACAGGGTAAATGAATGACATATTTCAATAACATGGTACAGAGCCGCTCGGTTTGGCTCTGTACACTGAGTCTGTGAACCAAGACATGGAGGTCTCCTTGGTTCACTGCCACCAATGGGCTTGTTGGCCTCCCAAGAGTGATTTCTGAAGTGTGTATCTAATCTAACCAGCACTCCAAAAATAAGACATCCAACACTCTGTTTAATGGGACAATAGGGAGGTGGTTAAAGAGGATCTAGATTCTGAAAGAGAACAAAGGACTAGTCACCAAAATTTATTTTGATCTTCCTCCAGCTGATCTTTTCCTTGTTAATGACTTACCATGCCCTGTTCTGCACAGTTTCTCTGTGATGGCTGCAACCTTGGTAGAGGCAGAGCTTTGCTTCCTTTTTTCCACAGTTGTGGCTTCACCAAATCTTCACTCCAAACCTAGTAAGACTATCAGTCAAAGGCAGCAGTGCCTTATGTGATCTCACACAGCTATGAAGCCGAGAGCACACTCACATGCCAAGAACCATACTGCTAATTTTCAGGAGGAATATCAGACAAAAGATATGTTTTCCAGGGTTAATATTTATGATGAGTGTTCCCTATAACAGCAAATCCTCACTTTTTGAATTTAATACTAATTTAGATACATACAACCATATACGCTGGTTTAAACCCTGCCAACCTGTAGCCCTCCGCACCGCCCCCTCAGGGGGCCCTCCCACCACATACACCTGTTTTAGATCAGTCAATCCATCCTCATAAACTCAGATATAAAAAGCCATCCCTCCCACAACCATTTAGGCATTCCTCACTCACAGGAGGAGAGGGACACACACTCTGCAATCGGCCTGACATTTCCCAAGAGGTAATTTTTGAAATATAAAAACTTTTGAAGATACTTATAGATAGATGCATTCTCTGGTCTGACTTTCTTTTCTAGAAGTACAGACTATAATCATGCACCAAATTTGTTGTATGAACAAATATATACTTACCTACTGACATATAACTTTATATTTAAAATAGATGTCTCCTCTGTCTCTTTGGAAACTATATGGCCATTGAAAATATCTTGCAAGTGTGATTATTTGATCTGTCCTACCCTCCAAAGCCTCCTTTCTTGACAACACACCTGTATAAGGTAGGCATCCCTTTGAGAGCATGAATGTATTTTGCAAAGGGAACAACTTATATCTTGCAAGATGATATATATCTGGTTTTATTTTTTATTTATTTAATTTTTATTTTTTAATCCACATTCCTATTACAATGCTTAAATGAATACTCAATACCTAGGAATATGTAAATTTAAAATCCTACAAACCTGATTTAAACTTCAAATAAGTTAAGAGATACATCTCTTCATACTGTTATTCTCTAACTAAGAAAGTATGTTACCAATAAATAAGAATACAACATTTATATTTTCTAACTCAATTTTTCTAGAATGGCGGACTGAATAAGCTGGTGTTCTTCTTTTGGGTATGGACCCCTTGTAGTGACTCAGTGCTTCCGTCCCACGTCTCTGTCCCTATCTCGGCTTCCTATCCAGTACTGACTCACCCATCTCTCTCTTTCCCTATCTTGGATTGAGTAGGAATGGTTTGAATCCTCAGTACAAACCCCCATATACATCTCCCGGCATGTGATTCTGGGGAAGGCTAAAACGATCAAGTTTTTAAATACGACTCTTTACAGATCGAATGACCAAAAAAAAGACATGGTATGTATATGATGAGATATGGTGAATAATATACAACTAAAAACAAATGATACATAACTTTAAGTTGTACCATGACATAAAATTAACATTTTTGTTTCTGTCTTTGTAGAACAATGTAAAATAGTTATAAAACAATCAATTGGAACCAAGGTCTAAAAATACCCCTGAAGAAGAGTATAATTGAAACGCGTAGGGTCTTCAAAACCACATTACAGGTTCCTCCATGTCTAAATAATCATTGGATCTACCAATATAAAGAGTCGCTCAATTTTTAACGTTGTCTTTCTAAATTGTGCAATTGTGTAATATTTTTGGCCCTTTTGCCAATTAATGTATATATATATTTTTTATTGTGTTTACAACAAATAAACCTTTTTCTTTGGTTATACCAACCTGTGTCGTTACCCGTCATAGTCCCAATCTGGGGGATATTATCCATATTTATGCTTTATATTAGCAATCAGCAAGGTGTCCTATTCTCTGCCCTTTTTGTGTAGTTGAGGTACGTAAAATACAGGGTCTATGACGTACAGCACATCACAGTCCTCCCACAGTCCCAAGAACAGGCAAGGATGGAACAGCAGCCTACAAAGTGCTAAGGCTAAGGATTTCAAAGGCTGGCCAAATCCTGTGCACTGTGTACCCACAGCTCTATACAGCAGGGGTGATCATTCTGTGGCCCGCCATCTTAAACCAGAGATGTGTATGCCCATGCTCTGGGATGGTGGGTCAGTAAGTCCATATTGCAATCAAGGGGTTGCTGAGCCACCATCCCAGGGCATCAGAGTGCATGGAGCCGGCAGCAGATGGAGCCGCATAAGTTGATGCTTCCTCTGTAGGGCCGGCTCCTGTCCTAGGTGGAGTGATACCAAGTGCACTTCGCCTGGGACCTTTCTAGCTACCTAGAGATTGATGCCAGCAGAAGCTGGAAGAGGAAAAGGCCGGTGTATTAAACATCACATACACTGCACTTTTGCAATGGGCATATTAGCCCTTTAAGAAGGTTGAGCACCCCTTCTATACAGGATCTGGACGGCTCGGTTCACACTGGGGCGACTTGTCAGACAAGTCGCACCCCATTCAGTGCGATAGAATGGTTCTAATCAGAGCAACTCAAATCGCTCAGACTTGGAAAAAGGTTCCTGCACTACTTGGGGGCGACTTCAGGGTGGCTGGCATTGGCTTCTAATAAAAAAGTTGTTTTTAAGATGCGCTGTACGGGGCGGCTTCAGAGTCAAGACACTTTGAAGCCGCCCCAATGTGAACAGAGACGAAAGCACTAGAAGAGTAAAGCCCCGTACACATGCACTGATTGTCGGCCGAACGATCGGCCGTCTTTTGTCCAGTGCTGTCGTGTTGGTTGAAAAGTGCTCAAGACTGCACACGAATTTTGTCGGCCAACAACAACCAACTTCAGAAGTGATTTCATGTGCTGGTTAACTTTCGTGTGTTTTTTCTTCTCTGAGCATGCCCAGTCTTGCTCATCTGACTTGTCAGCCGAAATCTGTACCGACTGACGAACAATCGGCCGTTCTGGTGTTGGCCAACAAAAATGTTATAGCATGCAGACCAGATTTTGTTCGGCCGAAAAGTCGCAGTCGGTTGTCGGAAGCATCATACTAACAAGCCGACAATCGGCCGATCGGACGTTGGCCGAATATTTACGGCCGACAAGCGGTACGTGTGTTCGGGCCTTAACACCTGATTTTCTGACTCTCTCCCTCTGCAGTTCTAATCACATTTAATGAGAGGAAGCATACAATTTTTACAATTTTCATTTACCCAGTACAGTATTTGTCCGAAAAAAAAGAAAAAAACACACCAAAGGCCAAGACCACACGCATGCTCAGAAAAAGAAATGCATTACATCACTTCCAAATATGTATTCTGTCACATGAGAATTTTCGTAACATCTACATTTTTGATGAGACTAGCATGCAAAAAAAAAAAAAACAGAATAATTTGTCCAATACTCTCATCGAGTGTACATGGGGGAATCCCTCCCGCAGAGCCATTGTGTTCTCCCAGCAGGGAGGAGCCGTCCCTGCAGGGAGAACACAGTAATTACTGCTAGCAGCGATAACAGCCGCTGGCTATAATCGTATGTAAAATCCGACAGACTGGTTATACCCAACTTCATTGATCGATCAATCAACTTGGGTACATTTAGCTTGCCCATACATGGTTCGAATCTCGGCTGGTCCCTGCTGAACTGAATGGAGATTCGAACCATCTATGGCAATCTTTAGAGGTTGGTCACTGCTCAAGGAACCCCTACAAACTTTTTGGAGGAACCCTGCTTAAGAAACTCTAATCTAGAGTAAGCTGAATTTGTCTAAGCTGGCCCTTGACTGCACAGTACATTTAATTAGAAAAGTTAAACTTGGTCTTTAAAAGACTAAAAGAGTGGTGTGGTCTAGGGCAGTGGTCCTCAACCCTGGCCTACAGGGCCCACTAACAGGCCAGATTTTAAGTATTACCTTGGGGAGATGCAGACTAGAGTACTGCAATCAATGATCAGCAAATGATATCACCTGGGATGTATTTCAGTTATCTTGAAAATCTGGCCTGTTAGTGGACCCTGTAGGCCAGGGTTGAGGACCACTGGTCTAGGGTACCACCGCAATGTTTGGTGGAACACGGTACCGCTCAGCATGCATGCTCCCCGCAAGGTCTAAATTCCTAATTCTGACTGCAGCGTAAGGAATGTCATTGAGTAAATCAGGTGCCGTCCTCTAACCAGTACAGCCAGTCACTTTCCCCAGTAGCAGCTGGTTTTTTATGGTCCAAAGAAGGACGGGCTACAAAAAGCTCCTACTTAACAGGACCAAAAGATTTAATTAAAGCAAAAAGAGAAGCCGATTACCGCCTGGCTACACTTGTAACGAGAAATTACTTCCACTTTGATGTCTTGCTAGGCCTGCTCAGTCCAGGTACCGCACCAAATAAATTAAATTAAGACGGGGGAAGAAGATAAAACACAATCTGTTCTTTTCAGGCGTTTTCTAGAACAAGCTGCTTGTTACTCTGATGCCTGATGAAAAAAGCACAAGGGAGAAAAGAGAATAGAAAAAAAAAAAAAAGCATAAGCGCAGCTTCAAAAGAGAAACGCATGAATTATTGATGGGTTTTATTGATGCCCTGGCAGACGCACAGCGGCGGGCGGCAGCTCGGCAAACAAGGGAGAACTCAGACGCTTAACATCCTCGTCAGCCTGACTGCCGAACACTTCCTAGTACAGGACAGGCCTCCAGTGTCTCCCGTCGACCCGAACCAAGGACGTGCTGATGAGAGAACGTGTACAATCCAAGCCTGAATAGCCTGGAATATTAATCAGAGGAGCTGCAACAGTCATTGCCTTTCAAATAGCGTTCCAGGGGCGCAGAGTAATGTGAAAAATACAGTGCAGAACACAAAAGGAAACCTCTTAAAGGGAAACTCAGAGCAGATCACAGATGCAGGTGGAGGGCAGGTGTGACGTGCAAAACGCCATTTTATTTTTAAACCAATTTAAACAATCTGTTGTAAGTAGTCTTACATGTCTGAGACACAACTTTAAGTATATTGGTAGGCATGCATTTTTTTTCCCTTTGTTTAAATATCATGAAGGGGTTTGAATCCCTGCCAACTTTTTATTGTTGTCTGTGTCCCCCACTAGGAAGAATCACTATATTTTTCTTGGGTGACCTATGTCATCAGAGCCAGGACATACAATCAAAAAAGAAAACTATTTGTGGGGGGAAAAAAAACAAAATTTAATTTGGGTATAGCGTCGCAGGAATGTGCAATTGTCAGTTAAAGTAACGCAGTGCCGAAACGCAAAAAATTGCCTGGTCATTAAGGGGCTAAAACCTTCCGATCCAGAAGTGGTTAATACAATATTTTTTTAACACTTTTTTTTGTACTAACTTTATTGCTATCACAAGGGATGAACAATATCCCTTGTGACAGCATGGGCCAAGACAGGTCCCCTTTATGGAGAGATTTGGAGTCTATTAGACCCCAAATCTCTCCTCTGGCCCCCCCATGCAGCTGATCAGACTGAGATCAGTCAGATTGGCTGCTTCTCTGGCCGCTGGTGGCCAGGTAAACGCGTTGCTCCCGCTTTCCAGAGAGATGGGAACATCATCAGTTCCTCACTCTGTACAGGGCAGCCACTGCCGCCAGGTGATGCGCTCCTGGCACCGCAATCCTACCATAGAGCCTGGGAGAGGCGGCGGCGCGAGGGACTCTTTCGCCAGCTCCCGAAGTGATCGAGTGGCTAATTAACCACTCCGATCATTTCTACCTGAAAGAGAAATCGCCAGCTGCATAGAATGATACCGGGGTAATGCCTGTAGGTGCCGGCACAATCCCGGTATAACCACTGAAACCAAGGACGTACAGGAACCTCTATTTGGGGAGTGGATAAAAATGCTATTGGATGGAATACAGTGCAGATTTTTAGGTGCGTGTTCACAAACAATTTAACCACTTCAATACAGGGCACTTTTACCCCCTTCCTGCCGAGGCCAATTTTCAGCTTTCAGCGCTGTCACACTTTGAATGACAATTGCGTGGTCATGCTACACTGTACCCATATAAAAATTTGTATCATTTTTTCACACAAATAGAGCTTTCTTTTGGTTGTATTTAATCACTGCTGGGTTTTTTTTAATTTCTTACAAAAAAAAAAAAGTTCCCTATTTTCTGTGAATAAATTTTGAAAATAAATAATTTTTCTCCTTCACTGATGTGCGCTGATGAGGCGGCACTGATAGGCTGCACTGATGAGGTACTAATATGCCGCACTGATGAGCAGGCACTGACTGGCACTGTTTTTTACTATTTTGTAATCGGGGCACCGATGATCAGTGCCCTGATTACCTGTCCTAGACTCCCCTTTGAGGAAGAGCAGCTGATCGGCTCTCCTCGCCACACACTCGACAGTGTGAGATGAGGAGAGCCGATAAACATCACTTCCTCATTTACATGTAACCAGCTGTGATTGGACACAGCCGATCACATGGGTAAAGAGCCAGGTCATTGGCTCTTTACCAAGATCGGGCTTGCTAGGGCACGGCGCGGCCACGATCGCCGGACTGTGAGCCCCCGGGTGCGCGCGAGAGGCCGCTCTGGTGCGTCGTCATAGGACGGCGTCCCAGAACAATAGCTGCACCACTCCGCCGTCAATTGACGGTGGGCGGGCAGTAAGCAGTTAAAGTGGTTGTAAACCTCAGACATGAAATATGAACAAAGCATATCCCTCTATAGTGTATACTCACCTCAATCCAAAGCACTAAGTGTCGTTTCTGTCTGCTTCTTTGTTATTCTGCTATCAGCAAGAAGCACTTTGTGATTTATCATAAAGTCTTCAATCACTAAGTTTTCCTGACACCAAGAGAAAAATGTCAGGGGGGGACCTCCAGCAGATTGACAGCCTCAGCTCTGTTCCTGTGTGAAGGGGGGGGGGGGGTGTCCCTTCCTTCCAATCAGCTCTCCTCACTGAGCTCTGCAGAGTGTAAATTAAGATTCCCCCCAAGGGAAGATGTTTCTTTTCGTTCGTGACCAGGTTTGCACACATCTCAGGAGGGATTTTGGTCTACTTTCTTTAAATATCTTCTCTAAATCCTTAAGGTTTCTTGGCTGTCGCTGGGCACCTCGAAGTTTCAGCTCCCTCCATACATTTTCTATAGGATTAAGGTCTGGAGACTGGCTAGGCCACTCCATGACCTTAATGTGCTTCTTCTTGAGCCACTCCTTTGTTTCCTTGGCAGTATGTTTTGGGTCATTGTCATACTGAAAGACCCATCTATGACCCATCCTTGAGTGTTCTTGGCTGAAGGAAGAAGGTTCTCATCCAATATGTGGCCTGTCCATTGGCCCCCCAATGCAGCAGAGTCAGTCTATACCTTTAGCAGAGAAACAGCCACAAAGCACAATGTTTCCAACCCCGTGCTCGACTGTAGGGATGGTGTCCTTAGGGCAGGGGTTGACAAATTTTCTTTGAATCTAGGAGCCAGCTGAAAAAGTTAGGAGCCAGTTTTTTTTAAAAAAAGCTGCCCCACGCCCAGAAAAAAAAAATAAAGAAAAAGGCAAAGAAATGGAAAGAAGGGGAGGGGGGGTGAGAGAGAGAAGGAAAGAGAGGGGAGTGGGAGAGAGTGAATGTCTCAGGCAGATGTGTATACGTACAGCTCTATGGTGTGTACAGAAGAATTCTCCAGACGTGTGACACTCCCCCACCTCCACCTTCCTCCTATACACTCAGAAAATGGCCTGCTCTGCTCCCCCACACACATGTCTATGGGGGAGGGCTCCCACACCTGGCCAATAAGAGGTAAACTGTGCCCCCCAACTAATTGTAGGTGGTTCCCTTCCCTTAGCCATGGCCGGATGGGCTCAGTCTGCATTCCCACCTCCCCCAGGGGCTGAGGATGCAGTGAAGCACAGGCAGGCTGGAGCAGTGGGATGGGGAGCGGCTGACACATGAAATTCAGTGCAGAGCCATGACCTGGTGCACCATTTCCCCACCTCACACACAGGGCGGACTTTGTAAAATGCAGCATGAAGGGGGTTAATGTATTGCCACTGGTCACTAATGCATTAGTGACCAGTGTCAGAAAATTAACCCCTTTGTGCTGCATTAGTGGTAGTGTTCATAAACCCCTACATGCTGCAGCATAAATGAACACTGATACTAATGAACACTGATACTAATGCCACTAATGCAGCACAAAGGGGTTCATTTTCTGACACTGGTCACTAATGCATTAGTGACCAGTGGCAATACATTAACCCCCTCATGCTGCATATTACCATTGGTAATTATATAACCTCTGCCCCCACCACCACCCAGAGTATGCCAATTCAACTGTATTGAATCTGCTTACTTTTTGGATGCACTGGCTGGCTGGATGATTCCTTCCCGGCGGCTCTCTATGGTCCTCTCCGGTCCCGCCTCCCGGTGACGTCGCGCCTTGCCGGGACTCGTAAGCGTCTGTCAGGCGGAGATTACCCTGTGGCTCTGCCTGACAGCGAAGTGAAGAACGGGTCCTAGGCTTGTGCCGAGTGCAGGAGTGCACTCGGCACATCCTCCTTATGGCTCTGCAGTGTTGTAGCGCGACCGGCGCCTGGCGGAAGTCACTTGTTGCCCAGAAAATAGTTAACACACTGTCAGCACTTCACCTGCTCTGCGCCCCCCCCCCTTTCTACAATAAAATGATCCGCCCTCCCCTTGTACCGAGCGGCCCTGGCTGCAGCAGCCCATAGTGGCCCCAAGTCCGGCCCTGCTCACACACCGCTCAGCCGCGTACCCAGCACTCTTACCTGATGTCAGATGGATGTGTGCTGGGTGACCGCAACGAGGAGGGCTGACAGAGTCGAGCAGTGCGTCCTATGGATGTGCTGAAAGTGGAGAAGAGGCAGCCGGTTCTGATTGGTTAGCGCCGTCCATGTGACGGTGCTGACCAATTAAAATGCCTCTTGTAAGTACACAGAGAATTATGGATAGGAGCCGCGGGGATTTCAAATCTCTGCATCAGAGCGGCAGCAGATGCTGAAATCTTAGGCGCCCGGACTCGGTTTCTAGTCGCCAATGCGACCTGGCGCCCGGGAATTGTCGAGCCCTGCCTTAGGGTCATAGTCAGCATTTTACTTCCCTCAAACACAGCGAATCAAGTTAATGCCAAAGACTTCAATTTTGGCCTCCTCTGACCACAACACTTTGTCCCAATCCTTCTCTGAATCATTTAGATGTTCATTGGCATGACTGTACATGTGCCTTCTTCAGTAGGGGGACTCTCCAGGTTTGGAGGAAGAAAAATGCAGACTATGACCCTAGGAACACCAGCCCTACAGTCAAGCACAGAAGTAGAAACATTATGCTTTGGGGCGGATTCTCTGCTAAAGGGACAGGCCGACTTTTCTGCATTGAAGGGCCAATGGATGAGGCCATGTATTGTAAAATATTGGATAACAACCTTCTTCCCTCAGCCAGAACACTGAAGATGGGTCATGGGTGGGTCTTCCAGCATGACAATGACCCAAAACTTACCACCAAGGCAACAAAAGAGTGGCTCAAGAAGAAGCACATTAAGGTCATTTAGTGGCCTAGCCAGTCTCCAAACCTTAATCCTACTAAAAATTTGCGGAGGGAGCTGAAACTTCGAGTTGCCAAGCGACAGCCAATAAACCAAGATTTTTTAGATGATCTGTAAAAAAAAGGAGTAGACCAAAATTCCTCCTGAGATGTGTGCAAACCTGGTCACCAACTACAAGAAACGTCTTACCTCTGTGCTTTCAAACAAGGGTGTCTCCACCAAGTACTAAGTCATGTTTTGTTTGGGGATCAAATACTTATTTCACTCACTGAACTGCAACTTAAATTTATAGCATTTGCTTTATGATGTGTTTTTTTTTCTGGATTTTTGGTCGATATTCTGTTTCTATCATTTAAAATACACCTATGAAAAAAAAATTATAGACGTTTCATTTCTTTGCAAGTGGGCAAACTTACAAAATCTGCAGGGGATCAAATACTTATTCTATCCGCTGTAGGTTCACTTTAAGTCCATAGAGAAATGGGATTGTCTGCTGCTCTGACCAATTCAGGTACTTCGGTTGGCACTGGCTGAAGGAACAGCCGGCCAACATCGGATTCACGTGCACAAAAAGTGCTTTGCCAAAAGCAGCACAGGGAGCTGTATATCCATTCCGTCAGATGGAGGAGCCCCGAGCCATCTACAAGTTGGGCCGACTGCATGCACAGGGGTCACTGAACTAGCAGAAGGCCAGACAGCCAGGAAACGTGTCCTTACGTTACTCTCTCTTCAGGAAATCCGATATTATGCCTGCCAGGGACAATGTAAAAAAAAAAAAAAAAAAATCTCACCACAGTCTCTTTCTCAACTGTATGATTCACCGCGGACTGCAGCGCTCTAATTATTAGAAATCATCACATTTCTCCGCTGTGAGTCAGTGAGGACGGGGAGAGGGGCTGTGCGTGCGATAGGCATTGTAGAAGAAATCACAAACAAGCTGTCTAGTGCTAAGTATCTGCATTGCAGTAGCAGCCCTTCTACGCACAGTGCTGCCCACACACAGCAGATCCGGTCGGCACAGGCAGGTGAATCGGAAATTTAAAAGATGAAACAACTTCCTGGTATAGGGCACGTGCACGCAGACGTAAAATTTGCTGCATTCAGATCGGTTATTAATATGGATCTGAACGCAGCAGTATTGTATGCTATGGGCCCATGCACGTTGGCGTTTTGCTGTGCAAACCAAAACTATTCCCGCTCCTGCGTTTGGACTCGATTTTATGGAGCATGGTGGTACAAATGAAGCCTATTGACTACTGCAATTAGGAATCATCAATGTGAAGGAAGTTCCACCGCTGATTACTCTCTATTGGCGTATAGGAAGGAGTAATTGATGCAGCGGTGGTGCATGCACAGAATGAACCCAGCTTTTAAAGCAGTAATAAAGGAGGCATGGCAGCACCATCCTGCAGAGATCCTTCCCTCCCGCACTAACCGGCAACACACCGCCCATGGCCGCTGCCCTGCGTCTTGGGAAGCCTCAGACAGGGTCTCCAGCTCTTTGCCAGCAGAATGATGACCTGCAAAGGCGGGGAGGAAGCCGCGGCCACAGACAGCCAAGATGGCACCCAGCAGCCTCTACAGCAGCAGCTCCTACGTGAAAGAGATAAGGCCAAAGGGAACAGGAGTGGCACTCCTAAACCTCCCAAACATTTGGATGAAGGATCCCCCGTGGGACATGCTGTACTATACACAGAAATGGTCCACCTCTGTGGGTCAGTCAGCTCAGAAGGAATAGATGCTCTCAACCTCCCCTGATCCTGCACAACACACTGGGGCAGTCATCTGTGGGGAGGATGACATGCAAGGGGGAATGCATGATATGGCCGCTGACCCAGAGAAGGTAGGCGCTGAGGATCCTCCACAACCCTGCAGGTAGTGCAGAAATGCAAAGCATCAGTGGATGATTTAAAGGAGTGGTTTGGCAGAATGTGTGAGGAGGTATCCCTCCCCTGCCAGGACTTGCAAAAAATAAGAATGCGCAACCGCGGCTGAAGGCAGAATAGTGACACAGAAGACAAAAATTCCACCCCTCACCCGAGGTGCCGCCAACAAAGCCGAGGACATCGAAAACCGCCTCAGCAGAAATAACATGCGCACCGTGGGGCTGCCAGAGGAAGTCGGGATCCCACTGCCTTTGTGGAGAAATGGCTGCTGGAGCTCTTTGGCAAGGAGGCCTTCACCCCTATCTTAGAAGTGGAGCAGGCTTACTGTACACCACCAAGGCCTTTACCCCCTTGAAATCAACCTAGCTCCATGCTGGCATGCATGTTGAACTACAGGGACCGCAGAATAATTCCACGGCTAGCCAGAGAAAAAGCAAACATCCAATAAATGAAGTGAGGGTTTCCTTCTATCCGGATTTCTCGGCAGAGATACAGCGTAAGAGTGAAATTTCAGGCTGTAAAAAAGCGGCTCTTATACCTCCAACCTCTTCCATACTCTATGTTGTACCCTGCCAGGCTGAGATTTGCTGCTAGGGGCCAGACCCATTTCTTCTAACCTGCTTTGGGCGCTACCTCCAGGTTGGAGCACAATGAACAAAGCTTGCGGAACCATCATGCAGGGGGGATGAAGGCTGACATACTCTACTCTGATCCCTGCTAAGCGTAATGTGGCTGCCACCCTTTTTCCTTTTGGATATCTACCTTCTACTTTCTTCCTGTTGGGAGGGTTGTTTCCTAGTCCAAAAAAGGCGAGCTAGTCCTATAAAGTTTTTTGCTACGCAGTGTTTTTAAAGGGGGCTGCTGCCTCTGACGACAAGTTTCTCCACTTGATTCGGTTTGTCTCAGACCTTGGCGTGGTTGGCTGGGTCCCGAGTTTGCTATTAGGACATGGTTCTACACTGGCTCTCTTGACCATGTTTAGCTGCTATCTTTTTTCTTTATCTGTCCGGTGAATTACCACTCAAAGCATACACCTGTTGCTATTTAAGCCCCCAGATGGGAGTGTGTGTTCCCAAGGGGCCGCTCGGAGACTACAATGTCAATATGCGCCAACCCTGGCCACTGCATTGACCAGAACATATGGATGGAGACCTACCCACATACATGTTCATAAGAGAATACCTTTGCTTTACCACAATTGATGTACCTCTGGTATCATGGAATGTCCCTTTGAAAAGAGCTATGATTTCAGCCTGTAAAAGACGTTTTTAGCCTGCCATAGTGCGTTTCCAGGTGACTCACCTTACTTCTGAATCGGTTTTGCTTAGCTCCTAAGAAGGACTTCATGCACTCCATGCATACAGCGTAATCCCAGGGGGTAGGGTCTTGATTCATAGGGCCCTGGCCTTTCGGTATTTAGGCTCTAAAGTAGGATGTGCATCATTTGATTTTCACCACAGCTTGTGAATAAACATGAATGTAACGTCATGTGTGATGTTCCAGTAAAGTTAAAAAAAAAGGAACGCAAGAAGTAAACAGGGCAACGCGCCCTATTTGGCCACGCAGCTGGTGTGAAAAAGCCCTGAAGGCCATGGTCATTCAGCACCTGCACCACCACCAGCATAAAAGTAAGGGGGGGGGGGTGTAAACGTTAGCAGCGATTAATCAGCGACACTGCCGCCTAAACATTGACATTTGCACACTGGCAGCGGCCTAAAGGCTCCATTTATGCTGTACGTATTTATATAAAACGCATCATCAGCAAGATCCTACAACCATGTACACGAGGCCTATTCTAAACATCCCACATGCTCCACCAGTTGAGATTAGACTCTGTTCTCCGTAATAACATTTCAGATGCCGGCTTGGCTTCACCGAAGTAATAATTTCTCCAGCAACAGAAATGCTGCACACTGAGATGAAAAATGATATTCTTCCTTCAATAAAAATAGCCAGCAGGGGCAAGTTCTGTTCTGTGCGTTTAATGGGAGGTAGAGTTTTTAGGACTTGCAGATCGTCACACATGCATAGAAATTATTTAAAGTCCATGTACTATAGATACAATTTTATTTTAAGGCTTACCATACACAGATTTTTTTTATTTTTCCCTGGTCGGCCTGCAGTACAACAGAAGGACGAACCTCCTATTGCGGCTATTGCTTTTTGACAGTTGAAATGACAGGTGGGTCCTACGTCCTGCATGGGGGTAAGGTGACGATGTCCCCTTAAAAACCAGATGGGGGCATATTCTTCGAGCTGCATGGGGGAGGAACGGCTCAACCCGCCGACATTGCTCTTCATCTGCCAATCAAATTTAGCCTTTTATTCGACAACTGTAACACTGCAGTGCGGGTTAGAATCCGGCTGGTTGCTAGGCAGCAAAACCGACTGTCTGATACAATTCTTTTCCTCCTACACGGATCAAAAAGTCCCGCTGTGATATTCTCCATAAAATCACAATGATGAATAATGGGCTTCTACAATATCACAGGACAGCACAGCTAAACAGTTTAGTACCCTTCATGTGATAAAACTAGGATCATGCCGGTCCATCCTTATGATATATAAGCCGTATTAAACCCAAAAGCAAACATTTCTTATATTGCAGCTTACCAATTCTTAGATATGATGCCTGCAATCATTTTCGTTTTTAGGCTTTTTTCACCTAGTGGTCCAGCCAGAAATTCATCTTTTTTTTTCACAAGCACAAGCTCTCCAGCAGAATGTATCAGTTTACACGGATGAGACAAATTGGGGGTGATTACAATGATCAGCTTTTAAGTAAAACCTTAATTCCAAAAAGGAAAAACACGGTAACTGCTGTAGCTGATTATAAAGTGTTTGCTGGAGTTTGGCTTCAATGTATTCCTGCATTGAATTCTGCTAATACTATCCTGAGAGCGGACGACTTTCTGGAGCTATCTGGACCCCTCTCTCGCGGACCTGGACACCAACCTCTTACCGCTTCTGTCCCTTACTCCTTCCT
Organism: Pelophylax lessonae; assembly: GCF_965119305.1. Taxonomy (NCBI): domain Eukaryota; kingdom Metazoa; phylum Chordata; class Amphibia; order Anura; family Ranidae; genus Pelophylax; species Pelophylax lessonae. The sequence continues at coordinate 600,703,396 of NC_138771.1, read as the reverse complement.
TCCCAATCCCTACCTATTCTTTTTTCCCCTCTTTTCTTTACTCCCCTCTCCTTTCTACACACACTCGCTTTCTTTTTACTGCACAGGAATTCTGCAGACGTGGTCCTCCTTGGATCATTATAGACCTGTCAGTGCCACCTAAAGCGGCTCTTATGCCGTAATTTGCCATGTCTGTTGCCTTGGTATACCAATGCTGATGGTTCGGCTCCCCGGGGCCGGCGGTGTTACGGTGGACTGGGATTTGGGCGACCGCTCTCCTCCTTGGGGCGCAGTGTGTTCCCGTGGGGGCAGCGTGCCCGGGCCTGGTTGGCGTCGCCCCGGTCCAGGGGACAACCGGAAGGAGGCTATGTCGACTGTTTAGCATTGTTCTGTGTTATCTTTCATTGCAGATGTTAAACTCTATGCATTCTTGTGTATTTTCTTTGCACATAAAATTAATAAAAATTATTGAAATCTAAATCTGCCAATACAGGGCTTGACAAATTTGCTTTGAATCTGGGAGCCAGCTAAAATAAGTAAGACACTCGTTTTTTTCAACTAACAGTTTTATTTAGCATTAGGAAGGTCTGGTGCTAGAATTATTGCTCTCATTCCATCATGCGTGGCAAGATGTAACATGTGTATCGCAACCGACGTTATCAAGTGCCCCAACATGTATATATGGGGGGCCTCAAAGTTGTTTTTGGGGGAGGGGGGGTATGTGCTTGGGTGCAACTTTATTTTTTACAATTACTTTTTTTTTTTTTTTAAATCACATAGGGAACAAAAAAGTCCCCCATGTGATGATTTTTTTGGGTGACAGGTTCTCTTTAATAAGACATCCGGGGGTCTAAAAAGACCCTGCATGTCTCCTCTAAATGTAATGCAATGTACATTGCACTGCAATACATACTTTCCTGGCCTTGACGGCCAGCGAAACAGTCAACGGGGACCTGGAAGGGACATCATACACGTCACTCCCAAGTCAGCAACAAGAAGGGAAGGAGAGCGGACATGTGTCAACCATCCTCCTTCCCCTCGACCCAACAGCACCCGCTATGCAGGGGTGTGTGGAACAGCCGCTGTGTCCATGGCGCTCACTGTGCAGCCCATAGCGGCAATGCTTCTTCCTCCTCCCTCCCAATCACTGATAACCTGGAGAGCAGAGCACTGACAGCCTGCTACACCCTGCACTGCCGGACTGACACAGGGAGCCGCCCACCTCTGCACAAAACCCACCCCGACATCCGATCCGTCCCCCTTGGACAGAGGACACACCCAATCCAGAACAATCAGCTTCACAGCTCGTCCCAGAACACGCCCCAGGACATGGAAAGCCCAGCCCCTTTAGAACGGGGACCACCTCCGAGATCCACCCAGCAAGTAGAACTCTATTGCCTGACTCTCAGACTGAGAACCCTCCTTCCCAGCATCAGCGCCAGGCATGGAGCATACAAAGCGGTGTCAGCAGTGAATGGACTGACAAAAGCCCAGGCGTCTGGACGCAATTTCTATTTGCGTTGGAAACCTGGCGCCTGGGATTTGTCGAGCCCTGTGCCAATACACTGAAGACTCCCCTCCTCCCAGACTGACGATGCTGCTGTCTGCTGTGCTCATTTATCCAGAGTTGTCTCTCACTAACACAGGTGGTGTGTTACTAGCCAAAGAAAAGAAAACCAATGCAGCCACCACATCTACATATAATAAATTTTTGGCTTCGGCTTTAAAGTGATAATACAGGCTCCAACTTTTTTTTTTTTTTTCTCTAAAATAACACGTTATACGTACTTGTTGCTTGCAGTGGTTTTGAACAGAGTAGCCCCAATCCTCCTCTTTTCGGGTCCCCCACCAGTGCTCCTGGCACCTCTCCCTTGTTGAGTGCCCCCATGGCAAGGCATTTGACCCAAATCTCAGCTGAACTGGCCGAGATTCGAACCATCTATGGCCAGCCTAAAATGTTCATTTCCAGAGCAGATTTGAATCTGATCAGCTATGGGAAGATAAAAACAGAAGATTCATTTAAGGGATGAATGTTAACCTGTTGCCAACCTGTGTCAGCTACTGTGTGCCCAATCACGTACAGGTACACCACTCTGCTTTTCCAGGTCTGGGGCGCACACGCGTGCCGTCTAGCGACCTGTTGCTGCTGTGGTTGGACACAGTGGGAGCTAATCAGTGGGTCCGGCAGACTCAATGTCCCCCCGACACCCGGTGATTGTTCGGAATACAGGCAGAGCAGCGGTCTGCCTATGTAAACAAGGCAGATCGATGGTCTGGGACAAGGAAAGTCTGTGATCCTGTGTTCCTATAAAAGCAGGAACACGGATCTCTGCCTTCCCACAGTAAAAGTTAGAAAGCACTCTCTAGGAACAAATATAACCCTTTGATTGTCCCTGATGGTAACCCCTTCCCTGGCATTGTCATTAATTGCATATTGCTAGCATATTTTTAGTACCGATCACTGTAATAATGTCACTGGTCCCCAAAAAGTGTCAGTTCGTGTCCGATTTGTACGACGCAAAGTCGCAGTACCGCTATAAGTCGCCGATCACCGCCATTACTAATAAAAAAAATAAAAATTCCATTAATCTATCCCATAGTTTGTAGACGCTATAACTTTTGTGCAAACTAATATATTATATTGGGATTTTTGGGGCTTATTGGGATTAGTTTTTACCAAAAATATGTAGCAGAATACATATTGGCCTAAACTGATGATGAAATTTGATTTTACATTTTTTTATTGGATTTTTTATAGTAGAAAAGACATTTTTCTTTTTCTCAAAATGGTCGGTCTTTTTTTGTCTATAGCGCAAAAAAAAAAAAAAAAAAAAAAAAAAAAAAAAAAACATACCACAGAGGAAATCAAATATCACCAAAAGAAAGCTCCATTTGTGCAGGAAAAAAAAAAAAAAAAAAAAAAAAAGGACATACATTTTATTTGGGTACAGCGTCGCACGACCACGCAATTGTCAGTTAAAGTAACGTAATGCCGTATCGCTAAAAATGGCTTGGTCATGAAGGGGGGGGTAAATCTTCTGGAGCTGAAGTAGTTAAAGACAGAATATATCCTCATCTGACAGCAGGATCAGTCTTGTGCTGAAACACGAGAAACGTTAGCACCGTGTCGCATCCATCAAAGAGAAGAAAAGAAGCAGCGCTATTGTACCATATCACACAGCAAAGCACGGCCATACAAAACAAATTGTCTACATTAAAGATTAGCACAATCATGAATAATATACTCCCCCTCCTCTATTTCAGATCATTGACTTGCACCTCCATAGTTTTTTTTTCAAGACTATAAAGTATATGATTGTTGACAGTAGCAGTCCCTGTGTGTGGGTGATGAATAAAGACAGGCAAGCATTTCGGCACAGTAAAAACCAGTAGTACCAGTCCTGGATCGTACCGGCGGATGTTGTTACACGGGCCTTGTCTGCTTTTCTGTATTCTGTGCATTGCAAGTACAGCAAGACATTATAAAAGCCAATTCGCTATATCCGCTCTAGCCTGAACATAAGCATGTTCCATTTTTCTGCTCTAAAATTGTATTTAACTCAAAGCAGACATCATACTGCAGCCTACTAGAGCTGCACGATTATGGAGAAAATTATAATCACCATTTTTTGCTTAGAATAAAGATCACGATTGTTGACGTAACATCTTTCACATTACAAAAAATAAATAAAAAATTCGGGCTAACTTTACTGTTTTTTTTTTCATTCAAGGAGTATATTTTTTTTCCCAAAAAATTGCTTTTAAAAAGACCACTGCACAAATCCAGTGTGACTGTGTAAAATATTGCAACAACCACCATTTTATTCTCTAGGGTCTCTGCAAAAAAAAATATTTATATATATAATATTTGGGGGTTCTAAGTAATTTTCTAGCAAAAAATACTGATTTTAATTTCTGAGCAACAAGTGTCGGAAAAATGCTTAGTCTTTAAAGTGGTTGCATACACCCCCCCCCCCCCCCCCCGTAATGTTCGTTACCATAGGTACACCTATAAGAAGGCTCATCTATAGGTACTGTAAATATCTCCTAAACTTGCACAGTTTAGGAGATATTTACTGTATACTGTGCCGACGACGTCATCGGCGCATGCACTCTGAAGGAACGGCCGCCTGTGCCATTACCGGCGGCTCCTGCGCGGGAGTGACGTCACGCGGCTCCAGCCAGTAGCACAGCCGAAGTCCGCAAACCCGGAAGGAAGATGGAGGTGGCCTCCAGCGGGGATGACAAGGGTTTCAGTTGGAGGCAAGTTTCCCATAACGTGCTGGTATGCGATGCATACTAGCACATTATGCCTTTACTTTCCTGGTAATAAGGAAAAAAAAAAAAAATACTGACTTTACTTCCTCTTTAAGTGGTTAAACTGACCTCAGTTACAGACCGAAGTTCATTCCTTCGATCTAAAAGAACCAAATGATACAATGTTTCCATTTATCTCTCAGCACTGTTGTGAAACTTTGCCGGTGTCCTGTCGAATAATGCCTCTCATCGAAAAATGCATCTGACGAACTGTGCATGCGCAGTACGTAACATCACTCCAGCTGATATCCCGATCAGCTGGCTTGACAATGACACTGCGCATGTGCAGATTCTCAGAGGCATTATCCGACAAGAGGCAAACCGTGGACCTTATTGGTCGGGTGGAAATTGTGGGAATATGTTCGTGAGTACAGTACATGTACACACAGCTCTGATGGGGACAAATACAAGTATATCTGGACCCGGGTGTAAAGGGGCGCTCGGATAGGGACATCTGATGTAAATTGGCACTTTAATGAGGACATCTGATGTAAAGGGGCGCTCTGATGAGGACACCAGATGTAAACACCCTGTGTGATATTTAACACACTGTGCTGTATACAATGTGCTGTGTGTGTTCTTTTAAAGCTTAGTGTGTTATATTCAGTACAATGAATGTGTGTGTGTATATATATATATATATATATATATATATATATATATATATATATATATATATATATATATATAAAAAATCAGTGTGTTATACATTGTACCATACATAACACAGAACACATGGAGGTCTGTAGAACACACTGTGCCTTTGCAGTGACCGCAACTGGACATAGCGAGAGGTTGGTGGAATGTCCAACTGATGTCACTGCGGTGGCGTGCCGGCTCGCTTCAATTATTTATAGAATTATAGAAGTAAAAAAATGACAGTCAAATTTACGTTCTGCTAAGTGTTTATTAAAAAAATCCTTTTAATTTGCGATCTAGATCATGAATCTGCACCAGCAGACTGACGACATTTAATTTGAATGAAATGTATTTTTCCCTTACGTCTACAAGGATGATTGGGGTTGGAGCTTGGGGTTTAGGTAGCTGTACATCCTGTCAGGAACCTGCTGAGAGTTGTAGTCCAGGTAAATATGGAGATTCTTGTTTATTTAAACTTTCAATTTTCATTTTTTATTTTGTTTCCATGCATTGATTAGCAATCTTACACATTCATTTCTTTTGCAGGATCCACTGTGGGGATTATGAGGAATCTTGGTGATCATCTCAGGCCTAAGAAGGAATCTGCATTAGCCCCTGGAACCTGGCTACAATATTGTAAAGATAAGGATCCAACTCCTATCACTGTCCCTCCATCACACTCTCTCACATTGTCACTTATTCTCTCACTCTGTGTCTCCCCCCCCCCCCCTTTCTCTCTCTCAATCTCTGGGTGACAGAGATGGAGACAGTGGAGTCCCACACTGTGACAGTGCATAACACTGTGCCTCCATTTCTCTCACACTGTGTGTCAGTGAAATGACACTGTGCGTGATGCAGAGTGCCTCTGTTTCCCTTCCTTGTAATCTCGCGCTCCATCATAATGTCTAAGCCACTCACTCTCACCCTCTGTGACACAGAGAGAGGGACACACACCCTTTGTACTACTCACCCTCCCATAATCTCTGTCACTCCATCATACACTCCCAGTAAGACACACACTGTCTGTGACCCTCATCTACACTGTCACCCATTCCTATACCCTTTGTGTCACTCGACCTGCCTCGCACTGAGATAGAGAGAAAGACGCACACTGACTCACACTATGTGAGAGATTGTATTTCACAGAGACAGTGAGATGGAGAGTGACACCCCATGTCACAGACAGTGTGAATCCTCCCCATTAATAAAGGGTACTACTGGGAAGAAAGGAGAGGGGGATCCTTTAGTGTGGGAAACATGTATTGGTTGCCGGGGGCATTTCAGTTGCCACGGCCAGTTGTCCCAGTTCCTGGTTTGAGCCCCACAACCACTGCTGGGAACCCGTACATGGTTCCCACTCCCCCAATGAGCATCTTTAAAAACGGAATAGAACCAAAATGTTTAATTTGGTAAGAGTAAAGGTACACCCCATGGTGCATTTACAATCCTGTGGTTGTGGTGCTCAAACCAGGAACTGGGACAACTGGCTGTGGCAAATGAAATGCCGCTGACAACCAAATACATATTTTCCACACAAAAGGATCCCCCTCTCCTTTCTTCCCAGTAGTACCTTTCATACAATGGAGAGGATTCACACTGTGTGACATAGAGAGGGTGACACTCCATCTCTGTGAAAGACAATCTCTCACATAGCACGAGGCAGGTCGAGTGACATAAGGGGTATAAAAATGGGTGACAGTGTGGATGAATGTCACAGACAGTGTCTGTGTCTTACTGGGAGTATATGATGGAGTGACACTGAGATTATGGGAAGGGTGAGTAGTACAAAGAGTGTGTCCCTCTCTGTGTCACAGAGGGTGAGAGTGAGTGGCTTAGACATTATGATGGAGCGCGAGTTACGCAGAGATTATGAGGAAGGGAAACGGAGGCACCATGCGTCACGCACAGTGTCATTTCACTGACACTCTCTCTGTGATACACAGTGTGAGAGAAATGGAGGCACAGTGTTCTGCACTTACTGCCACAGAGAGTGACTGCACTGTCTTATCTCTGTCACCATCTCTCCCACTCTGTCACCCAGAGATTGAGAGAAAGAGAGAGGGGGGGGGGACACACAGTGTGAGAGAATAAGTGACAGCGTGAGAGAGTGAGTGTAATAGAGGGACATCGATAGGGAATTGGATCCTTATCTTTACGATATTGTAGCCAGGTTCCAGGGGCTAATGCAGATTCCTTCTTAGGCCTGAGATGATCACCAAGATTCCTCATAATCCCCACAGTGGATCCTGCAAAAGAAATTCATGTGCAAGACTGCTAATCAATGCATGGAAACAAAATAGAAAAATGAAAATTGAAAGTTTAAATAAACAAGAATCTCCATATTTACCAGGACTACAACTCTCAGCGGGTTCCTGACAGGATGTACGGCTGCCTGAGCCCCCAGCTCCAGTCCCCATTATCCTTGTAGATGTAAAAGAAAAATAACGGAATTTTTGTAAAATCTTACCTGTAAAATTCCTTTCTCTGAGTCCTCCGACAGTCGCCGCCTCTTCATATTCGTCACATATGGGGTATTAGACTTTGCTCCGAAGGAGTAGCTAGGCAACAGAATATGTTAACAATAAAGCTTTAACATATCCCACCCTCAAGGGGTGGTCCCCTCAGTCAATACCCTCCTACTTCCTGCAACCATATCTCAGTTTTAGTGGAATAGCAGTAGAGTATACATTCAACCCCAAAAGAGGGGCGGGGGCGGCGACTGTCGGAGGACTCAGAGAAAGGAATTTTACAGGTAAGATTTTACAAAAATTCCGTTTTCTCTTACGTCCTCCGACAGTCGCCGCCTCTTCATATTCGTCACATATGGGGACGTCCCAAAGCAGTGCAAACATGAGGGGTGGGAAACGCATCCGCGCCGAAAGGCAACGCAGTCTCCACATCAAAGAAAGGAACCTTACCAAAGGAAGGAAACCAGCTGGGCAACAGCAAAAATAAGTGCTCAACAGGAGCAACAACCCAGGAAAAGACAAAAAAACCAGGGAATACAAAGATATCCCAACAGCCAGGAGTCCCCAACAAGGGACCCTATGGAACAGCCGCACTAAGAACCTTGCGGCCAAAGGAAGCATCCGCCGATGCCTGAACATCTACTTTGTAGAATTTTGTGAAAGTGTGCACGGTCGACCAGGTCGCCGCCTTACACACCTGGGCTACAGAAGCCCCATGACGGCAGGCCCAGGACGTACTCAGTGATCTAGTAGAGTGCGCCTTCACAGGCACAGGGGGAACCTTCCCCTGCAAGGCATAGGCCTGTTCAATGGTCTGCCTGATCCATTTGGCGATGGTAGAGGCCGAAGCCGCCATGCCCTTCCGAGGACCCTCTGGAAGAACAAACAAGGAGTCCGTCTTTCGAAAAGACTCAGTCGATTTAAGGTAAACCCTAATCGCCCGAACAACATCCAGAGAGTGCAATCTCACCTCCTTTGGATGTTTAGGCTTCGTGCACAACGAAGGCAAAACAATATCCTCGTTAAGATGGAATTCCGAAACTCGTTTCGGCAGAAAAGAAGGATTAGGTCGCAAGACCACCTTATCCAAATGAACAACCAGGTACGGAGACTTGCAGGACAAAGCCGCCAGTTCCGACACTCTGCGAGCCGAAGTGATCGCCACCAAAAAGGCGACCTTTTTGGACAACAGAGACAACGAAATCTCCCTGATCTGTTCAAAAGGAGCACGTTGTAACACAGAAAGAACTAGATTCAAGTCCCAGGGGGGCAAAGGATCCCTCCTAGGAGGAACCAGATGTCGCACACCCTGAATAAAAGTGCCAACCAAGGAGTTGGAAGCCACGGGACGTTGAAACAGAACGGCCAGCGCAGACACCTGACCCTTTATCGTGGCCAGCGCCAAACGCTGATCGACACCCGTCTGAAGGAAAGACAGCACACGGGAAACCGAGTACGTGCGGGGTGAAAACCCCCTGGACTCACACCAGGCAAAATAGGCCTTCCAAGTACGGTAATAAACCTTTCCCGAGGAAGACTTCCTCGCGTTGATCAAGGTATGAACGACCTCTGGAGAGAGACCCTTCTCCTTCAGGACCTCGGTCTCAACAGCCAGGCCGTCAAAGCCAGCGACTGTAAAGCAGGATGGTAAATCGGTCCTTGAGACAGTAGATAGTCTCGAAGAGGCAGACGCCAGGGGGCGTCGACCGCCAGATTCACGAGGTCTGCGTACCAGGACCGGCGAGGCCAGTCCGGTGCCACAAGAATCACCGTGCTGCGTTCCGAGTGTAACCTGCGAAGGAACCTGGACAGCAACTGAATCGGTGGAAAAGCGTACATCAGCCTGTACTGATGCCACGGGGCCACTAACGCGTCCGACGCGTCTGCCCGAGGGTCGCGCGTCCTTGCCACGAACCTCTGCACCTTGTAGTTGAGGCGAGACGCGAACAGGTCCACATCTGGAAGACCCCACTTCGCGCACAACATCTGGAAGACAGCCGGATGGAGAGACCATTCCCCCTGATCCAGGGTCTGGCGACTCAGATAGTCCGCCTGCCAGTTCTCCACTCCCGGAATGTGAACCGCCGTTATCGCCGGGACATGAGTCTCGGCCCAAGACAGAATGTCGGCCACTTCTCGAGCCGCTCGGGCACTCCTGGTGCCCCCTTGGTGGTTGATGTATGCCACCGCCGTGGCATTGTCCATCTGCACCCGAACCGGGCAGCCCTGCAGCCGGTCCGTCCAGCGATGAAGACAGAGCCTTATCGCACGTAATTCCAGAATGTTGATCGGGAGGGAAGACTCCCCCTCCGACCAGGTCCCCTGGGCGGACAGAACGCCCAGAACACCACCCCAGCCCGACAGGCTGGCATCCGTAGTGATTATCGTCCACGAGATCGGACGAAACGACTTGCCCCCGGACACCAACGGGGACTGGAGCCACCACAGAAGGTTTTCCCTGGTGCGATGACTCAACGAGATCTGAAGATCCAGAGATTGAGGTCGCCCGTCCCACTTGGACAGGATCTCCGCCTGGAGACCCCGCGTGTGAAACTGAGCGAAAGGAATCGCCTCGAAGGCCGAGACCATCAATCCCAGACATCTCATACACGTCCGCAGAGACGAGTGTGGAACGTCCCTGAGGGACCTGACTTCCTCCTGAAGAGTCCTGAGCTTGTCTTCCGGCAGGAAGACCTTCGCCTGCACCGAGTCCAGTATCATTCCCAGATAGGGAAGACGAACCGACGGACTCAGTGTCGACTTTGGAACATTTATCGTCCAACCGAACTCCTGCAGAGTTTGCATTGTGACAGACAGGTCCTTCTCCAGACCCTGACTGGTCGCAGACCGAATCAGAATGTCGTCCAGATACCCCAGGACAGAAATGCCCTGGGCCCTCAATAATGCCAGAACCGGTGCAAGCACCTTGGTGAAGACCCGCGGAGCCGAGGCGAGCCCAAAGGGCAACGCCACGAACTGGTAGTGATCCTCCGCAATGGCAAATCGAAGGTATCTCTGATGCCCCTCGAATATGGGGATGTGAAGGTACGCATCCTTCAAATCGATGGAGGCCATGAATTCCCCCGGAACCAGGGCAGCACCCACCGAGCGCAGGGACTCCATGCGGAACTTGCGAACCCGCACAGAGCGGTTCAGAGCTTTCAAGTCCAGAATCGGACGAACCTTGCCCTCCTTTCTGGGCACGGTGAACAGATTGGAATAAAACCCCCGAAATCTGTCCCGATGAGGCACCGGAACCACCACTCCCTGAGCCCTCAGGTCCCGCACCGCCAGGTGCAGATCCCGCAGGCGCTCTGGAGACAGTTGTAGATTTGAGGGAAAAAATCTGCTCTCCGGCCGAGAGAGAAACTCGATCTTGTAACCAGATCGAACGATTTCCAGAACCCATCTGTCCCGCACACGGGCCAACCAGGGCTGAAGAAAACCGAGCAAGCGTCCCCCCACCCCAAAACTGGGTGAGGGCGCCCCTTCAGGCCGAACTGTTATGGGCCGCAGGTCCGGACTGGGGAACCCGCACAGGCGAACAAGCCGCTGCACATGAGGCAGGGAGAGTCGCAATTCAAGACGCACACAATGGCGGTTAAGAAACCGCACAGCGTCCGGTGAGGTAGCCACCTCACCAAACATCCCTGCACCGAACAGGGATGGGTCGTTCACTGTGCCAGGAGCGTTACCTGGCTGAACGCTCGATGGCAGACTGGGAAGCCACTGACCCACGACCTGCGATCAGGGGGATCAGCCCGAGACCCAGTCCGCATGATCCTCTTCGTCCGAAGAACTAACTAATGCTGACCAAAATAACAGCTAAGTAAAGGTAGAGAAAAAAACTCAAACAAAATATTAAAAAGAAGAAAGAGTCTGGGACAAAAAGTCCCAGCACAGAGAGAGCCAGCCACTCCTGACAAGCTAGACATTAAAACTGAGATATGGTTGCAGGAAGTAGGAGGGTATTGACTGAGGGGACCACCCCTTGAGGGTGGGATATGTTAAAGCTTTATTGTTAACATATTCTGTTGCCTAGCTACTCCTTCGGAGCAAAGTCTAATACCCCATATGTGACGAATATGAAGAGGCGGCGACTGTCGGAGGACGTAAGAGAAAATTAAATTTCATTCAAATTAAATGTCATCAGTCTGTTGGTGCAGATTTATGGTCTAGATCACAAAAATAAGAACATAAATTTTTGACTGTCACCTTTTTTTACTTCTAGAATTCTATAAGTAATTGGAGCCAGCCGTCACGCTGCCACAGTGACATCAGTTGGACATTCCACCAACCCCTCGCTATGTCCAGTTGCGGTCACTGCAAACGCACAGCGTGTTCTACAGACCTCAATGTGTACTGTGTGGTATGTATGATACAATGTATAACACACTGTGCTATATATAACACACGCTTTAAAAAGAACACACACAGCACATTGTATACAGCACAGTGTGTCCCCATCAGAGTGCCCCTTTACATCAGGGGACACTGATGTAAAGGGGCACTCTGATGGGGACACTGATGTAAAGGGGCACTCTGATGGGGACACACTGTGCTGTATACAATGTGCTATGTGTGTTCTTTTTAAAGCCTAGTGTGTTATATTCAGTACAATGTTATATATAGCACAGTGCGTTATACATTGTATCATACATAACACAGTACACATTGAGGTCTGTAGAACACGCTGTGCATTTGCAGTGACCACAACTGGACATAGCAAGGGGTTGGTGGAATGTCCAACTGATGTCACTGCGGCGGCGGTGCTGGCTGACTCCAATTACTTATAGAATTCTAGAAGTAAAAAAGGTGACAGTCAAAAGTTTACGTTCTGCTAAGTGTTTAATAACAAAAATCTTATTAGACCATAAATCTGCACCAGCAGACTAATGACATTTAATTTGAATTACATTATATTTTTATTTTTTTTTGCATCTGCAAGGATGATGGGGATTAGAGCTGGGGGCTCAGGCAGCTGACCCCATCAGAGTGCCCCTTTACATCAGTTTCCCCATCAGAGCGCCCCTTTACATCAGTTTCCCCATCAGAGCGCCCCTTTACATCAGGTGTCCAGATATACTTCTATTTGTCCCCATCAGAGCTGTGTGTACATGTACTGTACTCACGACCATATTCTGCAATTTCCACCGGCCCAATAAGAATATCAAATAAGAATAATCCGCCTAATAAGAATAGATTTCCGTCGCGCGCATGAGCAGAGAGCGAGGCAGAATCTGACACTTAGATCCTCCGCGATCTGTCTCTCGTTGGATAATGCCTCCGATAAACTGCGCGTGTGCAGTGTCATCGTCACACCAGCTGATCGGGATATCAGCTGGACTGACCTTTACGTACTGTGCATGCGCAGTTTGTCGGATGCATTTTTCGATAGAACATCGGCTGCTTTTTTTTTTTTTGGCTGTGAGCAGAGAACGGCTCTGCACTGAATCATGGCAATGACGGATTAAAGTGGTTGTAAAGTCTTGTTTTTTAACCACTTCTGGACCAGGCCTTTTTTTGCAATACGGGACTGCGTTACTTTAACTGACAATTAAGCGGCCGTGCGACACTATACCCAAAAACAACTGATGTTCTTTTTTCCCCCCACAAATAGAGATTTATTTTTGTGATATTTGATCATCTGTGCGGTTTTTATTTTTTGTGCTATAAAAAAAAAATAATGATATAATATATATATATATATTTTTTTTTTTCCCCTGCTATAAAACATTTACAATAAAAAAAAAATCTAATTTTTATCATTTTAGGCCAATATGTGTATTCTGCTACATATTTTTGTTTAGAAAAATCCCATTAAGTGTACATTGATTGGTTTGTGCAAAAGTGCCCCAGGTCACTTGACATAAAAGCAATGTTAATCAATCAGTGCCATCTTAATTGGCACTACTGAAGTCGCTCCGACTTCAGAAAAGGGTCCTGTACTACTTTGAGGCGACCTGTGATCCACCTGTGATCAGACTGTCCCATATACTTCAATGGGAGTTGCCTCCTTATCTTAATTGACACAACTTGTTATCAGACTTTCCAGGAAGAAGAAAGATTAGCCAGGCATTCCCCACAGACCAAGTCGCCTGTCTCTTCAAAGTAGTGCACAAGTCTCTTCCCAAGCCTCTTCCCAAGCCTCTAAACAAGTCACGGGGCGACTTTCTGGTCGTGGTAGTGTGAACCGGCTCTGAGGTCCTTTATTTTTATTTTTTTTACTAGTAATGGCGGCGATCTCCGATTTTTAGTGGGACTGCGACATTGCGGGGGACAGATCGGACACCTGATATTTGACACTTTTGGGGGGACCAGTGACATTACTACAGTAATCAGTGCTAAAAATATGCACTGTTACTGTACTAAGGACACTGGCAGTGAAGGGGTTAACACCAGAGGCGATCAAAGGGTTAGATGTGTCCCTAGGGGGTGCTTTCTAACTGTGTGGGAGATGGGCTTGCTGCATGAACAGAGAGACCTGTGTTCTAAATAAGAGCAACACAGGATCCCTGTGTTCATCACTGACAGAACAGCGGTCTGCCGTGTTTACTTTGACAGACCACCGTTCTGTCTCCATGGGGAGTTATCGCGGGTACCTGGCGGACATTGCGTCTGCTGGACCCGCTGACTGGCGCCTCCTCTAGCCAATCGGCGCGTGCGCGCGCCCCCACTAACTTGTGCACAAAATGACGTACAGGTACGTCGTTTCGCGTAACAGGGCCGACCTGCCGCCGTATAACTACGGCGGCTAGTCGGCAAGTGGTTAAAAAAAAACACAAACATGTTATACTTGCCTGCTGTGTGTTGTGGTTTTCCATAGAGCAGCCCAGATCCTCCTCTTCTTTTGTCCTCCTTCGCTGCTTCTGGCCCCTCCCTCCTGTTGAGTGCCCCCACAGCAAGCAGCTCCCTGTGTCCACTCAAACACGGAGCCGCAAACCGGCCCCACCCACTTTCTCTCCAGATTGGCTGACTGATTTTCATTGACAGCAGTGGGAGCCAATCGCACCGTGCTGCTGTCTAAACCAATGAGAAATGGAGTCCTGGGCAGCTGGGCACCTACAACATCGCTGTATAAAGACGGGCTCAGGTAAGTGTTAGGGGGGCTGCTGCACATAGAAGGTTTTTTTTTTATTTTTTATCTTAATGCATAGAATGCATCAAGATAAAAAAAACCTTCTGCCTTTACAATCCTTTTAAGATTGCGAGTGGGGGGGGGGGGGGGGGGGATTGAATCGAGGTTGCAATTGAACGATTAATCATGCAGCTTTACCGCTTACAAATTCTTACATATGATGGCTGCATTCATTTTCCTTCTTAGGCTTTCTTTCCTTTATTTTCACCTGGAGAGCCGGCCAGTAAGTCTGGCCATTTTTCCAAAAAAATCATAAATTATAATATAACTATAAATAAGTTAAAGTGTATATATATATATATATATATATATATATATATATATATATATATATATATATATATATATATATATATATATATATATATATATATATATATATATATATATATATATATATATATATATATATATATACACACACATATACATACACACATACTTTAAACTTATTTATAGTTTTTTATTATATTATAATTTATGATTTTGTGTTTCAAACTTTATCATACCCGAGATGTTATAAAGAAGAACGCACAGTAAAACAAGAATCATATATAAATAACGGAATTTTGTAAAATCTTACCTGTAAAATTCCTTTCTCTGAGTCCTCCGACAGTCGCCGCCCACTTCATATTCATCACCAATGGGGTTATGTCCTCTATTCCGTAGGAGTAGCTAGGCAATAGAATACGTTAGTACAAAGACTTTTAACATATCCCACCCCCAGGGGGTGGTCCCCTCAGTACATAACCCTCCACTTCCTGTATCCAACTCAGTTTCAGTGGAATAGCAGTAGAGAGTACATCAAAACCCCAAAAGAGGGGCGGGGGCGGCGACTGTCGGAGGACTCAGAGAAAGGAATTTTACAGGTAAGATTTTACAAAAATTCCGTTTTCTCTTACGTCCTCCGACAGTCGCCGCCCACTTCATATTCATCACCAATGGGGATGTCCCAAAGCAGTGTAAACATGAGGGGTGGGAAGAACGCAGCCGCGCCCAAGGCAACGCCGTCTCCCCATCAGAGAAAGGAACCTTACCAAAGGAAGGAAACCAGTAGGGCATAAGAACAAAAACACTCGCTCAACAGGAGCAAGAAAACCCAGGGAAAAAACAAATATCCCAAAAAGCCAAAGAACCCGTAACAAGGGCTCTAGGGAACTGCCGCACTAAGAACCTTGCGGCCAAAGGAAGCATCAGCCGATGCCTGAACATCTACTCTGTAGAATATCGTGAAAGTGTGTACGGTCGACCAAGTCGCCGCCTTACACACCTGGGCCACAAAGGCCCCATGACGACAGGCCCAAGACGTACTCAGAGATCTGGTAGAGTGCACCTTCACAGGTACAGGGGGAACTTTCCCCTTCAAAGCATAGGCCTGATCAATGGTCTGTCTGATCCATTTGGCGATTGTAGAAGCCGACGCCGCCATGCCCTTCCGAGGACCTTCCGGAAGGACAAACAAGGCATCCGACTTGCGAAAAGACTCAGTCGATTTGAGATAGACTCTAATCGCCCGGACAACATCCAAGGAGTGAAGCAACACCTCCGTCGGATGCTTCGGTTTCGCGCAAAGCGAAGGTAGGACAATGTCCTCATTGAGATGAAAGTCCGAAACCCTTCTTGGAAGAAAAGAAGGGTTAGGTCGCAAGACCACCTTGTCCAAATGCACAACCAGATACGGAGACTTGCAGGACAAGGCTGCCAGCCCCGACACTCGACGAGCCGAGGTGATAACCACCAAAAAGGCGACCTTCTTGGATAACAAAGAGATCTCCCTGATCCTTTCAAAAAGGAGCACGCTGCAATACTGATAGAACTAGATTCAAGTCCCAAGGGGGAAGAGGGTCCCTCCTAGGAGGGATCAGATGACGTACCCCCTGCACAAAAGTGCTAACCAAAGAATCAGATGCCACAGGCCGTTGAAAAAGAACGGCCAAAGCAGACACCTGACCCTTGATCGTGGCCAGCGCCAGACGCTGGTCAACACCCGTCTGAAGGAAGGGCAACACCCTAGACACCGAATAAGTGTCAGGAGAGAAACCCCTGGATTCGCACCAGGCAAAATATGCCTTCCAAGTACGGTAATAAACCTTCCCCGAGGAAGACTTCCTCGCATTTATTAAGGTGTGAATGACCTCAGGGGAAAGACCCCTGTTCTTCAGGACCTCGGTTTCAACAGCCAGGCCGTCAAAGCCAGCGACTGTAAAGCAGGATGGAAGATCGGTCCTTGCGACAGAAGATCTTCTCAAAGAGGCAGACGCCACGGGGCGTCGATTGCCAGATTTACGAGGTCTGCGTACCAGGACCGGCGAGGCCAGTCCGGTGCCACAAGAATCACCGTGGTCGGTTCCGCGAAGGAACCTGGACAGCAATTGAATCGGTGGGAACGCATACATCAGTTGGTACTGATGCCACGGGGCAACCAACGCGTCCGACGCGTCTGCCCGAGGATCGCGCGTCCTTGCCACGAACCGTGGTACTTTGTTGTTCAGACGAGACGCGAACAGGTCTACCTCCGGAAGACCCCACCTCGCGCACAACATCTGGAAGACAGCAGGGTGAAGGGACCATTCCCCCTGGTCCAGGGTCTGGCGGCTCAGATAAACCGCCTGCCAAATTTCCACCCCCGGAATGTGAACTGCCGATATTGCCGGGACATGCGTCTCGGCCCAAGACAGAATCGCGGCCACTTCTCGAGCCGCCCGGGCACTCCTGGTGCCCCCTTGGTGATTGATGTAAGCCACCGCCGTGGCATTGTCCGTCTGCACCCGAACCGGGTAGCCATGAAGATTGTCCGTCCAACGACGAAGACAGAGGAGTATCGCTCGCAGTTCCAGAACGTTGATCGGAAGGGAGGATTCCTCCGTCGACCAAACACCCTGAGCGGACAGAACGCCCAGAACACCACCCCAGCCCGACGGGCTGGCGTCCGTGGTGATCACCGTCCACGAAAGGGGACGAAAAGACTTGCCCCCCGATACTGAGGGGGATTGAAGCCACCACAGAAGATCCCTTCTGGTCTGAGAACTCAATGACATCTGGAGATCCAGAGACCGCGGACGCCCGTCCCACTTGGACAATATCTCCGCTTGGAGATCCCGTGTGTGAAACTGGGCGAAGGGAATCGCCTCGAAAGCCGAGACCATCAATCCCAGACACCGCATGCACGTCCGAATGGACGAAGATGGAACGTCCCTGAGGGACCTGACTGCCTCCTGAAGAGCTGCGAGTTTTTCTTCCGGCAGGAAGACCTTCGCCTGGACAGAGTCCAGAATCATACCCAGGTAAGAAATCCGAACCGATGGGCACAATGTCGACTTTGGAAAATTGATCGTCCAACCAAACTCCTGCAGAGTCTGCAACGTGACGGACAGATCCTTCTCCAGACTCTGGCTGGTCGCAGACCGAACCAGAATATCGTCCAGATACCCCAGAACCGAAATGCCCTGGGCCCTCAACAAAGCCAGAACCGGTGCCAGCACTTTGGTGAACACCCTCGGAGCCGAGGCGAGACCAAAAGGCAACGCCACAAATTGGTAATGATCTTCCGCTATGGCGAATCGAAGGTACCTCTGGTGACCCTCGAAAATCGGGATGTGAAGGTGAAGATACGCATCCTTCAAGTCGATGGAAGCCATAAACTCACCCGGAACCAGGGCAGCCACCACCGACCGCAGGGATTCCATGCGGAACTTGCGCACCCGCACAAAGCGGTTCAGCGCCTTCAAGTCCAGAATCGGACGCACCTTGCCCTCCTTCCTGGGCACGGCGAGCAGATTGGAATAGAACCCTCGAAATCTGTCCCGATGAGGCACCGGGACCACCACTCCCTGAGCCCTCAGGTCCTGCACCGCTAGATGCAGGTCCCGCAAACGCTCCGGGGATAACAGAAGACTTGAGGGAAAAAATCTGCTCTCCGGCCGAGAGAGAAACTCGATCTAGTAGCCAGATCGAACGATTTCCTGTGAATTGGGTGAGGGCGCCCCTTCAGGCCGCACTGTTGTGGGCCGCAGAACCGGATTGGCCGGACTTTTGCTTACCTGCCCACGGCTCCTTGCGGGAGCCTTGACCCTTGGACGGCTTGCCCCAAAGTGTGACCGAAAGGCACGAAAGGACCCCTGAGGGGGCCGAAAGAAAGCATTCTTTTTTCCGTCTCAGTCTTGTGGGATTGAGGTAAGAGCTTGCTCTTACCCCCCGTGACCCCTTTAATTAGGGCATCCAGGGATTCGCCAAAAAGGCGAGAACCATCAAAAGGCAGATTGGCCAAGGTCTTACGTGAAGATTGATCCACAG
This sequence comes from Pelophylax lessonae, assembly GCF_965119305.1. Classification (NCBI taxonomy): domain Eukaryota; kingdom Metazoa; phylum Chordata; class Amphibia; order Anura; family Ranidae; genus Pelophylax; species Pelophylax lessonae. The sequence goes on along the minus strand of NC_138771.1, from coordinate 600,684,562 downwards.
ACCAACACTTCAACCAAACCAGGCGGCGAGATAACACCGCCACACTGTGTACACGTGCAGCCAACGGAACCATATCCAGGTCCGCATCACACAAATACATGACACCCTGGTGGATTTGATCCACCATATCCAAAGTCGCCTGGGGGGCAGAATCAGCCACCAGGACACGCCTAAGCACCTGCGTCCAGCTCGCGACCGCCTGGGCCGCCATAAGTGAAGCAAATAAAGCTTTCAACATAGAACCCATAATAGAATAGGGACGACGGGCAAGGGACTCCATCCTCTTGTCCGTGGCATCCCGGAACACCGGGGTGTCTTCAGCAGGAATCGCAGTGGACTTGTTCAAAACTGCTAACGCATGGTCCACCGGAGGTGGGACACACCAACGCCCATCAGTAGCGGGCGTAAAAGGATAGCGCAGCTTAAACCTACTTGGTACAGCAAAAGGTTTGCGTATATTACGCCATCGTTCTTTCACAGCGCGCTGAAAATCATCAGTGCATGGAAACATCTGCGATGATTTGCACCTTTTCTGCGTCCCATAAGCCGCCAAGGCAGCTGGAGGACATGTTTCCTCCTCCAAACGCAGAGATTGCTTGATAGAAGCAACCAATTCATCCATGAGTGCAAGCTCTTCAGACGAGCCAGGGGGAGAATTATCAACCCCCTCTACCTCAGCCTCCATTCCTGACCCTATAAGGTCCAGGGAGGAACGAGACCCCGATAAGGAGATCTCTGCCACAGCAGCCCCAGTACCATCACCCTCTGAATCAGAGGAAATTGAAACTCTGGGCCTTTTAGAGGATTGAGCAGCCACCAGCATTTGCACCTGAGTCGCAAGGCTAGCCACAATCGCAGCCAAAACCCCCCCGGGGGGGGGAAAACGCAGTCCCCTGGCTTCCCACTAAATTGGCAGGAAACTAGCATTCCTGAGAATCCATGCCCCTGTAGTAGCAAAAATAAATGGGTGACCGCCCCTTTAAGAGAGCGCAGCGATCGTAGCCCACTCACACTAAGCACCCCACACAAGGGACCCCCACAGGGACAAGTATACCAAGGCAGGATACAGGGAATAGAGAGAAATGAACCTGGAGAGATCGGTGCTGCTGCTGCTGCCTGCGGTGCTCCTGAAGGAAAGGAAGTGCTGGCATACAGGGCGCTCTACTAAAGCCTATGGAGGCTACAAGAAAATGGCCGCCATGCATGTAAAACATGCGGCCGGAGCGATCGCAGCCAAAATGGCGCCGAAACCGCTGCTCCCACACCCCATGAGGGTGAAGTAAAACACACCATCTGCCCAAAAAAGGAACATGGTAAACCGCCGCAGCGGCGCTGTAATGTGCCCCAAGCATGAGAAACTCAAGCCCCACAGCACACAGCCGTTCACACAGACAGAAAACTGACACAGAGTGCAGCCAGCCCCCCCCTCCTGCAGCCCACAGCATGCAATGTGAGAGATAGGGAAACAGTAATAGTGTGAACACAGGGCAAGGTACACAGTCCCAGACTGACACCCCCCAGACAGACAGGTCCCCACATAAATGCACTTACCTCTTACATGGCGTGGGGGACCCGCACAGGCGAACAAACCGCTGCACATGAGGCAGGGAGAGTCGCATCCAGGACGCATCAGAAGGTGGGTTGAGAAACCGCACAGCGTCCGGTGAGGTAGCCACCTCACCTAGCATCCCTGCACGGAACAGGGATGGGTCGTTCAGATAACTCAGGAGCGATACCTGACTGAACGCTCGATGGCGGGCTGAGAAACCACTGACCCACAGCCTGCTACCAGGGGGGTCAGCCCGAGACGCAGCCCGCATGATCCTCTTCTTCCGAAGAACTAAACTAATGCTGGTAAAATAACAGCTAACAAGAAAGAGAGAAAAAACTCAAATAAAATCCAAAGAAAGGAAAGAGAGCTGAGACAAGGTGCCCCAGCACAGAAACTTCCAGCTACTCCTGACAGCTAGACAAATGAAACTGAGTTGGATACAGGAAGTGGAGGGTTATGTACTGAGGGGACCACCCCCTGGGGGTGGGATATGTTAAAAGTCTTTGTACTAACATATTCTATTGCCTAGCTACTCCTACGGAATAGAGGACATAACCCCATTGGTGATGAATATGAAGTGGGCGGCGACTGTCGGAGGACGTAAGAGAAAGTTGGTTTGGGCTGCTCATTCTTAAGAATTACATGCAAAATAATGGTACCGCTTTCAGCACCTAAAATCCGAAAGAATCATACCGCCAGGGAGGTTAACCAATTCACACCAGTGTGAACCCAGCCTAAGTCTTACTTTTCAACAGAACAAGCTCTCCTGCAAATTCAGCAGTTCGAGGGATAAGACAAACCATTTACCATTGACTGCTTGCAATGATCCGCTTTTAGTTATTCATGTAGAACCTTTATCTCAAACTGATAAAAAAATGTTTACTGCAACTGCTTGTACCCCTGGACCCACCGATGTCCTCACTTCTTCAATCAGCACATTCACAAAGAAACTGGCATTGAAGCCTTGTGGCTTTGCAGCTGGCTTCCAAACTTGCTTTCTGATTGGTCCTGCAGTCTTCTGGGACCTGTGGAGTCCCTAGAAGGCTGTGGGGGGAAAGGAGGGGGTGAACTTCAAAAAAACCAGGTACTCGTGCCCCCCCCCCGGCCAGGAAACAAAAGATCCAAATGTACGGTGGGGGGGGGGGGGGGGGGAGGATGAAGAGTGAAACTTCCCCTTTCGGGTGAAATTGGCTCTTTCCCTGGCAGGGTCCCCTGGAGGCACCCTTACAAGCAAGCTCACTCCCAAGCACTGCAGCTGGACATGCTGTGCCAAGAACACACAAGCAGCTCGGGAACCCATGAATAGCTCCTCTCCCAGGAATCAACTTGCAGCTGTGAGCACAGAGACCAGAAAATTCAATGGTGGTAAGGACACCTATGGCACTTTTCCACTGCAAGTACCGGCTCGGCTCCACTCCACACTGCTTGGACCTGCTCGGCTCAGTTGGCTTTTCCACTGCGTGGTACGAGTCTGCACATTTTTAGCACTGTATAGGCTCTACTCAGCTCGGTTTGCTTTTCCACTAAAGTGGGTGGGATTACAACGATTTTCTGACCAATTGGTGGCTATTAGTAACAAACAATCAAGGCTGCATGCAAAGGATTGGGAGATATGGTATAGGTACGGCCCGCTTGGAACCTCAACTGAGGTGGTACCGTTTAAGCGAGCTATACCATGTAGTGGAAAAGCGCCGCTGTATCAAACTGTTCTAACATGTACCATGCGGTACCATGCAGTGGAAAAGCACCAAACCAAGCCGTACCATGCAGTGGAAAACCTAGGTTCAGGGACGCTGTTTAAAGTCCAGTAATACACCATCTCACCCTGTTCTGCACATGCTCAGCTGCTCTCCATTTTTGGCATGGTGATGAAAATCAGAGCCACTACTGTAGAGGCTGATCTGCTGACAGTGTAAAGATTTACTGCTGCTCAGGGGCTCTGGGCTTCAGCAAGAAGATACAGGAGAAATGCTGGAGACAATTTACAGCACACACTCAATTTGGTAGCATCATTATTAAGGTGGAATGTATGTTTACTTGCAAAGGAACATTATTTTTGATTAAGTTCTGCTTTAAGTAGAAGTGGGTGAAGGTCAGTTTGAATATTACTACGATAATGTTGGTCAACACTGATGGGTGTCCGGACAAAGAAGACATCTTGTTCAGAACAATAGGCAGCAAGATATCGGACCTTCCCAAATGCACTGGGGCCTGCCAAAATCTCCTGTCTCCATAGGAAAAGAAACATTCGGTGTTACTGGCGGAGAGAGTTTACAACAAGCCTGTGAATCATTCAGCATTTGTTATCGCAGTCTCACACTGACCAATCCTGGAAAACAATCAGCTCAGTGACATTGCCTGCAAAGATCTGCCCTCACCTGACAAACACAAATGCTACTTTATGTATTTTTTTTGTTTGATACAGCTTTAAAATTTTGCTACTTTGCACAGCTCCCTGGATCGCCACAAAGAGGTCATTTGTGAAATTTGTATTCTCTGAAGAAATGGATACAGACCGTACCCTTCCACAACAAGAAAAGTATTATATATCTATCTATCTATCTATCACATATATATATATATACATACATACATACATACATACATACATACATATATATACACACACACACACACACACACACACACACACACAACAAGCAAAACTAAACCCACCGATTTAATGGTTACAGAAAACAGTTATATTCCTGGCAAGCTGGTAATGCCAACGGTCACATTACATTTCCTAATGAAAGGGAAACAAAAGAAACGCTTAGACCATCACTGTGTCCTAGCCATCCAAGGATTTGGTTACAACAGTCTCTCAACCTGTTTAACATGGAGAAACTGTTAAAATAATTTTCGGGTCTTGAAGAACTCCTACTACTAATTTGTATATGTACAGCTTATGGTACAGGAGTGTTGCGGTCAGTGGGAAGAAACGCCCCTCACGCTGCCCCACAGTGGAAAGAAACACCCCCCCCCCATGCTTCCTCTTAGTGGAAAGAAACGCCCCCCCCCTCACGCTGACCCTCAGTGGGAAGAAACCCCCCCCTCACGCTGCCCCTCAGTGGGAAGAAACGCTCCTCTCCTCACGCTGCACCTCAGTGGGAACGCTGCCCCTCAGTGGGAAGAAACGCCCCCCCCCCCTCACGCTGCCCCTCAGTGGGAAGAAACGCCCCCCCCCCTCACGCTGCCCCTCAGTGGGAAGAAACACCCCCCCCCCTCACGCTGCCCCTCCTCAGTGGGAAGAAACGCCCCCCCTCACGCTGCCCCTCAGTGGGAAGGAAAGCCCCCCCCTCACGCTGGCCCTCAGCCTCAGTGGGAAGAAATGCACCCTCATGCTGGCCCTCAGTGGGAAGAAATGCCCCCCCCTCACGCTGGCCCTCAGTGGGAAGAAACGCGCCCCCCCCTCACGCTGACCCTCAGTGGGAAGAAACGCCCCCCCTCACGCTGCCCCTCAGTGGGAAGGAAAGCCCCCCCCTCACGCTGGCCCTCAGCCTCAGTGGGAAGAAATGCACCCTCATGCTGGCCCTCAGTGGGAAGAAATGCCCCCCCCTCACGCTGGCCCTCAGCGGGAAGAAACGTCCCACCCTCACGCTGCCCCTCAGTGGGAAGAAACGCCCCCTCACGCTGACCCTCAGTGGGAAGAAACGCCCCCTCACGCTGACCCTCAGTGGGAAGAAACGCCCCCCCCCCCCTCAGTGGGAAGAAATGGCCCCCCCCTCACGCTGGCCCTCAGCGGGAAGAAACGTCCCCCCCCTCACGCTGGCCCTCAGCGGGAAGAAACGTCCCACCCTCACGCTGCCCCTCAGTGGGAAGAAACGCCCCCTCACGCTGACCCTCAGTGGGAAGAAACGCCCCCTCACGCTGACCCTCAGTGGGAAGAAACGCCCCCTCACGCTGACCCTCAGTGGGAAGAAACGCCCCCCCCCCCCTCAGTGGGAAGAAACGCCCCCCCCCCCTCAGTGGGAAGAAACGCCCCCCCCCTCAGTGGGAAGAAACGCCCCCCCCCTCAGTGGGAAGAAACGCCCCCACCCTCAGTGGGAAGAAACGCCCCCACCCTCAGTGGGAAGAAACGCCCCCACCCTCAGTGGGAAGAAACGCCCCCACCCTCAGTGGGAAGAAACGCCCCCACCCTCAGTGGGAAGAAACGCCCCCCTTATAGTTCCCAAAAAAAAACATCAATAGTGTCAGGGATTACATATCTGAGTGGCAAATGACTCATTACTCAAGGAACCTCTAGCAACTATTGGAGGAACCCTGTCTAAGGAAGGTTGGGTTACAGTCTACCCTACATTGAGATTACTCTGAAACTGGTTTAGTTACATCTTGGGTTGTATTCTCCCCCCTGTCCATCAAGACCGCGTCCCAGATAATACCAATGGATCTTTACAGACTTTTGTGCACAAACAGGTGAGACAATGGATTTCAGAGCCACCAAACAAATAACAGAATAAGATAATCACACCTTTTGTGGCATTGGATTAAAGGTTTTTTTTTTTTGGGGGGGGGGGGTTGGTCTTCACCCTGAATATTTTATCACTCACACTTCTGGCCTGGGATTGACCACAAACATCACAGACTGCTGACATTCCATCAATGTGAACACAGAATGACAGCAAAGGGCTAGTGGTTCAAACTTAAAGCCCAAAAAACCTAGAGTTTATTTTTTATTTTATCAGCAAACTAGATGTTCTATTTACCATTCCCTATTTTCCTCTGCCCAAAATTGAACCACTTTCTTCAGTCATACTTCATGAAGAGTTTCAATGTATTCAGTTAAGGAGAACCTCTTGGACAACAAAAAAAACCACCACATGAAGTATATCTGAAACGCAATTGTAAACCAAACTGCACACTAATCCTGAAATCCCAACACTGATTTTAGCGTATGGCTTTCTCCACCCAGCTGCCCACACATGGGCTCCAACCACATATCTTCTGACCAGCATCAATCTGGCCTAGAAATCACCAACACTGCACAAGAAAGGCAACCACATTTTATTGTACCAGATGCACTGCATGAAAAATCTGCCGATGTACAGACAACCTGAACACAGTGTCCTAGTTTGCAAAGAAACATCCATTAACAAAACTAATTACATATCTCAGAAGCGCGATTGTACCCACCACCAGGGCCGCTGATAGGGGGGGGCCACCAGCCTTCTTGTAGGGGGCCCGAGCACACAGGGGGGCCCACACAGAGAGGGGGGGGATTTGTGATGGACAATAAATACAGAAATAAATCTTCCTCCAGCATCTGAATCTGATTTGTCCCTCTCCCTGCTATCAGCTTTTATCTGCTGAGAAAGAGAAAGTTGTCCCTCACTAATCCCCCTCCCTGTGCGGGCCCCCCTCCCAGCACTGGCTCTAATGTTATCTCTGCTCAGGAGTTTATTTGTAACTTTGTTTTTCTCCCTCTGTCTCTGATCACTGACCTCCCAACTGCCCAGCCTGTATATTTTTTTAATCTCAGCTTTATTTTTATTTAACATAGTTTTTTTTTTAGATTTAGCAGGAATTATGTGAGTTATGTTATATTTGTGTCTGCTAATAGTGATTTTGTTGTTATTTTAGCTAAATATATCTTTAATATTTTCTTGGGGGGGCCCTGCTAGGTAGTCTGTACGGGGCCCCGCGATTTCTAACAGCAGCCCTGCCCACCACCATGTCAGATATTCCCTGTAAAGAGGGCATTGTAGACTTCAGGGGCAGTTTCTGACTCGTTCTAACAAGCCAATTAAAAGCATGGGCTCCAGCCAACGCCACTGAAGACCACATGCCCACAAACCACCAGGACTCCATCAGTGCTCCATGAGAAACACCACTCACAGTTCTTCACACTAGAAGAAAACTCTGCTCAATTACAGCCAACTAGAACATATTGTCCTGGTTTGCTCAGTAATATCCCATCACAAAACCAATTACAGATCCCTCAATCATGAGTATACCCACCACCAGGTCAGATCTTCCATGTGAAGAGGGTAATGTAGACTTGGAGGGCATTTTCTGACTTGTTATACCCAACTGCCCAATTAAAAGCCCAGGATTCAAGAAGCGCCACTTATCCACCAACCACCGAGATCCCATCAGTTCTCCAGGAGAAACCCTGGTCACTTTTTTTTTTTTTTTAATTGTACTGGATGAAAAAATCTGATCAACTGCAGCCAACCTGAACATAACGTCCTAGTTTGCTTAGGAACATTCAATCACACATCCCTTAACCATGAGCGTCCCTACTCTGTGTGACCATCTTACCCATGAAGAGGGCAATGTAAATTTGGGGGGCATTTGCTTACCTGCTGTGCCCAATTAAAATCACAGGGTCCAACCAATGTCACTGTGCCCACCGCATGTCCAACAACCACTGGGACCCCACCAGTGCTCCGTGTGAAATGCCACTTATGCTTTGAATGAAACTAAATGAAAAATATGCTCATTAACAGCCAACCTGAACACAATGTCCTGGTTTGCATGGGAACATTCAATCACAAAACATAGTACATATCTCAGAAGCGTGATTGTACCCACCACCATGTCAGATTTTCCCCATGAAGAGGGTAGTTTCTTACCTGCTCTATTTAACAGCCCGATTAGAAGCACAGGCTCCAACCAAAACCACTGATCACCAACCACCACAACATCATCAGTGCTCCTTGAGAAACGTTGCCCACATTTTTTTAATGCACTACATGAAAACTCTGCACATTTATTGCCAATCAGAACATACCATCCTGGTTTGCTCAGGAACGTCCCATTACAAAACCAATAACAGATTCCTCAACCATGAGTGTACCCACCACCATGTTCCCTGTCAATCGGGTAATGTAGACTTGGAGGGCATTTTCTGACCTGATCTACCCAACTGCCCAATTAGAAGCCCAGGCTCCAAAAAATGCCACTCAAACTAACACATGCCTGCCAACCACAGAGAGCCCCATCAGAACACTCCACAAGAATCACCCCCCAGGTTTTGTTATTGTACTGGATGAAAAATCTGATCAACTGCAGTCAACTTGACCATAACATCCTAGTTTGCGTAGGAATGTCCAATAACAAAACCAATCACACATCCTTTAACCATAAGTGTGCCCACCACCACCATATCCGATCTTACCCATGAAGAGAGCAATGTATATTTGGGGGACCTGCGCTGCTCAACCGCCCAATTAGAAGCGCAGGGTTCAACCAGCGTCACTGTAACCACTACATGTCCACCAACCACCAGAACTCTATTAGAGATCTGGAAGAAACACCACTCTTTATCGTACTTGATGAAAAATCAGATAAACAACAGCCAACCTGAACAGAATACCCTAGTTTGCTTAGGAACGTCCAATCACACATCCCTTAATCCACATTTGGTACCCATCACCATGTCCGATCTTACCCATGAAGAGGGCAATGTAGATTTAGGGGACATTTTCTGACCTGTTCTACACAACCACCCACTTAGAAGCACAGGGTCCAACCAACATCACTGTAACCACTACATGTCCACCAACCACCAGAACCTCAGAGATCCGCAAGAAACCCCACTCATGATTTCTTATCATACTGGATGAAACATCTGATCAACTTCAGCCAACAAAAACATATTGCACTAGTTTGCTTAGGAACCTCCAATCACAAAACCAATCACGCATCCCTTAACCATGAGTGTCCCCACATTGTGTGCCCATCACCACGTCTGATCTTACCCATAAAGCGGGCAACTTGGATTTGAGAGGTATTTTCTGACCCGTTCTACCCAACCACCCAAATAGAAGCACAGGGTCCAACCAACATGACTGGGACCACCACATGTCCCCCAACCCCCAGGGACCCCACCAGTGCTCCATGTGAAGCGCTTCTTATGTATTTTATCGTACTGGAAGAAAATCAGATAAACAACAGCCAACCTGAACAGAATACCCTAGTTTGCTTAGGAACGTCCAATCACACATCCCTTAACCCACATTTGGTACCCATCACCACATCCAATCTTACCCATAAAGAGGGAAACTTAGATTTGGGGGACACATTCTGACCTGTTCTACTAAATTGCCCAATTAGAAATACAGGGTCCAACCAACGTCCCTGTGGCCACTACATGTTCACCAACCACCATAATCACCAGGACCCCATCAGAGATCCGCAAGAAACCCCACTCATGATTTTGGATAAAAAATCTGATCAACTACAAACAACCTGAACATAATGCCCTAATTTGCTTAGGAATGTCCAATCACACATCCCTTAACCCACATTTGGTACCCATCACCATGTCCGATCTTACCCATGAAGAGGGCAATGTAGATTTAGGGGACATTTTCTGACCTGTTCTACTCAACTGCCCAATTAGAAGCACAGGGTCCAACCAACGTCCCTGTAACCACTAAATGCCCACCAACCACCAGATTATCGTTAGAGATCCGCAAGAAACCCCACTCATGATTTCTTATCATACTGGACGAAACATCTGATCAACTTCAGCCAACAAGAACATATTGCCCTAGTTTGCTTAGGAACTTCCAATCACAAAACCAATCACGCATCCCTTAACCATGAGTGTCCCCACATTGTGTGCCCATCACCACGTCTGATCTTACCCATAAAGCGGGCAACTTGGATTTGAGAGGCATTTTCTGACCCGTTCTACCCAACCACCCAATTAGAAGCACAGGGTCCAACCAACATGACTGGGACCACCACATGTCCCCCAACCCCCAGGACCCCACCAGTGCTCCATGTGAAGCCCTTCTTATGCATTTTATCGTACTGGATGAGAACAATTGCTCTTTTACAGCCAACCTGAACACAATGTCCTGGTTTGCTCCAGAAAGTCCCATCACAAAACTAAAGCATCCCCCACCATGAGTGTCCCCATCATCAGCAGGTCCCATCTGTCCCATAGAGAGGGGAGATCCAGACTAATGATGTCCAATCCAGCACCTGTCCCTACCAGCCCATGACCCCGGTCACAGGCACAGAGGATGCCCTGCCACCCCAGGCTGGCACTGATTGGCCCCCGCACCCCATTACCTGGAGCTCCTCGCTGCTATCAGGCCCCTTTGTCCCTTCTGCGCCTCCCACAGCCCGCCCACTTCATTCAATGACTGCCCAGTCTCCCCCACTGCTCACACACTTGCTCCCCCTGCCGGCCGCCCTGCCGATCCACCACCGTGCATTACCTGCTAAAGTCCTCCTCCTCTCCTCCCGCAATCTCAGCTCTGTGCTCTCCACCACACCCGCAGCCCTTCCCGGCCGCCTCCAATGCTCAACTAACCCGTTCACCCCTCCCCCCTCCACATTATATATGGCGAACGCGGCTTCTAGCAACGCGACGTCATCACGCCATCGCCGCAAAAGCGGCTTCTATTGAGAAGAAGGAGTCAGGGAACGGTTACCATGGGGACAGGGCTGAAAGGAGCAGCCATGTTGGAAAAGGGCAAAATGCCCGGCTTGGTGGGCAGCCAACCATGAATGGCAGGTTCACTAGGCGGGCTGATTTATAAATAAAACAGAGCTGAGGACAAGAGGTGCTTGATGATGATTGGCTGCAGAGGATGAGCTAATGTGACAGGATAATATTCAGGATAATGAGATGTCTTTATTTACAGAGCTATGTATCAAGTCACCGCAGCCGGGAGATGACAGATAATTGGCTGGCCATACGTTATACACTGCTCACAAAAAATTATAGGAACAATATGAAAACACATCAGATCTCAATGGGGAAAATATCATGCTGGATATCTATACTGGTATGGACTGGGTAATGTGTTAGGATCTGTACTGGTATGGACTGGGTAATGTGTTAGGATCTATACTGGTATGGACTGGGTAATGCCTTAGGATCTATACTGGTATGGACTGGGTAATGTGTTAGGATCTATACTGGTATGGACTGGGTAATGTGTTAGGATCTATACTGGTATGGACTGAGTAATGTGTTAGGATTTATACTGGTATGGACTGGGTAATGTGTTAGGATCTATACTGGTATGGGCTGGGTAATGTGTTAGGATCTGTACTGGTATGGACTGGGTAATGTGTTAGGATCTATACTGGTATGGACTGGGTAATGCGTTAGGATCTATACTGGTATGGGCTGGGTAATGTGTTAGGATCTGTACTGGTATGGACTGGGTAATGTGTTAGGATCTATACTGGTATGGACTGGGTAATGTGTTAGGATCTATGCTGGTATGGACTGGGTAATGTGTTAGGATCTGTACTGGTATGGACTGGGTAATGCGTTAGGATCTATACTGGTATGGACTGGGTAATGTGTTAGGATCTATACTGGTATGGGCTGGGTAATGTGTTAGGATCTGTACTGGTATGGACTGGGTAATGTGTTAGGATCTATACTGGTATGGACTGGGTAATGTGTTAGGATCTATACTGGTATGGGCTGGGTAATGTGTTAGGATCTGTACTGGTATGGACTGGGTAATGTGTTAGGATCTGTACTGGTATGGACTGGGTAATGCGTTAGGATCTATACTGGTATGGACTGGGTAATGTGTTAGGATCTATACTGGTATGGGCTGGGTAATGTGTTAGGATCTGTACTGGTATGGACTGGGTAATGCGTTAGGATCTATACTGGTATGGACTGGGTAATGTGTTAGGATCTATACTGGTATGGGCTGGGTAATGTGTTAGGATCTGTACTGGTATGGACTGGGTAATGTGTTAGGATCTGTACTGGTATGGACTGGGTAATGTGTTAGGATCTATACTGGTATGGACTGGGTAATGTGATAGGATCTATACTGGTATGGACTCGGTAATGTGTTAGGATCTGTACTGGTATGGACTGGGTAATGTGTTAGGATCTATATTGGTATGGACTGGGTAATGTGTTAGGATCTATACTGGTATGGACTGGGTAATGTGTTAGGATCTATACTGGTATGGACTGGGTAATGTGTTAGGATCTGTACTGGTATGGACTGGGTAATGTGTTAGGATCTATACTGGTATGGACTGGGTAATGTGTTAGGATCTATACTGGTATGGACTGGGTAATGTGTTAGGATCTATACTGGTATGGACTGAGTAATGTGTTAGGATCTATACTGGTATGGACTGAGTAATGTGTTAGGATCTATACTGGTATGGACTGAGTAATGTGTTAGGATCTATACTGGTATGGACTGGGTAATGTGTTAGGATCTATACTGGTATGGGCTGGGTAATGTGTTAGGATCTGTACTGGTATGGACTGGGTAATGTGTTAGGATCTGTACTGGTATGGACTGGGTAATGTGTTAGGATCTATACTGGTATGGACTGGGTAATGTGATAGGATCTATACTGGTATGGACTCGGTAATGTGTTAGGATCTGTACTGGTATGGACTGGGTAATGTGTTAGGATCTATATTGGTATGGACTGGGTAATGTGTTAGGATCTATACTGGTATGGACTGGGTAATGTGTTAGGATCTATACTGGTATGGACTGGGTAATGTGTTAGGATCTGTACTGGTATGGACTGGGTAATGTGTTAGGATCTATACTGGTATGGACTGGGTAATGTGTTAGGATCTATACTGGTATGGACTGGGTAATGTGTTAGGATCTATACTGGTATGGACTGAGTAATGTGTTAGGATCTATACTGGTATGGACTGAGTAATGTGTTAGGATCTATACTGGTATGGACTGGGTAATGTGTTAGGATCTATACCGGTATGGACTGGGTAATGTGTTAGGATTTGTACTGGTATGGACTGGGTAATGCGTTAGGATCTATACTGGTATGGACTGGGTAATGTGATAGGATCTATACTGGTATGGACTCGGTAATGTGTTAGGATCTGTACTGGTATGGACTGGGTAATGTGTTAGGATCTATATTGGTATGGACTGGGTAATGTGTTAGGATCTATACTGGTATGGACTGGGTAATGTGTTAGGATCTATACTGGTATGGACTGGGTAATGTGTTAGGATCTGTACTGGTATGGACTGGGTAATGTGTTAGGATCTATACTGGTATGGACTGGGTAATGTGTTAGGATCTATACTGGTATGGACTGGGTAATGTGTTAGGATCTATACTGGTATGGACTGAGTAATGTGTTAGGATCTATACTGGTATGGACTGAGTAATGTGTTAGGATCTATACTGGTATGGACTGGGTAATGTGTTAGGATCTATACCGGTATGGACTGGGTAATGTGTTAGGATTTGTACTGGTATGGACTGGGTAATGCGTTAGGATCTATACTGGTATGGACTGGGTAATGTGATAGGATCTATACTGGTATGGACTCGGTAATGTGTTAGGATCTGTACTGGTATGGACTGGGTAATGTGTTAGGATCTATATTGGTATGGACTGGGTAATGTGTTAGGATCTATACTGGTATGGACTGGGTAATGTGTTAGGATCTATACTGGTATGGACTGGGTAATGTGTTAGGATCTGTACTGGTATGGACTGGGTAATGTGTTAGGATCTATACTGGTATGGACTGGGTAATGTGTTAGGATCTATACTGGTATGGACTGGGTAATGTGTTAGGATCTATACTGGTATGGACTGAGTAATGTGTTAGGATCTATACTGGTATGGACTGAGTAATGTGTTAGGATCTATACTGGTATGGACTGGGTAATGTGTTAGGATCTATACCGGTATGGACTGGGTAATGTGTTAGGATCTATACTGGTATGGACTGGGTGATGTGTTAGGATCTATACTGGTATGGACTGGGTAATGTGTTAGGATCTATACTGGTATGGGCTGGGTAATGTGTTAGGATCTATACTGGTATGGACTGGGTAATGTGTTAGGATCTATACTGGTATGGGCTGGGTAATGTGTTAGGATCTATACTGGTATGGACTGGGTAATGTGTTAGGATCTATACTGGTATGGACTGGGTAATGTGTTAGGATCTATAGTGGTATGGACTGGGTAATGTGTTAGGATCTATACTGGTATGGGCTGGGTAATGTGTTAGGATCTATACTGGTATGGACTGGTAATGTGTTAGGAAGGAAAGGATGCCACATCGTTTGATGGAAATAAAAATTATCATCCTACAGAGGGCTGAATTCAAAGACACCCCAAAAATCTAAGTGAGAAAATGATGCAGCAGGTTAGTCCATTTTCCTGAAATTTCATTGCAGCAACTCAAAATGGCCCTCAGTAGTTTGTATGGCCCCCACGTGCTTGTATGCATGCCTGACAATGTTGGGGCATACTCCTAATGAGATGACGGATGGTGTCCTGGGTTATTTCCTCCCAGATCTGGACCAGGGCATCACTGAGCTCCTGAACAGACTGAGGTGCAACCTGGTGGCGCTGGATGGACTGAAACAATGTCCCAGAGGTGTTCTATTGGATTTAGGTCAGGGGAGCGTGGGGGTCATTCAACGGTATAAATTCCTTCATCCTCCAGGAAGTGGCTGCCCATGAGGGCGGGCATTGTCGTGCACCAGGGGGAACCCAGGACCCACTGCACCAGCATAGGGTCTGACAATGGGTCCAAGGATTTCATCCAAATACTTAATGGCAGTCAGGGTGCCATTGTCTATCCTGTAAAGGTCTGTGTGTCCCTCCATGGATATGCCTCCCCAGACCATCACTGACCCACCACCAAACCGGTCATGCTGAACGATGTTACAGGCAGCATAACGTTCTCCATGGCTTCTCCAGACCCTTTCATGTCTGTCACATGTGCTCAGGGTGAACCTCCTCTCATCTGTGAAAAGCACAGGGGGCCGGAGGTGGACCTACAAATTCTGGTGTTCAATGGCAAATGATATTTAAGCTCCACAGTGCCGGGCAGTGAGCACAGGGCCCACTAGAGGATGTGGGGCCCTCAGACCACCCTCATGTTTGGTCAGAGACATTTACACCAGTGGCCTGCTGGAGGTCATTTTGCAGAGCTCTGGCAGTGCTCATTCTGTTCCTCCTTGCACATAGGAGCAGATACCGGTCCTGCTGAAGGGTTAACAACCTTCTACCGTCCTGCCCAGCTCTCCTAGAGTCACTACCTGTCTCCTGGAATCTCCTCCATGCTCTTGAGACTGTGCTGGGAGACACAGCAAACCTTCTTGCAATGACACGTATTGATGTGTCTTCCTGAAGGAGTTGGACTGCCTGTGCAACCTCTATATGGCCCAGGTATCGCCTCATGCTACCAGTAGTGACACTGACCCTAGCCAAATGCAAAACTAGTGAGAAACAGTCAGAAAAGATGAGTAGGAAAAAAAATGTCAGTGACTGTTTTGGAGGTCATCTCATTGTTGCCCATCTAGTGCACCTGTTAATTTCATTAACACCAAAGCAGCTGAAACTGATTACCAACCCCCTCTGCTACTTAACTCACAAGATCAATATCCCAGGAGTTTAATTGACTTGATGCTATACTCTAAATAAAAAGTGTTCCTTTTAATTTTTTGAGCCGTGTACAATTCCCTTATTCAATTTCCTTTAGATTCACCTTCAACTATGTATTGCACGGGCTTGCCTGATTGCATACACATTGAAAGTGTTTAGGTGTGACCTCATATTATATGGATTTGGTAAATCTAAAGAAAATTTCTACAAGAGAAACCCCACTCATGATTTTTTTAAAAATCGTATTTTGTATGGCCAGCCTAAAGCTGCTGGCTGTGAGACATTAAGGGGCTATTTACAATCAATAACACCACAATGCGCCGGCCGTGTGTTAATGGACAACAATACATGTTACATGCCTGGTGCATTATGGTGTCATTCATGATAAATAGACCTTCAGTGCATTAAGGCAGTGGTCTCCAAAGTGTGCCGGATGCAGTCCTTTGCTTGCCTTTACCGGCCCTTGGGGCACTATACCTATCACTGACACTAACTATAAGGCACCATTCAGTCAACTGACAGCAATGATGGGGCATTATTACTCCCACTGACACCAACAATGAGGCAAGGTTCCTTTTACTGACACCAACAATGGGGCACTATTTCTCCCACTGACACCAATGCTTTTATCTAGCCCTTGGGGAACTATTTCTTCCACTGATTCAAGTCCCAATTCTTTCCACTGACACCAAAATTCCATCACATGCCTAATGAAGGGGTCCTGCGTGGCTCGGAAATGTTGCAATCTTCTGTAACGATGTGATCGCTGATTAAAGCTTGGGACCCACTCAGGGGAGATCCTTGGTGTGCTGGTGACATTCTTTTGCTCTGACTTGACACAGTTCCAGCTGGAGGTTGCTTCAGCATCCACTTATAAGCACAGCCGTTTTTACAGGAACGTGTGCGTTGGGAATAGTGCATTGGAACTATTCCTCTCATTGGCACCAGAGATGAGGAACTAATTCTCCCACTGACACCAGTGATGTGGGACTATTCCTCCGATGGACACCAATGATGGGGCACTATTCCTCCCACTGACACCAATGATGGGGCACTATTCCTCCGATTGGCATCAATGATGGGGCACTATTCCTCCGATTGACACCAATGATGGGGCACTATTCCTCCCACTGACACCAATGTTGGGGCACTATTCCTCCCACTGATACCAATGTTGGGGCACTATTCCTCCCACTGATACAAATGTTGGGGCACTATTCCTCCCACTGATACCAATGTTGGGGCACTATTCCTCCCACTGATACCAATGTTGGGGCACTATTCCTCCCACTGATACAAATGTTGGGGCACTATTCCTCCCACTGATACAAATGTTGGGGCACTATTCCTCCCACTGTTACCAATGTTGAGGCACTATTCCTCCCACTGATACCAATGTTGGGGCACTATTCCTCCCACTGTTACCAATGTTGAGGCACTATTCCTCCCACTGATACAAATGTTGGGGCACTATTCCTCCCACTGACACTAATGATGGGGCACTATTCTTCCCACTGACAACAATGATATCATTTTTTACTCCCACTGACCATCAAGCCTATGGCATTGCTTACTGCCAATGATGCCAGGTGCCCTGTGCACTGCAGTAACGCGTGCTGCAGCCGCGCCAAGATGTGGGCTTCTCACAGTGTGCATTAGAAGTTGCAGCAAGTCACATAGAGCCCAACTCATTTCCTGCTGGAAGACATCTGGCATCATCTAGCTCATTTCTTCTCAGCCTGACTATCTCCAGCTGCCTCTTTCAGTCATTGGATTTCAGTTGTTTCAATCATGGAAGCTCATTAACACATATAATGTGGATATTACCTAGGGTAGTCTGCATGCGAAAATAGCCTGCCTAGGAATGCCTACTCCTCCAGACGGACCTCCACCCGTCAAGGCTTTTTGAAATTTGCATAACTCCTCCCAAGAGCCAGCCCACTGTTTGCATCAGGGCCGAGAGCTATTGAGAGGAGTACTGAGGGAGGATGCTGTGATATTTTCAGGAAGCTAATGTACAGCACCCTGCTAACCCCTCCCAACAACCATGATCTGCTTGCATTGAATAGAGAACAACAGAGACCCAGTGATGATATCACTGTGTTTAAAATAAGGTATGTAATGAAAACAGAAACAGAGAAGTAGTCATGAGCACACTTGGCTATAAATGTGTATAAAAGTACAACAGATTTATTTTTAAAAGCAAAGTACAATTGATTAAATGATAAACTAATGTTGCATTATGGTCATCTATTGATTATTGATGGACACTTTAATAATTCATCCATTTTGTTTTTATTTTTGTATTGAGTTGGATATATATATATATCATCCCAGTCTTTGTCCGTAGGGTTCAATATTGAGTTGGCCCACCCTTTGCAGCTATAACAAGTTCAACTCTTTTGGAAGCGAGTTTGGGGTGGAGAAACTTTACTGGCCTGTACAGAGTCCTGACCTCAACCCAATAGAACACCTTTGGGATGAATTAGAGTGGAGACTGCGAGCCAGGCCTTCTAGTCCAACATCAGTGTTTGACCTTATAAATGCGCTTCTAGAAGAATGGTCAAACATTCCCATAGACACACTCCTAAACCTTGTGGACAGCCTAACCAGAAAATTGGAAGCTGTTATAGCTGCAAAGGGTGGGCCAACTCAATATTGAACCCTACGGGCTACGACTGGAACAGCTAGTGAAAACTCAAAATTCAGTATCTCAGAAAATTTGAATATTACATAAGACCAAAAAAAAAAAAAAGGATTTTTTTTACAGAAATGTTGGCTTACGGAAAAGTATGTCCATGTATATTACTGCATCAATGCGGCGTGGCATGGAGGCGATAAGCCTGTGGCACTGCTGAGGTGTTATGGATGCCCAGGTTGCTTTAATAGCGGCCTTCAGCTCATCTGCATTGTTGGGTCTGGTGTCTCTCATCTTCCTCTTGACAATACCCCGCAGATTCTCTATGGGGTTTAGGTCAGGCGAGTTTGTTGGCCAATCAAGCACAGTGATACCATGATCATTTAACCAGGTATTAACTTTTGGCAGTGTGGGAAGGTGCCAAGTCCTGCTGGAAAATGAAATAAGCATCTCCATAAAATTGGTCAGCAGAAGGAAGCATGAAGAGCTCCAGAATTTCCTGGTAGAGGGCTGTGCTGACTTTGGACTTGAGAAAAAACAGTGGACCAACACCAGCAGATGAGATGGCTCCTCAAATCATCACTGACTGTGGAAACTTCACACTTGACCTCATACAACTTGGATTCTGTGCCTCTCCACCAGGGCTGGTGCTAGACTATTTAACGCCCTAGGCAAGACCAGCTACTTGCGCCCCCCCCCCCCCCCCAAAAAAAAAAAAAAAAAGGGAAGGGATTAAAAATCCCTCTATGTCATACCCAGTAACCGTGATCCATGTCACACCTGGGGACCCTGATGTTCCTCCATGGCACACCTGGTGACCCCAAACCCCTGTTACACCCGGTGACCCCTATACCCCATGTCAAACCTGGTGACTCTAATTCCCCATGGCACACCTGGTGACCCCGATTCCCTTTCATACCAGGGATGCTCAATATAACACCCAGGGACCCCGACCCCCTGTTCTGGGGACACTCACTGGGCGATATGAAGAGAGTGGCCTGCACTCTGCCCTCCTTCACAGTGAGCCTGCTGATTCCTTCTCCCAGGACGCTCCTCTTCTAGACCACAGTGCTCACCTCAGCCCCAACCGGCTCCTGGTGGAGGGAAAAGCAGCAGTCAGAGAGCTCCGCATGTCCTTCATCACCAACCTCCTTAGACCATTCTGGTGCCTCGTTGCTTCTGCCCCAGTAAAAGTTCCGCCCTCCAGTGCTGAGCTTCGGCTCAGGTTCAGCTCTTCTCCGCTCCCTGCTTAATACCGACCCAGGGAAATGAACGGCTGCCTACCAGCTCAGTGCAGAGAGTCACTTCCTGCCCAGGGTTAAGGCCGCTCAGCTCCAGCCGAAGAGGATCATCATGCAGGCGGCACTCTGGTGGGCTCCCTTCCTGCCTCTTGGGGCCCTTCCAACAGTGGTGGAAAGCCAGGGCCTGGTAGTTCTGCCACTGCCCCAGACACCTGGCATCTTCCTCTGTCCCTTCTTCCTCCCCCACCACCACCCCTCAGCTCACAATAATATTCATGATGGAGAGAGAGTGCCGACTCCTGGCTGCGCCCCTAGGTGGCAATGCGCCCTAGGTGGCTGCCTAGTTTGCCTAGTGGAAGCACCGGCCCTGCTCTCCACTCTTCTTCCAGTCTCTGGAGCCTTGATTTCCAAATGAAATGCAAAATTAACTTATATCCAAAAAGAAGACTTTGGACCACTGAGCAACAGTCCAGTCCATTTTCTCCTTAGCCCGGGTAAGACGTTTCTGAAGTTGTCTTGGTTCAGGAGTGGCCTGACACAAGGAATGTGACAGTTGTAGCCCATGTCCTGGATATGTCTGTGTGTGGTGGCTCGGGAAGCACTGACACCAGCCGTAGTCCACTCCTTGTGAATCTCCCCCAAATTCTTGAATGGCCTTTACTTCACAATCCTCTCAAGGCTGTGGTTATCCATGTTTCTTGTGCACCTTTTTCTACCACACTTTTTCCTTCCACTCAACTTTCCATTAATAAGCTTGGATAAAGACCTCTGTGAACAGCCAGCTTTTTAGCAATGACCTTTTGCAACTTACCCTCCTTGTGGAGGGTTTCAGTGACTGTCTTCTGGACAACTGTCAAGTCAGCAGTGTTTTCCATAATTGTGTAACCTACTGAACCAGACTGAGAGACTAAAGGCTCAGGAAATCTATACAGGTGTTTTGAGTTAATTAGCCAATTAAAGTGTGACATCATGAGTCTACAATACTGAACTTTCACAATATTCTTATTTTCTGAGATACCGAATTTTTGGTTGTCACTAGCTGAAAGCCTTAATCGTCAAAATCAAAAGAAATGCTTGAAATATATTACTCTGTGTTTAATGAATCTATATAAAACATGAGTTGTACCTTTTGAATTGAATTACTGAAATAAATTAACTTTTGATGATATTTAATTTTTTTTTTTTTTTTTTTTGAGATGCACCTGTAATTCTAACTATTTTTTTTTTTTTTTTATTGTCCTTGTGCTGCACTATATAATATATATGAAATAAAACACTTGTAGGGGTGTCACCAACTTTTTAGCCAAGGGGCCACCTCAAGAAGCATTTATATACAAAATTGAAAAGCCCCAATTTCTCCAATCCCCAGCTGCTACAAGTATTTGCCCATTGAAAGAGTCAAATAATTGCTCCTCCTTGCCAACCACTGTGGTTCCTCCGGCCAGCTCCTGCATCCTGTAGAAATAAAGACGTTGTGGGAGAAACCCCAGCTGCCAGAGCGGGAACAAGTATTCTACAAATGAAAAAGTGTAGAATACATGCAGCAGCTGGGGAATAAAGGTGCAGTACTTATCAATATGAGACAGAAAGGTAAGTGTATAAATGCTTCCTTTATAGATGACTCCTTGATGAAAAGTGGTGGTGACAGGGTCACTCTGAGGCCTGATCCAGAAGAATATTTGCATTTGTTCTTGGGTGTCTATTATATGAGTTTCATTGCAATCCATATAACAGACATCCCCGATCCCTGGTTATCTGCACCTCCCAACCTTAGAAATTTGGGAATGGACACTTCTTGGTGGGGGATATTAGTGGTACATGCAGAACCCTAAAATGAAAGTTGGAGTGGCTGAAGCCAGGGCACAGTCATTTCTTACCATGCACATTTATATGCTACAAAACGATAACATATTGCAGTTCTGTAATGGCATAGTCCTTCATCCTCCATCTTCATTCTCTCTTGCCAACATGGTAGCACACATATGGTAGGAGCATTGCCTCCTAATGACCCACAGGACCAGTGATACCTATAAATTTACTTTTGACAGAGATGCAGCCTTGTCCCTTTGTCATTCTGCAAGTATTTAACCCCCCTTTAGATGGCAGTGACTTACACAACTTAGGGGTCTTGGGATCCCATGCCTAAAAATCATTCAGAGAAGCTCTTCACTTTCCCATCCAGAAGTAGAAGTGGCAAAGAGGCTTCCAAGGCAGCCATATCTTCCTGGATAATCAAGCTATACTAAAGGGTATACCAGGCTAATAGGTGACCTCACCCCCTATGTGGTGACTGTGCATTGGACCAGAGGAATCTCGGTGTCCCGGGCAGCCATCACAATAGTGTCTCCAGAAAAGTGACCAGCTGCTCTCCATTCAACACCTTTATGTTGCATTTCAATTTAGATCCTACAGTCCCAACCTCTATTTCCTTCTTTATTTATTTTACATGTACTGTAGAACCCTCTTAAGTAGGTGCTCGAAGAGAGTATAGTTTTTGGGTCTTTCTGCTTACCAGGAAGATTGTCAGGTAAATTTAGAGTGCTCTCTGCCTACCAGGGAGTGGGATTGATTGATAGGGTCTGCTCATGGTGCTCAGGTCCAGCTCAGCTTGTTTGAATGTTTCACACTGGTCCAATAGGGAGGCATATTGGACAGTAAGAGGCAGTGGCGGCCAGTCTATTTAGGGCGCAAGGGCGCCGCCCCCCCCCCCCCATCCATGCGTCCTGCCCCCTAATCTGCATGCAGGGGCCCTGGATGCATGGAGTTCAATTGGGATTTTTTTTTTTTGGCATCACCTGATTAGGAGGAGGCGGGAGCGGAAGACTGGAGGAGACGCGCCGCCGGGGCCAAGGAGAAGCCGACGCCGAGAGACTGATCAGAAGCCGCTCGCCGCCACTGCTGCTCCAGGTAAGTAAAGGGGCACGCACGCTTATCTCTGCATTGGGGGAATGGTACGCTGGTCACTGCATTGGGGGCACGCACGCTGATCTCTGCATTGGGGGAATGGTACGCTGGTCACTGCATTGGGGGCACGCACGCTGATCTCTGCATTGGGGACATGTATGCTGGTCACTACATTGGGGGCACGCACGCTGATCTCTGCATTGGGGACATGTATGCTGGTTACTGCATTGGGGGCATGCACGCTGATCTCTGCATTGGGGGCATGTATGCTGGTCACTGCATTGGGGGCATGTATGCTGGTCACTACATTGGGGGCACCCACGCTGATCTCTGCATTGGGGGCATGTATGCTGGTCACTGCACTGGGGGCACGCACGCTGATCTCTGCATTGGGGGAATGGTATGCTGGTGACTGCATTGGGGGCACGCACGCTGATCTCTGCATTGGGGGAATGGTATGCTGGTCACTGCATTGGAGGTACGCACGCTGATCTCTGCATTGGGGGCATGTATGCTGGTCACTACATTGGGGGCACGCACGCTGATCTCTGCATTGGGGGCATGAATGCTGGTCACTACATTGGGGGCACGCACGCTGATCTCTGCATTGGGGGCATGTATGCTGGTCACTGCATTGGGGGCATGTACGCTGGTCACTGCATTGGGGGCATGTACGCTGATCTCTGCATTGGGGGAATGGTATGCTGGTCACTGCATTGAAGGGGGCATGTATGCTGGTCACTACATTGGGGGCATGTACGCTGATCTCTGCATTGAAGGGGGCATGTACACTGGTCACTGCATTGAAAGGGGGCACGCTGGTCACTGTGCATTGAAAGGGGGCACGCTGGTCACTGTGCATTGAAAGGGGGCACGCTGGTCTCTCTGCATTGAAAGGGGGCACGCTGGTCTCTCTGCATTGAAAGGGGGCACGCTGGTCACTCTGCATTGAAAGGGGGCACGCTGATCTCTCTGCATTGAAAGGGGGCACGCTGGTCTCTCTGCATTGAAAGGGGGCACGCTGGTCACTGTGCATTGAAAGGGGGCACACTGGTCACTGTGCATTGAAAGGGGGCACGCTGGTCCCTCTGCATTGAAAGGGGGCACGCTGGTCACTCTGCATTGAAAGGGGGCACGCTGGTCTCTCTGCATTGAAAGAGGGCACGCTGGTCACTCTGCATTGAAAGGGGGCACACTGGTCTCTCTGCATTGAAAGGGGGCACGCTGGTCACTGTGCATTAATAGGGGGCACGCTGGTCGCTGTGCATTGAAAGGGGGCACCTTGATCATTGTGCATTGAAAGGGGGCACGCTGGTCACTCTGCATTGAAAGGGGGCACGCTGGTCTCTCTGCATTGAAAGGGGGCATGCTGGTCTCTCTGCATTAAAAGGGGGCACACTATACCTTAATTACTGAAGGCCCCTTTCACACTTTTGCGACCTCAAAGTCACGCAATTTTTTACAGTGTTTTTTGCCGCAAAGCAATGCCTATTACATTTTTCTGTTTGCGCCCCCCCCCCCCCCCAAAAAAAAATTTGAGCACCAGCCGCCACTGGTGAGAGGAAACCTGACAAGTGAGGGCACAGGCATTGTTACAGCCCTGGCGATTGGCAGAGGAAAGGGCCTTGTTGAATGCTGGGGGACTGTATAAATGCACAGGGTCTTTGGCTGGAGTGCGGGGTCCCGGAGGGAGGGGGCGGCTGCACCTCCTCTGTAGAAGTTGCCATGCAGTCTTCGGTGGTTGACCTGCAGGCCTGAAAGTCAGAGAAGCTGAACCTAGAGGTCCTGCAGAGCTGACTAGAAGGGAGACACCAGGAAGGATGTGATTTTGCCTACAGTGAGTACAGATCTGTGTCATGGTGCCTGTCATGTGAGGCCAATTCCTTCAAGTAGAAGACTCAGTGGATGGGTATCAGTCAAGGGGATGCTAGAGAATGCCCTAAAGATAAAGTAGTTGCATCAAGTCTGCTACTAACAAGAGGACTTAATTCTTCTATACAAGTGGCAGTATGGTAAAAGCAGTGTGTCTGCTTCCACAAGTAATCTGGTGAGGCCAAGTGAGAGATGTCCTTATTTACTGTGAATAGTTTAGTTGGAGTATCCCACTATTCCCTTCTCCCATCCAAGTTCCACAATAAATATAAAATCCAAATACTTTGTACCCTGGACTGTTTATTGAGTAACGAGCAAACGGGAGTAAGTAGGGATATGTGAAAAATCCCCAGTAACTGTCTGCAGGTAATCAGGGGGGGAGGGGGCCTTAAGAAGTCAACTCACAGCAAGCTCTACGGGTACAGTGCTACATACAAAAAAAAAAAATTGTTATGCAATCCAACATGTGTAGTGAGGTTTTTTTACATTATGTATGCTGCCTTGATGGCACCAGGAAACCAACATTTTTTTTTTTTTTAATTTTCCCTAATTTTCCTTTCTGGGTACCTATGAACGGCAAGAGCTATGTGCATGTTAGCAACAAAAAGCACTAGGCGGCAGGAGCCTGCGTCCTAGCAACGAAGGACACTTGGCAGCAGGAGCCAGCCAGTGCCCTAGCAACCGTTAGGGTACATGTGTGTACTCATAAATGTTACATGTGTACAGTGTACAGGCAAAGTCTTACATAGGATTTTGCTGCCAGCAAGACCCTTTATGAAATCATACACGCATGTGCATGAGCCCTAAGGCCTTGTCCACACTGGTTTCTTGTAAATAGTGTTTCTCCTTACAGGAGAAAATCAGCGTTATAAACTCACCTAGGCTGAATTTTTTAAAAACAGTTTAGGCGAGTTTAGCAGAGTTTGGCAGTGTTTGTGTTTGGAGCAAATATTTTGGGTGCATATTTCTTTCATTGGCCAGAATTTTAATTTATTTTGGCCATTGAAATAAATAAATAGTGAAGTTCTAAACATGCCCAGCATGTCGGCGAATTTAACAGCGTTTACACCTGTTTAACAGCATTTAGCATTTTTTGCGGTCAAAATTCCCTCTCCTGAATGTGATTTTTGGACGTTTGGAAAAATACATCCTCTAAACTTCCCTGCTACTAAACTGCAAAAAACCTCCAAGTGTGCATGGACACATAGGATAACATTAGAAGAGCTCAAGAGCAGAAACACCTAAACCCACAAAAACGTGGGTTTAACAGCAGCAGTGTGCATGAGGCCTTATTAGTGCCTGGATTGCTCAAATCGCTCTGAATCAAACAGGTGCAGGCAGCTTCTTTTTTTTATTGGCACTGGAACCAGGATGCATGGGTATTTATACCCATACGACCCAGTTCAGGCAAAAGAACTGCTTTTGAAAACTGCTTTTTCGTTACCTTTCCATTGACACGTGCAGCGGATCGCAGAACACAGTGTGATTGCTATGCAGTGCGGGATACACACAGGAATCGTTGTGTTTCCCACACTGCATTAATGTGTGTACTGGGGCTAAAGGTTTGAACAATATAGAGAACAAGAGGGTATCATGATGGTCAACTAACAACAGGTTGATTGGCTTCCACCCAACTGCATAGCTGCCAACTGTCCCGTTTTTGCCGGGACAATCCCGGCAAATAGGACCCTGTCCCGGGTAATTTTCTCTGCCGGGACTTGTCCCGGCCAGTGGCGTAGCGTGGGGGGGCCGTCAGACCTTTAATACATTTCCTGTGTCACACTCGCATCTTGGCACTTGGATAATGGTATGACTGTAGTGGTAACATTAATTAGCCGAGTCTTTCAAGGACTGATGATTACGTTTCCTGTAAAGAAGTAACATGTGGTCCCATGTTCCCTATTTATTTTCTTTCATCATATGTGTCACCACTGAACTGAATCCTCAAGGTTTATGTGTGCCCCGTGACTTCTCTGTCTGCCCCTTTATTATTTGTACCACAATGAGCCTAAATCATCAGGGTTTATTTTTGCCCCTATGTTCTCTCTGTTTTTCGCTCCTTTCATATGTGTCACCATGCTCCTCAGTTCTTCAATTTTTTTTTACACCCCTTGGTCTTCTTGTTTATCATTCGTACCACCATGCCCCTAAAATCCTCTGGATATATATGTGCCCCAATGCCTTCTTTGTTTTCCCCTTGATCATTTGTACCACCTTAATCCTGAATTATCAGGGTTTATTTTTTCCCCCTTTGTCCTCTCTATTGTTATCTCCTATCATTTGTACCACCATGTTCCTTGGTTCCTCAGTATTTATATACACCCCCATACTCCTTTTGTTTTCTCTTTTATTATTTGTACCACCATTATCCTGAATTATCAGGGTCTATTTTTAGCCCCATGTCCTCTCTATTTTTATCTCCTATCACAGTGATGGTGAACCTTGGCACCCCAGATGTTTTAGAACTACATTTTCCATGTTGCTCATGCACTCTGCAGTGTAGTTGAGCATCATGGGAAATGTTGTTCCAAAACATCTGGGGTGCCAATGTTCGCCATCACTGTCCTATCATATTGCCATCATGCTCTTTGGTTCCATAATATTTTTATACACCCCCATACTCCTTTTTTTTCTATTTTATCATTTGTACCACCATGATCCTAAATCCTCAGGGTTTATTTTTACCTCTATGTCCTCTCTATGTTTATCTCCTATTATATGTGCCACCATGCTCTTTGGTTCCATATTATTTATATACACCCCCATACTCCTTTGTTTTCTCTAATAATCATTTGTACCACCATGATCCTGAATCCTCAAGGTTTATTTTTACCTCTATGTCCTCTCTATTTTTTATCTCCTATCATATGTGCCACCATGCTCTTTGGTTCCATAATATTTATATACCCCCCCCCATACTCCTTTGTTTTCTCTTTTATCATTTGTACCAACATGCCCCTAAAATCCTCATTGTTTATATGTTCCCCATGCCCCTCTGTCTTCTTCTTTACAGCCCATTCAGACTGGCGCGACACGACTTTGTGGGGGGACCTGTGAAGTCGCGGTGCACAGCTTCATATAATTGATTCATATATAACAGCTTCATATAATTGAAGTCAATGCAAGTCGCCTCCAGGTCGCCCCAAAGTAGTACAGGACCCTTTTTCTAAGTCGGAGCGACTTGTGTCGCTTCTATTAGAACGGGTCCTGTACTACTCAATGGCGAGCGACCGGCCGCAACTTGTCAGGCGACCAAGTCGCCTGACAAGTCGCGCTAGTCTGAATGGACTCTTATCAAATGTGCCACCATATGCCTTAGATCCTCTATTTCTATTTGCACTGCCATGGCCTGTCTCTCTTTCCCTTTATAATTTGTACCAATATGCCCCTGAATCACCACGGTCCCCTATGTTCCCCTTTCATCATGTGCCCCAATGCCAGTCTTCTTATTTATGCTGTCCCTGGTGTAAGTCGCAGATGCTTACTTAAAGCGTTTCTTACCCCAACACTTCATATTCCTGATAAGTGGTTGCTGTACCATGCACGTGTATGAGAAACTATACTGTTCTTTATGTATTGCTTCCTTTGTGTAAAATACCTGGTGTTACTGCCAGTCCCTCTGCTTTCCTATTAAAAACTGACCACACTAAGCAGAACACATTGTGGTCAGTTCTCTAGCTGTGCTTGGAACACAGTGTACTCTTTTCCAATGATCAGACTTGTGCTGACACCCCACACTGCACAGCCATTTACTGAGGAACTTATTGTACTGCTGCTTCTCCTCCCCCAGCTCTTATGCAGCTGAGAACAGAGGGAATGTGACCACTTATAAAAAAGGGGAAAAAAAAGTATTTATAATGTTTTTTTTTTCATATCTTTTCAAAAAGGTTTTGTCTTTCAATTCTATTTTTAACTAAATAGTTTGTTTTTCAAGGTGATCGTTTACAATCACTTTAAGTCTAAGTTGTGGACTCTGTCAAACTTCTGCCAATGTATGGCATCACCAGTTGTTCTATTGTCACTCTCATTAACGCATTCTTATTTCGTGCCCGTCAACTCTTCTCTACCTTTAACTCTGAACTCTGTTCTCCACTCCCTCCACCCACTAACTCACTCACTGCCCAGGGGAACGCCAATCACTTCAAAAATTAGATCAATACAATTCCCAAGGAGATCTCTAATGTGCAGAAAGCTCCCCCACTTAACACCCCATGTCCACAGGTACAATCATTACTTTCCTCGTTCAACCCTGCTAGTATTAACGAGGTTGCTGGACATTTTACTAACACCCATCTAACCCCCTGCCCCCTGGATTCTGCTCCCTCGCAAATGCTACGCTCACCCTCTGACTATTCTACACTCTCTTACTCACATCTTTAACATCTCCCTCTCTTCTGGCATCTTTCCCAACTCTCTAAAACACGCGCTAGTCACCCCATCCTTAAAAAACCCGCACTGGACCCCACCAATCTTCACAACCTACGCCCCATCTCCTTACTCCCCTTCTCCTCCAAACTCCTTGAACGACTAGTCTACAACCGACTGAGTGACCATCTGACTAAGAAAAAACTTCCCAATCCCCTTCAGTCTGGATTTCGCCCTCAACACTCTACGGAAAAACTGCTCTCCTTAAATTCACAAACAACCTACTAAAGGCTAATACCAATGGACACTATTCTGTACTACTCCTCCTGGACCTCTCTGCTGCCTTTGACACAGTGGACCTCCTCCTAAAAAAACTCTACTCCCTTGGTCTCTGTGACCGTGCTTTTCACTGGTTTTCATCCTACCTATTCCAACGTACCTTCAGTGCAACTTACAACTCTACTACCTCCTCTCCTCTTCCTTTCTCCATCAGGGTACCCCAAGGTTCTGTTCTTGGGCCTCTCCTTTTCTCAAGCTACATCTCCTCCCTAGGTCAGTTGATTGCCTCCCATGGTTTTCAATTTCAACTCTACGCCGACGAAACCCAAATCTATCTCTCCACCACTCAAGCCACATCATCAGTCTCCTCACACATCACCAACTTACTAACAGACATATCAGCCTGGATGTCACATCACTTCCTCAAACTCAACCTATCCAAAACTGAGCTCATAAGAGTTCCTCCCCCTACACTCCTATTTCCCTGATTTCTCTGTCAAAATCAATGGCTCAACTATCAACCCATCCTCCCATGCCAAGGTTCTAGGTGTAATCTTGGACTTTGAACTATCTTTTCAGCCCCACATCCAGTCGCTTGTCAACCACCGCAACGTCTCCAAGATACGCCCCTTCCTAACCAACGACACCACAAAGCTTCTAATCCACTCCCTGGTCATCTCTTGTCCCGATTACTGCAACTCCCTCCCCATTGGCTTACCTTTAAATAGGCTGTCCCCTAATTCAGTCCATCATGAACGCTGCTTCTACGTCATTTGACTTCAAGTGGTTGTACCGGGGTGATGCCTGCAGCTGCAGGCATCATCTTGATACTGTTTTTTAGAGCCAACGGTCAGCTCTCTTGTGATAACAATGGGAGCGGCTAACCAGCCACTCAGTTGTTATTACAACCAGTGGGAGGGGACGTCCCCCCCCCTTTCTCCCACCGCCTTCTGCGGCTTGTAGGAAAAGAAATAGCCGCACATCCAGGGATTCCAATAGGAATCATCAGTAATGATTAAGCACAAGATGTATGTGTGAAACGCGTCTACGAGACTTCATGCTGGTGTCTTTGGTGTCATCACTTGCAACTTTTTGGAAATAAAGGTATTTGAAACCTATTGGAATCCCTGGATGTGCGGCTATTTCTTTTCCTACTAGTGTTCCCACGGAGGCGGGCCGGGGCCAGCACTCTATTGGATATCCTATCTCCTGGCAATCACCACACACTATACACCTGGAGCAGTGTCTTTCCTTTCTTCAGTAGCCTTCTGCGGCTTGCTCTGGATCTCCCGTCCCACCAGGAGACCTGAGCAACTAACCAGCACTTCCGCTGGCTAGTCAGAGACTTTGATCGCCTTTGATCAAGTCTCTGCCATGGTAACCTGGAAGCGATGACATGACATCACTTCCGGTTTACCGTCATGTTAACGGCGCCATTTTTTGAAAGTCGAAACGCATTCAAAAACGCCGATCTTGACGTTATGAATACTTTAAAAACGGGGTTCCACTCATTTTTGTGTTTATTAAAAGTCAGCAGCTACAAAAAGTGTAGCTGTTGACTTTTAAAAAAACACACACTCACCTGTCCCACGATCTAGCGATGTGGCCGCCTGAAGCCTCGATCCTCTCCTCTCTGTGGCGCCGACATCTCTAGTGTGGGCACCCGGTTGTGACAGTTTGCGGCTTCACAGCCGGGTGTGCACTGCACATACACAAGTCGCGCTACACGTTGTGAATGGCCAGGCAATCTTCTGGGACCTGTAACGTGTCCAAGAAGATTGCAAGGAGGGAGCTGGAGAGAACTTCCGCTCGAGCCACCTAGGCGGCCCGAGTGGAAGTGGGAGCGGGTACCTGTCAAATATAGGTACCCGCTCTCTCTCCCAAAAAAATGACATGCCAAATGTGGCATGTCAGGGGGTCAGCAGTATTTAAAGCGGAAGTTCCACTTTTGGGTGGAACTCCACTTTAAGTGCAGAGGAGGAATTTGGGGTCTTATAGACCCCAGATCCCTCCATAAAGAGTACTTGTCACATGCCTTTTGCTGTCACAAGGATGTTTACATTCCTTGTGACTGCAATAAAAAATTTAAAGCAACAATGTAAAAATAAAAATGTAAAATGTTAAGTGCCCCTGTGCTAGTGCGCGTCAGTCCCGCATGCACGCAAACAGCCATTGTCCCACACGTGAGGTATCGTGGCGAATGTGGAATCATGGGCAGTCTTTCTAGCACTAGGTCTCCTCTGTAAATCCAAAGTGGTAACCTGCAAAGGCTTTAACCACTTTGCCGCTGCTCACTAGAGCTCTACTGCGGCAAAGTGGTTCCTGTAGGTCTGACGACGTAGACCTACGTCGGCAGACACTCCCCCTTCTCGGCGGCGCGGGCGCGCCACCGGAGGCTCGCTCCCGCTGTATTCAGTCACAGCGGGAGTCGGGCCAGGGGAGGAGCAGCGGCGATCGCCGCTGCTCTTCCCCGATCGTCGGGGAATCAAGTCTGGAGATCCGCCCGCTTGTGTAAACAGAGCGGGCGGATCTCCGAAGTGACAGGCAGGGACAGATTATAGGGTTCAGCATAGCTGAACATGCGATCTGTCCCTGTGTCACTCAGTCACCTCCCCCCACACACGTCAGTAAGCACCAGGCATACATTAACCCCTCCCTCTCCAATAAAATTAACCCCTTCCCTGCCAGTGTCCTTTTTACAGTAACAGTGCATATTTATAGCACTGATTACTGCAGTAATGTCACTGGTAGCCCCAAAAGTGTCAAAAATGTCAGTCAAGGGTCCGATCTGTCCGCCGCAATGTCGCAGTACCGCAAAAAAAATTGCAGATCGCCGCCATTACGCGTTAACACCAAAAATGACAAAAATCTTTCCCTTTGTTAGTAAACGCGATAACTTTTGCGCAAACCAATCAAAATACGCTTTTTGCGATTTTTTTTTTACCAAACATAGGTAGCATAAAACAAATTGGCCGAAAATGTTAAAAAATTTAGATTTTTACATTTTTTTTGGGGAATTTCATATAAAAAAATGTGAAAAATATTGTTATTTTTGCAAAATTGACGCTCTTTTTTTGTTTATAGCGCATGATCAAAAAATCGCACAGGGGATCAAATACCACCAAAAGAAAGCTGTCTGTGGGAAAAAAAGGACGTCAAATTCGTTTAGGTACAGCGTCGCACGACTGCGCAATTGTCCGTTAAAGTCAAGCAGTGCCGAATCGCAAAATACCCCCTGGTCTTTTAGCCGCCAAATCCTCCGGGGCTTAAGTGGTCAAAGTGTCACATATGGGTAGTAAAAGTTTTGTCTTTTGTCGCCATTGTGCGGGCATGCAAAATCTTAAAGCGCGACATGTTTGGTATCTATTTATTTGGTGTGACATCTTTTATGTTTTACAAAAAATATGGGTTATGTATTGTTTTTTGCATTCCATTTTTTTTCCCAAAAAAAATTGCGCTAGAAAAACTGCAAATACCACATGACATAAAAAATTGCAAAACCCACCAATTTATTCTCTATGGCCTCTGCTTAAAAAATAATGATATTTAATGTATGGGGGTTCTAATTAATTTTCTAGCATAAAAAAATGATTTTCACATGGAAACAAAAAGTGCCAGAAATGTCCGGTCTTCCAGTGGTTAAATCTAACTGGCAGCACCAACTCTGCACTTGTTTCTGTTTTTATCCATTCATCAAAAACTGGACAACAGAACAAAGGGTGCAAGGAGTGGACAGATGGCAAGCTGGTAAGACTGCTCCCCCTGAACCCATGGGCTACATCCTGCAACATCTCCAGCTAAATGTAGCTTTCTTTACCGGCTGTTCTTTCACATATAATAAGGTGTGTGCATTTTATTCCTCCCTTGCACTTGTTTCACTCGCTTCAGACCAAGAAATAATCTCTCCTCTCCCCCCAGCCATTCAACTGCCCTAAGCAAGATGGCGGCCTCAGCCTCGCCGGTCAATCACGTGGGGGAGAGTAGGACAACAGCCAGTGTGAAAATCTGGCTAGAGGCGAGCGGGAGGTGGGCGTGGTTTCTCATTCATTCACACCTGCCAATCAGCGCTTGGGGGTTTTGAGGGCGGGGTCTGCGACTCGGCGAGGCTTGAGCCGCAATAGAATAGGGAGGCGCGTGCGCACTGAGTGCTCCACTGCGGCGGAATGGGGGAGCACGTGACTGAGACGCCCGCTTGGCGGCAGGTGCAATTGTCCTCCAAAGAATGAATAAAGCTGTGCTGTGTATGGAGGGATGAGGTGTGTGATGTCACCTTGTGCCCATAGAAACCAGCCCTCCAGACTTTTCCTCACATAACTGAATAGGTGGAAATCATTGATATTGACCTGTTACTGTCCACTTAGTGCTCTCTTACATTTGCAGCCCCCCTAAATTCATGGTGGATCACTTTTCAGAGGGTGGTTGACAGTGAGTGCTGGAGGGGCAGAGAGCGGTGCGGTCAGCGAGGTGGTGACATCATAATCTCCATCTTGTCCAAAAGAATCAATTCATGAATTGTGACATTGCCCTGTGGGCATTGTGCACCTTTCATAGTAGTAGTGGCCCTGGTTTCACCCTTAGGGCCCCCCGCTCAGGCCCACAAAGTCCTGTAGAATGGATGTTGTTGGTTAGTGAGGGCGGGGGAAGGGTTCGTCCAGATATGGAGCACACAGTGAGCCCTCGTTCACACTGAACGCCGCTTTGAAATCGTGCGACTTCATCTGAACCCACACAATTTCAAAGCCGCATTTCAGTCCGACTTCGTTGGGTGACTTCAAAGACATCTATGAACCTTCATGCACAGATGTCTATTAAAATCGCCCCCAAAGTCGCCAAAAGTAGTGCAGGAACTAGTTATGGAAATCGGAGCGGTGCCGCAAAGTCGGCATCTCGCCGATTGGGACTCTCCCATTGCTGACAATAGCATAGCTCCCAACTGTCCCTGATTTTGAAGGACTGTCCCTGATTTTGAAGGACTGTTTCAGATTTTGAAGGACTGTCCCTGATTTTGAAGGTCTGTCCCTGATTTAGAGGGACTGTTTCTGATTTTGAAGGTCTGTCCCTGATTTTGAAGGTCTGTCTGATTTACAGGGACTGTTTCTGATTTTAAAGGATTGTCCCTGATTTTGAAGGTCTGTCCCTGATTTTGAAGGACTGTCCCTGATTTAGAAGGTCTGTCTCTGATTTAGAGGGACTGTTTCTGATTTAGAAGGACTGTCCCTGATTTTGAAGGACTGTCCCTGATTTTGAAGGACTGTCCCTGATTTTGAAGGTCTGTCCCTGATTTAGAGGGACTGTCCCTGATTTTGAAAGAATGTTTCTGATTTTGAAGGACTGTCCCTGATTTTGAAGGTATGTCCCTGATTTAGAGGGACTGTCCCTGATTTTGAAGGTCTGTCCTTGATTTTGAAGGACTGTCCCTGATTTTGAAGGTCTGTCCCTGATTTAGAGGGACTGTCCCTGATTTTGAAGGACTGTTTCTGATTTTGAAGGTCTGTCCCTGATTTTGAAGGTCTGTCCCTAATTTTGAAGGACTGTTTCAGATTTTGAAGGTCTGTCCCTGATTTAGAGGGACTGTTTTTGATTTTGAAGGACTGTTTTTGATTTTGAAGGTCTGTCCCTGATTTTGAAGGTCTGTCCCTGATTTACAGGGACTGTTTCTGATTTTGAAGGATTGTCCCTGATTTTGAAGGTCTGTCCCTGATTTAGAAGGACTGTCCCTGATTTAGAAGGTCTGTCCCTGATTTAGAGGGACTGTTTCTGATTTAGAAGGACTGTCCCTGATTTTGAAGGACTGTCCCTGATTTTGAAGGTCTGTCCCTGATTTAGAGGGACTGTCCCTGATTTTGAAAGAATGTTTCTGATTTTGAAGGACTGTCCCTGATTTTGAAGGTCTGTCCTTGATTTTGAAGGACTGTCCCTGATTTTGAAGGTCTGTCCCTGATTTTGAAGGACCGTCCCTGATTTTGAGGGTCTGTCCCTGATTTGGAACAAAGTCCCTCTCTCCCTCCTTATTTGTCCCTCATTTTAGTCTGATCTATATAGTTGTATATAGAAAAAAATGCACTTTTTAGTTTTCAAAAAGTTTCCCAATGCTAATTAGAAGATTGTCTGATGCTAATTTAGAAGGACTGTCCCTGATTTTGAAGGACTGACCCTGATTTTGAAGGTCTGTCTCTGATGTAGAGGGGACTGTCCCTGATTTTGAAGGTCTGTCCCTGATTTTGAAGGACTGTCCCTGATTTTGAAGGTCTGTCCCTGATTTTGAAGGACTGTCCCTGATTTTGAAGGACTGTCCCTGATTTTGAAGGTCTGTCCCTGATTTTGAAGGACTGTCCCTGATTTTGAAGGACTGTCCCTGATTTTGAAGGAATGTTTCTGATTTTGAAGGACTGTCCCTGATTTTGAAGGTCTGTCCCTGATTTAGAGGGACTGTCCCTGATTTTGAAGGAATGTTTCTGATTTTATAGGTCTGTCCCTGATTTTGAAGGACTGTCCCTGATTTAGAGGGACTGTCCCTGATTTTGAAGGACTGTCCCTGATTTTGAGGGACTGTCCCTGATTTTGAAGGAATGTTTCTGATTTTATAGGTCTGTCCCTGATTTTGAAGGACTGTCCCTGATTTAGAGGGACTGTCCCTGATTTTGAAGGACTGTCCCTGATTTTGAGGGACTGTCCCTGATTTGGAACAAAGTCCCTCTCTCTCTCCTTATTTGTCCCTCATTTTAGTCTGATCTATATAGTTGTATATAGAAAAAAATGCACTTTTTAGTTTTCAAAAAGTCTCCCAATGCTAAACTTTTCATCCAATTTCTAAGTTGCTGCATTTGTAAATGTCAAAAGCCAGTATTAAGGAATAGCAGTAGTAGTAAAATAAAGCACTTGTGGTTTTAACCAATCATTTTTTTTGTATATTTCTTCTTTAAGGGGGCGTGACATGGGGCGTGTCCTATGGCTTCATACTTTTGCTAATAGGTGTTCCTCATGCCCATCTCAAAAAGTTGGGAGGTATGCAACAGGCTGCGATTTGACATGCAACTTGACCTGTCCATGAAGTTGCCCATAAAGACATGGATATGAATAAAGAAGCAGAGCGCCTCTAAGTGCAGTATTGGTTTATTCCAGGGAAGCACACAATAATATAAACTCATAGGCTCTGTATAAGTCCGGTGGTCCGCGGGGGTGGCTGTGGGATGAAGCGTCCGGAAATGTGATGGTGGTTGTATCCAAGGAGATGAAGCCAGGAGACGGAGAGGCCGGCTATGCATCTTCCAGGTTCGGCTGTTTCCGGGAACCAAGCTGGATAGCAGCGTGCGCCGTGTGACGTCACCGGGGCCGGAAAAATGACATGACGCGTTTCAGAGCACGCACCAAGCTCACAGCTTAGCGTAGGTACCTACACTTGAGAAAAGAGTGCGCATGCCCGCTGTGAGCTTGGCGCATGCTCTGAAACAGGACAGCCTTCCCAGAAGAGTTGAAGCTGTTATAGCTGCAAAGGGTGGGCCAACTCAATGTTGATCCTTACAGACTAAGACTGGGATGCCATTAAAGTTCATGTGTGTAAAGGCAGGTGTCCCAATACTTTTGGTAATATAGTGTACTTCACCTCGCCCTTACCCATGGAGATAGTGCTGACTAGGGATGATCGAACGGTTCGGGTTGACCATCGGTTCGGCCCGAACATTGGGTGTTCGAGGTTCGGCCGAATTTAGAACTTTTTGCCCAAAAAGTTCGGAATTCGGCAACCAGAACCGCCCAAAATGCAATGGTTCAGGAAATGGGCTTTAAAAGCCCGTGATTGGACCAGAACCATTAGCAAAAGCCAATTGAGGGGGCAGGAGAATGCTAGGAATGTGATTGGAGTGACTAGGGGGTCCCTAGACCAATCATTAGTGAATACGCCCCCCAGTATATAAGATCGCCCCCGCCATATTCCTAGCATTGTTATACTGGACATGGAAGAGAGTGGAAGCAGTTCTGTTAATTTTACTTTAAAAGTGTCATTTAGCATTTATTAGTGTGAGGAAAGGGATATCTAGTGTAGTTAGAGTGCTCCTTTACACTTAAGTTAGCTTCAAAAATTTAGTTTCTGTAGGGAAAGTGTTAAGTGTCAGGGGACCGTAGTGTAGAGTTAACTGACAGTGACTGCTATGGAAGGGTGACAAAACCCTTCCATAGCAGGGTGACCGCTATAGAGAAATGATCATTTCTCTGAATTGCTTCAGCACACCCATATGGCTTCTCACCAGCCAAGCATTTTTTATGCTGCAGGGGCTGCCACTGCCAGTGCTTTTTTGAGGACATGTTTGATGTCAGACATGACATCTGAACATGTGTATAGGGGGTATATATAGACATATATGTCTGTATATATACCCCTAGACATATATAGGTGTGATAGTAGCAGAAATATATGCTTGCGCTAATGAAATCATTTACATATTTAATATATTTCTGCTACTATCACACCTATATAAGTCTAGGTGTGTATATAAATATATGTATGTGTGTATATATACCACTATACACAAGTTCAGATGTTTTGCCTGCCTCAAAAGAACCCAAAAAAATGCCAAAAAAAACGCTAGCGTCAAAAAAAAAAATGCCCAGGTGTGTTTTTGCTGGCATTTTTTGGGGGTTTTGGAGGCAGACAAAACATCTGAACTTATGCACAGTACCACTATACACAAATTCAGATGTTTTTCCTGACTGCAAAGAACCCAAAAAAATGCCTGCTTTGAAACCGGCAAGGCGTGGAGAGAAGCTAACCCCCTGAGCTGAAAGTTTTCTAATACATACAATCCTTTTTTTTTTTATGGTTCTGGACATGCTACAGAGCTGAAACTTCACAGGTACACATTTTAGACCCCCCCCAGACACAAAATCACACAAAAAAAGTTCTTAAAAATTGTCATTTTTGATAAAAAAGCCAATTATCGAAAAAATTAAAAAAAAAAAGAGATTTTTTTGATTTTTACTTTGGATTTCAGATCTGGGGGGTCTAAAAGGTGTGCATGTGAAGTTTCAGCTCTGTAGCATGTCCAGAACCAGAAAAAAAAAGATTGTTTGTATTAGAAAACTTTCAGACAGGGAGTTGGCTTCGCTGCTGTAACACCTTGCCGGTTTAAAAGAAGGCATTTTTTTTGGTTCTTTGCAGTCAGGAAAAACATCTGAACTTGTGTATAGTGGTACTGTGCACAAGTTCTGATGTTTTGCCTGCCTCCAAAAACCCCCCAAAAATGCCAGCAAAAACACACCTGGGCATTTTTTTTGTTGACGCTAGCGTTTTTTTGGGCATTTTTTGGGGTTCTTTTGAGGCTGGCAAAACATCTGAACTTGTCTATAGTGGTGTATATACACACATACATATATTTATATACACACCTAGACATATATAGGTGTGATAGTAGCAGAAATATATTACTGTAAATGATTTCATTAGCGCAAGCATATATTTCTGCTACTATCACACCTATATATGTCTAGGTGTGTATATAAATATATGGATGTGTGTATATATACCACTATACACAAGTTCAGATGTTTTGCCTGCCTCAAAAGAACCCCAAAAAATGCCAAAAAAACCGCTAGCGTCAAAAAAAAAATGCCCAGGTGTGTTTTTGCTGGCATTTTTTGGGGGTTTTTGGAGGCAGGCAAAACATCAGAACTTGTGCACAGTACCACTATACACAAGTTCAGATGTTTTTCCTGACTGCAAAGAACCCAAAAAAATGCCTTCTATTAAACTGGCAAGGTGTTACAGGAGCGGAGCCAACCTCCTGTGCTGAAAGTTTTCTAATACAAACGATCTTTTTTTTCATGGTTCTGGACATGCTACAGAGCTGAAACTTCACAGGTACACTTTTTAGACCCCCCAGATACTAAAGTAAAAATCAAAAAATCTCTTTTTTTTTTTTTTTTTAATTTTTCAATAATAGGCTTTTTTTTATCAAAAATGACAATTTTTAAGAACTTTTTTTTGTGTGATTTTGTGTCTGGGGGGTCTAAAAGGTGTACCTGTGAAGTTTCAGCTCTGTAGCATGTCCAGAACCAGAAAAAAAGATCATATAGGTGTTAAAGTTAAAGGAGGGTCCCGACCCACATCCCACATCCCTGTTCTACTGAAAAATTATCTTTTTTTTTTCATGGTTCTGGACATGCTACAGAGCTGAAACTTCACATGCACACCTTTTAGACCCCCCAGATACTAAATCCAAAGTAAAAATCAAAAAATCTCTCTTTTTTTTTTTTTTAATTTTTTCAATAATTGGCTTTTTTATCAAAA
Organism: Pelophylax lessonae; assembly: GCF_965119305.1. Taxonomy (NCBI): domain Eukaryota; kingdom Metazoa; phylum Chordata; class Amphibia; order Anura; family Ranidae; genus Pelophylax; species Pelophylax lessonae. The sequence goes on along the minus strand of NC_138771.1, from coordinate 600,645,076 downwards.
ATGACAATTTTTAAGAACTTTTTTTGTGTGATTAATAGTTAATGGGGCATGACCCAGAACCCTAGGCACTTTTTAAGGGCATTTATTGGGTTTTAGGGCTTCAAAATTGTGTTTTTTGATTACCAAAGTTCGGGTCCCATTGATTTCAATGGGGTTCTGAAATCCTAACCAAACCTTTGGGAAATTCGGGTGTTCTGGTTGAACCGAACTTTTCAAAAGTTCGATCATCCCTAGTGCTGACTACTACAGTGATTGTCAGCTTCCCTAGTGGTCCCTCAGGTAAGAGATATGCATACATACATTGTGCCAAGCTGGAATAAAGATCAAACCTCAGCTTTATTTGAATTGTTAGATTGTCTGCTCTAAAGGCCAAATCCAGAAAACAGGAAAATATTTCCTTGCAGTGGGGCTCCACCTGTACTGCAAAGGTTAACAGCTCAGTCCAGGGGGCATGGAAAAGTATATTTACTTACTTGATCCTCTGCACTGTTACACCAGTCCCTGCAATGTCTTCTCACTAATGGTCCAGCAAAGATCCTCATGTCATCAAGACTAAAGGCCCAACACACCAAAAGAAAATCGGAAGCAAAAATTTAGTCCGACAAACGATCTGCCGATTTTCGGGTTGTTAGTATGGTGCTTTCAACTAGTGATAGACCGATATGTTTCTTTCAGGGCCCATACCGATACCAATATTTTGGTCACAACGTATCGGTATCGGCCGATATGAGCCGATATTTTGTACATTTAAAGTTCTGAAAAATAAAGACAATTTTTGACACAAATCTGGAACTGAACATGTTAATTTTTGTTTAATTCTTAATGGCTGGCTTGCTGGCACCCTGTGGTGGGTGGATGGCTGTCTGGCACCCTGTGGGGGGTGGCTGGCTGTCTGGCACCCTGAGGTGGGTGGCTGGCTGTCTGGCACCCTGTGGGGGTGGCTGGCTGTCTGGCACCCTGTGGGGGGTGGCTGGCTGTCTGGCACCCTGTGGGGGGTGGCTGGCTGTCTGGCACCCTGTGGTGGGTGGCTGGCTGGCACCCTGTGGTAGGTGGGTGGCTGGCACAGAGGCTGTGGGTGGCTGGTACATGGGTGTGGGCGGCTGGCTGGTACAGTGCCTGTGGCTGGCTGGTACAGGGCCTGTGGGTGGCTGGCTGTCTGGCACCCTGTCTGTGGGTGGCTGGCTGTCTCGCACCCTGTGGTGGGTGGGTGGCTGGCTGGCACCCTGTGGTGGGTGGCTGGCTGGCACCCTGTGGTGGGTGGCTGGCTGGCACCCTGTGGTAGGTGGGTGGCTGGCACAGGGGCTGTGTGTGGCTAGCTTGTACATGGCCTGTGGGCGGCTGGCTGGTACAGTGCCTTTGGCTGGCTGGTACAGGGCCTTTGGGTGGCTGGCTGTCTGGCATCCTGTCTGTGGGTGGCTGGCTGGCTGGCATCCTGTCTGTGGGTGGCTGGCTGTCTGGCATCCTGTGGTGGGTGGCTGGCTGGCAACCTGTGGTAGGTGGGTGGCTGGCACAGGGGCTGTGGGTGGCTGGCTGATACATGACCTGTGGGCAGCTGGCTGGTACAGTGCCTCTGGCTGGCTGGTACAGGGCCTGTGGGTGGCTGGCTGGCACCCTGTCTGTGGGTAATTGGCTGGCTGGCATCCTGTCTGTGGGTTGCTGGCAGTCTGGCATCCTGTCGTGGGTGGCTGGCTGTCTGGCACCCTGTGGTGGGTGGGTGGCTGGCTGGCACAGGGGCTGTGGGTGGCTGGCTGGCACAGGGGCTGTGGGTGGCTGGCTGGCACAGGGGCTGTGGGTGGCTGGCTGGTACAGTGCCTGTGGGTGGCTGGCTGGCTGGTACAAGTTTCCTGGAGTTGGGCTTTAATGGCTTATCCAACCACACATTACAGTCAGACACAAGGAAAATACAGTATGCTTTCAGTTACTTTAAGTTGGTTTATGAGGGTTTTGTCAAGTTGCTTTACAATTGCTGAGTTGCATTCACATTAACTTGTATTGATAAGTGCAGCTTATATGAAAACAATCGCCAGTGTACATGAGCCCGTACAGTTAGCCATTACAGGTGTATAACCCTTCATTACTTTTGTTATTTTGGTCAAAAGCAAGTTTTAATTCACAGTATAGTAATTCATTTTATAGTACAGATGATTTACTCAACTCAATTTAAAAAGACTAAAGTAAGGAAAGTAACAGTAACGTGGTTGCAAACACCAAAAGATGCCCCTACCTTTTCAGTACTCCACATCTGGAGGATTTAGAGATCCCCCTGTAGCTAGGACTTTTCTCTAACATACTCAGAGCTAGCTATGCTGACTGTGGTACTGTAGGTAGGGGGACTGCCATGTGTTCCTACTTCCTGGGACTTTTACAGGGTTCTGGAAGCATATTGGGTAATAGATAAGGACAGTCACCTTATCCACTTGAAGATCACTTTAACATTGGTACTTCCGGGATGATGCATACAGGCATAATCCAATATTGTTTTTTCCAGGAGGTAACCAGCTTTTTTTTTAAAAGCCAACCCGAGCGATTAATTCGATTTGATTGCTTTTACAGGCGGCAAAGAGGTTGCCGCCCGCATGTGCCTCTCTGGGCTCTCTGTCCCACCAGAGAACCCAGGAGTGAAACAAGCAGTTCTGCCAGCTTACCATAGAGCTTTTCGAGGACTGGAAGGTCCAAGTTCAGCTCTATAGTATGGGACAGGGATCTCCAAACTTTTTAAACAAAGGGCCAGTTTACTGACCTTCAGACTTTAGGAGGACCACTGGCCCACTATTGTCAGCGGATGTAGAAAATGCTTCAGGCTTGGTGTGTCAGTAGGAGTAAAAAAAATACATAGCATCTGTGGTCAGTGGGGGGAGGAATAGTGCGCCATTGTTGGTATTTGTGGGAGGAAAAGAACCCTAATATTCATGTCATTGGAAGGAATTGTGCCCCGTCATTGGTGGCAGGAATAGTGCCCCATGGAATTAGTGGGAGGAATATTGCTCCATCTTTGATGTCGTGGGAAGAATAGTGTTCCAACTTTGATATCAGAGGAAGGAAGTATGGCCTGTCATTGGTGTCAGTGGAAGGAATAGTGCCCCACTGTTGTCGTCAATAAGATGAATTATGCCCCACTGTTGGTGTTGATGGAAAGAATGGCGCCCCATCAATGGTCTCAGTAAGAGGAAATAATGCCTTGTATCAATGAGAGGAATTTTGCCCAAAAGGCCTCACAAAGAGAAGCAAAGGGCTACATCCAGCCCTTGGGCCACAGTTTGGAGACCACTGGTATAGAAGACCAGAAGCGACAAGCATTTTCGTCACTCCTGGCTTCTTGAGAAGTAAACAGCATCATTTTTAAAAATTGAAAGCATCTGACCACATTGATCTTGGTGGAATCAAATGCTTTTAAGGGCAGGAGAAAGAACTGGGGTCTAATAGACCCTAGATCTCTCCATAAAGAGTACCTGTCACTGCCAATTGCTGTCACCAGGGATGTTTACATTCCTTGTGACAACAATAAAAGTTATTAAAAAATGTAAAGAAATAGTGCAAAAATAAAAAAAGAAACAAAATAATATAGATAATAACATTTACATTTTTTTTTTTTTTAAAGCACCCTAGCCCCCTGTGCTTGCATGCCAAGGTGAATGCACGCATTGGCCCCACGCACATACGTAAACAGCAATTGCAGCACACATATGAGGTATTGCCGTGAACATCAGAGCGAGAGCAATACTTTTAGCACCAGACCTTCTGTGTAACTCTCCACTGGTAACCTATAAAGGCCTTTAAAATGTCACCTATGGAGATTTTACATACCATAGTTTGGCGGCATTCCGTGAGTGTGCGCAATTTTGAAGCATGACATGTTAGGTACCTATTTGCTTGGACTTTTATAGTTTACCAAAAATTGGTTATTATATTGTGTTTGTTTTCATGTGCATTCGAAAAACCGCTGTGCAGCGTGACATAAAAAATTGAAAAACCCGCCATTTTATTCTTTAGGACCTCTGCTAAAAAAAAAAAAAAAAAAATGTTTGGGGGTTCTATGTAATTTTCTAACAAAAAAAAGCTGATTTTTACATGTAAACAAAAAGTGTCAGAAAAGGCCTGGTCTTAAAGTAGCTAAGATTCCTCCCACCACACTCCAGTCACTTTGGAAGTTGGTTGTTGATACTTTATGCCAGCCTTTCTCAACTAGGGTTCCTTCAGAGGCTTCTAAGGGTTTCTTAAGCAATGAGCAATTTTTGCCTCTTAGATATGTAGCACCCTACAAGGTAAGTGCTAGGTAAAGTGTAGTAGGCCTTGTCTGCTTATCAGCAGGGCCATGATTTTCAGCTGGGCTGTCATAGTTTCCAGGTGTAGCTGTTGAGACTGGGGAGTCTCCCCACTGTGCTCAATGAGGGCTCTCATTGGGCAGTGAAGGAAACCCAGCCAATGGCACATCCGGGCTTGTATCTACCCCAAAAAGGCAGATTCTGCCGCACAGCATTCTGGCAGGGGGTATAAGTTTGAGGGGAGCACATGACGCAGCGTCTTTGGCGGGAAGCAGAGTCCCGGAGGGAAAATACGGCTGTCTCTCCTCCTGTCAAGAGGAATTGGGTGTCCCAGGCGGCTTGCCTGAGGGGACAGAGGGCTGAGCTGAGCTGCAGAGAGAATCCGGTGCAGAGGACCAGCGGAGCTGAGAGGGGACGAGTTTCAGGAAAGCATTCCCAGTTGTGAGTACTGCAAACTTCCCCTGGGGGTCTGCCTAGTGAGAGGGGACCACTCCGGTGAAGGTCAGAGGGATCCAGGAGCTAGCTAGCCGGGCAGGAGCAAAGTAAAGGGGGTGCCAGTGTTGACCCTGAAGAGTAAAGGGGTGCCAGTGAGTAGGCCCTGAAGTATTTAGTGTACAGCATGCAGTGTACAGTGTTGAGAGATGCAGCAGCAGTGTTAAAAAGGCTACCTCAGTCAGGAAGGACTGGAGGGAGCAGTGTCAGAGACTTTTTGAGCTAACCAGAGCGTCTTCAGCTACCTACTGTATATACGATGTATAAGTTCCACTTTAGGTACTCTTTCCCTGCCACTTTGGGCATGTCATTTTTTTAGGGGGGGGGGGATTAGTAGCAGGTATCTAGTTTTGACAGGTACCCACTTCCACTTCCGTTTGGACCACCTAGGTAATCCAAGCGGACGTTCTCCTCTCCCCCTCTCTCCCTGCAGTCATCTAGGATATGTCACAGGTCCCAGATGACTGCTGGACCATTCAAGACACAGTGCAATTCCCACATGTTGTCACAGCCGGGTGCCCACAGTTGAAATGCCGGCACCGGGGAGACAATAGGGAGAGAAGCAATGGCTCGGGTGAGCACATCGCTGGATCATGGGACAGGTGAATGTGTGTTTATTAAAAGTCAGCAACTACACTTTTTGTAGGTGCTGACTTTTAATAAACATAAAAACCACTGAAGCTCCTCTGTAAGCCCCTGTTCACATTGGGCCGATTTGACATGCAATTTGACATGTCAAATCACATGCCAAATCGGATCCTATTGCCGACAACAGCACCATCCAAATCGGTGCAACGACAACTTTATGGCGCTGCGCCGATTCCCAAAAGTAGTTCTTGCACTACTTTTGGTGACTTCGGGGGTGATTTCAATAGACATCTGTGCATGAACCCACGCAGATGTCTTTCAAATGGGCACTGAAGTCGGACTGAAGTGCGGGTTTCAGCTGAACTCGCAGGCTTTCAAACCCGCCCTCAGTGTGAATGAGGACTTAGTGGAACTTCACTCTCTCAATCAACATGGACTTTTAATAATCCTTATGCTGCTAGCATTAGTAAATACATAGGAAGGTATATTATGTTTACTTGTTTTAAACTTTTTTTATCAATTTCTTCAGTTACTTCCTGGTTTCTATGCCTAGGCGAATGATGTCATACAATTCCAATATTCTTCAGGAGGGGAGGAGGGGCTTTCTCTGTTAAGCAGATCATCCTGCTTGCATGCCTGAGCTGGATTATAGGAAGTAAATGCTACATGAATCATCTGCCCTCAATCAAGATGGTAGTGGCCAGAAAATGCAGGGTGGGTTTTTCATAGTGATTGCTCAGTAAAATAAAGCATGAAGACATGGATGGATGGATGGATGGATGGGGGAGTTTGCTTTAAATATTAAAATAATGAAATACAGTTTTTGTTTTGTGGTGTTCAGATACAGTGTAGATCCTCAAGAAAGGCTTGGTAAATCCATCTTGGTCTTGCAGGACTCTGAAGTTTTGTAGGAAAACAGAGGTGACAGATTGTCTTTGGATTTACAGAAGGGTTACATACAACTTTCTGGTGGACAGTCAGAATGTAAGGGGCTCCTGTACTCAATAAGGCAGAGTCATTCACAGAATACAGTGTACACAGCTACCACACAGTAGATAGTGGAATTCTCATAGACGTGGGCCACATAGTTGTCAGCATGGGGGTCCCAGAGGCAGCGGCTAACTATGGCGATGTCCTCCTGGGCCCTCTCCCCCATTGTCACCACGCATAGCATCTTGTATCGTGCGGGTAAGACCTTCTTCACCTGAGTTCTGACTTCCTCGCTGATCACTTTCACTAGGGAAGGGACCTTGGTATGGTCATACTTCATTTCCCCGATTCGCTCTGGGAGGTAGCTCTCCAGAATTTGCTTGATGGATGACAACTGGACCTTCTCAGGGGGCCGAGAGGCGAATGATGGAGGCTGAGAGTATAATAGATTTAAAAAAAAGTCAAACATGACAAAATAACTTCAGAACTTGTTGAAAGCACAAGAACAATTGCTAAGCACAGTAGATCCTTCTTAAAACCATAGGAATCCTCACATCTCACTTTCATCAACAAGTCTAAATCTGGATTATACATAAAACATCATTATCTCCCACACTCCAAATACATGCTGGTAGGTTAATTGGCTCCTGCCTAAATTGGCCCTAGGTCCTAGGATGTGTATAAATGTGAGGTAGGGACCTTAGATTGTAAGCTCCTTGATGCCAGGGACTGATGTGAATGTACAAAATATATGTGTAAAGCACTACATAAATTGATGGTGCTATATATATCCCTGAAATAAATAAATACATAAATAATCTCAATATTTCAAAGTAGATTTGGGACACTCAACAGAAGACCTGGAACATGTGTCCTGGGTGCAGGTGTCTGGCAATGCTCTTGCCCAAATCATCTTTGTACTCGGTGTCTTATACAAAATGACTTTACCTGCATTTAGTCAGCAAGACTATTTAGAGGCGGGTGTGAAGCGTGGCTCCGTCCCAGCTGACGAAGTCCCACTTCTGGGACGTAAACGCGTATGGGAAGGAGTCACGTGACGTCACCCCCGGCCATCTCCCTGTGATTGTTTGTAACAAGCACTCGTTTACTTGTACTTAATGGAAGTGCCACCTTTGTAAGTGCTTTACTTTTATCGTAATAAACGTAGTTTTAGCAGAGAGGACTATATTTTTCGTATTATTTTCAAAACCCTGGAACACCAAACACTGGTGACCAGCTTCATGCTAGCTTCAAGGAAAGTCAGTTTATTTGATGTGATACCTAAACATGGCTATACCTATTTGGATCGTGCCCTGACACCAGGATGTTATCCCTGACTGCACCTTTAGGATTTATACGCTATCTGGGCAAGCTTATTTGACCCATCTGTTAATTCAGGGGTCCTGTTTCTGGGGTGAGCGGCTAGATGTGTCTGTGGTGGAGGCTGCGCACTGTGTGTTCCACTGAGTGATTTTAGAATCGCATCTTCAAAGTTTTAGGCTTGGTTCACACTGGTGTGTTGCGGGAACCAGCGAGATTCCTGTGCGGGTTCTTGCATCGCATCTCACTCCCAGGCAGTTCACACTGCTCTCTGCGAACCGCTGCAGGTATCAATGTAAACCAGGGATGTCCAAACTATGGCCATCCAGCTGTTCAGGAACTAAAATTCCCATGAGGCATTGTAGATCTCTGACATTCAGAGACATAACTAGGCATGATGGGAATTATAGTTCCTGAACAGCTGGAGGCCCAAAGTTTGGACATAGCTGATGTAAACTAAATGACACTCCCAAATCAGTTTGCAGAACGCACTGCAAACTGTGGAATCGGACAGGAATCGGATCGCATGGGTCTCAACACCCATGCAATCTGATTCCAGTGCGGATCAAAAAAAGGGTCCTACAACATTTTGATCCGAATGCAATGCAAATTCAGCCAAACAAACTGTATGGCTGAATTCACATTTCATAGACATCGCATGTGATGTGCATAGCAATGCGGTGCAAATCACATTCGATGCCTGGCATTACACAAGTGTGAACCCAGCCTGAGGGTGCATTCACACTTGCGAAAGCACCTGTACTGTGATTACATGTGAGAAGCCCAGCAGGGGTTTCCACGATTAGCTCCAAGAGGCAGCCTAATTGAAAGCAAGGGGAGACTGCCGACTCCTGCAGTTGACTGTGCCCACTCACATGTAATTATTCATGCAGTGATCAGACTGCATCCAGGGCTGATCACGCATGTGATCACTGCATGAGAGTTTTGAGGTGTTGACTTGGCCTCCAAATTCTCCAGATCTCAATCCAATCAAGCATCTGTGGGTAGGGTTGCCACCTTATACCTTTAAACCCCAACACATATGAATTATACAGGTTCTTAGGCTAATTTAATGAAGACAAGGCACGAACCCTAACTGTGGGATGTGCTGGAAAACCAAATCAGATCCATGGAGGCCCCACCTCGCAATTTACAGGACTTAAAGAATCTGCTACTGAAGGCTCGATGCCAGCTATCACAGCATACCTTCAGAGGTCTAGTGGAGTGCATGCTTCAGTGGGTTATGGTGGGTAGTTATAATGTTAAGGTGTATATACACTGATCAAAAAAATTAAAGGAAACACATCAGATCTCAATGGTGAAAAATATCATGCTGGATATCTATACTGGTACGGACTGGGTAATGTGTTAGGAAGGAAAGGATGCCACATTGTTTGATGGAAATGAAAATGATCACCCTACAGAGGGCTGAATTCCATGGAAATGCTTCCCCAGATCATTACTGACCCACCACCAAACCGGTAATCCTGAACGATGTTACAGGCAGCATAATGTTCTCTCTGGCTTCTCCAGACCCTTTCACGTGAACCTGTGTAAAGCACAGGACGCCAGTGGTGGATCTGCCAATTCTGGTGTTCAATGGCAAATTCCAATCCTGCTCCACAGTGTCGGGCAGTGAGCACAGGGCCCACTAGAGGACGTCGGGCCCTCAGGCCACCCTCATGAAGTCTGTTTCTGATTGTATGGTCAGAGACATTCACACCTGTGGCCTGCTGGAGGTCATTTTGTAGGGCTCTGGCAGTGCTCATCCTGTTCCTCCTTGCACAAAGGAGCAGATACCGGTCCTGCTGATGGGTTAAGGACCTTCTACGGCCCTGTCCAGCTCTCTTAGGGCTCTTTCACACGGGCGGTCCGATCAGATCCGCCTGTCAGTTTTTTAGGCGGATCTGATCGGATCCTCCATGTATCCCTATGGGGCAGCGGATGTCAGCGGAGACACCTCCGCTGACACCCGCTGCCATCCGTCCTGGGGATCGAATGAGAGCAGACAGGCGGTCCGCTCTCATCCGATCCCCCATAGAGAGCAGCGGGGGCTGTGACACCTTCCTCTCTGCTCTGCAAGCGGAGACGGAGCTGTCATCCGCCGGCTCAGCAGGGATCGCGGATCGATCCCCGCTGAGCAACACGGATCCGCCTACGGAGGCGGACCGTGTGAAAGAGGCCTTAGAGTAACTGCCTGTCTCCTGAAATCTCCTCCATGTTCTTGAGACTGTGCTGGGAGACACAGCAAACCTTCTGGCAGTGTCACATATTGATGTGCCATCCTGGAGGATTTGGACTGCCTGTGCAACCTCTATAGGGTCCAGGTATCGCCTCATAATACCAGTAGTTACACTGACCCTAGCCAAATGCAAAACTAGTGAGAAACAGAAAAGTTGAGTAGGGAAAAAAAAATGTCATTGGCCTCCACTTTGAAAACCATTCCTGTTTTGGAGGTTGTCTCATTGTTGCCCATCTAGTGCACCTGTTATTAATTTCATTAACACCAAAGCAGCTAAAACTGATTAACAACCCCCTCTCCTACTTAACTGACCAGATCAATATCCCAGGAGTTTAATTGACTTGCGATACTCTGATTAAAAAGCGTTCCTTTAATTTTTTTGAGCAGTGTATACAGTATGCACGCACACATATAGACTTAAACAGGATCACTAGGGGGAGACACAACACCAGAACAGTGATTTCCATTGCATAAAGAGCGTGATATCAGAAACCTTAATTACAGAGTATTAAGCTGCCCAAAGACTTAATTGGTGGTCAGATTATGTGTGCACAATCCAACAACCTAAGGAAATTTTCTAACAGCTCCTAGAAACAGGTGAATGAAAGGGATCCCAGGTCACCAGGTAACCAACAAAAGGGAGATGGTTAGCCTAACACACTGATGCCCGGGTGAAAAACTTAAAGGAGAAGTACAGCCAATGCTTGTTTGGCTGTACATCTCCTATGGATCACAGGAGTGCAGTTCGTTCTACACTCCTGTGTCCCGTTTTCAGCAGACAGCGGGCTGAAACCCGTTGTTTGTTGACGGCACAGAGCCGGTCCAGGCTGGAGCAAGATCGGCATTATGGTCGGTATCCGCCCACAACCCTGGACCGGCACTTGGCTCAGACCCACACCTGGCCCAGCACTCCAGTGAGCACAGGGGGGCAGATTAGAGTTGTGGTGACTGACAGTCATCAGCTCTCTGCTCACCAGGGCCGGATTAAGAGCATCATGGGCTTGGTGCTGAGGATTTTGAAGGGCCTTAAGGGCCGTGCCTTGGCATGCACCCAGAGGAGGAAGGGTGCAGCCATGCATGCCTAATTCCACATGGAATGCTGTCTCTGAAGCCCATAAACACATCCATGCATCGGCAACTGTCCCTCCTTGTCCGGCCTTCGTGCTGTGTGGGGAGGTTCTGAGGGAGCTGCCTGGGGAAGCGAGCATAGAAGCCAGACTTCTGTGTTTACAAGTGACAGAAGAGCGGTAACAGTGAATATGGCCAACCCGGGGCCTATATAAAGGTAGTCCCTACGTTAATCTGGCCTTGCTGCTCACAGAGCTCTGAGAACCGAGCGATCAGCGGCCTTTGAGCGCTCAGTTCTCACAGCCGATCATCCTTCTCCCTGGGATGATCATAGAGATCATGTGATCCTTCTATAAAGGATCACATGTCTCTATGGTCGTTTCACAAGCCACGCCCCCCCCCCCACAGTTAGAAGAATCACTCGCCTAGGTTCACATTTAACCCATTGATCACCCATAGGGTTAACCCCTTCCCTGCCAGTGTCATTATTACAGTAACAGTGCATATTTTTAGCACTGATTACTGTAGTAATATCACTGGCACCCCCAAAACTGTCAAAAATGTCAGTCAAGCGTCTGATCTGTCCGCCGCAATGTCGCAGTCCCAAAAAAAAAATCGCAGATCGCCGCCATTACTAGTGGAAAAAATAAATAAATAAAAAATAAAATTGACATAAATCTTTCCCGTAGTTAGTAGATGCGATAACTTTGCGCAAACCAATCAAAATACGCTTATTGCGATTTTTATTTACCAAAAATATGTAGCAGAAAACAAATTGGCCTAAAATGTTATAAAAATTTTGATTTTTTAATTTTTTTGGGAATGTTATGTAGCGGAATGTGAAAAATATTGTTTTTTTTTTTTTCAAAATTGTCGCTCTTTTTTTGTTTATAGCGCAAAAAATTAAAATCGCACAGGTGATCAAATACCACCAAAAGAAAGCTCTGTTTGTGGGAAAAAAGGACATCAATTATTTATTATTTGGGTACAGCGTCGCACGACCACGCAATTGTCCGTTAAAGTAATGCAGTGCTGAATCACAAAATATGGCCTGGTCACTAAGGGGGCAAATCCTTCCAGTCTTAAAGTGGCTAATAAATTATTTCCAGCTCCATCTAGTGGCTATAATGTGGTATTTTCTCATTCAATTTTTTCTGTATAAAGAATAACATTTGACCTGGAGAGGAAATAGCATAGTAACCTTCATTTGTGCCCCCATTTGCCCAGAACGAATGTTCATGCAGTTTCACAGGATGAATAGCTCTGTGATTTTTTTTTTTCTTAAATACCCCCCTTTATATTGTAAGTCAGATTTTTATTTGCTGTCTGTGTCCTCATTAGGGAGAGTTTCCTTTTCTTCCTTTTGGAGCCATGGAAAATCTCTACAATTAAACACTTTTATTTCAGTAAACCAGGAAGGAGTTAGAAAATCTGACATGTTATTATTAATTGTGTCTTCCTGCCCCCCGGTGACAACCGCTCCCCTCATTTCTTGTTCTGCTGACCAAGCAGGGTTACAGACAGCAATGAGGGTTAACACAGCTATTTACTTTTCCAAAGTTCATCCAAAACTAAAAAAAAAGTTTTGATTGAAGTTGGGGTTTAACCTGTTGCCAACCGCCCCACGTACATTTACTGCGGGACGGCGACTCCTCTGTGCAGAATCACGCGATTTTGCACTTCCGGGTCTGGGGCGCGCATGCGTGCCACCGGCGATCCGCTCCTGCTGTCCTGCTCTTGCCAATCAGTAAGTCCGGTGGACTTGATGTCTGCTGGCACCCAACGATCATTCAGGAGAGAAGCAGAACGGCGATCTCCCTATGTAAACAAGGCAGATCGCCGTTCTGTCAGTAGGGAAGGTAGTGATCCTGTGTTTCTGCTAAGCAGGAACACAAATCTTTGCCTTCCCACAGTACAAGCACCTCCCCTACAGTTAGTAAACACTCCCAAGGCACAGATTTAACCCTTTGATTGCCCCTGATGTAAACCCCTTCCCTGCCAGTGTCATTAGTACAGTGACTGCATATTTTTTAGCACTGATCACTGTTTTAGTGTCACTGGTCCCCAAAAAAGTGTCAAAAGTGTCCAATTTGTCTGCCGCAATATCGCAGTCCTGATATAAGTCGCTGATCATCGCCATTAGTAAAAAAAAAAAAAAAAATTCCATTAAAATATCCCATAATTTGTGGAAGCTATAACTTTTGCGCACACCAATCAATGTACGTTTATTGGGATTTTTTTTAACAAAAATATGTAGCAGATTACATACTGACCTAAACTGATGAAGAAATTAGATTTTTTTACATTTTGTGGGGAAAAAAGGACATAAATTGTGTTTGGGTACAGCGTGTCAGTTAAAGTAATGCAGGCCTGGTCATGAAGAGGGGGGTAAACCTTTCCGGAGCTGAAGGGGTTAATGACTCCCATACCTCTCATACGGTCTCAGATTGCACAAGCTTCTACCACATTTTCAACCAAATCCCGGGGTCCCTATTGAACCTATTACAAGCTGACCTATGATAGGGAATGGGATTGTGATATCATGGTGTGTTCTACTTACCTGCGGCAATATAATTTCAGTCTTCTTTGCCACTTTCTGAGCCCTCCTCTCCTAGAGGAAACATACAAGACAGATTATACACAGTATGTACCCACATGTGTAGGTGCCATGAAGTTCATACATGAGAAACTGTGGCAGGAACAGAGAGCAAAACCACTCCAACACTTGAGTGCTGCTTCACACATATGCGGTGTCAGACATTGCATGTGATTCGGAGCGCACTGCTTTGCAAATACCATGCGATGTCTGTGCGTGTGAATTTAGCCATACAGATTGTATGGCTGAACTCGCATCGTATTCACACCAAAGTCACACAGGACCCTTTTTTTGGTCCACACCAGAATCGGATTGCATAGTGAACACCTATGCGATTCTATTAACCACTTGCCGACCGCCGCACGACTATTTACTGCGGCGGTCAACCCCTCACAGGCAAAGCGACGTAGGACTAGGGAGCGACTAGGGAGCGAGCGGGCGCTCCCGTTCGCTCACGGACCCCCCCCCCCCCCGGCGGTCCCCCGATGTCCGCCGGGCACTCGCGATCGTCGGTTACACCGGGAGAAAGGCAGGCGGCTAATGTAAACAAAGCCGCCTGTCATTCTTCCCTGTGTAAGAATGGAGATCATACGGTTCTACTATGTAGGACCGTTAATCTCTGTTCTTACACCAGTAGCCACATCCAATCACAGTAAGAAACACGCCCCTAGGGACACACTTAACCCCTCCCTCTCAAATAAAGTTAACCCCTTCCCTGCCAGTGTCATCTTTACAGTAACAGTGCATATGTATAGCACTGATTACTGTGGTAATGTCACTGGTAACCCCAAAAGTGTCAAAAATGTCAGTCAAGGGTCCGATCTGTCCGCTGCAATGTCGCAGTCCCGCAAAAAAAATCGCAAATCGCCGCCATTACTCGTTAAAATAAAACAACAAAAATGACAAAAATCTTTTCCTTAGTTAGTAAACGCAATAACTTTTGCGCAAACCAATCAAAATACGCTTTTTGCGATTTTTTTTTTACCAAACATATGTAGCATAAAACAAATTGGCCTAAAATGTTAAAAAAATTTGATTTTTACATTTTTTTGGGGGAATTTCATATAAAAAAATATGAAAAATATTGTTATTTTTGCAAAATTGACGCTCTTTTTTTGTTTATAGCGCATGATCAAAAAATCGCACAGGTGATCAAATACCACCAAAAGAAAGCTCTGTTTGTGGGAAAAAAAGGACGTCAAATTTGTTTAAGTACAGCGCCGCACGACCGCGCAATTGTCTGTTAAAGTCACGCAATGCCGAATCGCAAAATAGGGCCTGGTCAGGAAGGGGGTAAAATCTTCCGGGGCTTAAGTGGTTAATGTCTGAATTGACAGTTCACACTGCGATATGCGAACTGATCTGGGGGTGTCATTAACTTTGTATTGACACCCCCAGTGGTTGCCATACGGCAGTGTGAACTGCCTGCGAGTCGAGTGGATTTGCAGGGTTCCCACATCGCATATGTGTGATCCAGCACTCAAGCTGCATCAGATCTTCAGGTCTCCAATCAGAGATGAGAAGATCAAACGCTGCTGATCGGAGACCCGTAGGTTTGATTTGTCAGACCACTGCTTTTACACAGGGCTTAGCGGTTATCGCCAGGGCTGCTGATAAGGCAGTAGAGCCGGCCCTCCTGTACTGGGCCCAGGCCACATCAGTTCAAAAGGGGAGCCCAGCAACCTGCTGGGCAGGAGGGCCGACTGTACTGTCTTATTGCAGACACCAATCTTCTTCTGCCTCCCCCAGCAGCACTGCCAGCTTCTCCTCCTCATTCTTCATTTGCCTTAACTGCAGGGGGAATAGTTCTAGCATATGTGCCCCTTCCATCTGCTGTCCGGGCCCATCTATGTGCCCCTTTCCCCTGCAACGCTGCAGGCTTCCCTCCTCTCCTGCCAGCAGCTGCTGCGGGCACACAGGGGGGTGATAAATAATAATAAATCATTTATTGGTTTCCTTTCCTGAATAAACACAGTAAGTGATCTGTACCAATCACTCCTGTGTCCATTCATTGTTAAAGCATTGTAAACTGTGAATGAGCAGAGTGCTTCCAACGCATTCATCTATGCTGCTGCGGCTGCAGAGAAAAGGACTGATAAATCTATGTCCTCAGTCACTTCCGGCCGGGAGGGGGCCTGTCAGGTAGGCTGTATGGGGCTCCATGATTTCTAACAGCCCTGGTTATCGCTGGGGCATACAAAAAAATAGGAAAGAAAAAAAAATGTAAAGCTGTCCGAAGTTTCCTTTTTTCTTTTTTTGATCAGCCAATGGGCTATAAGGCCTCATGTACACAGGACGTTTTTTACAGCTGCTTTTAGAAGCGTCAGACATTTTTTTTTGCAACTTAACCGCTTGGCGACCGCCGCACGACTATTTACGTCGGCAGTCAGCCCCTCACAGGCAAAGCGATGTAGGGCTACGTCGCTAGCCTGTGAGGGTCTAGGGAGCGAGCGCGCGCCGCCGGAGGTGCGCTCCCGCTTACGCGCGGTCACGGACCCCCCCCCGCGCGTGTGCCTGGCGGACCCAATGTCCGCCGGTCATTCGCGATCGTCCGTGACAGCGGGAGAGAGGCAGGCGGCTAATGTAAACAAGCCGCCTGTCATTCTCCCCTGTGTATGAATGGTGATCATACGGTTCTACTATGTAGGACCGTTGATCACTGTTCCTACACCTCAAGCCACAGCCAATCACAGTTAGAATCACGCCCCTAGGGACACACTTAGCCCCTCCCTCTCAAAAAAAGTTAACCCCTTCACTGCCAGTATCATTTTACAGTAACAGTGAATATGTATAGCACTGATTACTGCAGTAATGTCACTGGTAACCCCAAAAGTGTAAAAAATGTCAATCAAGGGTCCGATCTGTCCGCCGCAATGTCGCAGTCCCGCAAAAAAAAAAATCGCAGATCGCCGCCATTACGCGTTAAAAGAAAAAACAACAAAAATGACAAAAATCTTTCCCTTTGTTAGTAAAACGCAATATCTTTTGCGCAAACAATCAAAATACGCTTTTTGCGATTTTTTTTAACCAAACATATGGTAAAAAAAAAAAAAATAGGCCCAAAATGTTAAAAATTTTGATTTTTACTTTTTTTTGGGGGGGGGGGGAATTTCATATAAAAAAATGTGAAAAATATTGCTATTTTTGCAAAATTAACGCTCTTTTTTTGTTTATAGCGCAAAAAGTAAAAATCGCACAGGCGATCAAATACCACCAAAAGAAAGCTCTGTTTGTGGGAAAAAAAGGACGTCAAATTCATTTAGGTACAGCGTCGCAATTGTCCGTTAAAGTCACGCAGTCCCGAATCGCAAAATAGGCCCTGGTCAGGAAGGGGGTAAAATCTTCCGGGGCTTAAGTGGTTAAAAACACCCTCTATGTTATTCCATGACCTCATGCACACACAGGCTTTTAGGAGCTGTAAGTGGCATAGGCCTTTTCAAGCTGTAAAAAAACCCAGGGCCTCTGCGTTTTGGAGCAGCAGTGTTAGGCTGTAAAAACACCTGATGCGGCTAAAGGCTGCTAAAGGCCGCATACAGCGTTAGGCCATGTCAGACGTTTTTAAGCTGTAATAGTTGGATTTGAGGTTGGAAAATAGAAGAGGGCAGAGAAAGGCTGCTAAACGCGAACGCTGATAAACGTGGCTAAAACGTGCAATAACACCAATACAAAACGCTTCTATGAGCACGTTTTTACAGCTGCTTTTCCCTGCCATTAGAACTGGCTTTGCAGCTCGTTTTTTCAAACGCCCCGTGTGCATGAGGCCTAAAAAGGAATTTTAGGCCGAAACTTCAATTGGATGTAGTCCACCAGACATTACCAGGACCACAACATACACTCTCTATTGGGTTAGTCAGTTTAGGAAGATTTCAGGTGACTGTAAACGGCATGTTTCCATGAGAAGCAACCAATCAAGCAACGGTTATGATAATTTGGCTCCTTAGGGGATGACTAGAAAGAGATAATAAATGCTTCTAAACACTGGAAAAGCTAATTAATGTCTAAATAGAGTTTCTGACATGTCGGAGATTCTCAGTGACTGATCACCATAGTTCCCTTTTCTGCACAAAAAAATAATCATTACAGCAAATGCAAAACAATGGAGCATTTTTAACCACTTCAATACCGGGCCTATTCTGGCACTCCTCTTCTACATGTAAAAATCATCATTTTTTTGCTAGAAAATAACTCAGGACTCCCAAATATTATATATGTTTTTTTTTAGTAGAGACCCTAGGGAATAAAATGGCGGTCGTTGCAACATTTTATGTCACACAGTATTTGCGCAGCAATTTTTCAAAAGCGTTTTTTTGGTGGAAAAAAAAGGTTTCATGAAATTAAAAAAAAAAACTCTAAAGGTAGCCCAGTTTTTTTAAGTATAATGTGAAAAATGATGTTATGCTGAGTAGATAGATACATAACATGTCACGCTTTAAAATTGCACACACTTGATGAAGCAGGTTAATAACCCGTCTCGTGGCATCTGGAGCTTGCCTGGCTCATCTGGCTTCAAGTTCCATACTTTAAACCAGTTTAGGGTGCTATGTTTATTGGACCCAGGTTTTTCACATGTATTACCTTCTCTGTATCTACTGATAATGTTTTCGATGTTCCTCGTTTGACAACGAAGTTTTCGGCACTTGCTCATGTTCTGTAAAATGCTTTACTACCATACTTTATATCCTGTTTGATATATTCATTTATATTTCCTGTTTTGTATATTTTTTTTTTTCTGTACTGTTGGAAATTCTAATAAAAACTATTGCAACTAAAATTGCACACACTCGTGGAATGGTGCCAAACTTCGATACTTTAAAATCTCCATAGGCGACACTTTAAAATTCTTTACAGGTTACCAGTTTAGCGTTACAGAGGAGGTCTTTGGCTGGAATTATTGCTCTTGCTCTAACATTTCGGGCGATACCTCACATGTGTGGTTTTAACGGCCTTTACATATGTGGGCACGACATACGTATGTGTTCGCTTCTGCGTGCGAGCACGCTGTGACAGTGGCGCTTTACATTTTTTTTTTTATTATTGTTTATTTTATATTTATTTCAATATTTTTACACTTTCCCTTTAAATTTTTTTTTGATCACTTTTATTTTTATTACAAGGAATGTAAACATCCCCTGTAATAGGAATAGGGTATGACAGGTCCTCTTTATAGAGAGATCTGGGGTCTATAAGTCCCCACATCTCCCCTCTAGCTTGGAAAGCCTGAGATAAAAATAAATAAATAAACTATCTCAGCCTTTCCAGTCCACAGCAGTATTTACAACTGCCAGGCCGGACGTGACGTCATAACATTCGGCCTTCGAGAGTCATAGAGACTGCCGGGGACCATCTGGTCCTTGGTATCCTCTATGGTGAACTTCCGCTAATGGTGGATTCCTTTTCCGACTCGCCAATAGCACGGGCGAGCGAGTAAAAGCACTGGAGGGCGGCAGGAGGGGGGGAAATGTCCCCTCCCACTACCTGTAAGAACGATCATGCGGTTGAACTGCCGCTATGATTGTTCTTATGGTGCAGGGAATCGCCGGCATCTTTCAGATATCTCCACTCAAAGTCCAGGATGACATATGACATCCTTGGGCTGGAAGTGGTTAAAGTGACACTAAACAATCTACAAGCCCGATTCTAAAAAAGTTGGGACACTGTACAAATGTGAATAAAAACTGAATGCAATGATGTGGAAGTTTCAAATTTCAATATTTTATTCAGAATACAACATAGGTGACATATCAAATGTTTAAACTGAGAAAATGTATAATTTTAAGAGAAAAATAAGTTTATTTTAAATTTCATGGCATCAACACATCTCAAAAAAGTTGGGACAAGGCCATGTTTACCACTGTGTGGCATCCCCTCTTCTTTTTATAACAGTCTGCAAACGTCTGGGGACTGAGGAGACAAGTTGCTGAAGTTTAGGAATAGAAATGTTGTCCCATTCTTGTCTAATACAGGCTCCTAGTTGCTCAACTGTCTTTTTCTTCTTTGTCGCATCTTCCTCTTTATGATGCGCCAAATGTTTTCTATGGATGAAAGATCTGGACTGCAGGCTGGCCATTTCAGTACCCGGATCCTTCTTCTATGCAGCCATGATGTTGTAATTGATGCAGTATGTGGTCTGCCATTGTCATGTTGGAAAATGCAAGGTCTTCCCTGAAAGAGACGACGTCTGGATGGGAGCATATGATGTTCTAGAACTTGGATATACCTTTCAGCATTGATGGTGCCTTTCCAGATGTGTAAGCTGCCCATGCCACACGCACTCATGCCACCCCATACCATCAGAGATGCAGGCTTCTGTACTGTGCGCTGATAACAACTTGGGTTGTCCTTGTCCTCTTTAGTCCGTATGACATGGCGTCCCATTTTTCTAAAAAGAACTTCAAATGTTGATTCGTCTGACCACAGAAGTTTTCCACTTTGCCACAGTCCATTTTAAATGAGCCTTGGACCAGAGAAAACATCTGCGCTTCTGGATCATGTTTAGATTTGGCTTCTTTTTTGGCCTATAGAGTTTTAGCCGGCAACGGTGAATGGCACGGTGGATTGTGTTCACCGACAATGTTTTCTGGAAGTATTCCTGAGCCCATGTTGTGATTTCCATTACAGTAGCATTCCTGTATGTGATGCAGTGCCGTCTAAGGGCCCGAAGATCACCGCCATCCAGTATGGTTTTCCGGCCTTGACCCTTACGCACAAAGATTGTTCCAGATTCTCTGAATCTTTGGATGATATTATGCACTGTAGATGATGATAACTCCAAACTCTTTGCAATTTTTCTCTGAGAAACTCCTTTCTGATATTGCTCCGCTATTTTTCACCGCAGCATTGGGGGAATTGGTGATCCTCGGCCCATCTTGACTTCTGAGAGACACTGCCCCTCTGAGAGGCTCTTTTTATACCCAATCATGTTGCCAATTGACCTAATAAGTTGCAAATTGGTCCTCCAGCTGTTCCTTATATGTATATTTAACTTTTCTTGCCTCCTATTGCTACCTGTCCCAACTTTTTTGGAATGTGTAGCTCTCATGAAATCCAAAATGAGCCAATATTTGGCATGATATTTCAAAATGTCTCACTTTCAACATTTGATATGTTATCTATATTATATTCTGAATAAAATATAAGTTTATGAGATTTGTAAATTAGTCCATTCCTTTTTTACTCACAATTTGTACAGTGTTCCAACTCTTTTGGGTTGTATACACCAGTGTTTATTTTCACCATAGTTTTCATCAGCTGCATGTTTTCAGTGACAAAAACTAAACGAAAATAAAATTTGAATTAAGTCAATTGACGAAAACTATAATGAAAATCAATTCCAATTTTTGTCAACGAACGAAAACAAAACGAAAATGTGAGGGAGGTTTACCCACCTGAACCTCTACTGTTCTCAGAGCTCCGCCTCTTTGTTAAAGCTCCAGCCCCCTGACTCTATTGGCAAGCTATTTTGGCTGGGAGACGCACGCTTTCCTCAATCCTTTCCCTTTCCTATGCAGTTCCACACATTGCACTCATTCATACTATCTCTGGTTCCCTTTGCTGGCCTTTTCTAAATCAGCAACACAATTGCATACCCAGCCTATAATAATAGCACATTAAAGTTTAAACATGTTTAAACTTTAAACCACCGCATAAGAACAAATGAGGGCATAGGAGTGTGCATGCAGCCCATCGGGTTAGGTTGTGCACCCCAAGCACGTCTGTTTGTGTGTATGTATGTATGTATATATATATATATATATATATATATATATATATATACACTATATTGTCAAAAGTATTGGGACTCCTGCCTTTACAGCTTCAACTCTTCTGGGAAGGCTGTCCCCAAGGTTTCGGAGTGTGTCTATGGTTATGTTTGACCATCAGGGCTGGCCCAAGACATTGTGCTGCCTGGGTCCGAGAATGAAATGCTGCCCCCCCGCAAAAAAAAAAAATTCACGCCCTCCAAGATGCCCCCACATTCTATAGGACTATGAAAGCAGTCAGAGGAGTGTGAGTGTGTACGGAGTGACAGCAAGAGCAGGACAGAGCAGTAGACACTGGGCAGATGAGCGCACCAGACTTTCTACTGTCTATAGTGCCACAGTGCCCTGCAGGGCTGCGGGCATGGTACAGGAGAATGCAGTGCTGCGGGCATGGTACAGGAGAATGCAGGGCTGCGGGCATGGTACAGGAGAATGCGGGGCTACAGGCATGGTACAGGAGAATGCGGGGCTGCGGGCATGGTACAGGAGAATGCGGGGCTGCGGGCATGGTACAGGAGAATGCGGGGCTGCGGGCATGGTACAGGAGAATGCGGGGCTGCAGACATGGTACAGGAGAATGCGGGGCTGCAGACATGGTACAGGAGAATGCAGGGCTGCGGACATGGTACAGGAGAATGTGGGGCTGCAGACATGGTACAGGAGAATGCGGGGCTGTGGACATGGTACATGAGAATGCGGGGCTGCGGACATGGTACGGGAGAATGCGGGGCTGCGGGCATGGTATAGGAGAATGCGGGGCTGCGGGCATGGTACAGGAGAATGAAAGGCTGCGGGCATGGTACAGGAGAATGTGGGGCTGTGGGCATGGTACAGGAGAATGCGGGGCTGCAGGCATGGTACAGGAGAATGCGGGGCTGTCGGCATGGTACAGGAGAAAGCGGGGCTGTGGGCATGGTACAGGAGAATGCAAGGCTGCATGCATGGTACAGGAGAATGTGGGGCTGCGGGCATGGTACGGGAGAATGCGGGCTGTGGGCATGGTACGGAAGAATAGGGGATAATTTGGGAAAGGAAAGCCGCTCAGGTGTGTTAGTCCAACCTGGTGCTGGTAAGACCCGTCATCCGGATTGATGCAAGAGAAGTAGTTGAACCGCACTCAGGTAAATGAAAGCAATGAAATCTCTTTATTCTTCAAAATCATAGGCAGACAGACAGTGTAGGGAACAGGTAATCCAAGGTTGACGCGTTTCACGGCACACACGGCCGCTTACTCATAACCAACGGAAGAATAGGGGTCTGCGGGCATGGTACAAGAGAATGCGGGGCTGCGGGCATGGTACGGAAGAATGCGGGTCTGCGGGCATGGTGCAGGAGAATGCGGGGCTGCGGGCATTGTGCAGGAGAATGCGGGGCTGCGGGCATGGTACGGGAGAATGCGGGGCTGTGGGCATGGTACGGAAGAATGCGGGTCTGCGGGCATGGTGCAGGAGAATGCGGGGCTGCGGGCATTGTGCAGGAGAATGCGGAAATGCAGGCATGGTGCAGGAGAATGCGGGGCTGTGGACATGGTGTATGAGAATGCAGGGCTGTGTGGGCATGGTGTATGAGAATGCAGGGCTGTGTGGGCATGGTACAGGAGACGGATATGGTACAAGAGAATGCGGGGCTGTGGGCATACTACAGGAGATGCAGTGCTGTGAGCATGTACCATGCCCGCAGCACTGCATCTTCTGTAGTATGCCTGCAGCCCCGCATAATGACAGGTAGTTTGCAGTCTCACTTACCTGTTCCTAAAGGGCGCTTTAGAATTTAAAAATGGCGCCACCCGGCGCCACACATCAACACGTCCGCGGCCGGCCTGACATGCACACTGCGCATGCACTGCCGCCGCCGCTCGGGAAAGCTAATACATGTTCGGCTATTCCCGGAAATAGCCGAACATTTACGGGCTTTGCCGAGCGGCGGCGGCGGCGCATTCGCAGTGTGCATGTCGGGCAAGCTGCGGACCTTTTTCTTTTTTTTTGCGATAGGCTAGAAGAGAAGAGGCGGCCGGGGGCCGCCCCCTCTAAGTGCCGCCTGGGACCCATGGTCCCACCGGGACCCATGGTAGGGCCGGCCCTGTTGACCATTCTTCCAAAAGTGCATTTGTGAGGTCAAGGTCCATCAAGACATGAATGAGCGAATTTGGGGTGGAGGAATGGCCTAAACTCAACGCAACAGAACACCTTTGGGATGAATTAGCATACACTTAAACCTTGTGGACAGCCTTCCCAGAAGAGTTGAAGCTGGTATAGCTGCAAAGGGTGGGCCAACTCAATATTGAACCCTACGCACTAGAACTGGGATGCCCTTAAAGTTCATGTGTGGCTAAAGGCAGGCATCCCAATACTTTTGGTAATATAGTGTATTTCACCCCACCCTAAACCATGGAGGTAGTGCTGACTACTACAGTGATTGTCAGCTTCCCTAGTGGTCTTTAAGGTATGAGGTATGCATGCATACATTGTGCCAAGCTGGAATAAAGATCAAACCTCAGCTTTATTTGAATTTTTAGATTGTCTGCTCTGAAGACCAAATCCAACAAACAGAAAAATATTTCCTCGCAGTGAGGTTGCACCTGTACTACCAGGGTTAACTGCTTGTTAAGGTCAAGGGGGCATGGAAAAGTATATTTACTTAATTGATCCTCTGCACTGCTACACCATTCCCTGAAATGTCTTCTCACTAATGGTCCAGTAAAGGTCCTCATGTCATCAAGACTAAGGCTCCATTCACACTTGTGACGCAACTTTGGATGGGTGCAACTTGGATGCAGCTTAAACTCTTCTGGGAAGGCTGTCTACAAGGTTTAGGAGTGTGTCTTTGGGAATCTTTGACCATTCTTCCAAAAGCGCATTTGTGAGGTCAAGGTCCATAAAGACATGGATGAGCGAGTTTGGGGTGGATGAACTTGACTGGCCTACACAGAGTCCTGACCTCAACCCGACAGAACACCTTTGGGATGAATTAGAGGGGAGACTGCAAGCCAGGCCTTCTTGTCCAAAATCAGTGCCTGCCCTCACAAATGCGCTTATGAAAGAATGGTCAAACATTCCCATAGACACACTCCTAAACCTTGTGGACAGCCTTCCCAGAAGAGTTGAGGCTGTTATAGCTGCAAATGGTGGGCCAACTCAATATTGAACCCTATGGACTAAGACTGGGATGCCATTAACATTTATGTGTGTGTAAAGGCAGGGTGTCCCAATACTTTTGGTAATATAATGTATGTTTGCTGTGCTGAAACCTGAGGGTGAAATGGGACTAGTATCCTGGGTGAAAATGGGGAGAATGGGCCCCCAACCTTTACCCTATACTGAACCGGTCTCTAAAATAGGGACATTATATATTACTTTGTACGAATAACTGATCAACAATAGCAGGCTGGTCTCCTTCTAGTAAATCTTCCAATAGTCAGAGAATGTAAAAGACTGAAGTCGTGATTTAGTGATCTTTTATATATACACATCTGCACTGTTCTGTAGGGTACTATTTCTGTACACTCTATATATATATATATATATACAGTATATATATAGCTCTCTGCTCCTGATCCCCCCCCCCACCGTGCTGCTGATACGGACAATTGTTAGGTATGTACCTTTAGGTTCTTTGTCATCCTCTGGGCAAGCAGGAGTCCCGCTATATTCCAGGAGGTCTGGTTAGTGATGGACACATTGCCCAGGGTGGCCTTCCGTAACAAAGCCTGCAAACACAAACAGACTGTCAATTATACAGATGATAAATAGAAGTATACAGATCATTAAAGTGTACCCCCCCCCCCCCCACACACACACACACACACCTTTTTTTTTATAGATCAGGGTTAGATCCTCTGTCTGTTTTTTATTTTAGGCTTTTTTACTTTTAATACAGACAAGAAAACCTCTGACTGTATTTGATTGCTGTCTATGTCCCTGGTGGGGATATTCACCCTTCCAATTTGTCCCTGTGATCATTATTACCTGGACATAAATTGATAGAAATACAAAATTATATGGATGTCACCTTGGACAATGGTCTCCAAACTGCAGCCCTTTGCTTACTATTCCTCCCACTGATACCAATGATGGGGCACTATTACTCCCACTGACACCAATGATGGGGCACTATTCCTCCCACTGACACCAATAATGGGGCAATATTCCTCCCACTGATACCAATGATGGGGCACTATTCCTCCCACTGATACCAATGATGGGGCACAATTCCTCCTACTGACACCAATGATGGGGCACTATTCCTCCCACTGATACCAATAAAGGGGCACTATTCCTCCCACTGATACCAATGATGGCGCACTATTCCTCCCACTGATACCAATGATGGGGCACTATTCCTCCCACTGATACCAATGATGGGGCACTAGTCCTCCCACTAATACCAATGATGGGGCAATATTCCTCCCACTGATACCAATAATGGGGCACTATTCCTCCCACTGACATCAGTGATGGGGCACTATTCCTCCCACTGATAACAATGATGGGGTACTAATCTTCCCACTGACACCAATGATGGAGCACTATTCTTTCCACTGACACCAATGATGGAGCACTATTCCTCCCACTGATACCAATGATGGAGCACTATTCCTCCCACTGACACCAATGATGGGGCACTATTCCTCCCACTGACACCAATGATGGGGCACTATTCCTCCCACTGATACCAATGATGGAGCACTATTCCTCCCACTGATACCAATGATGGGGCACTATTCCTCCCACTGACACCAATAATGGGGCACTATAACTCCCACTGACACCAACAAAGGAGCACTATTTCTCCCACTGATACCAATGATGGGGCACTACTCTGATAGGTCCACTCACATGACAAGGTGCACCCTATTGTCCACATTGGAACTGTTTAAAATAGTGTGAAAAAGGCCCCTGCACTATTTTTTGAGAATTCAGTTGTGATTTGCATAGACATCTGTGCATGAAGTCGCACAGATGTCAGCCAAGTTGCCCCTGAAGTTGAACTGACCTGTGGCTTTGAAATCACGCGACTTCAAGTGAAGTGCCACTATTTCAAAGTCGGATTTAGTGTGAACTTGGGCTAAAACTAAAACAATTCAGGTGACTAAAATGTGACTAAAACTAAAATGGCATTTTAGTGAAAAGTCTATAACTAAAACTAAATCGAAATTTGGCGTCAAAATTAACATTGGCTCCACTCGTTCTGGGTGGCTAGGTTTATTCTCCATGTTCCCACTCTTTATAGAAACGTAGTCACCCTCTCTAGCTCGCTCCTCAGATGGACTATGGACTATAGCAGGGGTCTCCAAACTTTCTAAACAAAAAGCTGGTTTACTGTCCTTCAGAGTTTATGGGGGTCGAAGTGGCCAGTGGAGGTAGAAAATGCCCCAGTGTCAGTGGAAGTAAAAAAATTACATAGTGTCTGTAGTCAGTAGAGGAATAGTGCCCTATCATTGGTATTCCTGAGAGGAATAGTGCCCCATCATTGGTATTCCTGAGAGGAATAGTGCCCCATCATTGGTATTCCTGAGAGGAATAGTGCCTCATCATTGGTATTCCTGAGAGGAATAGTGCCCCATCATTGGTATTCCTGAGAGGAATAGTGCCTCATCATTGGTATTCCTGAGAGGAATAGTGCCTCATCATTGGTATTCCTGAGAGGAATAGTGCCCTATCATTGGTATTCCTGAGAGGAATAGTGCCTCATCATTGGTATTCCTGAGAGGAATAGTGCCCTATCATTGGTATTCCTGAGAGGAATAGTGCCCTATCATTGGTATTCCTGAGAGGAATAGTGCCCAATCATTGGTATTCCTGAGAGGAATAGTGCCCACTCATTGGTATTCCTGAGAGGAATAGTGCCCTATCATTGGTATTCCTGAGAGGAATAGTGCCCTATCATTGGTATTCCTGAGAGGAATAGTGCCCAATCATTGGTATTCCTGAGAGGAATAGTGCCCTATCATTGGTATTCCTGAGAGGAATAGTGCCCCATCATTGGTATTCCTGAGAGGAATAGTGCCCTATCATTGGTATTCCTGAGAGGAATAGTGCCTCATCATTGGTATTCCTGAGAGGAATAGTGCCCTATCATTGGTATTCCTGAGAGGAATAGTGCCCTATCATTGGTATTCCTGAGAGGAATAGTGCCCGATCATTGGTATTCCTGAGAGGAATAGTGCCCACTCATTGGTATTCCTGAGAGGAATAGTGCCCAATCATTGGTATTCCTGAGAGGAATAGTGCCCTATCATTGGTATTCCTGAGAGGAATAGTGCCCTATCATTGGTATTCCTGAGAGGAATAGTGCCCAATCATTGGTATTCCTGAGAGGAATAGTGCCCTATCATTGGTATTCCTGAGAGGAATAGTGCCCCATCATTGGTATTCCTGAGAGGAATAGTTCCCTATCATTGGTATTCCTGAGAGGAATAGTGCCCTATCATTGGTATTCCTGAGAGGAATAATGCCCCATCATTGGTATTCCTGAGAGGAATAGTGCCCTATCATTGGTATTCCTGACAGGAATAGTGCCAAATCATTGGTATTCCTGAGAGGAATAGTGCCCGATCATTGGTATTCCTGAGAGGAATAGTGCCAAATCATTGGTATTCCTGCGAGGAATAGTGCCCTATCATTGGTATTCCTGAGAGGAATAGTGCCCCATCATTGGTATTCCTGAGAGAAATAGTGCCCTATCATTGGTATTCCTGAGAGGAATAGTGCCCCATCATTGGTATTCCTGAGAGGAATAGTGCCCCATCATTGGTATTCCTAAGAGGAATAGTGCCCGATCATTGGTATTCCTGGAAGGAATAGTGCCCCATCATTGGTATCAGTGGGAGGAATAGTGCCCCATCATTGGTATCAGTGGGAGGAATAGTGCCCCATCATTGGTATTCCTGAGAGGAATAGTGCCCTATCATTGGTATTCCTGAGAGGAATAGTGCCCTATCATTGGTATTCCTGAGAGGAATAGTGCCCTATCATTGGTATTCCTGAGAGGAATAGTGCCCTATCATTGGTATTCCTGAGAGGAATAGTGCCCTATCATTGGTATTCCTGAGAGGAATAGTGCCCTATCATTGGTATTCCTGAGAGGAATAGTGCCCTATCATTGGTATTTCTGAGAGGAATAGTGCCCTATCATTGGTATTCCTGAGAGGAATAGTGCCCCATCATTGGTATTCCTGGGAGGATTAGTGCCCCATCGTCGGTATTAATTGAAGGAATAGTGCCCCATCATTGGTATTCCTGAGAGGAATAGTGCCCCATCATTGGTATTCCTGAGAGGAATAGTGCCTCATCATTGGTATTCCTGAGAGGAATAGTGCCCCATCATTGGTATTCCTGAGAGGAATAGTGCCTCATCATTGGTATTCCTGAGAGGAATAGTGCCTCATCATTGGTATTCCTGAGAGGAATAGTGCCCTATCATTGGTATTCCTGAGAGGAATAGTGCCTCATCATTGGTATTCCTGAGAGGAATAGTGCCCTATCATTGGTATTCCTGAGAGGAATAGTGCCCTATCATTGGTATTCCTGAGAGGAATAGTGCCCAATCATTGGTATTCCTGAGAGGAATAGTGCCCACTCATTGGTATTCCTGAGAGGAATAGTGCCCTATCATTGGTATTCCTGAGAGGAATAGTGCCCTATCATTGGTATTCCTGAGAGGAATAGTGCCCAATCATTGGTATTCCTGAGAGGAATAGTGCCCTATCATTGGTATTCCTGAGAGGAATAGTGCCCTATCATTGGTATTCCTGAGAGGAATAGTGCCCTATCATTGGTATTCCTGAGAGGAATAGTGCCTCATCATTGGTATTCCTGAGAGGAATAGTGCCCTATCATTGGTATTCCTGAGAGGAATAGTGCCCTATCATTGGTATTCCTGAGAGGAATAGTGCCCGATCATTGGTATTCCTGAGAGGAATAGTGCCCACTCATTGGTATTCCTGAGAGGAATAGTGCCCAATCATTGGTATTCCTGAGAGGAATAGTGCCCTATCATTGGTATTCCTGAGAGGAATAGTGCCCTATCATTGGTATTCCTGAGAGGAATAGTGCCCAATCATTGGTATTCCTGAGAGGAATAGTGCCCAATCATTGGTATTCCTGAGAGGAATAGTGCCCTATCATTGGTATTCCTGAGAGGAATAGTGCCCCATCATTGGTATTCCTGAGAGGAATAGTGCCCTATCATTGGTATTCCTGAGAGGAATAGTGCCCTATCATTGGTATTCCTGAGAGGAATAATGCCCCATCATTGGTATTCCTGAGAGGAATAGTGCCCTATCATTGGTATTCCTGACAGGAATAGTGCCAAATCATTGGTATTCCTGAGAGGAATAGTGCCCGATCATTGGTATTCCTGAGAGGAATAGTGCCCGATCATTGGTATTCCTGAGAGGAATAGTGCCAAATCATTGGTATTCCTGCGAGGAATAGTGCCCTATCATTGGTATTCCTGAGAGGAATAGTGCCCCATCATTGGTATTCCTGAGAGAAATAGTGCCCTATCATTGGTATTCCTGAGAGGAATAGTGCCCCATCATTGGTATTCCTGAGAGGAATAGTGCCCCATCATTGGTATTCCTAAGAGGAATAGTGCCCGATCATTGGTATTCCTGGAAGGAATAGTGCCCCATCATTGGTATCAGTGGGAGGAATAGTGCCCCATCATTGGTATCAGTGGGAGGAATAGTGCCCCATCATTGGTATTCCTGAGAGGAATAGTGCCCTATCATTGGTATTCCTGAGAGGAATAGTGCCCTATCATTGGTATTCCTGAGAGGAATAGTGCCCTATCATTGGTATTCCTGAGAGGAATAGTGCCCTATCATTGGTATTCCTGAGAGGAATAGTGCCCTATCATTGGTATTCCTGAGAGGAATAGTGCCCTATCATTGGTATTTCTGAGAGGAATAGTGCCCTATCATTGGTATTCCTGAGAGGAATAGTGCCCCATCATTGGTATTCCTGGGAGGATTAGTGCCCCATCGTCGGTATTAATTGAAGGAATAGTGCCCCATCATTGGTATTCCTGGGAGGAATACCAATGACCCATCATTGGTATTAATTGGAGGAATAATCCCACATCATTGGCATTCCTGGGAGGAATAGTGCCCTATCATTGGTATTCCTGAGAGGAATAGTGCCCTATCATTGGTATTCCTGAGAGGAATAATGCCCCATCATTGGTATTCCTGAGAGGAATAGTGCCCTATCATTGGTATTCCTGACAGGAATAGTGCCAAATCATTGGTATTCCTGAGAGGAATAGTGCCCGATCATTGGTATTCCTGAGAGGAATAGTGCCCGATCATTGGTATTCCTGAGAGGAATAGTGCCAAATCATTGGTATTCCTGCGAGGAATAGTGCCCTATCATTGGTATTCCTGAGAGGAATAGTGCCCCATCATTGGTATTCCTGAGAGAAATAGTGCCCTATCATTGGTATTCCTGAGAGGAATAGTGCCCCATCATTGGTATTCCTGAGAGGAATAGTGCCCCATCATTGGTATTCCTAAGAGGAATAGTGCCCGATCATTGGTATTCCTGGAAGGAATAGTGCCCCATCATTGGTATCAGTGGGAGGAATAGTGCCCCATCATTGGTATCAGTGGGAGGAATAGTGCCCCATCATTGGTATTCCTGAGAGGAATAGTGCCCTATCATTGGTATTCCTGAGAGGAATAGTGCCCTATCATTGGTATTCCTGAGAGGAATAGTGCCCTATCATTGGTATTCCTGAGAGGAATAGTGCCCTATCATTGGTATTCCTGAGAGGAATAGTGCCCTATCATTGGTATTCCTGAGAGGAATAGTGCCCTATCATTGGTATTTCTGAGAGGAATAGTGCCCTATCATTGGTATTCCTGAGAGGAATAGTGCCCCATCATTGGTATTCCTGGGAGGATTAGTGCCCCATCGTCGGTATTAATTGAAGGAATAGTGCCCCATCATTGGTATTCCTGGGAGGAATACCAATGACCCATCATTGGTATTAATTGGAGGAATAATCCCACATCATTGGCATTCCTGGGAGGAATAGTGCCCCATCATTGGTAATAATTGGAGGAATAGTCCCCCATCTTTGGTTTTCCTGGGAGGAATAGGTCCTAATTGTTTATATCAGTGGGAGGAATAGTGCCCCATTACTAGTGTCAGTGGAAGGAATGGTTACCCACTCTTGGTGTCAGTTGAAGGAATAGTGCCACAAGGGCCAGGTAATGGCAAGCAAAGAGCCGCATTCGGCCTAGTGGCCACAGTTTGGAGACCACTGGACTATAGTATTTGTAGTGTTCATGCACAGCTCCACAAAGTCAGGGTTGCACCAATTTGGACAGTGACGTTGCCAGCAATAGGCTCTGCTTTGGCATGCGATTTTGATGCGGGGGGAAAAAGGGTTCACATTTGCACCAAAATGTTGTAGGACCCTTTTTTCCCACACCTAAATCTTATTGCATGGGTGTGAACACACATACGATGCAATTCTGGCAAGCATTGCATTGTGGGAAAGTCGGAGTTACTAAAATAGCAGAGAGGTGATTTTTTGCTAAAAACGCCAAAAAAGCTAAAAAATGCTGAAAAACTCACTACAAAGCTAATGGTGTTTTGATAACATCCAGTGTGCATGAGGCCCGGTTCACATATATGTGATGCGGGAACCCTGCGAATACACTGCGGGTTCTCGCATCGCATTCCACTCTGAGGCAGTTCCATATTGACACCCCCAGTGATTTGCCATATGCAAATCGCTGGGGGTGTCAATATGATTTTAACGACACCCCCAGATCAGTTTGCATATCGCAGTGTGAACTGTCAGTTCAGACATGAATCGGATCGCATAGGTGTGAACACCCATGTGATCCGATTCTGGTGCAGACCCAAAAAAGGGTCCTGTGCGTGTCCGAATGCGATACAAATTCAGCCATACAATCTGTGTGGCTGAATTCGCATCGCACAGACATCGCATGTGATTTGCAGAGCAGTGCGCTGCAAATCACATGTGATGTCTGTCATCGCATATATGTGAACTGGCACTAAATCCCATGTGACTCCTCACACCACTGCGCTGCAGGCACGGTGCATTTTGAAAAGTCCTGCGTGCTTCATCTTTGGTCAGGTTTTCAAAACCGCACCAAAAAGGCAGATCCCTATTGAAATGAAGAGAAAACGCAGCAAAAGCACACCTTCTTTGCCTTTTTGGTGTGTTTTTTCTTTTTTTTTTTTGAGCCACGTGTCCACGTTTTACAGGTGCATGCTGGGTAATAGCTACCCAGAAAACAAACTGGAAATGCATCAAAAACACAGATGGGATTTTGATGCGTTTTTATTTTTGCATCAGAGCAGTGTGATACCAGCGAGGAGGTTGTCAGCACTGCTGTCAGTCACGTCTCTGATAAAGGAATCGTCTTACCATTTTCTGGAGCGGTTTTTCCCCAGGGTCTCCATTGGCCCCCAATCTAACGCTGGCCACGGAGGGCCTCTTCCCTTCAGGCTTGGAGGTCATGGTGGTCGCTGGCTCCGGAGGGGGTCGCTGCGCACTGGTGGGGACCGATTCCTCGTCTGGTGGCGCCGGCTGTTAGGATATAAGCGTCTCAACGGCTCCAGCGACTGATCTTTGTTTATACCTGAAGGAGGCACATTTGTCATGTGTCACTTTGTACTGTGACAACTAATCCTTTCTGTCAATAAATACAGCGCAGAGCCGCGGCACCCACATAGGTGTGTTCAGTACACAGGGGAAATCCCAGCAGCAAACACGGGCGCCTTGGCAGGGTGAGCGATGCTTTTCATCAGCACAAGGAGCTTAGGAAATCGCCTGCTTTCTGTCCAAGGGAAAAAGGTGTCAATATAAAGATTGTGTCCATCCAAAACTCATATAATATTAATGCAATTATTACCCATTCTGGACCTAAAGGTTTTACCCCCTTAATGACCGCGCCATTTTTTACGTTACTTTAACTGACAATTGCGCGGTTGTGCGACACTGCACCCTAAAAAATATTTATGTTTTTTTTTCCCCCCCCCCACAAATAGAGCTTTCTTTTGGTGGTATTTGATCACCTCTGCGCTTTTTTATTTTTTGCGCTATAAACAAAAAAGAGTGACGATTTTGAAAAAAATATAAATATATATTTTTTACTTTCTGCTATAAAACACATCCAATAAAATTTTTTTTTTAAAAAAACGGTAAATTTTCTGGAGCTGAAGTGGTTAAATAAACAAAAAAGACAGAAAATTTTGACCCCCCCCCCCCGATTTTTTTCTACTTTCTGTTATTAAACATATCCAATAAAAAGATAAAGAAATCTAATTTCTTCATAAATTTAGGCCAATATGTATTCTGCTACATGTTTTGGTAATAAAAAAAATCCCAATAAGTCTATATTGATTGGTTTGTACAAAAGTTATAGTGTCTGCCAACTAGGGGATGTTTTAATGGAATTTTTTGTTACTCTCAATGGCGGCAATCAGCGACAAATTGGACATCTAACTGACACTTTTTTTTACAGTGATAAGTGCTAAAAAAAAATGCACTGTCACTGTAATAATGACACTGGCAGGGAAGGGGTTAACATCGGGGGTGATCAAAGAGTTAAATGTGTCCCTAGGCAGGGCCATCTTACCAAATGGGCAGTTGCCCAGGGGCCCCACCTGCCCAGTGACACAGCCCTAGCCAAGCATTAGCCCGATTCCCGTGTGCATCCCGCCGCCGATCTTATCAGGTGGCAAGTGCCTGTCGGCCCTGCGCTGCTGTCACTGTCAGGCCACTTGGAGCATGGAGGGGGAGCTCACAACTGCAGGAATGCCTGTCCACCACGGGAACAGGCACACACAGGACAGTCGGCTCTGGCTCCCGTCCATGTGTGTGTTCACCGGACCCAGCCGCCCAACTTGGAAGCTGTCGCACTGCTGTACCAATAAATATCGCCTTATCGATAATTTGCATTTTTATTCTTGTGGGTGATTGTGTAGGTAGGGCCCCAGTGCATTGCATTACCCGGGGCCCTATAATGCTCTTAAGATGGCACTGTCCCTAGGGGGTGCTTTCTAACAGTGGGGGGGGGGGGATTGCACTGATTGGTGGAAGATAGAGATCCAGGTTCCCGCTCTATCTTGTCCCCTTGTAGAATGGCGACCTGTTTTGTTTACATAGGTAGATCGATGTTCTGCCTCTCCTGGGGATGATCACGGGCTCATGATCGGGCTCTTCCGGGTAGGGGGCAGATATGGGTGCCACCTCCGGCTCGCTTCTGCTGTGATCACACACAGCTGGAGCCCAAAGGTGGGTACTGCGGACTCCATGTCCTCCGGCACCCGCCGATCATCCAGCAGAGAGGTAGAAAGGGTGGTCCACTTAAACAAGGCAGATCGCAGTTCTGACAGGGAAGGCATGGATCCTGTGTTCTGCAAAGCATGGAATAAAATCCATCTCTTCCCTTAGTAAAATCACCTCCCGCACTGTTTAGAAAAAGACAGGCAAGGAATACAGTTAACCCTTAACCCAAGCCAGTGTTATTAGTACAGTGACAGTGCATATTTCTTAGCGCTGATCACTGTATTAGTGTCACTGGTCCCCCAAAAGTGTCAGTTAGTGTCAGATGGTCGCAATATCGCAGTTCCGCTATAAGTCGCTTAGGCCCTGTTCACACCTGAGCGTATTTCAGCTTGTAAAACGTTCATCTCTGAAGTCTCAAAACGCCCAACAAGCAAAATCCCATTCATTTCAATGGCCCCTGTTCACATCTGAGCATTTTATTTCCAGAAGAAAAACGCCTGAAGCTCAAAAAAAGTACATGAGCGTCTTTTTTGGCCGATTACAAGTGTTTTTGTTAGATGTCAATGCCTACAAACACCTGCAAAAAAACGCCTGTAAAAAGCCCAAAAAAAACCACCTGAAATCAATACGCTCAGGTGTGAATGGAGCCTAATCGCCACCATTACTAGTAAACAAAAAAAAAAAAATTAATAAATAAACATAAATAAATATAACCCATAGTTTGTAGACGCTATAACTTTTAGGAATGCCAATCAATATACACTTATTGGGATTTTTTTTTTTTTTTTTTTACCAAAAACATGTAGCAGAATACATACAGTGGGTACGGAAAGTATTCAGACCCCCTTAAATTTTTCACTCTTTGTTATATTGCAGCCATTTGCTAAAATCATTTAAGTTCATTCTTCTTCCTCATGAATGTACACATAGCACCCCATACTGACAGAAAAACACAGAATTGTTGACATTGTTGCAGATTTATTAAAAAAGAAAAACTGAAATATCACATGGTCCTAAGTATTCAGACCCTTTGCTCAGTATTTAGTAGAAGCCCCCTTTTGATCTAATACAGCCAGGAGTCTTTTTGGGAAAGATGCAACAAGTCTTTCACACCTGGATTTGGGGATCCTCTGCCATTCCTCCTTGCAGATCCTCTCCAGTTCTGTCAGGTTGGATGGTAAACGTTGGTGGACAGCCATTTTTAGGTCTCTCCAGAGATGCTCAATTGGATTTAAGTCAGGGCTCTGGCTGGGCCATTCAAGAACAGTCACGGAGTTGTTGTGAAGCCACTCCTTCGTTATTTTAGCTGTGTGCTTAGGGTCATTGTCTTGTTGGAAGGTAAACCTTCGGCCCAGTCTGAGGTCCAGAGCACTCTGGAGAAGGTTTTTGTCCAGGATATCCCTGTACTTGGCCGCATTCATCTTTCCCTCGATTGCAACCAGTCGTCCTGTCCCTGCAGCTGAAAAACACCCCCACAGCATGATGCTGCCACCACCATGCTTCACTGTTGGGACTGTATTGGACAGGTGATGAGCAGTGCCTGGTTTTCTCCACACATACCGCTTAGAATTAAGGCCAAAAAGTTCTATTTTGGTCTCATCAGACCAGAGAATCTTATTTCTCACCATCTTGGAGTCCTTCAGGTGTTTTTTTAGCAAACTCCATGCGGGCTTTCATGTGTCTTACACTGAGGAAAGGCTTCCGTCGGGCCACTCTGCCATAAAGCCCCGACTGGTGGAGGGCTGCAGTGATGGTTGACTTTCTACAACTTTCTCCCATCTCCTGACTGCATCTCTGGAGCTCAGCCACAGTGATCTTTGGGTTCTTCTTTACCTCTCTCACCAAGGCTCTTCTCCCCCGATAGCTCAGTTTGGCCGGACGGCCAGCTCTAGGAAGGGTTCTGGTCGCCCCAAACGTCTTCCATTTGAGGATTATGGAGGCCACTGTGCTCTTAGGAACCTTAAGTGCAGCAGAAATCTTTTTGTAACCTTGGCCAGATCTGTGCCTTGCCACAATTCTGTCTCTGAGCTCTTCAGGCAGTTCCTTTGACCTCATGATTCTCATTTGCTCTGACATGCATTGTGATCTGGAAGTTCTTATATAGACAGGTGTGTGGCTTTCCTAATCAAGTCCAATCAGTATAATCAAACACAGCTGGACTCAAATGAAGGTGTAGAACCATCTCAAGGATGATCAGAAGAAATGGAAAGCACCTGAATTAAATATATGAGTGTCACAGCAAAGGGTCTGAATACTTAGGACCATGTGATATTTCAGTTTTTCTTTTTTAATAAATCTGCAACAATGTCAACAATTCTGTGTTTTTCTGTCAGTATGGGGTGCTATGTGTACATTCATGAGGAAGAAGAAAGAACCTAAATGATTTTAGCAAATGGCTGCAATATAACAAAGAGTGAAAAATTTAAGGGGGTCTGAATACTTTCCGTACCCACTGTATTGGGCTAAACTTATGAAGAAATTCGATTTTTTACATTTTTTAATTGGATGTGTTTTGTAGCAGAAATATTTTTCAAAATTGTCTTTTTTTGTTTATAGTGCAAAAAATAAAAGCCGCAGAGGTGATCAAATACCACCAAAAAAAGCTCTATTTGTGGGAAAAAAGGACATAAATTTTATTTAGGTACAGCGTTGCATGACCGCGCAATTGTCAGTTAAAGTAACGCCGTGCCGTATTGCAAATAAAAGCCTGGTCATGAAGGGAGGTAAATCTTCCGAAGCTGAAATGGTTAAATAAATGAAAAAAGACAGACAATTTTGAATACCCCCCCCCCCCCTCGATATTTTCTACATTCTGTTATTAAACATATCCAATAAAAAAATAAAGAAATCTAATTTCTTCAGAAATTTAGGCCAAAATGTATTCTACTACATGTTTTTATTTTTTATTAAAAGCAAATTTCCGATAAGTGTTATATTAATTAGTTTGTGTGAAAGTTAGAGTGCCTACAAACTATGGTGTATATACTAGATCACAGGTGTCAAACACAAGGCCCGCGGGCCGAATCCGGCCCTCCAGGCCATTTTATGTGGCCCTCGCACCTCTCCTGTAGCTGCAGGAGAGCTCCAGTCCTCCTCTAGACCTTATACTTTCCAGCAATGCCTCCAGCTTCTTCCCAGCAGCATCACAAGGTAATGGAGATGCACTGTGATGTAAGGGCGGGTGGGGGACTCAACTTTTGATGGCGGAGAGGCTCTTGACGTCTTATGTAAGGGTAGAGGATGCTCTTGACATCTAGTCTTACAGATACAACCAGCCCTTTTGAGGGCAATCATAATGCGGCCCGCTATTAAATTGAGTTTGACACCCCTGTACTAGATAATTGCAGCCATAGGTGCTATACTATAATAGTGGTGATCAGCAACTTAAAGCATAATTCCACTTTTGTTGAGAAAAAAACATTCCCCTCTGGGTGATTTATGTACATTACAAGGATTATAACAAACTTTTGTTGCAGATTTCTACCTTTTGTTATTCTGAAGAAATCATTGTTTGTTTCTCTGTGCTGAGTGGGTCTAATGGGAGTGGTCTCATCATTATCTATCAGCTGTGGCAGCTGCAGGGCTCTAATGAGGAAAGCTGCTGGGCCTGCAGCCCTTTAGAAGTGTTCCTATTGGGAGTATCTCACCAAAAATGACATTTTTATTGCAGGGGATGCCAGAAATTTGACTTGTATTTTAGGCAGACTTTTGGTGTAGGACCCTTTTTCCCCGCACCAATCACACAAGCAGGAAATTATGTTTCTGGAGGTGTGGTCAGTATACATTCTGTGTACAGAACACCTCCAGGTAGCCATACTGCATTACATTTTCAGAAAATTACAACAGCTGCAGATTGAAAAGGAAAGGTCATTTTAATAACATTAAATTACAATATGATTTGTGCTGCAATTGTATACACTATATTGTTTTTTCTTCATTTGCTATTCTTTTCCCCCACAAAAGTGGAGTTACCCTTTAAAGCTCCTTTCACACTATCCGCCCGTCGGACGGACTTCGTTTATCTCAGCGGGGGGATCGATCCGCCGATCCCCCACTGAGCAGGAGAATGACAGCTGTTCTCCCCACTGTGTGCGGAGACACAGCTGTCAGTTCCCCATACATCTCTATGGGGGAATCAGATGGGAACGGACCATCGGTCCGTTCTCATCCCATCTGATCCGCTGGATGGATGGAAAATAGGGTTTCCATCCGTCCAGATTTGACGGATCGGATGTCAGCAGACATGTATCCGCTGACATCCGATGCCCCATAGGGATGCATGGGGGGACCGTTCAGATCCGCTAAAAAAAGGTACAGGCGGATCTGAATGGTCTGCCTGTGTGAAAGAGCCCTAAGTGTTACTGTGATAGGGTGGCGGACGGTCTGGCACTAACAGACACTGGCTGGGAGGGTCACTAACTGACAGTGATGTCACTAGTGACACTAAAGTACCCACGATCAGAATATGGTACAAAGAATATCACTTTCGAAGCAATCGTACGATAATCTGATCGTTAGTACACAGCTTTTCGTTCAAAATTTTCTGAAGGGACAAATTTTTCTCGTACAAAACCAGATTGTACGATTTTTGCTCAATCAGCACAGTTTTCAAAAATACAATACAAATACATTAAATCATTCCGAATTTTTATTCTGTCGTATGGGAATTTTCATACTTTAGTAACCTATTCCTTTTCGATATGAAGACTAGCATCCAAAAAAACTAAACGGACGATCATTTTTCAGATAATCTCATTGTGTGTACTCGGCTTATCACAGTGATCAGTGATTTTATTGTACACTGATGCTGTACTAACGACACTGGCTGGGAAGGGGTTAACATCTAGGGGCAATCAATGGGGTTAACGGTGTGCCCAACAAAGGGTAATTTGTGTAATTTGCGCTGCTTTTATTTACTAAACTGGCTGTTTGTTCGCCCTAAAGAAACAGCCAGATCACTGTTCCTACATCCACAGAGTTCTGTGTGTTTGTAAACACAGACCTCTGTGTGTGATTGAAATCAGCTGGTTTTAGCCAAAATCTTTGGCTGAGATCTGCTGCCAAACTCGTGCTGTGATTGGACACAGCCCAGGTCAGCAAAGGGCGCGCACATGCGAGGGCCAAACCCAGAAGTAGACCGATGACGTACATGTACACGACTGTGCCTGTACCCAGTGGTGTATTTAGGTTTTGTGCTGCCCTAGGCCTGACTAAGTTTGCCCACCCCCTAATTTAAATATGACCCAACCCTTCCTGTAAATACCACACCCCTTCCTGTTTATGTCTCGCCCTGTCATCTGTACACCACAGACCCCAACCACAGTCTGTATGTGCCCATCAGCATAGCCTTATCAGCTCCCATAAGTTCAGCCTCATCAGTGTCCATCAGTGCCGCCTCATTACTGCCTATCAGTGCAGCCTCATTACTGCCTATCAGTGCAGCCTCATCAGTGCAGCATATCAGTGTGGCCTCATCAGTGTCCATCAGTGCCGCCTCATTACTTCCCATCAGTGCAGCCTCATCAGTGCAGCATATCAGTGTGGCCTCCTCAGTGGCCATAAGTACAGCCCAATCAGTGGCCACCAGTGTAGCCTATCAGTGCCCATTAGTGCAGTCTACCATTCCAGCAGGTAGCAGTGTGACTGCTTTATGGGGATGCCAGACTGATTTGTCTCCTGAACCCTACCCTCTGGCCCAATTCGCCCCATAATACTGGCACTAAACTAAAAGTGCAGCCCAAGCCGGCGAGGACACTTTTCGTGCGGGAGCCGGGAGGAGGCTGTTTTTTTTCATGCGGTGTGCAGATTTTTTGCTGCCCCCCTGCAAAGTGCCGCCCTAGGCCTGGACCTTGTTGGCCTAGGCCAAGATACAGCACTGCCTGTACCTGCCATGCGCTAGCAGTATATTTACTATATTTAATGGTCAGCAGGTGGTTAAGGTGGACATACATTAATAGATTTCCAAAGGGAACATTCAAAGGAAAATTCTGATTGGTAAATTGGATGACTTGACATTGACATTGAGTTGGGCAGTACAGTCAAGGTAAGACGTTTCCTTTACAGCAGGGATTCTCAACGAGGGTTTCTCCAGACATTTCTGAGAGATCTTTTATCTGTTGCTGATTGACCTCCCATCTCATGGTGTCTCCATGATTCCAAGTCCAGAAGCAGTGGTGTGGCACCAATGAACATTTAGCTGTCTATGGCATTCTGACCACCGCTGTAAGAATTTATTTCCTCCTACTGACCACCAATGTAACGGGCATTCTTCCCACTGACCCCCAATTAATTCATTTTTGCAGGGGTTTCCTGAAACCTGAAATTATTTTAAGTGTTCCTCTGGGGTGAATAGGTTTAAACGGGGTGCTTTAGCGCAGGGGTCTCCAAACTGTAGCCCAATTTGCTAGCCTTTTTCTAACCCTTGTGGCACTATTATTCCAATTATTCCCACTGACCCCAATGATGGGGCACTCTTCCTCCCATTGATACCAATGATGGGGCACAATTCCTCCCATTGACACAAATATTGGGGCACCATTCCTCCCACTGACACCAATAATGGGTCACTCTTCCTCCCATTGATACCAATGATGGGGCACAATTCCTCCCATTGACACCAATATTGGGGCACCATTCCTCCCACTGACACCAATGATGGGGCACTATGCCTCCCACTGACACCAATAATGGGGCGTTCTTCCTCCCATTGCTACCAATGATGGGGCACAATTCCTCCCATTGACACCAATGTTGGGGCACTATTCCTTCCACTGACACCAATGATGGGGCACAATTCCTCCCACTGGCACCAATGATGGGGCACAATTCCTCCCACTGGCACCAATAATGGGGCACTATTTCTCCCACTGATACCAATGATGGGGCACAATTCCTCCCATTGACACCAATGTTGGGGCACTATTCCTTCCACTGACACCAATAATGGGGCACTATTCCTCCCACTGGCACCAATGATGGGGCACAATTCCTCCCACTGGCACCAATAATGGGGCACTATTTCTCCCACTGATACCAATGATGGGGCACTATTGATCTTTTATTGAAAAGAATCAAGCAACATATTTTATACAAAAGTAAAAAACAGAACTATAGTACAATATTCCAACAGAAAAAAACAAAGGAATTCACATCCATGTGCAGAATATATACAATATATACATAATCCACTTCCAACATTCTTAGAAAACTATTTACATAAAGCAGCAGAGAGGGCCTAAGAGGCACAACCCATCACCTATGTATGCAGCCATTTATCAAAAACTGAACATTAAGAAAAAATCTAGGGTGATAAGAGACAGAAAGCCACACCCGGGAAAGAGACTCCTGGCAGTCAGGGAGGCTTGAAACCCCTCCACGCCTTCAGCCAAGCCCTGTGACCCCACTTGTCTCTCTCAAGCGCCCGAATCTTCCCCACCTCATGCAGAATGTCACACACCACCACCTGAACAGGAAGGATTTTACGCCGAAGGGTGACCTGACACCGTGCGTTCCATGTGTAATAACGGACTACTAAACTAACTAAAAAAAGTGTATCTAAACAAAAGCCCCCACCAGTATTGAATGCTCCGTACACCCACTCAGCATAACCCAGCCTGGAGAGGAAAGGAACACAGAGGGCCCGCCCAACCTGTTTGTATACCTCTATGTTAAAAGGGCAACGAAGCAGAAAATGGTCCATAGTCTCCTCCTCACCTGCACATTCCTCCCGAGGACAACCACGATCCATCCCACTGCGGAATTTCAAATTGCCCCGAACATAGAGCCTCCCGTGGAAGCACAACCAGGCCAGATCCCTGAATTTAAGGGGGACTCTAGCCAAATTAATCAATCTTAACCCTTCCCTCAAAATTGGGCCTGGGCAATCCCTTAAGGCCAGTGGGTCATGAAAGACTTCACTCAAGACTCGGCTCATAAGGACTTTCCTCGGAGCGGATCTGAGATCTTCAGCCGACAGTCGCCACTGCCGCAGCAACTTCAGACACGGAGCGACATAGGCTGGGAGCTGACCACGATGACCCCTGAGATTCTTCACTTGGCCACCTTCTCCCCAAAGTCGCAGAAAAGGCCTAAACCAAGATCTAAACATGCCTGCCCATCCAGGAGGTTCCACTGCAAGCATACTACCAATGTTAAACTTGAGAAATAGCAGTGAAAAGAAAAGAACGGGGTTGACCATACCTAAGCCACCCTCCCTCCTGGATAGATAGGTGACATTCCTCTTGATGGGGTTCAGTCTGTTCCCCCACAGCATCTGGAAGAACACACTATAGATCCTAGCATAGAGAGACACTGGCAAGATGCAGACAGGGCTGACATACAAGAAGATCGGTATCAGGTAAGTCTTAATCAGATCAACCCTTTCCCTCAGAGATAACTTCCATCTCTTCCAGCTGACCACCTTAGTATTGGCAACTTCCAGCCTGCCTTCCCAGTTTTTGAGGCCATAATCGCCAGGTCCAAATTCAATGCCTAATATCTTAATTTTTTCCTGGGGCACTGGAAAGGTGTCCGGGAGATCAAACCCCTCACCTTCCTTTCCCATCCAAAAAACTTCACTCTTTTGCTGATTGATCTTGGAGCCTGATGCTTCAGAGTACCGTGATGTCAGAGAGACCACCTCCTCCGCTTCATCTGTCCCAGTGACAATCACTGACACATCATCCGCATAGGCAACAACCCTCA
Source organism: Pelophylax lessonae (assembly GCF_965119305.1). NCBI lineage: Eukaryota > Metazoa > Chordata > Amphibia > Anura > Ranidae > Pelophylax > Pelophylax lessonae. The sequence continues at coordinate 600,601,840 of NC_138771.1, read as the reverse complement.
AAGGCGGCTCACCCGGGATTCCCACTGGTACCCCACACAACATGCTGCTCTCTAGCCTCCTGATGAAGGGGTCGATTGCAAACACATAGAGCAGGGGACTCAGCGGACAACCCTGGCGCACCCCAGAACCAACCTCAAAGGACTGTCCAACCCAACCATTAACAAGAGGGAAGCTTTCTGCCCCCTTATACAAAACTTTTAACCAACCGACAAAACCACCCGGCAGACCGTACTTACTAAAGAGCAACCACAGGTACTCATGGTTGACACGATCGAAAGCCTTTGCCTGATCCAATGCCAGTAGATACTTTCCCCAGCCTGCAGCCCTGCACTGCTCCAAGGCCTCCCGGACAGCTAAAACCGCTGTGAAGGTGCTCCTACCCTGGATCGAACAGTGCTGATGGCGAGAAAGCAAAGACTCTGCTACTGCCGATAGGCGCCAGAAAAGTATCTTCGCCAGCACCTTTCTATCGACATTGAGAAGGCTGATGGGGCGCCAATTCTCAATCATCGAAGGATCTTTACCTTTTGAAAGAAGAATCACAGCTGAGTGTCTCATGGAAGGGGGAAGCACCCCCTCCGCAAGACAACTGTTAAAAACCTCTACCAAATGTGGGGCCAGAATAGACTTAAAGGCTTTGTAAAACTCAGCCGTCAGACCATCCGGTCCAGGTGACTTTTTGATGGCAAGCTGTTCAATTGCCCTCGTCACCTCTTCAACTGTGATCTCTTCTGTCAAATTCATCAAAGGGACATCTCCACCATTTAGACCTGGAGTAGAGTCCAAAAAGCTTTCCATCTTGTCTCGGTCAAGCTCTTTCCTCCCAAGAAGTTCAGCATAAAAAGACCTCACGACCTCCAGGATCCCTGACCTGGACTTTGTCAAGGAACCTGTACTATCCTTAAGGCCAACGACCATCTTAACAGCTGCACCCTGTTTGCAGTTCTGGTAAGGGTCAGGCGAGTGGTATTTCCCATAGTCCCGCTCCAGAACCAAAGAGGTATGCCGGTCATATTGACACTTCCTGAGGAGGATTTTCACTTCAGAGATTGCCCCAGGATCTCCTCCTCTCGAGACAAGAATATCCAGCTTCCTCCGCAAACGTTGGTAGGTCATGTATCTATTAAACTGTTTTTTATTGGCTAGGCCCCTGAAGAATCCAGCAATCCTCTTTTTGGTCAGCTCCCACCACTCAGCCTTGCTGCTACAAAAGTCCAGGATGGTTACCTGTGCCTGAAAGAATTCCTCAAAGGATTGTCTAACATGTTCTTCCTCAAGGAGAGTCGAATTTAATCTCCAGATGCCTTTGCCCCTCTGAGGGAAGTCTGAAGCATTCAAGACCACAGATAGCATACAGTGATCAGAGAACTCCACTGCCTGCACCACTGGGGGTGAGAAAGCAGAGGCCTCCTTCAAAAAAAACCTATCTATTCTACTCTGACTATTACCTCGATGAAATGTGAACCCTGTGTCATCCGGAAGGTGCTTAATGTGCACATCCACAAGACCAGCATCCCTAACCATACTATTTAAAAAAACGCTATCATATCCCAGCCGGTCATTGAAGTCCTTCCTGTCCTTGGGCCTAGTCACAGTATTAAAGTCACCTCCAAAAACCACTTGCCGGGATGTAAAAAGAAATGGCTTGATCCTTGTAAAAAGGCATTTCCTGTCCCACTTTGTGTGCGGCCCATAAATATTAATTAGGCGCAGGTCCTGCCCTCCCACAAGAACGTCTAAGACCATACATCTCCCAATCTCCACCTCAATAACCCGCCGGACAGTTACCATGCCGGTTTTAAACAACACCGCCACCCCGCCGTAAGGCTCGGCCGCAAGAGACCAGTAAGATGGACCATACCTCCACTCTCTCTTGGCCATATGAATATCTGCCAAGGAGGTGAGCCTAGTCTCCTGCAAAAATAAAATTTCAGCATCTAATTGGCTGAACAAAAAGAAGGCCATAGAACGAGCTCTTACTGACTTAATACTGGCGACATTTATTGTCACCACTTTTAACGGAGGGGGAACCGCCATTTGGGTTATTGAGTGGATTGCTTCTTAGCTCCCCTCTGCTGCTCATCACCAGAAGCCTCTCTCTTTCTTGAAGCCTCCTCCAACTCCATTTCAATTTCTGAATTCTGCTCAGAAGAATCCCCAGATGAGGAGATATCCCAAGCAGAAGCCCTAGAACGGTTGGGGACAGACACTGGGGCATCCTGTCCCTGTTCCGTCCTCACCGTCTGTCTCTTCCGCCTCACAACCTTCCTTCTCTCCTCCAGGTACTGCAGGTCAGATTCAGAGATGCTTCCATCTCTTGTTTTCTTCTTCTTCTTTGAAGTATTCACAGAAGACTTCTTTACAGAGGAAGCCGCAGCAGCACCCTTTTTGGTACCCTCTACCACTCCTGGTGGGTGGGGGGCTTCTTTAAGGTCACACTTAGGAAGGGAAGATTTATCGGGAATAACTGACTTGGGGGGCACAGACTTGGAAGGTTCTGACACAAGAGGAGCAGGGACAGTAGGCTGGGGGGACACAGGGACAGACACAGAAGGAATACTTACAGATACAGGAGGGGTGGGCACAGGGACTGGGGAGGGATCCTGAACAAGACCAGGGGGGTCAGTCACCGCAGAGGAGGGTGGTACAACAGGGGCCTCATCCTCCATCCTGTCCAGCCTTAACAGATCATCTATCACCTCTCTATCCATATTATGCAAGGCTTCAGGACATCGGCTGTAGGGGTGGCCAAGGCGCAGGCACAGGTTGCACCTTATCGCCTGGGTGCAGTCCCTGGCCACATGACCCTGCCCCCGACACACTGAACAGATCAGAGCTGAACAAGAGGAGCTAAAATGCCCCTTTTCTCCACAGCGGTGACACAGTTTTGGCTGACCGGGATAAAAAATGGTCATCCTATCCCTCCCTATAAAGGCAGAGGAGGGCAGGTGACGGACAACATTCCCATCCCTAGCCAACCTGACCGTTACCGACCAACCCCCGGTCCAGATGCCACGCTCATCATAAATTTTATCTGGCCTGGTCAAAACATCCCCATAATTTCTCAACCAGACCTCTAAGTCCCGAGCAGGAACACTCTCATTTGTGAGGATAATAGTGATTTTCTTTACTGTTGACCTTTGGGAAACTGCCACTGGCACCAGACCTTCCCATTCGGGTCTTGACCTGCACCGAGCCATATAGCGTTCCCAGAACAGGTCAAGACCCTCTGGTCTGGTGAAACTAACCGTGTACTCCCGACTTCCAGCCACATGTATCAAGGCATATAGGTCATTAGCCCCAAAACCCATATCCAAGATCAGGTCCACAACCATACGCCGTGCTACAGGGACTGCACCACCTTCCCATTTAAGGAGGACTACGTTCCGCCTTGGACCCCCAGCAGGAGCCATAGACCCAAGACCAGATCCAATGGTGCTCATAGTGGCAGCCTGCAAGGGAAAACCCCGATTGGAAGCGGAGCTCCTCCTTGATTGTATTCCTGGCTTGATGATATTGCCAGGAGCACAGCTTACCACCTGTGCAAATGTAGGCTTATTAGGGCCAAGACCCCACACTGATGTCACATTATCAGGTACATTTCTATTATTATTTCCAGCTTGGCCTAAATCAGCAGCATTATCAGTTAAACATACAATGGTGGGTCCCACCACACCTGCAATGTTATTAGGTGTAGTTACTGTTTCTAATGCAGTACCAAATGCTTCCTGCTGCTGCGCTGTAGAGTCCTGGTTAGTTATTACTGAGACAGTTTTGGGCTCAGCAGAAGCAGGGTTAATCGGCTCTTCTGGGTTTTGTAGTTCCTGAGCAGAAATGTCATTTTTTAAACGTAACATTTTCTCAGCAGGCAAAGCATTGCTGAGCACAGGGGTATCATCCTGGGTGTCACTGGGAAAACCCTCATTATTAGGCAAGGTGCTAAAAGGCACAAAAACAGTTTTGTCTATTACCTGAGACTTGATAGCCTTTATCTTATCAGGTACATGATCCGGCAAGTCCTCCACACCACCAAACACCAGCTTATCTCCCTGTACTGGAGACTCCATTACCTGGATTACCTTTAGCATGCCTCCTGAGCCCTGAGATGGCAATGGGCTGCTTACCTCACCTTGAGGGGGAAGGGGGTCAGAACATGGGGTCTCCTCCTCCACCTCCATCTTTGCAAACCTTCGGTCGTTGCTAAACTTCTCCCTGAAGGGACCATCCCTGCCTTCCATCATGGCCACGATGGTTTCCTGATGTTCCACACGGACCTTAGCTAATTGGACCTCTGAATCCATGGATCCGCGGTTCTTGCTGAACAAGCCTTCACGCTGCTTTCTCAGGCGCTTTAAATCCGCTCTAAGCTTGTAGAGCTTGTCTCTTTCCTTATTGAGGACTTTGATCCCGGCCACCACTCGCTCCCGAATGGATCCAGCATCTTCATCCTCACCAGGTGCAGAGAGATCACCAACCACGGCTTGTCCAGGAGCAGGGGTGCCATCCATCCGACCAGGGGATGGCTGAGAGCCTCCAGCAGGAGAGGCCCCGCTGGCCTGCATGGCCTCCCCAGGAAGGAGCCAGCAGGGCTGGGAGGGATTTCACCTCACTCCCCTCTCAAACAGATCACCTGGAGCAGCAACAGACACACAGCCAGAGAACCTTGCAGCAGCCACACCCGAAGCTGAATGATGAGAAACGACTCCTCCCACTGACAGCAATGATGGGGCACTATTCATTCCACTGGTGCCAATGATAGGGTACTATTCCTCCCAGTGATACCAATGATGGGGCACTATTCCTCCCACTGACACCAATGATGGGGCACTATTCATTCCACTGGTGCCAATGATGGGGTACTATTCCTCCCATTGACACCAATATTGGGGCACCATTCCTCCCACTGACACCAATGATGGGGCACTATGCCTCCCACTGATACCAATGATGGGGCACTATTCATTCCACTGGTGCCAATGATAGGGTACTATTCCTCCCAGTGATACCAATGATGGGGCACTATTCCTCCCACTGACACCAATGATGGGGCACTATTCATTCCACTGGTGCCAATGATGGGGTACTATTCCTCCCATTGACACCAATATTGGGGCACCATTACTCCCACTGACACCAATGATGGGGCACTATGCCTCCCACTGATACCAATAATGGGGCGTTTTTCCTCCCATTGATACCAATGATGGGGCACAATTCCTCCCATTGACACCAATGTTGGGGTACTATTCCTCCCACTGACACCAATGATGGGGCACTATTTCTCCCACTGATACCAATGATGGGGCACTATTCCTCCCACTGGTGCCAATGATGGGGTACTATTCCTCCCAGTGATACCAATGATGGGGTACTATTCCTCCCACTGACACCAATGATGGGGCGCTATTCCTCCCACTGACACCAATGATGGGGCACTATTCCTCCCACTGACACCAATGATGGGGCACTATTCTTCCAACTGACATCAATAATAGGGCACTATTCCTCCCATTCATACCAATGATGGGGCACTATTCTTCCCAGTGATACCAATGATGGGGCACTATTCTTCTCAGTGATACCAATGATAGGGCACTATTCTTCCCAGTGATACCAATGATAGGGCACTATTCCTCCTCTGGACCACCAACCCAGAGGTCATGTTTATCTTCACCAATGAGGCCCAGGACATTTTCTACCCCCAATTGTCACAATCCCGCCCCCTAAAGTCTGAAGGACAGAAAACTGGCCCTTTGTTTGAAAAGTTTGGAGACACTTGCTTCAGACTGTTACTTAGCATAGTAGGTACCTATGACTGGGTGCACTCACAATTCATCTTATATACAGTACATTTTTGGTTAAGTTACCATTATACCTGGGAACTTGCAGAATCTCTGCTGGTAATGCTGGCTTTTAGACTTGGTTACCAGCTCTCCAGTTTTCATAGTAAAATCTGCAGCCTAAATGTTTGTTAACAAATTCATATGTGGCTGTCACTGCCTGAGAGGGCTTTAAGTTACATAGTTAGTCTGGTTGAAAAAAGACACAAGTCCATCTATTTTAACCAATAAAAGGGAAAATATTAAAATAAAATAAAATATCCTATAAAAAAATCATACAATCCCATATACAGTATCTCACAAAAGTTAGTACACATTTTTGTAAATATTTTATTATATCTTTTCATGTGACAACACTGAAGAAATGACACATTTCGCTACAATGTAAAGTAGTGAGTATACAGCTTGTATAACAGTGTAAATTTGCTGTCCCCTCAAAATAACTCACAGCCAATAATGTCTAAACTGCTGGCAACATGAGTGAGTACACCCCTAAGTGAAAATGTCCAAATTGGACCCAATTAGCCATTTTCCCTCCCCGGTATCATGTGACCTGTTAATGTTACAAGGTCTCAGGTGTGAATGGGGAGGAGGTGTGTTAAATTTGATGTTATCGCTCTCACTCTCTCATACTGGTCACTGGAAGTTTAACATGGCACCTCATGGCAAAGAACTCTCTGAGGATCTGAAAAAAAGAATTGTTGCTCTACATAAAGATGGCCTAGGCTATAAGAAGATTGCAAAGACCCTGAAACTGAGCTGCAGCACGGTGGCCAAGACTATACAGCGATTTAACAGGACAGGTTCCACTCAGAACAGGCCTCGCCATGGTCAACCAAAGAAGTTGAGTGCACGTGCTCAGCGTCATATCCTGAGGTTGTCTTTGGGAAATAGACGTATGAGTGCTGCCAGCATTGCTGCAGAGGTTGAAGGGGTGGGGGAGCCAGCCTGGTAGTGCTCAGACCTTACGCCGCAGACTGCATCAAATTGGTCTGCATGGCTGTCGTCCCAGAAGGAAGCCTCTTCTAAAGATGATGCACAAGAAAGCCTGCAGTTTGTTGAAGACATGCAGACTAAGGACATGGATTACTGGAACCATGTCCTGTGGTCTGATGAGCCCAAGATAAACGTATTTGGTTCAGATGGTGTCAAGCGTGTGTGGTGGCAACCAGGTGAGGAGTACAAAGACAAGTTTGTCTTGCCTACAGTCAAGCATGGTGGTGGGAGTGTCATGGTCTGGGGCTGCAGGAGTGCTGCTGGCACTGGGAAGCTACAGTTCATTGAGGGAACCATGGATGCCAACATGTACTGTGACATACTGAAGCAGAGCATGATCCCCTCCCTTCGGAGACTGGGCCGCAGGGCAGTATTCCAACATGATAATGACCCCAAACACACCTCCATAACGACCACTGCCTTGCTAAAGAAGCTGAGGGTAAAAGTAATGGACTGGCCAAGCATGTCTCCAGACCTAAACCCTATTGAGCATCTGTGGGGCATCCTCAAACGGAAGGTGGAGGAGCGCAAGGTCTCTAACATCCACCAGCTCTGTGATGTCATCATGGAGGAGTGGAAGAGGACTCCAGGGGCAACCTGTGAAGCTCTGGTGAACTCCATGCCCAAGAGGGTTAAGGCAGTGCTGGAAAATAATGGTGGCCACACAAAATATTGACACTTTGGGCCCAATTTGGACATTTTCACTTAGGGGTGTACTCATCTTTGTTGTGAGCGGTTCAGACATTAATGGCTGAGTTATTTTGAGGGGAGAGCAAATTTACACTGTTATACAAGCTGTACACTCACTACTTTACATTGTAGCAAAGTCTCATTTCTTCAGTGTTGTCACATGAAAAGATAAATAAAATATTTACAAAAATGTGAGAGGAGTGCTAACTTTTGTGAGATACTGTGTATATATATATGTACAGCTTATTATGTATCATTAACATGAGTTTGGAAAGTGGACCTTGCCTTGTAAGCATAAAGCTTTGTATAATACTGCTTAAATCAATGTAAAACATGAATGGCCTTTGGCAGGGCACATGATAAACTGTGCGCAGAGCAAACAGTCCTGTCCAGACTTGACCTGGATAATCAGCAACAGATCATAGCAGAGATAGAGCACCACTCCTGACCAAGAACTCAGCTCTGTTAATCGGGAGCTGCCACTGTTTATGTAATGTGGGCTTAGAACTTTCCAAACTAAAGTGTACCTGTTGTTTTATAGGAAACAATATGCTGCTATGGTGGCTCTTGCACCATAATGCCCCAAGGCAGTCGTAGAATGTTAAACTGTGTAAACGATTGGTGCAAGCCATAGGAAAGAATCATTTTCTATATTTGTTTTATAAATATCCCCCACGGTATTACATGATCCATTTTCTTTCATTCATTCAGTGGTTTGAAGGAAAGAAAATAAATTAATTGCCCCCTCTCATGGAGCTATTGTATTCTGACAGTGGGGAGGCTTCCCTGCCATCAGAATACACTCATTAGCGCCACTATAGCCGGTGGCACTGATCGAGTAAAACGTTTCCAACAGGCTGGTTGTGCAGATGTCGACGGAAAGATCGACTTCTGTACAACCAGCTGAATCGCAATTCATTCAGTCCCTGCTGAACCGGCTGAATTTGGATCCATCCGTGGCCAGATTTAGGGAGGAAAAATTAGGTTACTGTGACAGTTAGGCTAGCCATAGATCATGCAAATTTCTTTTCTTCAACCATGAGTTGAAGGAAAGAAAATCGATCGATGCCCCCATCAACACAATCAGTGTAGATGGGGGAATCCCTCCCGCTGTGCTTTTGTGCTCTGACAGTAGGAGGTCCCCCTGCCATCAGAATACAATGATCACTGCTGTGATCATACGGAAAAAAAACAACAGGTTAGTCATCTTTTCCAGTTCATGATTGGAAATCCATGATGCTTTTCTTCTGAAATAAAATGCAAGCTATCTCAGTTTCTGTCCAGGTGCTATTTCCTTTCCGTATTTTTAAATGTTTTAGTAGATCTTTCACACATTTCAGGGTATCCTGTTGTATGTCAAGTATAGTTCATGATGGTCAGATTGTCAGTTTGACCTGAATGACCTCTGAACTCTGCATCATTTACTTCTGACCCCTCCAGTCTGCGTTACTTACTCTTGAACCCTGAACTCTGTGTTACTTACTCTGATCCTTGAACACTGCGTTTCTTACTACTGACCCCTGAACTCTGTGCGTTACCTATTACTGGCCCTGAACTCTGCATTATTTACTCCTGACCCCTGCACTCTGCATTACTTACTCCTGACCCCTGCACTACTTACTCCTGACCCCTGAACTCTGTGTTACTTACACTGATCCTTGAAGTCTGCTTTTCTTACTGCTGACCCCTGAACACTGTGCATTACTTATTACTCTCCCTGCACTCTGTTTTACTTACTCCTGACCCTTGTGCTCTGCTCTACATACTCATGACCCTAAACTGTTTTTTACTCTCATCTTTGAGCTCTGCTTTACTTACTACTGTTTTAGGTATTTACTGATTTACGTTTCTTAGGGCGCTTTCACACTGCCCTGCTGCGCTTTGGCTGCAGCGCAGTCACTTTATGAAAGTGCACCAAAAGTGCTGCATAAAAAGCTAATAAGGGGGCTGGAGGACCTCAGTCATGAGCAACAACTACGAACATTAAACTTATTCTCCCTGGAGAACAGATGCTTAAGAGAGAATATGATCACTATATACAAATATTTAAATGATGACTCTAGCATTGGGAGAAAATTATTTAATCTAAGGCAGGGTTCACTAAATGGTGGACCACGGTCCAGACCCGGACTGAGAGACAGTCCTGTCCAGACCACGGTTGTGCCACTTATCAGCCTGAGTTTTCTCTCTCTGTCTGATCTCCTGCCTGGCCCCCACTATCATCCTGACAGCAGGAGGGGTGGGAGGTGCTGCATATTGGGACAGAGGGCAGGATTTGGTAATCACCCTCTGGTTAATGTAATAAGTTGGGCAGCTCCTGTCCTCTGTCCCGAGATGCAGACTTGTATAAAGTACTCAAAATTTCTACTTGAGTAAAAGTACAAGTGCTCGATCAAAAAGTGACTTGAGTAGAAGTGGAAGTGTTCGCAGAAAAAGTTACTTAAGTGGAAGTACTAAAGTATTCAACATTTTTTTTACTTAAGTATTGCAAGTAGTTTTTTCAAAAAAATTGCTACTTAAGTACTAAAAGTAAAAAGTACCAGTAGTTTTGAAAAACAAATTCTACTCAAGTACTGAAAGTAGAAGTAGAAGTACTGTGTTATGTAGTTATTAACCACTTCCATACCGCGTCATGTAAAATGACGTCGGCAAAGTGGTTGTGAGGATCCGGGCCGCCGTCATATGACGTCGCCCGGATCTCCCCTCTACTGCGCGCCCCCGGGGGAGCGCAGCGCGGCGATCGGGGGTGAGGCTCGTCCCTCGGACATAGCCCATCCCTGATCAAGGTAAACAGCCAATAGAAATTGGCTGTTTACCACGTGATCGGCTGTGTCAATCACAGCCGATCACATGAGCGGCTCCAGCACGAGCCGCTCGTTCTCTCTGCAATGCGCGCCCCCGGGGGCGCGCAGAGCAGCGATCGGGGACGAGGCTCGTCCCTCGGACAGAGTCGATCCCCGATCTAGGTAAAGAGCCAATGAAATTGGCTCTTTACCACGTGACCGGCTGTGTCCAATCACAGCCTGTCACAAATGTCAACAGAGAACACGGTAACAAGCTGTCACCGTGTTCTCCTCCTCACACACTGATCCTGTGTGAGGAAGAGAGTGTGGTAACAGCTAGTTACCAATCATAGTGCACCCCAAACACACTGATTGCCCCCCCCCCACCCAATAAAGAGCACCTGTCACTAGCCCATCAAAGTACCAGAGTACCTGTCACCAGCCCATCAGGTACTCAGATGACAGGTACTCGGGTACTCTGATGGGCTGGTGACAGGTACTCGGGTACTCTGATGACAGGTACTCGGGTACTCTGATGACAGGTACTCGGGTACTCTGATGACGGGTACTCGGGTACTCTGATGACGGGTACTCGGGTACTCTGATGACGGGTACTCGGATACTCTGATGACGGGTACTCGGGTACTCTGATGACGGGTACTCGGGTACTCTGATGACGGGTACTCGAGTACTCTGATGACAGGTACTCGGGTACTCTGATGACGGGTACTCGGGTACTCTGATGACAGGTACTCGGGTACTCTGATGACGGGTACTCGGGTACTCTGATGACGGGTACTCGGGTACTCTGATGACAGGTACTCGGGTACTCTGATGACAGGTACTCGGGTACTTTGGGTACCTGTCAACGGAGTACCCGTCATCAGAGTACCTGAGTACCTGTCACCTACCCATCAGAGTACCCGAGTACCTTCCACCTGCTCATCAGAGTACCTGACGCCTGAAGTACCCGAGTACTTGCCGCCTGCTCATCAGTACCCATCACTACTCATCAGTACTCATCAGTACCTATCACGTATCAGTACTGATCATCAGTACCCATCAGTACAGTATCACCTATCAGTATCAGTACTACTCATCAGTACTTATCACCTGCCTGTCACCTGCCCATCAGAGTATCCGAGTACCTGTCACCTGCCTATCGGAGTACCCGAGTACCTGCCACCTGCTCATCAGTACCAGAGTACCTGTCACCTGCCCAACAAAGTACCCGAGTACCTATCACCCTTCATACAGCCACCATGTCCAAGTCCAAAAAGGTTTATATACGTCCTCCGTTTAAACCTAAATACCGGTGTTATGGCAGCAGATAGCTGCCATAACCCTGGTATTTTTTTAAACGGTGGACGGTTGGCTTTCCGATAAGGGTGGTCCCAGCGGCGGATTCGGGGATGGCGGAAGAGGCGCCCCCCCCCCTCCCGCCACGTTCCGGTCCTTTTCCCCGCTTACCGGACCCGCCGGCAGCGGGGAAAACGATCCGGTCCCAGATCCTCACAGACAGGATGTCGAGTGAGGGCAAGCTTGCCCTCACTTGACTCTATGGTCTTGGAGGACCGGAGCTACGGAAAATGTTGTTGCCTAGCAACCGGTTTAAAGGTCCTTTTTTTTTTTTTTTTCATTTTATATAATAATTTTTTTTTTTTTTTCTATCTTTTAGTGTACTTGTGAGATCTGAGGACTTTTTGACCCCAGATCTCACAAAAAAGAGGTCCTGTCGTGCCTATTTCTATTACGAGGAATGTTTACATTCCTTTAAATAAAAATAAAAAATGATCAATTTATTTTTTTTTTTTTTAAACGGTGTAAAAATAAAAAATAATAAATAAAATAAATAGTAAAAAAAAAAAAAATTAAAGCGCCCTGTCCCCGTGAGCTCGCGCGCAGAAGCGAACGCATACAGAAACCCCGCCCACATATGTAAACGGTGTTCAAACCACACATGTGAGGTATCGCCGCGATTGTTAGAGCAAGGGGAATAATTTGAGCTCTAGACCGCCTCTGTAACTCAAAGATGGCAATTTTTAAATTGTCGCCTATGGGGATTTTTAAGTACCAAAGTTTGTCGCCATTCCGTGAGCGTGCGCAATTTTGAAACATGACATGTTGGGTATCTATTTACTCGGCGTAACATTATCTTTCACATTATGGAAAAAATTGGGCTAACTTTACTGGTTTCTTATTTTTTAATTAAAAAAAGTGAATTTTTTCCAAAAAAATTGCGTTTGGAAGACCGCTGCGCAAATACGGTGTGATAAAAAATATTGCAATAATCTCCATTTTACTCTCTAGGGTCTCTGCTAAAAAAAATATATAATGTTTGGGGGTTCTAAGCAGTTTTCTAGCAAAACAACTGATTTTAGCTTGTAAACACCAAATGTCAAAAATAGGCCTAGGCAAGTGGCTAGGATGCATGATGGTGCGCCTTGGATGATGGGCCCCTCTATATGGCTAGGCTGTGAAAAAGTCTCACACATGTGGTATTGCCATACTCAGGAGGAGTGGCAGAATGTATTTTGGGGTGTCATTTTTGCTGTGTACATGCTATGTGTTAGGAATATCCTATAAATTGACAACTTTGTGTAAAAAAAAAAAGTTTTCATTTTTTTCCCACATTTTCCAAAAACCTGTGGAAAAAAATGATATGTTCAAACGACCCATAATGCCTCATAGAATATACGTTGGAGTGTTTGCTTTCCAAAATGGGGTAATTTTGTGGACTTTTCCATTGTATTGGTGCTCTAGGGCCTTGAAAAGTGTGATAGGTAGTAAGAAAGTTTTATGTGTATTTATGCTCCTAGAACGCCTGAAGGTGCTTCTTGGACGTGGAGTCTCTTTTTGTGGCCAGGCTGTGTAAAAGTCTCACACATGTGGTATCGCCATACTTGGAAGGAGTAGCAGAATGTATTTTTGGGTGTAATTTTTGCTGTGTACATGCTATGTGTTAGAAATAGCTTATAAATTGACAACTTTGTGGGAAAAAAAAGAAAAAAAAATTTTTTTCTTCATTTTCCCAAGAATTGTGGGAAAAAATTACAACTTCAAAAAACCCACCAAGCCTCTTACTAAATACCCTGGACTGTCTACTTTACAAAAAGGGGTCATTTGGGCGGTATTTGTACTGTCCTGACATTTCAGGGCCTCAAGAAAGGAGATAGGCCGTCAGTACATCTGGTGTGATCGATTTTCAGTAATTGGTACCATAGCTTCTAGACTCAATAACTTTCACACAGACTAAATAATATACACTAATTTGGGTTAATTTTACCAGAGACATGTAGCAGTATACATTTTGGCCCAAATGTATGAAGAAAAATTAATTTTTTGCAAAATTTTATAATTGAAACTAAAAAAAAGTGTTTTTTTTTTCAAAATTGTTGCTCTTTTTTTGCATATATCACGAAAAAAAAAAAATCCCAGTTGTGATCAAATACCACCAAAAGAAAGCTCTATTTGTGTGAAAAAAATGATAAAAATTTTGTTTGGTTACAGTGTAGCATGACTGAGCAATTGTCATTCAAAGTGTGAGAGTGCTGAAAGCTGAAAATTGGTCTGGGCAGGAAGGGTGTCTAACTGCTCTGTATGGAAGTGGTTAAAGAAAGAAGTCAAAAGTTTGAACATCATATTGTTTTTTATTATTTCAAATGATTTATTCAAATGATTAACCTAAAGGACAATCACAATTCCTTAGGCTGTAACTTTTTGTAAACAAAAAACAGATAAGTATGTCCCTCCCTTCCCCTTTTAAAGCATCCCTCCTTCTCTTCCCTGCATGTTTTTTTTTTTCTCCACAGCTTATTGGTGCGCAAAATCATATATAAACCAATGTGATATACAACAATATATTCCAATAATGAAATAAAGGAAGAGTGTATGAAATCTAAGTCAATAAAAATGTTCAAAATATTGTGAATCTTCAAATATATATATGTGACAAAACAAGATGAATATAATTTCATATCTGCTGTTAATGGGAAAGAACCTCCCAACCAGGGCCGGCCTTAGGTGTTCAAGCGCCCTGTGCGAGCTGATCCTGTGGCGCCCCCACCAGCGCCCTGCACATTTTTTCTTGCACTTTTTTTGCACTTCATTTGACTTTTCTTTTTTATGATCACTACAAACTTAGCCCCCCTTACATTAGAGACCCCCCTTACATTAGAGAGCCCCCAACGGAGCCCCCCTTACAACAGAAACCCCCCAACGGAGCCCCCTTACAACAGAAACCCCCCACAGAGGCCCCACTTACATCAGAGACCCCCCACACAGAGCACCCTTACAGCAGAGACCCCCCAGCCCCCACAAAGAGCCCCCTTTACATCAGAGACCCCCAACACAGAGCCCCCTTACATCAAAGACCCCCCACACAGAGCCCCCTTACATCAGAGACCCCCATACAGAGCCCCCTTTACATCAGAGACCCCCCCACACACAGAGCTCCCCTTACATCAGAGACCCCCCCCACAGAGCCCCCTTACATCAGAGCCCCCCACACAAAGCCCCCCTTACATCAGAGACCCCAACACAGAGCCCCCTTACATCAGAGACCATCCCCACACAAAGCCCCCTTACTTTGGAGACCCCTCACACAAAGCCCCCCTTACATCAGAGACCCCAACACAGAGCCCCCTTACATCAGAGACCATCCCCACACAAAGCCCCCTTACTTTAGAGACCCCTCACACAAAGCCCCCCTTACATCAGAGACCCCAACACTGAGCCCCCTTACATCAGAGACCATCCCCACAGAGCTCCCCTTACACCAGAGCCCCCCCCCAGAGCTCCCCTTACATCAGAGCCCCTCCACACAGAGCCCCCCTTACATCAGAGACCATCCCCACACAAAGCCCCCTTACTTTAGAGACCCCTCACACAAAGCCCCCCTTACATCAGAGACCCCAACACTGAGCCCCCTTACATCAGAGACCATCCCCACAGAGCTCCCCTTACACCAGAGCCCCCCCCAGAGCTCCCCTTACATCAGAGCCCCTCCACACAGAGCTCCCCTTACATCAGAGCCTCCCACATCAGAGCCCTCCCACACAGAGTCCCCCTTACATCAGAGACTCCCCCACACAGAGCCCCCTTACATCAGAGACCCCCACACATCAGAGACCCCCCACACAGAGACCCCTTACATCAGAGACCCCCACACAGAGCCCCCTTACATCAGAGACCCCACACACAGAGCCCCCTTACACCAGAGACCCCCCACACAGAGCCCCCTTAAATCAAAAACCCCCCACACAGCGCCCCCTTACATCAGAGACCCCCCACACAGAGCCCCCTTACATCAAAGACCCCCCACACAAAGCCCCCTTTACATCAGAGACCCCCCACACAGAGCCCCCCTTACATCAGAGACCCCCCACACAAAGCCCCCTTACTTTAGAGACCCCTCACACAAAGCCCCCCTTACATCCACAGACCCCAACATAGAGCCCCCTTACATCAGAGACCATCCCCACAGAGCCCCCCTTACATCAGAGCCCCCCCATAGAGCCCCCCACAGAGCTCCCCCTACATCAGAGCCCCTCCACACAGAGCTCCCCTTACATCAGAGCCCTCCCACACAGAGCCCCCCTTACATCAGAGACCCCCCACACAGAGCCCCCTTACATCAGAGACCGCCCACACAAAGCCCCCCCTTACATCAGAGACCCCCCCATGTTTCCCTTAACCAAGATGGCCTCCAGTGCCTCGATCGCACTGCGCATGCACACGTGCCTCTACTGCGCGGCCGCCGGAATCCCCGCCTCCCAGCACTGAGACGTCAGCGAATCGAGACAAGGAGGGGAGGAGCGGAGTGGCCGAAGGCCGCCACACATGTCAGAGCGCCGAGAGGCGCATGTGGGAGCACTCCACGCCGGGCCAGCGGAAGCCTGGAGCGGAACAACGCTATCCAAATGGCCAGAGACCAGGTACCCATGAAAAAGGGGGGTATCTTTACCTTTGCCTTCCTATAGAAAAGGGGAGGGGAGGGGGGAAGGCAGAATAGGGAGGATAATTGAAAGAGTAGGAGAGAGCAGTAAGGAGGGAAACCAAACAAAAAAGAAAAAGGGAAAGGCAGAGAAAAGTAACGAGTAACGATGCAGCACAAAAAAAAAATATCGGAGTAGAAGTATCGAAATCATCGAAAAAATGTAGTGAAGTAAAAGTAGAAGTAGGAAAAAAAAATTCTACTCTAGGAAAGTACAGATACCGCATTTCGGTACTTAAGTACAGTACTTAAGTAGTTCTACTTCGTTACTATACATCTCTGCCAAGATGCAACACTTCACTCACTCTGAGGATGATAGCGATGGCTGGGTGGGAGACCAGAGAGAGAGAACACCCAGCTGCTGTGCCTCTGCCCTGGTAGGGCTGTGCAGGGGAGACTGAATGATGAAAGGGGGACTAGGAGGAGAGAGGGGCTATGACTGCAAGGGGCACTGTGATGTGTAAAGGGGGCACTGTGTAAAGGGGACACTGTGATGTGTAAAGGAGGCACTGTGTAAAGGGGACACTGTGATGTGTAAAGGGGCACTGAGATGTGAAAAGGGGGCACAGTGATGTGTAAAGGGGTATTGTGATGTGTAAAAGGGGCACGTGATGTGTAAAGGGGGCATTGTGATGTGTAAACAGGGCTGGTGCAAGGATTTTTGACACCCTAGACGAAACCTAACTTTTCCATCCTGCCCCTGAGTTCACCCCTTTTGTGCCTGCCAATGTATATGCATACCAACTTTTGAACTTGAGAATGAGGGACACATCAGGGAGACAGCATAGCATTTTGCAGCAAAATGTGGATGTGGCTAAACATGGTTGTGAGAGAGGCTTAAGGGCCATTTATTGCTGTCAGTGCCCCCGTTGAGGAGATTCACCCTCTCTATTTGTCCTGTTTACCATTATCATTGAAAGTGAAAGTGAAAGAAAATCCCAAATTTCGGGTTTTCCAAGTAAAAGTAATTAAGGGGAAATCTTTCAATGGAGACACTAGTTCTGCTGACCTGGGGGTCCCCAAGGAATTCCCTTAATTTGCAGGGATTTCCTCCCATTTCCTCTTTGGCTATAGGACAGGAAGTGATAGGAAATCTCCGCAATTGGACACAGATGGCAAAATAAAATCTGACAGAGGTTGTGACCCTCTCTTACTCTATCCGAACTAAACAAAAATATATTGCCTATACAGTGTATTGCAAAAGTATTTGGCTCCCTTAAACTTTTCGACCTTTTGCCACATTTCAGGCTTAAAAAATAAAGATATAAAACTGTAATTTTTTCTGAAGAATCAACAAGTGGGACACAATCATGAAGTGGAACGAAATTTATTGGATATTTCAAACTTTTTTAACAAATAAAAACTGAAAAATTGGGCGTGCAAAATAATTTAGCCCCCTTAAGTTAATACTTCGTAGCGCCATCTTTTGCTGCGATTAAAGCTGTAAGTCGTTTGGGGTATGTCTCTATCAGTTTTGCACATCGAAATTTTTGCCCATTCCTCCTTGCAAAACAGCTCGAGCTTAGTGAGGTTGGATGGAGAGCGTTTGTGAACAGCAGTTTTCAGTTCTTTCCACAGATTCTCGATTGGATTCAGGTCTGGACTTTGACTTGGCCATTCTAACACCTGGATATGTTTATTTGTGAACCATTCCATTGTAGATTTTGCTTTATGTTTTGGATCATTGTCTTGTTGGAAGACAAAACTCCGTCCCAGTCTCAGGTCTTTTGCAGACTCCATCAGGTTTTCTTCCAGAATGGTCCTGTATTTGGCTCCATCCATCTTCCCATCAATTGTAACCATCTTCCCTGTCCCTGCTGAAGAAAAGCAGGCCCAAACCATGATGCTTCCACCACCATGTTTGACAGTGGGGATGGTATGTTCAGGGTGATGAGCTGTGTTGCTTTTCCGCCAAACATAACGTTTTGCATCGTTGCCAAAAAGTTCGATTTTGGTTTCATCTGACCAGAGCACCTTCTTCCACATGTTTGGTGTGTCTTCCAGGTGGCTTGTGGCAAACTTTAAACAACACTTTTTATGGATATCTTTAAAAAATGGCTTTCTTCTTGCCACTCTTCCATAAAGGCCAGATTTGTGCAGTATACAACTGATTGTTGTCCTATGGACAGAGTCTCCCACCTCAGCTGTAGATCTCTGCAGTTCATCCAGAGTGATCATGGGCCTCTTGGCTGCATCTCTGATCAGTCTTCTCCTTGTATGAGCTGAAAGTTTAGAGGGACGGCCAGGTCTTCGTAGATTTGCAGTGGTCTGATAATCCCTCCATTTCAATATTATCGCTTGCACAGTGCTCCTTGGGATTTTTAAAGCTTGGGAAATCTTTTTGTATCCAAATCCGGTTTTAAACTTCTCCACAACAGTATCTCGGACCTGCCTGGTGTGTTCCTTGTTCTTCATGATGCTCTCTGCGCTTTAAACGGACCTCTGAGACTATCACAGTGCAGGTGCATTTATACGGAGACTTGATTACACACAGGTGGATTCTATTTATCATCATTAGTCATTTAGGTCAACATTGGTTCATTCAGAGATCCTCACTGAACTTCTGGAGAGAGTTTGCTGCACTGAAAGTAAAGGGGCTGAATAATTTTGCACGCCCAATTTTTCAGTTTTTTATTTGTTAACAAAGTTTGAAATATCCAATAAATTTCGTTCCACTTCATGATTGTGTCCCACTTGTTGTTGATTCTTCACAAAAAAATTGTTTTATATCTTTATGTTTGAAGCCTGAAATGTGGCAAAAGGTCAAAAAGTTCAAGGGGGCCGAATACTTTCGCAATGCACTGTAGTTCTACTTTATTCTCTGCTTACTGTGCCAATAGAGCACTGCCCTCTTTGTATATGGAAGGAGATTAACATCTGATCCTAAGTTTCAGCATAGGTGCCAGATCACACTTGACTTTTCCAGGCAGGATTTTTCTGCCTGCAGCGGGGATACTCTTAGAAGTTTGGAATCTATGAAGTATTTATGTTTTGTTTGATCTATCATTGTATTTGTCATACAAAACTATTTTTATAGATTTTGATGCAAGGATTTTATTACCAAAAATGGTGTTCTCTCACTTATCTCTGACAATCAACCTTAAAGCAGAACTATATTCATCTCCACTCCGGCGCTCTGGTATCCCAGAGGTTCCCCACCGGCCGGTCTTCTTCTGGGTACTGATCTTTGGCCGTTTTGATCCTAAGCAGTGCCCTACGCTCTGATCCAGTCTGAAATCAGCTGAAGACTTCAGTCAATGCCATGTCACTAAAGTATCCTGAGCTCAGAAAAGTAATGAAAGAGGAAGAAGCCCTGTTTGGTGACAAGGAGGCTGTAACCAGGTCAGTATCAGCGCTTCTAGTTGACGCTGGGTCGGTGGGAGAAATCAAGCCCAGTTTCTGAAGTGGAAAATGTCCCAACTGATGGAAATGATGAATCTGCTGGCAGATAGAATCACGAAATTGCCTGGCAAGATTGCCCCAGAATCCAAGCAGACTTTGACTTCTACAGTCGTTCCTTCAGAGAAGTCTATGAATCAAGTGGCCTGTCTCAACTGCGGAGGCGTGGGTCATTACCGACACATCTGCACGAGTCCACTAAAACATACCAGCCAGCTCCGAGAAGCCAGCAGGAAACATCAAAGAGTTCTTGTAATTGTCTCTTTCTGCTACCTTTGACGTGGGATACCCAATATGGGAAAGTCAGTGCATACCAACACCCTAGAACTCAACGGAGACTCAGAATTCCCGCAAGAAAGGCATGAGGATACAGGCCACAGAACAGGCCAAGGCAAATACTTCCTACAAGTTCCCTGTCAAGTCAGTGGGACCTTCCCCTGTCATTTCCATCCAGGTTGAGGGAATCTACACCAAAGCCCTCCTGGATACTGGAGCTCAAGTGACCCTTCTTTACAGGGACTTCTATGACAGGCACCTTAAAAGGGAAGGTTTTTTTTTTTTTCCAGAATTATACTTACCTAGGTGGATGCAGCATTGGTCCAATGCTGCATCTGTCCGTCTACACTGAGAACCGAGTGATTGAACACCACTGATCGCTCAGTTCTGACAGCTCCCCGAGTACAGAGCTGCTGACTGTCAGTCAGCAGCTTTCTGCTCTGCCCCCTCCTCGCTCACTGGAGCGATGGGTTGTGGAGGGGCAGGGAGCGGCTGGCTCAGGCTCTCAGCGGCTCGGTCCAGGTGTTGGTCAAAACTTCCATTGTTGTGATAATGCAGTGCCTGGACTGACTTCTGTGAGATCAATAGAGAGTGGACTTCAGCCCGCTCTCTGCTGAAAACGGATCACAGAAGTGCAAAACGATCGGCACTCCTGTGATCCATAGATGTACAGCCAAATGAGCTTTGGCTGTACATCTCCTTTAACCACCTGCCATTGCAGAAATTGGAAGAGTTAGAGAGAGATATGGGGCATTGGGACTCAGAACTTCCCCTATGATGGCTAGCTTCAGGCTGACCTTTGACCGCTCCGTAGCTGGAAAAGAAGAGACTTTTGATACATTGGCAGTGGTCTGCCTTCACCCACCCGGGACCAGCAAGAGTTCCCTGATCATAGGGACCAATACTGATCTTATCTGAAGGCTGCTGACTCCTCTTGTTCTGGAGTGTTCATTGACCTGCTGAACCAGCCGAATTTTGATCCATGTATGGCCGGCACTTCGGTGGACTTGCCATGTCAGGCACCAGAATCTTCAACACTGAAAGTCCTTTAGGATCTCAATCCCGAGAAACACCAAAACAGTATTTTTATGTGATCTTTACAATTTTTACGTGTTTCTTTTTCTGTTATCAAGGGTATTTTATCTATATATGCAGAAACTATCTTTATAGTGGAATAGGGCGAAAGGAAAAGTCACCTACACGCTATACTGCACTCGGTCATTATCAGCAGTCAATTCAGCTGACCATACGCTATACAATCTGATTGTACAATTGCTGTACAATCTCATTTAGATTCATCAAAAAAAAAAAAGGAAATCTTAAGCAATTTGTTCCCTTACTATAAAAACAGGCAGCCTTCTACACTACATAATTGATGGTAGATCTAAAGGAGATTGTACAATCAGATTGTTTAGTGTATGGTAACCTTTAACCACTTGCCGACCAGTCACGTTGACTCTACTGCGGCAAAGTGGCTCGATATCGTCCAGCGACGTAGGTCTACGCGCAATTGTCAGTTAAAGTCGCACAGTGCCGAATCGCAAAAAGTGGCCTGGACGTACAGCAGGAAAATCCTCCGGTGGTAAAGTGGTTAAAGACTTGTACCAAGAGAGAAACAGTAAATAACAATCAGTAAGCAAAATCCTCAGCCTGAATATGTAATGACCCTTTCCCTTGCGTATACACATTTCTAATATGGAGATTCTAACCAACCCCTGGGTTACCCCCCTGGGTCTCCTTACTGACCTCAAAATATGTTTGTGTCCTCCCTTGTCTGCTGTATGTCTCACATCAGTTTGAGAACTGTGAGCAAGTGACAGATTTACTGTAGCAGGCTCTTTCACATGGGCAGTCGGGAAGGGGGTCAGTAAAAACAGGTGGCCACTGTAATGAGATTACAGTCTGATGGCATTTTAAACTCAGGCTACACATTTTGAAATTCACTTTTGAGTTCAATGAGAACACACTGCAAACCAAATTCTCAGATTGTGGCTGTGGAACGATTTTTGTACTTCAAAATCTCCCTAGTGTTTGGAAAAAAAAAAAACAGATGTACCGGAGACTGCAGGATCACCTCCTGAAAGCCTGCCAACTGCTGCTTTACAGCCCTCTAAAAAGCGATCCACCATGCCACCAATGTGAAAGAAGCCTCAAACCTGCACAAATGGGATCACCTACCTGGTATAGATTGAAGATCTGGTATATACAGTAGTTACTGCATAGGTACTCACCATATAGAGAGTTCTCCGGCTCAGATCCTTGTACTCAGTCACCTGACTTCCCCTCTGTCTCTCACTATTGGGAATTTACAGGAGCTTTTTTTTTCCTCCTAAGCTTTTAATTGATGCAATTAATGACACCATACGTTGCTCTAGCAACCATTTGTATAGATTTTAATCTTAACCGGTAAATGGTTTTAGCTGCACAGTCAGATTTAATACAACATGGGCTAGTTTAGGGAAGCTGCAGTGGTTTCCCATAGGAACCAGTTAGTTTTACACTATTGCACCATTTTACCATGCATGCTGCTGTCAGGAGTGTGGGGTGGGCCAATGGGCTTTTTTTTTTTTTTTTACTTTATTTGAAGTGTCAATTCATTATTGAGGTCTCTGCTCAGTGCGGAGACATGGGGTGCCATCCAATGTGCGACATGTCTGCGTTTTTCCGCACTTCACATCATACCAGCCATAGAAAACACATGTTTTGTAAGTGTATGCAACATAACCAAGGTAGGGTCCACATACAGTTGATACCCCAAAAGCAAGCTTGATAGGTAAGGGCTGCAAAATTTCCCATATGACTGTAAAAGAAGATAAGAGGAAATGCTAATAATCCATCAATGTCCTTTATTGGATAAGAATCTTAAAATAGATCGATCAATGATTACAATCACCATACTAATGTGGACTATATAGAGGCTTACATAGCTCCCATGTGTCATGTAGATGTCTGCTGGTGGAAGGTGTACACAGCTCCAACCATAGGGCTATTAGGTGGCCATCTCCTGGTATAATAATAAAGTGCAGTGTCCGTGAACATTGGAAGAAGAAAAGCCATTGTGTTTGCCTGTGTCTTAGCTGGAGGCCCGCAGTAGCGGAAGTGACATCACAGAAGTGTTCTTGCGGTGACGGGGGTTTTTCTAGTGCAGAAAAGCAGCAGTCAATGCACACCGTGTAAAAGAGCCCTCAATGTTTCTTTCCATGGGAATTATGGCCCCTTTATAACAGGCTTTGCCCCCGGCAGACTCCATTTTGCTCAGCGGGGATTGATCCGCCGAGCAGGTCCATCTCCGCTTACTTTACAGAGACGGATCTGTCAGATCCCCGCTCTCCTCTATGGGAGATCGGATGATAACGGACCTACAGTCTTTTTTAATCCAAACCGATCCTCCAGACGGATGGAAAATCGGGTTTCCATCCGTCTGGATTGCACGGACAGGATCGGACCGGAGAGCAGTGGGTGTCAGCGGAGATGTCAACGCTGATATCCGCCACTCCATAGAGGTGCATGGAGCATCCGATCAGGTCTGCCTGAAAAAACTGACAGGCGGCCCTGATCGGAAAGCCTGTGTGAAAGGGGCCTAAAACAAATAATGCAGCTGGTGACTATAAGTAATTGCAAATTACAACACACTGTGGCCACACCTGATGAGGCAGAGGAAGCTGGGCAATAGATTAGAAGCCAGGCTCTTGTATTTTTCATATGTTGATTCCTCGGTGGACGCTGCTCATGCCCCCTACTGTTTGAGTACGTTTTAAAGCCACACGCAACGAATTTCCGCCGACCGGTCGTCTGTCTTTTGTCCAGAGTTGTGTTTTGTTGGTTGGAATGTGCTCCAGACTGCACACGAATTTTCCCGCACGACAGAATTCTACTTCAGAAGTGATGTCATGTGTTGGATTGCTTTCTATGTGTTCTTTCATCTCTGAGCATGCCTAGTCTTGCTCATAAGATTTTTCCCCATCGAAATCTGTACTAATGAGATGAAAATCAGACGTATTTTGACGGTCGACAAAAATTTTATAGCCTGCACACCAGGATTTTTTCGCCCGAAAAGTCGGAGTTGGTTGTCGGAAGCACCATACTAACAAGCCGAAAATCGGCAGATCGGTCGTCGGACGAAATTTCCCAGCCGATTTTCTACTCGTGTGTACGGGGCTTAAGGCTGCACTTCCACTCAGTGCTGATCCGTGGTTACACCGTATTAGTCTGTCATCTTGGATCCATTAGAGATTGAGCTGATTTTGCATCTTTTACCATCATCTGGTAAGCATACTGGCATGCCACACTAACGGACACACTGCGGAGGATTGTACTTAACACTGCTGTGGTGGAGGACTTTACATTTTTTCCTCCACTGTTGTCCCCTTCATTTTTGAACATTCAATTTTCCTTATATATTTAGGTCATTGTTATTTATTTCCTTCTTTTCTGATTTGTGCACTCCACTATATTAGGCTATATTGTCTATATATTTGGCCTCTATTGCTGAGGTATATTTGTTTTATATATGTATATTTGTTTGATTTCACTTTATTGCACTTGTGCTCGTGTATCTATTTTCATTTAATACACTTGACATTATTCACTGTCATTTATCAAACCCAGCGCAGCTACACTTTACATATTCTGTTTAGGTGTTTTTCCCACTTCTAGCTGCAGCTTTAAAATATTTTTTATGTACTACCGGTAGCACGGTTATTTTTTATAATTACAATCCTATACCCGCAGTTGATCCAGAGGAAGGCGAAAAAACCCCAGCAATGCATGATCCAATTTGCTACAGCAGGGGAAAAAAATTCCTTCCTGATCCCCCGAGAGGTAATCAGATATTCCCTGGATCAACTTTACCTAACAAAATTTTAGTACCTACTTATATTAACCACTTTACCACCGGAGGATTTTGCTGTCTTACATCTGAGCCACTTTTTGCGATTCAGGACTGTGCGACTTTAACTGACAATTGCGCGGTCGTGCGACGTCGTACCCAAACAAAATTTATGTCCTTTTTTTCCACAAACAGAGCTTTCTTTTGGTGGTATTTGATCACCTGTGTGATTTTTACTTTTTGCGCTATAAACAAAAAAAGAGCATAAATTTTAAAAAAATAACAATATTTTTCACATTTTTTTATATGAAATTCCCCCCCCAAAAAATGTAAAAATCTATTTTTTTTTTAATTTTTGGCCAATTTGTTTTCTGCTACCTATGTTTGGTAAAAAAAATCACAATAAACGTATTTTGATTGGTTTGCGCAAAAGTTATTGCGTTTACTAACTAAGGGAAAGATTTCTGTCATTTTTGGTGTTTTTTTTTTTAACGAGTAATAGCGGCGATCTGCGATTTTTTTTTTTGCGGGACTGCGTCATTGCGGCGGACAGATCGGACCCTTGACTGACATTTTTGACACTTTTGGGGGTACCAGTGACATTACTGCAGTAATCAGTGCTATATATATGCACTGTTACTGTAAAAATGACACTGGTGGGGAAGGGTTAATTTTATTGGAGAGGGAGGGGTTAATGTATGCCTGGTGCTTACTAACGTGTGTGGGGGAGGTGACTGAGTGACACAAGGACAGATCACATGTTCAGCTATGCTGAACCCTGCAATCTGACCCTGCCTGTCACTTAGGAGATCCGCCCGCTTGTGTTTACACAAGCGGGCGGATCTCCACACTCGATTCCCCGACGACTGAACACTGTGGGAGCACGCGCCGCCGAGAAAGGGGAATGTCTGGTGACGTAGTACTACGTAGCCAGACGTTATAGAGCCACTTTGCCGCAGTACTGCTCTAGTGAGCAGTCGGCAAGTGGTTAAAGAGGAAGTAAACCCGTTTAAAAAACGTGGGAAAAAAAAAAACCTGTAAAGACAAAGGCATAATGAGCTAGTATGCATCGCATACTAGCTCATTATGAAGTACTTACCTAAAAACGAAGCCCCCTGAGTGCCGACAGGACAGCCAACATGTCCGCCGCCGTCCTGCTTCCTGGATCTCGTCCTCCGGCATGCGCGCGGGAGCCGCCGTTCACAGCACTGGGATCTGAAGGAACGGCACGGGTGGCTGTTCCTTCAGAGCGCATGCGCCGATAATGTCATCGGCTGTATTCATTGTAAATATCTCCTAAACGGTGCAAGTTTAGGAGATATTTATAACACCTATAGGTAAGCCTTAATGTAGGCTTACCTATAGATAACTGTAAACAAAAGGGGTTTACAACCTCTTTAAGTACACCCAGGAAAGAATCCAGGCCTTTTTTAAAGCAATCTAGTGAGTAGGCCAGAACCACCCCTGGAGGGAATCTATTCCACATTTTCACAGCTCTTATGGTGAAGAAACCTTTCCGTATTTGGAGCCTAAATCTGTTTTCCTCTAGATGTAAAGAGTGCCCCCTTGTCCTTTGTGTTAACCTTAAAGTGAACAACTCAACACCAAGTTCACTATATGGACCCCTTATGTATTTATACATGTTGATCATATCCCCCCTTAATCTCCTCTTCTCAAGAGAGAATAAATTAATTTCCTCTAATCTTTCCTCATAGCTGAGCTCCTCCATGCCTCTTATCAGTTTGGTTGCCCTTCTCTGCACTTTCTCCAGTTCACCGATATCCTTTTTAAGAACCGGTGCCCAAAACTGAACTCCATATTCCATATGATGTCTTACTAATGATCAGGGCCGGATTAAGAGCATCATGGGCTTGGTGCTGAGGATTTTGAAGGGCCTTAAGGGGCGTGCCTTGGCATGCACCCAGAGGAGGAAGGGTGCAGCCATGCATGCCTAATTCAACATGGGATGCTGTCTCTGAAGCCCATAAACACATCCATGCATCGGCAACTGTCCCTCCTTGTCCGGCCTTCGTGCTGTGTGGGGAGGTTCTGAGGGAGCTGCCTGGGGAAGCGAGCATAGAAGCCAGACTTCTGTGTTTACAAGTGACAGAAGAGCGGTAACAGTGAATATGGCCAACCCGGGGCCTATATAAAAGGTAGGGGCCTGGAGCTGCAGCTCCAATAGCCCCTACGTTAATCTGGCCCTGCTAATGATTTGTACAGGGGCAAAATTATATCGATCTCTCTGGAGTCCAGAGAGACAGAGAGAAAATTATGTCTATCTCTCTGTTAACACAAGAAAGGACTTTGCTTGCTTTGGAAACAGCAGCTTGGCATTGCATGCTATTATTAAGCTTAGGATCTACCAGAACACCCAGATCCTTCTCCGCTATGGATTCCCCCAGTTCTACTCCACCTAATATGTATGTTGCATGCATATTCTTAGCCCCCAAGTGCATAACTTTACATTTATCAACATTAAACCTCATTTGCCACATAGTTGCCCACTGAAACAGTGCATTGAGGTCGGCTTGTAAATTTGAGACATCCTGTAAAGAAGTTATTCCACTGCAAAGCTTGGTGTCATCTGCAAAGACTGAAATGGTACTTTTAATCCCAGACCCTATATCATTTATAAAGATATTAAAAAGTAAGGGTCCCAACACTGAACCTTGGGGTACACCACTTAGTATTACCTTAGTATTTGATCCCCAAACAAAACATGACTTAGTACTTGGTGGAGAAACCCTTGTTGGCAAGCACAGAGGTCAGACCTTTCTTGTAGTTGGTTACCAAGTTTGCACACATCAGAGTCAGCATTTTTCTTCCTCCAAACACGACGAGTCAAGGTAATGCCAAAGCATTTTCTCCCAATCCTTCTCTGAATCATTTAGATGTTCATTGGCATGACTGTACATGTGCCTTCTTGAGAAGGGGGACTTGCCATGTTTGGAGGAAGAAAAATGCCGACTATGACCCTAAGAACACCATCTCTACAGTCGAGCACGGATGTGGAAACATGATGCTTTGAGGCTGTTTCTCTGCTAAAGGTACAGACTGACATTGCCGCATTGAAGGGCCAAAGGACGGGGCAATGTATTGTAAAATCTTGGATGAGAACCTTCTTCCCTCAGACAGAACACTGAAGGATCGGTCATGGATGGGTCTTTCAGCATGACAATGACCCAAAACTTACTGCCAAGGAAACAAAGGAGTGGCTCAAGAAGAAGCACATTAAGGTCATGGAGTGGCCTAGCCAGTCTCCAGACTTAATCCTATAGAAAATGTATGGAGGGAGCTGAAACTTCAAGGTGCCCAGCGACAGCCAAGAAACCTTAAAGATTTAGAGAAGATCTGTGAAGAAGAGTGGACCAAAATCCCTCCTGAGATGTGTGCAAACCTGGTAACCAACTACAAGATTACAAACCTCTGTGATTACAAACAAGGGATTCTCCACCAAGTACTAAGTCATGTTTTGCTCGAGGATCAAATACTTATTTTACTCACTGAACTGCAACTCGATTTATAACATTTGTATCATGTATTTTTTATGGATTTTTGGTTGATATTCTGTCTCTATCATATAAAATACACCTATGATAAAAAATTATAGGCCCCTAATTTCCTTGTAAGTGGGCAAACTTACAAAATCTGCAGGGGATAAAATATTTTTCCCCCACTGTGTGTGTATATATATATATATATATATATATATATACACACACACACATTTTTTTTTTCCTGGCTGTGCTTGTTGCTACTCAACCCTTCTATGCCTTTTGGCACATATAAATATAATGTAAAGACTTGCTATATAAAGGATTGCTTTATTTTGTCAGGTTACCTTGAGAGGTGATCTGTCCTCCATATGTATGTCAATACATGACGCTCACTTGGTGGTACAATATCCTCCTGGATCGACTCAAAAACCTCAAACTTTAATGATGATTATGAGAGTTTCTTTCACTAATATATGTAAAGAGTAAGTACCAAGCTATATACTCTCAATGCATCTTTAGCATTTTCTGTATATAGTTTATGTATTTTTAATGCAATTATTTTTGGCATTTTTTTTTTTTTTACCAGCACAAAATTTCTCCTGATGAAGCCATAACGGCGCGAAACGCGCAGAGATACCGCAATTGCGGCGACTCACCAATTTTGTTATGGATTGGTAATCATTCTTGTGATGGCATTCATCATTGTCTAGTATTGTTATGTTAAGAAGGTTGGAAGCGGACTTGTGTCTGGCATTAGCTGCCTTGTTTTTAACCTGTTTGGGCTTCAATCAAATGCCCTTTTATCTTTTGTAAATCAACGAAAAGATCTTTTTTTACCCTAAAATATTTCTTTGTTTAAATCCTGAAAGTTTGAGAACCATAAAGTCCCATTATACTGTCTTGGTATTTTTGTAATTAAAAATTCTGATCACATCTAAAAATCAATGGAAGGCTGATACAGTATATGTGCATGGACAGTATAAGGAAATTTTTAGCAGTGATGTACTGGAAAATCATTCAGTCTTGTTTGGCCAAATAGCACCCCCTAGTGGTCACATTACAATACAGCTGTAACCAGAAATAATCTTTGTCCTGAATATGGACATGATCATTCTACTTATCTCTTTAGGATCATACAAGTCCAAATTGGCCAGAATCATTTGTTTATTTACAGACCTGACAAACTGCACAAATCAGGAGAATCAGAAAATCATAATTTTCATTATTCTCAGACCAACTTGCTCATCTGTATTTAAAGTCTATTTATAGTTTCCTTTAAAGCAGAACACCCATCTCTTCCTCCCCAGAATTTTTTTTAAAGCTCTATACAGATTAAAGAACATACATATTTTTTTTAAGTCTTTTTGGCAGTGCAGTGACATCATCACAGCTTCCTCTGCTTCTGGTGGCAGCGGGGCCCATCATCACACAGGCTGACCTCAGAGCTCCAGGACTAGTGGTGCTCACACATCATTATGCAGGGAAATGCACACGGAAATGGGTAGAAGGACACCAGTGTTGTGCTACCCAAAGAGGATCGCTGGCACTGGAGCACGGAGGGAGTCAGGCACAGTGCTAAAGCATAAAGAAAGTAAAGGAACTTTTATTTATTTTTTACAGGATGGGAAAGGAAAGAAAATAAAGGAAAAAAAATAGGCAGAGATCTGTTTTAAGGACATCATACACTTTAAAATGTTGTCCTTGTTTACCTAGTTATATTCCCTGTGTCATTTTTTTGCCCTACTTTGCAATGATGAGCTCACAGTTCGTAGTTTGTAGTGTCAATTTCCTTAAGTCCATGTATTCATTCAGCAACCCTGTCCCTATTTGTGAAAGGGACAGGTTGTTCTGGGTCACACAACATCCAGTGTATGGCTCTTCAGTTTGTCTGTGCTGCATCACAAATGGGGGCGTGCTAACATGATGAAGCCTTGCATGGTGATCTCACGGTTATTTGTTCTGCCTGTTTGTGCCAGTGTCAGATCTAATTACCGGTAAGCTCTCGTCTGCAAAGCTCTAGACCAGGAGTTCTCAACCTGGGGGTCGAACAACCGTTTTACAGAGGTCGCCTAAGACCATCAGAAAACACATATTTCCAATGGTCTGAGACAGGGAATGCATTGCGGCACTGGCACTTGGAAAGAAAAATAAAAATGGCCGTGGCCAGCCCGACAGGTACACTGCTCTTGCGCTGCCGCTCAGGTGCATGCACGGTGACGTGTTGGCACCGGGTGGCGCAATTTTTAAATGCAAAGAGCCTCACCAAATGGTAAGTGAGACCCCTCCGCAGCCCCTGCATTTCCTCAGGAGATGAAGTGCTGTGGGCATGGTACAGGAGATTCCAGCAGGTAGATTTAGTTTCTGCACAAGTGTCAGTTCTCACACTACAGACAGAGGACATTTTTCATGTTTGAACACAAACAGAAACGTAAAGATTTATCCTACTATAGGTTGCAGGGCAACAAATAACACCATTAAACTACATGATCAATGTACATCATAAAAAAAAAAAGTGTCCACCTTGCTATTTTGTATGGGCCACTGTAGAGCTGCACAATTCTGGATAAAACAAGAATCACATATTTTTTTGCTTAGAATAAAGATCACGATTCTTGGTGTAACATCTTTCACATTATTAGAAAAAAAATTAGGCCAACTTTACTGTTTATTTATTTTTTAATTCATTGAAGTGTATTTTTCCCCAAAAATTGCGTTTAAAAGACCGCTGCGCAAATAAAGTGTGACATAAAATATTGCAATGACCGCCATTTTATTCTCTAGGGTCTTCACTAAAAATATATATACAATGTCTGAGGGTTCTAAGTAATTTTCTAGCAAATTTTTGGATTTTAATTTGTAAGCAACAAGTGTCAGAAAAAGGCTTAGGGCTCTTTCACACGGGCGTTCCGATCAGATCCGTCTGTCAGTTTTTTAGGCGGATCTGATCGGATGCCCCATTCAGCCCTATGGAGCAGCGGATGTCAGAGGTGACATGTCTGCTGACACCCGCATCCGATCCTGTCCGTGAAATCCAGACGGATGGAAACCCTATTTTCCATCCGTCCTGGGGATCGGATGAGAGCGCACAGGTGGTCCGCTCTCATCCGATTCCCCATAGAGAGCAGTGGGGCTCTGACACCTCCCTCTCCGCACACAGTACAGAGACGGAGCTGTCATCCGCCGGCTCAGCGGGGATCGGCGGATCGATCCCCGCTGAGCAGAGCGCGGACCGTGTGAAAGGGGCCTTAGTATTTAGGTGGTTAAATTGACCTCATCTGCAGAAGTTCATCATTTGATCTAAAAGAATCAAATGATACAATGTTTCTATTTATCCCTCAGCGCTGAGCAATGTTGATAAAGGCTGCTATTTTTTTGACAGTTCTGAACAGACAACGACTCTGCACTTGTTTAACATAAATTGTGGAAATGCCAGATTTAGATCGTGAGGGGGGTTGAATTGAGATCACAATTTTGTTTTTTTAACGATTAAACGTGCAGCTCTGGGCCTCTGTAGTTGAACAGATTTATTGAACTGCCTCTGCCCAACAGCACCGTGCTGATGTTTCTCTGACCTGCCTCTCTTGTAACAATCATCATAAACTAAACGTTTTATGGACTGGCACCAACAAATCAGAATGGTCTTCACCCTTGCTATGTGAAAAAAGGCCTGTATGCCAGGTTGGCCTCTTTCAATGGCCTACATATTCAAAAGCAGCACATATCCACTCTCAAAGCAACTTTGAGACAAAAATGGATTGCTGGTATAACATACCTGGCCCACTCACTGTCTGCTAAAGCCCCATACACACGTACCGATTGTCGGCCGTAAATATTCGGCCGACGATCGATCGGCCGATTGTAGGCTTGTTAGTATGATGCTTCCGACAACGACTTTTCGGCCGAACAGAATCTGTCGTGCAGGCATTAAAATTTTTGTTGGCCAACACCAGAACGGCCGATTGTTCGCCAGTCAGTACAGATTTCGGCCGACAGACAGCAGATTAGCAAGACTGGGCATGCTCAGAAAAGAAAAAAAAGACAAGGAAAGTTAACCATCACATGACATCACTTCTGCAGTCAGCTGCTGTTGGCTGACAAAATTCGTGTGCAGTCTTTTGCAGTTTTCAACAGACACGACAGCCCTGGACAAAAGACGGCCGATTGTTCGGCCAACGATCGGTACGTGTGTACGGGGCTTAAGACCCATTCATATTGGTCAATTATGCTGATGCAAGGATTAACCTGGGCAATAGAAAGGTGGATAGGGCAGAAAGGAGCAGGCAAGCTTTGAAGCTACCATGAAGTGCTAAAGCTTATCCTGATCTGAATGGCCCAGGACATGGCTGTAGGTGTAGGGGCTGGATATAAAATCTGCTTCACATATGGGGGGTAGGATACCGCTCTAAACCAACCCAGTTCTTCAGATGTGGATAGGGCTGTGTATGGCCTCAGCCTGCGCTGCTTTGGCCATGTCCCCTGACATGTTTCACCCCACCTACCGGGGCTTGGTCACAGAGGACCTCTGTGACCAAGCCCCTGTAGGCGGAGCAAAACATTTCAAGGGGTGTAGCCGGGGCAGCGCTGGCTGAAGCCATACACAGCCATATCAGAACTGGGTCGGTTTTAAACGACATACTAACACCTGCTCCCACTTTCGGAATACCGTTAGGGACACCCATTATCCTCCAGCTTTGAGCGGCGCTCCAAGTCCATACGTGATCACTGCTGCAAGTATGGCCCCATCTCTGATAGCAGCTTACCTACTGCAAATGAAACATACAGAAGTGCAAGGTTCTCTTCTCAAAGTATTTATCATCATACAACCAAAATATGCACATACATATATAGACACACATTATTAAGGGACAGGCATACATCTGCATATATAGCAATAAACATGTTCTGGTTATAAAGAAGACTCATCCTTAAGTTCAGCGTTCACTTTGTTTTGTGTTAACTGATCCTCTTCTGACATTTGTTCTAACGGATCCTCCTCTGACATTTCAATTTGATTTAAGCGATCCTCCTCTGACATTTCAGTTTGATGTAAGTGATCCTCCTTCGACGTTTCAATTTGTTTTAACTGCTTCTTTGACATTTCAATTTTATTTATCTTATCCTCTGACATTTCGATTTGTTTCAACTGATCTTTGGATACGATGACAACTGTTCTGAGTTTGCTCTCATTGAGCCTCTCATTCTCCTCAGAGTGAAGATCGTTATAGGAAATGGTCCTCATGTGTGCAGGGAGGTGAGTAAACTCCTCCTCATTTATATCAAAGTCTTCCATCTTATTCTGGAGAAGCCACCAGCGTCCGAAAAAGCCAATGTCCAGCACCCTGTTGGGGAACTCTGACCAGCGAGGCTTCAGATGGGAGCACTGAGAGGAGTACAGGTCACAGTCAGGATCATAAGGCGCTTCGTACATAAGAGAGAAGATCGTGAGGTTGATGTAGCGCAGACGTCCCTCGTTCCTCAGCTCCATCAGTTTCTGTACGTGTTGGTCAGAGCTCCCGCTTCTTGTCCAGGGTGAGAGGAGAAGGAGACAGGAGGAAGCCTCCAGCAGGGAGCACTGAAAGGAGTCCTCAGAGGGTGCTTTGGATGAACATATGCCAACACCTGCTAGAAGGGAAATGTATAGAGTGGCCTTGCCCGGGCGTTCCTTGGCACCAACTACAATGTCCTTGCAGGCTTCACCATAATCACGCAGGAGGTGTTTGGTCCAAACAACTGACAAAAAAAAAAAAAGTACATAGTTAAAAAATGGAAATAAATGACAGATCCTGAACCTACTACTGTTTCAAAAAACTCTGACTCCTCGTCAAAAGTTGCACAAGTAAAAAAGGCTTCTAAGAAAATATACTCAGCATCCCTCTATATCTTCTAAGCAAAGGGCCAGTTTACTGTCCTTCATACATTAGGAGGGCTGAACTGTGGCCAGTGAAAGCAGAGAATGCCTCAGACTTGGTGGTCAGCAGGGGTAAAAAATAAAAAATTACATAGTGCCTATGGTCAGTGGGAGGAATATTGCCCCATCGCTGGGGCCGGTGGGAGGAATAGTGCCCCATCGCTGGGGTCAGTGGGAGGAATAATGCCCCATCGCTGGGGTCAGTGGGAGGAATAGTGCCCCATCGCTGGGGTCAGTGGGAGGAATAGTGCCCCATCGCTGGGGTCAGTGGGAGGAATAGTGCCCCATCGCTGGGGTCAGTGGGAGGAATAGTGCCCCATCGCTGGGGTCAGTGGGAGGAATAGTGCCCCATCGCTGGGGTCAGTGGGAGGAATAGTGCCCCATCGCTGGTGTATCAGTGGGAGGAATAATGCCCCATCATTGGTGTCAGTGGGAGGAATAGTGCCCCATCGCTGGTGTCAGTGGGAGGAATCGTGCCCCATCGCTGGTGTCAGTGGGAGGAATCGTGCCCCATCGCTGGTGTCAGTGGGAGGATGCTTGATGATTCTGAGGAGCATTTGATCTCATCCTGGGATGCAGTGCTTGTGTTTCAGTGGCTAAGTGCTAGTCTCAAACATTGCCCATTCTCAAGAGGTAGGAAAATGTTAAAAGCTGAAATGTATTCTGCTTATATTTTGCCTTCCTTGGTTCCTCCCTCCCCGTTTAATCATTATGCTAATTATATTTTAAAATAAAACCCGTTTTCATTACATTATTTATTTTAATCCCAGCGAAAATCACTAGTTTTCTGTGCTTCTCTATGCAATGCAGGAGGATCTAGACTAGTGCTGTACATGGCTTCCTGAAAACATCACAGCACCCTGCCTCAGTATTCCCTCAGCCCCGTGGCAAGCAGTGGGCTGCCTCTTAGAAAATGTTATGAAAATGTCAAAATGCCTTGATGGGTGATAAGAGTCTGGCGGAATGGCTGTTCCTAGGCAGGCTGCCTTCTAGGTAATGCCCATAAGTGATGCGGAGCCTCCATTACTGAAGGAACTGAAACCCAATGATAGCAGGTCATGGACTGTAATGCTGGGGAGGAAATGCCTAGATGATGCTGGATGTCCTCCGGCTGGCAGGCTCTGACTTGTTTCAGCTTCTAATGCACAATGTGAGAAGCTCACAGTGTGCAGTGAAGTCAGAGTAAGAAATTTCAGTCCAGGAGAGGGGCCTGTACAACTGTACAAGACTGAAGGGAAGCTTGGAGTTCAGTTTTAACCCTGTGCAAGCCATGACAACTTCCAACAGGAATCTCACAGAGGGGTTTGAAAAAGAAGCACAAGCAACACAATTATAAATAGGTCAGGGACGGGCTTTTAGCAGAACCAGTCTTCCTCTGAATGGACAAAATGACAGGGTCTCTTTAAATTACAAACACTAAGAAGTCATCTCCTTATCCTGCCTCTGTATTAGTTCAGCACTATGATAAGATCAGAGATCAAGAAGACAGGCCCAGGGGGTGGCTACCATACTGTCAGTTTCCTATATATGGTCAGCATTTGCTTAACAGGATGTCCCACCAAGGAGAAAACTGTAGGCGTTTGAAGGCACCCCCTGTGTACCTGCAGACAGGTCACTTCTAGACACTTTCCAAGAATGTTGGCCAACAGGTTTGCTTGCTAGTGGTCTATTCATTCCCAGGTTGCGGCCCAGTCCAAGGACCAGACGCCGCGGCCCAGTCCAAGGACCAGACGCCGCGGCCCAGTCCACGGACCAGACGCCGCGGCCCAGTCCAAGGACCAGACGCCGCGGCCCAGTCCAAGGACCAGACGCCGCGGCCCAGTCCAAGGACCAGACGCCGCGGCCCAGTCCACGGACCCGACGCCGCGGCCCAGTCCAAGGACCAGACGCCGCGGCCCAGTCCAAGGACCAGACGCCGCGGCCCAGTCCACGGACCCGACGCCGCGGCCCAGTCCAAGGACCCGACGCCGCGGCCCAGTCCAAGGGCCCGACGCCGCGGCCCAGTCCAAGGGCCCGACGCCGCGGCCCAGTCCAAGGACCCGACGCCGCGGCCCAGTCCAAGGGCCCGACGCCGCGGCCCAGTCCAAGGGCCCGACGCCGCGGCCCAGTCCAAGGGCCCGACGCCGCGGCCCAGTCCAAGGGCCCGACGCCGCGGCCCAGTCCAAGGGCCCGACGCCGCGGCCCAGTCCAAGGGCCCGAACCTCATCCCTTTAATCCAGGACACATATTATTTACAGATTCTAAGGCTGATTAAGGTGGTAATTAAACTTAGTGCCTTAAGTGCATTATATCAGAGTCAGAACCTGTGTAATTAATGTGTATTCTGGTTTAAAGAGATTAGGGGGCAACCCCAAATCCAAGGACCAGTGATGCTGGCCAGTCCAAGGCCTGAGGTCACTGACCAATCCAAGGACTGAGTTATCTGACCACAGCCAGAGTCGCTGCCCAGTACAAGGACTGAGCCACAGACCTGTCCACAGTCTGAGCTGCTAACCAGTCCAAGGACTGAGCCAAAGGCAGGTTATTGTTTAATCAAAATTCCAGTGGTTTGCCCGTCTGTGCCCTCTCACAACAAGTCAGAGCCTGGTCCAGGATGACAGGAGGAATGAGGCACGTGTGCCCTTGACAAATATGGCGGCCTCCATACTCTTCCCCCCTCCGTGCTTACCAAATTTCTTATTTTTCATCCGCTCCCAGAAGCCCGGCTTCACCTGCTCTCCCACCACCGGGGCCGTACTGCTGGAGCACAACCTCCGGCACAACACCCCAACACACCGCCCGGCCATCGCTTTCCGTCAGCAACACCACCACTTCCGGCTTCTTTGCCCTCACCAGCGCTACGCTAAATATAGTCCGCTGGAAACATAGGAAATTGATTAGTGGTTCCGTGTTCTGCCTCTGTTATTCAGGAATAATCTGATGACATTGTACATGTCGAAAAAACATAATGAAGCAAAATAAGCCGCTATGTTTGCTGCCGGAACTATATAAAGATCTCAGAGCCACAAAAAGTTTCTTATATATAAGAAGTTCGGGATGGCTATGCCACTTCTACTGTGCGGGGGGGCACACATGATTTAATGAGGGGAAACACAGTAATTTTAAGTGTGAGCGCTTATATGTCGCCCATAATAATGTATAAAAATAATAATATATAATAATAGTAATGTGTAACATGGCTGGGCGTTCACAATCATGCTCTGTGTCCAGGAACGGAACCCCCCCCCCCCTCTGGAGAGATGGTACAGTCCAGGCAGTGGTGACGCGGCCTCTGGCAGTGAAGTGCAGAGTGGAGCTGAGGAGGGTCACGTGACTGGTGAGATGTCACTCAGCTGACATGGCGGCCCCCGACCAGCTCCAGTTCCAAGGTAATATTCCCCATAGAGACAAGGATAAGTATGAGAAGAAGGGTGACAACTCTGTGTGGGGGGTGTTACAGGTCCGACTATTCTTCACCTACATACAGGAGGACTTCTTACAGGGGGCACACCATAAACAGGGGGGTGGATTAAAGGGGCGCTCCATACACTAACACAGAGAGGGTCCCCTGCAAACAATGAGTTGTTGGTGTCCCCCCCCCCCCCCCTATTCCTCTGTATCTTGCTGAGGGTCACCAATAAAATGTTAGTCGCTGAGTTCCCACGTGCCGTACCTGAGACGGCTTTGTAGCTGTTTGGTCTGCTGCTGACCAATCGTATTCCATCACCCAAATCCCAAGAAAGGTGCCCCGCCCACCCAACCAACAGCGTCCGACTGTCATGGCGACACGCTGTATCTTCTATTAGTGCGGCGACTCCGGGATTGTTTCTTTACTCTTCGTCCAATCACAGCCCGGTGTCTGTAATCTGGGAACTCCCAAAGGATCTCTCGGGATGGGGACCATTGTATCTCCATGGTTAGGAACCAACCGATCTCTCGGGATGGGGACCATTGTATCTCCATGGTTAGGAACCAACCGATTTCTCCAGCTAGGGACCATTGTATCTCCATGGTTAGGGACCAACCGATTTCTCCAGCTAGGGACCATTGTATCTCCTTGGATGGGGACTAACCGATCTCTCCAGCTAGGGACCATTGTATCTCCTTGGATGGGGACTAAGCGATCTCTCGGGATGGGGACCATTGTATCTCCCTGGTTAGGAACCAACCGATCTCTCCAGCTAGGGACCATTGTATATCCTTGGATGGGGACCAACTGATCTCTCCAGCTAGGGACCATTGTATCTCCCTGGTTAAGGACCATTGTATCTCCTTGGATGGAGACTAACCGATCTCTCGGGATGGGGACCATTGTATCTCCCTAATAAGGGACCAATCGATCTCTCGGGTTGGGGACCATTGTATCTCCCTGGTTAGGGACCAGTTGATCTCTGGGGATGGAGACCAATTGATCTCTCAGTATGGTGACCTTTGTATCTCCATCGTTAGGGACCAACCAATCTCTCAGGATGGAGACCATTGTATCTTCCTAGATGGGGACCAACCAAGCTCTTGGGATGGGGACCATTGTATCTCCCTGGTTAGGGACCAATCGATCTCTCCAGCTAGGGACCATTGTATCTCCCTGGTTAGGGACCAATCGATCTCTCCAGCTAGGGACCATTTTATCTCCCTGGTTGGGGACCAACCGATCTCTCCAGCTAAGGACCATTGTATCTCCCTGGTTAGGGATTAACCGATCTCTCGTGTTGGGGACCATTGTATCTCCCTAATAAGGGACCAATCGATCTCTCGGGTTGGGGACCATTGTATCGCCCTGGTTTGGGACCCACAGATCTCTTGGGACCAATCAATCTCTGGGGATGGATACCAATTGATCTTTTGGTATGGGGACTATTGTATCTCCATGGTTAGGGACCAACTGATCTCTCGTTATAGATACCAATCCCAGTGTTGTTAATCTGGGATAGGAACAAATTGATCTTTCCTGTTAGGGACCAATCAATCTCTCAGGATAGGGACCAGCCCTACTGTTGGTAATCTAGGAACCCGTTTTGCTTCTCAGTTAGTAATACAGGGGATGAATTCCTGAACTCACCCCAGGTTGGCTCCTCGGTGTCCTCTGTCCCTTCACAGAACATACGGACACCTTTATATATAGTGACCATACACTATTCCATATATCATCCATTTCTTACCAGTCCATCTCCTGGGGATAGGGACTGATTGATCTCTCGGGGATAGAGACTGATTGATCTCTCGGGGATAGGGACTGATCAGTCTTTAGACATCAACCTATTTTATTGATATCACCCACATTTGGTAAGTCGATTTATATTGATCGTTAAGATACAATCATTAATTATTGATCACATCTATAAAAATATATTTATATATATATATATATATATGTGTGTGTGTGTGAGTTTTCTCCTCATCCCTTGTTTCACCTCAGTGCTGCTGATCTCCCGCAGAAACATTGTGTATACATTCCCTCCAGCGATTGGTGCGTTACATTTCTCAGAGCCGTTTTATTAATTGTGACACTAGTGGACCATGCCTGCAGAATGTGTGCTGGAATTGGCACCTGAAGTCTACATTTGACACCGATGTGACAACCCAGGAGTACCATTGGGAGACATAGACAGAGTGTTGTCACCCTGTAGGAGGAAGTGCCTGAACTAGGACTTTTTTTTGGCAGGACCTCCAGGGGTTATTTTAATGAAAGCTGCAGATTTTATATTGGCATTTGAAATGACATTAGGATGGTGAAGTCCAGCTCTGGGATGAGAAAAGGAAACTCTTGCAGTGGAGATCCCTCATTATCTCCCCACTCCCCAGCTCTGGAGGGGGTAGAGGAGGAGGCTGTAATATTTATCGTATTCCTCCCTTCTGCACCTGTTTTTGTGTCTCGCTGACACTCCAGGCTCTGGGCAGTTCATTGGCATCACATATAGTGTAGGACTGTTTGTCCTGTATTGTATGTGAGGAGTAGAGATGAGCTCAGGTGTGTTTGGATACGAGTCCCACCAGGAACGCTATCGCTGCCCCTGTCAAACTTCTTCTATTTTTTTCTTTTACCTTAAAGCATCTATGAGACTTAAATGATTGGATTTATGTGTATACAGAAGAAATGTTCTGTATTTAGCACAGCTGCGGGGCTTGCTGGACCATATTAACCCCCTGACAGATTGTTATGTGGAATTGCTGTTTGATTTCTCTTTGCTCTCTCTGTCCAGAGTTTGAAGAAGCCGCCGTCCTCCTGTCTGAAAACCCAAACGCAACAACCAAGAGCGCCGCTGAGGAGGCGAAGCCGCAGCATGCCACACTGCCCATGGGAGACGATAGCGAGGGAGAGGAGGGCGAGACCGATCAGACCGAGGTAACTGCAGTCCCCACCGACCACCTTTTTTCTGTGCTGGTATCTCTGCCAGGGAATCTGGCTTTTTCAAGTGTGTGTGGATATAAATAAATATTCTGTGTGTGTGTGTGTGTGTCTGTCTATGGATTTCTCAACAAAAATTAAGGAAAGTGGACAGGGCTGTAGAAGGTCCTTGGCTGCTTGGGCTGATCAGGTGCCGGTCGGCTGCTCGTTCCACAGAAGCTGGTCATGACATGGTCTTCTGTCGGCCAGGCAGTTGTACTCACGGGCCGGTTTCTACTGTACCGGCTGATTTTGGTCGATAGTCATCCCATGTGTACCTGGCCTAGGTCTGGACTTGCTTGGATTAGTAGAGCTGCTGGAGCTCTGCAGGTTCAGTACAGCTCTATATAAAAGTTTTCTTCATTGAATTCCTCCAGGAGGAGCTGTGCCTTGTAGGTAGAGGATGGAGCAGAAAGCATGGAACAGCATTTTATGGCTGGAGATGTGCTACAGTAACGTTCACGCATGGCGGGGTATATATATAAACATGTACAGTCATTTTTAGCACAGGAGCAATTTATAAAAGAGGACACATAGAAAAGCGTCTTGTTGCAATGAGCGGCATGGACTTTTGATAGACACTTTTAGGCCCCTTGAGCAC
Organism: Pelophylax lessonae; assembly: GCF_965119305.1. Lineage (NCBI taxonomy): Eukaryota > Metazoa > Chordata > Amphibia > Anura > Ranidae > Pelophylax > Pelophylax lessonae. The sequence goes on along the minus strand of NC_138771.1, from coordinate 600,560,659 downwards.
TGGGCCATCTAGGTACAGTCCAGCCTGCGGCTTGACATGGGGTATGGCAGGCTGTGGCTGGACAGGCACAATGTTGTACAGAGGGGTACCTGCATTTAGGGTCCTGTGCACTCAGGGAAGAATTTCCTATATATAAGACCCAAGAAATACAGAGATACCTTTATACTGCTGGATATAGAATACTGTGTCCTAATCATGAATATATGTTTGTTTTCACCTTCCCTCCTTGTAGCTCCTCTCATCCCAGAAGAAAACCGCAGGTTTCTGGACCTTTCAGTACTATCAGGACCTGTTCGATGTAGACACTTACCAGGTATTGGACACGTAATGAGATCAAATTAGAATACATCATTATAGAATTGCATCTTGCACTTAAGTGCGCAGCGTACGTTGGGTTTTGGCACCTGGTGCTGTTCACAATGTGAGTCTTTCCATGGCACTAAACCAGGTGGAAGAATATCACTTTCCCTCAACCTTAGCCTTAAAGTTGTGGTAAAGTCTGTTTTTGTTGTTTTAAAGAAAAACCAAAAAACATGTTATACTTGGTTTTGCACAGAAAGGCCCGGATTCTCCTCTTCTCGGGTCCCTGGCTGGAGCTCCTGTCAAGTGCCCCCACAGCAAACAGCTTGCTATGGGGGCACCTGAGCCGAGCTGCAGCTCCATGTGTCCATTGAGACACGGAGCTGCCCCCTCTCTCTCCTGATTGGCTAACTGACTTTGACAACAGCGGGAGCTAATGGCACCACTGCTGTGTCTCAGCCAATCAGGAGGTAGAGTCCCGGCCGGCCGAGGGACTCGTGGACATCGTTGGAAATAGATCAGGTTCAGGTAAGTATTAGGGGGTGCTGGAGGGCTGCTACACACAGAAATGTTTTTCTATTAATGCATAGAATGCATTAAGATAAAAAACCTTCTGCCTTTATAACTCCTTTTTAAAGCTTAACTCCTCGGAAATTTGATAACTTCCCTTACACTGAAAAGGTTAAATTTGCGTTTATACCTAAGGTACCAGTAAAAAGGATTTTACTTACCTAATCCATCGCTCCCTTTATGCTATGTTACCGGCCTCCGCAAGCCCTTCTCTAGGGGGTTCCATCGGTCTTACTGACGGTGCTGAGGTTCACAACCACTTTACACTTTTTTTAGTGCTGAGAAGTTTACCTTTCTCTATACTACCGGTGTTCCGTGAGAATTACCTACCCGTGAGAAAAACCTACCCCTCGTCACTTCCGGTACTCGGCACTGTATGGAATGCAGCGGGTACATTAAAACAGCTGGGCTGCAATACGAATCATCTCCGCTCCTGTCCCGGTCACTTCCCTGATCTCGGATAGTAAATATAAAAGCGGCAGCGGCTGTATGAAAAGATAAATCACGGAGCCGAAAGCCGCTTTTATATTTACTTGCCGACAGCAGGGAAGTGACCGGAACAGGAGCGGAGATGATTCCTATTGCCGCACAGCTGTTTTATGTAAGCGCCGCGTCGGTAGGTTTTTCTCACGGTACACCGTGATCGTTTCATACTAGTGCGCATGCGCACTAGTAAGCTCCTCTGTTCTTCCATTACGTATCCGCGGCTCTGAGCATGCGCACTGCTGCGCTGCTCAGCTCTTTCTGGCCGGAAGTGACGAGGGGTAGGTAATTCTCACGGGGTAGGTAATTCTCACGTTACACCGGCTCTCCTACAAAACTGTTTGTCTGTTCCTCCTCTCCCCTGTCCATTCAGAGAAAACCTCGAAATTTATAAACCCATTTGGCGTTCTGTGAATGGACAGCGGAGAGGAGCGGACATTGCAGTTTGTGTGTAGGAGAGCTGCAGCTATTCTGTCATATCTCCAGATGTATAGCAAGATCCATTCTTCCTGGCATTGACTAAAGTGTGAAGTTACTTAGCTTCGGTTGCTCACAGGGTATTAGTGAGCATCCCTGTTGTGCCATGGATTGGTCAGTAAATAGGATATATATATATATATATATATATATATATATATATATGATATTGGCAATTGCCTCTAAAACTGGGACTGGTTTGCTTGGCAATAACTTTTGTTGTGGACTCTGATGTTGTTTCTTGATTTAGGTGCTGGACAGGATCCGAGCTTCCTTCATGCCTGTTCCTGGGAAGAATTTTGTCAGACATCATTTGCGAAATCATCCTGATCTTTATGGTAAGTTGGACTCCAGTGTAAAAAAAATAAATAAATAAAAACTTTTTTTTTTAAACCGCATGAGTGAAGAAGGTTACCACTAATGATTAGTATCCTAGAGCCCAAGTGGCTACTAAATACTGTAAAAAAAATGGGATTTTTGACATTTTCTCTGATGTTCATTGAGGGACAAAACTGCTGACCATTGGGTTATACTGTCCCCTACAAGAGTAGGACACTAGGCAGAAAAAGAACTTGACTACGCCTATGGGCAGTCCCAGTAGGTATACTTCCCTCTCTGCCATAGGTACTCCGTTTTGTTACAAGTTTTGCTACAAGCAGTGTCAGAAGTATTACAACTCCATAGAGGGGTGGGTGATTTGTCCATCAATGAGCATCAGAGAAATGGATTTTACGGTAAGTCAAAAATCCCATTTTCTCTTTCGCTCATTGACGGACACAGCTCCTGATCTTCTTGACCATTGGGACGTCCCAAAGCAGTGTCAAACATGAGAGGTGGGAAATTTCCCAAGGCTAAAATGTATCCAACCAGGTCACAGGAGCTCAACCAAAGCAACTGGAGCCCACCTTAAAAACAGTACACCCCCAAAAGAGGGAGCAAACCTCTAAACGGCAGCCTGCAAAACCTTGTGGCCAAAAGAAGCATCCGGAGATGCCAACACATCCACTTTAAAAATTTTCTGAAAGTGTGCACCGAAAACAAAGTAGCTGCCTTGCACACCTGCGTTACTGACGCCTGATGACGGAAGGCTCAGAAAGCACTGAGTGCTTGCGTAGAGTGCGCCTTCACAGGGAAAGGAGGAACCTGACCCTTAATTGAATAGGCCTGAGTCACCGTCTGTCTGATCCAGCTAGAAATGGTCACAGATAAAACGGATAGTCCTTTTCAAGGCCCATCCATAAGCACAAATAGAGTCTGACTTCCTAAAAGACTCCATAGCTGGCAGGTACTTCCAAATAGCCTGAACCACATCCAGGGAATGCAACGCAATTTCCTTAGGATGTTTTGGCCTGGGACACAGGGAAGGCAACACAATGTCTTCATTCAGATGGAAATCAGAGACAACCTTTGAAAGGTACGACGGACGGGAGAAGAACCACCTTATCTTTATGGACCACCAAATAAGGTGGAACGACAAGAGAACGCCGCCAATTCCAACACTCTACGCCCAGAGATGATAGCCACCAAGAAGGCCACCTTTTTGAACAGCGTAAGCAGGGGAATCTGCCGAATATTTTCAAAGGGAGGCTTCTGTAGAGCAGAAAGCACCAAGTTTAGATCCCAAGGCGGTAGTGAGGACCGCACTAATGGAGTCAAATGTCGAACCCTGAGGGACGAAAAAACTTCCTGTAAGCCGAGAAGGACGGGCCACGTCTGCGGCGAGGTTTCTTTCTTATACTAGCCTGCGGAAGAAAGGTGCTCTGTGAGACTCTTAATGATGTCATCCAGGGTAGCTCCAAACAGGCGATCTCCTTGAAAAAGAAGATCAATTAAGGCTTTTTTTAGAAGTATGGTCCGCAGACCAACATTTGAGCCACAAAACACGCTTAAGAACCACAGTCGTGAAATCAGGGGAGCCGCATCCAAAGAGGCATCACAGATAAACTGCAGCCCCTGGACCAACTGGTCCATCAGCTTTGCAAAGGCAGGGGGGAGCTGTTCACCTTCCAGGTCATGGCGTAAAAGCTTAGCCCACTCGGTCAGTTTGTGAAACTAGGGCAATGGTGAAGACTGGTCTGAGTGCCGAGCCAGCCACAGTGAACATACTGGGGGCCACAGCCTCTGCCTTTCTGTCAGCTGGATCCTTAAAAGCCAGCGTTTCTTCTACTGGAGTCATGGTTGCCTTATTTAACCGGGGGATCCACCACCGGTGGAACAGTCCACTTCTTAAGGAGGGACTCTTAAAATGGGTACCTCATTGCGAATCGCTTAGGGACCACAAAGGGACGTTTTGGAAGTTCCCACTCTTTTGCGACAAATCTGTCAAAATAGGAAGGAAACAGAAACGCCTTCGCTGCTCTAGGCAGCTTGTGATTGCCAAATGGCACCAGTGCCTCCGCCGCAGCTTCAGCTGCGTCCTCCATTTTTAAAGTCTTACACACAGACTCAATCAGTGCATCCACCAGGGCCTTTTTTTGCACCACTACAGGAGTGGAGGAATCATCCTCACTATCTGAGAACTCAGGGCGCGCGGGACGGGGCCCGTGGCGGCCAGATCAGATTCAGAATCTGAGGAGACAGATAAAGCAGGGGAAGGTGGGGGGGAGGGGGGGTGCTTTTTACTACCCTGCCGCCCAAAGCCACCTCCACCCAGGACCGCCGTCAGTGCATCAATAGATTGTTGGGGCCCCGCAGACTCTGAGAGGGGGGTCAGGTGGGGAAATTGCTCCAAGGACTCCATGAGGAATAAGGGTACCCCACAAAAGTGCAAACACTGCTAAGGGACACCCCACCAGGCATAGAGCACCCCCCTGATCCTGCAGCAGAGAGAGGGTGAGGACCCCACCAGACTCGCCACCCCACTAGGCAGTCACCGGCAGCACCAGGATATAAGCACTCCACGTGTGGCGTCCAGGAAGGAAAGAGGCCCAGAAATCAGCACCAGGGGATAAGGAGGGGCTCCCACAGCCAAAAGTAATGGCCACCATTCATTTCAATGCCAAACAAATGCAAAATGGCCGCTGCGGCTACACAAACATGGCCGCCAGCCTATACAGAAAATAGACTACAACAAATTGGTGGCCCAGTGTGGCTCCATGAGACTCCCTGGGCCCAGGCAAGACACAGAGCAAGATGGGGGGGGGGGGCCGTATCAAGAGCCCCCCCTCCCCCCACAGGCGATCGCCCAGTCGCCGGCGGCGCACCCCGCCCCGTTGCCAGCACAGCACCCTGCCCCAGCCCCAGGAGGTAGCCAAACCACCATACTCCAGTATAGGTGGAGGGGGGGATCGGGGGCTAGATGACCCACAGGACCATCAAAACCAGGGGGGGGGGCCTAACAGGAAGGAGGGGAACCCCGGGGTCCGACCATCCCAGGGAGGGGCCCGCGTCCACCCCAAAACCCTTCATGGGGAGAGGGGGGATAGCTACTCACCATACCAGGAACCAGGCAGGCACCAGACAGAACCCCCTCGCCATCGAAATGGGGGGCTGTCGGCCTGGAGGAACGCTGTGACGCAGGCCGAGACCATGACGTATGCGACCTTTGTGAGGCGCTTAACTCGCAGGCCAGCCCCCGTCAGGTGTGGCTTTGACGTGGCCGACCTAGCACGCTCGCTGGCAAACTGGGGTGACCACTGGATCTAGATTATCCAGCCCGTCGCCCAGTCCAGCAGTTGATTGCAGATCTCACAGGAGGAAAAAATCTTATCTAAAATTAAACAAATTGCCAGGACCAGAGATCCCAGAAAGGAACTAGATCCTTACTCCTGACTAGGCAGAAAAAAAACTGAGTACCGATAGCAGAGAGGGGGAGTATACCTCCTGGGACTGCCCATAAGCATAGTCGATTTATTTTTCTCTCTAGTGCCCTACTCCTGTAGGGGGCAGTATAACCCAATAGTCAAGAAGATCAGGAGCTGTGTCTGTAAATGAACTAAAGAGAAATGACCGTTTTCATTCTGCTGCATACCACAGTCGTGCCTCTAGCACTGTGACTGACAGTTCTGGCTATAGTAGAATGAAAGGATTGTGTTGTTCCTTCTGCCCTCATCCATCCATAAAAAGCTTTGTGGTCTCTTCACAAAATGCAAGGGGTTCTATGAATAGACAATGGAAAGGAATGGTAAACAACAGTTTTGCCTTTTCTATTAATAGAGCGCCTTGCATTCTTTGGAGAAAAAAAAATATAAGGCTTTTTGTCAGTGGAGAGTAAATGGCTCAATCGCGTCACTGTACACTAGTGAGAACAGTCAATTTCAACACCACAAGAAGAGTAATTAAGAAGAAGAAAACTATAATTATTACAGTAAGCAGCACCCATCTGCACCTAGAATGCAAATCATTAGAGGTAACCTATTTCATTTGTGCAGTTTCCCCACCAAATTTTTTTTTTTCTAGAGTTCTGTTTTAAATTAACTCACATGAAGGGTGCAAATGGGACAAAATAGCAGGAATGAGACTTCCATGTGTATACCCAGTAGGTTTTATCACTTATCTTTAGCCAACATGCTAATGTCTTCCTTATTTGTCAGGGCCTTTCTGGATCTGTGCCACACTTGTTATCACTGTCACAGTGGTGGGGAACCTGGCCACCTTTCTCCAGATGCACGGCAAACCAGGTTACAACTACAGCGCCCAATTTCACAAAGGTGAGTAATAGTAATATGTGTGTCCTGGTGGTTTATGATGGTTGTAACTGATATATGTGTATGGCTGGGGAGTCTTGCTGTCTGTGTGGTACCTGGCTGATGTGTTGTTCATTCTGTGACAGTGACGGTTGCTGGGATTGCCATATACAGTTATGCCTGGCTGGTACCTTTAGCTCTGTGGGGATTTCTGCAGTGGAGGAAAGGAGTGAGCCCAACAGTGGGGACCTACAGCTTCATGGAGACTGTGTGTGTCTATGGCTATTCCCTGTCTGCATACATTCCTTCAACTGTGAGTATTAGTAGAAATGAAAATTGCACATATGTTTTTTTTTTTCTTTTCGCTCTCTCTCTCTTGTGCGCTCTCTCTCTCGCGCGCGCTCGCTGGCACTCAGTCTTTTGAGCTCCCTTGCGCTTGCTCACACTTGCTCGCTGGCACTCAGTCTCTCGAGCTTGCTCTCGCGCTCGCCCTCTCTCTCGCACGCTCGCCCTCTCTCTCTCGCTAACTATATACATACATACACACATATATGCTTTTGCTCTCTCGCTCCCTCTCTCTCTCTTGTTTGCGCTCGCTCTCGCTAACTATTTACATACACATACATACATACATATGCTCGCTCTCTCTCCCTCACGCTCGCTCGCTCTCCCTCGCTAACTATATACAGTGGTTCAGTTCTCATGCTCACATTGACCATTGCATGCATTTTTGGCAGTGGACAAGGGTCAGCTTGAGCACTCCAAGTGGTCTGCGGCTACGCAGCCCCATATGCAAAAACCTGTAATGCACTGTGTGCTCTGACATCTTTCTATCGTAAACCAGCATTAACTTTTTCAGCAATTGAGCTACAGTAGCTCTTCTGTTGGATTGGATCACACAGGTCAGCCTATGTTTCCCGTGAGCATCATTGAGCCTTCCCCCCCCCCCCATAACGCTTGTTGCTGGTTTACTGGTTTTTCTACCTTGGAGCACTTTTGGTAGGTCCTGACCACTACAGACCGGGAACATCCTTCAAGAGCTGCAATTTTGAAGTTGCTCTGACCCAGTCTAACCATTACAATTTTGCCCTTGTCAAAGTTAATCAAATCCTTACGATTGTCCATTTTATTTATTTTTTTCTGCCTTCAACACCTCAACTTCGGGGAAAACATATTCACTTGCTGCCTAATATATCTCACCCACATTCGGATGCCATTGTAATGAGATAATCAAAGTTGTTCACTTTTACCCTTCAGTGGTCATAATGTAATGGCTGATCGCTGTAGATTTCTCTTTAAAAACATTATTTTTATCGCACCTTCAACTCTAGAGATGTTCAAGGTAACGCTTCATGCTTTATCCTCTAGTAAAAATAAAATCATAAATCTGATTGGCTGCAATAACCGACCGTTTCTTTTTTTTCTGTTTATAATTTTTAGAACATTGTTAGAGCTAATAAAATGATACTACATCTGTTCTTCTTTTCCTTTTAGCTTCTCTGCGTAGTTCCATATGAAATATTCCGCTGGATCATTCTTCTGCTGGCCATGTGTCTTTCTGCTTTTGTCCTTGTTCTGGCTTTCTGGCCTCACATCCGCAGAGACAACAAGATGGTGGCTATAGGGATAGTAACAAGCATGGTCCTTCTACACGTGCTGCTACCTGTGGGCTGCAAGGTGTGTACACTTCTAGAGAACTAATTATCTGAATACACCGGAGATCTACATGTCTGTGAATTGTCTTACTTGTCATAGGATTTGTAATTGTGTTTCGTCAGATTTACATTGTTTTATCCAATTGAAGACCAGGCTTTTTTCTGCCACTTTTTGTTTACAAGATTAAAGTAGAACTATAGGCAAAACTTATTTCTTCATTTTTGATAGAGTAAGGGAGGGTAATAATCCCTGTCAGATTTTATTTTTTTCACCATCTGTGTCCTATTGCGCACATTTCCCTTCACTTCCTGTCCCATAGCCAAACAGGAAGTGAGAGGAAATCCCTGAAAATAAAGGGAATTCCTTGGGGACCCCCAGGTCACCAGAACTAGTGTCCCCATTGGAAGATTTCCCCCCTATTACTTTTATGGGAACATCCCAAAATTTGAGATTTTCTTTTTACTTTCTATAATAAATGTAGACAGGACAAATAGAGAGGGGAATCTCCCTAACAGGGGCACATACAGCAATAAAAACTGACAGGTTCTAATCCATCTCCACTTTGTCCAAAACTAAAAAAAAAAAAAAAAACAACATTTTGCCTTTAGTTATACTTTAAATCGGTATTTTTTGCTAGAAAATTACTAATAATCCCCAAACTTTATACACTGCTCAAAAAAATGAAAGGAACACTTTGAAAACACCAAATCTCAATGGGGAAAAATATCATGCTGGATATCTATACTGGTATGGACTGGGAAATGTGTTAGGAAGGAAAGAATGCCACATCTTTTAATGGAAATTAAAATTATCAACCTACAGAGGGCTGAATTCCATTAAAATGCTTCCCCAGATCATTACTGACCCACCACCAAACTGGTAATGCTGGAAATTTATACTGGTATGGACTGGGTAATGTGTTAGGAAGGAAAGGATGCCACATCGTTTGATGAAAATGATCAACCTACAGAGGGCTGAATTCAAAGACACCCCAAAAATCAAAGTGAAAAAATTATGCAGCAGGTTAGTCCGTTTTGCTGAAATTTTCATTGCAGCGATTTAGAATGGTACTCAGTAGTTTGTATGGCCCCCACATGCTTGTATGCATGCCTGACAATGTCGGGGCATGCTCCTAATAAGACGACGGATGGTGTCCTGGGTTATTTCCTCCCAGATCTGGACCAGGGCATCACTGAGCTCCTGAACAGACTGAGGTGCAACCTGGCGGCTTCGGCTGGACCGAAACATAATGTCCCAGAGGAGTTCTATTCGATTTAGGTCAGGCGAATGTTGGGGCCATTCAATGGTATCAATTCCTTCATTCTCCAGAAGCTGACTGCATACTCTCGCCACATGAGACCGGGCATTGTCGTGCACCAGGAGGAACCCTGGACCCACTGCACCAGCGTAGGGTCTGACAATGGGTCCAAGGATTTCATCCCGATACCTAATGGCAGTCAGGGTGCCATTGTCTAGAGTAGACTGTAAAGGTCTGTGCGTCTCTCCATGGATATGCCTCTTCACACCATCACTGACCCACCACCAAACCGGTCATGCTGAGCGATGTTACAGTCAGCATAATGTTCTCCACAGCTTCTCCAGACCCTTTCATGTCTGTCACATGTGCTCAGGGTGAACCTGCTCTCATCTGTGAAAAGCACAGGGCGCCAGTGGTGCACCTGCCAATTCTGGTGTTTAATGGCAAATGCCAATTGAGCTCCACGGAATAACTGCCTGTCCCCTGGAATCTCCTCCATGCTCATGAGACTGTGCTGGGAGACACAGCAAACCTTCTGGCAGTGTCACGTATTGATGTGCCATCCTGGAGGAGTTGGACTGCCTGTGCAACCTCTATAGGGTCTAGGGTCCAGGTATCGCCTCATGTTACCAGAAGTGACACTGACCCTAGCCAAATGCAAAGTAGGGAAAAAAAGCTGCCTTCATCTGTAAATCATTTCTATTTTGTGAGGTTGTCTCATTGTTGCCCATCTAGTGCATCTGTTTTTAATTTCATTACCCCAAAGCAGCTGAAACTGATTACCAACCCCCTCTGCTACTTAACTGACCAGATCAGTAACCCGGGAGTTTAATTGACTTGAAGCTATACTCTGTTTAAAAAGTGTTCCTTTAATTTTTTATTTTTTTTAGTATGTGTATGTATATATGTGTGTGTATATGTATATGAAAGCTGATGTTATGTCAAGTATATTGGATACCTAACAACATGTTATACTTTAAAATTGCGCACGCTCATTGAATGGCGACCGACAAAATTCCCTCAAAATTTCCATAGTTGACGTGTTAAAATTACCTGTTTATAGTTACAGAGGAGGTCCACTGCTAGAAATCTCTCCTTTACCTTTAAAAGCAAAAGATGAAAAAAAAAATGTCTACTTCAACCCTGGCCCGGAAGTGACGTCATTACATCACTCCGGTCCTCCAAGGCCAAAGAGGCGATCAAAGATGATCTAGTCTTTTATTGCATCATATGATGTCCTCCCATGATCGCGCCCTCTGTGATAACTGTGTCCTTAGGGATACAGCGGAATACAGATCGGGGTAAAGGGCCAATCACAGCAGCCCTTTACCACGTGATTACCTGTGATCAATCGCAGCTTATTATGATGTACACAGAAGGTGGTTATTGGCATTCCTTTTCTCATGCTGACAGCCTGAGGGAGGAGAGGAGAGCTGGTAACCTGACTTATGTAAAGGGCATATCTCCACTGATAATCAGGGCAGCCAACCAGTGCCTCCTCATCAGTGTCAGCTATCAGTGCCCATCAGTGCAGCCTCATCAGCACACATCAGTGAAGTAGAAAAATTACCTGTTTGCAAAACTATGAAAAACTTTTTTTTTTTTCTGTCTTTTTGTTTATTTAGCAAAAAAATAAACCCAGTGGTGATTAAATACCACCAAAAGAAAGCTCTATGGGCATGGAAAAAAATGTCATAGGCGTACAGTGCTGCATGACCGTGCAATTGTCATACAATATGTGACAGCAGTGAAAGCTAACAAATGGCTTGGGCAGGAAGGAGGTAAAGTTGCCCTGTAGGCAAGTGGTTAAGGTGGTCCATAAGAAATATTTACTGCACTTCCTGGGTGTTCTGTATTACCTGTATGTAGCCTCAGGTACATACAGTATACAGCTCTGTTTTCGGGCAGTCGGATGGGCACTTCAGCCACTCATGGGAAGTGCTGTATTCTTTGAATAAACACAAAGCTTCCTCTGAATAGCTGAGGTGGAGAGGCAGGCTGATGACATCATGATCTCTACTTCAGCCAATCAGAGGAAGCTTTGTATTCATTCAAAGAATACAGCACTTCCCATGAGTGGCTGAAGTCCCCATCCAACTGCCCGAACACAGAGCTGTATACTGTTGGAGTTGGGCTTTAACCTTGTGTTGATACCGGCTCCCAGCAGGTGGTTGCCTCAGCACACACCTATTCCAAAGGAACGTGTGCGATGGGACTATTTCACAGGACGTAATGCTGCACTAGTTCTTGTCAGGCCTTTTCTGTGGCAGTGGACAGTAACTTGGCTCTGCATACTGTACAGAAGACAGTCTTCTTGTTTTTTTTTTTTTCTTGTAATGAACAAGTTTATATCTCTTGGTCGTAGAAATCTACTTCCATGCTTAGGTCAGGATTGCCGCTGTTTGTAGTTACAGGCAAGAATGTACAGCAGTCTTTTGTATAACGGGTGTCTTCTGTCTTTCCAGCAATACTTCTTCACAAGAGTGGAAGAACACAGTCCAGAAGCACTTGTTGGAACGTCCACCACACCGAAAGCTCCCACTACTTCACAGAAGATGTGATTGCCTCCCAGATTTATAATGACTATTAAATGGACAAATGTGTACACTGCAGCAGCCTACTCTGGGTGACCGATACTGGCTGCTGTACCACCTATGCTTAGACTGTGTATAGAACATTGGGGTTGGGGTGACTACCCACAGAAGAGGATGGTGATCTGTTGCACTCGGCTCAACAAATTTATTTCTCTATTTTTACTGGTTATGGTTCTTTACTGATGAAGATAATTTAAGGCTTGGTTAATAAAGACCATTTGTTTTCTTCTAATAAATTTATACTTGGCATAACCCTTCCAACACAAGGTGGCACCACTGTACTGCACCATCTATGTGCCTGCTACCGCTCAACTCCACTTTTAAAACTATCAGTTCCCTGCCAGTTCTGCTCATCCAGACACTTCAGTACCTTAAGCTGAAATTAAAAATTGTGAACAGGCAAGTTCTTTATTGCAAAAGAGACATCAACATCCCTTCTGCAATAAAATACACGTACCTGCCTGGTCACAGTACAGTGTACAGCCGTGGCCAAAAGGTTTGAGAATGTGGAAATTAATATTTGTGTCAAAGTCTGCTGCTTCGGTTTTTATGATGGCAATTTGCATATACTCCAGAATGATATGAAGAGTGATCAGGTGAATTGCAAAGTTCCTCTTTGCCATGAAAATTAACTTAATTCTATGAAAAAAACATTTTCACTGCATTTGTAAAAAAAAAAAAAAAAAAAAAAAAAGGCTTCAGGGTGCCCAAGAAAGTCCAGCAAGCACCAGGACCATATCCTACAGTTGATTCAGATGTAAGATCAGGACACCACCAGTGCAGAGCTTGCTCAGGAATGGCAGCAGGTAGGTGTGAGTCCATCTGCACACACACTGAGGAGAAGACTTTTGGAGGATGGCCTGGTGTCAAGAAGGGCAGCAAAGAAGCCACTTCTCTCCAGGGAAAACATCAGGGACAGACTGATATTCTGCAAAAGGTACAGGGATTGGACTGCTGAGGTCTGGGGTAAAGTCATTTTCTCTGATGAATCCCATTTCCGACTGGGGCATCTGGGGAAAAAAAAAAAGCCTTGGCCGAAGAGAGGGACCATCAGTTCTGTGTCATGCCAACAGTAAAGCATCCTGAGACCATTCATGTGTGGGGTTGCTTCTCAGCCAGGGGAGAGGGCTCACTTACAATTCTGCCTAACAACACAGCCATGAATACAGAATGGTACAAAAACATCCTCCAAGATCAACTTCTCTGAACCATCCAAGAACAGTGTGGTGAGGAACAATGCCTTTTCCAGCATGATGCCATAAGGCAAAAGCGATAACTAAGTTGCTTGGAGAAGAAAAGATAAAAATATTGGGTCTATTGCCAGGAAACTCCCCAGACCTTAATCCCATTGAGAACTTCAAGAGGTGGGTGAACAAAAAAAAAAAAAAACCCACAAATTCTGACAATCTCCAATCATTAATTATGCAAGAATGGGCTGCCATCAGTCAGGATGTGGCCCAAAAGTTGATTGACAGCATGCCAGGACGAATTGCAGAGGTCTTGAAAAATAATGTAATTTCAATGCTTTTGGCCACAGCTGTATACGGAGATATTTACATTCCAGCACTGTGCCTGTGTGCCAGGCTGACTGCACACCTGCACTGAACTGACATTATCCCCCTCTACAGGCACTCAAGATGGCTAAAGACTAGATAAAGTTTACATTCAGGAACATGGAACATGATTCAGCTCCTGCAGCTCCTCCCTTGATTCCTCCCCCCTCCCAGCAAAAGTCAAGGATCTTCTCCCCGCACCTGATGTTACAATTTGAAAAAAAGCACAACTGGGCGGGGAACATGGACAGTCAGCAGGAGCCATACATTGCACCTGCAAACTGCTGATCTCGGGTGCGATACTTTACAGGCTACTAAATACAGATACTAAAAACAGTAAATACACTTTTTTTTTTTACATGCAGAAAAAAACACGTGCATTTTTTTTTTTGTTAAGGTGAACTTATTCTTTAGGTCAATGACTCAGAACAAGTATGCAGCAGTCTTCTCTATATGCCACTATTGGGAGCAGGGAGTTGCACACAGCAGGGTTACTCTTTACTTATTAGGGGAGATATACTAAAACTGGATCGCATAAACTGATACAGCTGTGCATAGTAACCAATCAGCTTCCAGGTTTTATTGTCAACGCTTAAGGCCCCTTTCACACGAGCGGACCGTTCAGATCCGCCTGTCCGTTTTTCAGGTGGATCTGAATGGATGCCCAATGCATCTCTATGGGGCATCGGATGTCAGCGGAGACATGTCCACTGACATCCGATCCGTCAAATCAGGACGGATGGAAACCCTATTTTCCATCCATCTGGCGGATCAGATCGGATGAGAACAGACAGACGGTCCTTTCTCATCTGATTCCCCCATAGAGAAGAATGGGGACCTGACAGCTCTGTCTCCACACACAGCACGGAGACAGAGCTGCCATCCACCTACTCAGCGGGGAATCGGCGGATCGATCCCCCCGCCCGCTGATAAAAACAGATTCCGCAGACGGACTACCATGTGTGAAAGGGGCCTAAAGGATAAGTTCACCTTTATGAACAGGTTACACCCATTTTTAGGGTGGAACATGTTCCCTATGCTGCAGCCGCTGGCCAATCTCTGCGCTCCCTGTGACAGCAGTATGGGGAAATGTTACCCTTACTAGCTGTCACTTTTAGACTCTGCATGGGCATGCAGCCACATCATTCATTCACACAGCTCTCTGTGAATGAACTACAAGCCTGACACCCTATGCGGTTATTGGCTTGTAGTTCTCGATGAACTACCAAGGCGCTGTGTTAGTTCATTGATTCTTTCTGTCAGATTGTATGGGAACACAGATACTCGAAAAAATATGGAGGAGATCTGCCAATTGCTGGTGCAATGCTTTACAGGCCCCACAAAAATAAATAAATAATTGTACATTATTTTTTTTACCAGCAAAAAATAAAAAATAAAATGTGCATATACCGGTATTTATTTTTTCTAAAAAGTTAACTTATTCTTTAATTGAACATGCTGAAGTTAAAAGCTGATTGGCTATTATGTGCAGCTGCACCAGTTTCAGTAAATCCCCCTCATAAGGCCCGTACACACATGCAGATTGTCGGCCGAAAATATTCGGCCGACGACCGATCGGCCGATTTTCGGCTTGTTAGTATGATGCTTCCGACAGCCGACAGCGCACTTTCGGCCGAACAGAATCTGTCGTGCAAGCATTAAAATTTTTGTATGCCGACACCAGAATGGCCGATTGTTCGCCAGTCAGTACAGAATTCGGCTGACAGACAGCAGATTTGCAAGACTGGGCATGCTCAGAAAAGAAAAAACACAGGGAAAGTTAACCATCACATGACATCATTCCTGCAGTCGGCTGTTGTTGGCCGACAAAATTCGTGTGCAGTCTTTTGCAATTTTCAACAGACAAGACAGCCCTCGGACAAAAGCCGGCCGATCGTTCGGCCGACGATCGGTACGTGTGTACGTCGGTACGTGTGTACAGGGCTATAGACAACTTGTGGGAAAGGTACATTTTTTTTTTATTTAACCACTTAAGCCCCGGAAGATTTTACCCCCTTCCTGACCAGGGGTTTTTTTGCGATTTTTTACTGCGTGACTTTAACGGACAATTGCGCGGTCGTGCGACGCTGTACCTAAACGAATTTGACGTCCTTTTTTTCCCACAAACAGAGCTTTCTTTTGGTGGTATTTGATCACCTGTGCGATTTTTTGATCATGCGCTATAAACAAAAAAAACGTAAATTTTGCAAAAATAACAATATTTTTCACATTTTTTTATATGAAATTCCCCCCAAAAAAATGTAAAAATCTAAATTTTTTAACATTTTTGGCCAATTTGTTTTATGCTACATATGTTTGGTAAAAAAAAAAAAAAAAAAATCGCAAAAAGCGTATTTTGATTGGTTTGCACAAAAGTTATCGCGTTTACTAACAAAGGGAAAGATTTTTGTCATTTTTGGTGTTTTTTTTTTTTTTAACGAGTAATGGTGGTGATCTGCAATTTTTTTTTGCGGGACTGCAACATTGCGGCGGACAGATCGGACCCTTGACTGACATTTTTGACACTTTTGGGGTTAGCAGTGACATTACTGCAGTAATCAGTGCTATACATATGCACTGTTACTGTAAAAATGACACTGGCAGGGAAGGGGTTAACTGTATTGGAGAGGGAGGGGTTAAGTGTGTCCTAGGGGCGTGCTTCTAACTGTGATGGGACATGGTTACTAGTGTAAAAACTAGGGATGCACCGAATATTCGGCGGCCGAACATTATTCGGCCGAAAATAGAGAAAATAGCACTTTCGGTGTTCGGCCGAATAAGTCAAAAGGCCGAATAATTTTGTGCCGAACAATGTCAGCTTCCGCCCAGACCGCTCCCCTTCCTCATTGCGGCTCCCGGCTCCCTTCTCACATGCCGCCGGTGTCCTGTCCGGCCGCGAGTAGGGAGTGTGACGTCACGCGCGCGTCCCGCCCCCTGCTCCTGACTGCGGCTCCTTCACACTAGGTCCAGCGAGCGTGACACTATGTGCACGCCCCGCCCCCCTGTTCGCGGCTTTTGGCTCCGACCTGGCTGCAGTTCAGGTATGTGGAGCTGAGCACATTTGGGGGAGAATACGATAGCTGCACAAGCATTAGTGTGCAGACTGCCATATGTTGTTGCCACTTGCCATGCTCATTACATTAGAGTGCCCTATAAAGTGCCCCTTAAAAAAAAAAAAGAAAAAAAATGTGCCCAACAGAGTGCTCCCTTGACATAAAATGTGGCCATCAGTGTGCCCCTTATTTTATGCTAAGGGACATGCTGATGAGCATATTTTATGTTAAGGGGCACTCTGATGAGCATATTTTATGTTAAGGGGCACTCTGATGGGCATATTTTATGTTAAGGGGCACGCTAATGGGCATATTTTATGTTAAGAGCAACGCTGATTTAAATGTTTTGTTTTGCCCATCAGAGTGCCCCCTAACATAAAATGTGCCCATCAGCGTGCCCCCTAACATAAAATGTGCCCATCAGCGTGCCCCCTAACATAAAATGTGCCCATCAGAGTGCCCCCTAACATAAAATGTGCCCATCAGCGTGCCCCTTATTTTATGCTAAGGGACATGCTGATGAGCATATTTTATGTTAAGGGGCACTCTGATGAGCATATTTTATGTTAAGGGGCACTCTGATGGGCATATTTTATGTTAAGGGGCACGCTAATGGGCATATTTAATGTTAAAAAATGCGAAACACCGCATTCGGTATTCGGCCTTCGGCCAAGCATTTCATTATTATTCGGCTTCGGCTTCGGCCAAGAATTTCATTTCGGTGCATCCCTAGTAAAAACAGAGATCAACGGTCCTACATAGTAGAACCGTCTGATCTCCATTTTTACACAGGGGAGAATGACAGGCGGCTTGTTTACATTAGCCGCCTGCCTTTCTCCCTTCCCGGTGAACGATCGCGAGTGACCGGCGGACATCGGGTCCGCCGGTCACACGCACTGACTTCTTAGGGAACGAGCCGGGGCGGGCACACGCCTCAGCGGGCGCATGCTCGCCCGCTATTGGCTCACAAGCCGGTGACAGGCTAGTGACGTATATATACGTCACTTTGCCTGGCCCGGGGCTGACCGCCGCAGTATATGTACTTGCGGCGGTCGGCAAGTGGTTAAAGAAGCTATGCTCTTTATGGGAAGGGGCCATCCCAAAGGAAGTTCTTCTGAACCATTGACCTGGAACAACGGTGCTGATCAGAATTTCTGACTTAATTTAAAACCTCTTCCATACAGGGCTGAGTCTGGAATTCCTCTGCTACATGTAAAAATGACTCAGAACCCCCATTTTATTTATATATATTAGCAGAGACCCTAGGGAAGAAAATGGCAGGCGTTGCAATTTTGTATGCCATACGTAATTTTTTTTGGAGGAAAACTTTATTGAAAAAAACAAAACACTAAAGTTAGTCTAACTTTTTTTTTTTTATAATGTTAAAGATAATGTTATGCTGAGTAACGAGATATCTAACATGTCACACTTTTAAATTGCACAGAGTCATGGAATGGTACCAAACTTCAGCACTTAAAAAACTCCATAGGCTACGCTTTAAAAATTCTGGCAGGTAACCAGTTTAGAGTTACAGAGGAGGAGTTGCACTAGAATTATTGCTCTCGCTCCAATGTTTGCAGCGATACCTCACATGTGTAGTTTGAACGTTGTTTACATATGTGGGCACAACCTACCTATGCGTTCGGTTCTGCGCCCAAGGGAGCTTTACGTTTCTTTTTTTTTATTATTAATTTATTTTTTACACCCTACATTTTTTTTTTTGATCACTTTTATTCCCTTTACAAGAAATTTAAACATCCTTTGTAATAGGAATAGGGCGTGACAGGTCCTCTTTACAGAGAGATCTGGGCTCTCTAAAGGCCCGTACACACGTACCGATCGTCGGCTGAAAAGCTTCGGCAGACGACCGATCTGCCGATTGTAGGCTTGTTAGTATGATAAACAGGCAAAAAATTTGGGGGAGCATACCCATGTATTTCTAAAGCTGCTGCAGCTATGAACCAAAAGACATATATATTAAAAAAGAATAGCGCGCAAATGCAAAAGAAATTACTACCAAATCTGAAGACAATCCATAAATAAAAATGGGGATTTGGTCCCACCATATGGCCATATCGTGCTCAAGCCCACTACTGCGTCAAAGTACCCCATTATCAGTGGGTCCTACACTATCCATGAAAAAGAGATGAATCCAGCCTTTCTAACCCTTGGAGATAATACTCCTTGCTGGGAAAGATGTGCAAATGCACTACAGGGGACTCCTCCTATATCCACTTGATGGTGGACACTGATTGAGTACAGGTGTATGTGGGGGGGTGGGGAGGGTTGCTCAACCTCGATAGTCTGGTCAGACCGAATACATAATAAACAGGCAAAAAATTTGGGGGAGCATACCCATGTATTTCTAAAGCTGCTGCAGCTATGACCTAAAAGACATATATATATTAAAAAAGAGACCAGACTATCGAGGTTGAGCAACCCTCCCCACCCCCCCCCACATACACCTGTACTCAATCAGCCTAGAGGAGCTTAAGGCCCCAGCTGTCTCCTCTAGGCTGGAAAGCCTGAGCTTAAAAAACAAAAACCAATCTGTTTCCCAGCAAAAAAAAAAAAATGGCAGTGTTTACATCTGCCAGCGCCGGAAGTAACGTCATGATGTCGCTTCTGTGAATGGCTGTTATTGCAGACCTCTACTAGATTCCTGGCTCCCTCTGGCTTCCATACTTGTCTGAGATGTTGCCCTGAAACAAACATGCATATTACAAAGCTAGAGCTTCACATATTTGTTCCAGGTGAATCAGTCAGCCAGGCAACAGCTATTTTTAGTTACTTTATTTTTTTTTAAAAGAAAGGCCAACAATGGCAGCCTCCATGTGATCCCACTACAGATGCCCTTGAATCTGCCTTCGCAGTAAGCCACAGCAAATTTCTAAGGAAAAACATATTTTTTCCTCATTTTTGGATAGAGAAATAGAGTTATAATGCCTGTCAGTTTTTGTTTGGCCATGTGTCCCATTAGGGAGATTTCCCTTCACTTCCAGTTCCACAGCCAAAAACAGGAAATTAAAGAAAATACCTTCAAAGTGAAGGAATGTCACCAGAACCAGTGTCCCTATTGGAATATTTCCCCTCTCTAAGGGCTCTTTCACACGGTCCGCCTCCGTAGGCGGATCCGTGTTGCTCAGCGGGGATCGATCCGCGATCCCCGCTGAGCCGGCGGATGACAGCTCCGTCTCCACTTGCAGAGCGGAGAGGGAGGTGTCTCAGCACCCGCTGCCTTCTATGGGGGATCGGATGAGAGCGGACCGCTTGTCCGCTCTCATCAGATCCGATCCGCTCCGATTACTGAACGGATGGAAAAATAGGGTTTCCATCCGTCCAGATTTCAGCACAGGATCGGATGCGGATGGCAGCGGGTGTCAGCGGAGGTGTCTCCGCTGACACCCGCTGCCCCATAGAGCTGTATGGAGGATCCGATCAGATCCGCCTAAAAAACTGACAGGTGGATCTGATCGGACCGCCCGTGTGAAAGAGCCCTTACCGTTTTGATGACAACCCAAACTTTCTTTTACATTCACTTTCAAATGATAATGGAAACAGGACAAATAGAGAGGGTAAGGGCTGGCCCAAGACATTGTGCTGCCTTGGTCCAAGGATGAAATTCTGATTACGCTCATCAGTTTGCACTGATGTGTTTACAGGGGCCTCAAGTGTTGGCCCTTCCTCTTCCTTCGCAGTGTGGCAGGCTGTTTGTCGCTCTCCAGCTATGGGGTGGTGAGTCTCTGTAGGTATGCAATCCTTCCTCTGCTATACAGCGCCACGGGGTCGCCGATTCTTGTGATGCTCCAGCGGTGCGGCTCCAATTAACCATGGAGCGTGTATCACCACCTGACCCACTTCTGGAAGCTGCAGGACCCTCTGGGTCTCAGTCTGTCCTGGCGGCCATGACGGCAGCCCTGCAGTCACTTTTATCCAAGGTAGATATGGCCCTGCAAAGGAGGCCTAGCATAAAGGGCCCCCCACCTTCACCATTATCCTCTACCTCCTCAGAGTCTGAGGCTTTGGCTGCTGCGGACGAGAATCAGCCTACTGGGTCTGGGTCTACGCACGCTGAGTGCTCTAATAGTGAGGACGAATCCTCCTCCGCAGCCGCACATGAAAAGGCGCTGGTGGAGGCCTTAATTGTGTCAGTGCGGGAAACCGTTGGAGGACTCAGCTAACGCTGAGTTGGCAACACCGGTGCAGTTTGGCACCCGCAGATCTTCCAAGGTGACAAAGTTTCCCCTTTCTGCCTATTTTGACGAGATTGTCACTAGTCGGTGGGGTTCCCCCCAAAATGCATGGTTGGAATACCTAAGCGTTTCGCTAGGAGACATCCTTTTGAGGAGTCTCCCCTGAAGAAACTTACGGTTCCACCGTCGGTGGAGTCTCAGGTTTCCAGATTAAATAAGGCCACACTCTTGCAGGTGGAGGATTCTCCATCCTTTAAGGATCCTGTGGACAAGAGAGCTGAGTCCAGTACTTTTTCACCTTGGCAGGTTCAATGTTGCGGCCGGTGTCTGCGATCACCTTGGTATCCCAGACCTTAACAGAATGGGCAAACATTTTACCGTAGGATCTGGAATGGGGTCAACACCCTCCTTAGCTGGCAGATCAGTTGATCCAGGGGCTTACAATACATTTGTGATACATCTTTGCATGTGGCCCCCTTGGCCGGCAGGGTATCTGTGACGGTGGTAATTCTTCGCCGCATGATTTCATTGAAGTACTGATCGGCCGACCAGGCTTCTAAAAAGGGACTGACTGATCTACCTTTTGTAGGTGACCGTTTGTTCTGTGCCTCTATGGAAGAGATCATCAAGGGCCTTACAGGAAGTAATAGTACATTACTTCCGCAGGTTGCTAGGGGTAAGGAACCTCGTCGTAAATGTGGTCCTTTTTTTTTTTTTCGGCTCACAGGCGGCTCTTTCATCCGTCTGGATTGCAGCAAAGGGGTTTGAGATCCACCCGTAACTTTGCAGGAGGCTCCAAGAGACCCTGCAATGGTAAGTCAAAGGTGGGAACCACTGGTTCTGCAGACAAGCCTTCCCCACCCTGAAGGGGTGCTCCCACCCAGAACTGGGGTGGGGGGGGGGGGGGGACATCTTCGCCTTATTTCTGGAACCATCGACCTTGCTCATTTAGGACAAATAGGTCCACCAGTTGATTCGGTCCAGTTACAAGATCGTTTCAGGCCTTGCCTCCGGCAAGATTCTTTCCTTCCAACTTGCGCCTGTCTCACAATCAGCTACATGGCCTATACAGGGCAGTGCAGGACCTGTTAGCACAAGGAGTGATTGTACCGGTTCCAGAGTCTGAAAGTTTTCAAGGTATTTATTCAAAATTGGTTTACAGTTCCCAGTTAGGAAGGCAAGGTTTGTCCAATCTTGGACCTCAAGGCTCTGAACCGCTTTGTGTGAGTTCAGAAATTTCAGATGGAGTCCATTCGTACAGTAGTAGCTTTCCTCCATCAAGGGGATCTTCGAGCTTCTATCAATCTCAAGAAGGCTTACCTTCATATTCCAATATATGTCAGGCATCAGCTTTTTCTTTGTTTTGCCGTGGGTGAGGACCACTATCACTTTGTGGCATTAACCTTTGGTCTCGCCACAGCTCCTCGGGTGTACACAAAAGGTTTAAGGCCGCAGTGCTGGCCTTGCTACAGCAGAAGGGGATCGCTGTACTGGGTTACCTGGACAATCTGCTTCTGCGTGCAGTCTTCTTCGGCTCTAGAAGCCAACTTGGACATCACTGTGCAAACTGTTCAGGAGTTCTGATGGACACTGAATTTTCAGAAATCGGCTTTGACTCCACCAAGCTGGACTACTTGGGTATGACGCTGGACTTAGCGTCGGCCTGGGTGTTTATTCCACAGGCGAAACTTCTGAAGCTGCAGGATGCGATTCGGCTCCTGTTGTCCAACCATCAGTACTCGCTTTAGGATTTGCATGCAAGTGCTGGGCCTGATGGTTTCCACCTTCCAGGCGGTTCCGTTTGCTTAGTTCCATACCAGACCTCTGCAAAAAGATTCTGGCCAAATGGAACAAGGATCCGCTGTCACTGGACGATCTGATACTGTTGAGGGTAAGAGGGGGTCATCACTATGGTGGCTCCGCTCCCCGGTGCTTCGCCTGGGAAAATCCTTTCTTCTCCTGTATTAAACCATGGTCACCACAGATGCCAGTCTGTCCGGGTGGGGAGGTGTCTTGAGTGTGTACTCGGCCCAAGGTGTTTGGACTCGAGAGGAGTCCAGTCTGCTGATCAACATCCTGGAGATTTGGGTGATCAGAATTTGTCTCAATAGACGGATCTTCTGCAGGGACGCCCTGTGAGGATACAATTGGACAAAGCCACGGCTGTGGCATGTCAATGATCAAGGGGGCACAAGGAGTAGTAGTAGCCGGTATCTTGAGGTAGGTAGAACTACATGTTCCGGCCCTCTCTGCTGTGCACATTCCAGGGGTAGAGAATTGGCAAGCCGACTATCTCGGTCGGCAGATGTTGGATTCTGGAGAATAGTCTCTTCAACCGGAGGTGTTTAATCAGCTGTACTTTTGGTGGGGGACCCCTGATGTGGACCTGTTGCCCTACCGTCTCAACAGGAAGGTGCAGAGGTTCGTCAGTATAGTCTGATTTACACCTTTCCTCCAATCCAACTTCTGTCGAGACTGCTACGCAGAATTGAGGTAGAAGGGATTCCAGTCATTCTGGTGGCACCAGATTGGCCTCGCCGGTCTTGCTACGCAGGCCTGGTAAGGCTGGTAGCAGATGCGCTTTGGAAACTTCCTCTCAGGGAAGAGCTTCTGTCTTAGGGACCAATCTTCCATCCTGCTTTACAGCCGCTGGCTTGAACGACCTGGCTCTTAAAAGCCAGGTGCTGAGGGATAGAGGGTTGTCGGAATTGGTGATTCCTACTTTGTTAAAAGCTAGGAAATCTACTTCCAGGAAAGTTTATCATAGAGTCTGAAAGGCGTACATTACTTGGCGAGTACCAGGGGGGTTTCTCCCCGTTCCTTTTCTGTCTCACCTGTTGGAGTTTCTACAACTAGGTCTCCGCCTTATTTTTTCAAAGGCCATTGGCTGCAAAGTCTTTGGTTCACACTTTTGAGTAGGGGGTTCACCATCTGGCTCCTCCGGTGCATTCCTTGCTACCTCCATGGGATCTCAATTTGGTACTGTCGGTACTTCAAAAGTCTCCTTTTGAAAACATTTGTGAACTTCCTCTGCTCACTTTGGTGCAGAAGGTGGCCTTTTTAGTCATTATTACTTCTGCACATAGGGTGTCGGAGTTGGCTGCCTTTTCCTGTCAGTCCCCTTACCTGGTGATTCATAGGGACAAAGTAGTGTTGCGACCATGTCAGGCATTCCTTCCTAAAGTTGTCCCAGGGTTTCATTTGAATGAAGATATTGTGTTACCGTCCTTATGTCCTAAGCCAAAACATCCTAAAGAAATTGCTTTACATTCCTTGGATGTGGTAAGAGCAATTTGGGTGTACCTGGTGGTGACTGAGAAGATTCGGAAATCCGATTCTTTGTTCTTACGGATGGACCTCGCATGGGGGAGGCCGCATTTGCTGCGACCATTTCCAGGTGGATCAAGCAGGTGCAGGCCTATCCTATTAGGGTCAGGTTCCTTCTTTCCCTGTTAGGGCGCATTCTACAAGAGCGCTTAGTGCCTTCTATCATCAGACGTCAGTGGTTCAGGTGTGCAAGGCGGCTACGTGGTCATCTGTACACACATTCACAAAGTTTTATAAGGTGGATATACTTGCATCTTCGGATACGTTAGGCCACAATGTTTTGCAGGTGGCGGTTGTAGAAGCTCCCGCCTCTTGAGGATGTAAGCTCCAGTTGTTCCTGGTTGAGCTTCTGTTTTTACCTGGTTGGCTGTTAGCCTTGTTGGGAATTATATGTATTGCTGTGTTTTTCCCACCCCCCATATTGACACTGCTTTGGGACATCCCAATGGTTTAGAAGACATGGAGCTGTATCCGTCAGAAAACGAAAGAGAAAAACTGGATTTTTGACCTACCGTAAAATCATTTTCTCTGAGGTTCACTGACAGACACAGCACCCGCCCCTCTGTTGGGTTGAGTTATGTATTCTTCTGACACTGATTGTTACAAACTAAAGTCCTACAGCAGGAAGTGATTGTATACCCTCTGGGGCTGCCTCAGGGGCGTACCCAAAATTGTTTCCGCCTAGTCCTACTCCTGAAGAGAGAGCAGCATAAGCCCAATGGTCTAGAAGAGAAGACATGGAGCTGTGTCCATCAGGGAACCTCAGAGGAAAGGATTTTACAGTAAAAACAAAAATCAATTTTTTTGCAGTTTATTCATTATCTGCCATGTAACATCTCATAACCACAGGATTGGCACAGTGTCAGGCAGCACTGTAGTATTTTCATATTTTCCTATGATGTTTGACCATTCTTCCAAAGGCGCATTCGTGAGGTCAGACTGATGTTGGATGAGAAGGCCTTGCTCTCTGAGGTAATTCATTCCAAAGGTGTTCTATCGGATTGATGTCAGGACTCTGTGCAGGCCAGTCAAGTTCCTCCACCCCAAACTCGCTCATCCAGGTCTTTATGGACCTTGCTTTGCACTGGTTCAAATCATATGGTGGAGGGGGATAATGGTGTGGGGTTGGGCTTGGCCTCTTAGTTCCAGTGAAGGGAACTCTTAAGGCGTCAGCATACCAAGACGTTTTGGACAATTTCATGCTCCCAACTTATATACATACACTATTCTACTAAAAGTATTGGGACACGTGCCTTTACATGCACATGAACTTTAATGGCATCCCAGTCTTAGTCCGTAGGGTTCAATATTGAGTTGGCCCACCCTTTGCAGCTATAACAACTTCAACTTTTCTGGGAAGGCTGTCCACAAGGTTTAGGAGTGTCTATGTGGATGTTTGACCATTCTTCCAGAAGCGCATTAGTGAGGTCAGGCACTGATGGTGGACAAGAAGGCCTGGCTTGCAGTCTGCACTCTAATCCATCCCAAAGGGGTTCTGTCAGGTTGAGGTCAGGACTCTGTGCAGGCCAATCAAGTTCTTTCACCCCAAACTCACCCATCCATGTATGTATTTATGGACCTTGCTTTGTACATTGGTTCAAATCATTTGGTGGAGGTGGGATTATGGTGTGGGGTTGTTTTTCAGGGGTTGGGCTTGGCCCCTTAGTTCCAGTGAAAGGAATTCTAAAGCGTCAGCATACAAAGACATTTCGGACAATTTCAGAGTCCCAACTTTGTGGGAACAGTTTAGGGATGGCTTCTTCCTGTTCCAACATACCTGTGCACAAAGCAAGGTCTATAAAGACATGGATGAGTGAGTTTGGGGTGGAGAAACTTGACTGGCCTGCAGATTCCTGACCTCAATGCAATAGAACACCTTTGAAATGAATTACAGCAGAGACTGAGAGCAAGGCCTTCTCATCCAACATCAAGCTGACCTCACAAATGCGCCCCTGGAAGAATGGTCAAACATTCCCATAGACACACTCCTAAACCTTGTGGACGGCCTTCCCAGAAGAGTTGAAGCTGCAAAGGGTGGGCCAATCTAAAGTGATTGTGAAGTCTTGGTTTTTTTTTTTCCTATAAAAAAAACAAATATGTTCTACTTATGCTGGCCATACACTATACAAAAATTGTTCCTGCGCATTTTCAAAAAATGAACACTTGGCCACGAGAGCAGAGGATGGTGCCATCAGGTAATGACTGATAAATCATTCAATGGACATCAATTTTTTGTTTGTTTTTTCACATATGCCTAGTGCAAACAGTTTGGATGAGAAACACATTAACCTTTCAATTTATCGTTCAGCAGAAAATTTCCAAACTTGTCCTTCGTGTTTTTTTTTTTGGCTCAAAACTGTCACAACCAATTACTGATTTGTGCCTATTAACTGGCCAAAAAACAAACCAACTGTTGAAATGACCAAATTTCAGACGATTTTTCATATAGTGTATGGGCACCAGTACCTACTCTGTTGCAGTTGATTTGCACAGAGCAGCCAAGATCCTCGTCTTGGGTCCCTCTTTTGTGATCCTGGCTCCTCCCTGCTGTTGAGTGCCCCCACAGCAAGCAGCTTGCTATGGGGGGCACCCGAGCAGAGCCACAGCTCCCTGTCTCCATTCAGACATGGAGCCCTGTCCCCTTTCTCTCCTGATTGGCTAGCTGACTTTAAAAGTAGCGGCAGCCAATGGCACCACTGCTGTCTCAGCCAGTGAGAAGGGAGAATCTTGGATCACTGAGACACTTGTGGACATGTGTTAGGGTGGCTGCTGCACACAGAAAGCTTAACTTAATGCATACAATGCATTAAGATAAAAAAAAAAAAAAAAAAAACATCTGACTTTAATACCCCACTAATATTGAACCCTCCAGACTAAACCTGGGATGCCATCAAAGATCATGTGCGTGTAAAGGCAGGTGTCCCAATACTTTTAGTAATATAGTGCAGGGCTCGACAAACCCCAGGCGCCAGGTCACATTGGCCACTGGAATTAGCGGTCTGGTGCCTGAGCTACATTGCAGCAGGGGGTCTTGTGCCTATTGTGGCCCTTGCCCGCAGCTGTGCGGACTAAGATGCCATGTCAGCCAGTAATTGGGGTCACAGCTTTGCAGCCTGCTGCAGCGAGATGCTTGCATAGGGGAACTGGAAACCTCTTGCGGTGGCTGGGGCTGTGACAAGCAGTCAATGCCAGCGCTGATGGTTTCCTCTGCCTGTTTTCACTGCCCACGATCTCCTTCCTAAGAAGAGGTTGAAGGTGTTGCGGGCTTGGTCTGGCACCCTGTCCTTAACAGTGAGTGTGGGGCAGCTGGTTGCAATGACCTTAGTTCCATTTACAGCCCCACAAAGATGGAAACTGTTTTTTTTTTTTCATTAAAAATGTTTTATTATTTTTCATTCTCTCCCTGTCATGCTATAGCCACACAGCCAAAGGCCATTTTCACATGGGCTGTCCAATCAGGTCCACCTGTTAGTTCTTCAGGTGCACCTGATCGGACCCTCCAGTCTCCTATGGAGCCGTGGATATCAGCAGACAACTGTTCGCTGACACCCACCGCTATCCGATCCTGTCTGCCAAAAAACAAATGGGGGTCCTATTTTCTATCCATCCAACGAATCAGATGGCATAGGATGGAAATGGACAGGCAGTTTGGTTTTCATCCAATTTTTCCCATAGAGGAGAGCAGGACTGTGTCCGTGTTCACTCTGCATAGCGGACAGGACCAGTCATCCGCCTGCTAAGTGGGGATTAGCGGAGAAATACCAGCTGAGCAAGCGGATTCCGCTTAACGGAGTCACCTGTGTGAAAGGGGCTTAAGATGACATGAGTTACTGGATCTGTATTACCCCCCCACCTAGCTGCACGGTCCTTCCCCCTTGTGAGCCACTGCCCATCACAATATCAAGCCAAGCACACACAGGCTGAATGCCGGGCAACTTTGCCTTGTTCAATAAAAACTGCCCGCCCTTGAGCTCGTGTGTATGGCAGCCGGTCCAACAGAAGCCGACCATTCAACATGCTGGGAAAAAAAAAAAACTGGCTCATAACTTTTTGAGCTGGCTTCTAGATTCCAAGCAAAATTGTCTCGCCCGGGTAGTGTATAAACTGTATTCCTAAACATCACTATCATGGGTGCTTAACATGTGGCCCCTCCAGCTGTTCCAGAACTAAAAGTCCAATCATGCCTCTGCCTTTGGGAGTCATGCTTGTTATTATTAGTCGCTTGCAATGCTTCATGGGACTTGTAGTTCTGCAACAGCTGGAGGGCCACAGGTTGGTTGCCCATGCATCTAGTCCACAGCTTGGCTAGTACATTGTGTAGACCCTTTTGCTTTGTCAATGTAGGGAGAAGTATAGGTTTATATTGACACCCCTGGAAACACATACTAACCTTTTTTCCTTGATTGCCCTGGAGGGAAAGATTAAAAAGACCCCTGCATACGTACCAAATGACACTAGTTTAAGTTTACCCAGGGCTGAAGCCACTGTCCCTATCTGCACGTGATAGTATTGCACCATCACACTGTCCAACAAGAGGAAGGGGAAAGAAGCACAGGTTCCTCAATACCGAAAGTATGGCGGAATTTCTTTAGCCCCAGTCATTGAGGACAAACCAGACAGAGCTTTGAACTCTGCAACATGTCAGGAGTGGTGAGGCTGCTGCATTGTGGTGTAATTCTTACATATAGACAAACACCCCTGTAATCCTAAACTCTAAAGTCAAAAGTCAGATCTCTAGGACTAGGCTTTGTTGATTTCACAGCCATTATGTCAAAAACTGAAACACACAACTTTTAGATCCCACACCATTCATAAAATAGCCCCTTTACAGTAAAATTATACTAGATGATTAAGGCTCCATTCACAGTTATAGGACTCCAAACTTGCACTAACATGGGAGTGCATTTTTGGATGGGCGCAACTTGAATACAACTTTGGTTCTCACCAGTGATAATGGACAACTGTATTGTATAATAATCAGGTACAACTTTCATGCAACGTTTGAGGGTTAGCATTAAAGTCTACGGCACTTTAGCTGCATTAAAGATGGACCAAAGTAGTGCATGAACTAATTTTGAAGTTGCTGCAACTTTAAGTCACACATATGAAAGGTTATCACTGGAAAACACGAGTAATGACTTGACATGCGACTGCTGTCCAAAGTTGCATGACAAGTCACACACGTGTGTGAATGGAGCCTAAAGAGTTAGTTCACCTTTACCAATAAACTGTCTAGTAGAGATTGGTTTGGGCATGTTCGAGATGGCACCTGCACAATCCTGCCAGGAAGCCAACACAGCACACAGCTAATCACAGGCAGTGAGACATTTCCCGATCTGTGCAGCTGCAGACCAGAAAATGTCTCACTGCCTGTGATTAGCCATGTGCACCGTTGGCTTCCTGAGGGGATGGGACAGGTGGGATCCTGAACACACCCGAGCCCATTCCTACTGCCTAATAAGGGGCACCTTGAAGAAAAAAAAAATAAACTGGGCAGTTTTAACCAACATTACATAACGCCCTTGCTAAAGGTGTATGTAGGCTATATTACATACCTCCCCTCACATGCATGCTCCTCTCCCACCTGTTA
Organism: Pelophylax lessonae; assembly: GCF_965119305.1. Taxonomy (NCBI): domain Eukaryota; kingdom Metazoa; phylum Chordata; class Amphibia; order Anura; family Ranidae; genus Pelophylax; species Pelophylax lessonae. The sequence continues at coordinate 600,530,980 of NC_138771.1, read as the reverse complement.
CAGGAGCTCTGAGCTCAGCAATGCTACAATGGAGGAGATAGTGGACCACACACATGTGGGGGTTTGAGAGCTCGTTCCCGTAATAGTGAGGGGTGACTAGTAAGCGCTGGGAGCATCTTATAAACGCCCTAGCAACAAAGCGGATGGGGGGTGGAGGCGTTGCCATATCTTTTTATTTTACCAGGTATGTAAACGGACTACACCTTTAAAAGGACAAGGCTGCAGTTTGTATTGGTCTACAGCTGCCCTGCATAGTTTTTTGGTAAAGATGAACTAACTCTTTAGCGTTAATTTGTAGAGCTAAAACCTTTAGTTTTTGGGTAGAGTGGTGAAGGGTTCGAAGCACTGCTAGGTTTTTACTGGCATGTGTCCCCGCTGGGGAGTTTATCCCTCTCAATTTGTCCTGGTGATCATAAGGGCCAGAAGCTCGGGCGAAATTTCTCACTTCCTGTTGGGAAATCGCCCCAGCAGCACATGCAGCCAAAAACAAAAAAGAATGCTCCTGAACCATTTTCTCGCTTTTCAAACTTGAATAATTAACAGATTATACTTACCTGCTCTATACAATGGATTTGCACAAAGCAGCCCCAATCCTCCTCTTCTGGGTCAAGGGGCACTTGTACAGACCCACCAAGTGTAGCTCAGCCCCATCTCCCACTCCCTCCTCACTGGCTCTGAATGACAGCAGCATGCGGCAATGCCTCCCACTACTGTCTCTAAGCCTATGAAGGAGAGAGCCACTGCTCACAGGCACAGTGCTGGCTCAAGATTGAGATCATGCAAGTATAAGGGGGGTCTGAAGCTGCAATCAGTTATTTTTGTTTTTAACCTTAGGGCAGAGCTTTCTTTAAAGTAAAAAAAAAAACAAAACTTCAGTCTTTAGAACCACTTTAAGAATGTAGGAATGTTAATCTTACCAGAAGGGTAACAACATTTTATTCTGAGGGCCCACAAGCAAAAGTCTAGATCATTCATTCTGAGCAAGGGTTCCACCACAAGTTGTTGAGCTGTGGCTGACTGACCTCAAATCTGATGGTGCCCGCCTATGTCAAGGGCCAAAACCAAATGGCAGAGCCAGCAATATGACACCTATGGCCTTTTTAGCGGTTTGTAAAGGTTGCATTGTGCCCGATGACTACATAAGGGGTATTATTCTCACTGAGAGCCAATTAATTGGTTTAGGCAGAAGATCCTTAAAGTGGAGTTCCGGCCTTTTTCGCAACTTTAGTGATTCCTGGAGTGCTCGCTATGCTGAACAACAATTGGGCATTTTCAATTTTTTTTTAGGGGTCCCTTACCTTATTTTCGGGGCATTTTTGATTGTACTTCCTCCTTCTCCCCCCCTCTGTGGCCACAGCCACCGACATCACTTCCACCTTTGCATTGCATCCTGGGAGCTGTTTGTCATCACTCCCAGGAGGCTGGAATCAGGAAGAACTCCCAGAACACTCCCTGGAATCAGGAAGAAGGACACAGCAGATTACACTGCGGCTTCAGATGCCCACATCCAAGATGGCCGCACCCAGACAGTGTTTTTAAAAGTAAGATATTGACTAAAATCCAATACTGTACACCTTGTAAGTATGAGAATAGAGGTTCTGTAAAGGGCGATGGATTAGTATTATAGGGGTATTTTTAGTTAAAAAGGGTATTTGAGGCCGGAACTCTGCTTTAAGACCTGGAAAATGTTGGAGGAAATGGTTAAGAAAGACTGGCCTAGATGTTTGGTCACAACATCTCTGCTGAAGCAGTAGGCTGGAATTTGGATTCGTTTGCTTCTCCAATTCAGCAGAGATCACAAGTTTAAATGCCTGGGGTTCTAGTTGCATCAAAACACTGGCGGAAGCAGATTTTCTACAAATAGGTTTTCTTGCCCTTTCATTTTTTTTATTCATCCAAGCAACACTTTTTGGTCAATAAAGACTTGAAGCGCCGATCTAAGCCAGAGCCTTCATGAGCTTCCTGCCAATACTCAGAAGACGGCATTCCAGAGCACCAATTTAGAAGAGTGGGTGAACCAAAGGAAAGGACAGAGTCTAAATCGCCCCAATATTGTCACGGTGTATGGCCAACTAACACGTTTCAACCACCGTGGCTTGGTTACAGATGGAGTGAAACATCAGGGAGCGTTGCTGGAGCAGTGTCAGCTAAGGCCATACACTGTGACCACCGTAGGGCAGTTTGAGCAGTGTTCTTACCTTCGGTTCAAGCAAAACAGTTCTATCATGGAAACATAATTCCACATAAAAGGAACAGAATCTTAAAAAATAAGATAGCTAGTAGCACTACTAGTTTACTTCTAGCTATATCGTGACCAGGACAAACGAAAACTTTTAGACAGAACACCAAAACACTTGAGGCCACCACACCTGAAAAAAAAATCCCTCCCAACTTTATTGAACACTACAGGCAGAGTTAAGAACAGCAGCTGTGTTAGCAATGGTTTCCTATGAGTCTTTCGACATTACCTCTGAAAATCCATCTTAAAAACGACAGTCTGCCATCGAACAGAGGACAGAGACGATGAGGTTACTAAGAACAGGATCTTTGCATGGCAAAATTTAATTCCTTGGGGGAGGGGAACCAAAAAAAAAAAAACTAATAATTGGAGGAGGGGGCAATGGAAAAAAAAAAAAAAAAAATCGAAGCAGAGTTAAAAGGGAGCGCTGGTATAAACGCACACAGCCCTAACACTATAGGAAATCTCTGCAAAGGAGAATGAGCATTTCAAAATGAAAAATCATAAAAAAGGACGGAAACATTGAGAACATGCTCTAATCACTTTGCAAGAAAGTGATTTAAAAAAAAAACAAGGAGGTAGGAGGATGGGAGATGGTGCGGAGATAAAGTCCAGCTTAACGGAATCTGACGACAACACAGACTGTCCGAGTCCAGCAAAGTAATTCACATTTACATCTGCACATCCTAGCCCTCCATCCATGGATATGCAACAGAGTCCAGCCACCTGCACAGTAAAAAGGAAAAAAAAAAAAAGGAACAGGTACCACCCAGCCACCACCTCTGGAGAGCCAGGCATGGCTTAGTGCTTTGTACATTAAACTGAGCTACAGTTTATTATCGCTCTTCAATATCCATTCCCGACCAGCTAACGGTCGTCCAGCATTTGATAATCCAGCGGCCTCTGTTTTTCTGCAACCTCACCGACACCCAGCCTTTAGGGAACGGAACACAGGGGAGACTTACAAGCCAGAGAGGGTTAAGTCACCTGTAATAGATGTGTTTTTTGAGAACTGTCAATAGTGTTTAAAAATACTGACTTTTTCAGGATTGGGCAACTGTCCTATCTGCTGAGGAGGACAAGTTGCAGCATGCCAGTGATGACACTATTCCATCTAAACAGCTGAATTGGCATCATCTCAAACAGAAACCCAAACAGCAAAGCCCTTGTAGCTGAGAAGGATGACCATATCGGGAAGGTAGAAAAGCCCCTTGATCTGATTTTTCTCTCTCCAAAAAATGATTGGTAGACGCCCTGGTCGAGTCTAAACATTTGTGATAGGCGAGGTCTCTACATCAGTACTTCAGGATAAAAAGACATGGACAATAAATTTACATTACATTCAAAACTTGCATTTCATAATTCTCAGACTAAGAAAAAAAAAAAGATGACTTTATAAATAACTTCTATATACTGGTCACCTTTGCACACAGAGGCAGCCTGTTTAAAGCTTAATTACATTTTATATGGCATTGCAGGCAGAGCAGTAAAATGAATGACATTGTATAAAGCAGTGTTTCTCAACTCTGGGCCTCAGGGCACACTAACAGCAAATGATCACCTGTGATTTATTTCAGTTTTCTTGCAAATCCAGCCTGTTAGTGTGCCCTGAGGACAGGAGTTGATATAAAGTACTCATTGACTATATTGCAGTTATGCCTATACTGGCCCTTTAAAGTCCAAATCCAGCCAAAACTATTTTTTTCCTCCAAGACTTTAGAAGAGCAAATACTATCCAGCTTGTATTGCTGCCTATAACTCCTTTAGGGAAATGTGCTGCTGTTGCAGGGGCAGGAAATAAAGTTACAAATATTCAGGATTGGGTGTCATCAATGCAGGAAGACACAGACTGAGGTTCTAACTACTTCCTGTTTTAGGCTTGCTTCACACTGGTGCGATGCAGGAACCAGCACGATTCTAGTGCGGGTTCCAGCATTGCATCTCACGCTGCGGGTGTCAGTGTAAACTTAATGACACCCACAAATCATTTTGCAGTGCGAACTATGAAATCGTATCTCATGGGTGTGAACACCTATGCAAACTAATTCCAGTGCGGACCAAAAAAAAGGGTCCTGCACCATTTTGGTCCGAATGCGAAGCAATTTCAGCCATACAAAACGTATGGCTAAATTCACATAGCACAGATAAAGCATGTGATGTGCACTAACATGCGGTGAGAATCACATGCAATGTCTGGCATTGCACAAGTGTGAACCTAGCCTTACTGAAAACAGCGTTTTGTTCACCGCTAAAAAATGCCAAATTGCTTCCTGTCCTGAGGAAGCATTCTTCCCAGAGAGGACACAGATTGGAAGTTTAATCTCACTTCCTGCACCTGTGACAGCAGCACAAGAAATTAGGGCATGGGTTGTCATCAAAGCAGGAAGCCACAGAACACAAATTACCAGACCAAGTTCCTAAGCCTGGGTTCACACTGGGGCAACTTGCCACTCAGCCACCTGACAAGTCGCACTCCATTCTGTGCAATGGAACCATTCTAATCGGAGCAATTCAAGTCGCTCCGACTTAGAAAAAGGTTCCTGCACCACTTTGGGGGCGATTTGGAAGCCATCCCCAGTGTGAACCGACAGTTAAGCCCCGTACACACGTACCGATTGTCGGCCGCAAATATTCGGCCGCCGATCGGCCGATTGTTAGTATGATGCTTCCGACAGCGCATTTTCGGCCGAACAGAATCTGTCCTGCAGGCATTCAAATTTTTGTACGCCGACAACAGAACGGCCGATTGTGCGTCAGTCAGTACAGATTTCAGCCGACAATCAGCAGATTTGCAAAACTGGGCATGCTCAGAGAAGAAAAAAGACACGGAAAGTTAACCATCACATGACATCACTTCTGCAGTCGGCTGTTGATGGCCGACAAAATTCGTGTGCAGTCTTTTGCACTTTTCAGCGGACAGGACAGCCCTGGAAAAAAGGCGGCCGATCGTTCGGTACGTGTGTACGGGGCTTAATTTATTATTTTACCAAAAACAGTATTTTGTTGTAGTCTGTGACCCCCCATCCACTAGAGAGATTTCAAATTGCTTACTGTCCAGAGAGGAAGTCGGGAACAGTCTCCTAAATGGGGGGGGGGGGGGACAGATTGCAGAAAGAAAAAAAAAAAAAAGTAGTATAGCGTCTATCCCCATGTACATGTTTTTGCAGGAGTTGGGCTTTAAGTGTTCAATGGAATATGCCCACAGCTTGCTCGCTACCAAGGGGTGCTATACTACAGTGGACAATGAAAAGCTGGCAGACAGCAGGCCACTGCATCCAGTCCCCCCCCCCCCCACCCCCCACCCCATAGCTAAACCTATTCCTCTTCCTCTGCCTATATGGGTTAATTCCGAGAACCAATAAAAGCATAAGGCATATGACAGATGCAATTTTGCTGCTGTAGGCTACAACACCATGTGAGACAGAATGATAAAATCATTATATTACTTCAAAAGAAAGGTGACATCACTCTGGTCATAGCCATATGACAGCTTTCCTTCCAGTAAAAATCTCTGCATGCTATTTCTCAACTGAGCTCACCACTAAGAGAAAGCGCAATCAGGTGGGAGTCAGACTGGACCTCGCCATGACTTTGCTGGTATAGAAAAGCTCTCATATGAGCTCAGCCTTAAAGCAAACCTGTGCTCTAAGAGATATACAGGCTGCCACTGTTGACCTTTCCTTTGGAAAATGCTTACTGCTTGATTGTTCGCTTAACACAACAGTTTTAATATGGAATCACTATTCTGGGTAAAGGGGAAGTTTACCCAAGAATTACTCTATGAACACCAAACAACCATGCATAGCAATAGGTTTGACTTTCCTCTGTGCGGATTGGCATTGGAAGCTTCCAGCATTTACCAGTGACGTCATGCAACTTAAGCCCACCGTACTATCAACCTCTTGTCATTGAAAAGCCTGACAAATGCTTCACCTGTGCTCTGATGCCGACAATCAGAGCATAGACTGAAGTCAAAACATGGAACCATGCATTTATCAAGGGACGTTAAATGGCTGTTTAACATTAAGAGTAATTCCGGGGGGGAACTTTCCTTCACCTACTACTTGCTTCTTCCGGGTCCGTGGCAAAATTGTTAAAGCCAAATGAATCAGCATAACAGCTAGGCTACTGGCTACTGTCAGCAATGACAGCCTATACATTTCTCAGTCCAGGCTTCCTTTAGATAAATCTGTAGTACAAAATATAAAATGTAAAGAAATACCTTGAAAGGAAAAAAGAAAGGTATTGCAGCATTTAAAGTAGAACTAAAGGCAACACTTACGTTTTGGATAGAGTGATGATGGATTAGAACCGTCAGTTTTTTATTGCTGTCTGTGCTCCCATTGAAGGAGATTTACCCTCTCTATTTTATCTGTTTACCATCCTCATTGAAAGAAAAAGGAAATCCCAAATTTTGGGGTGTCCCCTGAAAAGAGGGGAAATCTTCCAATGGGGACACTAATTCTGGTGACCTGTGGGGGCACTAAGGAATTCCCTGAAAGCCTTACTAAACCCACAACAGTAAAATCGGTCTGTATATGCAGTAACACATGCTTGTTATACTCACTGTGAAAGCTAAGGGGTTAATCCTTTGCATTGTGAAAAAGGCTGTTTGATCCTGTCTTCTCTGGTCCTCCCCTTCTTCCAATGTCCCCAATATATTTCCTGATAATACAGAGCCAGGCTTGCCCATGCCCTGTTTGGTGTGCATCGCTAGAGATTTTTTGTTCCTTTTCTTGGGAGGGTGCATGCGATCAGCACAGGGCCGATTAGTGCTGTCCGTACAGAGGGTCAGGGGTCCTGCATTCTGACAGTCAGTGCAGAATGAAAACTCCTCCTACAAGCTTTAACCAGACACTCAGAAGTCACAAGACTGCTATATACTGCTGAGGAGAAAAGGTATTTAGCGGTTTAGATTTACTAAAATAATTGCATTTCCATGTTCTGTGTACTGTGGGACATCAGATATAGGGACTGCAGGGTCCTGGGTTTATTAACTTTAATTTGCAGGGATTTCCTCTCACATTGGCTATGGGACAGGACATTAAGGGAAGATCGCCACAAGGGGACACAGATGGGGAAAAAAAATTCTGGCAGGGGTTATAACCCCCCCCTTACTCTATCCAAAACTAAAGTTTTGCCATAGTTCTACTTTAACTTTTTAAGATAGTTTGTAATATCAAGATTATTCTCGCAGGAGCCCAAACACTACATGTCCTGCATCTCTGGAAAGTCCAGTTAACCCCTACTTACAATTCTCACAAGAACTCCTTGTACAGTAAGATGACACAAGCAGCTCCATGCATGCAGATTTGCCATGCTGCATTACCTGTGTGTTAGCATGAAAATACAGAAAAAAAGGCTGGCTCTAAAGCTTTAGTTTTAAACATTGGCTGGGTGGGGGACACAGAATGGACCCATAGCACTAGAGAGCTTGTATTCTGTGCACAAAGATTACGGTTTGTTCAGACGGGTGCTGGCGCAGTCTGCCTTTGTTACTGCATCTGCCGCAAGCTGTGTGCAGGCAGCCTATAGCTGTGGATGCAGAAGCTGTACAGACACAGCCGCATGTCAGTACTTGACAGCTATGTAGGAGGGGCTGCACCGGCCCAAACACACAGTCTGCATTCGAGGTCATGCAGCCACTCCTGCACGGCTGTCAAATTTTGCCAGGTGGCTGGTCCATGCAGCCTGCATCCACCTCTATAGGCTGCCTGCACACAGCCCAGAGAGGATGCAGGTGCTAAAATAGTACACATGCAAACAGAATAGGGGCCAGGCCAAATCTGAACGAGCCCTCAGAAAGAAATAAAGCCAACATGTTTGAAGGTGCAAAAACTGTTTCAAGTGGTTCTCTGGCCAGCCTATGGACATTCAAATATTTATACACCCTTAGGCAAAACATAAGCTACAAAGCCCAAATGAGCTTTCAGTTTAAATCTGGTAAATACATTCCAGGTTCATCACAAAAAAAAGCCTATTTTCTTAAGAAAGCAGCCACAAACTAAGTATAAAGACAAGTCCCCTGCTAGCATGCTGCAGAGAAGGACCCTTGTTCTCTGTAGGGAAGCAGTGGTATCTCTACAGATGTCTGACGTGTACCCTGCTGTGCCAGAGCAGTTGACGGGGAGTGTGAGCTTTGCCAAATCTAGATCTAACTCAGCAGGAGAAGCGTCAAGCCTGTTCCCTGCCAGCATGCTGCAGAAGAGAGCCTTGCTCTCTGTAGGGAAGCAGTGGTCTCTCTAGAGGTCTGATGCTTCTGCTGAGTTAGATCTAGATTTGGCAAAGCTGACGCTCCCCGTCAACTGCTCTGGCACAGCAGGGTACATGTCAGACCTCTAGAGAGACCACTGCTTCCCTACAGAGAGCAAGGCTCTCTTCTGCAGCATGCTGGCAGGGAACAGGCTTTTCTACTCTGGCTGTGGCTACTTTTTAAATAAAAACGGGAACCTTTTGTTTTGATGCACCTAGATTGCACTTAGCAGATTAAATTGAAAGTTCAGTTGGACTTTAAACAGGCTCTTACTAACCTCTATTTGCAGTAGAACATGTAAATACTTGCATGTCCAGAGTCTGCCCACAGTTTTACTTTAAGGCCTCATGCACATGGGTGCATTTACCTGTACAGCATGCATATAGCCTGCTGGCAGCAGCCAGTCAAAGTCAATGACAGGCTAAAATACCCTTCAGTTGCATCTGAACAGAACTTGTGTACAGGAACGTATGCTGCAAATGGTAACTTTCCGCATTTGGGGCGTATATCCCTGTATGCGAGCACACACAGGTGTACAGCCAAAATAACAGCTTGTCATTGACTCGGCAGCAGGTTATATGCATCACCTGTGCTTTCCAGGGGATGAAACATGCCTGTGTGCATGAGAAAGTCCTGGCACTCTATTGCCTTGTATGTCTTCTTCCTTTCAAAGCGTCACTTTTTTTATTTTAATACTACAGGTATAATGTGAAAAAATGTGATGTCACCAATTCCTGTTTAAACAATGGATTACAAAACTGACGAGTAATTGACATAAAAAAATGGCTTCCTCTGGAGATAGGAGGTGACTCCGTACAGCATTTCGCTGACAAATGTATTTACAATTTTGACATTTCTCCCAACTCGAAAAAAAAAAAACTTAAATTTAATTGTATTAGATTAAAAACTGTAACGTCTATATTACAGCAAGAATGACAGGCTCCCTTTTCTTCCAAATTCCAACAACTGGTACATAAAGTGAACATGCAATGTCTTAACACCAAGGGGCGAAAGGACAGACGGACATGGATTCCAGAGTCCAAACTAAGGACATGGGAAGGAATCATACTTCTGGGGGAGGTGGGGGGGATAGTCAGTTCAGATTCTGCTTCCCAGATAAGACAAGACAGCAGCTGTAAGTAAACAAAAGAATTCCCTAGCAAGTGATAATTTGTACCCACTTTCCCTGCAGAAACGAGGGTGACATGATTCCTTCCATGAAGCACAGTGCTACTAAAACCTCCTCCACCCTCTCCTGCCCTAACGGTTGTAATACTAATTCACAGCAATGCCCGGGGAAGGGGGCACCCAACAGAACAGTCCGCATATGACACCTGTGCAGGCTCAATCCTCGATGCATGATCTGGTTGCCTTGGTAATATAAGCCACACCCACCGCTATCCTTTTTATCTTTTTTTTTTGGACAATGCTTTTTTTAGTATTTCTTTAAAAAAAAAATGTACAAGTCCATTTTCAAGAAAGCAAAGTGTCTTGCTTTGTGTGTTATGGTACAAATGGAAGGAGGGGGATAACATGGGAAAAACATGGAGCAGAGGAAGGCGATGAGGATTGGACCGGTGCAAATGTCTAATAATGGGTTCAGCGGAAAGGGGAAGGGCACAGACACCTCTGCATCATTTGGTATTCCTGTTGCTGTCAGTTTTGGAGAGAGAGAGGACAGGGGAGTGGGGAGAAGAGGGTTGGGCGGGGCAGGAGCAGCCGAGGTTGCAGGGGAGGAGTGAGCAGGTTCTAGCTCCCATAATGCATTGTGTTGGTGTTGATAGACATGGGAGAAGCCATAGAGATGGCTGGACCACCCATAGTGAACTGGTTGTTGACTGGGTAGTGGCTGGTAACATTGGAACCAGCTTGTCCTGAGCCCGATCCTAGAAGAGAGAAAAGACAAGGAGTTTTTATCATGACTTTGGAAGGGTTCAATGGCACAGCAGTGCCTAGATCTTACACTAATTGCATGCTGCAGAGTCTTACCTTGGACGATGCCTGTACTCATAATGGATCCCATCCTGGAGTGGGTGTGATTAACAATTCCTGTGTTAGCTGCAAGGAAATGGGGGAGGAGGTGGAAGTGGAAACGGGTGAAGTTAAAGGAAACATTGCCTACACACAATTTCTGGTAGTCTAGTAAAAATGAGGGGCATTAGTAAAACCAAAAAGGACAGTTATACAAATGGTGGTGTTGCCCACAACAGCCAGAATTTACTTGTCTATAGCGCAGCTGAGAAACTAACCTCAACCCTAAATGTTGGACAGCTTGTCATGCAAAGTCTAAATCATCACAAAAAACATTTTAGGCATGCTCTATAGAAAGTTTAAAAATGTCGAATGGACTACTGCCGAGGTCATGACTGCTTCTGAGATCTAAGCCATAAGCTTCCTATTTCTCCCCATGGGCCACAGTAGTGGACATTTTAGCTCACAGCAGGCAGCCCATATACATGAAATTAGGAGGACACAGATAGTTGTATGCTATGGGCAATAACACACGAGCTACATACACTATAGGGGCAAAAGCTTTTGGGCACAATTGTCATACCTATATAAGCTGGTTGGAAATTCCATTCCAAAACCATGAGCATTAATGGGGCTCCATGTAGGCAACCTGAGTTCCTCCATACCAAACAGTGTCTTTATGGGGCTGGCTATGTACACAAGGTCACAGTCATTAGTCCACTTAAAACTGATATTTGAGGATATGGGTGTACACTGACTGTCTTGATTATCCACTGGCTTTTCTTCTCTCTACTGGCAAGGTTTTCCCAACAGTTCACAGCTCTGAGAACCCAGCCAATTCTTCAAAAATTTGCACTAAAAATGTGTGACTGCTTAACTGCTGCAGCTGTGGATGGAGCTCACAGATATACAAGCCAAAGGGTAGTTATGGGTGGACCCTTAGGCCTGGTTTACACAGGTGTATCTATGCGTACTTTGTACTATATCCTTGTCTGAACAGGATGGACAGCTGTCCAGTGCATCTGCAGACAGTCCCTTTCAGGTCTACTAGGATGCAGCGGACGCATCGACAAAGGCTTTGGTTCCAATTTGACATTTGTGCAGGTGCGTGTCCCCGAACGCACACTAAGTTCTTGGACACACACCCACACGACTTTCAAATTGGGACCAGCCACTGAATCTTAATAGACATGACTAAGACTGCCTGCACACAGATGCGCAGAATATCTGTGCATTCCATGTGGACAAAGACAGGCATATGCTTAGGTGTACAGAGACAACCATGCGAACGATGCCTTATTTTAAAGGTTTAGCTAAGCAATCCACTGGAGACATGAAACACTGTGTCCCCAAAATCTACTATTGCAATGAAAAAAAAAAAACACAACAAAACATGGGCCTCATGCATAAAGTGTCTGGAGTTAAGTGTTTAAGTCAGTCATGTTTTGAAGACAGTCAAAGTGGTAGTCAAAGTGGTAGTAAAAATGTTTTTATTCACCTGTACCTAAAGATAAGCTTATAATCTTACCTGTAGGTACTAGTGATCGACCGATATAGTTTTTTTTGCCGATACCGATATTTTGGTCATTGCATATCGGTATTGGCCGATATGTTCATACATTTAAAAAAAAAAATCTTTTTTTTTTTAAAGATACTCTTGTGAAGGGATCTGGGGGGTCTAAAAGACCCCAAACCCCTCCTCTGCACTTAAAAGCATTCAAAACGCCAAGTTTAGCTGTTTTGAATGCTGTCTTTTTTTCATTTGGCGCAGAGTACCCAGAAGTGATGACATCACTTCCAGGTTTTTACATGGAGACCCGATCAGAGCCGAATGCGGCTTTAATCGGGTCTTCTCTTTGGCGGCCATGCAGGATGGTTGCCCGGGTCTCTCAGTGGGACGGGAGACCCGGGCGAGCCGTGGAAAGGTTTTGGGGGGGACGTTCCCTCCGGCTCCTTGTAATGACAACCGAGTGGCTTCTCAGCCGCATCGGTTGTCATTCAGCCGACCGTCTGCTATGGACACCGGTACCGGGGTGATGCCTCTAGCTGCAAGCATCACTCCGTTACAGCACTTTCCTGGAATATCGGCAATATCGGTAACCTCAGAGGCCGATTCCGATATATCAGGAAAAGTGCTCATCGGCCCCCCGATACATCGGCTTTGCCAATAATCGCTCGATCCCTACTAGGTACAGTGAATATCTTCTACGCTTGCTCCGTTTAGGACATATTCACATCGGGCCCTGCTGATTACCTCATTGTGCATGCGTAGTGCGCTCTGCATTTAGGGCCCACCAAGTGTGCCACCAATGCAGAGTGCATTGTGCTACAATCCTAAAACCGGCGCACATATGGATAGGACGTGGCCCAGCTATTCAAGCCATCAAAGAGCGCAAACCCAGAAGGAAGACCAGGTGAAGATAAAAAGTCTGTCGTAATGTGCTAGCACATTATGGCATTAACCACTTCAGCTCCAGAAGATTTACCCCCTTCATGGCCAGGCCATTTGTTGCAGTTACTGCGTTGTTTTAACTGACAATCATTTGGCTGTGCAAAGCTATTCCCCCCCCCCCCCCCCAAACAGAGCTGTTAATGGTGGGATGTGGTCACCTTTGTATTTTTTTACGCTATAAAGATGACGATTTTGGGAAAAAACATTTTTTACTTTCTGCTTTAAAACATCCAATAAAAAAAAAGTAAAAAAAAAAAAAAATCGAATTTCTTCATCAATTTAGGTCAATATGTATTCTGCTACATATAGACAAAAATGCCAATATGCATATATTGATTGGTTTGCGCAAAAGTTATTGCATCTACAAACTATGGCATATATTTATGGAATTTTTATTTATTTTTTAATAGTAACGGCGGCGATCTGCAACTTACAGCGAACTCCGATATTGCAGCGGACAGATTGCACACAGAAACTTTCTTGGAAACCAGTGACACTAATACAGTGATAAGTGCTAAAAATAGTCAGTCACTGTACTAGGAAGGGGTTAACATCAGGGGTGATCAAAGGGTTAACCGCGTGCCTAGCCAGTGCTTTGCAGGAACACGGGATCCATGCCTTCCCTGCCAGTGCTTTGCAGGAACACGGGATCCATGCCTTCCCTGCCAGTGCTTTGCAGGAACACGGGATCCATGCCTTCCCTGCCAGTGCTTTGCAGGAACACGGGATCCATGCCTTCCCTGCCAGTGCTTTGCAGGAACACAGGCCTTCATGCCTTCCCTACTCACAGAACAGCAACCTGCCTTGTTTACATAGGCAGACTGCCATTATCGAACGATCGACAGTTGCCGGCGAACATTGAGTTTTCGGTACCCGCTGTGCATAACCACAGCTGAAGCGAGCCGCCAGCGGCGTGCATTTGCGCCCACTACACGGAAGTGCGGGATCTCACACACACATACATGTTATCCTGCGGACAGCCGCCGCCCTGTAGCAGTAGAACTGCTATAGGGCGGTCGGCAACTGGTTAACCTGCAAGGGGGCCTTTTTTTTTTAAACCACGTTTACTACCACTTTAAGCCATGCACAGGACTAGCTGTAACCCAGGGGCCACAGGATACACAAAAAAGGGTGTGGCCTGAAACCATTTGTCCAAAGAGGAAAATCCAAAAGAAGCATCATTTATTTTTGCCATTTTAAATACTGTAAAGCGTAAGAACCTCTGCCGGATTTTAATTTCATTTTGTGCCCAAACAGATTTTTTTTTTCCTGTCCGATGTTAATTGTCTTCTATGTGCCTATAGAAGATTCTCGTCTCTTCTTCTGCCCCCTAAACAGGCAGCGAGGAGAAATCTACCCAATTCGGACACAAAAAAAACAAAAAAACTTTAAAATCCTAAAAGGTTCTAATCTTTAACTTTTCAATTGACAATTTGTTCTCCCAGACACTTTAATAAATCAGGCTCGATGCTGGTGTTAGAGAACATCCCATTCAATCCCCTACAAATATTCCCAAAATTAAACCAGCAGATAAGACTATACTAATCTACTCTATATACTTGCAGTAAATTGGATGATCCCTGACATAAGTACAGTGTAAACTGATTATATCCCCTATCCACCTACTGGTTAATGAATGAGTCAGTGGATACAGGGATTAGTCGTAAGAAAAGGGATTCTTTGAATGGTTAATGAATGCCTATTGGTAAGTCAGTATTGAGTGGAGGTTGCCATAATTACTGTGGTCTGTAATCCATAATCTCTCTTTCTAAAGCTTGCTGGCCATACACAGCTAGATTTTCAACTGATTAGGTGAAATTCACTTTGGGTGGTCCTGTTGGTACCAACCAGCTTGGCAAAGCTGGGTGGAAAATTATCAGCTGAACAGTGTCTGCATCCTTAAAGGATAAAAGAGGGTGTTCAATGGCCTGAATGGCCTATCAGATGCAGTCACTGATAAGGTATTAAAGCAACTGAGGGTGGCTGTGGCTTCTTGAATACAAAAGCCAGCAGTGCAGATTTATCCTTGAACAGTGTGTAGCATAGGTGGAGGAATCTATTTTTCTCTAGTTCAGCCTGCATATCTAGTGCAAGACCAACTTATAAATCCAGCTACATTCTTTCCTGCACACCAAGTGACAGTGATAATTAAAAGATTGGGGCTGATCGACAAGAAATTCAGCTGCATACAGCAGGGGAGTAGCAGGAAAATTAAGTTGATTGATGGCTTCTCAAGGCTTAGTTCACATATGTCCGGCTGAGGTTTCAATGCAATTTTTAAAAGGAGTCTGGTGTGGCTTTGTTCACCGGTTCAGGTGCAATTCACGTGCAAATCTTTACTTAAAACTGCACCTGGCCTGAAAAACGTACAGGACTCTTCTAACCACTTCAATACTGGGCACCTTTACCCCCTTCCTGCCCAGGCAAATTTTTAGCTTTCAACGCTGTCGCACTATGAATGACAATTGCGAGGTCATGCAACACTGTATTTAAATGACATTTTAATCATTTTGTTCACACAAATATAACTTTTTGGTGGTATTTAAGCATCACTGGTTTATTTTATTTTTTTCTAAACAAAAAAAAAAAAAAAAAAAGACTGAAAATAAATGTGTTTTTCTTCATTTCTGTTATAAAATTATGCAAATAATTGGTCTTCATAAATTTAGCCCAAAATGTATTCTCTACATTTCTTTGGTAAAAAAAACCCAAATCAGTGTATATTATTTTGTCTGCAGGAAAGTTATGGAAAGTAGACAGCTCAAAATATTTAGTAGTAGACATGGCAGTTTTTTTGAAGTTGTAATTTATGGCATCTTTTTTGGAAAATTAAGAAATGTAAAAAAAAAAAAAAAATAAATTCACAATTTTATTCTTTTTTTTTTTTTACATACTGTCACCAGTGCAATACAGCATCATAAAATATATATTTTTTTAATATTACCTTTTGTTAAAAAAAAAAAAAAATGTTACAATTTTTAATTACAGTGTGACCAGAGCAATATGATGTTACCATAGTAACATTGCACTGCTCTGGGGAAGTGATCAGAACAGATTTTATTTTTTAAACACACAAGATGTTTGCTTATAGCAGTGATTTGCATTGCTTAAGCAAGCATTTTACCGAAAAACTGAATTCAGTCTGTTTTGCAGTCTGTGATCAAAGCTAATCCCATAGTACAGATCGGCTGTGTTTGGCCCTGTACCATGTGATGAAATTGACCAATCACAGCTAGGTCATATGACAATTGTACACAATGGATGGCATAAGAGGAAGCCATCCATTGTTTCCAATTGTCATATGACCTGCTGTGATCTGTCACTGCGGTCACGTGGTACCGTCAGCGAGCTGGTACTCTAGTCATAAGCTGTGTCCGGTGGACACGGCCGATGAAGATAGCTCAACTGCGCGGTCCTGCGATCGGCGCTTCCTGACAGGACGTCATATGACGTCCAGTCACGATGGGAAAGCCCCCCACCACCATTTGTCTATAGGCTGGACGTGAAGTGGTTAAAAACAGCCTGAGGCCAGCCTGGACATATGTGAACCGGCTAAATTGAAAGACCGTTCGATTCACATGGCATGCAAATCTGATGAGGTTCAAAGTGCATCCCATTTGCATATATGTGAACTGAGCCTTAGTTTTGGCACAGTGTACAATATTCAATGTGATTGAATATTGTAATTTTGTTGCTCACAGTGGCCAGATTGAGAAAATAAAAACCATGATTTATTGCTGTGAATAAAGACTAAAACTGACCCTAGATTTTTTTTTTTGTTCAGCCAGCATGATAAATGGGGGGGGGGGGGATTGGCTGAATATATCACCCTGCTAGGACATTGTATTCTGACAGCTGGACAACTCTCCTCTAGCAGAATACAGTAATCAACAGCTGCTGCCACTGGTAGATAAAAGTTTTCAAGCTTGTCCAATTGACTTCTGTCGAATGGGGATGGCTGAATTTTGTTCTGTTTATGGCCATGCTGCATGTGCAGGAGGGACCCGTTGCGGAAACAGCATCTTTAGTTAAGGATTATTGTTCTATTTTCTTTATCTGGATCTGTCATTACTTTTAATAAAAGTTTATACTTTTACGTATTAGTGTGATCTTGATTTGCACATATTGAACACAACCAAAAATAATGTGACAAAACAAGGGTGTGGGGTTAGTTCACCTTTTCAGAAAAAAGGTGAACGCGCACTGTCACTTTTAATATTAATTTACAAGAGATAACTTTTTTTTTTTTAAAGTGACCGTCACTTTGACGGCTAATTCCACTCTGTGTTCTAGTTTTTAGCAAGTGTGCACTGGTTGGCTGCTCCTCATGCTGGCTTCTAAAATCTCTCAAACTGCAAATGAAAGATCTCTGTACCAGAGATCATAGACCCTTTCCCTGCTATGGTCATTTGTGTCTTTAAGGGAGAATGGGAATAAGTGTTTGACCTAAGTTAAAGCCACCCTGTCTCCTTGGCAACCAAACTAGAGGCACTGCGTAAACGTAGTACTCTCACTTCAAGGGGTGAAAAGACAAATCTTTATTTTCTTCTAAAACTTCAAGCAACACCGCTTTCCAACACTTTTGGGTGTGTCAGATTGGGTATCGCCTGACTGGGTACCATGGTTCCTCCTGCCTGCTACTACATCACTACAAGACACAAACTGGCAGAAGGAACCTTAGTAGCTTCGGGAACCACCCTAGCTGACACACCCGGACATGTCCATAACAGCGGCACTAATCAACTGCCCAGTGTCCAAAAGTTTATGGAGGAGGTTTTGGAAGGACAATGCTTTAACCTGAAGATTTTGTTTAATGGATTACGCTGAGATGCAGCCATTTGGTGACAAGATTACAGACCCGACGATTGATATGGTTAAAAACTTTAGTCCCTTCCGTGGTAGTGGGCTTTAGTTATATAAAGGTAGAAGTGTGAAAAGTGGCAATTTTTGTGACCTGTCTAATGCACAGCAATTTAAATGATGATCCCCTTATCACACGAGAACATTTTTAAGTTAAGGGCTGTTAATGGATTAGTTATATACATGGAGATGCAGTGACCGAGTTACCAGGTTAGTCTCTTAAGAAAGGCAATTTGGTGACAATGTTGAATTGATTCAAAAATGGGGGTTAATGAACAGCCTCTAGGGGGGCGCTAGAACTAAACCTTCTGCCCATCCCCTCTTCTATAAGCAGGTTAGCTTTATGATACACGGCTGGCTGACAAGCCTAAAGCAGTGTAAGGGCTGGGGGAATGAAAGGGAAGAAGCATTCATGAGAGAATGGAGATTATGATATTACTGGAGGTTCCGTGTGTCAGGTCTTGGGGTCCCGGATGCAGAGACGCAGAACACGAGGCTGCAGACTGCTCACCTAGAGGGATGAGGTTACTGTGGCTGATGCCTGAGCTTCCAGCTATAACACTGCTGAGATCGTACGCCGTGGGCATACCTGGCAAGCAAGATACAAACTGTAAGCACACACACACACACTTCTGCTCAAAGTAGATCAATTCACAAATCACATCACTGGAGTAAAAGCAGACTTCTTGTAAGCCAGGTTCACACTAGATGTGGCCCCGGCTCGCAGCAGGAGGTCCAGTGCATCCCTGTTCTCGGTTTTAGGTGCGAATCAGGTCCGAATTTTTGCCTGAATTTGGACCTGAAACTGAGCCAAAGACGCACAGGACCCTTTTCCAGTGTGGACCGTGGCCGCTCCGGAGCTGTGTGAACTGGATCTATGGAGAGCCAGTCAGTCTCCTGTCATGCCAATTGGATGCGGGGAAACCCGCACCCAATTTGCATAAGTGTGAACCCAACCTAATGCCTCCTGTTAAGTAGGAAGTGTCATAAAAAAAAATATTAAAAATCAGTACGTTTTTTTTTTTTTTTTTTAAATCTTTGTGCAGGAGCTTCCTGTAATACAGACCCAGTCACCGCGGTTCTATCTTTGTGTGGGGAGGGTAATGCAAGTATGCATATTCCATACCTGGCAAAACACTGTGGAAGCAGTGAAGCACTGTAGCAGTCATCACAACTACAGTGATCCTCGCTGTCTTTGGGATCCTGTGCCAAACGGCTGCCCTGCTGCATAAAGAACACAGGGGGTCGCCTGCTTGACATGGGTGCTATTTAGAGAACACCTTGCTGATTGAATGAGATGGAGATTGTGCATTACCACATTGCCTCTTCACCTTGTCCAATTAGCAAATGCTTTGCATTCATTGAAAAAAAAAAAAAAAAAAAAGGCGTTCTCTGAATTGCACTTGTACAGAGCAGGTGACCCCCTTATGTTCACTATGCAGCTTGGAAAAGCTACTAGTGGCGGATACTACAGTAACTTCCCACTTCCACAGGGATCAGCTAGAATTGGAATAGGTCAATGCACATACTCGCCAGCACACCACTGATCCTCAATTGCAGTTCAAAGCTTTTATTGCCGAGAGAGAGAGATCACATCACAAAAGAACAAGTGCAAAGTTTCGGAGCCATGCAGGACCCCCTTCGTCAGGCATGACTGGTCCTGTGCGGCTCTGAAACCTTGCACTTATTCTTTTGTGATGTGATCTCTCTGCAATAAAAGCTTTGGACTGCAATTGAAGATCCATGGTGTGCTGGCAAGTATGTGCATTAAACTGTGATATATCCAGTGTCCAGCTGGTAGTCGCTACAGCACCTGTTAGAGATGAGCCTATTGATCAAGGAATGTGTGCGACGGGAATATAGACAAGGTGTGGAATATGCACACTTACATTGGTTCAAGTTGGACTTCAGCGGAAAGGTTAGGAAACCGCATTAACATAAAAAAAAAAAAAAACGTTTGCACTGTAACCAGCACATACTAAAGCTTCTAAATTTTGTCTGAAAATCTAGGCTTTTATGACTTGTCTAGAAATTAAAACAGAACTCCATAAAAAAAAAAAAAAAAAAAAAAAAAAAAAATTCTCCTATGCGGTGGTGCTGTGCCCACACTGCATTGGTTAACTGCTCGTTTTGTCTACGGGCGCACTGAAAAGCTCCACTTACCCCCATCATTGGATCCCTGGAAAACCACGCTGCGCCACATTCAGAAGTGGACTGTTTCTGCCGTCCTCCCATCCAGAGACGGTTTATGGGTGTGATGACGTCAGAAACAGTCCATTCACAGGACCATGGGAGGGCAGGAGCAGCGAGACCAGTTTTGCGCTTGCAGCATAGGCAGATTCGGTAACTACATCCCTGCTCTGAAATCCCCTAGACAAAAACTAGCAGTTAACTCATGAAGTGCAGGCAAATAAACATTTTGCATGGGGTTCTTGAAGGATTTAATTTCAATGACAGTTGGCATTGTATAAAAAGACCCGAAACACCCCTTATAGTTCACTCATGCAGATAAAAAAAACAAGCAGCTTATTGGTTACCAGGGACATTGAGCCCACTTCTCCCCACCCCAATAATGCACGAGGTGCCGTTTGGTTCTAACTCCCCCTCACTCACCTCCCATGCCCATCCCTGTGTTCATGCTGTACGCCCCTGCTGTGTTCCACATGTTCTCAGAGGGAGAGGAGTAGTGGGAACCAGGAGGAGGGGACGGCGTTGTGCCAGTGTACCTGGAAGACAGACATGATGATCAGCCACTTGGCATAACTGACATAAATGTTAACACAAAAATCTGCTTCTGCAGTGTCCTGAGGGAACCTAATCAAAATGGAGACTGTGTGCTTTATTCAAAAGAATATTTAACGGAAAAAGTATATATTTATAAAGCGGTATTCCCATTTTATTTCCTGTGATTGGCTCTTTCAGTGTTTGTCCTAACCTCGATCACACGGTTTGAAAAAAAAAAAAAAAAAAGCCTCATCAGTGTAGCCTCATCAGCGACCATCAGCGCAGCCTCTAAGTGACCATCAGTGCAGCCTCGTCAGTGAAGCATCTCAGTGACCATCAGTGCAGCCTCATCACCAGACATCATTGAAGAAGAAAAATTACCCATTTGTAATATTTTTTTTATAACAGAAATGAAGTTTTTTTTTTTTTTAATTTTCAGTCTTTTTTCCATTTAAAAAATAATAAACAACCCAGAAGTGAAAAAGAAAGCCATCGGTCTCAAAAAAAAGAAAAGAAAAAAAAAATTGATTTTTGTCTTACCGTAAAATCCTTCTCTGAGGTTCACTGACGGACACAGCTCCATGTCTTCTTAGACTCTTGGGCTTATGCTGCTCTCTCTTCAGGAGTAGGACTACCGGTAGGCAGAAACAATTTTGGCTATGCCCCTGAGGCAGTCCCAGGGGGTTTACCATCACTTCCTGCTGTAGGACTTCAGTTTGTAACAAGCAGTATCAGAAGAATACATAACTCAACCCAACAGAGGGGTGGGTGCTGTGTCCGTCAGTGAGCCTCAGAGAAAAAGATTTTACGGCAAGACAAAAAACTATTCTTTATCTTACTGTAAAATCCTTTTCTCTGAGGTTCACTGACAGACACAGCTTAATAACCTTCAGACCAGTGGGCTTTATGCTCTTTTCAGGAGTAGGACTAGGCGGAAACCTTTTGGTTACATCCCTGGGGGAGTCCCAGAGGGTTTACCATCACTTCCTGCTGTAGGACTTCAGTTTGTAACAAGCAGTGTCAGAAGAACAAATAACCACCCCAACAGAGGGACGGGTGCTGTGTCTGTCAGTGAACCTTAGAGAAAAGGATTTTACAGTAAGACAAAAATCCAGTTCTCTCTTTCGTTCACTGACAGACACAGCTTCAAGTCTTCCGACCATTGGGATGTCCCAAAGCTTTATCAACATGAGGGGTGGGAAAAAAAAAAAAAAAAACAGCAAATGCAGAATTCCAAACAAGGCTAAACATAGCCAACCAGGTAACAGGAGCTCAACTAGGGACCACTGGAGCTCACCACCAGGAAAAAAAACTTTCACCCTCAAGAAGCGGAAGCCTCCGCAAACCCCAGCCTGCAAAGCTTTGCGGTCAAACGCCGCATCCAAAGATGCAAGTACATCCACCTTAAAAAACAACTTTGTGAATGCGTGTACAGATGACCACGTAGCCGCCTTGCACACCTGAACCACTGACACCTGATGACGGAAGGCCCAGGAGGCACAAAGCGCCCTCATAGAATGCGGTTTAACAGGGAAAGGAAGAACCTGACCCTTAATGGAGTAGGCCTGCACCACCGTTCTGCCTGATCCACTTGGAAATGGTCGCAGCAGATGCAGCCTGCCCCTTACGATGTCCATCCATAAAAACAAAGAATCTGATTTTCTAAATCGGTTCAGTCACTGCCAGTTACACCTGCATCTCCTTTACCACATCTAAGGAATGTAAGGCAATTTCCTTAGGATGTTTCGGCTTAGGACATAGGGACTGTAGCACAATGTCTTCATTCAAATGAAACCCTGAGACAACCTTAGGAAGGAACGCCTGACAGGGTCGCAACACCACTTTGTCCCTTTGAATCACCAAGTAGGATGACCGACAGGACAAAGCAGCCAACTCCGACACCCGAGGTGCAGAATAGCTAGTAAGAAAGCCACCTACTGTGACAGAGAGAGCAGAGGAATTTCTCCTTCAAAGGGAGGCTTTTGAAGCACCGAGAGAACCAAATCGAGATCCCACAGAGGTACCAGGGATCGCACCAGAGGAGCCAGATGGCAAACTCCCTGCACAAAAGTGTGAACCAAGGACTTCGCCGCCAAAGACCTTTAGAAAAAAAAATAGCCAAGGCGGAAATCTGGCCCTTGATGGTGCCCAGAGCCAAACGTTGATCTACACCCAAATGTAGAAACCCCAACAAGCGAGACACAGAAAAGGACCGGGGAGAACCCCCCCCCACCCCCCCGCGACTCACATCAACTAATGTACGCCCTCCAAACTTGATGATAAACCTTCCTGGAAGTAGATTTCCTTCCCTTCAACAGCGTAGGAATCACCGACTAGGACAGCCTTCTGTCTTTCAATAGCCAAGCTATTAAAGCCAGCGACCGTAAAGCAGGATGGAAGATTGGTCCCTGAGACAGATGATCTTCCCTTAGAGGAAGTTTCCAATGGATGTCTGCTACCAGACTTACCAGGCCTGCGTAACAAGACTGGCGAGGCCAATCTGATGCCACCAGAATGACTAATGCCTTCTACCTTGATTCTGCACTGCAGTCTCGACAGAATTTGTATTGGAGGAAAGGCGTAAATAAGGCCATACTGACCCCAAGGGGCCACCAGAGCATCTGCGGCGTCTGCCAGAGGATCCTGAAACCTTGACACGAACCTCTGCACCTTCCTGTTGAGACGGGAAGACAGCAGGTCCACATCGAGGGTCCCCCACTGAAGACACAGTTGATGAAATACTTCCGGGTCAAGAGACCATTCTCCCGGATCCAACGTGTGCCGACTGAGATAGTCCGCTTGCCAATCCTCCACCCCCAGGATGTGCACAGCAGAGGGGGCCGGAACATATCGTTCTGCCCACCTCAAGATGCCAGCCACTTCCCGGGCCGCCAGAGCACTTCTTGTGCCCCCTTGATGATTGACATATGCCACAGCCGTGGCATTGTCCGATTACATGCGCACAGGGCGTCCCTACAGATGATTCGTCCATTGAGACAAGTCTGATCACCTAATTTTGCAGGATGTTGATCGGCAACCTGGACTCTTCCCGAGTCCAGACACCTTGGGCCCCGAACACACTCCCAAGACACCTCCCCATCCGGACAAACTGGCTTCCGTGTTGATTACAGTCCAATACAGGGGAAGAAAAGATTTTTCCAGACGTAGAGCCGGGGAGCGGAGCCACCATAGGAGAGACTCCCTTGAACCCTGACTCAACAGGATCAGATTGTCCAATGACAGCGGATCCTTGTTCCATTTGATCAAAATCTCCCTTTGCAAGGGTTTGGTGTAGAACTGCGCATATGAAACCGCCTTGAAGGTGGAGATCATCAGACCCAGTACTTGAATGCAAGTCCTGAGTGATGATCAGACAACAGGAGCCGAACAGCATCCTGCAGCTTCAGAAGTTTTGTCTGAGGAAGAAACACCTGGGCTGACGCTGAATCCAGCGTCAGACCCAAGTAGTCCAGCTTTGTGGATGGAGACAGTGCCGATTTCTGAAAATTCAGAGTCCACCCTTACTCCTGTAGAGTTCGCACAGTAATGTCCAAGTCGACTTCTAGAGCCAAAAAAGACTATGCACACAGAAGCAGATCATCCAGGTAACCTAGTACCGCAATCCCCTTCTGCTGAAGCAAGGCCAACACTGGGGCCAAAACCTTTGTGAACACCAGAGGAGCAGAAGAGAGACCAAAAGGTAACGCCACAAATTGAAAATGTTCCTCGCCCACGGCAAAATGAAGAAAGTGCTGATGCCCGACATATTGGAATATGAAGTTAAGCGTCCTTGAGATCAATAGAAGCCAGAAGATCCCCTTGATGAAGGAAAGCCACTACCATGCGGATGGACTCCACACTAAATTTCTGAACCCGCACAAAGTGGTCCAGAGCCTTGAGGTCCAAAATCGGGCGAACCTTGCCTTCCTTCCTGGGAACGGTAAACAGATTTGAATAAAAACCTTAAAAACCTTCGGACTCTGGAACCGGCACAATGACTCCTAGTGCTAACAGGTCCTGCACTGCCCCATAGAGGCCCTGCAGCTGATCGTGACACAGGAGTAAGTTGGAAGGAAAGTTCTTTGCCGGAGGCAAGACCAAAACTCGATCTTGTAGCCAAACCTAATCAACTTGTGGACCCATTTGTCCTGAATGAGCAAGGTCTATGGGTCTGAAAAGAAGCTAAGACGTCCCCCCCGCCCCAGATGCCCCTTCAGGCTGGGGAAAGCTTGTCTGCAGAACCAGTAGTGCCGCTTTTGACTTACCATTCCAGGGTCTATTGGAGCCACCCACAAAGCTACGGGTGGCTCTCGAATCTTTTTCCTGCGATCCAGAGCGATCCAGACGGGTGAAAGGGCTGCTTGTAAAGGACCACGTTTACGACGAGGTTCCTTGCCCCTAGCAACCTGCAGAAGTACTCTTACCTCCATAGAGGCGCCGAACAGTCTCCTAAAAAAGGTAGATCAGTCAGCACCTTTTTAGAAGCCTGTTCGGCCGACCAGTGCTTCAATCTAATCATGCGGCAAAGAATCACCGCCGTCACAGATACCCTTGGCAGCCAAGGGGGCCGCATCCAAAGATGCATCACAAATATACTGTGGCCCCTGGATTAACTGATCCGCCAGCTCAGGAGGGTGATCCTTCCAGATCCTGGCGTAAAATCTTTGCACATTCCGTTAAGGTCTGGAATACCAAGGTGATAGCAAACACCGGCCTCAACATTGAACCTGCCACGGTGAAAAGGGAATGGACCAGAGCCTCAGCTCTCTTTTCCACTGAAACTTAAAGGATGGAAAAATCTCCAACCAGCAAAAGTGTGGCCTTAACTTGAACTTGAGAGCCGCCCAACGGTAGAACCGTTCGGGAGAGACTCCTCAAAGGACATCTCCTAGTGAAACGCTTAGGTATTCCAACCATTCGTTTCGGGAACCCCACTAATGCCAATCTCGTCAAAATAGGCAGGAAAGGGGAACACCTTAGTCACCTTGGAAGGTCTGCAGGTGCCAAACTGCCCGTGTCGCTGACTCAGCGCCCTCCAACTTTAAAGTTTCCCGCAATGACATAATCAATGCCTCCACCAGCGCTTATTCATGCGTGGCTGCGGCTGCAGAGGAAGATTCCTCTTCACTGTTCGAGCACTCAGGGTGCGTGGACGCAGACCCAGTGGGCTGACTCGTGTCCGTGGCGGCCAAATCCACCTCAGACTAAGGCGGCAGAGGATACGCTTCTTGCTAGGCCCCCTTTGCAAGACCATATCAACCTTTGACACAAGTGACTGCAAGGCAGTCTTCATGGTTGCCAGGGCAGACAGACCCAGAGGGTCCCCGCAGTTTCAAGGAGTGGGTCAGGTTGTGACTCACCACGCCAGAGGTGGAGAGCGCCAAACAGCCTACCACACTGTGATCAAAGAGGAAGTGGAAGCGCCGACACTGACACTAGAGGCCCCCGCAGCACATCACCGCACTACAAGAAAATGGCCGCCACTATAGATTACAAAGGGAAACCCAAAACCTGGCCACTGGACTACACAAACATGGCCACCGAGGCTAGTGAAAACCATCCACGGCAAAATGCGTGGAACCCCACTGGAAACTCGGCTAGAGAAAGGGGGGGAAACGTGAGAGGAGGAAGGACACATGGGTGACCTACCATTCACAGGGAGGGCCCGTAACCACCCTAGAAATTCGCAATGAAAAGAGGGGGGACACTACTCACCACACCTTGGCATTAGACGGGCACCATCTTGGAATGGGGGTGCTGCGGTCTGAGGTAAGCTGCGACTCTGATCACAACTGCTTTAGTGACCAGGGCTATGCGACCTCGCGAGGTGTTTCACTCGCCAGCCAGCCCCCGTCCAGTGGGCCTATGTCATGGCCAACCTAGCTCGGAGCTAATAGTTCGGTTGCGCTTGCAGGCCAGACTGGGAAGACCATAAGCATCTAGGATATCTTGTGCGTCGCCCAGTCCAGCTGTTGTAGTTCACACAAGAACAGGTTAATTGTAGTTCACACAGGAACAGAAAAGAGAAAATAATATATTCCATTTAAAAAGAAAAAAATGCCAGGACCGCAGATCCCAGCAGGGAGCCAGGTCCTTACTGAAGTCCTATAGCAGGAAGTGATGGTATACCCCCTGGGACTGCCTCAGGGGGTGTATCCATAATTGTTTTCACCTAGTCCTACTCTTGAAGAGAGCAGCATAAGCCCAAGGGTCTAAGAGCTGTATCCGTCAGTGAATGAAAGAGAAATTGATGAAAAATTCATATGGGTACAGTGCTGAATGCCTGCCCAATTGTCTTTAAAAGTGTGACAGCGCTGGAAGCTAAAAGTTGGCCTGGGCAGGAAGGGGCTGAAAGTGCCCAGTATTGAGTGGTTAAAAAAATGGCTCCTAGATTCAAAGCAAATTTGAAAAGCCCAGTTATAACCCAATTTAAAGAAATCTGCTATCTCCTATGGCCAATGTCATAGTCAGCACTTCTAATACAACTACAAGCTTCTTATTGAAACATTATCTAATACACTAACAAGTTTTGATAATGGGGATACCCACCTAAAGAACGGGTTCTTCAGATCCAGCAGATTACTAGATTTGGATCCAGTCTGATCCACCTGAGCAACAATACTGATATCATAACTTTGCCTGTAAGAGAGAGCATGGAAACCATGAGATGCAACAAGCAGAAAAAGAACGAAGGCAATACAATCATTCAGCAGGTCCGGGACTGCTGCACTTTCTCCCACCTTTTGTTAGCAATAAGCAGGACTGTCCCAGATAAGGTGTCTCCAGCTTTGGTGAAGAGGGGGGACTGTAGGAGGCAGCGGACCTGGTACCAATGAGTGAGGGGTTCTGTGGGTGCCGTGGAAAGCCATACAGTCATTCTGAAAAACATATATTGTTAATTTAGAATGCTTGATTGCAATCTCCTTTAGATTTACCAACTACATAGCGGTAGAGAATACCCGATTGGTCATAAATAGATAAGATTGTTTGGTAAGCCCATACACTACATAGTAAAGCTGGCCATGCACTATGCAAATTTCTTTCCTAAAAGCATGGGTCGAAGGAATGAAAATAGCTCGATTCCCCCATTAAACACAGTCAATGTTTATGGGGGATTCACTTCTGCTGCGCTACTGTATTCTGACAGTGGGACGTTTCTCCACCCTCCGGATACATAGCCGACAGCTAGCGGCAGAAATCATTAAAAAAAAACCTGACAGGCTGGCTGTAGCAAAGTCGATCATAAGTTTGATTTCAGTACAACCAGCTTGCCCATAGATGGATTGAAATTCAGCTGGTTCCTGCTGAACCGGGGCAAGATTTTAAACAGTCTCTGGCCAGCTTAAATAGGAAATCTATAGGAGATTGTAACAGAAATAAAAAAGGTGCATCTCTGCACTGTGGTGGGCGGGAGCTGACACAGATAGGTAATATACCAAAATTATAAATAAATAATCGTAAGAAAAAGTGTGCAGCACCAAAAGTGAATGAATGAAATGTGAATACGGTGTACAGTAATCCCCCGCTCCATCACGGTTCAGTTTTTGCGGTCCCGGTAATTCGCGTTTTTTTTTGTAATGTTATTTTACTATATAAATCATTAAAATTAAATATTTTTGTGTTTGCCATAGCTCTTGCTATGTCTCTCAGTATCTTTTATGTGTTTAAATGAG
Source organism: Pelophylax lessonae (assembly GCF_965119305.1). Classification (NCBI taxonomy): domain Eukaryota; kingdom Metazoa; phylum Chordata; class Amphibia; order Anura; family Ranidae; genus Pelophylax; species Pelophylax lessonae. Next base: position 600,502,808 of record NC_138771.1, on the reverse strand, counting down.
TTTCTTTTTTTTAAAGTGTGTTTAAAGACCTTAAAATGCTTTTACATGTACAGTGACAGTAAAAAAACATGCCTACAATGCATTTTAATAGGGTTTTTCTATTTCGCGGAATTTCACTTTTCGCGGCTGGGTCCGATACGCAACGCCCGCAATGGAGGGGGGTTTAATGTATAGTCCAAAAAAGTTCTAAAGTAAAAAATGTTTTATTAAATTCAATGAATGAAAAACAACAAAAAACCAATATAGTGAAAAATATAGATTTAATGCACTGTCCTACGATAGGATCAGCAATATAAACTTAATGGTGAAAGTACAAAGTTCACCGATAAGTTTATATTGCTGATCCTATCATGGGACTGTGCATTTAAATCTATATTTTTCACTATATTGGTTTTTTATTGTTGATTTTCATTCAAGATTGGACTTCGATATATACAAACCTTTTCACTTTAGCACTTTTTTGGAATTTATGACAGTATTCACATTTCATTTTTGTTCATTTGCGTTTGGCGCTATACACTTTTTCTAAAGATTATAGGAGATTGTACAATATAACATTTGGCCAGCTTTAGATAAAAGTACTCTCAAAAAGTATGCTAGTGCAGAGCAACAATTATGTTTTAAAAAAAAAAAAAAAAAAAAAAAAAAAAAAACAACTGTCAGATTGTACTGCTTATTGCGCATCTGTGGTTCTCGCTCACTTTTTTCCAAGTGACGTTTTCACAGTGAGAGGAAGTGAAATAAACTAACTGATCTACCAATGTTTTACAGAGTGTAAGGTTAACTTCGTTATAATACTGACCTAATTGAAAAGCAGTTATCTAGAAGTGCTAGCATAATCCTATGCAACTTCCAGGGCACCTGAAAACCAAACTGGAAGTCTCCCTGCTTTGAGAGTACAACGACACAGGATTCCCCAATCCACATGGAATGCATGGGGGAATGGAAACCATTTTTTTCCTTCAACCTGGTGGTTGGAAGAAAAAAAAAAAAAAAAACACACCTTTCTATGGGCTGACTTACACTTCCTGCTGCTATAAACCAAATGTAAAATACAGGAGTGGGACCCCTGGGAAAGTTCACCACATTAAGCAAAGACCTAAGAGCAGAAAGTAACAAACTCATCTAGCTATAAAGTATTAAGGAACAATAGCCTCCCATCAAATATCCTTTTAACAGTAGGTTTTATCTCCAACTTACATGGAACCGATGAAAGCCACATCAAACCAGAAGGCAAGCCCATGAACCAAACCAGAATGGAGCATGTGGAAGGAGAAGGGGATTTCTATTCTGTTGGAGAAAGAATAGGTATACTGAATAAGTGCAAATGTGCAAACAATTTATAGTGTGTGATTGAAGTCCTTGCAATGAAGGGGATACAGGGAGTAGTTGACCGGCAAAAAAGCTATTTGATCAGCTAGCAGATGTTCCTACAGAGCATACTTGCTCTGGGTAAGGGACTAAGGTGTAATGAAGCAAGAAGGTTGGCCATGACAGCTTAGCTACTAGCATTTTTAGATGAAAAACATCAACCCCAGCATCCATGCTTTACTGATCATTTATGAGGGCAAGGGTGTGAAGTAATTCCCAGCTATCAATCAGTATTTCTGCAGTGGACAATTAGAAGCCAATTTCTGATTGGTTGTTATGCTCTACTTTGCTGACATGTAGTACCTGTGCAAATCAGTCTCTTTGGCATCCAGGAAATTCACTGTATATTTCACAGATTTGGCCATCAGTATTCTAATGTCAAAGGTATCCTAAAAAGAAAACAAAAATGAACGAACACGGATGGTGGGAGGAAAGCAGAACAGCAGCAACTAATAACAATCCACATACCACAACTGGTTGCTTAAAATATTCATCCACAGCGGCTCCTCGAAGTGCTGAAAGGTCCACACCATGGAAAGAGGGCTGGTACCTAAAGGGAAGGATAGAACTCTTAGCAGAACCATAAGCGGATTGGATTACTTAAAAAAAATTCATATAGTGCCAATATATAGCACAACACTCTATATCAGGGATCACGGCCCTCCAGCTGTTGTGGAACTACACAGGCATTGTAAAACTCTGACATTCACAGACATGACTTGGCATGATGGGAATTGTAGTTCCTGAACAACTGGAGGGTCATAGTTTGAAGACCCCTGCTCTATATTGTACATATAGCCGATCACATCTGGCCACAAAGGAGCCTACATTCTAATGTCACCTCAAACAAAGGGTTCAACTTTGTCAGTTGTAGTGAAAGCCCCCACACCATGTCAGGAATGCATACTGGTTAAAGAGGAGCTCCACTCATATTTGGGTTGATTAAAAGTCAGCAGCTACAAAAACTGTAGCTGCTGACTTTTAACAGACAATTGCCTGTTCTACGACCAAGGGCTATGCTCAGCCGAGCAGTTTTCTCCATCCCTCTCGGGCCCCGGAGCAGCCTAACTGTGGGCACCCGGCCCTGACAGCTTGCGAGCCACACATTGTGAATGGCCTCGCAGTCTTCTGGGACCTGTGACATGTCCCAGAAGACTGCAGGAAGGAGAACTTCTGCTTGGATCACTTAGGTGAACAAAGCAGAAGTGGGAGTAAGTACTTGGCAACAACCACATATCTGCTTCATAATCCTGGGTTGAGTGGCACAGAGTCAATATATATGCAGGAGAAAAGACTGCCCCTCACTAAAAGACCAAGAAAGAGGCTGGATTATCTTGTAACCACAGAGAAGGCATGGGGATTTGAAGTGCATAGAGACTATAGACATTAAAAGAGCAGTATGGTGTGTCCTTTTTAGGAATCATTCTTGCCTAGGTGAATGCAGCATCGCTCCGATGCTGCATCTGTCCACCTCCAGCTCTAAGACTGAGAACAGAGCAATCCAACACCACCGATCGCTCAGTTCTCCCTGACGGCCAGTCACCACTGTCTGCTCTGCAGCTCCGCCCCCCCCTCCCCACTCGCTCACTGGCATGCTGGGCTGTGGAGGGGGCAGGAGCAGCCAGGTCAGGCTCTCAGCAACTCGCTTGAGAGGCTGAGCCGGGTGCCAGTCCAGGCATGCAGGCAGATCCTGACTTCATTGTTACAATCTTGACGTCAGCCAACAGCGGGCCACAGGAGTGCAGAACGAACTGCACTGTGTGTTTCATAAGAGAAGTAGAGCCAAATAAACTTTGATAGAAAAAAGATAACACTATACTAGTGTATCTCCCCGCACCTCGGAAAAGGTTTTGATTAAATAAAAGATAAAAATATAAAAATGTGTGTAATTAGTGAGATAAATATAAAAATATATATTGTGCGGCAGCAGCTGTAGATTTAAAATGGATGATAGAAAAATAGCCTAGGCTATATACAGCGCTTGCCGCAGAAAAACAATTAACTTAATGTATGTGAACAATGTTGAAAACTTATCTTTACAGCATAAGTGAAAATACAAATCAATTAAACACATAAATATTAATAAAAAGTTCCATAAAGTTGATAAGACTTTACTTATTGAATTTTACATTTATTTTATTCAAATATATTGATCACCACCGGAAAATACTTATCTATTTATCAATTCCTTGGAACTAATTTTCATGTGTTTAATTGATTTGTATTTTCACTTATACTGTAAAGATACGTTTTCAACATTGTTCACATACATTAATTGTTTTTCTGCGGCAAGAGCTGTATATAGCCTAGGCTATTTTTCTACCAAATAAGCTTTGGCTGTACTTCTCCTTGAATTTAACATTCTTAAGCAGTAAAAGATTTAAAACAAGCTCTTATTGATCCGTCTAATAGCATGTACTGTAAAAAAAAAAAAAAAAAAATAAAAATAAATCATCCTCAACATAACCGACTCTAAAGGGAGATTCAGTCAGTTTCTAACAACTTAAGATTCTGTTGTACTAAAAAATAAAGGGGGGTAAAACAAGCATTTCTCTGCCTCCATTGTGAACTTTGAAGATTCATTTTTCCATGATACCTAGAGCTATAGAAGCTTTAATTCCTACTCAGAACGTATAAGTACTTTAGTGTGTATAATTCGAGCACAGTATCACTTAAAGGTAATTTTACAGAAACTTAAAAAATGCACTGTGGGGGTTGAGTAAAGTCCTGCCTTCAAGGCAATACACCAACATTATTTTCTTCTTAGATCTGCAATTTTTGGACAACCTTGAAGGAACTCACCAGAAGTTGGCTTTTGTAAACTGTTCCATGTAAAGCTGCTCATCTGTGAACGGCGCTAGATGAACATCTCCAATAGTCGGAAACATGTTACCTGGATAAGAGACACGAAAACGCAAAACTGGGAATGAAAAAGCTAAAAATCGGCCTGATCAATCATAATTCTCAAATTTAGCTAGGACAACAATCTACCAAAACATTTACTTCCTGGAATCAGCGGTTTCTTCTCACTCTTACAGTAGTAAGACTTCCTACAGCGGATTTCCTGGCTCCTCCCAAATGCTCCAGAAAGGTCTTATTTAACATTTCAATTTAAGTGTAGGGCTTTTATAACAGCGCATCCGGCATCACACTAAAATTAATTCTCTGTTCAAATGTGCAGCCATTTGTAATTTAAAGTGGAGTTCCACCCAGTGCACATTTTTTTAAAAACAAATACCCCCGGGACAGTCAGGGCTAGTACATTCCACAATGGTTAGCCTCTGATCTGTCCCGGGTTGCACTTACCTTTTAGGAGAAATACTCACCTTGAAAAAGTATTCTCCAGCGCTGCCATTTCAGGTGTGGGCAGCTTGAAGCCAGCGCGATCCTCTTCGGCGTCCTCTTCCTTCTTCGGTCCCACGATGCACTGCACCGGCCCCGACGTCACTTCCGGGCGCGTGCGTCATCCCTCCACAGCTTCCAGAAGCTGTTTAGAAGGGAATGACGCGCGCGCGCCGGAAATGACGTCGGGGCCGGTGCAGGCGCAATGATTCCTGGGAGCGATGACGTTCAGCTCCCAGGAATCATTGCAAAAGCCAGGAAGTGACGAATCGCCGCGGCCGCCGAGGGGAGGAAGAAGGAAGTAAGGTGAGTATATTTTCTCTACAAGGTAAGTAAAAAAAAAAAAAAAAAAAAATTGCAATTATCCATTTGTTTTTCAGGTGACCCGGAGCGAGAAGATGGAGGTAAGTATAAAATTAGGGTGGAACTCCACTTTAAAGAGAAATTCCCGCCGACCTCCCCATTCCCCCCCCCCCCCTTACCTGAAGGTGGTACCTGCACATTTCAGATACTCACTCATCCACTGGATCCAGCATTGTCCCGCTGAGATCCTCTCATGCCTAGCCACAGCTCCATCCCATGCCGATTTGTTCTTGAATGTCATTAAGAGGCCCTCCGGCTCTTCTGGGTTCAGTGAGTGGGCCTCTGGATAACATGCTGAAAGCCCCGCCGTCTCCTCCATTCCTTGAGTTGAAGGCTATGCCTCCCTGAGATATGTGACGTACATATCCCTGGAGGCACAGTGGGCAATGTGTGCGTCATTCGCTATTTGACCTGTTTACCATTATCATTGAAAGTCAAAGTAAAAAAAAAAAAATTCCACATTTTGGGTTGTCCCCAGAAAAGGGAAATCTTCCAATGGGAACACTAGTTCCCTAATTTGCAGGGATTTCCTTTCACGTTCATTTTGGCTATGGGACAGGAAGTGAAGGGAAATCTCCACATTAGGACAGGGATGGCTAAAACAAATCAGCTAGGGGTTAGAAAACGCTCTCTTGCTCTATCGAAAAAAAAAGAAAAAAAAAAAAAGTTTTGCCCACAGTTCTACTTTAGGCAATTTAAATATCACCATGTTAGTTCAAACTACTGCCTGAGCTAGGAACTTTGGCTAGAAATATCAATCCTGGAGTCCCCAAGAGACAAAAAAAAAAAAAAATAAAAGGGCTGTTTTAACCTCCAGGGATTCCCCAAGAACTGAAATCCCAGTATTGGACAGAGACTAAGATTTAATATTTTTATCTCATCTTTGTTCCATTTGTGAGATTCATTGTCAAAGCCAAAAGGCAGTTTAGTGATTCTCAACAACGTTCAGAAGCTTTTATGCCTTACCGTTGGGTTTGAGAAACTTCTTTGCATGCAGGTAACTCTCCAGCATCCGCTCATTGAACAGCATGTATCCCATAGGCTCAGAAATGATAATATCCACCTGTTCAGGAAGAGACACTTCCTCCACCTTTCCTGGGATCACCACAATTCGATCAGTTAGATTGTTACTCTTCACCAACAGCTGCAGAAAGGAGACAAAACATCAGCTCAGTGTTAGTGGACCCTATAAAAGCAAAAGGCACGCCTTAGAAAAAAGTTTGTTCTTTCAAATTTGTAACTTGCCAGAGAGCTGGTCTAATCATAGTACAGTTCTGCAAGCATCTTCGTTCCTCTGCCTATGTAGAGAGGAGGGGGGGGGGGTGTTTGCCTTTCCTCCAAAAAGGAAGAAAAAATTCTAACACAAGGTTCATTTTCTAAAGAATACATTTCTGTGTATATGAGGCTGTTCACTTCACTGGGTATATGTGAGGGTTTAAACATCCACTTTAATCACTTAAAGCGGAGTTCCGGCCTCGGGGTGAAATTTAGATAAAAAAAACCCCGGGACAGTCAGGGCTAGCACATTCCACAATGGATAGCCTCTGAACTGTCCCGGGTCGCACTTACCTTTTAGAAGAAATACTTACCTTGAAAAGATCTTCTCCAGCGCTGCCATCTTGGATGTGGGCAGCTAAAGACAGCGCATACTCTTCTGCGTCCTCTTCCTTCCATGTCCTCTTTTCCCAGAATGCGCCTGCACCAGCCCCGCTCATCACTTCCGGTGCGGGCGCATCATCCCTCCACAGCTTCTGGGCATGCCCAGAAGCTGTTTAGCAGGGAATGACACGCCTGCACCGGAAGTGACGAGCAGGGCCGACGCATTGATTCCTGGGAGCGATGACGTTCAACTCCCAGGAATCAATGCAAGCAGGAAAAGACGGCGCTGGCTGCACTAGCAGAGGGGGGAAGTGGAAGAAAGGCGAGTATATTTTCTTCAATAACAAGGTAAGTAAACAAAAAAAAAAAAAATCGTAATTATTCATTTGTTTTTCAGGTGACCTAGAGCAAGCAGGTGCCCCAAAATCGGTTTTGTCGATTTTGAGGACGGAACTCCGCTTTAAGGACCGGGCCTATTTCTGACACATGTTGTTTACAAGTTAAAATCATTTTTTTGTGCTAGAAAACTACTTAGAACAACAAATATATTTTTTTTAGCAAAGAGAATAAAATGGCGATTTTTGCAATATTTTTTGTCATGCCGCACTTACGCAGCGGTATTTCAAATGCAATTTTTTTGGAAAAATATACATCACTGGATTAAAACAAAAAAACTAAACAGTAAAGATAGACCAGTTTTTTTGTATCTTGTGAAAGTTGTCACGGTTTAAAATTGCGCACACTTGTGGAATAATGAAAAACTATGGTACTTAAAAATCTCCATAGGCGATGCTTTAAAATTTTTTAAACCGTTACCAGTTTAAAGTTACAGAGGAGGTCTTTTGCTAGAGTTATTGCTCTCGCCCTGATGATTGCAGGCGATATCTCTCATGTGTGATTTGAGCATCGTTTTCATTTGCGGGAACGATTTACGTATGTGTTTTCTATCGCGCGCGAGATGACGGGAACGCGGGAGCTTTGAAAAAAAAATTTTTACCCCTTTATTTTTAACACTAACGAAAAATTAAAAATCTGATCACTTTTACTGCTGTCACAAGGAATGTAAACATCCCTTGAGACAGTAATAGGCAGTGACAGGTTCTCTTTATGGAGGGGATCGGGGGTCTAAAAGACCCCAAACCCCTCCACTGCACGTCAAAGTATTCAAAAAGCTGAAATCTGCATTTTTGAATACTGACAGTTTTTGAAATGGGCGCCATTGGCAGCCAGGTAAACTGGAAGTGACATTGTGACGTCGCTTCAGAGGTACATGATCGGAGACCCGATGGAAGCCGAATCCGGCTTAGTTTGTGACTCCAACCAGCCGGCGATGTGCCAGCTGGTTCCTCGGGTCTCATGGATGTTTTTATTGATCAATATGCTATAGACTTTGAGATCTACGACTGTATGAATTTTTTTGAATAGTTTGATTTTCGTACACTGAGTGAGAATTGTGTATTAATACTTAAATATGCGCAGCAGTGTGTTGCTTGGTGCTAAACAGTAGTATCGGTGGTTGGGAGGTCTGTTGGCTTGGTTATCATACTGAGCATCACTGATGGCTGTTCCAAGCTACACATTGAAGCAACCTGGGGTTTAATCTGAGACGTCGGGTCGCGTGGCCATGCCCGCTGAAGACGTAATGGCAAAACGCACCCGGGGCGTGACCACGCCGCCTCTGTGAGTGGATGTCAGCAACTTCGAGATCACCCGGGAATTACTGAGCTCGAGTGTTACTGGAGTGCGGTGAGAGAGACTGAACGTGCTGAGTCACCCTTGACATTGTTTTATGCCCGTTTCCTTTTTTTATCATGTGAGTTTATTTTAAAGGGGGATTTGGGGAAATAAATTTCATAATAGGATTACACTATATGCTTCATCTTTTATTTATGAACATATACCAATGGATGGAGGGAGGTATGGGATATCGGGTCAATATCCAAAGATCTATACAAAGCCAAATGTTTATGCCAATCTGGTGAGTTTGTTTTCTGAAGGGGAGAGGAACTCACGCAGTGTGGTGAAAGGGGCATATGCTTGGATTAGCCCAATTATCTCCAAACAATCTAGTGGTGTCACCAATTCATGAACATCACTAATGTGGTGGACTCTCTTGTGAATTCTTTATGTGACATTTGGATATTTGATTAGATGCACAGACTTTAAGCGCTGCTAGTGCTGGTTTAATTCTGCAGCAACTGTTCTTTTTGTTAGCGGGGAATGATGCAGGTGGGGGAGGGGGATCTCCCTGTTAACAGTCTAATGGAGCAATTAAGAATCGACAAGGAATGATCTCTCTGTTGCTCCAAATTAAGTTGAACACACAATCGCACCTTACTGTAAAATCTCCTTTAGGTTTATGAAGAATGATGCCAGGTAAGGGCCTTCCCTACAATCCATTCAGTGCAGAAAAAAATCTGATATAAAGTTCCAATACAAAAGTTGTTGCTAAAGGAGTTTATATAATCAGACTGCAGACGTGAGTGGACAGTTTTAGGAAGAGCAGTGCTTTAATACTCAAGATCTGGCCTGGCCACTCACCTCCGCGTGTTGTGCCATGGTGCTCGCTTCAACAGCATAAACCTTGCGAGCTCCAGCCTGAACTGCAAAGAAGGACAGGATCCCTGAGCCACAGCCAACGTCTAAAACAACCTGAAGAGAGAAAAGACATTCAGAAAATTTTCTGATCCCACCCAGAGCATGCGCTAGGATGTGCTCTGAAATTTACTTTATCTTTGAAGTCCGTATGATTCTGTAGGATAGCTCGCTGGTAAGTGCCTGTCCTCACATAATCCTGCATCATGTTCTGTTGCTGTGACAGGTAGCCATAAAACTGCAATAAAAAACATACAATTTAAAGCTACAGAAATACAGCAGACATTCCAATAGCTTACACAAGCTGTTAAAATATTAGAATAAGTTTGACAAGGCTTGCACCATTGTTATGTTTTTTTAACATTTTTCAAAGTTGAATGACAAAACATTAAAGAGATATGTCAGTACAGAGCGTGAATTCAGTAAGCGATACAACATTTGCCATTAACAGTATCTTGTTGCCATTCAAAACATGTTCAAACAGAACTAGAAAAGCTACAATTTCTGGGGAAATTGTGTGAAGCGTTCTTGCCTCCACCAGTCATATTGTGAAAACTGTCAGGATTATAGCTTAGCCTTTTAGTGGCAGCAGGGATAGCTGAACGTTTTGATATAAGATTTGTGTAGGTGGGATGAAAATGAGGGAGTGGTGGCAGTTTAGAATTCATGTCCTGATTTTTCAGCTCCCACTCTATTTTTCAATATTTCGCCATTTATTCCTATGGGACCATTTTCACTACAAAAACGCTGATATTTTGTGAACCATTCAGCAAAACGTTCCACAAAGTAATAGCACACCAATCGGGAACAATCCACAGGTTTCAGTACATTACTGTCTATGTAGTGTAAAAACTGTGGGGGGGAGTTAGGGTGGTAAATTTGGCTATAATAAGAATATATATGTGAGATAACAGTAAGTGGTCTTGCCATGCAAGAACACTTAACAGAGAGTCATATACCTGGTGCTCAGCAACAAGGACCATGGCTTGCACTATTTTTAAGGCAACAATGCCTGAATGAACCTTTGTCAGCCTTTAAAATGAAATCTACTGTATATGGATCCCATATCCAAACTATACAAGGGGCCTTAAATTCTGTCAAACTGATCTTAAAACCCATCTCTGTGGAGCCAAGCCGGGATTTAATTGTCAAATGGCAGAATTTTAGTGAAGAAAATAAAAAATAAAAATATATCAGTTTAAGTTGGGCAGAAAGCCCATGCACAGATTTTGCCTACCATCCAAAAGAATAAACAAAAATCACTAGTGTGTGCAAATTCCACCCACTGCTGCCAACGCAAGGCTTACGTGGATGGCGAAAGCGATAAAGTTGAACTCCGGTATAAGCAAATCTTGCCTAAAAACAGGGTTCCAGCTTTAGATATAAACTCACCGCCCAATTTATTAGGTACACCTGTCCAACTTGCTTGGAAACACAAATTGCTAATCAGCCAACCACAGGCAGAAACTCCATGCATTTAGGTGTGGTGAAGAGGACTTGCTAAAGTTCAAAACCAAGCATCAGAATGGGGAAGAAAGGGAATTTAAGTGACTTTGAACATGGCATGGTTGTTGGTGCCAGATGGGCTGGTCTGAGTCTTTCAAAAACTGCTGATCCACTGGGATTTTCACGCACAACCATCTCTAGGGTTTACAGAGAATGCTGGGAAACGGAGAAAATATACAGTGAGCGGCAGTTGTGTGGACGAAAAAAGCCTTGTTGAGGTCAAAGGAGAATAGGCAGACTGGTTCAAGATGATTGAAAGGGAACAGTAACTCAAATAACCACTCGTTACAACCAAGGTATGCAGAATTCCATCTCTGAATGCACAACACATCGAACTTTGAAGCTACAGCAGCAGCAGATCACACTGGGTGCCACTCCTGTCAGCTAAGAATAGGAAACTGAGGCTACAATTCACACAGGCTCCCCAAAATTGGACAATAAAAGATTGGAAAAATGTTGCCTGGTCTGAGGAGTCTCAATTTCAGCGGTGACATTCAGATGGCAGGGTCAGAATTTGGCGTAAACAACATGAAAGCATGGATCCATTCTGCCTTGTATCAAAGTTTCTGGCTGGTTGCGGGGATGTAATGGTGTGGGGGATATTTTCTTGGCACACTTTGGGTCCCTTAGTACCAACTGAGCATCCTTTAAATGCCACAGCCCACCTGAGTATTGTTGCTGACCACGTCCATCCCTGTATGACTACAGTGTACCCATCTTCTGATGGCTCCTTCCAGCGGGATAATACACCATGTCACAAAGCTCAAATCATCTCACCACTGACCACTTCACATCAACATGACAATGAGGTCACTGTACTCCAATGGCCTCCACACTCACCACATCTCATCCAATAGAACACCTTTGGGAAGTGGTGGAATAGGAGGATTTACATTATGGATCTGCAGCAACCACGTGATGCTATCATGTCAATATGCACCAAAATCTGAGGAATGTTTCCAAGACCTTGTTGAATCTATGCCATGAAGAATATAGGCAGTTCTGAAGGCAAAAGGGGGGGGGGGTCCAACCCGGTACTAGCAAGGTGTACTTAAAGCGGAGTTCCACCCTAAAATGATACTTACCTCCATCTTCTTGCTCCCGGTCACCTGAAAATGGATAATCGCAATTTATTTTTTTTACTTACCTCGTTTAGAAGATAATATACTCACCTTACTTCCTTCTTCCTCCCCTCGGCAGCCGCGGCGATTCGTCCCTTCCTGTCTTGCGATGACTCCTGGGAGCTGAACGTCATCGCTCCCAGGAATCAATGCGCCTGCACCGGCCCCGACGTCAGCTCCGGTGCAGGCGCCGTCATACCTTGCAAAACAGCTTCTGGGCATGCCCAGAAGCTGTGCAGTGATGACGCTGCGGCACCGGAAGTGACGGCGGGGCCGGTGCAGTGCATCGTGGGACCAAAGAAGATGGAAGAGGACACACAGAAGAGGATCGCGCTGGCTTCTACAGCTTACGTCACTGGCTTTTTAAAAAAACTGCCCAGTGTGCATGAGGCCTAAAAGTATCACCACTGAGATTTCACCTCTCCTCGGGTATTACTGGGACAGGAAGTAATGGGAAATCAGACAACTGTAAAGACCTAAAGGACTTATAATTCTTCCTGACTATCCAAAATTGAATTAGAAATGTTGGCTGGAGTTAAACTCCTCCTATGGGGAAGGCTTCCTGGTAACTATGCTAGTGACGACAGCTCTGTACCTGGAAGTACTGCACAGCCGATGATTCCTCTGTCCGCTCGCTGAACACACTTTTGTCTGATGAGGACCTCCTGCAACCCTTGATAATATTGTAAAAGGAGCAGAAATCTGCGGAGGAAGAACAGAATAGATTATACAAAAATACACCCAAAACACCTACCAATGATGGTAGATTTAATACATGTAGGATCATATTGCTGATCTTCTAAAAATTAAGCGTTGCCAGGCTGTTGCTATTACTTTCAAGTCATTGACCCAGGACAAGCGTTCAGTTAAAGTGTTACTAAACCCAGGAGACTGCATTCACTATATCAGGTCTCCCACAGCACTCAGAACATGGAAATGCAATTATTTTAGTAAATATAATTTGAAAAACTAGCAATACACACCCACTGAGCATGTGCAGAGTGCCCTCAAGGCTTTGTTCTAGCGGCAGATGGAGTGGGGACAGTAAAATGGGAGGGTCAAAGAAGACCGAATCAAACAGCCTTTTTATGCAATGCGGAGGATTAACCCCTTAGATTCCACAGTGAGTATAACAAGCACACTTTACCGCGCATGCACACTGGATTTTACTGTTGTGGGTTTAGTAACACTAAGTCAGAAAAAATCTGCATCACTTGTACAAAATGACAGTCAGGCAAAATGGCAATCTCAGAAAGAAAGGCCAACGGGATAGCTTACATTCTAACTACAGGTTTGGTTTACACATGATTTTTTTTTTCTTTTCGTGTCGTCCCTTAAAACAGTGGTTCTCAATTCCGGTCCTCGGGACCCACCAACAGGCCAGGTTTGCAAGATAACTAAATTACATCACAGGTGATCTCATTTGCTGCTCAGTGATTGCAGTATTCTAGTCTGCATCCCCCAAGGTAATACTTAAAATCTGGCCTGTTAGTGGGTCCCGAGGACCGGAATTGAGAACCACTGCCTTAAAACACTTAAGGACCAGGCCTATTTCTGACACTTGTTGTTTACAAGTTAAAATCAGTATTTTTTGCTAGAAAATTACCTAGAACCCCCAAACACATTATATATATATATATATATATATATATATATATATATATATATATATATATATATATATATATATATATATATATATATATTAGGGATGCACCGAAATTTCGGCCACCGAAATTTTCGGCCGAAAATGGGCCTATCCCATTTCGGCCGATAATGGGTTAAAAATGCCGAAACTGCGATCTGTGCATTAATCAACTAACAGACCGGGCGAGCGGCTGCTAATAGCTGTAACAGTGAGCTTCACTTTACTTCCCTGTCAGCGGCAGATGTACATGAAGTTTCTTCCTCCGAAAACCATTGTGGTCGAGTAGACCCGCCCCTCCCTCACTTCATTGGTGGATTATTAAGTCTTTGCCAATCAGATTCATCCAGGCGGAAATCCCCCCTCCTGTGATCTCATCACGGAGAAGCCTCCTTTGCATGAGACGCTGGAATTGTTTACTTTTTTTTTCTTGTCTTATCTCGGCAGCAGGAGAGGCTCGTGCAGGGGGGGGGAAGCTCCGAGCGAGCGGAGCAAGATACACTCTTCATGTGCTGGACATAGAGAGACATGTGCTGGACATAGAAAGAGCTCTGTCATCGATCAGGGAGCCAATCCGCTCAGTGTACTTCTCTATCATCCATCCGGGCTCCATTATCTGACATAACACCCATCCACTTCCATTACCTGACATAACACCCATTCACTTCCACTGAGGCGAGCTTACCATTGGTATTTGTATTATGCAGCATGAGGGGGTTAATGTATTGTCACTGCTGGTCACTGATGCATTAGTGACCGACCAGTGGCAGTTAATTAACCCCTTTGTGCTGCCTTAGTGCAACCAGTATCAGTGCAACCAGTGTTAATTAACACTGATACTGGTTGCACTAATGCAGCACAAGGGGGTTAATTAACTGCCACTGGTCGGTCACTAATGCATCAGTGACCAGCAGTGACAATACATTAACCCCCTCATGCTGCATAATACAAATACCATTGGTAATTAAATTAACCACTTGCCAACCCATCACAGTACATATACTGTGACAGGGTGGCAGCGACAGGTGTACGTCGCTGCCTGTTTTTTGTGTATGTCCCTGTTCTATCCAATTTAAAATTATTTGGGGGAAAAAGTCATTTTCGGTTTCGGTTTTCGGCCAAGGGCATCCTGCATTTTCGGTTTCGGCCCAAAATTTTCATTTCGGTGCATCCCTAATTATATATATATATATATATATATATATATATATATATATATATATATATATATATATATTTAGCAAAGACCCTAGAGAATAAAATGGATATTGTTGCAATACTTTGTCACGCTGCATTTGTGCACTTTTTGAACTAAAAAATAAGAAAATTTAGCTCAATATTTTTCTGTAATGTGAGATAATGTTATGCTGAGTAAACGGATACCAAACATGTCATGCTTCAAAATTTCACATGCTCGTGGAATGGCAACAAACTTCAGTGCTTAAAAATCTCCATAGGCGACGCTTTCATTTCTACAGGTTACTAGTTTAGTTTAGAGTTACAGAGGAGGTCTATTGCTAGATTTACTGCCCTCGCTCTAACGATCCCACACATGTGGTTTGAACAGTTTACATATGTTGACGCGACTTTTATATGCGTTCGCGTCTGTACGTGAACTTTTACTTTATTTTTACACTGGCCCTTAAAAAAAAAAAAAAAAAAATTCTGATCACTTATTTTCCTATTACAAGGAATGTAAAAGGAAAAAAAAACAGGACAGGTCCTCTTTAATGTGAGATCTGGGACCAAAAAGACCTCAGATCTCACATTTACACTTAAAAGCAATAAAAAAGTGTTTTTAGTCAAAAAAAGAAAAAAATTTGTCACTCTCAGGCCGTTGGGCAGAGGTGATGTTTGACATCGCTCTGGTCCTCCAAGGGCATAGAGTCGAATGGGGACCATCTTGCCCTCACTCTACTTCCTGCCCATCAGTTAAAAGGATCGTATCGCTTTCCCTGCTACCGACAGCTCCGTTGGGACCACTTTTATGTAATAGAGGACCGCTGGCCTCATAATACTGGGGTTATGGCAGCTATCTGCTGCCATAACCCCGGTATTTAATGTCAAAGTAGCGACGTAAATACACAGTGGGCGGTCCGGAAGTAGTTAACACTTGCCATCTGCCCTATAGCAATTTTACTGCTAGAGGACGGCAGCTGTGTGCTGGATCCCATAGCCCTCACTTCCAGTTAGGGTGCGTGCTTGCGCACCGCTGGCTCACTTCTGCTGTGATGAAGGGGGAGAATAAATTCCACGTGTTCCCCCTAGTAAAAGCACCTCACACAGTTCACATAAACACTGGTTAGGCACACTGTTAACCCTTTGATCCCCCCTGATGATAACCTGTCCCCAGCCAGTGTCATTAGTATAGTGACAGTGAATATTTTTAGCACTGATCACTGTATTAGTGTCACTGGTTCCCAAAAAGTGTTGAAGTGTCAGCTGGTGTCAGAATGTCCACTGCAATATCGCAGTCCTGCTATAAGTCAGTGATCACCGCCATTACTAGTAAAAAAAAAAAATCCCATAGTTTGTAGATGCTATAACCTTTGTGCAAACCAATCAAAATACACTTCTTGGGATTTTTTTTTTTTTTTTTACCAAAAACGTGTGGCGGAATACATATTGGCTTCCAATTTAATGGATAGGTTTTATAGCAGAAAGTAAAAAAAGTATTTATTTTTTTAAATTGTTTATAGCGCAAAAACTAAAAAAGTTATTTAAAAAAACCGCAGAGGTGATCAAATACCACCAAAAGAAAGCTCTACTTGTGGGGAAAAAAAAAAATACGTAAACTTTGAGAACACTGCACGATCGCACAATTTTCAGTTTAAATAATGCAGTGCCGTATCGCAAAAAATGACCTACTGATGAAAAGGGGTAAATCTTAATTAAATACATTTTAAGTATTCTGAACATTTCAAGGGCAGGTCACATGCATTAAAAAAAAAGAAACATACCTGCTGGTGTGGCAAACTGGACCAGGACACTGTTGCAGCCCAGGGTGACGATGAAGGACTGTTTGCCGACGCGGCTGCATTCTGTTTCTGAGTTGATGGTACATTTAAACACGCAGACATTCTCTGTTATGAGAAAAAGAAAAAAGGAGATTAATATAAAGCAATATTATAGCAATGTTATAGCATATTTTTTAAACATTTCCCCTGGTAAACCATATTTTCTTTTTTTGTATTTTAATTCTAGATTGTGGAACGGGTATAAACCCTGTCAAAGTTTCCCTGAGGTTCAGGCTCTGTAGGGCGATTTCCTATCCCATCCTGTCCAGATGTCAATATTGCCTTCAGGGAAGGGGAAATCTCTGGAGACAGACAGCCATAAAATACTTGGTGGCATGGGGAAACACTAGAAACTTTGACAGCTGTGTCTTTGTTGCAGATAAGCTGAGTTGTGTTGGAACTTGGATTTGAACCCATGTGTGCACAAGCCCTTAAGGAAGCTGTCACCTGTACCGAGTAGTGATCGACCAATATAATTTTTTTTATTGCCAATAACGATATTTTGGTCATCGCATATAGATATCTGCCGATATTTTCGGACATTTAAAATTTTTGTTTTTAGCTATATTTATTTTTTTACAGGTACTCTACACTTGTGGAGGAATCTGGGGGGGATCTAAATAGACCCCCAAATCCCTCCTCTGCACCTAAAAGAATTCAAATAACGCCAAGTTTGGCTGTTTTGAATGCTGTCTTTTTTAAATTTGGCGCCGAGTACCTGGAAGTCATGTCATGACATCACTTCCGGGGTTTTTACATGGAGACCCCATCAGAGCCAAATGCGGCTTTGATCGGGTCTTCGGCGGCCGTGCAGGTAGGATGCCGGATCTCCCAGTGGGACGGGAGACCCGGGCGAACCGTGGAAGGCAGCGGGGGGGGGGGCTGGCTTATGGGTTGACGTCCCCTCCCACTCTCTGTAATGACAACCGAGCAGCTTCTCAGCCGCATCAGTTATCATTACAAGACAGCCGACCGTCGGCTATGGACGCCGGTACCGGGGTAATTCCTCTAGCTGCAGGCATCACTCCGGTACAAGCACTTTCCCAAAATATCGGCAAGATCAGTAATCTCCGGGGCCGATGATATATCGGGAAAAGTGCATATTGGCACTCGATATATCGGCTTTGCCGATAATCGGTCGATCCCTAGTACTGAGCCAATCATCTGCTACCCGGGCATTCCCCACCCCGCAGTCACATGTACAGAGTGTGTCTGCATGCACCTGTGGGGGGTGGGGAATGCCCTGGTCTCAGATGAATGGTCCCAGTACAGGTCACAGCTTTCTGGTGGGCTCAGATCCTTGTCTGAACATGTGCAAAAGCTCACACTCCTCACTTACCATGGTGACAACCTTGTCTCCAAAACAGGGAGGAGAAATCTAAGCAACGAGGCCTTAAAAAGCAACAAAGTCGAACAGCTAGGAGCCATTTCCCACCAAGCAATGCTTTCGTTTTTTTTTTTTTTTTTTTTTTTTATAAATAATATTTAACAAGGGTAAAAGAAAATATGAAACAAAAAAGAAACAGGCACAAAGTCAGCACAGTAAGGGTTGGGAAAATACCCACAAGACCATCATTTCTGAGACACAGCAAGTATATAACAGAGGGGTCTCCACGCGACATCCATTGTCTACATCCCAAAGTGGGTCCGGACCGTACCCCCGAGGGAACCGCAAACCCGGTCACAGATCATCACACCAACATTGAACGGCCCATGCAATAGGACAAAAGAATGAGAAACAAACAAATGAAAAATAAAAGGGGAAAGTAAAAGAGGGGTAAAGAGAGATAGAGAGAGATGGAGCGGGAGAGACGGAAAAAGAAAAAAGGAAAAGATGAGAGGAAGTAAAGGAAAGGAAACAAGAAGTCAGAACATTCAGCACTGTGTTCTAGATCAGCATTGCCGGTGGCAAGAAAACAAAACAAATCACCCCCCCCCAATGATCCGAGACCCTTATAGGCAGGTGAAGACAGGTAGTGCAGCTACAACAACAGGTCATCTCGTAAAAAGTTTTGTGGCATTGTCTGGGTCAGGACTAGAGCAGCAGTATTTGGCGTAAGAGGAGTATCGCCATTGCAGCAGAGGTAGATGTATAGTGAATCCAGATATCAGAGAACTTCTTGTATTCATCCCTGCATCTCGGGACCCATTCCTCTGCCTCCATTATAGTGTTGGCCAAACGGATCCAATGAGCCCTCACAGGAATCCGAGCTGACTTCCAATACATGGGAATCCGCCGCCTGGCTGCGTTTAGCAGGTGTGGTAAGACCGACCCTCCGTAATGGAATGGGTGGCACATGAAACAAGAAGCGCAGGGGAGAATCATCCATTTTGACATCTAGAATATCCTTATTTTGTGCGCTAACATCTTGCTAGAAGGGACGGATCCGCGGACGCTCCCACCAAATATGGATGTAGGAGCCCCAGGACCCGCATTCCCACCAGCAAGAGTCCGAGAGAGAGCAATGCTTTCATTTAACCCATCAATTTTTTATTTATTTTTTTTTGCTTATAGTGTTATTTAACTTTGCAAAACAGTGTGTTGCGTCATGCCGATCATTATTGTAACGCCATGTTGTGCACTGCATAAAAATGCAGTATGTCCACATTTTTCTTCAGCATGTTAGTGTGCTACAATGAAGGAACACATAAAGCTTATGTTTATGCTGGGTCCTAGTGCTGAACCTGCATTGATCAACACACCTGGTATTAGCGCAGCCCAATCTATGAAGTGTGAAAAAAATAAAAAATAAATAAAAGTTTTGGACTTGAGGTACAATTTTTACATGGGCATGCTGATCAGGTCCGGTCAGTTTTTCCAGGCATAACGGATCAGAAGGTGCATTCATCCATATAGACAGGTGGGTGTAAAAGTTTCTACCTGTCTACCTGGGTTCCATCAGGTCGGCCTTAAAAAAAAAAAAAAAAACACAAGGGCACCATGTCTTCTGTGTAGGTGAAGCAGATCACCGGTAGTTCGGTGTAGACAGACAGTGGGGTCTCTCTGCTCCTGGTCACCTGTACAGCAAAGTGGTCTCTGTCCGTGTCCGCTCTGCAGATACTGAACTCCACTGTCATCTGCTCTGCTCTGATCAGCAGGGGATCTGTGAGCTGATCGGAACGGAATCCGCCCTGTGTGAAAGAGGCCTTCTTCTTTACCTGATTTTACAGTATAATAAACTGGAAAGACACCACATCTGTTAAATGTTGTCTTCCCATTGCTTACATTCTGCCTGAAGACATTTTTAAATACATTCTTTCTGGGGGGGGGGGGGGGGGGAAGTTGTTTTTCCTTGCACAGCCTTAATACGGACAGTTTGCCGTGTGTACAATTAGATCAACTCACACCACTGCACTGGAAAAAAAAAAAAAAAAAAGCAGGCTTTATTGGAAGCCCCATGCAGGTCTATGGGCAGGATAATTCCTCCAAGTCCAGGAAAAAAAAAAAAAAATGGAAAAAGACCTTGTCCATTTTTTTTTTTCAGACCCAAAAGTGACTGATCGGAGGCAGCCATAAACAGTCTGTTCTCCCCGAACACCCACAGAGCCATCATTTTATTTCACTGCATCACAAGCCACTGTAAACAGAACTGAAATCTCCCTTTGTGACATTTCAATAGAGGGAAAAGAACGAAGCCCTCCAGGGGCACTCCGTCATCGCTGACCGGGCTTTCATCTTCACCTGATCTTCCTTCTGTGTTTGCTTGTCCGGGCCATCTGATTAGCCGAGCCACAATGAGGTTACTCCTGCGTATGCGTGCAAGTGTCATGGCAGCAGCACGGAGCTCTGAAGGAACGGCACGGGTATGCTGTCCTCTCAGAGCGCATGTGTCGGTGACATCACAGCTGCCTGCAGTGAGAATATCCAGGGTTCATACACATTTTCACCAATAAAATTCCATGACTTTTCCATGACTTCACGTAAATATTCATGACCTAAAGTTTCATGAAATGTCTATGTATAAATGTTAAATAAGAAGAAAATCCATGTCACACCCAGCATATTTTTACTAAAATAAATGACAATCTTTGTAGTGTAGAGTACCTCTGCAGTTAGGGTTTTGTTTCTGGATACAGTGTGACTCAAAATGGTCCCTTGTTTTACAGTGGATGAGATGGAAGCACCGCTGCCGCAGCTGGGAGCCGGTGTCACTTCAGGCGCACGGGTGAAAAAGCCAGCGATCGGATTGGAAGCTGTCAAGCATGCATCTGCAGACTGGTGCTCTGCACCTTTAGCGTGGCTAGACAGCGCTGCCTCTCCCATGTTCGAAATGTCAAACGTTTTACGACACACACTGTACATTTAGCGGACATGATACAGGAGGTGGTCAGAGGCTGCGGACATGATACAGGAGGTGGTCAGAGGCTGCGGACATGATACAGGAGGTGGTCAGAGGCTGCGGACATGATACAGGAGGTGGTCAGAGGCTGCGGACATGATACAGGAGGTGGTCAGAGGCTGCGGACATGATACAG
Source organism: Pelophylax lessonae (assembly GCF_965119305.1). Lineage (NCBI taxonomy): Eukaryota > Metazoa > Chordata > Amphibia > Anura > Ranidae > Pelophylax > Pelophylax lessonae. Next base: position 600,481,773 of record NC_138771.1, on the reverse strand, counting down.
GAGGTGGTCAGAGGCTGCGGACATGATACAGGAGGTGGTCAGAGGCTGCGGACATGATACAAGAGAAGGTCAGAGGCTGCGGACATGATACAAGAGAAGGTCAGAGGCTGCGGACATGATACAAGAGAAGGTCAGAGGCTGCGGACATGATACAAGAGAAGGTCAGAGGCTGCGGACATGATACAGGAGGTGGTCAGAGGCTGCGGACATGATACAGGAGGTGGTCAGAGGCTGCGGACATGATACAGGAGGGGGTCAGAGGCTGCGGACATGATACAGGAGGGGGTCAGAGACTGCGGACATGATACAGGAGGGGGTCAGAGACTGCGGACATGATAGAAGAGCACAGGGGGAAGCAGAGAGCACTGGAGGAGGTGAAGGGCACGGGGGGGGGGGGGGACTGGAGAGAATTAGAGGGGGTTTAGAAGGCATTGCAGGGGGTTGGAAGGCGCGGGGGGAGCATGGAAAACCAGGGGGATGGAGAGCACAGGGGGAGAGGGGGGGGACTAGAGGGCACTGTCTGGGGGGGAACTGGAAATCACTGAGGGGGGAGCCAGGGAGCTGGAGAGCACTGGGGGAGCGGGGGAAGAGATGAAAAGCACTGTGGGGAGCTGAAGAGCACCAGGGGGGGGGGGCTAAAGAGCACCAGGGGGGGGGGGGGGCTAAAGAGCACCAGGGGGGGGGGGGCTAAAGAGCACCAGGGGGGGGGGGGCTAAAGAGCACCAGGGGGGGGGGCTAAAGAGCACCAGGGGGGGGGGCTAAAGAGCACCAGGGGGGGGGGGGCTAAAGAGCACCAGGGGGGGGGGGGCTAAAGAGCACCAGGGGGGGGGGGGGCTAAAGAGCACCAGGGGGGGGGGCTAAAGAGCACCAGGGGGGGGGGGCTAAAGAGCACCAGGGGGGGGGGCTAAAGAGCACCGGGGGGGGGGCTAAAGAGCACCGGGGGGGGGGCTAAAGAGCACCAGGGGGGGGGCTAAAGAGCACCAGGGGGGGGGCTAAAGAGCACCAGGGGGGGGGGCTAAAGAGCACCAGGGGGGGGGGGGCTAAAGAGCACTGAGGGGGGGGCTAAAGAGCACTGAGGGGGGGGCTAAAGAGCACTGAGGGGGGGGGCTAAAGAGCACTGAGGGGGGGCTAAAGAGCACTGAGGGGGGGGCTAAAGAGCACTGAGGGGGGGGCTAAAGAGCACTGAGGGGGGGGCTAAAGAGCACTGAGGGGGGGGCTAAAGAGCACTGAGGGGGGGGCTAAAGAGCACTGAGGGGGGGGCTAAAGAGCACTGAGGGGGGGGCTAAAGAGCACTGAGGGGGGGGCTAAAGAGCACTGAGGGGGGGGGCTAAAGAGCACTGAGGGGGGGGCTAAAGAGCACTGAGGGGGGGGGCTAAAGAGCACTGAGGGGGGGGGCTAAAGAGCACTGAGGGGGGGGGGGGCTAAAGAGCACTGAGGGGGGGGGCTAAAGAGCACTGAGGGGGGGGCATTTTTACATTCAGCGCATAGCACTGGTACAGGTAGGTGTCCTTCCGGGTACGCAGTTTGCCCTTACTGTCAGTCACTGGCCAGCAGCAGCAGCCGAGGAGATGACCCAATCAGGCAGCGGGGAGGGCCGGCCGCGGTTTGCCTGGAGACACTGTGACTGGCTAGCAGCAGCAGTAACAGCCGGGAGATTATCAACCAAAGAGGCAGCGGAAGCGTCACTGGAGGGCGGGCCGGCCGCATGAACGTGATGACGCGGGGGTGCGGTAACCGAAACGGTTAGCGCCCCCTTCCGCGTCATCATCACGTGCATACCGCGGACCCGGAAGGACGCTAATACAGCGAAATGTAAATACAGTATGTGGCAATATAATCATAAAATAATTAAGCATCCGCTCCTCCACAGTAATTTAAATTCCATGACTTTTCCAAAACCTAGTGTGTTTCCTAATTTTCCATGACCTTTCCAGGCCTGGAAAGTGTCATCTAAAAATTCCAAAACTTTTCCAGGATTTCCAGGACCGTATGAACCCTGAATATCTCCTAAGCAGCGAAGGTTTAGGATATATTTACTGTACTTACAGGTAAGCCTTGTTATAAAAAAAAAAAAAAGACTTTACAACCACCTTAAATGTTTCTATTGAGTCGTGAACATGCAAAGCTATGGCTGATCCACGTGTCCCGCGAGACGGACAATGCTGCTGATTCCCATAGCAGTGACATCACCTGTCAGCATTCATAGCTCCAGGACGTTGCTGGCCGCCAGAGAGTCCCAACTAGGGCTGAAACGACTAATCGATTAAATCGACAACTAATCGATTATGAAAATAGTTGTCAACTATTTTCATAATCGATTTGTTGGTCAGCTGATTAGTTGTCCTGCATACAGAATGCATTACTTGTATACATATCAGGAAATACAGTGCAGCACACATACAGCTCAGTACACCATCCATACATGTCAGTTTACACAGTGCAGCATACATACAGCTCAGTACACCCTCCATACACGTCAGTATACACAGTGCAGCACACATACAGCTCAGTACACCATCCATACACGTCAGTATACACAGTGCAGCACACATACAGCTCAGTACACCATCCATACAGGTCATTATACAGTGCAGCACACATACAGCTCAGTACACCCTCCATACATGTCCGTATACACAGTGCAGCACACATACAGCTCAGTACACTATCCATACATGTCCGTTTACACAGTGCAGCACACATACAGCTCAGTGCACCCTCCATACATGTCAGTATACACAGTGCAGCACACATACAGCTCAGTACACCCTCCATACATGTCCGTATACACAGTGCAGCACACATACAGCTCAGTACACTATCCATACATGTCCGTTTACACAGTGCAGCACACATACAACTCAATACACCCTCCATACAGGTCAGTATACACAGTGCAGCACACATACAGCTCAGTACACCCTCCATACATGTCCGTATACACAGTGCAGCACACATACAGCTCAGTACACTATCCATACATGTCCGTTTACACAGTGCAGCACACATACAGCTCAGTACACCCTCCATACATGTCAGTATACACAGTGCAGCACACATACAGCTCAGTACACCCTCCATACATGTCCGTATACACAGTGCAGCACACATACAGCTCAGTACACTATCCATACATGTCCGTTTACACAGTGCAGCACACATACAACTCAATACACCCTCCATACAGGTCAGTATACACAGTGCAGCACACATACAGCTCAGTACACTATCCATACATGTAAGAAGACACAGTGCACCACACAAACAGCTCAGTACACTAACCATACATGTAAGAAGACAGTGCAGCACACTATCCATACATGTCAGTATACACAGTGCAGCACACATACAGCTCAGTACACTATCCATACAGGTCTGTATACAGTGCAGCACACATACAGCTCCAGTACACTATCCATACATGTCCGTATACACAGTGCAGCACACATACAGCTCAGTACACCCTCCATACATGTCCGTATACACGGTGCAGCACACATACAGCTCAGTACACCCTCCATACATGTCAGTATACACAGTGCAGCACACATACAGCTCAGCACACCCTCCATACATGTCCGTATACACGGTGCAGCACACATACAGCTCAGTACACCCTCCATACATGTCAGTATACACAGTGCAGCACACATACAGCTCAGCACACCCTCCATACATGTCCGTATACACGGTGCAGCACACATACAGCTCAGTACACCATTCATACACGTCAGTATACACAGTGCAGCACACATACAGCTCCATACACCATCCATATATGTCAGTAAGTGCCTGAAAACTTGTGAATGTGAGAGGAGCAATGCCTCATGGGACATGTAGTCCTGGGCAGGAAGTGAGTGGTTCTAAAAGCAGGTGGTTTTTCTTCAACCTTGCAGCTTTCTATTGGGGCACTGAGGAGGAGCCAGAAGTGTCGGTGGGGGGCCTCAGAAGAGGAGAATCAGGACTGCTCTGTGCAAAACCATTACACAGAGCAGGTAAGTATAACATATTTGTTGCGTTTTTTTAATCTGCCCAACAAATCAGCAAGAAAAAAAAAAAACGCAAAACCCAAATCACAGCAAAAAGCACTGCAGAAACGGATCAAAAGCAAACTGAATAGGTGCGACTCGAGCCCTATGCTGGCCATACAGGTATCGATTTTCAGAGGAGAATATTCATACGAAAAAGCTTTGTACATTCGCTGAATGAAAGAATGTCGTTTGAAAATTTCACTTGCTTTTAAACATTTAGTTTTAAAATGAATGTAATTTCTGAATGAAAACCACATACACTGTCTGAAATTTCCTTTGACCAAAAAGTTTTCTATTCTCTTTCGAATTTTCCCATCACGGTGGTTGAAAACAAACTTCGATTTTACCTTACTAATGATTAGAAAATCGAACAAATGTTCTTAAAATGAAATTTTGTTTGAAGGAAGACATTGTTTTTGTATGGCCAGCATGTGACAACAGGGGGCTTTTATTAGGCCACCTGCCTATGACAAGGGAGTCTGTCATACATCATATATTACAGTTCTGTCTAAAAATCTGCAATTTATTTTTTTCTTTAAATAAAAAATGTGATCTCGGGGTCTAATGATATTTACCAGATTCAGCCTCTAATAGTATATACAGTATATCTCTTCTGTCTGTTATTCTCAGAGTGGATTACAGATTCGGTTCCCTAACCATATAGCTGATTATTTATATTTACCACTGCATATAGATTTAAGAAAAAATTGCCTTTTTTTTTTAAACTTTACACATTACTTTAAATTATACACCACACTTTAAGGTTATTATCCAATTGAAACAATCGGCTAACAAATCAATTATGAAAATAATCATTAGTTTCAGCCCTAGTTCTAACCCAAAAACCACAACAGCCTCAGAGAGAGGGAATTGCGCCAGACATTCAGTCACGTATCCGAGTATAAAACTCACAAAAAATGTATTTAGAAGGAGAATTTCGGAAAATGTCTGCGGGGAATGTCTAAGCCAGGGTTTCCCAACCAGGGTTCCTCCTGAGCTTGTTACGGGTTCCTTGAGCAATGGGCAATTTCTGCCTCTCAGCTAAGTTCCCAATGACACCATTGTTCCTTTTAGCGATCTGTAAGGGGGTAATTCTTCCCAATGATGACAAGAATAAGGAGCATTCTTCCCACTGACTGTCACACTAATGTGTCAGGAGTTGTAAATTTAAAATTTTTAGCAGGGGTTCCCCAAGACCAGAAATTTCAAGGGTTCCTAGAAGCTGAAAAGGTTGAGAAGGCTGATCTAAGCCAACCTCTAACTTAACTACAGAGGAACCCTTTCAGATGGAGGGAAACCCCTGCTAAAATCAGTTCATTTGGGACAGTAGGAAAAAATGTCCCCTTTACAGTGGAGGTCAGGAAGCCCTTACAGTCTAAAAGACTATTGGTGTCATGCAGTGTGGGCACGGTGTTTGGCGGCACAGTAGAGCTGCACGATTAATCGTATGAAAATCGCGATCTCGATTCACCCCCCCTGATGATCTAAGCCTGACATATGCTCAATTCTTTGCATAGCTGCATGCTGTGAGGAAGCAGAGAGAACAGCTGTGGAAAAAAAAAAAAGCCTCCTGGCAAACACCTATCAGCAGTCTCCCAGTAACTATAAACAAAATGATTACATTGTATCTTTTCCTTCCCTCTGCCAGGGAGAAAGGAAGTTTAACCTCTTAAAGACTAGAACTTTTTCTGACACTGGTTGCTTGCAAGTTAAAAATCATTTTTTTTTGCTAGAAAAGTACTTAGAACCCCCAAACATTTTATATATTTTTTTAGCAGAGACCCTACAGAATAAAATGGCGTTTGTTGTAATATTTTATGTCACACTGTATTTGCGCAGCAGTCTTTCAAACACAATTAATAGACTTTAATGAATAAAAAAAAAAACGTAACAGTAAAGTTATCCCAATTTTTTTTTTGTTACACAGAGAATCGTGATCTTTATTCCAAGCTAAAAAATCGTGATTCTCATTTTGGCCAGAATCGTGCAGCTCTACGGCACAGTTCATTTTACCTGGGAAGAGCCGGGAGAAGTGGAGGAAGGAGGTGGCGGGGGGAGGGCTGTTCACCCCACAGCCCCCTCTAATACTCACCTGACCCCCCCTCTCGAGCCAGCGATGTGCACAAGAGCCTCGGCTGTCCCAGGACTCCCCCTCCCCACTGGCTTCCACTGCTGTCAATCACAGCCAGTGAGCCAATGAGGAGAGAGCAGGGGTGGGGGGGAACAGTGGCTGTGTGGGTCTTATGGACACATAAAGGGCTCGGAAGCGAGCATGCACCAAGCGGCTTGCTATTGGGGGCACTGGTCAATGGGGAGGAGCCAAGAGTGCCAGCGGGGGGATCAGAGAAGAGGATTGGGGCTGCTCTGTGCAATTTCACTGCACAGCGCAGGCAAGTATAACATGCTTGTTATTTTTTTAATCACCACTCGGCTCTATTTTTTGATATATAAAAAAAAAAAAAAAAAGCGTAGAAAATTGAAAAAATAAAATAAAATAGTTTCTTTCTTTAAAAATGTATACCAAAATGTGTCCTGCTACACCTCTTTGGTAAAAAATAATCCAAATCAGTGTAAATTATCTAGTCTGTCTGAAAGTTAAAGAGTCTAATCTACGATACACATTTGAAAATCGATCAAGCAGACACCCCAATGTATTTATTAAGAGGCATGGTGAATTTTTGAAGTTGTAATTTTGTCAAATTTAAATATTTTTTTCCTTTTTTTTTTTTTTCATACCGTCACCAGAGCAATACATTGTAACCATAGACTGGCGTGGTGGTGACCTTAAAAAAAAAAAAAAAAAAAAACGGTGACAGTATGTTTACATTTTTTTTCTTCAATTTTTAACATTTTTCTTGTACATTTTTTTTTTTTTTTTAAACATACATGTGTCACCATAGTGCAGCTAGTGACCCTGGAGAGGTCCAAGGCTCACAGAGAAGACAGGTAGACTATAAAGAAGCTTGGCAGATGCCTAGATGAAAATCCGAAGTGGACTGTCCTGTCCTTGCTGCGTTGGGGTAGATCCAAACCAATCCAATGCAGAGAGAAAAGTGCTGAGCTGTATAGCAGGGACACAGACAGGGATATGATAAATTAAAGGAAGTAACAACATTTAAAGAAGGTTGTGGATGCTCCTCAGAATCTAAAATGCTATTTAACTACTTGAAGAATATAGAAGATTAGAGCAGAATCTCGCAGTGCACCATTCAGCCCGAAAGGCCAACAATGTCTGCAGGTTATAAAGAACCTCCAGCATATATCACGACGGCCGCAGCATCTGTGCTGTGTGACATGAAGACAAAGGTCTTAATTCCATGAATTAACATAACAAAGCCAGCTTCATTATTACTCAGAGTTTACAGGCTGGTGAGAGTCATTAGTCTCATGAGGGACATTGAAAGAAACCTTTTGTGCGCCCACTACAAAATCCCAGCAAGAGGTCCCCCCATATCGCCAGGCTAGGGACAATAGGAAGAGGCACCCCTCTGCTCTCAGACAAACCCCCCTCGAATCCGGGCCTGTGAGAAGGGACAATGGGCAGCCACTGAACAAAGTACATTTCTAGAAAGCCAGGGGGTCCAAACACAGTACAGAGAACAAAGGAGACCAAAGCCACAAGCAAACCAGTACAGTGCCGTGTATAGGAAACAAACTTCTGAGATTTGGGATTCTGCCAGAAACATTGTATTAAAGTAAGTCTGTGACCAACCTAGGCAATTACATTTACAGGATACAAGAAATGGGCACAAGGAGCTTATCAGTGACAACCAGGTGTAAAAACCATCATTCTATACCAGGGTTTCTCAACCAGGGTTCCTCCTGGAAGTTGTTAGGGGTTCCTTGAGCAAAGGACAATCCCTGCCTCTCAGATAAGTTCCCAATGACACCATTGTTCCTTTTAGCAATCTGTAAGGGGGTAATTCTTCCCAATGATGACACGAGTAAGGAGCATTCTTCCCACTGACTGTCACACTAATGTGTCATGAGTTATAGATTTTTAATTTTTAGCAGGGGTTCCACAAGAAGAGTTCCTCTGTGCTGAAAAGGTTGAGAAAGGCTGCTCTATCCAGAGACGCATGCAGCCAACATTCTATACAAATCTGCAATTTTCCTACAAAATCTTACACTTCTGTACCCTTCCTATGCATCTCTTTACAGCCCACCTGCTCAGATGGCCACCAGTGAGAATCTGATTCTTGCTGGGGAAGATCATGGTGTGTGCGCGTGCGTACAGGAGCAATCAGTTTTGTACTTATACAAATCAATGGCTGGCAATGCCGCCATTAGCCTTTTAACCACTCACCTGAGCTGTTACATAACAGTTAAGGCAGAGAGGGGCAACTGCGGTCCTCCAGCTGCTAAGAAACTGCAAGCAGTGGCGTATTTAGGTTTTGTGCTGCCCTAGGCCTGACTTAACTTTTGCACCCCCCCCAATTAAATATGGCCCACCCCTTCCTGTAAAGGCCACACCCCTTCCTGTTTATGACCCACCCTGACATCTGTAAACCACAGACCACAACCACAGTCTATCAGTTCCCATCAGCATAACGTCATCAGTTCCCATAAGTTCAGCCTCATCAGTGCAGCATATCATTGCCACCTCTTTACTGCCCATCAGTGCAGCATATCAGTGTGGCCTCATCAGTGCAGCCCCATCAGTGCCCATTAGTACAGCCTTATGTCATGGGATTAGTAACCTTACTCTTAAGATATTTGGACTTGTGTTTGCTGCCACTGATTGTAATTATAGGATTATTTCACTTATTTGTATAATAAATAGGAAGTCTATAGTCATTATACAAATAATTAAATATTTTTTCTGCTGCCCCCCTGCAAAGTGCCGCCCCCTAGGCCTGGGCCTTGTTGGCATAGGCCAGGATACAGCACTGACTGCAAGTCCCATTATGCCGCTGCGAGTTATGCTTGTTAACTGTCAGCCTTGCAATGCCTCATGGGACATGTAGTTTCACAACAGTAGGAGGTCCACAGCTGTCCACCCCTGACTTAGGGCCTTCAACCGGCCATGGACAAAGACCAATTTGCTTCCAGGGAAGGCCTACTCTGCCTGCATGCAAACTGGCTGCACCTAAAAGTCCAGTTTGAAAGCAGCCATAGCACATTCGGCTGCTATGTCCAGATGCAGAATTTTATCTGCCTCTCAATGCAACAGCCTGTTTTAGTGACCAGAGAGGCCCAGTACAGCTTACAGAAGGGATGGGGAGTAAAAGATCCCATCCTATTATTATGCAGGATTTATATAGCGCTAACAGTTTGCGCAGCACTTTACAATCAAAGGGAGATAATACAGCGACAATACAATTCAATATAAGAGGGTTAGGAGGGTCCTGCTCCTGCGGGTTTACACTCTAATAGGTAAGGGCTGGTTAAACAAAAAAAGGTAATAACTGTGAGGGATGAACTGATGGGAGAAATAAAAGATTTGGTTATTAGCTGAAGACAGGATAGGCCTCCCTAAAGAAACAAGTCTTCAGGGATCGCCGGGCAGATTGGGAGTAGCGAGTTCCAGAGGATGGGAGAGGCTCTGGAGAAGTCCTGGAGACAAGCATAAGATGAGGTGACGAGGGAGCTGGAGAGGTGGTCTTGGGAGGAGTGGAGAGAACAGTTGGGTGATATTTGGAGACAAATCGGAACACCAGCGTGGGACACCAAAAGTACGCCCCTCACATTTTTGTAAATATATTATATCTTTTCATGTGACAACACTGAAGAAATGACACTTTGCTACAATGTAAAGTAGGGAGTGTACAGCTTGTATAACAGTGTAAATTTGCTGTCCCCTCAAAATAACTCAACACACAGCCATTAATGTCTAAACCGCTGGCAACAAAAGTGAGTACACCCCTAAGTGAAAATGTCCAAATTGGGCCCAAAGTGTCAATATTTTGTGTGGCCACCATTATTTTCCAGCACTGCCTTAACCCTCTTGGGCATGGAGTTCGCCAGAGCTTCAAAGGTTGCCACCGGAGTCCTCCTCCACTCCTCCATGAGGACATGGAGCTGGTGGATGTTAGAGACCTTGCGCTCCTCCACCTTCCGTTTGACGATGCCCCACAAATGCGCAATAGGGTTTAGGTCTGGAGAAATGCTTGGCCAGTCCATCACCTTTCCCCTCAGCTTCTTTAGCAAGGCAGTGGTTGTTATGTTGTTTATGTTGGAATACTGCCCTGCGGCCCAGTCACCGATAGGAGGATATCATGCTCTGCTTCAGTATGTCACAGTACATGTTGGCATTCATGGTTCCCTCAATGATCTGTAACTCCCCAGTGCCGCCAGCACTCATGCAGCCCCAGACCATGACACTCCCACCACCATGCTTGACTGTAGGCAAGACACACTTGTCTTTGTACTCCTCCACCTGGTTGCCCCCACACATGCTTTACACCATCTGAACCAAAGACGTTTATCTTGGTCTCATCAGACCACAGGACATGGTTCCAGTAATCCATGTCCTTGGTCTGCTTGTCTTCAGCAAACTGTTTGCAGGCTTTCTTGTTCATTGTCTTTAGAAGAGGCTTCCTTCTGGGACAGACCAATTTGATGCAGTGTATGGTCTGAGCACTGACAGGCTGACACCCTCACCCCTTCAAACTCTGAAGCAATGCTGGCAGCACTCATACGTCTATTTACCAAAGACAACCTCTGGATATGACGCTGAGCATGTGCACTCAATTGCTTTAGGTCGACCATGGCGAGGCCTGCTCTGACTGGAACCTGTCCTGTTAAACTGCTGTATGATCTTGCCACTGTGCTGAAGCTCAGTTTCAGGGTCTTGGCAATCTTCTTATAGCCTAGGGCTAGGCCATCTTTATGTAGAGCAACAATTCTTTTTTTCAGATCCTCGGAAAGTTCTTTGCCATGAGGTTCCATGCTGAACTTCCAGTTACCAGTATGAAAGAGTGAGAGCGTTAAGACCAAATTTAACACACCTGCTCCCCATTCACACATGAGACCTTGTTGAGTCACCTGACATCAGAGAGGTAAATTGGCTAATTAGGCCCAATTTTGGACATTTCACTTGGGGAGGTACTCCATTTTGTTGCCATCGGTTTAGATGTTAATGGGTGTGTTGAATTATTTTGAGGGGGGGACAGCAAATTTACACTGTTCGGGGCCCTTTCACATGGGCTTTCTGATCAGGTCCGCCTGTCAGTTTTTCAGGCGGAACTGATCAGATGCTCCATGCACCCCTTTGGAGCAGCGAATGTCAGCGGTGACATGTTAGCTTACACCTGCTGCTATCCGATCCGTGAAATCCAGATGGATTGAAATCCTATTTTTTATCCGTCTTAGAGGATCAGATGAAAAAACGGACAGGCGGTCCGTTTTCATCCGATCTCCCATAGAGGAGAGCGGGGATCTGACAGGTCCGTCTCTGCAAAGTAAGCGGAGACGGACCGGTCATCTGCCTGCTCAGCGGGGATCGGCAGATAAATCCCCGCTGAGCAAAACGGAGCCCGCAGGGCGGAAAGCACATGTGAAAGGACAGTTATACAAGCTGTACATTCACTACTTACATTGTAGTAAAGTGTCATTTCTTCAGTGTTGTCACATGAAAAGATATAATAAAATATTTACAAAAATGTGAGGGGTGTACTCACTTTTGTGAGAGAGAGACAGTGAGTGAGTGTGTATATTATATATTATATAAGAAAATGTGGACCTAACTAGACATGGAGACATGTATATGCCAATCAATGTTTACAATACAAATTTACAGCATGCACGGTGGGCCATCTCTGCCAGATCCCTACTGTGAGCTGTCAATACAGGACAGACACAGGAAAGTGCCTCTCCAAAGTGGGAGCATAGGAAGGAAACTGGAAACATGTTTATTCACTCCACTGTAAATCTGCCTTTCAGACATTTTCCTCTCCAAGATCATTAATGGCCAAGATACTGACCAATGACACGTAATAACAGCAAACCACAGAGACCAGGGGAACATAAAAGGCACATAACAGTGAAACATAGTTTTGCCTTCGAAGTTTGTTGGATGACCTTGCATTCAATATGTGACGCTGGTTTTCCTTTCCACTGAATTCGTATAGCTGTTATTTTTTGCATTATCTTTAAGAGTCCATTCACACTAACGCGACTTGTCAGCCTGACAAGTCGCGGTCCCTCGCGGTCCATTGACTGCTACAGGACCCGTTCTAATAGGAACGACACAAGTCGCGCCGACTTAGAAAAAGGGTCCTGTACTACTTCGGGCGAATTCGGAGCGACTTGCATAGACATTCATTATATGAAGTCTGAGCAAGTCGCAGTGCACGGGACTTCACAAGTCGCCCCCGAAGTAGTACAGAGTCGTGCCACGGTAGTGTGAATGCAGGCTAAAGCTTTCAAAATGCCAAATGCGTTCCCTGGTCCCATCACTGCCCTTTGAAACTCTTAGAGCTAAAGGGTTAATAGTCCAGAACAAGGAGACTGAGCCAGGCAAACACTGAAAACCTAACTTTGCTGCACAAAAAAATCCAAATTAGGGTAAACCGAATTGACTTCCGCATGGCTGCAAAGTCAATCTTACCTAATGTATGCAACCGTTCATTAGCCAGGTGACAACACATCCGAAAAAATCTTCAGCAAAGTACACAGGGTTTATGTCATATGCCCTGTCCTTCTGCACTGCTGCTGCCCCACCCTTCCCAGCAATTCTCAGCCAGGTGTAGCGGTGTAAATACAAAAAAATGAATATCTAGTATTAGACCAGCTCCACACTGCTGCAGCGTGGGCCTATCCACAGTTTTCCTGCACTTTTAGCCACAGGAAAAAAAGGGAACAGGGGAATCTGCTGATGCTTTTCAGCCCACCGGGACCTTAGTTGTAGCTATGACTAAAGCCATGTACACACATACCGATCGTCGGCCGTCTTTTGTCCGAGGGCTGTCTTGTCTGTTGAAAACTGCAAAAGACTGCACACGAATTTTGTCGGCCAACAGCCGACTGCAGAAGTGATGTCATGTGATGGTTAACTTTCCTTGTCTTTTTTCTTTTCTGAGCATGCCCAGTCTTGCAAATCTGCTGTCTGTCAGCCGAAATCTGTACTGACTGGCGAACAATCGGCCGTTCTGGTGTTGGCCAACAAAAATTTTAATGCTTGCACGACAGATTCTGTTCGGCCGAAAATGCGCTGTCGGAAGCATCATACTAACAAGCCTACAAATCGGCCGTCGGCCGAATATTTACGGCCGACAATCGGTACGTGTGTACGGGGCTTAAGGCCCTGTTTGGATGAAATGTGTCAGCCGGTTCCCCTGTATGCTTTTTGTGCTTAACAAAAGAGATGTTTAAAAGAGGAAGTAAACCCTCCTCTGACACTTGTACCTATAGGTAAGCCTATGATAAGGTTTACCTATAGGTACTGTAAATATCTCCTAAACATGCACCGTTTAGGAGATATTTACCTTACATGCAGCCAGTGACACCACTGGCGCATGCGCTCTGAAGGAACGGCCGCTGGTGCCTTTTCTTCAGAGCCCCGTGCTGTGACCGTCGGCTCCCATGCACGTGTCGTGAGTGACGTCACCGTGGCTCCGGCCAATCAGATGGCCGGATGCCGCGATCCCGGAAGACGGGCAACTGGACATGTTGCCCGTCATACAGGTGACCGGGCGGCACGGCGGGGGCTCGTTCTAAGGTAAGTATTTCATAATGAGCTAGTATGCGATGCATACTAGCTCATTATGGTTTTCTCTTTCAGGTTGCAGAAAAAAAAAAAGTTTCGAGGGTTTACAACCTCTTTAAGTTATGTTCTAGTGTTGGGTGCCTGGAGTTTATGCCATTTATGTCTTGAAAGGAGATGGACACTTTCCATGCACTGGCAGAGGGAGGAGGAAGCACAAGTAGGTGTGAGCTTCATATTGCCCTGTCCAAATGCAAGGACACACGAGGCATATTGTGCTCCATTAGCTTCTTCTCTGGACACAATGACCAGGGAAAGGGACGACCAAACCCGAAACAGATGTAATGCACACCGCTTCTGGGTTCCTGCTGAGTAAGGAGATCAGCGAATGGATGTTTATCCAGCAGCACAAACCATGGGGTTCCAGGTGGGACAGTGGTGCCCAGGATATTAAAACAGAAATGGGAAAAAAAAAAAAAAAAACCTTTAATTGTAATAGTTTTAAAAATAGAACCCCCCCTGAAAGTATTAGTTAAGGGAAGAAGGGTAATGGACTAGTTGATTAGGGTTAATTAAGAAAAAAAAAAAAAAAAGTGGGAGTCAACTCCCATGCATAATTTTTTCCTAAAGGTAAGCCATAAGGCTTACCTATAGGTACTGTAAATATCTCCTTAACATGTACCGCCCAGACCGTTCCCTCAGAGCTCTGTGCCGTAACCGGTGGCTCCCATAAGCATGCACGGGAGTGATGTAATCGCGGCCCCGGCCACGTATACAGCCAGAGTCTGCGAAACCAGGAGGAAGGCCTGGGTGAAGATGGAAGCGCCTTCAGCGGTGGCAGCGTAGTGCTGGAAGGCTTCGTTCTAAGGCAAGTTTCACGTAATGTGCTAGTATGCGATGCATACTAACACATTATGCCATTGCCTTTCAGGTTACAAAAAAAAAACAGCGGTTTAACAAGGGGTTAAAGGGTAACCTTTGCTGTGTTCAAGGCAGTGTAGAGGTGTGGGAGCTGAAGTGACTTACGAATGGGTGTAGACAAAATTTCAACACCCGGACAGCCAGAGATCAATGCCACGTTTAGAGCTGTGAGCTTTACTCTGCAGTACTGGTCAATAACTGAGAAAGAGGAAGGTTATGAGAGAATATTGCATTCTACAGAGACGAGGGAGAGAGCTGGTAAAAAGTCGGGAGTATAGAGAAGTCCTTGTGGGTTAACCACTTCTTGATTTTTCAGTGTTCAGTTCTTTTAGAATTTCTATCAGAGGAAGCAGGAAGGCATTCAACAAAAATCAGCTCCTACACCAACTATTCAGTCCTTACACTAACATTCACTTTTTTTTTTTTTTTTTAACGTGACAAGTCACAATTGTTTATTTTCCCAGTGCAGCTCCTCTACCCAAAGCTGGATAAACCAAGAGTTTATTATAATGCTGCATTCTTAAAGCAGAACTACACCCATCAATTTAACCATTTCTCAATTCCGTTACATTCAGGGAATGCCGGTAATAACTTTCACAGTTGCTTGTGGTCTCAACCAAACTGTAAAGCCATCAAATGGATGGTGTTATTAACTGATCACATGTGCAGCACTGTAAAAACTGAACTGGCAACCTAATAGAGGCCAAGATGGCAGCCTACTTTGCTTAAAAAAAAAAAAAAAAATAAGTTAATTTTGTTTTAACCTGGCAGTAATAGTAAATTAGCATTACAAATAAACCCAGCCACCTCTAACATGTAAAGAACGAGGAGTATGCATCTAGATGCAAAGGCACCCGTATATATACATAGTATTCCATCGTCCTCATAACTATGATATACCACCAATCAGAACCCCAGGAACCGGCCACAGAGCTAGCTGCCATCTTGCCTTTCATAATTGGCATGGCTCTTTATCCCATCAGATATTTCAGCTGGACGGGTATTTGCTCAAGGGTCCATCTCACATGAACTGATCAAAGTGAGACAGAATGGAAGCCAACCAGAACAATGGAAGAAGAAGAAGAGGCCAAATAACAGGGAGGCACAATTGCTACTGGCTGTGGAACAGAGGGGTGAAGAGGAGCCAAGGTTAGACATGGCAAAGGAAGGAGGGAGGGAGAAAGAAAGAGGCAGACAAGCATGGAATGCTGGGGGGGGGCTTGGTCCTTCTGATGTGCCATTCTCCGGCACCTGACACCTGAAGTGGCAGCAATGTGACTCCTGTCAGAAGGAGCAGGGGGGTTGATATCTGCTGGAGGGTGGCTACTGCTCTCCTGGGGCAGCCTATAGTGGGCAGAAGACAGCAGGCACCCACTGACAACACACCCTACTGTCTCAACGCAGAGACGTTAGGAGTGAATGCAGACTGCCCTTCTTCCGGTCTCTCATTGTCATGTGACACATCACATGATCAGAGACAGGAAGGAGGAGAGGGTGCTTTCATTTCCTGCATCCGCCATACTGAGTAGGTAGTCCATTAAGCGCGTGCAAAAAGTGTGCGTGTGTGTATGCGCGTGCGTATGTGCGCGCGCGCGCAGCCCTAAACCCCTCTCCTCCTCAGAACCGCACCCCAAAAGCCCCTTAGCCTCTTCTCTTCCTTAAACCCCATCATGGCCACATACAAATATTTTCAGTTTTGTCCAGTATTACTTTTTAACGTAATAACTACCATATCCTGTATTGTAAATGTGCAATCTCTCTTTATATTTTAAAGCTCTGCACAAATTTGTCACTAAATACATCCTGTATAGAAGGTTCATTTGCCACGTGCCCCATTTATCATGACATTAGAAATACCTTGCAGGCAGGGGAGTAGGAAGAGGATTCATAGTAGCAAAAAAAAAAAAAAAGGAAGGAACTGAAAGCAGACCTTCACCCAAAAAAAATAAAAAAATCAAAGCGCAGCTTCTCCTCTTCCTCCCTCACCCCCCAATTTACAGCATTTTTTTGGGTAGTGGGTACCTGTCCCTACTTCCTAAAGCCTCTCCTAGGCGAGGTCAATGTCAGTTTAGTGTGTCACCTACTGGGACATGTGACATCTTAGGAGGCTACAGGAGCAGTCTCATTGCATTGCTGTGCTTTGCACATGCCAAGTGGGGAACTGGAAGTCGCAGCTGGCTCCAGGCAGCACAGGAAATCGCAGCGTGTCATAGATCGGCTGCATGGAAGACAACACTGGACTGGTAAGTACCGGTTTGTTAGAAGTTAAAGCGGAGCTCCAGTCCCCCCACCAAAAATCTAAAAGTCAGCAGCTACAAACTACCGTAGCTGCTAACTTTTAATAGAAGGACACTTACCTGTCCAGGGATCCCGCAATATCGGCATCCCATGCTTCACAGCTGGCTCTGTGCTGTGCTTTAATGGCCCGGTGGCAGAGGGAAGGAGGCCAAACTTCGGGGATGGGTACCTGTCAAAAACTGGTACATGCCAACCCCCCCCCCCCCCCACCCAAAAGGTGCTAAATGTGGCAGCGGAGGAGGTGGTGAAGCAAGCGGAGCTTGCCATTTTGGATGGAGCACCGCTTTAACAGCTACTTATATTAACAACCCTGGGAGAAGCTCCTCTTTAATACCAATCATCCATCTCCCAGCATTGGTTTTGCTGCACCGGATGTTCTGATCAGATCACAGAGTAAACCAGTGATCCACAGTAATAGCAACAGTGCACAAGGGACTCATTTATAACAAAGGCCGGATCTCCCGATCCCATTTTACTGCCCATTTGTAAAATGCAGACTGCAGTGTGGATCCAGCAGTGCTCACGTTCTAAATTCTTAAAGTGCATCTCGAGGTAAAACCTTATTGAGGGTTTTGGATAACAGAGTTAGTCCAGCATTATAAAAAAAAGCAAGTCATACCTTCAGCCTCAGTAATATCAAAGTACCTAAGGAACCTTCAGTAAGCCTTTTGATTCCTCAAAGCCCCTTTTCTAATGTTTAGTGCGGGAACTGATGCTGCCCTGGAAGACTTCTTAGAAAAAGAGTTACCAGGTACCCAACTGTTTGCTCTAATCGTCTTCTAGGGCAGGACCGGAGAGGATTTCTCAAGCAATACTTACTAGGGAGGGGAAAAAGACTGGGAGCACGATGCGACCAAATATCTGGTCTTGGCTGGACAGCTGGTCGATACAGTAATGCCTTGTAAAGGTATTGAAACTCGACCATGTCACTGCCCTGCAGATCTGCTATGGTGCAGCCCCGGCTCTTTCTGCACTTGATGATGCCCAAGCCCTGGCAGAGTGGGCTGTGACTCCGCTCGGCGGGGCGAGGTCTAGTGCTTGGTAAGCCGTTTGAATAGCAAACTATCTGGCTATCGTACTTTTCGAAGCCGACTTCCCTTCCCTGTTCACTCCTGCATGAAGGATGTATAGGGTGGTTGTTTTACGCCATGCTTTAGTTCTTTCGAGGTAAGCTATCAGTATCTCTTACATGCAGCTTGTCTTTTCCTACTATCCATAGAATTTGGAAGGGAGGGAATGACAACCCTCCTGAGTTATGTGGAAAGTTGGAGACTTTCGGTAGGAAAGAAGGATCTGGTGTGGGAATAATTTTTTCTGCCAGAATTAAACAGTAAGGTTCTATCATCGATAGAGCTTGAATTTCGCTGACTGTTCTTGTTGATACCAATGCCACCAGGAGAACTGTTTTTAGTGTAAGGTATTTATCCAAACAATGCTCCAGTGGTTCTATGGGTGGCAGGAGGAATCCCTTGAGTACTGTGGTGAGGTCCCATGTTGGAGTTCTGCTGCACCTCATGGGTGTGGCTTTCCTTAATGAGGGCAGAAACTTTTTTTATGAGTGTGTCTTCTGCCAGCCTAATATCTAGTTGTCAAGATAGGGCTGCCAAGTGTTATGAGAAAAACCCTTGCCCGCTCCTTCCTGCAAAAAGATAGGAAAGCCCTAACAAGTAGCCTACCACTACCGGGCCAGGAAGAAACTTTTTTTCCACGATTTCCTCCCCTGGCGGAGGAGGAACTTCCCCCCCCCCCCTCTCCCCACCTGGGGACCGTCGTTTTTTTGTTCTTAGGGATAAACATCTCTTTGCCGGGTTTGTTTTGTTGTGTCCAGCATTTTTTTTGGACCCGTCTTATCGAACCTTTTGGATTGGCGAAAGGGTGTTTTCGCCTTACTCTTTTTGGTTGAAGGAAATCCCCTGTTTTTGGCTGCGGTTCTGTCCAACACAGTTTCCAGGTCGGGCCTGGATGCCGCATAATCTGTTTTTGGAGGGGATGTCTCTTTCCAATGACTTCAGCCATAGGCCTGTCCTAGCTGAATAATGCTCTTTGATACCCAGTGTATCTGTAATGGCTCTCAGTAAATTATCTGCATCTCCCGAGGAAAACAGTTTAGCCTCTGATGCTGGGTCCTCATTATCGGAGTCCGAGCAAAGGCCCCCTTTGTGATCGGATTAGGAGCTATATGCATCAGATCCTTGCTCCACCTGGTCCACCTCATCCCTGCTGCATGAGGCGATGGGTGACATACTGGTAGATGGCATGCTGGCCCGGCTGGAGCTTGCAGGAGCCTCCAGTTTTTCTATGCGAAGGGGACCAATTGTGCTTTTAGTCTCCTTTTTGAAAGAACTCAGCATATTGTTGAGGGACCCCTGCGACTCTTTTTCCACCATTTTATCGATGCATTTCTGGCATAGGAGTTTTCTCCATTCTGGAGGAAATTTGTGACCACAAGCAGCGCATGCCTTGCTACTGGTCTTTGTAAGTAAGCACAAAGGACCCAGTGAGGCAGATAGTTGCCATACACAACAAAGAAAAAGCAGTTTGTTGGTGAGGTAAAGACAGAGGGAACTCCAGAGTGCTCTGGCTTACCTTGGAGCGGTCCTGTCCAGTAGGATCTGCAGGGCAAGGTGAGGAGGCGTCTGACATGGTCAGTCACAAAAGGGAACCACAACATAGGATCCTTTACCTGCTTTCTGCCTAGCTCCAGCCCCGCCCCCATACAGGTTGGTGGACATACCTGTATAGACCCATCCTGGTGCCTACGGTCTGCTTTCCTATAAGAAGAAAGGGGACCCCATATTTTCCGTCAGTTCCCAAGTGCAATTTTCCTGTTTGAGAATCGTGCCGTGGCTTCTCAGGCTGCCCAGAAGTGACATCAGCGCCAGTGACTACCTCGCCCTCTTCCTTCCGAAATGGTAGCGAACCGGAAATGCGTCACTAGAAATACATGATGTTCCAGGCACTGCCGCCATCATGCTTCTCCACAGCGATGAGCTCCAGGAAGCCGAGGGGGCCAGCCTAAGCAGGCTCCCGAGGAGAGGGGGGGCGTCTTAGTGCGGCTCTCACTCTCCCGGACCTATGAGAGGGAAACACTCCCCCCACCCCGTACAATTGTCCGAAGGGATCGCTAAAACCGGGCGGACCGGCCTGAAAGAGCTCGGGCATAACAAGGTACGGTTTTAGGTAGAATACTGGTGGCATTCTGATAGCTGGGGGGTTGGTTGCATACCTCTTAGTAGGGCAAAAAGCTCAGGCGGGGGGACTGCTTGCCCCACTGTGCTGCCCCTGACCCGACTAACCAAGGCTCACTGAGCTGAATGGGAGGCTGGTCAAGGAGCCGCCTGCAAATAGCACAGAGACTGAAAAAGAAACTGTTGCAGCTCTCGTGTGTCCTGAGGAAACAATCAAACTTAGGCTGAAAGTATGAATGGCTTTTTTATATTGGTGGACTAATGTGTTTCCTGTTTCTGGTGGGAGGAGCCCTTCTCTCAGGTGCTGCCCTGGAAGACGATTAGAGAAAGAACGTTAAATCCTCTTAAAGCTGTATTAAGTGCAAAAGCAAACATATTGCAGCTCTTCAACTCTTGCGCAATAAATTACCCAATTCTTTTGGTAAAATTTAAAAGACGAGGCGGAAATAGATGCCCAACATGTCAAAACCTAAATTTGCGTGCGCCTATGAAATGGCGACAAACTTCAGTACCCTACATTTTGCATAGGGAGGTTTAAAAAGCCCCCTAACTGGTCCATCTACAACAACTAGTTTACAGCTTAGATACAGCCTATGTATAGAATATTTTATCCAACTGCCCCTAAAGAGCACCCTGGATCTTAGCCCAGATATGGCCTATACATATCAGTTTAGCGTTACGAAGGGGGTCTGGTGCTAGAATTATTGCTCTCATTTCAGGCGTAGGCGCCCCGACACATGTTTACGTTTGTATGTGCATATATATGGGGGGCCTTAATTTGCTTTCTTTTTTGGGGGGGGGGGGGTAGCATTCAGGCGGCAGCGCACAGCCACCCACCCAGATGCTCCCATCCAACAAGTAAACTTTCCGGCACCCGGAACTACATTTCCCAGTCGTCGGGCGATCGGAATTGTTCATCCCTGTGCCTGGTGCCAACAGTGAGTGGGCTGACGAAACCCTAGGCACCGGGATGCAATTTCTAGTCGCCATGGCGGCCTGGGATTTGTCAAGCCCTGCTATACAACATGTCACTGCACCACATTGTAGCGCACGGTGGTATACAGACTTGAAGGGTCATTCTGTAACACTTCAATAAAGAAAAAATAAAAACGCAATACATTGTAACAATACATTATACTGCCACAACACACATCAGCCTGCATGTGTAATGCTTTACATGCTTTAAAGGTGGTCGGAGTGGAGATCTGGTAGGTCTGGTGTCCTAGTCTATGTTTCCACCAGGGATGCCATATACACAGTATTTGTCAAATTATCAATGAGTCTGCATGAGTGGGTACTCCCACAACCTAAAAATATTCTGGTAGCCATGCTCCTTTTACAGGTACTAATGCTTGTAAAGTTAGCTATACATTGTTATAAAATCATACAGTTCCCCCATCCATGGTGTAGTGTGGGGCTGTTGTGTTCTGACAACCGCAGCTGCCTGAATACCCAAACGGCGACTGTATCCAATTGGATGCATAAACTACCGCACTTAGCCTGCATTTTCACCCTACTCAGTCTTTAAAGTTTTATTTAAGTCGTTTTTTTGTGTGCACAGAGCAGCCTCAATCCTTCTCTTTTCAAGTCCCCCGCCAGCGCTCTTGGCTCATTCCTCCTACCCCCACAGCAAACTGCTTGTTGGCTCAACAGCCAATGGCTCCCGCTGCTGTCTCACCCGAATCCCTCCCTGCCCCCCCCCCCCCCGGAGGCTTTAATGCACAGTGCTGGATCATGATGGGGCTCAGGTGATTTGGGGGGGGGGGGGGGGGGGGGGGTTCTGCACACAGTTTTTTTACCTTCATGCATAGAATGCATGAAGATAAACACCTTGAGCCTTTAGAACCACTTTAAGCCAACTTTTAAAGAGCTGGGTGGTGTCATCTAGGCCATTTATAGCTTGAAATTTGGCAGAATTAATAGCAAATTGAAGGGAATTGGGTCACCTATGGCCGTATTAGCCCCCCCCCCCCCCCACCTTAATTCTCTGCATTAAATTAAAAAAAAAAAAAAAAAGAAAAGGCCAAAGCACACCCCTTGCACACTTAGCCAAGTCCTGCATCCAGCTTGTGCCCAGCTTCAATTCTTCCCCAGAGGCTTTGCTGAGAGCAGCGGTACCCATTGGCTCCTGCTGCTGTCAGTCAAATCCTGTTAGGAGAGATCAGGGGGTGGGGCGGAGCACCCAGCCTGGCCCAGGAGCGCTCCCGTACATGTGCTCCATAACAAGCAGCTTGTCCTGGGGGCAGACAGAGGAGAGAAGCCAGGAGCACCGGGCGGGGAACCCAAGAAGAGGAGGTTCGGGGCCGCACTGTGCACAGAGCAGATAAGTAGAATGTTTGTTATTTAAAGTGTAAGTTTGTCTTTACAAAAAATCTGAGAAGCAAACCCCCTTTCTCCCCCCCCTCCCCGTCCCGCTGACCTGGAGTCCCACAATCGCCTGCTGTGAGACCTCATATCGCCGCTTCACCAGTCCAAGGATCTGAAATTCCAGCGGCTTTCTTGCCTCTTCTCCAGCGCTCACAGGATAGGCTAGGCGTGTGACGGCGCCGACCAATGAGAATGCCTCCTATCTGTACATACAGAGCGGTTAAAATCTCTGAACCAGTAAAGGGGTGACCCGAGGTCTCACAGCGGGTGATCATGCGACTCCAGGGGGTCCAGTGTAAGTTCACCTTACAGATTTTCTGTAAAAGGTAAACTTACCCTTAAAGGAAAAAAAAATGAATTGCCTTTACTACTTTAAGGCACATTAGATTGTAAGCTGTTTTGGTGGCAGGGTCTGGTGGACACAGTTGTGTGCACTCTAAGGCACTGAAAATAGATGACAGAGCTCTGTATGCTGGTAAGATAAGAAGAATAAACTTGGGATTGATCAATATAGTTTTTTTTTTCAGGGCTGATACTAATTATCCAGCCACCCTTCAGGCTGATATTCTGCACATTTAAAGTTTTTATTTTTACACTGTTCTTTAAAAAAAAAATTTGATCACTTATTGCTGTCACAAGGAAAGTAAACATCTCCTGTGACAGCAACAAGTACTCTTTATGGAGGGATCTGCGGGGGTCTAAGAGACCTCAAACCCTTCCTCTGCACTTAAAAGCATTCAAAACGCCAAGTTTGGCTGTTTTGAACTGCTGTCTTTTTCTTTTTCTTAGATCTGGTGCCTTTAAGGTTTCAGTACCCGAAGTGATGTCAGGACACCGCTTCCCGGTTTTTACATCGGAGACCTGATCAGAGCTTTCTTTGGGTCTTTGGCCAGCCGGTCGTCTCCTCCCGCTCCTTGTAATGACAATCGAGCGGCTGCTCAGCCCCATCAGTTGTCATAAGAAAGTTGACTCTTAACAACGGTACCGGGGTGATGCCTGTAGCAGCAAGCATCACCCACCCTGCTACAACCCCCTGGAGCAATATCAGACATATCAGCAAGTTTGTGGCCGATAGTAAATAATCGGCCTCTGATAATCAGCCCCGCCGATAATCGGTGGATCCCTACAATGTACACACTGAATACATATCAGTAAAGTGCCGCTACTTCCAGATCAACTAACAAGTTTTTGTTTTTTCTTCTGAAGTAGTCAAAACTTTTATTTCCTTTGTGAATGGGGTGCGGCGGCGCTGACACTGCTGTCATATTTTCAGGGTTTGCGTGTATCCCCAAAGGGGAGATTCATTCTATTTATCACACTGACGGAAGAAAGGAGAAATCTAACATTTAGAGTTGTTAGCAGAAGAATGGGGGCGGGTCCTTCAATCACTGGCTGAAATCTGCTACCGACCTCACGTTGTGTCCAATCACAGCACAGATCGGCACGCGTGCCCCAAACCCAGATATAAGCTGGCAACATACATATACAGAGCCGAGCCTGCCACCCCCTCGCAGTACATTTACTGTAAGCAGTTGGCAGGAGGTTAGTAAACATTTTCAGAAAAAAAATAAAAGGGGTGAACACCGCACACCCTCCCCTCCCCCCTGACCTACTGAGTGCTGTACTTACCTCCGTGGGTGAGGTGGGGGTTCAGGTCTGGCTTTTGGGACTATGGGAGAGGTGTGACACATAGGTGTACCAGACATGATTTGGGGACTATTAGGGAGGAGTAATAAGTAGAGGTTCAGATCCAGATTTTAGGACTATGGGGGAGGGGGGTGACAGCAGGGATCAGGTCTAAACTTTGAAGCAATAGGGGGCGGGGGGCCAAATAGGTGTTTAGACTTTGGCACAATGGCAGCATGGTGGAAGAAGGGTTGAGGAACAATGGAACAAGGGTGACCGAGGGCTATGGGCACAGATTTTGGGGAAACGGGGGAGGAGCGGATGACAAAGGGGGAGGGGTGGGTTCAGGCTGTGACTTGTGGACCATGGTGGCATGACAAGAGGTGTTCAGGAACATTGGAGGAGTGATGGAGAGGGGTACAGATTATGGTACAATGGTGGCAGAGGGATTTAAGAACATAGTGCATGGGTGACAGAGGGCTATGGGCCTAGATTTTGGACAATGGGGGGAGGGGGTGACAAATAGGGATCAGGCCCAGATTTTGGACAATAGGGGGAGGGGGTGACACAGGGATCAGGGCCAGATTTTGGCCAATGGGGGAGGGGGGGTGACACAGGGATCAGGGCCAGATTTTGGACAATGGGGGAGGAGGGGGGGGGGGGTGACATAGGGATCAGGCCCAGATTTTGGACAATGGGGGAGGAGGGGTGACATAGGGATCAGGCCCAGATTTGGGACAATGGGGGAGGGGGTGACACAAATAGTGTTCAGGTCTAGATTTGGGATAATGGGGGGAGGGGTGACATAGGGGTTAAGGCTCAAACTTAAGGACAATGGTGGCATGATGACAGAGAGGGGCTCAGGAACAATGGAGGAGGGGTAACCAATAGGGTTTCAGGCCCAGATATGGGGGACAGCAGGGTTCAGGGCTACATTTTTATGGGGGAGTGACACAAAAGGGGTTCAGATTTAAGGACAATGGTGACACAGAGAGGGGTTCAGGAAGAATGAAGGGGGGTACAGGCCCAGATTTTGTGACAGTGGGGGAGGTGATGGGTTAAGGCTAAGACTTGGGGACAATGGTGACACAGAGGGGTTCAGGCCCAGATTTGGGGACAATGGGGGAAGAAGGGGTTCAGGCCCAGGATTAGAGACAATGAAGGAGGGCTGGATTTTGGGACAATGGGGGAAGTAAAGGCTAAGATTTGGGGACAATGGTGACACAGAGGGGTTTAAGCCCAGATTTTGGGACAATGGAGGGGGTGAGGAAAGGGTTCAGGCCCAGGATTAGGGACAATTGAGGGCTGGATTTTGGGGGAGGGGGGGGGTTAAGGGTAAGACTTGGGGACAATGGTGACACAGAGGGGTTCAGGTCCAGATTTGGGGACAATGGGGGAGGAAGGGGGTTCAGGCCCAGAATTAGGGACAATGAAGGAGGGCTGGATTTTGGGACAATGGGGGAGGGGGGGAGGTTAAGGCTCAGACTTGGGGACAATGGGGTGAGGAAGGGGTTCAGGCCCAGAATTAGGGACAATGAAGGAGGGCTGGATTTTTGGACAGTGGAGGAGGTTAAGGCTAAGACTTGGGGACAATGGTGACACAGAGGAGTTGAGGTCCAGATCTGGATACAATGGGGGTGAAGGAGAGTGGGGGAGGGGTTGTGGCCTCCATATATAATCAGTGTTCCCCTCCCCGGCAGTACACAGCGCTCCCCCCGTCCACCTACCGTTATAGAGAGCGATGTCCCCTCCCCGGGCCTCCAGCCTCAGCTCCCTCTGCTCCGCGTGTCTCTGGATCTCCCCGTTCGCGTCCCCGATACTGAGGAGCCGCACGCCGGGAAACACCGACACCGCCGCCATCTTTCCAGAGGCGGGCATAGCGCTCAGCGCTGAGAATTATGGGTAAGAGGAGGAGGGAACGCGCACCACAGTGCCCGAGCACAGCGACACGCAGCGGCCGGGAAGGCGGGGCCAGCAGACAATGGGCAGAGGGAGAAGGAGAGAGGAAGAAGGGGGCGGGGCGCTAAGGGTGACATCTTGTGGACGTTTCGGAGTATTACCACGTGGAGGTGAACTGAACTGGCGCTGCCTCAGAAAAGCGAGCGCTGAGGACACCGTGAGGCGAGGACTGGGAATTACACCGCAATGCATTGTGCGTTCTGCCTCTGTTCTGCCAGGGATGGATTTTGGTTTTGGGTTGTCTTTTTTTTCCTACAAACAGAGATTTCTTTTGGTGGTATTTGATCACCTGTGAGATTTTTATTTTTTGCGCTATAATAAAAAAAAAAAAAAGTGACAAATCTGAAAAAATATATTTGTTCACATTCTGCTATATAACATTCACAATAAAAAAATGTAAAATCAAAATTTTTCATAATTTTAGACCAATTTGTATTCTGCTACATATTTTTGGTGAAAAAAATCCCAATAAGAGTATATTGATTGGTTTGCGCAAAAGTTATCGTGTCTACAAACTAGGGGAAAGATTTATGTCATTTTTATTTATTTATTTATTTTTTTACTAGTAATGGCGGCAATCTGCGATTTTTAGCGGGACTGCGACATTGTGGCAGACATATCCAACACCTAACTGATATTTTTGACACTTTTGGGGGGACCAGTGACATTACTACAGTAATCAGTGCTAAAAATATGCACTTTACTGTAACCACTTTACCACTAGAGCATTTTGCTGTCTTAAGTCTGGGCCACTTTTTGCGATTCGGCGCTGTGCGACTTTAACTGACAATTGCGCGGTCATGCGACGCCGTACCCAAACGAAATTTACGTCCTTTTTTTCCCACAAACAGAGCTTTCTTTTGGTGGTATTTGATCACCTGTGCGATTTTTACTTTTTGCGCTATAAACAAAAAAAGAGCATTTATTTTGAAAAAATAACAATATTTTTAACATTTTTTTATATGAAATTCCCCCCAAAAAAGATGTAAAAAACAATTTTTGTTTTAATTTTTGGCCAATTTGTTTTCTGCTACCTATGTTTGGTAAAAAAAATCGCAATAAGCGTATTTTGATTGGTTTGCGCAAAAGTTATTGCGTTTACTAACAAAGGGAAAGATTTCTGTCATTTTTGGTGTTTTTTTTTTAACGCGTAATGGCGGCGATCTGCGATTTTTTTTGCGGGACTGCGACATTGCGGCGGACAGATCGGACCCTTGACTGACATTTTTGACACTTTTGGGGCTACCAGTGACATTACTGCAGTAATCAGTGCTATAAATATGCACTGTTACTGTAAAAATGACACTGGCAGGGAAGGGGTTAATTTTATTGGAGAGGGAGGGGTTAATGTATGCCTGGTGCTTACTGACGTGTGTGGGGGGAGGTGACTGTGTGAGACAGGGACAGATCGGATGTCCAGCTATGCTGAACACTCCGATCTGTCACTCCCTGTCACTGAGGAGATCCGCCCGCTCTGTTTACACAGGCGGGCGGATCTCCAAACTGGATTCCCCGACGATCGGGGCAGAGCAGCGGCGATCGCCGCTGCTCCTCCCCTGGCCCGACTCCCGCTGTGAATGAAAACAGCGGGAGCGCGCCTCCGGCGGCGTGCGAGCGCCGCCTACAGGGGGAGGAGTCTGGCGACGTAGGTCTACGTGGTCAGACGGGATCATGCCACTTTGCCGCAGTAGTACTCCGGTACATAGCAGTAAAGTGGGTAATAATGACACTGGCAGGGAAGGGGTTAACACTGTGGGTGATCAAGGGGTTAAATGTGAGCCTAGGGGAGTGATTCTAACTGTGGGGGGGTGTGGCTTCTGAGATGACCACAGAAACATGTGATTCTATATAGCATAATCACAGGGGCTCTATGATCATCCTAGCGAGAAGGACGGTCGGCTGTGTTTACAACAGCTGACTGTCCTTCTCTCTCAGCGGGGAGCTTTTGCGGGTGTCAGGTGGCAATCGGAGCCGCCTGACACACGCATCGGCTTCCTCGCTGACAAACGGGAGCGGGAGCGCCCCCTAGACTCCCGAGAGTGAGCGCCGTACATGTACGCCGATTTGCCTGGGAGCAGCTGCCTGCCGCAGTACATCTGCGGCGGGCAGTCGTCAACTGGTTAACCACTTGACCTCCAGAAGATTTACCCCCTTCATTACCAGGCCATTTCTTGTGATACGGCGCTGTGTTACTTTAACTGACCATTGTGCGGTCATGTAAATGAAAATAAAATTTGTGTCCTTTTTTTTCCCACAAATAGAGCTTTCTTTTGGTGGTATTTGATCACCTCTTTGTTTTTTATTATTTGCGCTATGAACAAAAAAAGACCAACAGTTTAAAACAAATTATAAAAAGCAAGTAAAAAAAAACATTATTTTCTGTTATAAAACATTTTCAATAAAAAAAAATCGAATTTCTTCAGAAATTTGTGCCAAAAAAAGAAAAAAATCACCATGGCAAGCCACCGCAGGCGCTGGATGGATTCCCAGGCTCAGCTATTGGTAACGTAAGCCCGGGAAGCAGCTGGGTGGAGGGTCTGGGTGAATCCACCGCAAGGATCACTTTTATCTGAAAGTCTGGGTGCCTGAGGGGATGAAAATACCGGGGCATTGGCGTCTAGCTGCAGCCATAACCCCGGTATTTAGGCCTCATGCACACAGGGCGTTTTTGCAGCTGCTTTTAGGAGCGTCAGACTTTTATTTGCAGCTTAAAAACGCCCATCAAAGTTATCTTATGGCCTCATGCACACACTGACGTTTTGCAGCTGTAAGTGGCATAAGCGTTTTCAAGCTGCAAAAAAAAAAAACCCAGGGCCAGTGCGTTCTGAGGACCAGCGCTAGAGTGTAAAAACGTCTGACGCTGCTAAAGGCTGCTTAACGTTGCTTATACAGCGTTAAGCCATGTTATACGTTTTTTTTTTTTTATGTGAAAATCAGTGGTTCCCTATGGCAACCATTGATTTTGAACAGAGGCAGAAAAACGCTGCTATAAGCTAACGTGGCTAAACGTGGATTAACGCCAATGGAAAAAACTACTAAAAGCACGTTTTTACAGCTGCTTTTTCCTGGCGTTAGCAGTGACTCTGCAGCTCATTTATTCTAACGCCCTGTGTGCATGAGGCCTTAACGGCAAAGTAATAACGTATTTTCCCAGTCAGGCGGTTGGCCAATGGTTAAGGGCAGGTATGCCCGGAGGGAGCTCACTCCTCCTGAATGGCACAGAGACGCACGTGATGCCCAGCAAGAGCACAATGACAGTGAAGGCATCCTGTGCATCCCTGCACCCAATTCATCCAACTGTACCAAAAAAAAAAAGGGGCAACCACCCCAATCTATACCTGGCCTTTGCAGCAAGCTGCACATGGAAGGGCAATAAACATCACAAATAAACAAAGACAGAGCTAATTCAGTTGTTTTGCAGGCTGGTCGGTAACAGTGCTGGGAAATCTTTTGTTTATTTGTGCTGTGCATTGAACTTCTATGTGCACCTTGTCTCAAAGCTTAGTGCAGCTTAATGCAGTTATACTATAGTTCTGTTTTAGCTCAAATAAAACCATATTTCTTTAATTTTCAATCATTTTTATTGATTTTTAGAAAAAGTACAACAGAGTGTAACGAGCCAAAATGGCCCAACCATAGACATTGAAAACAACATGGAGCACATGGTGCAGAAAGCATTAAATGTGTACAAGTAAATATTGTGGATAGCAGGAGTCGAGAAAAAAAAAAAACAAATAATAATAACAATGGCAGTCAAACCAGTGTGAAGCAGGTACTGATCGCTCTCTTCAGTGCTTAAAGGAGCGGGCCGTCCAGGCCCCCCCCCCCCGGGCGCCCCTTACGGGAACACACTGCGCCCCCAGGGGGAAGCGGAACCCGACCCCCACCCGCAGTCTCATGGACCTGACTACAAAATACGACATCCCGCCATCAATACACAACAAAAGAAAAGAGAAAGCAGAGAAAGGGAAAAGGAAAGAAAGGAAGGGAAGTCAAGGAGAGCGGCAGCGGCTGGTTAAGAAGGAAAAAAGTCGACATCCAGGTTCAGCACCCTCCCAGGGAACGAGTCCCCGGAGCGTGCGGTCCGGCAATAGTAAAGAGCCGGAAAAAATCCCCCTAAGAGGGGCCTGCCAAATAGCGAATCCACGGTTCCCAGGTCTTGTCAAATATTTTCATCTTATCATTCAATATGGCTACCATCCGTTCATTTATCATAATCCAAGACAGCTTGGCTTTGAGCAGCTCGAGCGGCACTACTGAGGTGCGCCAGGATCGTGCGATTGTAATCTTGGCCGCTATAAACACGAAAGCTATAAGGCGTTTGTTATGCTTAGAAATCCCCGCTATCGGTTTGCCCAGGAGAGCTTGCAGGGGATCCTTGGTCAAGTTGACTTGCGTCAATGAGTAAATGAAATTGTAAACACGAATCCAGAATCGGCGCACCTTAGAACAGGTCCACCAAATGTGGAGCACCGTGCCTGCCAGACCACATCCCCGAAAACAGTTGGGAGACGCAGTGTGGACCGCTGCAGCCAGCCTGACCGGGACCATGTACCATCTCAAAAGTACCTTGTAATTAGCTTCAATTAGAGAGGTGTTAAGGATGGATTTAGAACTACAGTGAGCTAGAGCATTCCAATCAGCCCGGTCCAGGTCCTCACCCAGGTCCTCCTCCCAACGCTGCATATAAGACAGTTTAGTGTCATCGCTCTGCAATATATTATAAATCGTGGATATGTAACTCTTTTGTTTATCTAGCGTTCGGCAGAGGTTCTCCATCTGAGAGGAGGTGGTGATATCACTGGTACGTTTAAGGGAGGCAGCAAAATGGGATATCTGGGCATAGCGATAGCTCTCACCCTCAGGGAGGGAATGGGTTTCTAGTAATTGGGCCCTGGTGAGGAGGCCCCGATGGTCGCATAGATCCGCCAGCCTGAGGAACCCCTTGTTTGTCCACCATTCAAACGCTGAAGGGGTCAGGCCCGGTGGGAACAAGGGGTTGCCCAGCAGGGGCGCCAATGGGGCATGGGGGGACCGGAAGGCATGCCTGCCCGACAACCTATCCCAAAGACCCAGGGAGAGAGACAGGGCGGGACAAAGTATGCCCGGTCTGTCTCTGGCCCGCAGCCACATCGCATGATGAATGGGGACCCGCAGATGGGCCGCCTCCATTTGCATCCAGATGGGGAGAGGGTTCCGGGAATGGAAGCGAATCAGATGAGCCAATTGGGCTGCGTAATAGTACTTGCCCAAGTCCGGGACCCCCAGACCCCCTCTCAGCTTTGGGGTGAAGAGAGTGCGCCTATTGACTCTGGGCCTCTTGTCCCCCCAAATAAACCGGAGAACTATCCCCTGAAAGTCCCTAAGATCAGGCATATTAAGCATCACAGGTAAGGTACGAAATAAGTACAACAGTCGAGGCAGAATATTCATTTTGACCGAATTCAACCTTCCGAACCATGACGGGGGATTGGCTGTCCAAGCAGCCAAGTCCTCCCTCATTTTTTTGTACAATGGCGGATAATTGTGTGTGTAGAGGGTGGCTATAGACGTAGTGAGGTGTATCCCTAAGTAAGGCAACGATCGTTCTTGCCAAGCAAACGCAAAATTGGCTTTAAGAGTAGCTAAAGTGGCCCCATCTAACGTTAGGTTTAGAGCCTGCGACTTGGAGGGGTTAACCTTAAGTCCCGAGATGGACGCAAACTTCTCCAGGTCTCGGAGCAGGTTGGGGATCGAGACAAGGGGGGACGAGATATACAGTAGGATATCGTCTGCAAATAGAGCACACTTATGTTCAATGCCCCCACATTGTATACCCCGGACATCCGGGTTGAGGCGTAACTTAATGGCCAACGGTTCCAAGGCTAAAATAAATAACAACGGGGATAGGGGACACCCCTGACGGGTACCCCTACGGACGTCCAAAAAGGGGGACCCATAACCCTTGATCGATAGCCTCGCAATGGGGTCGTCGTATAGCGTGCGAATGAGGGTAAGAAAATTACTCCCGAAACCAAAGCGCTCCAATGTCTGCAGAAGGTAGTCCCAGGACAGGGAGTCGAACGCCTTATGAAGGTCTAGGGACAGTAGCATACCCCTCCGGCTACCCAAACCATCCCAGTTGGATTGAAGGGCCGATATGACATCTATCGCGCGTCTCGTTTGGTCCGGTGCCTGCCTACCGGGTACAAAACCAGCTTGGTCCGGATGTATGTAATCCGCCAAAAAGGTGTTGAGTCTGTTTGCCAGCACTTTCGCCATGATTTTAAGATCGACGTTTATAAGCGAGATCGGTCTATAATTAAGGCAGTTCCCATGGTCCTTGCCAGGTTTCGGAAGGACATGGATGAAGGCATTGTTCTCGTATTTCGGGATCGGGGTCCCTGCCCGAACGGAGTTGAAAAAGGAACAGAGATGTGATGCCAATACTTCATGAAATTTCTTATAGTAGTGGCCAGAGAACCCGTCAGGGCCGGGCGCTTTGTTAGGATTAATAGTTTTGATAGCTGCCAGTACCTCAGAGTCCGAGAATTCTCGGTCCATGATAGACGCATGCTGGGAGGAGAGTCGAGGAAGGGGAATATCGCGAAAAAATTCCTCGAAAGAGGCCTGTCTAAGCGGTTGCGGCTGGGAGTAAAGCTGCGAATAAAAGTGGTAAAATTCGTTCACTATCAGCTGCGGGTCCTGGGTCCGGAGGCCAGTCCGGAGCCGCAGCTTCGGAAGGGCCGGAGAATGGAGCCTCGGGGCCAACCTGCGGGCCAGAAGGGTGTGGGGTTTATCACCCAAGGTGTAATATCTATTTCTCGACCAACGGATGGATTTCTCAGCTTTGGTGGTCAGGCTGAAGTTGAGGGCCACACGTGCCGCATCAATCTTATGCCTGATGTCCACCCCAGGGGCCCTCCTCTGTTCCCGCAAGAGGTCTCTCAGCTCAGCATCCTGTCGCTGTATCTCCCCGTCGCGTTCCCTCTTTTTCCGAGAAGCGATTTGGATTAGCTTACCTCTTATCGTCGCCTTGTGCGCCGCCCATATTATAGCCGGGGAAGTATCAGTTGCTGGGTTATCAAGAAAGTATTGTTTCAAGCTGTCCAACACTTCCTGGAAGATGATCGGGTCATTCAACAAGGAGGCGTTAAGCCTCCAGGAGGAGGGCTTAGGCTTAGTCCATAGGTCCGAGATGGTCATAACCACAGGGGAGTGGTCAGACCATGGGGTAGAAATAATCTGTGCTTTCAGCACAAAGGGGAGGAGGGCCGACAGGGCAAACAGATGGTCTATACGAGCGTAGCTCTTGTGGGCGTGGGAATAGTGGGTGAAATCACGCGTCGTGGGGTGGTCGTTCCTCCACACATCCACCAAGTCGGTGGAGTGCAGAAGACGAGCCAACTTAACCCCCAGTCGCGGGGCGTGCTTCAATGAGGCGTGCAGGGAATCAGATTTGTCCATAACCTGGTCCAAGGGGACATTACTGTCACCCCCAAATATCACATGGCCTGTCGCGCGTGGCATCACCACCTTCAGCATTTCCAGGAAGAAGGGGAGCTGTCCCACATTAGGGGCATAATAGGAAACAAAAGTTACATCATGTTCATTTATTCTGCCTTGGACCATAACATATCTCCCCTCCTTGTCTGGGATTACCTCCCTAGGTGTAAACGGGACCTTCTTGGCTATGCAGATCGCCACCCCTTTTTTCTTATCTACGCTGTTGGACATGTAACAAGTGGGGAATTTAGCGCTAAGGCGTTTAGGAGCCGAAGTGCGAGAGAAGTGCGTCTCCTGTAGGAGAAGGACGTCAATGCCCTGCTTGTGGTAAAAGTGGAATGCTTTCGCCCTTTTTACAGGGGCATTGAGGCCCTGCACGTTGTGTGTGAGAATTTTAAAATCACAGGTAGTAGGACGTGTCATGTTGGTTCGGAAGGTTGTACTCGCCTGTATGTTGTGGAGGTCGGTAGATGTCGTTCACCCCGTACTGTAGGATTCCAAAGACCCAGAGCCGAGCCAAAGGGATCCGGATGTCGAGCAGCCGCCGCCAGGGAAGGGAAGAGGAGAGAGGGGTTAGAGAAAAGTAAGACAACAAAGAGCACAAAGGGGGAAACAGGGGATCCCCCGCCCCCCCCCCAACCCCCGTAGAGGGGGAGGGGGGGGGGCGGTGGACACGCCAGAAAATCAAGCACAGAAAACATAGTAGGCTGGTTGTGGGGTCCAGCACCCCGTAATTTTGTGCGAGGTTGCTCACAGCCCATCGCCGAGAGCAAGGCCGCAGGAAGTGGCATGCGGAAACAACCCGCGTCGCTTCACTATTAGCCTGTAGAGCAGTTTGCATTACCAGGAAAGGGGCACCAGCCCCCAAGCCGGGCCCCCCCAGGTAGGGGACCCCGGCCAGGAGGGAAGCACCCCCCCCCGCATACCAAAGGCACAGGTGAACTATCGCAAAGGCACAGTATTAAATAGCATTAGCAACAGCAACAAATCGTAAATAACAGTAAACAACAGTAACCTTTCTGAGAGCCGGAGCTCCCCATAAGGGCCCAGTATAGAATAAAAAGGAAGAACAGCCCGGGCGGGCAAGCCCAACAGGATCCCCCTCTCAAGAGAACCGTCCAGGATTCCAGCGATAAGGGAATCAGTCGAACAATCAGGCCCCTCAGCCATGGCAACCCGGGCCTGCAACCCAGGGGCGTCCCCGAGACAAATATACCAGAAGACGCCCCCAGATCACAGAGCACCAGGACCCCGGGTCCAGCTCCCCACACAAAAAAAAAAAAAAAAAAAAAAAGGGGGGAGAATGGGGGGCAATAACGGGGCGAGAGAGGGGGACTAAAAATGTATCATAAAGGGAAGGTAGAAGCCCAGTTGGACTAGTAGACAGTCAGACTATCACGGTGGGGTGCGTGGTTTGGCGTTCCCTCTCTTCGCAGGTTGCGACCACAAAGGTGACAAGGGCCTGGGGTCCTCCTCCGGAGAGCCCCGCGGGGATCTGGCTGGGGGAGCTTCCCTGGAGATGATGCCCAAGTCCAGGAGGATATCCTCTCCCTCATGGAAACTGGAAAAGGAGTGGGATTTACCCTTAAAGGAGAAGGACAGCTTGAATGGGTATGACCACCGATATTTGATTTGGCGGTTGATCAGATGGGTCAGCAGCGGCTTCAGGGACCGTCGCTTATGTATGGTCGTCTGGGAAATGTCCGCAAACAGCTGCACCGGGTGGTCGAGCAGAGTGACATCATTGCGAAAGCGGGCAGCCGCCATGATTTTTTCCTTTATTCTGTAAAAGTGCGGTTTTACAATAACGTCTCTGGGCAAGCCATCCGAGCGCGGGGCCGTCAGGGCCCGGTGAAAGCGGTCCAGTTCCAGGTGATGCTGTGAGATGTCAGGGACAAGGTCAGTCATAAGCCTGTGTATGGCCGGCTCCAGGTCGGTTATCGATTCAGGGAGCCCCCTGAGTCTAAAATTATACCTGCGAGACCTATTCTCAAGGTCCTCAATTTTGTCCTTAGCTTGATCCAGCTGATCCTGGAGTGAGACAATTAGCCTGTGGTTTTGGTTGACCTTCTTAACGGTGCCATCAACTTTGGATTCTATGGAATCAAGTCTGCCTCCTATTTCTTGAAAGTCCCCTTTTAAGTCTGACTTGATGGTGGCAGTAATGGTGGCGCAGGCCTTAGAAAGTTCCTGCTGTAATAGGGCCGAAAATCTGGCAATAAGAACCGAATCGCCCGAGTAGGTGGCCTGGAGAGGAGGGGGGGGGGGGGCCGCGGGGCTGCCCTGGCTCATGGCCATCTCCGCTATATCAGCCATTTGTCTGTCTAAGGAAGACGCTGGGGATGAGGCCCCCTCCATGTCCCCATGCAGTGAGGCCCGGTAAGGGGAGAAGCTGCAGGACGTGGCCCCCTGGGATTGTGAAGAAAATGGATCCCCTACCTCCTCCATCCGAGGTGTCGCCGGTGAGGGGTGTCCAGCGCTGTGCGAGGGTGATGTAGTCGTCCTCTGCAAGGGTGACGCCGGAGGCTGAGTGGCCGGAGCAGGGCCGCCCCGCGAGGCCGCGCCGCGGGTCGCGGCCATCTTGGGATGCTGTGTAGAGCCTGTGGGGGACTGGCGTGGCTTGTAAGGTGGATGGGCCGCTGTAGCGGATTTTTTCTTGCCTGTGCCCGTTGCCCCCCGGCGCATCCCTGCTCTGCCTGTGTCCTGCGCCCAGTTGGGAGATCGAGTCTCCGGTCTAGCAGCCAATTTTCGCTGTAAAGCCGGCGGGTTGTGCGGAGCGCGGTCAATCCATGTCCTGACCCGGCGCCGCGCGCATGCGCACTCTAAAACCATATTTCTTAATCAAAAACAAGTTTTTAACCCATCCTTACCTTGAAATTGTACAAAAGCTGCCAAGGAATCTCTGGTCTTTTAGCCGCTTCAATACCGGGCACTTTCACCCCATTCCTGTCCAGGCCAGTTTTCATCTTTTAGAGTTGTCACACTTTGAATGACAATTGCGTGGTTAGGGCAATGCTGTTATTTATTTTTAGACAGATAGAGCTTTCTTTTGTTGGTATTTAATCATCATTGGGTTTTTTATTTTTTGCTAAAAAAAAATGATAAAAGACCAAACATTTTGAAAAAAAAAAAAAAGTTTTACTTAGTTTTTGTTAGAAAATGTTTTAAATAAGTATTTTTTTTTTTCTTCACCGATGTGCGCTGATGAGGCTGCACTGATGGGCACTAAAAGGCTGCACTAATGAGGCGGCACTGAAGGTCATTGATGAGGAGTCACCAATATGCAGCCCTGATAGGTGGCACTGATATGCAGCACTGATGAGCACTGATAGGCGGCACTGATGAGCAGCACTGATAGGTGGCACTGATATGCAGCACTGATGAGCACTGATAGGCAGCACTGATGCGCAGCACTGGTAGGTGGCACTGATATGCAGCACTGGTGAGCACTGATAAGCGGCACTGATGGGCACCACTGATGAGCAGGCACTGATGGGCACTGAAAGGCAGCACTAATTGTCATCACTGATGGGCACTAATTTGCATCACTGCTGGGCACTGTTGGGGCTGCACTGATAATCAGGGCACTGATTATCTGTGCAGGTCTTCCCTGAGAGGAAATGCAGCTGATTGTCTCTCCTCACACACTGTCAGTGTAAGGAGAGGAAAGCTGATAACCAGCATTTCCTTGTTTACATGTGATCAGCTGTGATTGGACAATCGGCTCTTTACCAAGATCAGGAATGCGCTGTATCCCAGAGACACAGCGCGCCGCCCCGCGACTTTCATTTGTCTCTACAGCGGGCGGGCAGTGGCTAAAGTGGAGCTTCACTCTCCCAATCAACGTTGATTATTTTTAAATTCTCATGCTGATAGCATTAGTAAATTAATAGGAAAGTATATCATATTTACTTCTTTTAAACTTTTTTTTTTTTTTTTTTTGCATTATTTCTTCAGCTACTTCCTGATTTCTTTCCTAGGCAAATGATGTCATACATCCCAGGAGTCTTCAGGGGGAGAGGAGAGAAGGGGGGCATTCTCAGCTAAGCACACCTTCCTGCATGCATGCTTGAGCTAAAGGCAGATGGCTACCAGGAAGTAAATGCTACCTGAATCCTCTGCCCTTACTCAAGATGGCCACTGCTAGGGGGATGTT